>NC_060143.1:382182614-383530471 GCF_021461385.2 Schistocerca piceifrons | reverse complement strand
AGATCTTTAATAATAGCTTCAGTTAAATGAAATCACCAAACAGAAAAAAGGCAGGTCTTATATAATGACAGCTTCAGTTAAGTAAAATTACCAAATAGAAACAGCCAGGCCCTCCTTACCAACAGCCTCGTTTAAGTAACCAAGAGTTTGAATTGCCACCTCACAAACGATGCACCAGAAGGCTTATACATAATCAGCACAAGACTTCACCAAATAAGAAGGCCAAGAAAGGTTGCAACTAGAGGACCGACTTTCCAAGGTCATTTTCGTTGCATTTTTCTTTTTTTTTATCACTCTTCTGACTGGTTTGATGCGGCCCGCCACGAACTCCTCTCTTGTGCCAACCTCTTCATCTCAGAGTAGTACTTTAATGCTTACAACTTACGTCCTCAATTATTTGCTAGATGATTCCGATCTCTGCCTTCTTCTACAGTTTTTGCCCTCTATAGTTTCCTCTAGTACTATGGAAGTCATTTCCACATCTCTTAACAGATCTCCTATCATCCTGTCCCTTCTCATTATCAGTGATTTCCATATATTCCTTTCCTCTCCGATTCTGCACAGAACCTCCTCATTTCTCACCTTGTCAGTCCACCTAATTTTCAACAGACGCCTGTTGCATCATAGATTCTTTTCTGTTCCGGGTTTCCCACAGTCCATGTTTCACTGCCATACAATACTGTATTCCAGACGTACGTTCTCAGAAATTTCTTCCTCAAATTAAGACCTATGTTTGACACAAGCAGTCTGCTCTTGGCCAGGAATGCTATTTTTATGCCATTTCTAGTGTGCTTTTGATGTCTTCTTTGCTCAGGCTGCTTTTGATGTCTTCATTGCTCCGTCCGTCTTTGGTTATTTTGCTGCCTAGGTAGTAGAATCCCTTAACTTCATCTCTTTCGTGACATTAGTCCTGATATTAAGTTTCTCGCTGTTCTCACTCCTGCTACTTCTCTTACTTTCGTCTTTCTTCGATTTACTCTCAAATCCATGCTCTGTACTTATTAGACTGTTCATTCCATTCAGCAGATCATGTAATTCTTCTTTGCTTTCACTCAGGATAGCAATGTCATCAGCGAAACGTATCATCGATATCCTTTCACCTTGAATTTTATTCCCTTCCTGAACTTATCTTTTATTTCCATAACTGCTTCTTCGATGTACAGATTGAACAGTAGAGGCGAAAGACTACAACCCTGTCTTACACCCTTTTTA
Organism: Schistocerca piceifrons; assembly: GCF_021461385.2. Taxonomy (NCBI): domain Eukaryota; kingdom Metazoa; phylum Arthropoda; class Insecta; order Orthoptera; family Acrididae; genus Schistocerca; species Schistocerca piceifrons. The sequence continues at coordinate 383,529,259 of NC_060143.1, read as the reverse complement.
ATCTGAGCATTTCGTTCTTGGTCATCTACTCTTATATGTAATTTCCTCTTGCGTCTTGTACGTATTGTATGTTCCCGTTTCTCTCAATAGCTTACCAATACTTTTCTCAGAATTTCGAATATTATGCACAATTTTACATTGTCGAACGCTTTTTCTTTTTTTTACACTTGCTTGCATTATCAACCGCAACGTCAGTAGTGCCTCTGTGGTGCCTTTACTTTTTCTAAAGCCAAACTGATCGTCATCTAGCACATCATCAATTTTCTTTTCCATTTGTCTGTATATTATTCGTGTCAGCAACATGGGTGTATGAGCTGTGAAGCTGATTGTGCGATAATTCTCGCCCTTGTCAGCTCTTGCAGCTTTCGGAATTGTGTGGATCATATTTTTCCGAAAGTCAGATGCTGTGTCGCCAGACTCGTACATTCTACACACCAACGTGAACTGTCGTTTTGTTGCCACTTCCCCCAATGATTTTAGGAATTCTGAAGGAATGTTATCTATACCTTCCGCCTTATTTGATCCTAAGTCCTCCAAAGTTCTCTTAAATTCTGATTCTAATATTGGGTTCCTCATCTCTTCTAAATCGAATCCTGTTTCTTCTTCTTTACCCTTCTAGAGGTCTTCAATGTGCTCTTGCCGCCCATTCTGTCTCTCCACTTCATTTCACAGTGCAATTTCTGTTTCACTTCTAATGTTACCACCCTTACTTTTAATGTCACCAAAGGTGGTTTGAACTTTCCTGTAATCTGAGTCAGTCCTTCTGACAATTATTTATTTTTCAATTTCTTCACGTTATTCATGCTGCCATTTCGTCTTAGCTTCCCTGCACTTTTGCTATTTATTTCATTCCTCAGCGACTTGTAAGGTGTATTCCTGAGTTTCCTTGAACATTTTTGTACTTCCTCCTTTCATCGATCAACTGAAGTATTTCTTCTGTTACTTATAATTTGCTCACAGTTACCTTCTTTGTAAATATGTTTTTCTTTCCATCTTCTTTGATGGCGCTTTTTAGAGACGTCCATTCCTCTTCAACTGTCTTGCCCACTGAGCTATTCCTTATTGCTTTACCTATAGCCTAGGAGAACTTCAACCGTATCTCGTCATTCCTTAGTACTTCCGTACCCACTTCTTTGCGTATTGATTCTTCCTGACTAATCTCTTTAACTTCAGCCTACTCTTCATCACTACTACATTGTGATCTGAGTCTATGTCTGCTCCTAGGTACACCTTACAACCCAGTATCTGATTTTGGAATCGCTGTCTGACCATGATGTAATCTAATTGAAATCTTCCCGTATCATCGGGCCTTTTCCAAGTATACCTGCTGCTGTTGAGATTTTTGAACAGAGTATTCGATGTTACTAGCTGAAATTTATTACAGAACTCAATTAGTCCTTCTCTCTCATTCCATGTGCCAAGCCCATATTCTCCTGTGTCCTTTTCTTGTACTCCTTCCCCTACAACTGGATTCCAGTCCCCCATGAGTATTAGCTATTCATGTCCCTTTACGTACTGTATTACCCTTTCAATATCCTCATATACTTCTCTATCTCTTCATCTTCAGCTTGCGACGTCGGCATGTATACCTGAACTATCGTTTTCGGTGTTGGTTTACTCTCGATTCTGAAGATAACAACCCTATCTTTGAACAGTTAACAATAATACCCTCTCTGCCCTACCTTCCTATTCATAAATAATCCTTCTCCCGTTACTCCATTTTCTGCTGCTGTTGATATTATCCTATACTCATCTGACCATAAATCCGTGTCTTCTTTTCGTTTCTCTTCGCTGACCCCCTACTGCAGGGTGATTATAATTAACTTTCAAAACGCTGTAGAAATAACACCACTGGTAAGAAGGACGTCAAATCATAACGGGAAATTATCGGAGAAGGGGGCAGAAGAAGAAAAATAATATGAAAATTGATCAATAGATGGCGCTGTATGTGTCAGAATACGTAAATGAAAACACCTGCCGGCCGGAGTGGCCGAGCGATTCTAGGCGCTACAGTTTGGAACCGTGCGACCACTACGGTTGCAGGTTCGAATCCTGCCTCGGGGATGGATGTGTGTCTTGTCCTTAGGTTAGTTAGGTTTAAGTAGTTGTCAGTTCTAGGGGACTGATGACCTCTGAAGTTAAGTCCCATAGTGTTCAAAGCCTTTTGAACCATTTTTGAAAACACCTGTCATTTGCATGTCACATTGAAGTTGGTATATACACGCTGGGTACACGGCTTTTCCTCCTTTCGCGTCTGCAACTTTCGCCATGACTTTCTCAATGCAGGATCGCGTTCTGCTTATAAAGCTGTATTTCAAGAATGATGGCTGTGCACACGTCACTCTGCAAAAGTTCCGGACACTGAACGGTTTCAGAAAAGGCGTTGGTCCGATAGCAGCCGTGAGTCTGGAGAAAATGACTCGGAAATTTGAAAAGGCAGGTTATTTTGGTGTGCAACGTGGTACAGGGAGGAAACGAATTGATTCGACGTCAGTGGAAGCAGTGGCCACAGCAGTGCAGGAGGAGACGAGTGGTTGAGTGCAAACGTGTAGTGCACGGAGAACTGCCCGAATATTGGACATACCCGTGAGCACGGTGCGTAAAATCTCACGAAACATCCTTCTTTGCTACTCATTCATAATTACCCGTATGCACCAGTTGCTTCCTGTGGACCTACCAGCAAGAGAGACCTTTACCTTAGAATTTCTTGCTCGCCTGGAAGTGGACAATGATTATCCGTGGAAGATTTTGTGGACAGACGAAGCCCACTTCCGTCTGACAGGATATGTCAATAAACAGAACTGTCGAATATGGGCAATGTATAACACTCAAATCAACCAGGACCACTTCATCCTGGAAAGGTCACTCTATGGAGCGAGTTTACGGCATCATTTATCGTAGGGCCTTTTTTTTTTTGTTCGAAGAGACAGGTGCTTCCGGCCATGTTACCTGTACCGTCGCTGGTAAGCGCTATGAGTGTCTTTTGCGCAGACCACGTCATTCCAGCTCTCCAACAGCTGGATCTGTGGATGGAGTCACTTTATGCACTATAGCGCACCTCCGCACATTGAAAATCCAGTTAAGCAGCTGCTGAAGCGCCATTTCGTTAATGCTAGAATTATCGGCCACCATTTCTCTACAGCCTGGCCGTCCCGATCAACTGATTTTAATCTGTGTGATTTCGGGCTGTGGGGCTTTCTGAAAGATATTGTGATCAGTGTTTCGACTGAAAACTTATCTGCACTTGAACGCATGCATTGCGCAACATATTCTGAATTTGACCCTGGAAACACTTCGATCAGTTGTGGAACATACTGTTTCTCGATTGCAACTTGTTGCAGAAAATGGTGGACAGCTTTTTGAACATGTTTTGCTCCAGTCACATGGAAATTAATAATCCGATTTGATGTTGTTGATACTTTTTATACGGTCTTTGGCCTTAGGACAATTAAAAACAGATTTTTCCCATCCGATGCGATACGACCTTCCGTGGTGGATGGGCATACGTAACTATCACACCTATACACACCTGCATGGAAGTGGACAATGATTTAATGTCAGACGTACACCTTAGGCATTGTTGTATGATTCATTTGTCATTTGTAGTCGACCACTATTAAATGATGATGCTTACAGCGCCATATATTGGTACATCTTATAACTATTTATTTTTCTTCTGCCATACGGTTTCCCCCTTCTCCGATAATATTCCGTTGCAATTTGATGTCATTCTGAGCAGCGGTGTTATTTCTCCAGCTGTTTGAAAGTTTAACTTTAATTATAATCATCCTGCATATCTTGATTGAACCTTTGCATTTCCGTTTTTAGATTTTCTAGTTTCCCTACCACGTTCAAACTTCTGACATTCCACGCCCTGACAGTGCTGATTATTAATCAAACTTTAAGCAGTGGCATCCGAATCCGGGACCGACGATATTTTGATTGCTAGTCAAAGACGCTAACCTAGACCCGGGGTCGTTGATTACATATTGCCAAAAGAAATATTAAAACAGCAAAGGTAATTACGTGACATAACAATAACTAGCAAACTGCATGATACCACTTCTATAACGACGGCGAAACGCCGGAAAAATACTAAGCTGCCAAACCCAATTTCATAGCTCAGCAATTGCCAATTTTGGGACCCAGGAACCTGCTAAGCTAATGTAATTAACAGAGCGGTGAGGTCTGCAATGCCCGAAGGTATCTCGTGTCCGTGTTACAATGAAAAGAAACTTATCTGGTGTTCGAAGACGTTCGGCAGGTTGGTCGGCTAAAACCCAACCATCTAGGTAGTGCGTGACGATGGGGGTCCGGCCACAGCACAGAAGAAACACGTTATCGCTCCGACTCGGGAAACGCCATCGGCTCACACAGTGTAAGGTATCTTGTTAACAAACAACCAAGGCCAATATCGACTCAGAAAAAAAAACAAGACCCATAATTCATTGAACTAACTGGTGGTGAAATAGATCAGCTAAGAAATAGCAATGATCACAACTTATCTACAGGTATCAATAAGAAAATAACAGTTAAGATCTTAAAATCTAAAAATTAGCTGAAGTTCACTAATAGAAGTTGAAACTTTTTGGTTCAAAAGGGGGCCCAGAATTCAGCACAGTAAAACTGGCTTCAAATCCCTCATCGATATACCATTCCCTAGCACTGGCTATGCACGAAGACGGCATTCGGAGCTAGCCATGGATTCAGATCGGTACGCAAATGTGCCTAGCAACCACTCGCCGGACTCCGTGCCCAAGACGCTTGCACAAGTCCTCGCCTTACTCGCCGGTCGGACACCTCACACCGTCCTCCTCACTCCGTTGCCATCCCCGACTGCCCGACTCGCCACCCAACAACACTCCCCGTCCCCCATCAACAATCTCGAATAAAGATATTAGTGGCCTGAAACCAGAAGGACATCACACGACAGATGGAGCTAGTGGCGCCAGGAATTCGAATACTGACGTCAGCAGCTAATAGCGTTAATTGGTGAGGCACATGAACTATATTGTTACCTCGCTTCCAGATTTGTCTGATTTTGCATAGGCAGAGGATCAGAGTCAAAAACGTAAATAAAACACATACAATAAATTCTTACACTTCGCGCAACATGCCAATAATAATAAAAATGGAAACACATACCTGATTTTCTACAATTAATATTTATTTATTTGGAAACCAATTCTTGTCTTCTTCGGCCATGAGGTTACTTCTGACATTTTATTGCTGCCTAGGTATTTGAAATCTATCACAACTCACTACTGCTAGTCATTGTAACTAATTCAAAACTTCTGTTTGCATTTCACCCAACCCTTGCCAATATGAGTCATTAACATGTCTTAATTACTGGAGGTGTAAATTCGTTCTTAATAGAATCAAAAGGGAGAAGCATATCAGTCCTTATTTATTTTTTATAGGTACAGAATTTGCGAAAGATCGAAGCTGTCGCTACTAATTATTACAACTTACCCCAGGAACTTCATTTTTTCTAGGATCTACGTTATGTTTGCAACAAGACAATCAATACAACTCATTCAAGTCACACATTTCTATCTGTGGAACGTTGACTGGAATACTCTCTTTCAAATTCTGAAGGTGGCAGGGGTAAAATACAGGGAGCGAAAAGCTATTTACAATTTGTACAGAAAGCAGATGGAGGGACATGAAAGGAAAGCAGTGGTTGGGAAGGGAGTGAGACAGGGTTGTAGCCTCTCCCCGATGTTATTCAATCTCTATATTGAGCAAGCAGTGAAGGAAACAAAAGAAAAATTTGGAGTAGGTATTAAAATCCATGGAGAAGAAATAAAAACTTTGAGGTTCGCCGATGACATTGTAATTCTGTCAGAGACAGCAAAGGACTTGGAAGAGCAGTTGAATGGAATGGACAGTGTCTTGAAGGGAGGATAGAAGATGAACATCAACAAAAGCAAAACGAGGATCATGGAATGTAGTCGAATTAAGTCGGATGATGCTGAGGGAATTAGATTAGGAAATGAGACACTTGGAGTAGTAAAGGAGTTTTGCTATTTGGCGATCAAAATAACTGATGATGGAACACAAGGAGAAAACAAACACTTTTTAATGGAACTCAAAGGAACTACGAATCCAGTACAGTCTATTGATTTTTCCGTTGTATTTTAAACATTTCACGTTGCCAGTGCCATCAGCAACACTCCAATATCAGCTTGAAATCAAAGGGATGCGCGAGCGAGTAACATTCCATCACCCCTGAGCATAGCAGCCGAAAATTCCAATTTCGGGGTTTGCCTTCTGCTCCAGTGAGAGTAAAATCTTCAAGACCTTCACACACCCAATGAGAACAACAGCAATTGAGAACAATTTTTCTCTTAACTTGAACTTCTGTTTCTTTGGTCGACAATACCACCATATATGTGCTTACAACTACTGTCATTACGATTCTGGGTATTATTTCATTCTAAAGACTGTTTACTTGTTTCACGTTGGTGCTACAAGAGGTATACGGGGAGTGGCGTAGAAATTATCCAGTGTATCTGTGCATATTACTTAGGTCTTCTGCAAGGTTTTTCTGTCTGTGTGCGAACGCAGAGATTTTGATGCGGGTTGTCTTGACAGATATATTGTGAAACGTTTGTGTATAATTTATAACTGTCGTATTGATAAACGTGTAATATATGTATTACTCATATTCCATATTTCATTGACGATTTCATTGACATGTTTTGACAATCTAAATCAGTACCCCGTAACTCATTCCTGACTCTTTGGCAACGGATTCATTTAACCACTTTCATGCTGTTTTTCTACCGTTGCATTCTCTTGACAGCGCGCGGGAATAACGAGCACTTAAATCTTTCCCATGAGTGCTCTTATCTCTCTTATTTTATTACGATGATCATATCTCGCTGTGCAGGTGGGCGCCAACAAAATGTTTTCGCATTCTGAAGAGAGAGTCAGTATTTCAAATTTCATGAGAAGATGCTGCTGCAACGAAAAACGTCCTTGTTATAATGATTGCCACCACAATTCGTGTCTCATACCTGAGCACTCTCTCCCCCAAATTCGCGACAGTACAAAACGAGCTGCACTTCTTTGAACTTTTTCGATGTCCTCCAGCAGTCCTAACTGGTAAGAATCCCACTCCCCACAGTAAGACTCTCGCAGTGGATGTGTGGTATCTTTAGTGTGTTATGCCATAAAAACGCAGTCTTTGGTTCGCCCTACCGACAACATTATTTGAGTGATTGTTCCAAGTGAAGTTGTTGGTAATTGTAATCCTTAGGTATTTTATTGCATTGACAACTTCTGGGTTCGACTGATTTATGGTGTGACCGAAATTTAACGGACGCGGATGACCTCACACTTTTCCGTTCAAATGTGCGTGAATTCATAAGGGAGCAAACTGCTGAGGTCATCGGTCCCTAGACTTACACTACTTAAACTAACATATGCTAAGAACAACACACACACACCCATGCCCGAGCGAGGACTCGAACCTCCAGCGGGAGGGGCCGCGCAATCCGTGACATGGCGTCGCTAACCGCACGGCCATTCTTTTCAGTGTTCGGAGACAACTGCCACCTTTTGCACCATACAGATACCGTGTGTAAGCCATTTTGCTATTAGTTTTGATTTTCTGATGACTTTACTGGGAGATAAATGACAGCATAATCTGAAAAAAAAAATGAAGAAAGCTGCTCATATTGTCTCGTAAATCATTTATGTGGATTTTTGGAACAGCAAAGGGTCTATAACACTTCCTTGGCGAACGCCAGATATGGCTTCAGTCTTACTAGATGTCTTTCCAACAGATACTACTAATCGTGACCTTCCTGTCAGGAAACCGCACTTCATGTCACACAACTGATATTATATTCGATACGGACGCAGTTTGACTAGATGCCATTTGTGAGGAACGGTATGGACTTCTGTGAAGCTAGAAATATGGAGTCATTCTGAGATCGCCTGGCGATAGAACGCATTACTTCATGGCAGTAAAGAGCTAGTTGTGTTGCTCACGAGTGATATTTCCTGAATTCGTGCCTTTTGTCAATAAATCGTTTTCTTCAAGTAATTCGTAATGTTCGGAGACAGTATATGCTCCAAGATTCTACAACAAATGTCAGTAATTCGAGTCTTTAATTCAGCGGATTGCTCCTGCATCCTTTCTTGAGTGCTGGTGTGACGTGCAGCTTTTCGCGCTTTAAATCCGAGCGAGCGACTTTTATATCATTGCCAAGTATTGAGGTATTACACCAGCATATTCTGAAAGGAATCTGACTGATTTAAGCTGGTTCACTATGAAACTTCTTTATTTAAATGTGTATGTCTGTACTTAAATTTCAGAACGACTGAGAAGATGAAACTTCTACGTTATTTGATTCTGAAACAGCTGAGTAAAACTGAACATACTGAGCCTATTTTCTCTTTACTTTTTCTTATCATGTCAACACTGACCCACAATATTCTGGCGCAACGCAATCTGACTGCTCAAAAAAATTAAAACCTGACTTCAAACACTTTATTCAAAAGAATGTTCCTGACTAAAAGGAAATCTTAATAATAACCTATGCTTTTATTAAGCACTTACCTCACAAAAATCTTCATTACGCAAACTACTGCAATACAGCGAACGTCAATACTGCCAGCTAAATAAAAGATTCTGACTACTAAAGCCACCGACTACCCATAGGCATGTGGTTAGCAAAGGAAAGATTTTGTTGCAAACCAAATAACGTATTATTTACCTTAATAATATGGCATCCAGTTCAAACAAGAATATAAATCGTCATTGACATCTAGTACAAAGGTATATAATCATGAATCACACTGAATCTCCAAGTCGAACATGTACAGATCGTTAGCTTACGCTAACACTTCAGACCTCTAACCTCCATCAATGCTACCTTCTCATATTCAACATCCATCACTGCTGGCTGTTCACCTCCAACTACCCAACAGTACTTCCATCGCTGATGGCGACCAACTTCCAACTGCTCAGCAGTACTGGCGATTAACTTCCAAAGAGTCCGACCAGCCACAGAGTCTCCTACTAAGAAAGCGCAGTCACAGATCCAATGCAAAGCGCTACGCAGCGCTGCCAACACAGAAGCAGCCCTCTTGCAACTACTTCCAGCCACCTTCTTTTAAATTACTCATGCCGGCAGGTAGTCTTTATTCGAGTTCTGTAATATCTACGTCGCCTTTTTCGGTGAAGGTGTTTCGGAAAACCGTATTTAGTAATTCCACTTTCGCGGCACTGTCATCGGTAACATCATTGCTGTCGTGCAGTGAAGGTACTGCTTATGTCTTTCCGCTAGTGTATTTTACATATGACTAGAATCGCTTTGGACTTTCTGCCAAGTGTCAAGAAAGAGTTTCGTTGTGGAAATTATTAAAAGCATCTGGCACCGATGTCCGCGCTCAATTTCATGCTTCTGTAGAACTTCGCCAATCTGGAGGATTTTGTGAACTTTCCAATTTAACATACTTTTTTCGTTGCTTCTGCAACAGTGTTCTGACCTGTTTTGTATAGCATGGGGGATCAGTTCCACCTCTTATTAATTTATTTGGTATAAATATCTTGGTTATTATCGATACTATTTCTTTGAATATAAGCTACATCTGATCTGCGCTTACGTATTTATTTTGGAAGGAGTGGAGACTGTCTCTTAGGAAGGCGTCAAGCGATTTTTTATCTGCTTTTTAAATGTATACATTTTGCGTTTGTTTTTGGTGAGTTGGGTTGTTACTGCACTCACTCTCGCTACAGCGACCTTGTAGTTATTGACCCTGTACCCATCGTGATGCCCCCTATCTGCATTACTAAGCGGTCTAGTATGATTTTGCAACCAGTGCTGGGAGCAACGAGCTAGTCCTCTGCAGACGAAGCGGTATCTGACGGGAAAAGCAATAAAGTAAACGTCCGCTACAACTCCAGAGAGCAGCATCGCTTTACCAGAACATGTACATGCATACATATATAAATCAAAGTGAAAATACCCCATACTCAGGGAATGAGTGCAGGGGTGGATATGCAGGAATCCTGCACTACCGCTCGTGGAAAGGTCCTAGTGGATGTGGTTTGTCATTGCCTTCCTCCGACCTTTTATGAAGTGTCAGGAGCGTATCTATGACTAGTGGATCACTCTGACGAGGGCTTGTACAAGGCATTGTTGGGTTTGTATTGTTATGGATGAAGAAGAGGGAGCAGGTGAAACACGATGCCAGCAGATAGCCTACTCCTTTCGAATTGCACGAAAAGGGCCGCCGATCTTTACATCCCCACCCACGGACGGATTGCCATCAACAGTGTCGCATGCCCTCATCTTATAAGACCCTGTGGATATGTTTGGAAATTTATCCGGGACATTGATGCAAAGACTGGTAATAGAGAATTTTACGCTACGATCTCTCCTTCCTTTACTGGCCAAATACTAGCAATGAAAGTTTTGAATCACCAGGTTTCGAATCGGTTTACCTCTGCGTCGTGTCGCACCACACAAGTGTGCGTTAGCGACAATGGCTAAGTAAGCAGATTCATCTGGCTATGTGCACTATAAAGTATACTTCTGCATTTTCCTGTCTGTATGTGAAAGCTAGACTTAGGAACTACTGAATCGATTTTAGATTTTGGTATGTTTTTCAACCATTGATGAAATACCATTCCATGCCATCTCTTGCCCACATTCTTCGTGCACCTCGGTGTTGGGGTGATACTGTTGTTGAGACGGAACGTTAGCCAAATTTTGATCATGTGGGGACGATTGACTGTTATGTGGGTCAACGCAGCCCTCCAACAAATTTAGGGGCTTTTCTATTACATTCTCTTCGGCGGACTAGCAGCCATAATTTGTAGGTATCTGTCATCAGGTGAGTTTTAATGTTTCTCTTTTCACGACAGTGGCTGGATATTCCCTTGACGTCGTACGATGTACTCTAATCTGGTACGTAGTTTTCCGTGCTGACTACCCTTGTTGCCGTAAGATGCCAGTGCGCGCCCGGTCTAAGATTGAAATGACATTTTAAAGTATGCCGATGACTCAGCAGTCTACACAAATCGTTTTGTTCTAGTCGCGATTGGAGACAATGCGCTCTCTCTTTTTTTCCCTTTTTTTACAAAATATAATTTTACATTTAAAAATTTCACATGATCATACCATATAGCAGAACACAACAGAAAACAACCTCATTTTATGAATAGTAATATCCTCTACAACATACATTTTATTCTTCAGTACAGAAATCTGTAAGAAATTGCCCACTGAGTAATTTTTCAGGTGAGACTTCTGTAAAATTCGTATGTAATTTCGTGGAGCAGGTAGGAGCTCGCGAAATTGACATGTCGACTGGCAGCCATCCTGGGGTTTGGCAACAAATTTTGAGATCCCTCTGCGTCGGAGAGCAATCTCATCAAACAGGCTAAAACAATGCATGACACCAAGAGAACTGAAAGTTCTCAGAACAAAATTAAAACTCTACAGTCAAATTGTGGCAGAATAAGTGCGCTCAACATATTACATATCTCTGGTCTTACACTGTACAGGACTTGCGCCTTGTTGTACACATGTGTAAGGTTTAAATCACCAATGTCTTTAGTCAACGTTAGCGCTACATTTTTCACGTTAAAGATATGTCCGGGGCTCACAAAGTGACCGAGATCTAATAAAAATATTTTGGCCATTTTCTACAGCAGTGGCAGGACTTGTGACACATAGTGCTTCACACAAATGGCTGTGCGTAGTGATTTCCTGTAATAGATAGTTTTCAGAAAGAGGTTTCCGATAAAGAAAAAATTACAAGACTTGGTGGTTTCGGTGCAGTTTATTAGCATTCATTTGGTTACCAGTATGGTTATCATACGTGCAAGTAATGTTAACAGATGTCCTGATTTTCGTGAGATGTCTCGAATTTTAGGAGTGTCCATGATCCGTTCCAACTTTTGGACACTACTAACAATTAAAAAAAATGGTCGAATACATGCAAGTTCCAAAATCAGTTTCTGATGACATAAATGACGGTAACAAAGAAAGTTAGGATTCGGTACTCCAAGAGGTCACGAGGAGGGGATGAAGTAGAGGCTCGTGTCCGCATGGCTCCCGTTAGCTGCATCTACCGCCACGCAGCTGGTCTCTGAGTAGTGTTACAAGTGACCTCCCCTCCCCTCACAACCATCATCCATTAACTGGCAGCGATTTCTCGTCTCGCGCTGTTATATCGTGTTGTCTTGTGCTGTAGCGCGTCAGAAGTATTTTATTACCAGCTTAAAGATGGTAATGAGACCACCAGAAGAAAACTCTTGAATTACAATTGCACTAGTGTACCAACATTGTTCATTACACACTTTCCATCCAAAATGCTTCAAGACTGGTTTTATTCTTGTCGAATTAACAACGTCAGTACTATAACTACCACATCACTTTGAACTAAAACCTGTACAAACAGAGATGCATTCGACCAGCAACATGGCATTCGTGAGTAACCGAGAGAGGTGGTGGAGTGGTTACCTCGTTGGACTCACTTGCGGGGGGCGACGGTTCGAATCCGCGTCTGACCATCCCAGACTTAGATCTTCCGTGATTCCCCTAAATCGCTCCAGGCAAATGCCGGATTTCCTTCCCCATCCTTTCGTAATCCGAGCTTGTGCTCCGCCTTTAATGACCAAGCTGTCGACGGGACATTGAACAATAATCTACATCTACATTTACATCTACATCCATACTCCACAAGCCACCTGACGGTGTGTGGCGGAGGGTACTTTGAGTATCTCTATCGGTTCTCCCTTCTATTCCAGTCTCGTATTGTTCGTGGAAAGAAAGATTGTCGGTATGCCTCTGTGTGGGCTCTAATCTCTCTGATTTTATCCTCATGGTCTCTTCGCTAGATATACGTAGGAGGGAGCAATATACTCCTCGGTGAAGGTATGTTCTCGAAACTTCAACAAAAGCCCGTACCGAGCTACTGAGCGTCTCTGTTGCAGAGTCTTCCACTAGAGTTTATCCATCATCTCCGTAACGCTTTCGCGATTAGTAAATGATCCTGTAGCGAAGCGCGCTGCTCTCCGTTGGATCTTCTCTATCTCTTCTATCAACCCTGTCTGGTACGGATCCCACACTGATGAGCAGTATTCAAGCAGAGGGCGAACAAGCGTACCGTAACCTACTTCCTTTGTTTTCGAATTGTATTTCCTTAGGATTCTTCCAATGCATCTCAGTCTGGCATCTGCTTTACCGACGATCAACTTTATATGATCATTCCATTTTAAATCACTCCTAATGCGTACTCCCAGATAATTTATGGAATTAACTGCTTCCAGTTGCTGACCTGCTACATTGTAGCTAAATGATAAAGGATCTTTCTTTCTGTGTATTCGCAGCACATTACACTTGTCTACATTGAGATTGAATTGCCATTCTCTGCACCATGCGTCAATTCGTTGCAGATCCTCCTACATTTCAGTACAATTTTCCATTGTGACAACCTCTCCATATATTACAGCATCATCCGCAAAAAGCCTCAGTGAACTTCCGATGTTATCCACAAGTCATTTATGTATATTGTGAATTGCAACGGTCCTACGACACTCCCCTGCGGCACACCTGAAATCACTCTTACTTCGGGAGACTTCTCTCCATTGAGAATGACATGTTGCGTTCTCTTATCTAGGAACTCTTCAATCCAATCACACAATTGGTCTGATAGTCCATATGCTCTTACTTTGTTATTAAACGACTGTGGGGAACTGTATCGAGCGCCTTGCGGAAGTCAAGAAACACGGCATCTACCTGGGAACCCGTGTCCATGGCCCTCTGAGTCTCGTGGACGAATAGCGTGAGCTGGGTTTCACTAGATCGTCTTTTTCGAAACCCATGCTGATTCCTACAGAGTAAATTTCTAGTCTCCAGGCGCTAATGACCTCGATGTTGAGCGCCCATAAGCCCCAACACATCTAGTCTCCATAAAAGTCATTATACTCGAATATAATACGTGTTCCAAAATTCTACAACCGATGGACGTTGGAGATATAGGTCTATAGCTCTGCCCATCTGTTCGACGTCCCTTCTTGAAAACTGGGATGACCTGTGCCCTTTTCCAATCCTTTGGAACGCTACGCTCTTCTAGAGACCTACGGTACACCGCTGCGAGAAGGGGGCAAGTTCCTTCGCGTACTCTGTGTGAAATCGAACTGGTATACCATCAGGTCCAGCGGCCTTTCCTCTTTTGAGCGATTTTAATTGTTTCTCTATCCCTTTGTCGTCTATTTCGATATCTACCATTTTGTCATCTGTGCGACAATCTAGACAGGGAACTACAGTGCAGTCTTCCTCTGTGAAACAGCTTTGGAAAAAGACATTAAGTATTTCGGCCTTTAGTCTGTCATCCTCTGTTTCAGTAACATTTTGGTCCGTCCTTCACATCAAACGAATTGGCAGTTGCGAATAAGGACTATCATCAGCTGTAGAATGGAATGACGACAGTGAAAATTTATGCCAAACCGGGCACATGCTTGTATGTCCAAACGGACTTTGCATCGTAATGAGAATAGCAAAGGCACTGCAATATCGTATTTATCTGCCGATACCGGGCAAACGACTTTCATGCACAACGTCTGACATGTACGGGAATATACATAACAGATCTGCGAGTACAGGTCGTAGACACATAGTTGACGGCATATGGAAGATTTGTGCTGGCCGTGAGCTGTGCACGGATAGCCAAATGTAAGGCGACCGTTCGCGACAAGAGGAAAATCCGTGTTCGAGTGCCGATCCGGCACAAATTTTCATTGTCGTCACTCCATTGTACAGCTGATGGTAGTCCTGATTCGCAACTGCAAATTCGTTTGATGTGTTTCGTAATGGCTGTGGTCGCCGTACAGCCTGTTCCTTTGGACATGCATGAGTGTCCAAATGAACTTTGCGTCGTAATCAGAATAACATAGGCACTGCAATATCGTGCTTCCGTCCTTCAGTTGTGAGCAGGTAGTGTTCAATAGTGGACGTGAGACTGTAGTGTGTCAGCGTTTGTGTTTCAGAAATCGCACTTGAGCAACGAATTGAACATCTCTAAAACAAGACATTCTCAAGAAAATTTCGAAATTCGGTTATTGCGAGTTCTTCTACATCAGCTGTATTAAGTATAGATCTACTACCCAACAGTGACATGTTTGCCGGACCGGAATTCGAACTCGGTTTCCTGCTTATCGCAAGCGGTCCCCTCAACAACTTCGACTATCCATGCACATTCGACGGATCGACACAAACTTCTACACGACGCACTGTCTTTATCATGTTATCATAGTCAATTAATTCATCAGCTAATGCTCGCAGTATTACATGGATTCACGCCTAGGCTTGTGGTACTTACATGCATGTCTGAAAGAACGTACACTGTTGACGATCCATATCCATATTTCGAACTTAATTCGCTAGCTGCGAATTGCTTGACATCAACTGTATTAAGTATAGACCTACTAACCAGTAGTGGCGTATGAAAATCTATGCCTACTACAAAGCGCAGAATGGATCGCTGATGGTGTCCAAGACTGAAGAAGTTGCGAATGTGACGCGCTAGTTCATGTACCAAAGAAGGACTTTTCTGAGAGTTTCACGTGGTTATATGAACGTTTTGTGTTTTGTACTCAAGTTGGGGGGAGGCTGTGTAAAACAATCGATGCATCAAAACCATCACTTAACTTTTTTCTATTTTTTATTAACCCAGTCTCGAAAATTTTCAGACTGACGAAAGTATATTATAAAGAAATACTTCATGGCCAAAATTTACTCATTTTTTATATCAACAATTTTTTTTGCAACCACCATTCCGTAAGTTCCGATTAGCTTCAAACTGGATCTCGTAATACTACATATGCTACAAAATATATCTCAAGTATTGTAAATGACTGAACAAATACTGTTTCCAAGTGAATGTATCAAGGAACAACCTTTAGGAATCTAGTTGCTACATTCACGATAGGAAAAATAAAAAATAAAATAAAAAATAACAAAACTACCATTTCGTCAGTTTAGGCGTTTCTTCCACTTTATACTGCTTACCTGAACATGTTTAGTCGCTGAATAAGAAATGACTTATTTCTTTTCTTCCTTTTATGCTCCTCTCTCTCTCTCTCTCTCTCTCTCTCTCTCTACTGGTTTGAGGCTCTACTTCACCTTTCGCTACCTTGTGCTAAACTTCCCCTGTGGTATAGCCATCACTGCTGCGTTCACCTGGCCCCGAAGTTCATATGTGGTGGTTGGCACTGGGTCACAGAACTGCACTCGTAGTTTCACCATATCCCACACATTTTCGACTGGCGACATGTCGGGTGATCTGGCGGGCAAGGACAAAGGGCCGACATCCTGTGAAACCAAGAGGGCACGTGTTCGTGCAGCAGCATGTGGTCGTGTATTGTCTTGCTGAAAAATGGCTTCTGGGGTGTTGTTCATAAATGGTATGGCTACAGGCCGCAGGATGTTATTCACGTTGGTCACATTGGTCACAGTGCCCTGGAAACGCACCAGCTGTGATTTGTTATTTTATTCAATAGCAATCCTCACCATAACACCTTGAGTTGGTACTATATGACTTTTGCCGGCCGGAGTGGCCGAGCGGTTCTAGGCCCTACAGTCTGGAACCGCGCGACCGCTACAGTCGCAGGTTCGAATTCTGCCTCGGGCGTGGATGTGTGTGATGTCCTTCGGTTAGTTAGTTTTAAGTAGTTCTAAGTTCTAGGGGACTGATGATCTCAGAAGTTAAGTCCCATAGTGCTCAGAGCCATTTGAACTACTTTTTGCATGACTTTTGCGAACGCAGTCACTGTGATGCCGCTCCCTCTGTCTGCAGCGAACCGCAATGTGTCCATCATTTTCAAATAAACAGGGACTGGTTTCGTCCGAAAACAATAATGCCATTCCTGTCCCCAGTAAAGTCGCTCCGTACACCATTGCCGTCTAGCATGTTTCTAGCAGAAGTGGACGACGCGCATGTAAGCCTGTAAGCCATGCCGTGATAAACGACGACGGACTGCAACCCCTGATTGTGTACAATGTGTTAAATCGTTCTACTGTTTTGCTGTGTTAAATCGTTCTACTGTTTTGCCAGACCCGAGGAGGATGCAGATCTGTCCTGCAGTGCCATTCGGATCAGGTGTCGATCTTCTCGAGTCATGGTCTGGATGGTGCGACCTGACCCGTCTCATCGCGTTCTACGGCCTGCCGTGAAAAATTCCGCACACACCCGTAGCACTGTGGAAACACTTCGTTCCACAGCAGTTTTCCGGATGGAGGAATCACGTTCTCTCATGCCCATAATGCACCCTGTTTCAAACTCACTGATTTGGCGGTACGATTCGCGCATAGGTCTGCGGGGCAACCTGCACGTCTGCTCAAGTCATAGCGATCCATTTACCTTCGGTTTATAGCCGCAGGCGCATTTTATCAGTAGATGATGTTGCGCGGCGATATCGACTTGACCTTGATCCAGCGGGTCGACATGGTTCAAATACTAATCATTTCTGCAGAACATACTGATGTACAACATCTGGGAATAGGAACGTCCTATCTTTAGTCGTTCAAGGGGTTCTGTTTTTCTTCTGAACATGAGTGTACTACGGTTTATCTGTGTTGGTATACACGGTTGAGTCACATTAATGTGACCACCGTGTAACTCTTACAGGCGGCAGGCGGCAGCATTAGCAGTCGCAAGTACGTGAAGCAAGTTGGGGAGACGAGAAAAACAATGAAGTTTTTGTAAAAATATTTTTGTTTATTTATAGACGCAATCACATGTGTATGACAAGGTCATAACCGGTTTCGGCCATCAATGAGCATTTTCAAATTCTGAAGGTGGCATACACTGAACACAGGTTCATGCGTTGCATACGTTGACAACGCATGAACCTGTGGTCAGTGTATGCCACCTTCAGAATCTGAAGATGCTCATTGATGGCCGAAACCGGTTATGACTTTGCTATACACATGTGATTGCGTCTACAAAAAAGAAATATAAAGAAATTACAAAATAATCAACCACGCACTCCATAGACAAAATGACGTTTTTTTCCAAAATGAAGTTTTTGTCGTAATGCGGAAATAAAGCGATTTATATGGCGTTCAAAAGGGCATGGCCATTGACTTCCAGGCCAAGGGTGTAAGTATTTCCGAAATGGTAAAGTTTGTAAGCTGATCGCGTACCACTGCTGTCACAGTATACGGAGCATGGCAAAATAGCCGGGCGCCGAGGCAATTGTGGTTCACCGTTGGTCACAGATAACGGGGGCGAACGATGGCTGCGGACATGTGCATGTGTAAGGACGAATAGCCGTGCAACTGTTGAGCGCCGAGATGAATCAGAGAGCTACCAACAGTATCTAATCACAACGTTCGTCTGTCTGAAAACATCCACGATCACACAAAGCTCACAAAGGCCTTGAAATGTTGTGTAATATGGCTGATGTCTGTGAGGGCATATGTTTGGTACAGACGTGCTGCCTGTCGACAGTTTCCATCTGCTTTTCCGTACACAAACACCATCTCGGTTTGTTCCCGCCATGAATACCGGACCAATCTGCTTCCTGTACTCTGCGTGAATCACACAGCATGCAACGCACAAGGAACACGCGGTATGTGATCAGAGGATCTTTCATTCGTCGGCATTATCTACTGTGGCTACCATGCATTTCCGGACACAAGACCTCTTTTCCTCCACTTCCAGTCGGGTATCGGTCCGTACAGTTTGTCGGTGCTATTGACGATCATCCTGTATACAGGTATAGCGTGTTTATCTCAACCTGGAACAACTAAATGTCTCTAAAAATACGCATTGTACCAAAAAAAATGTTTCAGATGAAAAACTGGCCACCCTCTAACCACCCCCCACCCTAATGGAGGGTTCAAAAACTTTTAGCCACGCGGGGTAGCCGCGCGGTCTGATGCGACCTGTCACGGTCCGTCGGAGATTCGAGTCCTCCCTCGGGCATGGGTGTGTGTGTTGTCCGCAGCGTAAGTTAGTTTAAGTCAGATTACGTAGTGCCGGCCGCGGTGGCCAAGCGGTTCTAGGCGTTTCAGTCCGGAACCGCGCTGCTGCTACGGTCCCAGGTTCGAATCCTGCCTCGGGCATGGATGTATGTAATGTCCTTAGGTTGGTTAGGTTTAAGTAGTTTTAAGTTCTAGGGGACTGATGACCTCAGATATTAAGTCCCATAGTGCTCAGAGCCATTTGAACCATTTGATTACGTAGTGTGTAGGCCTAGGGACCGATGACCTCAGCAGTTTGGTCCCATAAAACCTTACCAAAAATTCCCAAATTTCCAAAAACTTTTATTTTCATATGGGAAACCCTAGTTGTTGCCGCATATCCATATTTTACGCCAAAAAATGCCTGTGGTTTACCCGAAACACTATTGTCATTCGTTGTAGATGACTCTGTAATCGACAAAATTCAATTTTTCCGGTTTTTGGAATTAAGAACCTATCCATTTGATTCTACGTTACATTTTCGATAAAAATATAACCTTTTTTGTTCTAAATAGGTGATAGTTTTCTTAAAAATATATTTAGTATTGGAATTTTTATTGTACAGTGAAACTTTTATTGATGATCATTTAAATGTCTAGTTAATAAACTACGACTTCGATGATCCAGAAACAACTAATTGAACGTAGTAATTGTCTTTTCTCATTGGGATGCTTGAGTCCCTTGCCTCTCACTATCAGAGTGCTTGATTTCGATGAGTCTGCTTGCCTCTCATCACCATTGCAATTCATAATAAATTTTCGAAATTACGTCCTTTTATGTCGATACATTTATTAATTCGTTCATGAAATGCATGTACGCAAAATCATAGCTGGTATAAAGTACGTGCAAGCGTTTGATACGTTCTATCCAGTTTTGTCAAGTAGTCGGTACTTCTTCATACACTTTAAGGTAACCCCACAAGAAAAATCCAGACAGGTATGGTCAGGTAACCTCGCAGGCCCCTTTACCGGACCACTCTATCGATCCATCGATCACTCAACCCATGATTTAAAGTTTCCTTGGCTACTGCTTGACGACCATCATGTTGAAACCGCCTGCACGTATTTCCTTCCGATGCAGAGCTGCAATTGTAGTTCGGTGAATGCTCAGAAAATGCTTTGAGTCAAATGGGAGAAGACCACACGCTTATGAGTTCACTGTTTGGTGTTTCTGCTGTATAGCATATGTTTAGAATGGTGTGGTTGATTGATATCCCCGCTGCTCTAGAGAAGAGACCTGTAATTCATTTCCGGAATGCGAAATGCAGCTAAACCCATCGAGCCCGCCCGGTTAGTCGTTCAGTCTAACCGCACGGTTTTCCGGGCGGGAAGGAGCGCCTGGTCCCCGGCACGAATCCGCCCGGCGGATTTGTGTCGAGGTCCGGTTAGCCGGCCAGTCTGTGGATTGTTTTTAGGCGGTTTTCCATCTGCCTCGGCGAATGCTGGCTGGTTCCCCTTATTCCACATCAGCTATACTATGTCGGCGATTGCTGCGCAAACAAGTTCTCCACGTACGCGTACGCGTACACCACCATTACTCTACCACGCAAACATAGGGGTTACACTCGTCTGGTGTGAGACGGTCCGGGGGGGGGGGGGGGGCACCGGGGGCCGAACCGCACAATAACCCTGAAAGAGTGGTTCGGTGTGGGGCGGCGGAGGGGTGAAGTGGACTGCGCTATTCGTCGTGGGGTTGCGGACCACTGCGGCTGCGGCGGGGACAGAGTCTCTCCGCCGTTTCTAGGTCCCTGGTTAACATACAATACAACACAATACAATACAATACATACAATACAAACCCATCGACAGATCTGCGACTTTTACGGGGCAAACGCGACAAGTGATCCAATAGTGAGGAGACGGGCCCGACAATTGAATGAAGAACGTGATGAAGTCCACGCTGACGAATGGAGTGAGTGTACAGCTTTGCTTAATGCAGAACTGGTTCGTGCAGTTGAAGAACTCGGAAAGGAAATACGTAAGTTTGCAATATCCGATCTTCCTTAGAACTCTCCGCAAATTTCAAGATCACGTTTTCAAGAAACAGTTTCTGAAAAACTGAATTTTCGAAAAGTGTGTGCTTGTAAGATGCCAAAACATCTAAAAAAAAAGTGTCTGGGTGGTACGCTTGACTAACTTTTTGATAAGTTACAATAAATATGGTAATCATTTTCTAACCAATATAGTGACAGGGGATGAGACTTCGGTCACTTATGAATCACTCAATCGAAACATCAATGGAAAAGAGGCCCACTTTGTCAACAATAAAGACTAAAGCCAAGCAAATTTTGACACTTCTATAAGTCATATGAACAGGCTTTTGAGGTGGACCCGGCGTTATATTGGTACATTTATTCATAGCACACGGAACAGTTAAGCCAGCCGCGGTGGCCGAGCGGTTCTAGGTGCTCAGTCCGGAATCGCGCGACTGCTACGGTCGCAGGTTCGAAATCTACCTCGGGCATGGATGTGTGTGATGTCCTTCGGCTAGTTAGGTTTAAGTAATTCTATGTTCTAGGGACTGATGACCACAGATGTTAAGTCCCATAGTGCTCAGAGCCATTTGAACGAAGCAGTTAACGCTACTAACCGCTAATAAGATGTTTCACAAATGTGCGAATGCGGAGTCGCATTTGTCACAGTCGGTGAAGGAGACACTAATTAGTGTTTTACACTACTTGGAGAAATTACATTCATGAGATGTATTCGCAGTTGCCAGTATGGACAACCATCAGCTGCATAATGGAATGATAATGAAAAGTTGTGGCTTACCGTGATTCCAATCCGGATTTCTCGCTTATCGTGAGCGGTCACCTTTGCATCAGGCTATCGAAGCAGAGCTCACGGCGGGATCAAAACTTCCGTATGTTGTCAACAACGTGTCGGCAACTTGCACTCGTACGTTCATTATGCACACGCCTCAACAAAAGTTTGGAATATCATAGAGTTTACTACAATGACTTCCTGTTCTACACCCTTTGAAGGTTGTACAATACCTCACTAACAAATTAAACATAATTCTTGTGAAAACAATAACGATTTTGATTAATTACGAAAAGTCGTTACCAGCAAAGCTCTCTCCTCAGCGTACATTTCGAAAACAAAACAGTCAAAATCTTTGTCTGCCACCATACTGCGCTTGCAACATCATCATCATCATCATCATCATCATCATTTAAGACTGATTATGCCTTTCAGCGTTCAGTGTGGAGCATAGTCCC
Organism: Schistocerca piceifrons; assembly: GCF_021461385.2. Lineage (NCBI taxonomy): Eukaryota > Metazoa > Arthropoda > Insecta > Orthoptera > Acrididae > Schistocerca > Schistocerca piceifrons. The sequence continues at coordinate 383,507,044 of NC_060143.1, read as the reverse complement.
CCTTGTAAAATTTTCCTCCATGATGCCCTATTCAGTGCTAACATTGGTGCCTCTTCTGATGTTAAGCCTATTACTTCAAAATCATTCTTAACCAAATCCCGGTACCTTCTCCTTGGTCTACCACGACTCCTCCTATCCTCTACTGCTGACCCCATGAGTCTCTTGGGTAACCTTGCTTCTCCCATGCGTGTAACATGACCCCACCATCTAAGCCTGTTCGCCCTGACTGCTACATCTATAGAGTTCATTCCCAGTTTTTCTCTGATTTCCTCATTATGGACACCCTCCTGCCATTGTTCTCATCTACTGGTACCTGCAATCATACTAGCTACTTTCATATCTATCACCTCAACCGTATTGATAAGGTAACCTGAATCCACCCAGCTTTCTCTCCCATATAACAAAGTTGGTCGAAAGATTGAACGGTGCACAGATAACTTCGTCTTGGTACTGACTTCCTTCTTGCAGAAGAGTAGATCGTAGCTGAGCGCTCGCTGCATTAGCTTTGCTACACCTCGCTTCCAGTTCTTTCACTATGTTGCCATCCTTGGAGAATATGCATCCTAAGTACTTGAAACCGTCCACCTGTTCTGACTTTGTTCCTTTTATTTGGCACTCAATCCGTTTATATCTCTTTCCCACTGACATTACTTTCGTTTTGGAGCTGCTAATCTTCATACCATAGTCCTTACATTTCTGATCTAGCTCTGAAATATTACTTTGCAAACTTTCAATCACAACTAATGAAACGTCCCCTAGGAAAAATTAATGAATTACTGTGCTGATAAACCTCTTACGTTATTTGATTTTCAAACAGCTGAGCAGAACTGAACGTACTGAGACATTTTGCTTTTTACCTATTCTGATCAACACTAAACTGACACACAATATTTTTAGCGCAACGCAATCTGACTTTCAATAATCCCTACAAATGAAAGGCCCTGACTAACATTAACCTATACCTTTCACAAATCACTTACCTCACAAAAATCTTCGTTACTCGAACTACTGCAATAAAGCGAGCGCCACTATTGCCAGCTAAATAAAAGATTCAAACTATTGAAGGCACTAACTACTGATAGGCATAGTTAGCAAATGAAAGATTTTGATAGAGAACAAACAATGTATTTACCTTAATAGTGTTCAAAAGTCATAATATTTATCAGTTCATGACATCCAATCTTACAAATTTCGTTTTTCTGACGGACACACGTCCAGATCGTCCGCTCTCAAAACTCGGTCATCTCTCTTCCCCCACCCACCACTGCTGGCGGCTCACCTCCAACTGCGCATCACTACGCGCTGTTCACATCCAACTACCCAACACTACAATATCAAATATTCCAACAATGCAAACCAACCACAGCCTTCACACAGCACAGTCAGTGATTTTCATATAGAGCGCTACATGGCGTTACCAACATAAAAACCTAAACAGCCTACTTACACTAAGTCATCCGCATATGCGAGACTGCTTATTTTATGTTCACATATCTCACCCAGCCAGTCTATTGTTTTCAACACATGATCCATAAATAATATGAACAACAGTGGAGACAGGTTGCAGCCTTGTCTTAACCCTGAAGCTACTCTGAACCATGAACTCAATTTACCGTCAACTCTAACTGCTGCCTGACTATCTGTGTAAAGACCTTCAATTGTTTGCAAAAGTTTGCCTCCTATTCCATAATCTGGTAGAACAGACAATAACTTCCTCCTAGGAACCCGGTCATATGCCTTTTCTATATCTATAAAGCATAGATACAATTCCCTGTTCCACTCGTAACACTTCTCCATTATTTGCCTTAAGCTAAAGATCTGGTCCTGACAACCTCTAAGGGGCCAAAACCCACACTGATTTTCATCCAATTTGTCCTCAACTAATACTGGCACATTCCTTTCAACAATACCTGAGAAGATTTTATCCACAACGCTGATTAAAGAGATACCTCTGCGCTTGCATTCGACGAATAATTTCCGCAGGTTTAACACCCATCGCAAACGGAAAGCGAATCACTGCCCTCATTTCCTCCTTGGTGCAGATCGACAATGGAGCTGCCACATTTCACTGTCTGCTATAACGTGGGAATGAGTGTGACATGTACAAAACTGTCGCACACAACAATTCTTTGGCCCTGGATACTAGCAGTGTTACCAAACCCTACGGCGAAAAATTGCAGAAGTCCCTTAACGTTTTGACTCCCTTCCCCCTCCCCCCCCCCCACCCGATTCTGCCACCCTCCACTGCCACCGACGTTAATTGAAGATGGGTGAAAGCCTTAAATGCGTATTGGCTTGAATAAAAGCATATACACTACTGGCCATTCAAATTGCTACACCAAGAAGAAATGCAGATGATAAACGGGTATTCATTGGACAAATATGTTATACTAGAACTGACATGTGATTGCATTTTCACGCAATTTGGGTGCATAGATCCTGAGAAATCAGTACCCAAGGCAACTTCCTCTGGCCGTAGTAATGGCTTTGACACGCCTGGGCATTGAGTCAAACAGAGCTTGAATGGCATGTAGGTACAGCTGCCCATGGAGCTTCAACACGATACCACAGTTCATCAAGAGTAGTGACTGGCGTATTGTGACGAGCCAGTTGCTCGGCCACCATTGGCCAGACGTTATCAATTGGTGAGAGATCTGGAGAATGTGCTGGCCAGAGCAGCAGTCGAACATTTTCTGTATCCAGAAATGCCCGTACAGGACCTGCCACTAGCGGTAGTGCATTATCCTGCTAAATGTAGGGTTTTGCAGGGCTCGAATGAAGGGTAGAGCCACGGGTCGTAACACATCTGAAATGTAACGTCCACTGTTCAAAGTGCCGTCAGTGCGAACAAGAGGTGACCCACACGTGTAACCGATGGCACCACATACCATCACGCTGGGTGATACGCCAGTATGGTGATGACGAATACACGCTTCCAATGTGCGTTCACCGCGATGTCTCCAAACCCGGATGCGACCATCATGATGCTGTAAACAGAACCTGGATTCATCCGAAAAAATGTTTTGCAATTCGTGCACCCAGGTTCGTCGTTGAGTACACCATCGCAGGCGCTCCTGTCTGTGATGCAGCGTCAAGGGTAACCGCAGCCACGGTCTCCGAGCTGATAGTCTATACTGCTGCAAACGTCGTCAAACTGTTCGTGCAGATGGTTGTTGTCTTGCAAACGACCCCATCTGTTGACTCAGGGATCGAGACTGCTAGTGATACGAGGCCGTTGGGATCCAGCACGGCGTTCCATATTACGCTCCTGAACCCACCGATTCCATATTCTGCTAACAGTCATTTGATATCGACCAACGCGAGCAGCTATGTCGCTATACGATAAACAGCAATAGCGATAGGCTACAATCCGACCTTTATCATAGTCGGAAACGTGATGGTACGCATTTCTCCTCCTTACACGAGGCATCACAACAACGTTTCACCAGGCAACGCTGGTCAACTGCTGTTTGTGTATGAGAAATCGGTTAGAAACTTTTCTCATATCAGCACGATGTAGGTGTCGCCACCGGCGCCAACCTTGTGTGAATGCTCTGAAAAGTTAATAATTTGCATATCACAGCATCTTCTTCCTGTCGGTTAAATTTCGAGTCAGTAGCACGTGATCTTCGTGGTGTAGCAATTTTAATGGCCAGTATTGTATTAATGTAGACTTTATGTATGTGCAGACGGCGTTGCGTACGACCTCGTAACGTGATGGGCCGACGAGCTGTGTTACCGCCACCCTGAACTCGGAGGACCATTACGGTGGCGACCGACACGACAGAGCGAGGTGAGCAGTACGTAGCGGCGGCTGCAGCCTGGCCTGTTGACGCGAGGATCAGCTGGGAGGCTCCCCGGCTGCCCGTGGAAGGGGCAAGCGTGGAGGGGCGCGAGGGAGCGGCGCCCGCCGTATTTACCAGCCGGCTGTGTCAGTCGCCCGCCAGCCACCGCGTCAACACCATGGCACAATTCGCAGCCGGCAGCGAGAGCGAGCGCGAACTGGCGCCCCGGCGTCCCACCATGGCCACGCTCAACACACTGGCCATCAAGGCGCCCGTCGACGTCGACTTCCGCGACATCACTTACGTCGCCGGTGAGTACCACACAATAAGCAGCTCACATAGTACTGTGTGCAGGAAGCTGGTTAAGACCCAATGTTGGTAGCAGTGAGATTTCCTCGGAAAATGGAAACAGAGGGAAGGTTGGGCTCAGCATCCCTTGGACATCGAGGTCATTGGAGATGGAGCACGAGCGTGGATAGTGCCAAGTGTGGGGAAAGAAATTGGCAGTGCCTTTTCAAAGGAACCATCCCAGCATTTGCCTGCAGCGATATAGGGAAATAATGGAAAACCTAAATCTGGATGGCCGGAAGTGGGTTTGACAGTTTACCGTGGCGTCGATTTTGGGTCGCACATGTTACGTTGGTTAGCGTTTCACAGCATAATCAGCTGTAACTGTTGAACCACTGTCAATGAAATCAGTCGAAAGGACGCCTTTTTCGGCCCAAACAACGGCAGCCATAGTGTTTTGATTCGAGAATGGACATTGGTTAAACTTTTTTGTTTTGGGTGAACCTGAATGGCCACACTGCATTGACTGATGTTTCGATTCTGCGTTGGCGTGTGATATCCACGTCTCGTCGCCCCTAACAATGTCTGAAAGCAAACCATCTCCATCTTGTTTTTGGGTTGGGTTGCTTGGGGGTGGAGACCAGATACCGAGGTCATCGGTCTCATCGTATTAGGGAAGGATGGGGAAGCAAGTCGGCCGTGCCCTTTCAAAGGAACCATCCCGGCATTTGCCTGAAGTGATTTAGGGAAATCACGGAAAACCTAAACCAGGATGGCCAGACGCGGGATTGAACTATCGTCCTCCCGAATGTCCATCTTGTCTATAGCGCTCCAAAAACTGTCGTACACTACACATTCTTTCTGTCGATCAGTTAACATTTTTTGAATCAAGTTCGCACACAGCTTCTGATAACCAAACTATTCAGTGACAATCGTGTAAATCGAGGTTCGAGCGACAATTTGAAATTCATTAGCGAGACCGCAGTCGTCGATCGCCCGATCATTTCGAAGTTTTTGTTTCACTTGGTCAACGATGTCGTCGGTCCGAATACCGAGCATGCCACTCCGTTGCTCATCGCGTATATTTGTGCCGCCATTTTGGAATTCTCGGCATCTTTTTCAAATTTTTTTGTCGCTCATTATTTCAGGTCCATACACTAGGTATTAATCACGATGGATTTCAGCAGGTGACGATCCTTTTGCCAGCAAAAATCTAATCGCACGTCACACTTCACAACTGGCGGGATCTACGATTGTCTCGGCCATTACGATCTGCTCTCACCTACTGCCAACCGACTAGTGAATCAAACCAACACTGCAGTAGCCACCCAAAGCGTTGGTAGACAACGCTGTATGCATGTAACTTCATTCCAGCCTACCATCATTTACATATTGGCCACCGGACTTTAGTTCTCAAAGCCTCTTACAAAGGGTAACTAAAATTGGTAGAAAGATATATATGTTCAACATGCTAAATAAAAAAGCAGTAGTGTCACATCCCAACGAGGAACTTTACTTGTAGCATATGGTAGGAGCATGTAGAGCAACTATGGATCACGTTTAAAAGAATAGTGGATCAAGTGCTGGATCGACGTGCATGCAGTAGAATATTCCATAATGGAGGGGAACCTCCATGGTATGCAGTCACTGTAAAGAAAGTTCTAAAGAAACAGAGATAACTGTATAATAGGTGTAAAACAAAGCGCAGGGCTATAGATAGAGAGATGCTGAATGAAACGTGTTTGGCTGTCAAGAGAGTAATGCGTGATGCGTTCAGTGACTACCGTAGCAGAATATTGCCAAATGATCTTTCACGTAACCCAAAGAAATTCAGGTGTATCTAAAGGGTGTTAGTGGCACCGCAGTTCGATTTCAGTCACTCGCGAATGAGTCAGTAAGTGAAACTGAAGGCACTAAAACAAAATGTGAAATGCTTAACTCTGTACTCAAATGTTACTTTACAAAGGAAAACCCAGGGGAGTCGCCGAATTTAATCCTCATACCACTTTGAGATTAGTGAAGTAAATGATAGTGTCAAAGGCGTCGAGAAACAGCTGAAATCATTGAAACTGAACAAATCTCCAGAACGATGAAATTCGTATCAGATTCATGACTGAATCTGCGGCTGAAATGGTTCAAATGGCTCTGAGCACTATGGAACTTAACATCTGAGGTCATCAGTCCCCTAGAACTTAGAGCTACTTAAACCTAATTAACCTAAGGACATCACACACATCCATGCTGGGGGCAGGATTCAAACTTGCGACCGTAGCGGTCCCGCGGTTCCAGACTGAAGCGCCTAGAACTGCTCGGCCACACCGGCCGGCTCTGTGGCTGAGATAGCCCCCTTGTTCATTAGAATCCATCGTAGATCACTGGAACAAAAGTCGGTGCCCAGTAGTTGGAAGAAAGCACACAAGAAGGGTAGAAGTGATCCAGACAGCTAGCATTGAGTATTCTTCACATTCATCTATTGTAGCATCTTAGAGGATATCGGTAACCCCCCCCCCCCCACTCTCCGCCCCCAACACCAACACCACCACCACCACCAGCACCAACACCACCTCCACGATAGATGCTATAAAGAATCGAACTCCCATCTATAAAACTGTTTCAAACTTTATAAATGAATTATTGGCGTTATGCATGTAAGTGAGAGAAAATTTAGAAAATGTATGAAATTATGTTCAAAATTTGTTGACAGTTGGTAAGTGCTCTTATTACCAAACGATTTCCGAGTACAGTGTGGGTAGTGTGCGTACCTCGTTGTTACGAAGTCATATCTCCTGAATTATGTGTCATTCAGTGATATAATTTTGAGGGTATATTCAAATGGCTTTGAGCACTATGGGACTCAACTGCTTAGGTCATTAGTCCCCTAGAACTTAGAACTACATAAACCTAACTAACCTAAGGACATCACACACATCCATGCCCGAGGCAGGATTCGAACCTGCGACCGTAGCGGTCTCGCGGTTCCGGACTGCAGCGCCCAGAACCGCACGACCACTTCGGCCGGCAGGGTATATTCAGCGGTATATTTGTACACTGTCCGGAAAATGTGTTGCAAATAAAATTAGTGGTAAAGGAGTAATAAATTAGAACGTCTAAATTTTTCCTTTCATCATTTTGTGATTTTTTTTAGGGGGGGGGGGGGGGGGCAAGGGGTCACAGTGATGAAAAGAGTTGCAAATGTTTGAAATTACGTGTAGAACATAATTTGGGTAATTTGCGCGCCTTGAGTTACTTGCCTCAAGACATATACACATTTTCTAACTGTAATGTGTCTTACTGAGTTGAAATTTTAACATATCTCTTAATTAGTTATCCCTTAATGTATTGATTATTACAGCCTTTTTAAATGTTAAAAATACACTCAATAACAGTATGAAATATTGAAAATCGAACTTTTTCTGCCCCTGGAAGCCGTTAGACAGGTAAGCCGCACTGGAGACTGTGCTCCCAGTTAGCCCTTTCGTAATACAGATTGTGAGGTGTCTCCGACAGAATTACCGCGATGTCAAACAGTGCGGGTTTCGGAAGCATTCATCATGCAAAATCAGACTCGCACTTTTCTCTCATGACATCTAGAGAGCCATGAGCCAGGCAGGAAGGTAAATGCAGTACATCTTGACTTCGAAAAACGTTTGACTTAGTACTAAACCTACGTTTATCAATGAAATTTGTAACTGCATAGACGATATCTTCGTAAGGAGTTGCGGAGCACGCTATCTTGGAGAGAGGGTCGATAGACGTTAGAGTAACTTCTGGTATTCAAGACCTTGTATCGTCGGTTGGCGGCGATAAACGATCTCTATTATTTTTCAATTTTTTTAATTGCTTTTATCGCGGAAAAATACAAAATTACACTTTACTGAATACCGGTTTCGGTTCATCAACAACCATCTTCAGATCTATGAAAATAAACAGAAAATCACCTGGAATTTAGAGTGAATTTACCATTTTTTTTAAAAAAAGGTACCTTTCAGTGATTTTAACAGTTGTTGTTGTTGTTATGGTCTTCAGTCCTGAGACTGGTTTGATGCAGCTCTCCATGCTACTCTATCCTGTGCAAGCTTCATCATCTCCCAGTACCTACTGCAACCTACATCCTTCTGAATCTGCTTAGTGTATTCATCTCTTGGTCTCCCTCTACGACTTTTACCCTTCATGCTGCCTTCCAATACTAAATTGGTGATCCCTTGATGCCTCAACACATGTCCTACCAACCGATCCCTTCTTCTAGTCATGTTGTGCCACAAACTTCTCTTCTCCCCAATCCTATTCAATACTTCCTCATTAGTTACGTGATCTACCCATCTAGTCTTCAGCATTCTTCTGTAGCACCACATTTCGAAAGCTTCTATTCTCTTCTTGTCCAAATTATTTATCGTCCATGTTTCACTTCCATACATGGCTACACTCCATACAAATACTTTCAGAAATGACTTCCTGACACTTAAATCTATACTCGATGTTAACAAATTTCTCTTCTTCAGAAACGCTTTCCTTGCCATTGCCATTATACACTTTATATCCTCTCTACTTCTACCATCATCAGTTATTTTGCTCCCCAAATAGCAAAATTCCTTAACTACTTTAAGTGTTTCATTTCCTAATGTAATTCCCTCAGCATCACCCGACTTAATTCGACTACATTCCATTATCCTCGTTTTGCTTTTGTTGATATTCATCTCATACCCTCCTTTCAAGACACTATCCATTCCATTCAACTGCTCTACTAAGTCCTTTGCTGTCTCTGACGGAATTACAATGCCATCGGCGAACCTCAAAGGTTTTATTTCTTCTCCATGGATTTTAATACCTACTTCGAATTTTTCTTTTGTTTCCTTCACTGCTTGCTCAATATATAGATTGAATAACATAGGGGAGAGACTACAACCCTGTCTCACTCCCTTCCCAACCACTGCCTCCCTTTCATGTCCCTCGACTCTTATAACTGCCATCTGGTTTCTGTACAAATTGTAAATAGCCTTTCGCTCCCTGTATTTTACCCCTGCCACCGTCAGGATCACATTAACTAAAAGACAATTTTACGTTTATTTTCATAATCTGAAGATGGGTATTAACCCTTACAGTACCAAATGTGGGGTGGGGTTACTTTATGCCTGTCTTTTGAAAATAATGTAATTCAGTAAGTTACTCTACATTTTTAATTTCCGAAAAAAATTTATTGTTTGTAATGTATTGTTTTACCAGATTTCGTTAATGTTTGAAAGGTATCAGTACATCAACACGTCACTAAAACGAATATTGTGAGTACGAGTCAAGGCAATTAACGAAATCTACGTTTATTACATTTTTTTCAGCTGGTCATAAAGTACGTCCGGCTTGGTATTACACGTTACTGAAATACACTGATATATCAAAGAGTGCACTAAAAGATATTTTCCGGTTCTGTACCCTATTTACATATCAGTACTTCATTAAAAAAATTTGTTAATATAAGTCAACAACAATTAACGAAATTTGTTAATTTAGTTTTTTTTTTTTTTTTTTTTTTTTTTTTTTTTTTTTTTTTTTTTTTTTTTTTAGGGTGAGCATAAAGTCGTCTCCAACCCACCCCCGCCTGGCAATAAGCGCTATCGAAAATGCGTTGGTGTTTCAGATCGATATAAGCAAGCTTTAGTTTCATATCTTGTTGCGATCGAGACTATGGAAAATTTTTGACAAGTTCTTGTGTGCCCCAGAGAAGTGCGCTTGGACCCTTGCTGTTCATGTTGTATGTTAATCTGTCACTCAACAGTGTTACCTATTTTGTCAAAAATATTAATAGTAACCGTAGACTTTTCGGAAATGAGGCAGTTATGTATGGTGAAGTACTGTCTGAAAAAAAGCAACACAAAGGAAGTAGGACTAAGAAAGGATATTGAACGTATATGACAGAGACCAGCACGAATGGTAAACCTGAACTGATAGACGCAAGACAGATGCAAATTATCCCGTGAAAGCTTGCTTAATAAAATTCGGCTAACCACCTTTCAGTGAGGAATCTAGAAGTGTATTGTAACCCCCCTACGTATCGCTCCCGTAGGCATCACGTTGACAAGATTAAATTACAGCACGGACGGAGACGTTTAAGCAATCATTCCTCCCGTGCTCTGTGTGCGAATGAGCTGGTACAATGGGATGTGTCCTATGCTATGCACTTCAAAGTGGCTTGCAAAGTGTATACTGCACGTCTTTGCAGAAATATGATTCACTGATGAATATTTGATCAACGAAAGCCAGTACATTGCACTGGACGGCTGTTGTTCCACTGAAATTGAAGAAACACCGAATCTACCCCAAGGGAGCCTAACAGAACCTCTAAATTTTCAATATATAGAGGGTGGACAAAAATATGGAAACGCCAAACAACACATTACCGCGCATAATGAGACATAGGAAAACTTTTGCCATTCACTAACAGCTTACAGTCATCTCCAAAAGGGTAAATACAGCCCCTGTATGGTTTTCAAGGGAATTTTATACAATTTTTCCTGCAAACTAGTGGGAAGTTCAGACAACGATCAGTGGGATGGATACCGATGATGCGCCCTTGTCTCTAAAGTAAACCATAAAGGCTCATTAATTTTTAATTCTGGAGACTGTGGAGGGCAGAGGAGATGCGACAGTTCATCCTTGTGTTCGCAGAGCTAGTCCTCCACGATGTGTGCCGTGTAATAGGGATCTCGTCGTCTTGGAATACAGTATCACTACTGGGGAACAACACTGCACTATGTGGAGGACCTCATCAGCCAAAGTGATCACACAATCCTCCTTGGCAGTAACGCGGCCTTTGGGAGTAAACATGGGCGCGTGTAACATACGACACGGCTGCTCAAATCATCAACGAACTTCCGCTGTGTTTTACTCTTGGGTCGTAAATTCGGCCAGGAGCTGAAAACAGTACGAAACAAGACTTATGCGACGAAAATACTTTCTTCCATTATCCCACAGTATAGTTTTATAGCCTCTGCACCAAAGTTTCGCAATTACGGCGATTTGCATCGCTAATGAGTGAGATTGGAATTCCAACTGCCTGAGAAATTTCCTGCTTATGGTGTTCCCTTAGAGTTGTTTTGGTGCTGCCACTGTTCGAGACTGCAACATTGAGTTCTGCAATGACCTTTGCAGCTGTCGTTCTCTTATTTTTCCTCACAATCCTTTTCAGTGATCGACTGTCACGATCACTCAACTGATATTTTCGTCCGTGTTGTGACTGAGTGGTTGATGTTTTTCCGCTTCCCCTGTATGCGGTACAAATCTTCCGTAGGGTGCCTCCTGAAACAGCAAACACTTCGGCTACCTTAACTAAGGAAGCACATGTCATACGGGCGCCAACAATTTGCCCAAGCTCGAACTCACTTAATTGTTCAACTGTTAAAATGGCTCTGAGCACTATGGGACTTAACATCTGTGGTCATCAGTCCCCTAGAACTTAGAACTACTTAAACCTAACTAACCTAAGGACATCAGACACATCCATGCCCGAGGCAGGATTCGAACCTGCGACCGTAGCAGTCGAGCGGTTCCGGACTGAGCGTGTTCAACTGTGTGTGAATTCCTAAGGGACCAAACTGCTGAGGTCATCGATCCCTAGACTTAAACACTACTTAAACTAACTTATGCTAAGAACAACACACACGTCCATGCGCGAGGGAGGACTCACTTAATTCCTACATGGTACACTCACAACTGCACAGAACACTGTTATGATCACAAATGACACTTGAAATATATTGAGGATATTGCAGACATTCCGTTCGTGGTCAAAGACAAGGGCGTAACCAGCAGGCTTGGATAGTATCAGCGTCTATGTTCAAGCATGCATTTGTCGTGCTGTTTCAGTATACTTGTCCAAGCCATGTACTTAAGAGTTTTATCAGATTAGAAGTTGCACCACTATAAGATCGGTGGCTGGCAATGCTGCTGCTTACGGGAATGTGGCGTTGTTGGACAACCGCAAGAAATTGCAACAAGGCTTCAACAAAATTTCAAAAGTGTGTAATTAAAGGCAAATGTCTTTAAATATGGATAACAAAGAAGAAGAGCCCGAAAGCAAACGTTACAAGATTAGTGTTGAAGTCCTTGAGAGCATCACATCGCGTAAGTATTTAGAGGTAATAATAAATATGTAAAATCATTATTAACGAAGGTGAACAGATGACTTAGATTTGTTGGAGCAAGAAGGAAGATTAAGGTTTAACGTCCCGTCGACATAGAGGCCATGAGATAGAGGACAAGCTCGGATTGTTTCAAGGGAAGTGGGGGGGGGGGGGGGAAGGAAGGAATCGGGTGTGCCATTTCAAAGCAGCCATTCTTCCAACATTTATCCTTTTCTCGCACTACATCCTGTGCACCATGGATGGAGGACAACGGTAAGGCTCCGTCTTCCTAGATTTCGCAAAGCGTTTGACACTGCCTGTTGTTACTGAACGTACGAGCGAACTAAATATGTGTCATGACGACTTCTTAAGTAATAAAACCCAGTACGTTGTTGCCGACAGCGAGTGCTCATCAGAGAGCGAGGGTATCGTCAGGAGTGCCCCAGGAAAGTGTGACAGGACTGTTCTTATTTTCTGTATACATAAATGATGTGACGGATAGGCTGACCAGCTACATGCCGGTAGGGTCATCGTTGAGTGACTGAAAGAGGATAAAAGATGACATACACAAAATTTCTAGTTGTCATGATCAACAGCAGCTTGCTCTAAGTATAGAAAAAATATGTTAGTGCAGATGAGTATGAAAAGCAAACTCGTCATGTTCGTATAAAAATTGATTGTGTGCTGATTAAAACAGTCGCGTCGATTAAATATCTAGGAGTAACTTCGCAAAGCGATTTGAAATGGAACGATCACGTAAACACAGTAGCAGGGAAGTCGAACGGTCGACTTCGATTTACGAGGAGAATTTTAGGAAAGTGTGGCTCATCTGTAAAGGAGACCACTTTTAGGACACTAGTACGACGTACTTTCGTGTATTGCTCTAGTGTTTGGGATCTACGCCAGGTTGGATTAAAGGATGACATCGAAGCAATTCAGGAGCAGGGACGCTAGAATTGTAACTGTAGGTTCGATGAACAGACGATTGTAGCATAGACGCTTTGTGAGCTCTATTGCGAATCCCTGAAGGGGAAGCGATTTCTCTTCCTAAAGCACTACTGAGAAAATTTAGAGAACGGACATTTGATGCTGACTGCAGAACGATTCTACTACAGCCAAAGTACAATTTGCGTAAGGATCACGAGGATATGATAAGAGACATTAGGGCTAGTACTGAGGCATGTAGTCAGTTGTATTTCCCTCGATGTCAGAATGGAACAGGAAAGGAAATCACGGGTAGTGGTACAAGGTATTCTCCGCCACGCACCTTACGATGGCTGCTGGAGTGTAAAAGTAGATGCAGGTGGAGCGACTTATGGAAATGAGGGAAAATCTAAATCTGGATGGCCAGATGGAGATTTGAGTAGCCATCCTCTCGAATGCAAGGCCGTTGTGGTAACCACGCCGCCACCTTGCGCTGTATTTGCTGAATGGTTTCCTGGAAAATGTAGTGAATCACTAAAGGGAGCCCATACAAAACGCAGGTGCGACTGTTTCTATTGTTCTAGTGTTTGGATTTCTTATCAACTAGGCGCGACAACAGACATCGGTCGAATTGAGTGACGCGCTGCTAGAATTGTAACAGCGTGTGAAAGAGATAACAGAAGACAAGAAAGGCCTGTCAGACTTAGCCAAGTATACCTCGTTCGTTAAACGACACCTCCGGCTAGCTAATGGCTGCACACTTGCTGTGGGGCCTGTTCCTGCGCCCACTAAACTGCAAAAGACTCGCCTAAAAAACTGGAAAATAACACATCCACTCCCCACACCCGTGCCCACACGGCCAGAGCAACTTGCATCACAGAGAAGCACTGACTACCAACTTCCGGAATTTTATTTTATTTTTAGCTATTTATACGTTCCGTGGAGCCACGCGAGCCGAAGCTACTTACTCGTGAACGAGTCAGTAAAAATTTTACAGTTTTCTGGTTAGAAAATTTATAAATACGGAGTTAAAGAGTTGATAAAACAGGAAAAGAGAATATATGTAACAAATGCCCATCGCCGTTGGATAAGTCAAATCAGAATACCAAGTATGCAATTGCCTGCGTGGAATAATAGGACTACATGTCACGGTTTACGTTTTCACGCTCGAGGGAATAATTAACATTGTTCTGATGCCATACAGCCCCAGAACGATACGTACGGAATGGCTGATGCGAGAGACAGTTGTATTGTGAGTGAAAAAAGCGCCATAGCAGAGGACGTAGTACAGAGGCAAACACAACCAATAAGGAATGAGCAACGAGCACCAGCAGTAAGATCACAATTAAATACTGGCTTTTCTCGAGACAAATAAAATGGCGAATATCTAAATAAGTAAGTTTCAGAACATACGTTTACAGGACTTTCTTTTTTTATATGTGACTAGATTGTCTCCCGAAAGTATTTGGCACACTCTTTCTACACATCCAGTTGATGTATTCCCTATCTGATTGGTGGACATTCTCCTTTATGACTGCTTGAACTCTATTGAGGACTCGTTCAGTGATCTGTCTGCATGTCTGTGGAGTTTTCCACAAAAACCGAAACCAGACACGGTAGTGATGTTGGGCGCTGAGGTTTGGACCGAAATCGACGTTTTAGCTCATCCCAAAGATGTTTCATTGTGTTCATGAAGTCCCATTGGGCAGGTCAGTCCATTTCAGAAATTCTGCTGTCCACATATCATTGCCACACGGATGCTGCTTTATGAAAGGTTGCATTGTCCTGCTGATACGATCATCATCTCCCCTGTAAGTAGTACAAAATGCTCTAAACCGTGTTCTATCCTTCCTCACCTAGCCTTTTCTTAAGCACGATAAGGGGACTTCACCCTAAGTACGAGAAACACTCCCATACCCTTACACTACTTCCTCCGTCCTTCACTGTTGGCATTACACGTTATGGCGCGTAGCGTTTTTCAAGCTTTCACCAGACCCAAACCCTTTTATCGGATTGCCAAAGGGTACACCGTGATTCATCATTCCAAATCATTCGTGTCCAGTCACTCGTTGTCGGGTGAAGTCGCTGTCTACAGCATCGTCTACAGAAATTCTTTTTAACTACGCAATTTCATTGTGCTTTATGGTCTGCTTGTAGCACTCTGTAGCTCACGAGTGATTCCTTCCGCTGACTTCATGCTCGACGGTTCCTTTATATCACGACGTCTGGCTGGTCTTGGTATAGTTGAGGCTGTCCTTCGGACTTCCCCTTCACTATCACATCACTTTTTGTCGACTTGGGCAGCTTTAGAACGATTGAAATGTCAGCATTGGATTTTTTTATTCAAGTGACTTTCAGTGACTAGTCCACATTCGAAGTCACTGAGCTTTCCGGACCGAATCGTTCCGCTGTTAATGCTTTTCTACTGACAGCACAATTTTTCCCGCTTCGTATTAGACTGGGAAGTTCTCCTTTCGGTCAGTTCGGCATTACATACTTTGGCGCAGATAGTATGTATGTAAGCATATCATTCACAGAAACTTTGATACTGAGCATATAGTGAGTAACGACGACTGAAGAGATTCGTTCAACGTGACAGAAGTGCAACCCTTCCTTATAGTGAGTAACGACGACTGAAGAGATTCGTTCAACGTGACAGAAGTGCAACCCTTCCTCAAAATTCCTGCAGATCTCAGTGCTGGGCCAACAACAAGTGTAAGCGTGCGAACCATTCAACGGAAACATCATCGGCATGGGCTTTCGGAACCCAAGGCCCACTCGTGTACCGTTGATGACTGCCCGACACCAAACCGAAGAGTGGCAGGAAGACCGTCGTGTGTACGCCCCAGGACAGTGACGAGAGATTCCACTAAAGTGCCAGAGAAACTGGTATAGCCATGCGTACTCAAATACAGAGATATGTAAACAGGCAGAATACGGCTCTGAGGTCGGCAACGCATGTAAGACAACTGTCTATCGCAGTTGTTAGATCGGTTACTGCTGCTACAATGGCAGGTTATCGAGATTTAAGTGAGTTTGAACGTGACGTTATGGTCGGCGCACGATCGATTGGACACATCTCCGACGTAGCAATAGTGAGAATTTTCCGTAAGACCATTTCACGAGTGTACCGTGAATATCAGGATTCCAGTAAAACATGAAATCTCCAACATCGCTGCTGCTGGAAAAAGATCCTGCTAGAACGGGACCTACGGACGACTGAAGAGTCGTTCAACGTGACAGAAGTGCGACACTTCCGCAAATTGCTGCAGATCTCAATGGTAGGCCATCAACAAATGTCAGCGTGCGAACCAATTAACGAAACAACATCGATATGGGCTATCGGAGCCGAAGGCCCACTCATGTACCGTTGATGACTGCGTGACACAAAGCTTTACACCACGGCCTGGGCCCGTCAACACCGACATTTGTACTGTTGATGCCTGGAAGCATGTTACGTGGTCGGACGAGTCCTCGTTTCAAATCATATCGAGCGGGTGGACGTATTCAGATACGGAGACAAACTCTTGAAACCATGGACCCTATATTTCAGCAGGGTCCGTTCAAGCTGGTGGACGCTTTGTAATGATGTGGGGCATGTGCAAATGGAGTAGCATAGGACGCCTGATACATCAAGATACGACTCTGACAGGTGACGCGTACATAAGCACCCTGTCTGATCACCTGCATCCATTCATGACCATTGTTCGATCTGACGGATTTGGGCAATTCCATTAGGACAACCAAAATTGCTACAGAGTGGCTCCAGGAACACTCTTCTGAGTTTAAGCACTTCCGCTGTCAACGAAACTCCCCGGACATGAACATTATGGAGCATATCTGCAACGCCTTGCAACGTACTGTTCAGAAGAGATCTCCACCCCCTCGTACTCTTACGGATTTACTGACAGCCCTGCAGGATTCCTGGTGTCGGGTTCCCCCCAGCACTACTTCAGACATTAGTCGAGTCCATGTCACATCGTGTTGCGGCACTTCTGCGTGCTCGCGGGTGCCATGTATGATATTAGGCAGATGTACCAGTTTCTTTGTCTCTTTGGTGTAGTCACAGCTTATATTCCAAAACTCTTATAAGTACAGCGATGACACAACCTACAAATCTATTTGTTTGACAATACGTCTCGCACACTGTCCCTATGACAACATTAACTAAGTTGTCTGTGAGTCCATGTTTCGTCTGAATAAAGTCGACGCTCCAATTCTGATGCTTAATGTTTCAGTACAAATGTAACGTAGTATGTCTTTTCAGTAACTGTCGCTTCCGATTGCATATGATGACTTTTTGTTTCTGGCACCTTTGAAAACGAGAACCCATAGGCCGAAAAATTTCTCTTGGGAGAAGCCCAGTTCTCTACGATAGAAACTGATGTTTTTGCGAGGTTTCGTGTTGTTCATATCCCCGAAATTGCTGAATAATAATCTCATTTATTCACATCGCTAACGGGATTCTTATTGAGTGGGACATTTCGCGCCATTGTTCTGTAAGTTGGCAGTACTTACCAACGACGTAAGGAATACCCAACAGGCGGCAGCATACTACAGACAAGCGAAACGCGACCACAATACCTGTTCAAAATGGCTGCCCCACTTGAGACATATACCAAGAAAGAACAGCGTTCAGTCAACTGTCAGGCCCGAATCTAAGGACGGGGAGGGGTAAACCGAGGTCCTGCCCCAGGCAACAATTTCAGGGGACGTGAAATTCATATTCTTGAAGAATAAAAACAAATCGCCTGCCATCCAGCGCACGTTGGTTTGTCGATTATTCATTTCATTTTGAAACGCATCCCTGTTGGTTTTTGAACATTTTTGAACTCAAGAAATAAAAAAAACTTCCCCGCAGGGAAAAGGAGACACGGCTATACGAATTGAGCCGAATAAATCCGAACGAGTGAACACCAATCGCTATTTGTGTATGTGGTTGACTGGGTGTGCGAATGATTAGCGTTATAATTATTAGCGAAAGCCAGAGTGGAAATTAAGACTAACAGGAATGACAGGTAAGAAAGATTACATATTACCTACATGGCGTGCCCAAAAAATGAAATTTTTACAGAAAATTATTGCCAGATCGCAGCACTACTAAGAGCCAGTTATACAGTCCCCGATTAGCAGTCGCTTAAGTTCTATTCTCGGAACAGTGCGGAAAACGCGTTTTACGAATACGCAGTGACGCTTGACCGGAAAATAAACACCGGGATAACTAAGCCAGTGATTCTGGCAGGACAGCGACCGCAACGACTGAAGTAAAGGAGGGGCTACATTAGAACGTCAACGGCACTTTGAACCACTGCTGAAAACGCTAGGTTGCAGCTTATGGAGGGCAAGGACTTACCAACCCCTGGCTGGAAAAAAATGTTTCAGAAGCTCTGTCCTCTGTGCTGTGATGAAAAATGGACGTCTTGAAAGTCCCTGAAGAGACTAAGATCAGGAAATGGTAGATCAAACGTTAATTTGGAAAGGTGGGGCTGCTCAGATCAAGAGGATATTCAGTGTGTCTGTGGAGAATACCAGACTTCATCATATGCTTCAATGTCGCCTGTTTCCAGCCTCCTGGACAAAAGGTGAACATCAATGAGCAGAAAATGCGTTGGAAGTAACTAAATTTGGGCTAAAGTAATACATTCATAACTATGTATAATATGTTTCTGAAGCGAGAATAAATAAATAAATAAATGGAAACAATATAATGGCCCAATGGTCCAAAGAGCGATTTTTATCTCTCTTAAGCTTTTTTACACGTAATTACTGAAGCCAATTAGGTTTTTTTGTTTTTTAATATACAGAAATCACATTTGATCGTTCTTTCTTGTAGTTACACAATTCGCAAACACAACCATGGAGTATGGTAGACCGAGAACGATGTCTCCCAGTGTAGCGTAGTCACAGCCCCATTACAATTGAATATCAAACATTTATGAAAGTTTGCCACACGGAAAAATATTTCTCTCTTCGCGCACTATCATAAGGCTTACATATCTTCAACTGTTATTAAATATGATGGAGGTTCACAATGCGTAGGAATGTTGATGATTATTTTCGGCCGGCCGCTGGTCGCCGAGCGGTTCTGGGCGCTTCAGTCTAGAACCGCGCGACCGCTACGGTCGTAGGTTCGAATCCTGCCTCGGGCATGGATGTGTGTGATGTCCTTAGGTTAGTTAGGTTTAAGTAGTTCTAAGTTCTAGGGCACTGATGACCACAGATGTTAAGTTCCATAGTGTTCAGAGCCATTTGAAACCATTTTTCTATTCTTTTTGGAAACGTGCTCTGGCCTTTTAATAGAGTCAACAACAGTTTAATGTGTTTTCTCCTCTTTTAAGGCAACAGTACTGATGTCTGTACTTAGGACGTATTTACTTTGCGGCTTTAAGATCCCGAACGTCGTGCACCTGTGTTAATCATAGTACGAATTACACAATATCATTTAGGGGATCGAATGCTTAATTAACGCACCTTAACTATTGCACGAAGTTTCTAATGAAAACTGCTGGAAAATTGTGAGTTAATTTACCTACAGAGACAATTAGTTCTTAATTAGACGTAATCAGTAGCCACAGATGTTAAACTCCACTGACAAGAACGACATAAACTGCAAACATAATGTTCCTCGAAAATGTGCAATTGTCAAGTAATTTCCTGCAAGGGATGAAATTATTTCCTCAGTTTCTCGAGAAACTGCGCAATGCCCCGTTACGCAACTTGGGGATGAGTTTGTTTCCGCCTACATCTCGTCGTGTTAGACATTCTACCACGGTTTCCTCGAGCCTTCATAGTATATACACTACTTCGGTGGTGCTCGAGCCGGAGGGTGTTGGTTCGATCCTCGAGATGTAAGATACTTCTACCATATATCTGAAAAATATACTATCTAATAAATGTGGATTCGCACTAGGAAAATGCAGCAGACACTGCAAAGTGGCTTACTATATCTAACACGTGCATTAAGTCTGTCCCGTCATCATGACAGAAGCGTAGGAGGCAGATGCGGCAGTCCTACATTGTTGAATTTGTCTGCTGATGCAGCTATCTGTTAAGTAGCAACAAATATCACCTAGCCCAGTCGCCTTCAAAACTCTACTCGCAACCAATAATTAATTTCATAATGAGCCTCGCAAATTATTTCTACGCATCTGTTTGCTTGATATGTTCTGCCACCGAGAACAAATACGAACAGAGTTTGATTTATTCATAAAATAAAGATTGTGATAAAAATTAATTTAGTAGTTTTCATTACTTAAGTTACCGCCTTTATTCGCTGTTTTTCGATATCTTTTTTGGCTCAACAATTAGAGCTATATTTCTCCCTGGCGGAGGATAATCAGGTATGTACTCTGAAATAATTTGTTGCATACACTTCATCTTTGACATTTAAAATTCTTCATTATGAGACAATACAATTTCAGTATTCAAATATGTTTGGATCTCAGAATACGACATATGCACAGTAGGGAAGATAAGATTCCCGACAACTTCATACGACAATATCTTCTAACTGCAACTAACCAAGAAGGACAAAGATAATACATATACCAAAGAAATTATTGCACCTGCCAGTTGACTTGCTTGTCGATTGTTTTAACGTTGCTTTGAAAGTTTATAACTGACAGTTTTAATGGCAGTGTCTTCAAATGAAAATAAAATTGAATAAGTAAATTTCGAAATAATTCCACCGTAAGAGAGATAATTAGGTTTTCGGAAAGTTATTTGAAAACCTATTCGGTACATAAGCGCAAAAAACTATCATATTGATATCATTAAAACTATATGGAATGCGAAATTACAATTTTGAACTTGTCTGTATCGTATAGTAAATTTAGGGAGTGTATCGAGTATCAGTTTCTTTTAAAATATCGACAAGTACGTTAAATAGCGGCTCACTATAAGCTGTTACACTTTTCCTCCCTCGATAGGTACGGAGGAGGCTTGATAGGAAATTAAGACTGGAGGTCTATGTTTACAGACGTCCACATTACTTTGTCTGCAAGCCAGTCGCTTCAAGAGATGTCCAATGAATAGTAACAAAAGGTATTTGTCAAAGGTATGGAAATTGTTTGTTAATATCTACAGCCCATGAACATCTATTGGATGTTGCACATCATCTTACTTTTCTTGCTTCCCCCCCCCCCCCCCCCCCCCACCAAAAAAAAAAAATAAAAAAAAAATAAATTGGAATTTCGCCTTGCGTAAGAGATCATATGATTAGTATTGTTTTACCCAAACATGTTTCAACACGTTCTGTGCTGTCTTCAGTAAGTTTCATTTATTATCTTTTCTGTAAATTGTTATGACATGATAACATTGTACGTTTATGCTGTGCTGAAAATTAGGCCAATAAAAATAATTTGGAAATAAGATAGTTATTCACACATCTCACATGATGCTATCACTTACTTATGTTGTTAGTTTTATATTTATCACGCATTCTACGGCTTTTCATCTGCAGATAGTTTTCATGTTTCTGTTTTATGTTTGTTTCATACTGAAAATCGCTATATTATGTCGCATTATTTAAGCTATTGCCCCTCAAACCACTGGAAAGACTGTTACCTATCTTGAGCAACCATCTTATAATGTAACCCCTCCATAAATACCCCTTCGACGCGCTTTCACCGACTATTCGGTTATCTGTACTGAGGCATCGAAGTCTTATCATTCCGACAACGTCCATGTTTAATGGGAACTTGACTTACATTAAAATGATTTGTGACTTCGTCGCACTTAGTTTTAGTCCACACGATAGTTGATAACGATCTGGAAATTTGACTGTATAGCGTAATGTAACAAGGCTTTGTGATTTTAGTCGGCTGACAGAGATTCGCTTTCCACAATAGAACGGAAGTGGTTGGCGATAAGGGATCTTACTTTCATAAACCTAACTTAGCGTTTACTTTATATGAACCATCTGAAGAATAACTGCTCCACTCCCTTCGTTCGAATTCGGTGAAGAAGGTTGCGTCCGCTTCGACAATGTGATAAGTAATTAAAGGGCTCGGAGGTCGGTCGCACCAGTAAACCGATAAAGGGTTGTCGGGTTCGAACTGACCTTCGGACCGCTTCACTTCATCCATCGGAAATACTTCGACGATTTCTGTATGGACATTCACACAAGAGTAGGAGCACAGTCGAGTGTTTCATTTCTGACTCAAATACGCATTTGACAGAGAGTGAAACAATTCGCAACACCATCACAAGCTCGTAACGTGACTAAATCATTTCGTTTCAGCCAAACAACATGTGCCAATGTAAACTCGTACTTTATGAAAATAGCAAATTTACTGTTTAGCATTTGGCTTACTGAATTATTTTTTACAAGCACATACAGTCGAGCTGATCCATCAGTACGAGCACACACTTTCATATACATATGTATGTGTAGGTGATAATGAAGCATATATATCTGTATATATATGTATGTATGTATGTGTAGGTGATAATTACAGCTGGAGAAGAGGTAGCAGAAAACAGAAGTTGAGAGCTGAGCTACCCATTTACAGTCATAGTTGGATATCCAAAGCCAGTTAACTGCTGCAGGTATTCCATGTACCACGTCTTTCCAAGTACCTATGAATTTTCGTTTTGGGAAGTCGTTCGATATGTGCTCTAAGTTTGCTCCGATGTTCCACAGTTGTATTGATCATCGTCGGTGATTCCCCATTCGTGTAGCGTTGCTTTTTGTCACGGTGCGGCCAGATCTGACGCGGTTGAGGAAGCTCCATATATTTCTTGGTTGGTTCGCACCTGGGAGTTGGATTTACGTTAGCTAACGTCTTATGGTCATGGAAGGACGTCCAATAATTTCTCCAGATATCTCTTAGCTTCTAGCTTTCTAAGGGCGTGATCTCAAGTCTTTACCCAGGTTGGTTCTCTAGATTTTAGTCAAGTACATGCTAAACTGTTCAATATCTCATGAACTGGAAAGTCTCTGGATCGTTTGAGTTGCATCTACTCACGCGTTACTCCTTTTTGTCGTCCGAGATTTGTGTGGTGAGTACTGACACTCATGGAACTGGTGTGGATTTAAGAGTTCCTGCCACGGTCACCATCGCATCATTTAGATAGATATCTGTTTCGTGGACGTGGCTACTTCTACTCCAGAGAGAAGAACCGTATTGGGTGACTGGATAGACAAGTGCATGTGTTGCAGTTCTTAAGGTGTTTGCACTAGATCCCCAGCTAGCACCAGTGAATTCTGTGTTTGTCATTCTTTCGCTTAGGTTAAATGAGCTAATTTCTCTTTCATTGGAGTTAGGGCAATGTCCCCACTTTTTTAACATTAGATCGCTGGTAAATACTAGATCGTTTGTTCACCTTCTTCGAATGTATTACTTTCAGTTGTTGTAAATAGGTCGCTGGCGTACCTAAACTTTACAGAGTCAGTGGTGACCACATCTCTGGTGTACAAGTTAAATAAAAGCTTGGCCAAAACCGACCCCTGAAGGAGAACGTTCTTTATGGTGTATGGTTTACTTCTGGTTTCTGCAGTGTTAGCAATAGAACTGTGGTCTTTGAGTTTGTAACGATTTTATTTAGCTTATAGAGTAATCATCCAGCCACACGATGTCATACGCAGCTGTGAAGTGAATCAGTGCCATTGAGGTTTTGTTCTTCTTTTTGAAGCCGGCTTCTGTAAATGATGTTAGGGCGAGAACTTGCTCGCACCAGCTTCGATTCGCACGAAATACTGCTTGGTGTAGGGTGGTTGTGGTATATATAATTAGATATTTTCAGTTACACAGTAGTCATTCCAGTATCTTGAAGCAAACACAAAAAGACGAACTGTAGTAATTTTCCCTTTACCTATTACTTCACTAACATTTAAACGTGATTCAGATAAACAATGTTTTGTGTGTGAAATCTTATGGGACTTAACTGCTAAGGTCATCAGTCCCTGAGCTTACACACTACTTAACCTAAATTATCCTAAGGACAAACACACGCACACATGCCCGAGAGAGGACTCGAACCTCCGCCGGGACCAGTGCCATAGACCGCTCGGCTAATGCCGCGCGGCAAACAATGTTTTCAACTCTAGTATGCAAGTGGCACAATTTCCGTCAGGATGTGATAACCATGACTGTGTACATAACATACATCCGCCTCCTAGCCGAGGTCACTAACGCACGTTTGAGCGGTGGCTTTCCACTCTGAGGTAAACCGGTTCGTCTCCTGGATATGGAAGATTCCACCGCCAGTCTTTAGCCGGCAAGGAGAGGAGAGGTGGAGCCGCAAACTTCCTGATCACGTCTCTGGGCCAATTCCTTAGATTAAGTTTCAAACCTGTCCGCAGTGTCTCGTAAAGTGAGGGCATGCGATAGTGTTGTTGGTGATCCGTCCGCTGGGTGAGAACGTTGATCCCATGCTGTTCGACGAGAGTGGGCTACATTCCGAAACCAGATATCAGTGCAGGCACTCGTCACACCCAACCACACGATACAGATAAATGCCTGACACTTCGTAACAGGACGGAGGAAGGAAGTACAAACCACCTCCACTAGGACACTGCCAAGAGCGGCGATGCAGGCTACCTACATTTGCTCGCTTTCACTCATTCCCTGATTATGATATAACGACATTTTTGTCTTTGAACAGAGAGCGAGCAAGTCGTTTATTTCAATAGAACGAGCGCCAGTGCATGTACAGAATATCTCTCTTTTTTCTTGGATGCTATGCCCGTAAAGGAAAGGTTGTCACTCCAGGAAATGATAGAAATCGTTGTTTATAGCATAGAAGTTTCTAATAGAAAAACTAGCTGACAAACCCGGCATTGCGCTAGTAGCAATTTTACCAAATTTCTGTTAGAAGCAAAAATAAAAAAAAAATGATCTATGTTTGTAGTGCAGTATCGAAAAAATTTCGTTTCCATGTACTCGTGAAAACATCTTTAACTTGTGAAACACTCGCACTAAGAAATATGAAATATACAAATTTATAAGTTCACTATCCACATTAAGAAGCGTGATCATGCACAGTTTCTGTACTCTAGCTGCAGCTGCTCCACATGTCTACAACGCGATTTCGTAAACGTATGTGCCGCAAGGCCTCTTCATAGCTATGTACGGCTTCCGTTTCCGTCTACATTCCTTTGCGCTTCGCAGTTGTGAGCTGTCAAAGGCGTCGCCAGATGTCACAGATTTCCTTGAGTTGACTCGACTTTAGCAGTTTTTTTATACTAAAGAATGAAAATATTAAAACTTCATGCTGGATGTGGCAATCTTTCGCGCATCTCAGTGTTTATAACGACACATCTCCTGATCTACGTTGGTACTTCACAACAAGAGTTGGGATAATTATAAGGAACAAACACATGGAAGGTGGACCCACATATTTCGTCTTTTGTCATTTCTTGGGATATTTTTTATTGCTTAATTACATGATTACAAATTAAAAACCTTGTCAAAAATGGATAACAACGCTCACAATAGTTTAACGAACTTCAACGGGACAAATTCACTATTTAAAATTTTTAACAATTTACACCATGAAGAGCAGGGCTTAAAACGAGGTACATACCTACGTCCCAAATCTAAGTAAGAAGTCACAGCAACTAATTGTCACTGCAGGTTGGTTCAACAAATTGTATTTTACTAGTGACATGAATTACAAATGACTGCCACTGAAAGTACTAACAATTCTCAAGAACTGATAAAACTTTAAACAAATAAACAACGCTCACTCAAAATACAGAAAGGATAATAAGTCACGCCATTGATTTTAGTTGTTGGATACCCCTTAACAATTCATAAACCTTAATAAAATCCCATAAGCAATAAAATACACAAGCCCCCAAAATACAAGAAAAGCTGGAATGGCCATACAATTTGAATGTAACTCCCAGCTGTTACAACCCAGCAGAAACATTAATAATAACCCTCAAATAAGTGTACAATCCGTCAAAATATAAGAAAGGTGACAAATTACAGCAATCAATTATCACAGCAAACTGGCTTCTACCACGCAAGTTTGACAATGAATAGAGTGAGATAATGAAAGCGCATAAAAAAGTCAACATTTCATACTCATAAGCAAAGGCCTTTAGAACTTAACACGCTCCAGAACTAACAGAACAGAGACTGCAAAATTTAAACAAGTTGTAAAATGGGAAATAGTCGTAAGGAACTTTTGACTTCCGGAACACAACTTAGGGCTCATGTGCTTGCTCAACTCTCAATATCTGAAGAGATGAAGGGTTCCGGAATTAATTGGGCGACCCTCCACCGTGATACGAACAAATACGATCAAATTTACTTAACTTGAGCTAACACGAGGCAGCTGATAGAGGCAGCTGGCTGCGGGAAAATCTAGACGGAAGTGTCGCCGCAGCAGGAAGAAAACACGTCTCTGTTCTGAGCCCAGGAAACAGGAACGCGTCGCCCGCTGCCAGAACTATCCTGCCAACATGCGTCAGAAAGGAAACAGTAATGTTCCAAAATAAGGGGAAATGACAATATCTAAGGTGTAGGAAATATTAAGATATTGCGAAAGTGTCTGCACATAGAAGTCACGAGCTTGATGCTCCTTAACATTGCATGAAAACTGGCAACGTTAACTAAGACTACGTGCAAATCAAAATGCCAGAGCACACCCTCTTTTAACACTGGATTGCCTTCGACACAGACTATACTGCAGTCCCACTTACACCAATTCAATTTACATGACTATGATCTGGACCAAGCAGATTACAGTCAGTTACATTGATCGGTGACCATGATACAGTCGGTGGCGTAATGAACATGACGAATCTAATTCAACATTAACACAGACATGGGCTAACGATCTTTCTTTCTTTCGCTACTGCCTTTATCCCGCATTGTGCACAGGGTCGGCAGGGTTAAGTACGGAATTGGCATGGTTAAGTTAAGGGGTGGCCGGATGCCCTTCCTGCCGCCATCCCATAACCCCACCCTCCCCAGGTTGGAATTAGTTTACCCCAGCTGTCTGCATCTAGCGTAAATCGTGAAGTAGTGTGAATGTGTTTCACATGTCTGGGAGTCGTGTAACTGAGGCGGGACGTGGGGATCAGCCCGGTATTCACCTAGTAGGATGTGGGAAACCACCTAAAAACCACATCCATGCTGGCCGGTACACCGGCCGCCGTCGTT
This sequence comes from Schistocerca piceifrons, assembly GCF_021461385.2. Lineage (NCBI taxonomy): Eukaryota > Metazoa > Arthropoda > Insecta > Orthoptera > Acrididae > Schistocerca > Schistocerca piceifrons. The sequence continues at coordinate 383,479,819 of NC_060143.1, read as the reverse complement.
AATCCGCCAGGCGGATTCGATCCTACACGAGTCCAGGAAGCAGCGCGTTAGCGCTCTCGGCTATCCTGGTGGGTCAGAGGTGGGCTAACGATAACCACTACTAATAAAAGATCAACACGTAACTTCAATCGAGTGTGAAGAATCCATGACCTCCAGGATTCCAAGCAGGGGTGTTACTGTCTCCAATCCGCACAGGTTTTCTACGGGTGTTTAAGCGTCCAGAGTTGGCCCGGTGCTTGCTGACCAGGTACCACGCGGGTTCAGCTGCCCTTCTCGCAACTCACCGCCATCATTACTTAATGCAACTGGAAAACTTTGGCTGCTACCAACTTAATAACACGCGGCTTCACAAGGTCAACGCCTGGGCTGCGGGAGTGCCGCAAAAACCAACTCGCCAGCCACGGGGCCTCCCGCTATCTGCCGGCACCATGGCCCGCCAAACCCGATAATACTCCTCGACCTAGGAACCCAGCCCTGGCGTATGACCAGGATCGATATCGCCAGGTAGTTAGTGGTGCCAAACTTAAAGCCGCCACGACTCATATGTGTTACACGACACAATCGAGATAATTTTGTAGGTACATTCAGTGTCATATGTGGATACTGTTTGCAAACTGTGCTGGAAATGAGTTAGTAGAAAGGAAGTAAAACATTTAAAAGTCATGCCCTATCGTGCAGTTTTTTTACGCGTCTTAATGTTTATGACGTCCTGTCACCTGACTATGTTTCGTATGTGGCCCTTACCCGTACAGCAATTGTGGCTTGACAGAAGGGTATTTGTACTAAGTCTGGTTGAACTGGCTCCGGTGGTTTAGGAGGAGATGTGGAGAAACACACACACACACACACAATTCCATTTTTTATAATATGTATGGGCTATATTTTTCCAACGATTTCCAAGATAATCGCCTGTAAAAATTTCATATGATATGAAACTAGTCATCTTCTTATTTGTAAGGGTTGGATGAAATTATAATGAACACTCGTGAAAGGTGTCTAATCTTTACTGATAGGCTGTGGATTACAGCTGATATTCCCACATGGGCAGGACAAATACAACTCATTCACAACAGTCAAACTGTATATATCCAGTCCTTCTGCAAGAAAAGTCGCTGAATGAGAAAGTATTTTTGGAGAAGGAAATCGACTGTGCAGCATGTCCTCAGAAGCACTCAACAGAGATTTAACGAGGTGTCATGCTTAATCATAGTGTTCAGTAAGCCAGTTTCGGACAGTTGTAGAAGTGTGAATGGATTCATTATCGTCTTGATACGGAGGACGATCGTCGCGGAATGCAGCGTGCAAGTGCTGTCTCGCTCAGGTACAGGCCATCCCCGTTTCCCTCACAGAGATCGCTTAGCATCTGACAGTGTTCACGAGCCCTTAGAGTACACAAATGGCCCATAAAAGCCTGTAAACATCTGATATGCGGTGACGTTGGCTATTTGTCTTGATACACTGAATGATGTGTAACGTATCGTTAGTACTCGGGGATATTTGAGCAACAGTTTTAAGAAGAAGATTAACAACTTGGTGGCAGCCTTTATGTCTCATGCTTCAGTGGAATTGCGAAATATTCATTTCACTTCGGCACTTACACGTTCTTTAACGGAAATATTTGCTCAATACGCACAGTCTGAATGCTCTGATATACACGGGAAAAGAATCCCAACACCAAGAAATAATTATTGTAGAGTAATGAAATTTCGGAAATACTTTTGTCTTTGTGACACACTGAAGTGATTAACATTGCCTGGTCGCACTTTATTGCAAGCCTGAGAGAAGCCATTGGAAATGCGAAATGCTGGTACATTAATAACGGTGTAACCGCCAGACTGTTGAATGCAAGCGTGCGAACGTGCATGCATTGATCGTTCAGCTGCCGGATATCAATTTCTGGTAAGGAGTTCGACGCATGTTGGCTTTGGTCGGTCAATACAGGGACGGTGAATGCTGGGTGTGGATTGACACTGGAGCTGTCGTTAGATGATGTCCCATAGGTGCTCGACTGGGGACAGCTGTGGTGACTGAGCAGGCCAAGGCAGTATGTCGACACTCTGTACAACTTGTTGGGTTAAATAGCGGTATGTGGACGAGCGTTATCCTGTTGGAAAACATCTCTTGATTAATGATGGCAGCGAACAGGTCGAATCACCAGACAGACGTACAAATTTGCGGGGGGATAACCACTGGAGTGCTCCTGCTGCCATACAAAATCGCATCCCAGACCATCACACCAGGTGCAGGTACAGTGTGTACAGCACACAGACAGGTTGGTTGCATGCCCTCACCTGGCCTACTCCTAACCGACATACGACCGCACTGGCACCGAGGGAAAACCCGTTTTCATCAGAAAACACAACGGACTTCCACCCTGCTGTCCAATGATCTTCACCCACCAAAGCTGCAAATGGCGGTCGTTTGGCGTCAGCGGAATGCACGCTACAGGGCGTCTGGCTCTGAGTTGTGCTTCAGGTAGCTGATTCGTAACAATTGGTTATGTCACTGTGGTCCAAACTTCTGTTCGAGCCGCTGCTGCAGACGCAGTGCGAAGTTCCAGAGCTTTATGCAGAACATGATGATCTTCACCCTCGGTAATGTCACGATGCTGGCCGGTGTATCCTGCGGGGTAGCCGAGCGGTGTAGGGTGCCTTGTCACGGTCCTCACAGCTCCCCCCGCCGGAGGCTCGAGTCCTTCCTCGGGCATGTGTGTGTGTGTGTGTTATCCTTAGCCTAATTTAGTTTAAGTTAGATTAAGTAGTGTGTAGGCTTACGGACCGATGACCTCAGCGCCGGCCGGAGTGGCCATGCGGTTCTAGGCGCTACAGTCTGGAAACGCGAGACGGCTGCGGTCGCAGGTTCGAATCCTGCCACGGGCATGGATGTGTGTGATGTCCTTAGGTTAGTTAGGTTTAAGTAGTTCTAGGGGACTGATGACCACAGTAGTTAAGTCCCATAGTGCTCAGAGCCATTTGAACCATTTTTCGATGACCTCAGCAGTTTGGTCCAATAAGACCTTACCACAAATTTCCAAATTTCCTGGACGGTGCCCGTTCTTCTCGCGACCGTACATTCCTGTGACCACCGCTGCCAGCAGTCATGTACAGTGGTTGCATCCCCGCCAAGGCTTTCTGCAGTGTTGTGGAAGGAAGAGGCAGCTTCTCGTAGTTCCACTACACGACCTCGTTCAAACTTAGTGAACAGTCGATGGTGATGTCTTCGTCTAATTAAAGGGAATTTTGACGAACATCAACTAATTAAGTAAAGTCTCGTAGGTAACTATCACTTGCGACCGTTGCAGCGAGTATTTAATTCAAAACTGATTTTCATCCTAATAGTGGCGCTATTAGCTTCACCCTCATGCGACTGGTGTGACATCTGAATAGACATCATCATTCAGATGTAGAAACTTTCGTTTATCTCCCGCAAGTCGTTCTTTGTGTTGCTTTTTTTTCGGCCATGTAGTTTGAAACAGAACGAAATCTTTAATTTCCTTTTAAGCAAACTTCAAATACGTGACCGACCTCCAGGATTAGGCTTTCCGTGGTTTCGTTTATCAGAATATGTCTAATTTCGAGATGGTTTCTTTGAAAAGTACACAGTCGATTTCCTTCCCTATCCTTGTCCTATTCGAATTTCTGTTCAGTCCCACAGGACGTTAAACCCCAAGGTTGCTTCTTATTCCACTGAGGGTAGGGGCCATGTTAAGAACGTAACTTTTTTTATTAAGTTTCTGGAAGATTTGCTGTTCCTGCCATTCCGCGGGACACAGTTTTCAAAATCGGTTACGAGTTAACTTATTGTACGACAGTTTAAAAAGTACAGTTCGTTAATGTGGTATAATAGTAGACCTCTCAAAAATTTTACTGATTACGGACGTTGTTAAGATGAAACAGCAAGAGGCTTTTGTTGTGGAGTGAGCGGGTTGCGGTTGCGCAGCCATGCACGAAGGTCGAGCTCTGCTACTGTCCGCTCCGTGACATCTACGTCATCGTCTCACAGACATACGAACAGAACTATCTGCGGCTGCCTCCGCTGCTGGCGGAGCGCAGATGAAAACTAGACCCTTCTTTGTCTCTCACTTTTGGGAAAACGCATCTAACTGAAGTAATTAAGCAGTCACCGTATGACGCAATGGAATAACATATGGCGTCGATTCATAAAGTAATGCCGGCCGAAGTGGTCGAGCGGTTTTAGGCGCTATAACCTGAACCGCGCCACCGCTACGGTCGCAGGTTCGAATCCTGCCTCGGGCATGGATGTGTGTGATGTCCTTAGGTTAGTTAGGTTCAAGTAGTTCTAAGTTCTAGGGGACTGATGACCTCAGATGTTAAGTCCCATAGTGCTCAGAGCTATTTGAACCATAAAGTAATAAACATCTGTTAATACATCAATAACACGGTCCCACAGTAAAGTAATTGGGTCGTTCTGCCCACATTTTTTTCTCGACCAGTTTCGGCTGAAAAAATGTGGAGTTAGTTGTGGGGCATGGTGGAATGTTCCCGCTTCATCCCCTAAAGTTTCATAAAGCTCAGACATGTGGAGGCACTGTACGTAGTCTTCAAAAGGGCGTCTATAACGGAGATGCGTACCAAGCAGAGAGCTGTCACTGAGTTACTTTTGACGAAAAACGAGGACATCGCAGATATTTATAGGCGCTTACAGAATGTGTACGAAGACCCGACAGTGAAGAAAACCACGATGAGTCATCGGGCGAGGCGTCTATTTTCATTACAACAAGTTCGTGGAAACCTGTCCGATCTCCCGTGTGCCTGCCGGCCGCACGCAGCTGTGACTCCTGCAATGTTGGAACGTGCGGACACTCTCATTCGAGGTGATGGACGGATCACAATCAAATATCTCGCGGTTTAATTGGGTGTCTCTGTTGGTAGTGCTCTCGTCCACCAGTTGGGGTACTCACGGGTATGTGCCCGTCGCATTACTCGCCACCTGACAGTAGATCATCTGAGCAACGAACTTTTCATTCTTTATGACAACGCAAGACCTCAGAAGTCTGCGCATCCCATAGGAGCACACAAAACTTCGTTGGAATGTTCTTCCTCATTCACCCTTCAGCCAGGATCTCTCACCTTTCGCCGGCCGTTGTGGCCGAGCCGTTCTAGACGCTTCAGTCTGGAACCGCGCGACCGCTACGGTCGCAGGTGCGAATCCTGCCTCGGGCATGGATGTGTGTGATGTCCTTAGGTTAGTTAGGTTTAAGTAGTTCTAAGTTCTAGAGGACTGATGACCTCAGAAGTTAAGTCCCATAGTGCTCAGAGCCATTTGAACCATTTTTTTTCCACACCTTTCGACTTTCATCTGTTTGGCATAATGAAGTACGGACTTAACGGGAAGCAGCAAGTGGATGACGGGGAGGTAGTTGATACGGCAAACGTCGATACCATGCGGGCGTATAGCGTCCCCCTCGCAAGTAGGGTGGCATAAGGCAGGCGTAATGAACCAAGGTTACGACGAAAAATAGGATTTTACAGCCAAAAGGGTGGCAAATAATATGGTGTACTGGAATCCTGAATAAAACCAACGTCCTTTCGGGGAAAAAAATTGTTGCATTACTTACTGAACGCCCTTAGTATAGAAGCCACAGAACAAAAGTCCGATAACAACGAAAATTGATAATTACGCTGATGTGCAAAAATTACAGGTGAAATTAACTTTCGCATGATGTGTGGCGGCGAAATAATACAGCTCGATGAAACTTGGACCATACATAGAAAGAACTACGACAGTATAGTGCATTACAGTTACAGTACAGTGCAGCAGGTAACCGAGAGAGATACGTGATGTGACGACCAGAAATGACTCTTTTATTCGTAGACAGTAATTACACTGATGTCGCCGCGATTTTATGATGGTCATGTGGACATTACAGAAAGCGGTACACAGTTCATAATGGGTGTGTGATCACCATGGACGACAGTGCATGCTCTGCAACATTATCCCATGTTGGCCGCAATGTTGGTAATGACTTCTCATGATAGAGTGTTCCATTCCTCCACCAGCACAGTTGGATGATCTTTGGTCCACGTGGACGTGGTGCAAAACTATCATATTAAACACTGTTTCGAGGAGCATTACGTGTTACCACTTCTCGTGATATGAGGATACGTCCAGTATGGCCGAAAATAATCATTATAGTAAAATGCTTTTTTATTCCAGTCTCTGATCACAAATAAATTCTTTAGACGATGACCGGTTTCAGTCTGTAATGACCATCTTCAGATCTAAAATATATAAATATATACATCTAGTGAGCAGTGTGTCTTTTAACATAAAACAGCAATATGTATCACAATATACTGCCATACACTAGGGAAATGTACAGATAAAATTTGGTATAACGTACCTTTTTTACACCATGTCCTACAGTGGTACGGCCATAATGGCATCGTCAAAACATATAAATATAATCAGCATAGCATCGTCACATAGATTTAAAATAGGCCACATCGTCCACATAGTGATTATAGCCAACTAGCTACTGAGGTACAGTAGCATCCAGAAACCTGTTTGCCTACATCCTCCCTAGATCTCGCTACTGTGGGCTTGCTTATATATAGTCATCATAATCTGATAAAAGCACATTTGATAAAATGCATGTAGCAGACTTATTAAAATTGACGATTATCATAGAAACCAATTGTGATACATTAAAAGATGAATGCAGTTACCCATGTAAAATTATTAAAAGAAAAATAAATGAAGAGTATAGGTCCGATCCTTTTTATGGTGAATTGACGGTCAACAATTAATATAGCATAATACATTGCCTTACGATCGGTGCGCGCCTACATAAGATCCTAGCGGCCGACCCAACAGAGGGCGCTGTTCATTGATCTGTCTCGTTTTCAGCTGTCATATAGACATTTTATCTTTCATAAGTAATTTATAGGTTGCCACAGGCAATGTATTACGCTGTATTAATTGTTGACCGTAAATTCGCCATAAAAAAGGGTCCGACCTATACTCTTCATATATTTTTCATTTAATAATTTTACATGGGTAACTGCATTCATCTTTTAATGTATCACAGTTGGTTTCTATGATAGTCATCAATTTTAATAAGTCTGCTACACGCATTTTATCAAATGTGCTTTTATCAGATTATGTTTTTGCGTAAATGATGACTACATATAAATAAGCCCACAGTAGCGACATCTAAGGAGGATGTAGGCAAACAGGTTTCTAGATGCTACTGTATCTCAGTAGCTAGTTGACTATAATCACTATGTGGAAGATGTGGCCTATTCTACACCATATTTTAAATCTATGTGACGATGCTACGCTGATTATATTTATATGTTTTGACGATGCCATTAAGGCCGTATCACTTTAGGACATGGTGTAAAAAAGGTACGTTATACCAAATTTTATCTGTACATTTCCCTAGTGTATGACAGCATATTGTGATACATATTGCTGTTTTATGTTAAAAGACACACTGCTCACTAGATGTATATGTTTATATATTTTAGATCTGAAGATGGTCATTACAGACTGAAACCGGTCATCGTCTAAAGAATTCATTTGTGATCAGAGACTGGAATAAAAAAAGCATTTTACAATATTGGATCACTGTTTGTACACGCGATTATGTCGCAGTTGGTGAATCATGATAACAGTCCAGGTGTTATTGTGTGGACAGGTTTAATGTTGCATCGAGGTACTGAACACCGGTCAGTATTATTTTGACACTGTACGTCTTTCCCAAGCGTGTCTCTTCAGGGGTGCATATTTATGGCGCTGAAGAAGCGCGATCGCATCGAATAGCGTAGATGGAGGAGCTGCGGGAACGATTCGGCGAATGCACTGGTCTCCAGTTTAGCCAAATTAAGTTCCGTGGAGTATGTGTGGAATGTGTTGGGAAGACGAACTGGAGCACTTCCACATGTACCAACGACTATTCAATAGTTGTTGTCCGAGCCGGTGGAGGAATGGAAAACCCTACCACAAGAACTTCTTACGAACCTCATGGCCAGCATGAGATCTCGTGAAAGAACCATGTCTCGTCTTCTGCAAATCAAGCAGGTCATTTCAATGTGATTATTGTCTTAGGATGAAAGTATCATTTCTGTTCGTCTCATTGCTAATTTCTTCCAGCCCCTTCTGTACTAAACTGTAGCAGTCCTTTCTATGTATGGTCCAAGTTTCATCGAGCTGTTTTACTGGCAGTAACATATGCGAAATTTACTTTCACCTTCAATGTTGCACACGAGGTATACACTACTGGTCATTAAAATTGCTACACGAAGAAGAAATGCACATGTTAAAAGGGTATTCATCGGACAAAAATATTATACTAGAACTGACATGTGATTACATTTTCACGCAGTTTGGGTGCATAGATCCTGAGAAATCAGTACCCATAACAACCACCTCTGGCCGTAATAACGGCCTTGATACGCCTCGGCATTGAGTCAAACAAGGCTTGGATGGCGTGTTCAGGTACAGCTGCCCATGGAGCTTCAACACGATACCACAGTTCACCAAGAGTAATGACTGGCGTATTGTGACGAGCCAGTTGCTCGGCCACCATTGACCAGACGTTTTCAATTGGTGAGAGATCTGGAGAATGTGCTGGCAGCAGTAGAACATTTTCTGTATCCGGAAAGGCCCGTACAGGACCTGCAACATGCGGTCGTGCATTATCCTGCTCAAATGTGTGATTTCGCAGGGATCGAATGAAGGGTAGAGCCACGGGTCGTAACACATCTGAAATGTAACGTCCACTGTTCACAGTACCGTCAGTGCGAACAAGAGGTGACCGAGACGTGTAACCAGTGGCACCCCATACCATCACGCCGGGCGATACGCCAGTATGGCGATGACGAATACATGCTTCCAATGTGCGTTCACCGCGATGTCGCCAAACATGGATACGACCATCATGATGCTGTAAACAGAACCTGGATTCATCGGAAGAAATGACGTATTGCCATTCGTACACCCAGGTGCGTCGTTGAGTACACCATCGAAGGCGCTTCTGTCTGTGATGCAGCGTCAAGGGTAACCGCAGTCATGGTCTCCGAGCTGATAGCCCATGCTGCTGCAAACGTCGTCGAACTGTTCGTGCAAATGGTTGTTGTCTTACAAACGTCCCCATCCGTCGACTCAGGTATCGAGACGTGGCTCCACGATCCGTTACAGCCATGAGGATAAGGTGCCTGTTATCTCGACTGCTAGTTATACGAGGCCGTTGGGATCCAGCACGGCGTTCCGTATTACCCTCCTGATCCCACCGATTCCATATTCCGATATCAGTCATTGGATCTCGAACAACGCGAGCAGCAATGTCGCGATACGATAAACCGCAATCGCAATATGCTACAATCCGACCTTTACCAAAGTCCGAAACGTGATGGTACGCATTTGTCCTTCTTACACGAGGTATCACAACTGCGTATCACCAGGTAACGCCGGTCAACTGCTGTTTGTGTATGAGAAATAGGTTGGAAACTTTCCTCATGTGAGCACGCTGTAGGTGTCGCCACCGCCGCCAACCTTGTGAGAATGCTCTGAAAAGCTGATCATTTGCATGTCACAGTCTGTAGCACGTCATCTTCGTGGTGTAGCAATTTTAATGGCCAGTAGTGTATTACTGAAAAATATCTTTATGGTTATAGTTTCGGAGTCTCTGTTGGTCTTGTTTAGACAGTGTGTATAGAGCAAACAAGCAGGTCGTGAGTCCTATCCGAACAGCACAGCCGCTAGGGCATTAGCACTTTATACGCTCAGAATGCGGCGGCTTCCCTCTTCTTCCGTGTACCGACTTTACTCGGGATGAGTTGTATTATCAGCCAATCGACTCGTAAGGAACCTAGCCAGAACTACTTAACAGGCATCGGCCTAGGGTAGCTCCTCACGAAATAGGGGCCTGTGCAAAACCATCGCCGTAATTATCCACAATCTCACTATAGTACTTCAGTCCTGCTTTACTGTGCCTACATAGAGATTTCTGAGGATGAGCTTGAACGTTAAAAGTCTGGTGTAAAATCACCGCTTGCTCATAATACGTCACTTAAGTTGGATAAACGAATTGTTATTTACGAAAGCATACCACTTATTTTCCGTTCAGAAATAACATTAATCAATCCAACGCTAAAATTCCATGATATGTTCTCATTATCGTTCCACAACATAAACCAGTGAAAACGAATATACTAAATCAGTCGCAACAGCAATTAAAATGTGCGCCAATATATTGTGCTATAACTTACGCAAAAATCTAAACTCCGCCCTAACAGGCCTTGCAGGCCCAATGGGAGCGATCGATCGCTGTGTCATTTTCAGCTCACAGGCGTCAGTGGATGCGGATATGGAGGGACATGTGATCAGCAGACCACTTCCCGGTCGTTGTCAGTTTTTGTGACCGGAGCCGCTAGTACCTCATCAAGTAGCTCCGTAGTTAACCTCACAAGGACTGAGTGTACCCTTCTTGCCAACAACACTCGGCGGATCGGACGGTCACCCATCCAAGTACTAGCCAAGTTCGATAGCGCTTAACTTTTATGATCTGACTGGAACGAATGTTAGCTCTGCAACAAAGCCGTTGGCTCATAGCTTACGCAGACAAGCATAAATGGGCTATGTCATGTCACTAAGGAGCCTTTATAATGATTCAGTATAGTCACAACAATCAATCCTGTTTATTCGGCGCGGAATACATTAATAGCGAAGCACAAAGATGTTATTTCAGGACTGCAGTTTTATTTAACATTTTTTGTAATCATTTTCTGGGTTGGGATCTTTTGTTAGTTGTTCATCCCCGCCTGGACTCTGCTGCCCGCTGCTTCTGACCAGTTACCCAGTTCACTGATCGCTTAGCTGCAGCGTCGCCCCGTAACTTGGACTAAGCTTTCTGTTAACAGTTTACAACTCCCGTTAATACAAAAACACCCCAGGTTTCGGACAGTGAGTGCCCGTTTTCAGCTGCCCCTCTAATTTCTCATTGCAACATGTTGATGCAGAGTGAACTCGGAGTGCTAGAATTAAAAACGGCCGATAAAGCCGAACCGTTACGCGACTTCGAGCCTCAGTCCCGCACAAAGTTGTGATCTTCCAGGAAGTATCAAATCAGTGCATATTCTGCTGCAGAGTGAAAATTCATTCTCCATCTACACTGCAGTCTGAAACAAAGAAAACAGTACAAACGTGAGAAGTGACCGTAAAGACTGTATTCGTGGACAGAGGTGGCGACTTGCTGTTAAAGTCACTCACTGTCTTGGCAGTGATTAAGAAAAGAGAATTCACAAAAGATGGAGAAAGCGAGAACGTGAATGCAGAATGTTACTCGTACGTAAGGCAGTGATGGAAAGAACATGGAAATAAGGCTACCACGTCGACTGGAGCAGAAATCTCGAAGACGCAGAGAACAACGACAATAAAAACAAGAAGAAACAAGGGGCTGACAATAAATATTTAATAGAAGTTACGTCTACAGGTGATATTATACTCAGTCAGCTTTCGTAAGGAACTAGCAAGTTTGAACTTGAAAGCAAAATAATGCACAGAAAAATTATTCAAATGGTTCAAATGGCTCTGAGCACTATGGGACTTAACATCTGAGGACGCTACGGTCGCAGGTTCGAATCCTGCCTCGGGCATGGATGTGTGTGATGTCCTTAGGTTAGTTAGGTTTAAGTAGTTCTAAGTTCTAGGGGACTGATGACCTCAGAAGTTAAGTCCCACAGTGCTCAGAGCCATTTGAACCATCTGAGGTCATCAGTCCCCTAGAATTTAGAACTATTTAAACCTAACTAACCTAAGGACATCACACACATCCATGCCCGAGGCAGGAGTCGAACCTGCGACCGTAGCGGTCGCGCGGTTCCAGACCGAAGCGCCTACAACCGCTCGGCCACTCCGGCCGTCTGAAAAATTATTGTACTTTAGAGAGTTGCCAGTCTAATGCGCCACCATGCATGACCAAGAAGACAAAAAGTCACTGGAATTAAAAATATCAGCTCTTTACGTCGATGAAACGTAAATTTGTACCCATTTATTATAAACAACTGCTGGCTCATTGATAGGTACGATTGGCATGTAGAACAAAGAATGGTATGAGTTTTTCAGACGCAGTGGAGAAACGTAATCAATAATACACCGTTCGCTTTCAACTTGTACCGAAATGCAACTGCAGTCCTGGGAGTTGAAAGACATGAAAGGTTGGTTGATTAGGCGGAGGGGCCAAACAGCGAGGTCATCGGTCCCATCGGATTAGGGAACGATGGGGAAGGAAGTCGGCCGTGCCCCTTCAGAGGAGCCATTTCGTTATTTCCCTGAAGATATTTAAGGAAATCACGAAAAACCTAACTCGGGATGGCCGGACGCAGGTTTGAAACGTCGTCCTCCCGAACGCGAGTCCAGTGTGCTAACCACTGAAAGGGAGACAGTAACTGAGAAGGGAGTGAGACAGGATTGTAGCCTGTCCTCCTCTGTCATCTAATATGTACATTAAGCGAGCGGAGGAGGAAACTGAGGAGAAAGTTGGAACATTTCCACGGAAACAAGCTACCCGTTTATTCCGCAACTTAAAGCTCCATAATTATACTACACAAGTTAGCGCTCGCTGCTTCGCTCACGTAGGCTGTATGGTCTGTATAGATCTCTTCTTTACTCTTTATGTTTTCAGCCGGGCGGTGTGACCGAGCAGTTCTAGGCGCTTCAGTCTGGAACCACGCGACCGCTACGGTCGCAGGTTCGACTCCTGCCTCGGGCATGGATGTGTGTGATGTCCTTAGGTTAGTTAGGTTTAAGTAGTTCTAAGTTCTGGGGGACTGATGACATCCGACGTTAAGTCCCATAGTGCTCAGAGCCATTTTTTATGTATTTCACAACCTGCAAACACCTTCTACACTTTTCACACTAATTAAGGCCATGGAAGCATGGTCTTTTTCGAAAGTAATTCTGACCAAAATGCGATTCTGATAGCTGGGGTCCAAGGTTTTTGTTAATCGTGCGCTGGCCGCTTTGACCTAGCGGTATTAGGCGCTTCAGTCCGGAACCGCGCTGCTGCTATGGTCGCAGGTTCGAATCCTGCCACGGGGATGGATGTGTGTGGTGTCCTTAGGTTAGTTAGGTTTAAGTAGTTCTAAGTCTAGGAGACTGATGACCTCAGATGTTAAGTCCCATAGTGCTTAGACTTAGAGCCATTTCAACCATTTGTTAATCGTGCCTTTTGCGTTCTTGTGGTGATGTTTCCATATAAACTTTCCTCTTCTAACACATATTTCTTATATCTAATCGAGATGTGAAGTAACAATTTTCACATATTTATCTTTAAAGTTTTTTGATATAATGAAATATTTTATTAAAATTTTCATCCCCTTTTTCCCCCTCTTAGAGACTGGATTCCCAAAAACAGTGAAACACGTATTTTTTGTGTCGAACAGAGAAGCCAAATATAACTTTTCATACGTTGAGCTTCAAAAATGCTTGCATAATGAAATACCTGCATAAAAAGTTTCATCCCCTGTTTCACCCCCGTATGGGTTGAATTTCAAAAACCCTAGAAAATGTGTTTTTTTTTTATTTATGACCAAGAAATCAATTACCAATTTTCATAGATGTAGCTTTGTAGCAGTTCTTCAATAATGACTTTTTAAAATTTCACCCCCATAGAGGTTAAGTATACAAAAATGCTGAAACACATATTTCTTTGTTTCTGACCGAGAAACTAAATATCAGTTTTGGCACATTTAGTTTCAAACTTGCCTTAATAGCGGCATTTTTCTAAAAGCATTTCATTCCTTATTTCACTCCCTTAGGAAAGAAATATGGAAAAATCGCTTCTTAAACATCGCCTACTTTATAAGATCAACACCCTCCGCAGATTCCAAATTTCTATCTTAGTGGTTTGAGCTGGGCGATAATGTGTCACTGAGAGAGTCAAACAGTCATGTTGACAACCTCGCTCACTCTCTCTCTCTCTCTCTCTCTCTCTCTCTCTCTCTCTCTCTGTGTGTGTGTGTGTGTGTGTGTGTGTGTGTGTGTGTGTGTGTGTGTGTGTCAATGTTACCCTGTGTCGGCAACTGGCGCGACCGTCATTACACTGTACTGGCGTACAACTAGCACTTCACGCTACGCAGCTCTAACGCCACAGCTCCAACGCCCCTGTCGTGCCATTGTCCTTGATTCCCGTTTCAGCTCGGCTTATCTAAGCACCCACATACAAGCCGGACGTGCAGTCGGGTGACTCACGTTAATACGTCGACGTCCGCGTACCCATCGCTACCGCAGTTAAGGTTAAAAACGGGATACGACTTTCAGATTCACTTGTCTGGCCTACGAAAGTCATCTCTTCAGCAACACACACCGGGCAGTTAGCTCTAAATTCCTACGTATTATTAATACACAATGCAAAACGTGCTCTTGAGTTCATTCATAGGCTAAGATTTGAGTGCTTCGTTACCACAATAGAGCTGCACAAATTTGTCACATGAAAAACCAATATACCTACATAATCTATACGTTGCGGCAATTAATTATACATAGTGTCCCTAAAAGAATTACCCGATTTTAAATAGAATTATTTATTAGGAAGAAGGGCTTAACACCAACAAATTGCATAATAAATTATTCAGAAAAAGACAGAAGCTTCTAAAAATCGATCGTTAATGTTCAATATGCCCTCTACTGGCTGTACGGACGGCATCTAGCCGATAGCCGAATTCATCCCAAACTGAGCGTAAGGTGTCTTCTGTCACTGAAGCTACAGCAGCTGATATTCTGGTTTTTAGTTCATCAATGTCACGAGATAAGGGAGGAACGTAAACACATTGTTTAACATATCCCCACAGGTAGAAATCACATCGTGTTAAGTCAGGGGACCTAGGAGGCCAAGAATGTAAAGCCTGGTCTCGCGGTCCTGTATGCCCTATCCAACGTTGAGGCACGTCGGCATTGAGGAAACTGCGCACGTTGTTGTGCCACTGCGGTGGTGCTCCATCTTGCTGATAGATGAAATTGTCAGAGTCAAGTTGTGAAAATAACCAGTTCCGTGGCATTGCAAGGTATTATTTGTTCCGCTGTTTGTTCAGGAACGCGTGGCTGGCCAGGACTTTTGCCTTTACAGAGGCACCCTGTTTCTTCAATCTGTTTATACCACCGTCGAATGTTCTTTGGTGATGGTGGTGTAGCACGAAATCGAATATGAAACGCCCGCTGAACTGCCATCACTGATTGAGTACGACTAAATTCAGTAACACAATACGCCTTCCGTTCCGCGGACGCCATATTGCGCGAGACTGGATGCACGCTCTAGGTCAGCGCCACTAGCGACAACTAGAGGATTTTTTCTGAAACTCTAGTGCTGTTTCAGTTACCTAGTGACATTTGTCTCAACATTATTACAAGTTAAAATCGGGTCATTCTTTTTGGGACATCCTGTATGTCTGAGAGTATTATTAAGAGCTGAGTACCTGTCGTTGCCCGCGTATGTATTTATTCAAATCTTCTATATGTCCTTCCCCCCCTTCTCCCCCCCCTCTCTCCCTCTTTTTTGTCCATTTCCTCCTATCCCTCTCACTGGCCATCTCCTATAACCCCTCTCTCTGTCCATATCTTCCTTTCTTTGCCTATCTTCTACTCTCCCCTCTGTCTGCTAATTTCCCCCTCTCTCCCACTCTGTCCATCTCTTCCTCCCCTTATCTCTGTTCATCTCCTCCTTCCATCCAATACCTATCCACCGCCTTCTCCACCTTCTCTCACCATGTTATGCACACTACCAGAATAAGACGCTGGTAGTTCTTACTCTCACAGTTTTCTTTCCACGTTGTAGCTAATATGTGTACCAAATTGGACCGAAATCGTTCCAGAGGTTTAGGGTGAGCTTTTCACCCGTGGTTATGCCCATGTACGCAAATGTAAAATATTTTTCACGTATGTTTGAAATGTTTCACACGTTTTTGTATATATATTTAACTAGTATGTGTAGCGAAATTCTCCCTTCAGAGCCGGCCAGGGTGGTCGAGCGGTTCTAGACCCTACAGTCCGCAACCGCGCGACCGCTACGGTCGCAGGTTCGAATCCTGCCTCGGGCATGGATGTGTGCGATGTCCTTAGGTTAGTTAGGTTTAAGTAGTTCTAAGTTCTAGAGGACTGATGACCTCAGAAGTTAAGTCCCATAGTGCTCAGAGCCATTTTTCCCCCCCTTCAGACTTATTTTTACGCAGCTCAGTGTTAATGATGTACAATGATATATCTATTGGTTATAATTGAAGTGACGGTGTGGAGAGTGATGCAGTGCGGACTGTGTACGTTGCAGACCCTGAAATATCATAGGCATCGATGCGCTCGTGGAGTGTGCTGAAAAAAGTATTAGTTTCACTTTCTGCCATCAGGTGAAAATATGGCGCTGTAAGCTGTCAGAACGTGGTGTGGTTGCACGAAAAGGGGAGGAACGATCAAACAGGTGATAACACTGGTTCTGGTACATTTATCACCATGTGGTCACAATTTACAACATGTGTTCAAAAGGGTCTCCCGATTCAACAATATGCTGCTTCTGTAATACAGCGTGGTCGACAGTTGCTAACAGCATATCCCGTGTAATCAGAACGATATGTAGTCGTATGCTGTACTTCAGATCAGGAACACGCCTGATGCATCCCTAACAGACACGATCTTCCAGGTATTCTCACAACCGAAAGTCACATGGATTAAGTTTTGGGGACCCGGGAAGCTACACTTCTTGAAATCACGTAGAGGTAATGCGATCGTTACCGGTTTCTCGAAGCAAATCTTTCACCTGGCAAGCGACATGTGGTGTCGCCCCATCTTGCACAAAAATAGTGGTGAATATGCAGTTGCGTGCAGATGTCACTATACACCTAACGACCTTCGAGGTGACACCTCATCGAAGGAAAATGTACGGAGAATGAAAGAACTTGTGGAACAACATCACACAATTACATAACTGAAGTGTAGTGGATGTTCCTGCACAACATGTGGGGGAGTGCATTCCCGGCACCATGCAGAGTAAAATGTGCCTCGTCCATCCAAAGAATATACCCCAGCCACATGTCATGCATTTCCACACATGTAAAAAATGAAGGAGAAAGTCATGGCGTTGTAGCCTGCCTTGGGTATTCATTTGGTACACTTACTGAATCTTGCAGGGATACCAGTGTAAAATTCGCCTCAAAATCTATTTAACTATTGCGCAGGGGAAAGACAGTTCCCTTGACCGATCTTGAAGACTGGCTGAAGAATCTGAGGCAATGTGCTGCACGGTCAGCTGTAGCAACAGCAATGTCATCCGCAACTGATGAGGGAATGGGCCTCCCTCTCCCTTCTCCATCATCTAACCCACCAACACTCACACACACACTGCCAAGCGACAAACAGCACAGACGTCAAAACAGGAAACATACCTCATCCCGACTGCTTACAGGCCTATATTATCACCTGGTGGCAGAAAGTGACACTATTATTTTTCCAGCATGCTCCGTGAGCGCACCGAAAATGAACATACCTACACTACTGGCCATTAAAATTGCTACACTACGAACATGACGTGCTACAGATGCGAAATTTAACCGACAGGAAAAAGATGCTGTGATACGCAAATGATTAGCTTTTCAGAGCATTCACTCAAGGCTGGCGCCGGTGGCGACACCTACAACGTGCTGACATGAGGAAAGTTTCTGACCGATTTCCCATACACAAACAGAAGTTGACGGGCGTTTCCTTGTGGAACGTTGTTGTGATGCCTCGTGTAAGGAGGAGCAATGCGTACCATCACGTTTCCGACTTTGATAAAGGTCAGATTTCAGCCTATCGCGATTGCGGTTTATCGTATCGCGACATTGCTGCTCGCGTTGGTCGAGATCCAATGACTGATAGCAGAATATGGAATCAGTGGGTTCAGGAGGGTAATACGAAACGCCGTGCTGGATCCCAACGGCCTCGTATAACTAGCAGTCGAGATAACAGGCACCTTATCCTCATGGCTGTAACGGATCGTGGAGCCACGTCTCGATACCTGAGTCGACGGATGGGGACGTTTGTAAGACAACAACCATTTGCACGAACAGTTCGACGACGTTTGCAGCAGCATGGGCTATCAGCTCGGAGACCATGACTGCGGTTACCCTTGACGCTGCATCACAGACAGGAGCGCCTTCGATGGTGTACTCAACGACGAACCTGGGTGCACTAATGGCAAAACGTCATTTTTTCGGATAAATCCAGGTTCTGTTTACAGCATCATGGTGGTCGCATCCGTGTTTGGCGACATCGCGGTGAACGCACATTGGAAGCGTGTATTCGTCATCGCCCTACTGGCATGTTACCCGGCGTGATGGTATGGGGTGCCATTGGTCACACGTCTCGGTCACCTCTTGTTCGCGTTGACGGCACTTTGAACAGTGGACGTTACATTTCAGATGTGTTACGACCCGTGGCTCTACCCTTCATTCGATCCATGCAAAACCCTACATTTCAGCAGGATAATGCACGACCGCATGTTGCAGGTCCTGTACGGGCCTTTCTGGATACAGAAAATATTTGACTGCTGCCCTGGCCAGCACATTCTCCAGATCTCTCACCAATTGAGAACGTCTGGTCAATGGTGGCCGAGCAACTGGCTCGTTAAAATGCGCCCGTCACTACTCTTGATGAACAGTGGTATCGTGTTGAAGCTTCATGGACAGCTGTACCTGTACACGCCATCCAAGCTCTGTTTGACTCAATGCCCAGGCGTATCACGGCAGTTATTACGGCCAGAGATGGTCGTTCTGGGTACTGATTTCTCAGGATCCATGCACCCAAATCGCGTGAAAATGTAATCACACGTCAGTTTTAGTATAATATATTTGTCCAATGAATACCCGTGTATCACAATCTGGTGTAGCAATTTTAATGGCCAGTAGTGTATGTTGTTTCAGCGTCCTGCAACGTATACTCCTTGCATTGTAGCATTTGAAAACCGTCAGTTTAATTATAACCACCCAGTATTTTCCTAGGTAGATTCAGCGGTGTAAGTGGAAGTTGTGTGTTGCGAATAGTAATATAGAAATAATATATTGAAACGTCTTGCCTGATACGGCCTTCTACTGCTTGAACAGCGAAAATATAGTAAGCGATAACCATTTTTTTCTAATCATTTTGTGATTGTTGTGAATGAGGAAAAAATTCGTAAAGTTTTGAAATTAAGTGTAAAGTTTGTTGGAGGTCACTAAGTGCTCTCGAATACTGGAAGAACAAAATATTGTGTATTCGCTCGTCTTGAGCTACACTGATTTTTCCCCAGTCGTACTACTTTGAGGTAGGTAGTTCTTACCCCACAGCGATTTTTCCAGACAGCAAGTGGTATGTATGCCAAGTTTGGTTGAAATCGGTCCAGTGGTGTAGGAGGAGATGTGGTATATATATCCATTTTTATAATGTGTATGGATGGATTATTTACATTTGGCCTCCAGCACTCATGCCTTTTAGCCATCACATGTTAACTATTCCTATAAATATAGCAGCGAAAGATTTGTCCAAGACAGACGCAGGTCCACTCATTTAAGTGTCAAATGAATACTGGGGTTGTTTCCCGCGAGTAAGATGTGGCGACGCCACCCCCTGCTATTGCCACAGTGAAGAAGGGTTGTATGTACCCTACCTACAGCTCGGCCAATAGCCCCGTCACGGGCTTGCGCCACAGACGTTTTACTTACTGAGCTCTATACCTTCTCTCTGTAGCCTGTCGTATACTCAAGTGGCTGATAGTACGTAGCCAAGCTGATAAGCATGTTCCGCAAAAGCTGATCTAGCTCTTTCTCTTCTCCTACAGTGGTGATTTATGCCCTTAAAGAAGGGCACAACCTCTTAGTGCAATTTTAGGAATTCGTGAGACTTGGATAGGAGCAATAAGATCGATCATCTTGTCAGTGATACATACACTGATACGACGATCTGTACTGATATACTACACTGGTGATGGTATGATTATGATGATAGTGTTACTGTGGTGGTGATGATTATAAAAGTTAGACCTAGTGCCTTTTGCGACACTCAGCGATTGTTTCTAAATAAATGCGTGGGCTTTTATTAAAAATTTCGATATCGCCTTTCGTTTGGAACATCAGTGAGGCGCTTTTCTGCTATGGGATGTCCACCTGCTGCATTTTTATATACAACTGTGGTGGGAATGGGCGTTGCCTTCGTTGGTTCATTAGTATTTGCTACGCTGAATATAGGTGGATTAGGTGGTGTTATAGTCGTTAGTGCTGTATATATTGACACATAAATCATCGCCATTGGCAAGGCCTTCAGTTACGCCTTCATGATAACTGCCACAGGACGCATTATCACTCTTGATGAAGCCAATAAATTCACAGCTGCTGCCGATCACTACTGGTACAGGCTACAAGGGCGTGTACCAAGTTAGAGGATAGAGTGCACAAACGGTCAGGTCGCAGAGGAAGGACTGGAGAAATCATTGATCATCATTTGTTATTAAGTACTCTTCCAAAAATTTATTAACCAACAAATATTAAGTAATCAGACTCGGTTTCCATTTTCCCCCTTGTTAAATTAATTTTTCGTTACAAATACCAGGTTCAAACGGTAAATTCATCTTATTCCTCATCATCTGTTACATGTTTCTTAAATGCATCTTAACAGAATAACTTCCCCCCCCTCCATTTTAGTTAATGTAATTATTGTAATATTTTGCTATGTAAAAACTTTGTCATTTTTGTATCTTCTGTACAAATGATATCCGAGTATCTGTGTTTGCGACATTCTGAGAAGTCGAAAGCAGATTGGCGACTTAATAAATACAGTTTTACAGAACATCAGGAAGTGTTTTCCTTCCTAACATTAAATTATTATTTCATTAGCCCGTTATAAAGCTTTTTGGGTGAAAATAGATTACAAATATATTTAACGTGACAAGAGTTTTTGATGTGAAAAAGATAGGCCGTGCACCAATTTTAGTCTCACACATTGTTGTTTCGATAGGTGACGCCTAGGACGCTCGGCACAATGAGGGAAAGGTCGTCAAGGTACTCTTGGGACGGTAAATATCTTGTTTGCATCTCGTCCTTTAAATTCCGTGCCTGTAGGAAGTCCAAGACGAGAAATGGCCTTCGATTAATAATGCGAAGCACGTGAGAAGCCGCCATCTACTGTTGAATGTCGGTTTCCTAACGCGGATCGCTACTATTAAGTTTATAATTGTAAACTAGGTCCCCTGTTGACCTTGTCCTACTCCGGCCCTCACAGCACGGAAAATTTCTTGGCGCTACCGGGAGCAGAATCCAGGTCGTTGGTACAGTAGCAGTAGAAACGTGCAACGTGCTGATGATGAAAATGTTTTATAACACCAGTATTAAGAGTCGGTCACGGAATAGCTTCTTCCTTTCGCTTACCTAGGGAAATAGGACTGACGTTTCTCACCGGCAGGTCAGATGTTATGCTGCGGTTTTTTTTTTTCATCTATCTGGAAGTGCGCAGTCAACGAAGAACAGGTGTTTGTGTTTGTTTGTGGCTGGTGTCCCAGGCGAGCAGGTTGTTACGTGGCTCGGCTCCTTGACATCGTAGGCAGGGAGACCTTGCATCGCCTCACATGTGCTGCTGACGTCTAACTCTGAAACATGCAGCACCCGCGGGACGGTTAGGAAACAAACAACATTAGCCCGCAGCAGAAGGAAGGAGAATTATAGAGTGTAAAGTCCCGCTGACAGCAAGGTCGATAGCGACGGAGAAAAAGCTCGAGTTAGTGAAGGACGTGAGAGGCCGCTCGTTGTGGACGAGACGTTCTAGGCGCTTCAGTCCGGAACCGCGCTGCTGCTGCGGTCACAGTTTCGAATCCTGCCTCGGGCATGGATGTGTGTGACGTCCTTAGGTTAGTTAAGTTTAAATAGTTCTAAGTCTAGGGGGACCTCAGATGTTAAATGCCATGTGCTTAGAGCCATTTGAACCATTTTTGAATGTGAAAGGAAACAAACCGTGCCCTTTAGAAGAAACCACACCGCCATTTGCCTGACGCCAGTGGCTCTCAAACAGTGGGGCGAGATCTCATGGGGGGGGGGGGGGGGGGGGGGGAAGGGGGAGAAGGAGGGTGCGAATGTCGAGCAACAGGGTTGTAACACGCCCGGGAGTACAAATGGGTGGGGTACCTTAAACTCGTTGTCGTTTCTGCTTTTCTTGACCGTGCGCCCTGTCCACACCACGTACCTGATAATCCCGCGGCGGTCGTATTGTTCTGCCCCACACTGCTGCTGGCTTTCCTGAAATTATCTATCGAAATATGCAAGCGGGTTAGGGGAGCCACTCAATGTTAAAACACAACACTGTCCTTCGTCTGGTATGAACAACTATATTCTGAGACGATAAGAAATCACAGGTTGCACTGTTTACACTCTAAGTCGTAAATGTTTATCCCAATTAACAATCTTGATGATTATCTGTCCACAATATCACTGCCCGGGTTCCCGGGTTCGATTCCCGGCGGTGTCAGGGATTTTCTCTGCCTCGTGATGGCTGGGTGTTGTGTGCTGTCCTTAGGTTAGTTAGGTTTAAGTAGTTCTAAGTCCTAGGGGACTGATGACCATAGATGTTAAGTCCCATAGTGCTCAGAGCCATTTGAATCATTTGAATCACAATATCACTTGGACGAGCGTACGCGTACCCAACACGGCGCGGATGATTGTTGACGATGCGAAAGCCGAATAATCGAACGAAAGTTCTTCCGCTCGCCACACATACACAGATTTCTTTTGATACCAGTCCTCCTTGACACTAGTAATGATGCAACACTGTCCGTTCTCAGTTCTCACTTCTACGAGCGTGCGCGTAACCGTCGCGGCGCGGCCGATTGTTGATAATGCGGAAACGCGATGATCGAACGCACGTCCTCACGCTCGCTACAAGTCACTGGCACTTGACTGCACTGTTTTGTGGTAACTAATTTTTACTGATTCACATCAGTTCATTCTGGGAGACCGAACACGGCGCGGATGATTGACGCTGTAAGATACACAATATGTTATCAGCGGCACAGCTCATTTTTAATTACTTCTTGACGCACTTTTCTCTGGACCATTTCCATATTTCATCACTTTACTGTAATGGTACTTGTAGCAACACTTCAACTTCCACACTAACGAAGCCTCTCACATGCAGAGCTACCTACAACACAACATAACAGCTCCGTGTCCCGTGCTCGACTCTGCAGACGCGGCTGCCCGCAAAGATACTCCACAACTAAGCCAGCGATATGACAATACGCTTACAGGGTCACGGAACATTAAAAAAAACCTTTGTAACAAACCATTACGTTTATCCCATCGAACAAAGATGATACCGTTGATCTAGATTGAATTTCGCCCGACGTCTTTGTTACACCAAACTCGGCTGACGATAGTGAAACCGCGGTCATATTTTTTTTAGCGTTTTTAGCGAGTTTCCCTCAGGCGTGGGTGTGTGTGTTGTCCTTAGCGTAAGTTTGAATTAGATTAAGTAGTGTGTAAGCCTAGGGACTGATGATCTCAGCAGTTTGGTCCCGTAGAAACTTACCACCACAACCACCATCATCAATTTTTGAAAAATTCAGTGTTTCACCTCTTCGCCAATAATTTTAAAGGTATTTTAAAATTATTCATCAAGTAAGTGTACTTTGACGCTGTAATGGACATCGATGTGCGGCGTTTGGGAAGAAGTAGTTTGATAATGGAGAAACGGACATCACAGCGGGCGGCGAACAACGTCTGTCACAGATGCCGGTCGAGGACGTGCTGATGAAGTGAATACAGGAGACACACGGGTTACAGTTTACGGTCAACAGTTTCAAAATAATTCTGAGAAAAACGGTTAAAAAGCAAAATTCCGAATTTTTCCAAACTGGTTTTGTTGCCTGGGTTCATTGGTAGCGTTAATGTGTACAAATGCATAGTGACTGTGTTGGGAGTTAGCGTTTTGTACAGGACAGTTCAGATTATTTCGCTGTTACGTTTTCATTATTATTTTTTTTATCGCGCAGGGGCATGATCCAGACTCATAAAACTTGTTTTCGTAAATGACTATCGGGTTCCTCGCTTACACACGATGCTACAGGGGTGGCTCCTTTGACTAGTAATCAAAACGTGTTGGGTCACGTGATAGAGAACAGCCACTGCCTAAATTTTCAGTAAAAGTTACTAACAATGGCACGAAGACATGCAAACTGCATTTTAAGAGATGGTGGAGATGCAGACAGAGGTTCAGAGCGTTCTCTTGCCCCTGGAGGGGGAAACTGCTCCTAGAAGGCGGAAGAAGCAGTAATGATCAACAGTATGAGGACGCAGACGCCAATAAAAAGCACTGCATTCAAGAGACAGAAGTGTATGCATGGGATATTTTTATTGCAATTGAAAATGTGTCCTGTTGATTTCGCCATTGTCGAACGACTCCGGATTAAAGAGCCGTTCGAATCTCCAAGAGGGATCACCAAGAAGAAGGTGACCAAGAGGGAAAAAACTGAATGAACAATGTAAAGGTAACATTCTACGAGTCGCAGCGCTTAATGTCAGAAGTCTGAAGGAGGTAGAGACGCCAGAAAATCTGAAAAGATGCAAAGAATCAACAGCAGTAGGAAATGGTGGAACGGGAGTAGCATTCGTCATGAGTAAGAAGGTAAGCAGAGAGTGGGTTATTGTGACCAGTTTGAGTGATAAAATTGTTCTCACTAGAATATACAGAAAACTAGTGCCACCAACAGCGATTAGCGATAACAATATAATCTGGCTATGTGCGAAGGCTTGCTGCACTGACGATGAACCCATGTGTGAATTTCAGTAATGACACACGTGGTGTTTGATTTTTCCATCCAGACAACCGAAGCTTTACCGACCCGTACAGTGTCAGTTAAAGTAATATGAGAATTTAACACCAGGTAGCACTCAGCCAAAGATAACAGTTAACATTAGAGAAACAGAATCAATGGAATTACATGTTACAAAAGCTAAAATCAAACGTTATTATCCACTGTTCTCTGTCCGTAAATGTTTCAGCACTTAAAAATTCGTTGAACCTTGTACCGACCCAAATACATAAAATCAGTGACTGAGGAATCAGATTGAAAGGTGACACCATCTGGGACAATGAGTGTATTCTTTTCTTTTCTTCATGATCTTTTATTTTGACTAGATGTTTTTCGAAGTGAATTAGTCAATGCTTGTGGTATGTTTCAGTGATAGCTGTATTTTGTTTGCGGAACTAATTGTAAGATGGAGGGTGTCTTGGCTGAGAGACAGACTTGGCAAATTTTGTGGAAATTCAGGTAAAGTGATTTTTTTTGGGTGCCTAAAGTGCCCCTGTGTCAACGACTCTCAAAGTGTTCAGTAATCTTCCTGAGACTTTTGCGATTTGAAATGCGACCTAGTTCCAAGGAACCAGTTGGGAGAATAATTGAAAGAGTGTTTCCAGTGTACAGTTTTCGTTCCAGTGATCTGATCCGGAGTGTCTGTGAGCGCAGTTACTCGTAGATAGCTCCAGAGCGATATGGGCGTTGCTACGAAGGTCACACGTGCTTTCCAGAAGATTTCTGTTTCTGTCTATACTATTTGATATCATGTGTATTTATAGTATTTACTAACTTATTGCGGTTGTCTCAGCAACAATCGTCAGAACATGTACACTGATCAGGCATAGCATTACGACCACCAACCTACTGTCGACGTAGAGCCGTTCAGGCGATTGCAGCGTCGCCTGGCGAGGAATGACTGTCAGTCAGACACACGCACGATGCATGTCGTACCAGTGAGTGTGCTGTCCCTGTGTACAATAGGGAAGGCGAAGGATCTATCCGCGTTTGATTGAAGGCAGACTGTGATGGCCAGGAGGAATGAGCATTTCGGAAACTGCACGACTTGGGTGCTCGAGGAGTACTGGGGTGAGTCTTCAAAGTGGTTCAAATGGCTCTGAGCACTATGGGACTTAACATCTATGGTCATCAGCCCCCTAGAACTTAGAACTACTTAAACCTAACTAACCTAAGGACAGCACACAACACCCAGTCATCACGAGGCAGAGAAGGTGAGTCTTCAACACGTGGCGAAACCAAGGTGAAACCACCTCCAGACGTCGTGGGGTTGGGTGGCCACTCATCATTACAGATGTCGGACGTCGTAGGCTCGGCAGACCGGTAAAACAGGACACACGGCGAACTGTGGCAGAACTAACATCACACTTTAATATTGGGCAGAGTCTGACCACACAGTGCGCCAAACACTCTTAAAGATGCGCCTCCGCAACCGACGGCCCTTGCCTGTGCCAATGTAAACACCACGACATCGGCAACTACGACTGAAATGGGCACGTGACCATCGGCATTGGACATTTGTGCAGTGACTGAGCGTTGCATGGTCTGACGAATCCCGATACAGTACTATTTTCATCATGCTGATGGGTGGACGCGAATCCGTCGTCTTCCAGGGGAACAGCTCCTTGACACGTGTATTGAGGGACAGAGAAGCTGGTGGCGGCCTCATTATGTTCTGGGAACATTCACGTGATCATCCATGGGTCCAGTGCAAGGCATCATGACCGGCTAAGGAGTATCGTTCACTACATGCAGAGCATGTTCACCCCTTCATGACGATCATTTTTACCGACGGAAGACTATTTTTCAAAAATATAATGCTACAATATCATGAATGGAATGGAGTGGTTTGGGGAACACAATGGCGAGTTCGAATTGATGTGGTGCCATCCCCCCCCCCCCCCCCCCCCCACCCGGCCAGATCTGAACCCGATCGAACACGTCTGGGACGTGACTGAACGTGTTGGGTGTTGTCAGATCTCACGCCCCCCCTCCCATCCCCGGAATATAAAAAAAAAAAAATGTTCAAATGTGTGTGAAATCTTATGGGGCTTAACTGCCAAGGTCATCAGTTATTAAGCTTACACACTACTTAACCTAAATTATCCTAAGGACAAACACACACACCCATGCCCGAGGGAGGACTCGAACCTCCGCCGGGACCAGCTTCACAGTCCATGACTGCAGCGCCTCAGACCGCTCGGCTAAACCTGCGCGGCCCCGGAATGTACGGGAATTTGGTGAGTTGTGTGTGCAGATGTGGTGCCAACTCCCTCCAGCGGCCTACCAAGCTCTCATTGCTTCCATGTCACGACTCGTCGCCATTGTTATCCACGCGAAAGCTGGACATACAAGCTATTTGGTAGGTGGTCTTAATGTTCTGGGTAATCAATGTAACTGGAATGAAAATACATATATTAACAAACAATATCACGTTGAACCGCAAGAGACAACAAAATATAGTTCACTCTGCATGTAGCCTTCTGCTGTATTTAAGGTTTGTGTGTTCAGTTGTTATCTTACACTGTCTAATGGAGGACGGTCCCTCCCTTTTCATTCGAACTTCACCTCACAAGTTCACATACAGAGTGAGTCAGGAGGAAAGGTAAGTGCTTTGAGCGGTTATAGTATTGGTTTATTTTTTATTTATTTATCGTATGATGTGTACATTGATTTACATTTATATACAATATTTTCAGGACTAAAATGTACAATCACAAGTTCGTACAATTTTACAGCTCTATGTCTAGTTCTTCAATCCACTTGACTGCTTCATCCGATGTACGATGAATGTCCATTAAAGTTCCTCTGAAAGTACGATGAGGGCAGTCAGCAACAATGTGATGAATCGTCTGTGAGGGGGCACCACAGTCACAATTTGCAGAGCCAACCCATCCCCATTTGTGCAGTAGATAGCCACATCTGCCTTGTCCAGTTCGAATGCGGTTAATGATCCTCCACTGACGCCTTGGAAGATCAAATCCTTGCGTCTGCTTGGAAGGGTCCTCGACTAGATGTTTATTGGCTACTGAAGACTGATCCCACTGGAGTTTCCATGAACTGTTAATGTTGAAAGCAGATCCTTCAAGGTCGAGTGCTGTGCGCCATGGTGGTTTCCTCGATTTCAAGCGTTGGTGTGTTCCTTGTACAATATCTTGATGGATGGGGAGCTGGGGGTTCTGCTGAATGTTTTTCCACGTCTTTAGGAGAGCTTCTGATCTTCTTAGGGCTGGAGGTGGGATATTGCTTAGAACCGGCAGCCACAGCGTGTTTGTGCTCCGAATACATCCTGTGATTAATCGCATTGCCTGATTGAGTTGCACGTCTATCTTCTTAGTGTGAACACTAGTATTGGTGATTCTCAACAAAAATCTTCAAATGAACATCTGCCCCTGTCCGACTTACATCTGTTTAAAAATCCCGGTCGTCAGTCGCATATCCTTTTTCACTAGCACTCACATGCGAATACAACCAAAGCGACATTAGCCCACGTAGTGTTGTCTTTACTCTTCATTTCAATGCCAAGGGGTCACCTGCGATCTTTTTCGTCTTCCCACCACGCGCCAGTGAAGTGCGCATTGGCCGTTGGATCAGTCTCCACGAAGCTACGTCTTGACCATGAAGATCTTACTCCATTACATTACTGTTTGTGGGCTTGGTTTGGGAGTGAAGTCTACAAGCACAGAGTGGACACAAAGGAGGAACTTCTCGCTCGTATTTAACAAGCGTGTGCTCGAGTTAAGGACTGTACGAATGAGCTTAGATCAGCAACACAGGTGGTGTCTACATTTGACGGTGGACTTTTTGATCACTGGGTGGAAGAGCAGAATGTTTCAGTTATTGTCACCTGCATTTGTCCTTTTCCCAATTGTCTCATTACTTTAAGCGGAAACTTAAGAACAGCACATATTTTCATATGACGGTTTTTGTTCAGAATCATTAATACTGTCACCCCTCAAAGCATGTAGCTTGCCTCCTGACTCACCCTGTATTTGATTTTACCTTTGAATGAGAACCCACTTTTTACATTTTATAGTGTTGCAGGCGTTACAAGTTTTGGATTGTTCAGTGTAGTGAGCAGCATAAACAATGCATCTTGGTTTGTATCTTAGCTTCGGTGGTGGCTTGTGCCCATTTGTTTCACCAAGGTTTTGTGTCACAAATTATGCTCGCCAGGTTTTTCATATGCGAGTTATTGTCCTTGC
The DNA here is from genome assembly GCF_021461385.2 of Schistocerca piceifrons. Taxonomy (NCBI): domain Eukaryota; kingdom Metazoa; phylum Arthropoda; class Insecta; order Orthoptera; family Acrididae; genus Schistocerca; species Schistocerca piceifrons. Next base: position 383,450,803 of record NC_060143.1, on the reverse strand, counting down.
AAGGTGACGGTAGCAGTTATTGTGAAGCGTCAACCTTTAAACTTTCTCCTAGGGAATTGTTTGTTCACACTAAGAAGCATCACTTGATGTTCAGTTGTGCGCTACTAGATCCACTCCAGCTGATGTGGATGAAAAGCATATAATGCAACCAACAATTTTGCTAGTTCACTTCGAGTTTCAAGTAATTGTTCAGCTGCAGGCGCATTCAGTTTCCCATGATTCCTCTGAAAGTGTGCTTACAACTACATTTCTCTAAAGAAAATGATAGCACTGTCTCACACAAATGGTACAGCTTTTTATAAGTAACCTATCTTAATAATGCAGCTAGTATGTGGCTCTTTCAATATAAATTGCTAGTACATGGTCACATTCTCTACTTACACATATGATAAATGGCAGAAAAGAATAGAGATTGCGTCGAGAAAATAGCATTTTGCAGTAGCTTACGGCAAGCTTTAATGGCATCTCCTCTTCTGTTCATCAGACGTAAAAATATAGCCTCTTAAATTTGGATGCGCCAGTATTCATCTGCATATACACCTACATTTACAAATATACCCTGCAGTTCACATTTAAGTGCCCGGCAGAGGGTTCTTCGCACCGCCTTCAGAATATTGCTCTACCGTTCCACTCTCTAACAGCGAATGGCAGAAATGAACACTTTAATCTTTCAGTACGAGCTCTGAATTCTCTTCTTCTGTTACGATGATAATTTGTCTCTATGTATGTTGGCGACAATAATATTTGACATTCAGAGGAGTAAGTTCGATGAACTTTCATGAACAAATCTAGCCGCTACGGAAAACGCCATTGCTTTAATGATTCCTGTCCCTACTCTCTTATCATATCCGTGACACTCTCTCCCGTATTTAGCGATAAAACACAAGGAGCTGCCCTTATTTTAACTCCTTCGATGTCCTCCATAGATCCTATGTGGTAAGAACCCCATACATCACAGTAACAGACTAGCAAAGGACGAACAAGCGTAGTGTAGGCAATCTCTCTAATAGACCTGGGAATTGTCTTTGAAGAAATGTGACGAAAAGACAACAAAGACGTACGTGCACTATGTTAGCATTATAATAATCGGCATTGGCGTCTTAATTTGAGTAAAACAATACAATAAACTTATTCGTTACATCGAATTCTGCGAATGCTGTGACTATTAACCTCATGTTCCTGTGAAACACAGAGCTGAAAGTCAGTGTTACATATGTTTTTCTCTTTCAGTTATGCTATCAACAGTGCAGGATAGCTAATTTCAACTACAAAGGGCTATGTTGTTTTCTGTTACATAGGGCAGTGTAAGAAACGTGGACTTATGTTTATAGCTTTCCGGAATCGGTAATCGTCTGATTAAAGAAGTAATGCGTTTGTATTGTCAATAAAAACATTACAATGAAAGGCATAATTGTCTAATACATTAATCTGTACTGCGCGCTTCGAGACACAGGGTCCGGTCAAGAGGTAATTAATGTACATAATTAACATTACAAAACATAGCACTCAAAGTTTCTTATACAATCTTTCGGAATATGGATTGCGATCAAGTTCTGCTATGCCACCAATGGAACGTTTGGATCAATAGCGGCTCAAGTTCTTTATATAACCTTGATGTCATAGTCCATTAACAAAGGCCACACAGGTTTCAGCCAAGTTTATTATGCTGTCAATCAGATACCAGAAGCGTAATTACACAAACAGTTGTGTTAGCACTTTATTATCCACACTGAATCAACGGTATGTTTGTGCAGTAACTAAAAGGTCTCAAACTACCACACAATATGTACAGGGTGGCGTCCAAGACTATACAGGAGTATACGGTTCATATTATACTAATGACCAACTATATCAAGGTGGCCACAAGCGTAACTGCAAGCTTGACAAGCATGCATAATTAAGTTTTGTGCAAGCGTACACTTATACATTTCGCCTTTAGACAGTCCAGAATACCAGGTGTCGAAGTATGAAACTGGAATTTCCTATGAAGGTGCTAGCCGTCAGTATAGGGCCCGTGAGACCGCGTAAATAAGTCGAATTTTGTGCCTACGAACTACGATTCGAGGACAGCATTGGTTTTCTGTTATCATTTGAAGAAAACTGCTGCAGAATCACATCGAATGCTTGTCGAAGCTTTCGGAGAAACATGCTCTTGGCAAAACACGGTGGTTCAAAAAATTCAAAAGTAGTGATTTTGATGTAAGAAACGACGAGCGCGGGAAGCCACCGAAAAGTTCAAAGACAACGAATTGCCGACCTTATTGGATGAAGATGATACTCAAACTCAACAGGAACTCGCGGAACAATCAAATGTGACGCAAAAGCCGTTTCTTTTCGGTTGAAAGCTATGGTGAAGGTGCTGAAAGTGGGGAAAATTGGTTCCGCATGAACTGCATGAAAGACAGAAAGCAAATCGAAAGGCCACTTGTGAACTGCTGCTAGCCAGATACAAAAGAAAGTGGTTTCTCCACCGAATAGTGACAGCTGATGAAAAATATATATATTTTGAGACTCCTAAGCGTCGTAAATAGTGGGTAAATCCAGGCAAACCATCGATACCCACTGCAAGACGAAATTGCTTTGCAAAGACAATGCTCTGTGTTTCGTGGGAACAAAAGGGTGTCATCTATTATGAGCTGCTGAAACCTGATGAACACTGATCGCTACCATCAGCAAATGATCGATTTAAATCGAGCATTACCTGTAAAACGACGGAGTAGAGAAAAAGGCAATTCAGAGTCATATTGCTCCATGATAACGCGCCATCACACGTAGTAAAACGGCTCAGGGAACGATCGAGGCGTTCAGTTGGGAAATAGGGCATGCGGCTTATTCTCCAGACTTGGCTCCGTCCGATTATTATCTATTTGCATCATTGGGATCGCTCTCGCTGAACAACGCTTTAATTCGTACGGAAATGTACGAAAAGGAAGAAGCGATTTTTCGGTGTGGCATTCATAGCCTGCTGGAGAGGTGGGAGAAATGTATAAATAGCAATGGAGATTATTTTGAACAAAATATTATTTATCAGTTTCAAACAACAGACATCTAATTATTGCAACCAGATTCCGGGTTCATACTTCTACTCCTGGTACTTGTACAAGGATCAATTCGAGATTCGAATATGTGGAGATCGTGTACAAAACGATAGCCCGTTTTGGACGACTTTGCATGTGTGATGCCAAAAAATCTGAGGAAGGAAGCTTGATGTGTGGTGTGAAGACTTGTTAATGACACGAGAAGCGTGTCCTCTTATTGTTACTCTGAGCTGAAAATACATCAATGTGAGTGATGCACTAATTTCAGGCAGTAGAGAAACCTATTTGAACCTCCTGCTACGCGCATTGTCTTCGATTAAAATGCAGGATACATTCATGAGAGAATTCATAGCACCGCACTAAAGACAAACTGCAATAAATTGATTTCTATCATGCTGAAAGCGCTACGTGGACTTCTGCTACTTATCTATACAGGAGGCGCCTTGACTTGTGTAGTTTATCGTTTTCTGTCACCGATTGATAAGTACCTTCGATTTATTTCGCTCCTATAATTGTTCTGACAGACTTTCTCTTTTAACAATGATGTTTGTCAATGACAGGGACAATTTATGATATTCTGTTATTAAAACTGTGTGTTGGACCAGGGCTAGAAGCTGCGACCTTTATCTTTTGCGGGTAATTTCTCTATCGACTGAGCTGCCCAAGTATGACTCACGATCCGTCCTCACAGCTTTAATTCCGCCTGCGCGTCACATCGAGGCCCGCTCCGGCACAGAGTTTTAATCTGCCAGGAAGAATAATATCAGAGCACTCTCCGTCGGAGATTACGGGAATTATTATTCTGAGGTTTATACATGTTCTCTTGGTTAATTTTGTGAATATCATCTTTTACTTTTGCATTGGAAGAGTGAAAAATTAATTCTGGGAACGATTTTCTTGGTCACACCGTGATATGTTTGCGATTTAGTACTGTTGAAACAATGCTAATTATCGTATACCCGAATAAACTTTCTCAGAAATTTCGGAATGATTTGCTTCACGTCGCCCGACGTAGTGGTGCTATGAAGATTACTTCTCAATTGGCATTTGTTTATGTCCTATCAACTTGTCTCTTCTTCGTGTCAGTGTTTTCCATTTTTTTTTATTCGCCGATACTGCGGGGAACCTCCACATTCCTTACCTTATCAGTCCACTTATTTTCAACATTCTGCTGGAGCACCACATCTCAAATGCTTCGACTTTCTTCTTTTCCGGTTTTCCCACAGTCCATCTTTCACTACCGTACAATGCTGTGCCCCAAATGTATGGTCTCAGAAACTTCTTTCTCAGATTGAGGTCTATTTTTGATACTAACCATGAATGCCGGTTTTTGCAGTGCTGCTCCACGTTTGATGGCCTCCTTGTTCCGTCCCTCATGGGTTATTTTGATACATAGGTAGCAGAATTTCTTAACTTCGTCTACTTTGTGATCCCCAGTTCTAATGTTAAGTTTATCGCTGTTCTCATTTCTACTTCTTCTCTTTAGTTTAATTTTTCTTCGATTATATCTCAGTCCATATTCTGAAGTCATTAGACTCTTCCTTCCGTTCAACGGATCCTGTAATTCTTCTTCACTTTCACTGAGTATAGCAAAGTCATGAGAGAGTCTTATCACTGATATACTTTCATCCTGAATTTTAACCCACTCTTGAACCTTACTTCTATTTCCATCATTGCTTCTTCGATGCGTAAATGGAACAGTATGGGCAGAAGACTATATCCCTGACTTACATCTTTTTTTAATCCAACCACTTCGTTCGTGTCCTCCCAGTCTTATTATTTCCTTTTGATTCTTGTAAATGCTGTACGTTATCTCTTTCCCTACAGCTTACAACTATTTTTCTTTGAATTTCGAACATTTTGGACCATTTTACATTTTCGAACGTCTTTTTCAGATCGACATATCCTATGAACGCGTTTTGATTTTTCTTTGGTCTGGCTTCCATTATCAAGGGCAAAGTCGCAGCTGACTCCTTGGTGCGTTTACCATTCCTTTTTGTGAACTGGAAAATCATAAGTATTCTGTTATATTACATGACGAAAGTAATGTGAAATTTGTACAATAAATCCTTGCTGTCGCCAGACCCCAAGCTATTTACAGCGAAATAAAGCATTCATAAAAATTGTTGTAGATATATGTTTTAAAAATAATATTTCCTCAGTAAAATTTCAGTTGGGGGTTACTACTTTTTTGATACAGTGAAATCTGCCGGAAAAGCTATTTTATTTGAAATCTGCATAATACTCGATACAGTACCAACATGTTCTTGACTTGACAAACCTTTCTTCTTTCCGAAACGTATGTGAGGTGAGGAATCGGACAAAAGGGATACGAAGTCGAACCTAGCAAACAGATTGTGTGGGGACCAGTTTTGCATCCTATGAAACGTCCCCTTTGGAAAATTATAAATTACTGTGCTGGTAAACCCCTTACGTTATTTGATTTTCAAACAGCTAAGCAGAACTGAACGTACTCAGACATTTCTCTCTTTTTCTTATTCTGATCATCACTAAGCTGACACACAACATTTTTAGCGCAACGCAATCTGACTTTCAATAATCTCTACAAAAGAATGGCCCTGACTAACAATAACCTATACCTTCCATGAATCACTTACCACACAAAAATCTTCATTACTTGAAGTACTGCAATACAGCGAGCGCCAATACTGCCAACTAAATAAAGGATTCTAACTACTGAAGGCACTAACTACTGATAGGCATAGTTAGCAAATGAAAGATTTTGATAGAGAAAAATAATGTATTTACCTTAATAGTGTTCAAAAGTCGTAATATATATCAGTTCATGACATCCAATCTTACAAATTTCGTTTTTCTGACGGACACACTTCCAGATCGTCCGCTTTCAAAACCCTGCCATCTCTCTTCCCCCATCCACCACTGCTGGCGGCTCACCTCCAACTGCGCATCGCTACGCGCTATTCACATCCAACTGCCCAACACTACAATAGCAAATATTCCAACAATGCAAACCAGCCACAGACTGCACACAGCACAGTCAGTGATTTTCATATAGAGCGCTACGTGACGTTGCCAACATAAAAACCTAAACAGCTAGTTACATCCATTGTTGCCCTCCTTATGGCTGATATGCGAACGTGCGCTTTCTTCTGCTGCAAAGCACTTTTCTCGAGATTTTTCTTTGGTTTCTTGTGCCTAAGTTCACAATACTGTCTTCTAAGCACAATCCATGTTTTCAGCATTTGCAAATAGTTGATCGTCATGATATACTGTGGGTCATAAAGGGACAGCTGTCATTACTTTTCCGGCAGAAAAAAACCGTTTTTCTGTTGTTGTTGTTTTTTTTTCAGTGGTCTTCCCACTTCACAATCCGTATTTCTTTGTTGTAATTTTGTCCATAAAATGCAAAGATGGATAGGTGTTTCATCTCCAGTTAGATAACGACATCGGAACTCGTATTGTGTTCCAGCTTTTCCTGAGACAATTCCAGAAAGTCCTTCGTCGAGCGTTTTTTTTTTTAAATCACGAAACGCTGCCCTTATTACACACTCACCTTCCTGAAATACTAGACTCCATTAGAATATTGTTCATGTGAGATGTACATTTTAATCAGTAATATGACCAATGTTAATACGACAGAGTTCTACCATGGAATCAACATTTTATGGAGCACTTCTACAGAAAAAAATTTAAAATGTTGAAACTTCCTGATAGAGCAGGATTACATGCATTTATGAACTCGAAACAGGAACTTTTCTCACTCCGACTGATCCCAGTTCGAGGCCCGACCGAATACACAGTATTAAACTGCCAGCAGGCTTCAAAATAGTGTGCACTCTGCCGCATAGTAAATGTTTCGTTTTGGATCGTCAACGTGAATGCACAAAGGGAAGAACGAAGATTAATACCGCTTAGTACATTCTATTTCTGGCAGTATAATATATTTTACTACACTGGTGTGCAAAACTTAATGACGAAAGTAACTTTCATATAACGTGTGACTGCCAAGTAATATAGTTCAATGAAACTTGGGCCATTAATGGACAGAACTACTGTAGTAAGAAGATAACTGATAGAAATACACATGAGATAACGGAAATGACATTTTTATTCAAAGACAGTAATTACATTGCAGCAACGGCGACTTACAATGGTCCCCTGGACATTACAAAAGGTGGTACATCGTTCCTAATACAGTATGTGATCACCAAGGATGGCAAAGCATTCACTGCAGAGTCCTCCCATACCGCCCACAATGTTCGTAAGGACTTTTTGTGACAGGGCGTACCATTCATCCACTAGTGCCGTTGACAACTAGTGAAGAGTAACGCTTCATATGGTATCTGTGTTAAGTAAGAGAGTCATAATTATCGCATGACAGATGCGCTGCAGATGTGCTGCAGGTGGTTGTCACTGTGGCCGAAAAGTGCCACCTTCTTACGGACTATACACTTATCAAGTAGCTGAAACATATTTTGGAAAGAAAACTGTAATTATTGTGATTATCACGGATGTCATCAATTATTGCTAATTTGTTTCTTAATGTGAATCATGGTGTAAATGGAAAGTAAGATATTAAATGAATGCGGTGATGTCTATCAACTGAGTACCCGTTAACGTGAGAACTGTGATTGTAGAGAGAAAGTTAATTATACTCTTGGGGTTTTATGGGACTGGGAAAAGAAGAAATATTTTACAATAGTTCTGTTATTTAAAGAGGGAGTTATTCTGATATTTACTGAGTTTCTAAATTTGTTCATTTAGTAAACCGTTTATAAAAGCAATTAAGTTGTGACTGGTCTTATGTAAAAGTCGTAGGATTGCACGGTTTAATACTAATATCGGATTGGCTATGATGTGCGCCAGCCAATCACGTGACAGTACTTTCGTGCGTATTTTGTGGACCAGAGAATTTCTTTGTTAAATCTAAAGGGTGTTTCGGAACTCAGCCGTCATCATGTTCGGATTGAGATACAAAGAGCTCTGAATAAATGTGATAATTTTGCCGAATAATGATAAAGTCTTGATCATGGATTGGCGTGGATGCGAATGTGTGGAAAAACGAACACATGAAATTTCGGTTTTAATGTGTAAACTGTGACTTTTGGATAACCAAAATCCGCATGGCATGTAATACAAGCCGTGGTCGCAGATTGAACATTCCTAGTGGTCGAATTGTGCAACATTTGAGCGAGTCTTCTGTTACAGATTATCCGTTTGGTAATCCTTTCGGTAACAGGTTCGGTTGGTTACCATAAACTGACTATTATGAGGGACTGTGATCGCATGTGAGTGTTGAAACTAGAGCTTAAGATTAGGACGGGCTGGGTAGTTTTTTTTCTTTTTTTGTATCAAACAAGTGCCAATATATCGAATTTATCACTCAGGAGCTACGTTTCAATCAATTGCTCAGTTAACCGGATACTGAAAGACCTTTGTTGCACCCGTTGGATTCGTAAAATTCTACTGGTTTTACTACAGGTTTTGCAGTAGAGGAACATCATTCATTTTCAACAGGAAAGGCGTGTGGGCCGGACTGCGGTAGAAGAAATTATGGCAAAGTCAATTGTTTCTGTAGGACGAGCGCTTAGTAGCCGCGTGGGGTAGCCGTGCGGTGTTAAGCGTCTTGTCACGGTCCGCGCTGCTCTCCCCGTCGGTGGTTCGAGTCCTCTCTCGGGCATGGGTGTGTGTGTTGTCCACAGCGTAAGTTAGTTTAAATTAGATTATTAAGGACCGATGACCTAAGCAGTTTGGTCCCATAAGATCTTACCACAAGCACTTAGTAACCACGACGTTGCTGTGCATATGGACGTGCTAGAATCCGTCTCCCCAACGCATCCCGCACGTGCTCGATGGGATTTTAACGTCGGCGGAACGGGCAGGACTGTCGATTCCCCGAATATCGCGTTGTTCCAAGAGCTCCTCCATGTGGGCTGTTCGATGCGGTCGCGCATTGTCGTGCATAAAAATGAAGTCAATGCCGAATGCACCTCTGAAAAGTTGTGCACATGGCGTGCAGGGTCATAATAACGTTGACCGGTGAATTCTCCTTGTTCAAAGATTTGGAGGTAAGTTTGCCCATGCCACGTTATGTCTTACCCACACCATAACACCTGGAACACCAAGACAATAATGTTCGACTTCGTTCCTGGGTGCATTGAATGTTACCAATTCTCGCCATTTAAGGGTACGTCCAGCATTGTTACACATGATCGTGTTAGTGGTCCAAGTGTTATTTTGTGGGGAGGGGGGACATAATGTTGCATATGTTACATGGGTGTACTGGCCTCCAAATCTTTGAACACGATAAACTTATAGGTCCACATTACTGTTACACTGTAGTTTTAGTTTTAGTTATGTCATGTTACATAGATCATTTTCCCGATTATTTCATCGATATTATGTGGAACAAGTCAGATTACAAGTTACATATACACACACATGAATAGTGCTAATATTAATAGTACTGAAATTCTTAGTTCTACACATGTAACTACATTAAGAGGTACAATTTTTTTTCTTTTTACCATTTCTGAAACAGAAACTCGTCCATGGAGTAGAAAGAGTTGTCCAAAAGAAATGATTTTAAGCTAGTTTCAAAACTTGATCTGGTACCTGCCAGACACTTTATGTTGTTGGGCAAATGATCAAAGATTTTTGTTGCTGAATAATGTACTCCTTTTTGAGCAACTGAAAGCTTCAATAGCGGATAGGAAAGGTCATTTTCCCTCTAGTGTCGTACGTATGAACACCACTGTTCATCGACAGTTGACATGGATTATTTGTAAAGAATTTCATCAGCGAATATATGAACGCTGATGGTGCAGTTAAAATACCTAACTCCTTGAAAAAGTGCCTACATGACGTCATCGGGTGAACACCACTAATTATTTTCACTGCTCTCTTTCGTGCAATTAGTACTTTATGTCTAAGTGGTGAGTTACCCCAGAAAACTATTCCATAAGACATTATTGAGTGGAAAGATGCAAAGTACGTTAGGAGGCCAATCTGTTTATTACCAAGACTAGCGATTAAACGAAGAGTGAAAGAAGCTGAACTTGGTTGTTTGAAAAGCTCAGTAACATGCTTCTTCCAGTTCAAGTTGTCATCAGTGTGAACACCCCAAAAATTTGGAGAAATCTACCCAGTTAATTGAGCCCTGTTCATATGATACATCAATTATCGGTATGACTCTATTCGGTGTACAGAACTGAATATAGTGAGTTTTTTCAAAATCAAGGGAGAGTCCATTTTTTGAGAACCACGTAATAATTCTTTGAAAGACATCCCTAATGATATCTTCAGCTGGTTTTTCTGGAATGGGATTTATAATAACACTCGTGTCACCTGCAAAAAGTGCTAGTTCCGCTTGATGAACGTTAAGTGGCAGGTCATTCACACGAATAAGGAACAGCAGAGGACCCAAAATTGAACCCTGCGGGACTCCCTTTGTGATAACTCCCCAGTCACTAGAATTTACCACCCTCCCAACATTATTTGTGCTGTTCAGCACATCTTCCCCAGTACTCCTTCCCCATGAGTTTTTTCAAGGTTTAATTTTCCATTGACTTCATTTTTATGGATGACAGTGCACGACCGCAACGAACAACGCAAGTGTAGGAGTTTTCGAACTACTGGCCGTGGTGATCACACATCCTATTCAGAACCATATCCCGCAACCTCTTCACTGTTGATGTGACTTCATCATCAGTGTTTAAGTGCTTACCTCCAAGGGGAACTTTCAGTTCGGCGAACATGTGAAAGTCATTTGGGGCAATACGTGGTGAATATCGAGAATGTAGGAACACTTCCCACTTCAATCTTCAGAGCTTGGCCTGCGACATTCGATCTGCATGATGTCGAGAATTGTCATGAAGGAAGACAACTTTGCGACACGAAAGCGCAGGACGTTTTCTTTTGATGACATCTCTCAGATTCCTCAAGATGTTACTGTACTTCCCTGCATTCACTGTGGAGTTGCGAGGCAGGTAGTGAACAAGTAGCACCCCCTGACAGTTCGAAAAGATGGTTACCGTAACTTTCTCCGCCGGATGTGTGACCTTTGAGTTTTTTTTTTTTTTTTGGGAGGGGGGGGGGATCTTTCGCCAGGATTTTTCAATGCCACGCTCTGCCTTTTTGTCTCAAGGATTGAACGATGGACCCAGCTCTCACTGCTACACTTTCTAGTGATTACTTCCATGTTGACTGGCAGCATACGGGCAAGATACTGCGGTATGCATTGGAAGCCGGTATCAGCATTGTCAACACATACCACTCAAACTCGCCAGCTCTCACATATCATGGGCGCAGTATATTTTGCAGACATAAAATAGGGTGTCATACTTATTGCACGGCCCTTGTATAAACAAATAGATTATGTCACATTTGTGAAATGTATTAAAAGTTTCCACTCTCAGTCTTCTGTATCTTCAATTGCCTGCAACTACAATTCTACTGGAAACACTAGCGCCGATCATTGTGAACTTTATTTCATTTATAAATGTGCACACTCTGCAGCTGCTTTATTATGTACTGACTAAATTCGAATGTGATGCTGATAAATTTTTAAGTAACGTCTTCATCTTATTCGTACATTTAATGTTCATATTCACTTTTGGTAATCTACTGATTAACACACACCAAAAAAAGTTTTGCATCACACCGGTTCCCAGAACTCCTGAAGATAGACGTTGACTGTGGATATCGTATCACAGACCCAGTCCATTTGACTGTTCAAGAGATGTCGCTAGACCTGGCCAAAGATGTAAACAACAATGCATGAGCAGCGCCTATTAGACGGAGTCGGTCCGACAGCTGATCAGTTCCAGTCATTCCACCAGGGAGGAGGTACACGGCTCTTGTTGTCTGGGGTTCAATCATGCCTAGACGGTCAGTACCGCGGTTCGATCGCGTCCGCATTGTTAATTGATGCCAGGAAGGGCTCTCAACAAGGGAAGTGTCCAGGCGTCTCGCAGTGAACCAAAGAGACGTTGTTCGGACATGGAGGAGATACAGAGAGACAGGAACTGTCGATGACATGCCTCGCTCAGGCTGCCCAAGGGCTGCTACTCCAGTGGATCACCGCTACCTACGGATTATGGCTCGGAGGAACCGTGACAGCAACACCACTATGTTGAATAATGCTTTTCGTGCAGCCAAAGGACGTCGTGTTACGACTCAAACTGTGTGCAATAGGCTGCATGATGCGCTACTTCACTCCCGACGTTCATGGCGAGATCCATCTTTGCAACCACGTCACCATGCAGCGCGGTACAGATGGGCCCAATAACATGCTGAATGGACCGCTCAGGATTGGCATAACTTTCTCTTCACCGATGAGTGTCGCATATGCCTTCAACCAGACAATCGTCGGAGACGTGTTTGGAGGTAACCCGGTCAGGCTGAACGCTTTAGACACACGGTCCAGCGAGTGCACCAAGGTGGAGTTTTCCTGCTGTTTTGGAGTGGCATTACGCGGTCCGACGTACGCCGCTGGTGGTCATTTAAGGCGCCGTAACGGCTGTACGATACGTGAATACCATCCTCCGACAGGTAGTGCAACCATATCGGCAAAATATTGGCGAGACATTCGTGTTCATGGACGACAATTTGCGCCCCCATGGTGCACATCTTGTGAATGACTCCCTTCAGGATAACGACATCGCTCGACTAGAGTGGCCAGCATGTTGCCCAGACATGAACACTATCGTACATGCCTGGGCGAGATTGAAAAAGGCTGTTGATGGACGACGTGGCCCAGCAACCACTCTGAGGGATCTACGCCGAATCGCCGTTGAGGAGTGGGACAACCTGGACCAACAGTGCGTTGATGAACTTGTGGATAGTATGCCACGACGAATACTGGTACGCATCAACGCAAGAGCATGTGCTACTGGGTATTAGAAGTATCGGTGTATTCAATAATCTGGACCATCACCTCTGAAGGTCTCGCTGTATGGTGGTACAACACGCAATGTGTGGTTTTCATGAGCAATAAAAAGTGCAGAAATGATGTTTATGTTGATCTCTATACCAATTTTCTGTACAGGTTCCGGAACTCTCGGAACCGAGGTGATGCTAAACTTTTTTTGATGCTCTCATTTTTAGATCAGATGATGGCTGCAAGACCGAAGCCGGAACTCAATTTTAGTAAATTATTGTTTGACCAAGATATCGACTTTTATAGTATGGGAAGACGTTATTGCGGTGTACATTTTTCTGTTCATCTGTAGCAACCACTTGCTCAATCGGTTCATGGTACCAGCTGATTCAGCTAGATATGGATTCAATTTCTCTTATGGGTGTACAGTCTACATGATGTATCATTACTTAATCTGAGCCTAATATCAGTTGGTAGCACTACACACTGCGTATTCACTTGCTGCACAGTAATCTAATCCGAATGTCGTGGTATCTCAACCCCCCCACCCCCTCCCTCCCCTCACCGCCCTGAATTGATGTTGTAAACATTTCGTCTATGGTCGAGCTGTTAATGTTCTAAGCTTGCTATCGATTAGCTTGGTCGACTGAGTTATCTGTGCCACATTCTCACATAAATTCACCCAATGCTAAAACATTTTATGCTATTGACATACTCACGTTCTGATTAAATGAAAGCGGATATATCTTGTAACAGAACTTCTTACAGAGGCACGAGCGCCGTTTTGAGATGAAGGGATTTTATTTTACGAAACTGTTTACTTAAAACAATGGTGTTATTTCTATGCGTTGACATTTCATTTAAAATACATTACATTAAATTCAGGTTCCACCCAATGAGATAAAATGAAGGGAGTTGTCATGAGCTAACAAATTTGCAGCCTATGCTCGCCATGTTAGATGCCCCGAACATTGGCCTCTGATGGAAATGTTTTGATCAAAGATGCCATCTTGCATCATTTACGGATGTACAAATCATTGTGATAAGGTGGTAAAGCGTAGAACAATCACACTCCATTCGTAAGCGGACTTATTCAAGGATATTGTCTTTTATATCCATGAAGTTTGGTTGCGCTGTTTACTTTTACTTTAGTGGTTTTATTTTTGTCATTTGACTTTCGAATCTTCATCAGAACAATTCGAAAAGCTCTTTGGATGAACGCTGTGGAAAGGAAAAATTAGTAACCGACAAAACATAGAAAAATATGTTCTCAGCATTTTCAGAAAGAGGATATACACCAAACATCAGTTTCGTCAGTCTGTTTCAAGGAAAATACTGGAATACGAAAGCAGCGTTTCATATAACATAATTCCCATAACAAAAAAGATACTTACAGTAACTGGGGAAAATACATCTTATGAGTGTCAAATATGCTCTTAAGGCCAGAAAAACGTCTGAAAATGCCCTCCTGACGCTGTGTTATTGACGCAAGCACTGTAACATTTTCTGTTTAAAGCAGCTATTGCGTGGACACGTCAGAAATTAATAACAACAAGCAATAGTAAAAAGAAATCCGCTATTGTCTTGCGGCACCTTGAATGGTGGCTTCGACTTCAAAGCAACGTACAGCCTAAGTCTGAAGCACAATCTCCTTATATTACACCTCCATAGCAGACTTGGCCGGCCTGTGAGCTTGACAATCTCACATTCTGTCGTAACAAAAGAAGTTTGTTTGTTTATATAAAATGAGAACAGAGGTGGAATCTGGCGACGGATGTACTGTAGTATGAGGAGCGTCTTATGTAAGGTAATGCAGACTGGTTGCTAAGTTTGTATCTGTGGTCGGAAACAACTTTCTCGTTGGTAGGGAGTTTACGCATTTCGCTTTCCCCTCATTACAGAAGGAAGAGTGAAAGAAATGTCTGCTCAAAATGAATTCTCAGCCCTTGACAAACGAAAGTCTTTATTGTCCCATGTCTAGTATGCTGGAAGTTGTGAAATCGAACGTAGCTGCAGAGAGCATGAAAACATCAGAGTCCTCTGACTGTCTGTCCTGCACTGAGAACCTGCCCCAGCGTCGCGTCTACTGGCGCTCTTCATTGCTTGTCCGGCGCCAATTTATGCCCATCTCCGTGACGCTGAGCTGAGGAGCCACAGCGGGAAGTGCGCAGCGGCTGTGCGCCTTTAATACTGCGAACTACACTACAAAGTAAAGAGTGCATAAAAGCGGCTGTCGTGAAATTGTTGTTGATACTGCTGTTACCTTCAGTCCAAAGACTGGTTTGATGCAGCTCTCCAGGCTTCTCTATGCTGTGCAAGCCTCTTCATCTCCGAATAATTGCTGCAACTTACGTTCTTCTGAATCTGCTTACAGCAGTCATCTCTTGGTCTCCGTTTACAATTTTTATCCCCTACTCCTCCCTCCAATACTAAATTGGTGATCCCTTGATGTCTCAGAATCTGTCCTATCAACCGATCCCTTCTTTTAGTCGCCGGCCGTTGTGGTCGAGTAGTTCTACGCGCTTCAGTCTGGAACCGCGCGACCGTTCCGGTCGCAGGTTCGAGTCCTGCCTGGGGCATGGATGTGTGTGATGTCCTTAGGTTGGTTAGGTTTAAGTAGTTCTAAGTTATAGGGGACTGATGACCTCAGATGTTAAGTCCCATAGCGTTGAGAGCCATTTGAACCATTTTGACCCTTCTTTAAGTCAGGTTGTGCCACTAATTCATTTTCTACCCCATATTGTTCAGTACTTTCTTATTAGTTATGTCGTAACCCATCGTCAGCATTCTTCGGTAGCATCACAATTCAAGAGCTGTTTATCGTCCATGTTTCACTTCGTACATGGCCTCAACCCATACAATACTTTCAGAAAAGGCGTCCTGATACTTAAATCTATATTCGATATTAATAAATTTATCACCTTGAAAAATGCTTTTCTTTCCATTGCCAGTCTACATTTTGTGTCCTTTCTAGTTCGGCGAGAATCAGCTATTTTGTTACCGAAATAGCAAAACCTATCTACTGCTTTAAGTGTCTCTAATTCCCTCACCATCACCTGATTTAATTCAACTTCATTCCATTATCATTGTTTTGCTTTTTTTAATGTTCATCTTATATCCTCCTTTCAGAACACTGTCAATTCCGTTCAGCTGCACTTCCAAGTAACTTGCAGACAATTACAATGTCATAGGCAAACCTCAATATTTTTATTTCTTCTCCCCGAACTTCAATTCCTACTCTAAATTTTGCTTGCTTCCTCAGTGTGCATATTGAATTACGTCAGGGACAGGCTACAACTCTGTCTCCCTTCCATCTCAACCTCTTCTTTCCCTTCATGCCACCGACTCTTATAACTGCCGTCAGGTTTCTGTCCAATTTGTAAATAGCTTTTCATTCCCTGTATTTTACCCCTGCGACCTACAGAATTTCAAAACGAGTATTCTGTTTCAAATGGTTCAGACTTAACAGCTGAGGTCACCAGTCCCCTAGAACTTAGAACTACTTAAACCTAACTAACCTAAGGACATCACACACATCCATGCCCGAGGCAGGATTCGAACCTGCGACCGTAGCAGTCTCGCGGTTCCAGACTGACGCGCCTAGAACCGCACGGCCACACCAGCTGGCGAGTGTTCTGGTCAAAAATATCGAAAGTTTTCTCTAAATCGATAGTATAAACGCAGGTTTACCTTTCTTTAACCTATCTTCTAAGAGTAGCCGTAGGGTCAGTATTGCCTCGCGTGTTCCTGCGTTTCTCCGGAATCCAAGCTATTCTTCCCTTAGTTCGGCTTCTACCAGTCTCTCCATTCTTCTTTGACGAATTGGTGTTAGTATTTTGCAACCACGATTTATTAAACTGATAGCTCGGTAATATTCACATCTGTCAGCAATTGATTTCTTTGGAAGTGTGAGACTACCTGAATAAAAAATGGATTAGGCATAATTTTTAGTACTGACAAAGAAACTTCTTTTAATAATTTTTGAGCTTTTTGATATCTGATAATGGTTGCAACGAACGTCTTCTTATTGGATTTTGCTATTATGATTGTTGTTGTTCGTCCGAAGGCAGGTTTGATACAGTTCTTCACGTTCAACGAGACAGAAGGCAATACACCGCAAATTCAGTGCTGAGCCATCAACAAATGTCAGTGTGCGAGCCATTCAACGAAACATCATCGATATGGGCTTTCCAAGCCGAAGGCCCACTCGTGTAACGTTAATAACTCCACGATACAAAGCTTCGCATCTCTCCTGGGCCCGTCAACATCGACACTGGACTGCCAATGCCTGGAAACATGTTGCCTGGTCGGATGAGTCTCGTTTCAAATTGTACCGATCAGATGGACATGTGTCATATGGAGACAACCTCATGAATCCATGGGCCCTGAATGTCATCAGGAGACTGTTCAAGCTGGCGGAGACTATTGATGGTGTGGGGCGTGTGCAGTTGGAGTGATATGGGATCCCTGACACGTCTAGATACGACTCCGTCAGGTGGCACGTACATAGGCATCCTGACTGATCACCTTAATCCATTCATGTCCATTGTGTATTCCGAAGGACCTGGGCAATTTCAGGAGTACAATGTGACAGCCCACACGCCTAGAATTGCTACGGAGTGTCCACTAAACTCCCCAGACATGAACATAATTGAGCAAGTCTGGGCTGCCTTGCAACGTGTTGTTCAGAAGAGATCTCCACCCTCTCCTACTCTTTACGATTCATTGTGTCAATTCCGTCCAGCACTACTTCAGACATTAGTAGAGTCATGCTACGCCGTGTTGTGGCACTTCTGCGTGCTCTCGGGGGCCCTCCACGATATTAGGCAGGTGTACCAGTTTCTTTGGCTCTTCAGTGTGTACCTACTGCATCCTGGCCTGCAGCAGGCCTTGCAAGTCCGTCGCCATCGTCTAATTCTCTCCTGTCTGTTGTTCAGTTCTCGTACATGTTCTACAATTTTATGATTTATAACTAATTTGGTTCTTAAACGTTTCCTTTCGAAGCCTAATGCCTTGATCGTTACTATTTATATCTTAACATATAAAATCTTTGGCTACGTGCCGTAGTTTTTTCACAGCAAAATTCAAGCGGTCTTTTGGATAGTACCTGGTCACCTGCAAACAAAAGGCTACTTTCAACCTTACTGCCAGCAATAAAATTATTTATCAGAGTACTTAGTCATTCCTGTGTGACTGCGTATATGTGTCAACTATTTCTGGTGACATTGAGCGTCCTCGCTCTGTTCTTGCTGCTAGATTATCCGATCTCAACTTCTACTGGCGTGTTTTTAGGTGCGCCTATCTTGCTTCGGTGAGAATTTTGGCTGTGTATTAATTCACTAAGCACTTCAGGTGTATGTCTTCACGTTGAGAACTTCCTGCTTCGTGTTTTTATAGGAGTTCTGTACTGTTACAGAGACTCGTGTTGCAGTGCAATAACAAAAACTGTGTGAGGAAATATCACTCTCTCACGGTAACTCACAAAAAAGCGTACACGAAAGAAAAAACTAACCTGTGTAGCGTTACATTATGAGTTAATATCTGCAAATGACAGCTTGTAGTTACCTTGTAGTTACCGTGTTGTTGGTATTTATGAGCAGTAATCATCGCCAACAACGAAATCATCAACCTGTAAGAGATAAAGGCCCGCTCAGGGTTTCTCCTGGTCTTACAAGGGGACCGCGGCTGCTCGTCTTCGCGGATTTCGTCGATATTTGTGCTATACGAGGTCTTCATATTAACTGAAGACATTGAAATATTTCGAAAACTACACATCAGATAAAAAAAAAGTTATGATTTCAATTTGTTTGTCCCGGAGGGGTACATTCACCCCCACCCCACCATGAGTAGTTGGTATGGGGGAGGGGGGGGGGGACTGCTTTACAATGTTCAGTGACAATCCCCGTTTCTTTATTGCAAATTGCCGGCCGGAGTGGCCGAGCGGTTCTAGGCGCTACAGTCTGGAACTGAGGGACCGCTACGGTCGCAGGTCCGAATCCTGCCTCGGGCATGGATGTGTGTCATGTCCTTAGGTTAGTTAGGTTTAATTAATTCTAAGTTCTAGGCGACTGATGACCTCAGAAGTTAAGTCGCGTAGTGCTCAGAGCCATTTTTTTTATTGCAGATTACGATTCCACAACAAAATCTACATACGTTTGGTCTGAAACATTTTCTTCGTTTGGCCACACATTGACCTTAGTAGTTAAGTCCCATAAGATTTCACACACATTTGAACCATCATGAATCGTGGTCACTTCAGTGTAGTTATTGTCTCTGAATAAAGTTTCATCGTTGTTAGTCTCATTTGCTTCAGTTGTTTACTGTACTGTACTGTAGCAGTTCTTTACAAGTATAAGCCAAGTTTCATCGAGCTATATTTCTTGGCAGTGACACACCATGCGAGGGTTTTATTCGTCCTTAAGTTTTATATAAAATGGGTTAAAGAAAGGCGGAATTATAGACTACATATCACTAAAAGAAACTGCTCTAAAAATCAGCCTTGATTTGGGGAAAAAAGTCCCACCTGAAACAGTGCTTGCTTTACTCACATACGGCATCTTCCAAAGTACATAGTGTATTTAGGTTAAAAAATATCTGTTCTTGTGACTGAGGGCGATGATTAGTAACAAAAGCGGAAGGGCAAAATATTGTGATGCGAAACAGAATTCGTTAGTTTCAGTCAACACAGAACAGAAACGGGAAGATATCTGAGAACGGCTGTATAATTCGAACTTCATAAAGTTGTTTCTGAAAGAAGAATACCTATTTCGTGAACCAGTATACAATGAGTAAATCGTAAAACGCTGAGAGGCGCTGGTAAAGGTAAAACAGTCCCAGCCAACGTAAATTGTGATGAAACTTCCTGGCAGATTAAAACTGTGTGCCGGACCGAGGCTCGAACTCGAGACCTTTGCCTTTCGCGGGCAAGTGCTCTATCATCAGAGCTATCCAAGCACGACTCACGCCCTGTCCTCACAATTTAAATTCCGCCAGTACCTCGTCTCCTACCTTCCAAACTTGACAGAAGCCCTCCTGCGATCCTTGCAGAACTAGCTTCCCTGGAAGAAAGGATATTCGTGCCCCAGGATGAATTCAATGGTAGAACATGATACAGTCTCTCTAGAATCCCTGCAACTGGACTGTCATGTAAGAATGTCGCCAGCCTAGATGCCACACAGCGATCTGGCAAATCGGCTGGTATCGCAATCCTGTTCTTCCACTTTTGTGGAGCGAGCGCAGAATTCCGGTTTGTGGGGCGGTGAAACCACGCTGCGACAGCGGGATCCAGCTCTGTACCGTGAAATATAATTACGTGCACTCGGGAAAGGTTGTAAGTAGCACGACGTTTTCTCTTGGTTTTCGCGGAAGCTGGTGGTCAACAGGATTAATTACGAGCTTCTGGTAGGAACAAAGATTTTCCGAGAAAGGACGCTAGCTGACATAATAAATGAGCAGATGTTCTTTTTTCATAGAAGTCACTTCATGGTCTCAGTTGGAAATTCTACTCCTCAGAACAATCGGTTGCTCCCACAGAATCTCACAGTTTATACTAAAAAGAAACTAAAATTCTCTCTCATCTAATAAATAAGAGAACACTGCCGGTTTCAGTAATATACATTAGGACAGACTCATTTAAGTACGCTGTTGTTTTTGTCTATACAGGACGAAACGGGTATAGATGCAGATATTTCTCGTACATAGTTCCTTAATTTGTACACACATCACTGTGCTGGTTGTTTTTCCTCTATGCCGAACAGTCTTCCCACAAACCGATCACAGTCTTTACGACCTGATGTTTTCTGCATGGCCTAACGGCACCAACCATTTTTCGTCCGCGTGTCCACACTCCGACAACTGATCTGTTGCCCAGGGGAAAATAAACATTAATGGCTTGCTCTAGTCACATATACTGGAGGCACTAACAAACATAAAACATACGACTTCTAATAGCTATTATTATTTGAAAATGACGTAAATGCTGATGTAATATTGCTCAGTACACCGTCCTCGGTCACCAATAGAAATGGCAGCACATATACCCATGACAGGATGTGTAGCTCCGCACATGAGGGACAACTGTCCTGTCAGTGTGGTAGCTCAGAAACAAGCGAACAAACTGTGGTACTGTCCTGTAATACCGGACCAACACTTTTTTAGTGTGGAAGGTGATTGTAGGCACAAGGTGAAAATCTCCAGAACAGAGTGAATACTGTAGGTATTTCATATTTCAAATTACTCAGTGTTGCAGAAACGACAAAAAGTTACACATGGACTGTTACTGGATGTGTTTATTTCACTATCGCGATTATGACATGTAGACATACCTGCCGTTAAGGGATAATTGTAATAACACACAACTAAGCACTCCGTCTTCAGGCCACAAGTGGCCCACCGGGACCATCCGACCGCTGTGTCATCCTCAGATGAGGATGCGGATAAGAGGGCGTGTGGTCTGCACACTGCTCTCCCGATCGTTATGATGGTTTTCTTTGACCGAAGCCGCTACTATTCGGTCGAGTAGCTCCTCAATTGATATCACGAGGCTGAGTGCACCCAGAAAAATGGCAACAGCGCATGGCGGCCCCGATGGTCACCCATCCGAGTGCCGGCCACGCCCGACAGCGCTTAACTTCGGTGATCTGACGGGAACCGGTGCATCCACTGCGGCAAGGCCGTTGCCAATAACACACAACTGCTAAGAACCAATCCATTTTTAGAGATGAAAAAAGACCGTCCTCTTTAATCTAGCGCAGAAATACATTAGTTTTAAGGACATTTTCTAGCTTATAATTGAGACACCGTAAAATATAGGGGAGGGAAAGGATCCACCTTGTTACAACAAACACATTAGGAAGTTGCTGAGAAAGCAGAGAATTTTTCACAGTCGTTTTAAACATAGTCACTGCCCCGCTGACAAACCGAAATTATGCGAAGTGAAAGCAGCTGTTTCTTTTAACGAATTTGAAAGCAATATTCTATCCGCAGATTCTAAAAACAACCCCAAAAATTTTTGGTCGCATGTAAAATCTATGAACGCTACAAATAATTCAATACCTTCTCTTGCTGACAGTAGGCTTAATGTAACGGATGATCATAAACAGAAGGCCGAAATTCTAAACCTAGCTTTCAAAAACTCGTTTATAGCAGAGGACTGCAGCACCTTTCCCTCTTTCAACTATCAAACAAACGAAAGGCTGGCAGTGTATCTGGGACTGCAAAACAGTTACGATCCTTAGACGCCAGGAAGGCATCTGGCCCAGATGGTATCCCCATAAGATTATATGTTGACTATGCTACAAATATAGCACCATTCTTATCCATCATTGGAACAGAGAAAAGTTCCACGGGACTGGAAGAAGGCCCAGGTCATAACAATCTATAAAAAGGGTAGAAAATCGGATGCACATAATTACCGGCCAATTTCACTGACATAGACTTGTTGTAGAATCATGGAACATATTTTGTGTTCAGACATAATGACCTTTCTAGACTCTGAGAAGCTCATCTGCAGAAACCACCACGGTTTTAGGAAACAGCGGTCATGCGAGACACAGTTGGCCCTCTTTGTGCATGATATACAAGGTCCGGCAGAAAAACCTCCCCTTTAAGGAAAGCTAATAAAAACAAAACCAAATAAGGTAGAACAATTTTATTTATACTAAATAAAAGTACATATTATGCCATTTTAGAAAATACTCTTATGGTCTTACTTTTTAAATAAAACATCCCTTAAATGGCTTCCTGCACTGTCGACACACTGTTTGAGTCTTTCCCTGAAGTTATTCATTACTCTTTGAGTCATTTCAGGTGGAATAGCTTCAACCTCTTGTGTAATTGCTTCTTTCAGGGCTCGTAAGATTGTGGACGTTGTTCATAAACTTTTGCTTTTAAATAGCCCCAAAGAAAGAAATCACAGGGCGTTAAGTCCGGCGATCGTGGGGGCCAGCCAATGTCTCCACGCAACGAGATCACATGTCCAGGAAACATTTCACCAATGCCAGTGACTGCCGCGCTGTGTGGGCAGTAGCACCATCTTGCTGGAACCATACGTTCTCTATTTCACCAAAAAGCTCCCTTAGTTGCGGTTGGAGAAAGTCGCGGAGCATGGCACAATAGCGTTCACTGTTGACGGTTAAATTCCTGTGATTTTCTTCGAAAAAGTAAGGACCGATCACTCCGGAATTGTAAACAGCACACCATACTGTTACTTTAGGGCTATGAAGTGGTAGTTGATGAAGTTCTTGGGGATTGTGTTCACACCAGTACCTGCAATTTTGGCTGTTCACTGTTCCGGCAAGGTGAAAGTGTGCTTCATCAGAAAAAATCACAATATCGTTGGGACGAATGTTCCGAAGAAGGTCTTGGCACAAACTTACACGGACACCACAGTGTCGTTCACTCAGTTCCTGCGTAGTTACAATTTTGTAAGGATGCATTTTAAGATCTCGATGCAAGATTCTTCTCACACTTCGGTCAGATATCCGTAATGCTGCCGCATACTTTTTAGCGGATCGTCGAGGAGATTGTTGAACTGAAGCTCTAACTGCATCAACATTTCCGGGGCCTGTTGCAGTCCGTGGTCGTCCAGGTGGTTTCCTTTTTAATGCGGAACCTGTCTCACGAAAGTTAGCAACCCAAGAATAAATTGTTTTCTTATCGGGAACAGGGTCCCGTCGTCCGAGCGCAAAGCGAACGCGAAAAGCACGTTGAGTATTAATAGGCGATTCGCCATTTTGAATAAAATCTTCCACTACGAGGGCACGATGTTCACCAGACCACGCCATGGCGTACACTGAAAACGGCACGTAGGCAGCTACTTAACGACGCGCCCCCCACCACTCTGCTCCTTCTACTGTCCGCTGCACGTTACTTTGTAATCGGGGAGTTTTTTATGCCGGACCCTGTACAACAGGCTCTAGATACCGGCTCCCAGGTTAATGCCATATTTCTGGATTTTCGAAAGCCGTTAGACTCAGTTCCGCACCGTCGCTTGCTCCAAAACGGGGGCGCTTACGGTCTATCCGATGGCATATGAGGTTGGATAGAAACTTTTCTAACAGACAGAGAGCTATATATCGTCTTGAATGGAGTGACTTCAACAGAAACAAGCATAACTTCAGGTGTGTCCCAGGGCAGAGTAATAGGTCCGCTGCTTTTTACGATTTACATTAACGATCTGGTCGATGGTACTGACAGTGGCATTAGACTGTTTGCTGATGATGCTGTCGTCTACAGGAAAGTAGTATCACACGAAAGTTGTGAACAAATCAATGAGGATTTGCAGAAAATAAATGCGTGATGTAATGACTGGTAGTTATCTCTTAATATTAGTAAGCGTAACGTACTGCGTATAACAAGGCGAAAATTCCCATTAATGTGCGAGTACAAAATAAATGCCAGTCTTTGGAAGCGGTAACATCCGTGAAGTATCTGGGTGCGACTATTCGAAATGATCTCAAATGGAATGATCAGATTACACAAGTAAAACGGGCAAGGCGAACTGTAGATTGCGATTTATTGGTAGAATCCTGAAGCGATGCAGTCCTTCAGCAAAGGAAATTGCTTTTTTTTTTCTTTTTTGGTCATCAGTCTACTGACTGGTTTTTTTTTTCTTTTTTGGTCATCAGTCTACTGACTGGTTTGATGCGGCCCGCCACGAATTCCTTTCCTGTGCTAACCTCTTCATCTCAGAGTAGCACTTGCAACCTACGTCCTCAATTATTTGCTTGACGTATTCCAATCTCTGCCTTCCTCTACAGTTTTTGCCCTCTACAGCTCCCTCTAGTACCATGGAAGTCATTCCCTCATGTCTTAGCAGATGTCCTATCATCCTGTCCCTTCTCCTTATCAGTGTTTTCCACATATTCCTTTCCTCTCCGATTCTGCGTAGAACCTCCTCATTCCTTATCTTATCAGTCCACCTAATTTTCAACATTCGTCTATAGCACCACATCTCAAATGCTTCGATTCTCTTCTGTTCCGGTTTTCCCACAGTCCATGTTTCACTACCATACAATGCAGTACTCCAGACGTACATCCTCAGAAATTTCTTCCTCAAATTAAGGCCGGTATTTGATATTAGTGGACTTATCTTGGCCAGAAATGCCTTTTTTGCCATAGCGAATCTGCTTTTGATGTCCTCCTTGCTCCGTCCGTCATTGGTTATTTTACTGCCTAGGTAGCAGAATTCCTTAACTTCATTGACTTCGTGACCATCAATCCTGATGTTGAGTTTCTCGCTGTTCTCATTTCTACTACTTTTCATTACCTTCGTCTTTCTCCGATTTACTCTCAAACCATACCGTGTACTCATTAGACTGTTCATTCCGTTCAGCAGATCATTTAATTCTTCTTCACTTTCACTCAGGATAGCAATGTCATAGCGAATCGTATCATTGATATCCTTTCACCTTGTATTTTAATTCCACTCCTGAACCTTTCTTTTATTTTCATCATTGCTTCCTCGATGTACAGATTGAAGAGTAGGGGCGAAAGGCTACAGCCTTGTCTTACACCCTTCTTAATACGAGCACTTCGTTCTTGATCGTCCACTCTTATTATTCCCTCTTGGTTGTTGTACATATTGTATATAACCCGTGGTGGTGGTGGTGGTTAGTGTTTAACGTCCCGTCGACAACGAGGTCATTAGAGACGGAGCGCAAGCTCGGGTTAGGGAAGGATGGGGAAGGAAATCGGCCGTGCCCTTTCAAAGGAACCATCCCGGCATTTGCCTGAAACGATTTAGGGAAATCACGGAAAACCTAAATCAGGATGGCTGGAGACGGGATTGAACCGTCGTCCTCCCGAATGCGAGTCCAGTGTGCTAACCACTGCGTCACCTCGCTCGGTGTATATAACCCGTCTCTCCCTATAGCTTACCCCTACTTTTTTCAGAATCTCGAACAGCTTGCACCATTTTACATTGTCGAACGCTTTTTCCAGGTCGACAAATCCTATGAAAGTGTCTTGATTTTTCTTTAGCCTTGCTTCCATTATTAGCCGTAACGTCAGAATTGCCTCTCTCGTCCCTTTACTTTTCCTAAAGCCAAACTGATTGTCACCTAGCGCATTCTCAATTTTCTTTTCCATTCTTCGGTATATTATTCTTGTAAGGAGCTTCGATGCATGAGCTGTTAAGCTGATTGTGCGATAATTCTCGCACTTGTCAGCTCTTGCTGTCTTCGGAATTGTGTGGATGATGCTTTTCCGAAAGTCAGATGGTATGTCGCCAGACTCATATATTCTACACACCAACGTGAATAGTCGTTTTGTTGCCACTTCCCCCAATGAAATTGCTTACAATACGTTAGTTCGTCCAGTTTTAGAGTATTGTTCGTCTGTGTGGGACTCTTACCACTTGGGTCTCATTCAAGAGATTGAGAAGGTTCAAAGAAGAGCAGCAGGATTCGTGACTCGTACGTTTAGCCATCGCGAGAGCATTACAAATCTCGTAGAAAGTTTGAAGTGGGATACACTTGCAGATAAACGACGCGCTAAACGGAAGAGGCTGCTCACTAAATACGAAATCCGATCTTTACCTAGGATGAAATCTCGTAGAAAGTTTGAAGTGGGATACACTTGCAGATAAACGACGCGCTAAACGGAAGAGGCTGCTCACTAAATACGAAATCCGATCTTTACCTAGGATGTAGAGCGTATTTTATTACTACCGGCTTCCAGTTCGCGCAATGATCGCAATTCAAAGATAAGGGAAATTAGAGCTCGTACTGCGGCGTTCAGACAGTCGTTTTTCCCTCGCGCGATCCGCGAGTGGAACAGCCGGTTTGAGTGGGGGGGGGGGAGGGGGGGATATGACTTTGGCGCGAATTGTGCCCTCCGCAAGCCACCTGACGGTATGTGGCGGAGGGTACCCTGAGTACCTCTATCGGTTCTCCCTTCTATTCCAGTCTCGTATTGTTCGTGGAAAGAAAGATTGTCGGTATGCTTCTGTGTGGGCTCTAATCTCTCTGATTTTATGCTCATGCTCTCTTCGCGAGATATACGCAGGAGGGAGCAAAATACTGCTTGACTCTTTGGTGAAGGTATGTTCTCGAAACTTCAACAAAAGCGCGTACCGAGCTACTGAGCGTCTCTCCTGCAGAGTCTTCCACTGGAGTTTATCTATCATCTCCGTAACGCTTTCGCGATTACTAAATGATCCTGTAACGAAGCGCGCTGTTCTCCGTTGGATCTTCTCTATCTCTTCTATCAACCCTGTCTGGTACGGATCCCACACTGCTGAGCAGTATTCAAGCAGAGGGCGAACAAGCGTACTGTAACCTACTTCCTTTGTTTTCGAATTGTATTTCCTTAGGATTCTTCCAATGAATCTCAGTCTGGCATCTGCTTTACCGACGATCAACTTTATATGATCATTCCATTTTAAATCACTCCTAATGCGTACTCCCAGATAATTTATGGAATTAACTGCTTCCAGTTGCTGACCTGCTATTTTGTAGCTAAATGATATGGGATCTATCTTTCTATGTATTCGCAGCAAATTACACTTGTCTACATTGAGATTGAATTGCCATTCCCTGCACCATGCGTCAATTCGTTGCAGATCCTGCATTTCAGTACAATTTTCCATTGTTACAACCTCTCGATACACCACAGCATTATCTGCAAAAAGCCTCAGTGAACTTCCGATGTCATCCATAAGGTCATTTATGTATATTATGAATAACAACGGTCCTATGACACTCCCCTGCGGCACACCTGAAATCACTCTTACTTCGGATGACTTCTCTCCATTGAGAATGACATGCTGCTTTCTGTTATCTAGGAACTCTTCAATCCAATCATACAATTGGTCTGATAGTCCATATGCTCTTACTTTTTTCATTAAACGACTGTGGGGAACTGTATGTGGATGTAGATTTTATGATAGGATTAGGGCAGTTTCACCTTTCTGGCAAGGTGAACTGTACCGAAGAAAGGTGTTCCATTTCCTGCTTAATGTATGACTGACGCTATATTTTTCTTTCATCCGGGTGTATGACGGAAGTTACTGTATGATGTCTTCACTCATATCCTATCACTGTATCCCATCTTGTATTCAGTTTTTCCGTACATCCCTTTAGTCTCCAGGAATGCTCTTTCTTTACATATCTGCTTGTTAAACTCTTCTTACTTCGTCCTTTGATTTGCAGACAGGCGAAACTAAAAGACTATCAAGCAAGTTAGAGTTCTTTTAGTTGTGCCTCTTCTTTTCGTTGTGCCTGTCTGCGGCTCAACATGTCCACTATACGGTGAGTAGAAATCTATCCTTTTCCAAATGTTGTCAATTATTCCATCCTGGGTATCCATTGTTTGATTTCACTTCGACATTTATGTATCTTTTGCTTCCAAGGTGGCAGCATTGCTCCACATCATCCTACATTGTCTCTATTTCTTATTTTAAGTTTGTCGCTGATTTCATTTCTGCTGTTCGTAAATAGTTTCTTCTTCCTTTTGTTTACTCTAGACTTTGTTCTACGCCCAGTTGACTGTTCATTCCATACACCAGATCCTGTAATGTTTTCTCTCTTTAATAAAAGGCAGCAGTGCCATCAAGAGAATCTTATAATTTATATCCTCTCAATCTGAATTTTAATCGGAATTTGCAACATCTCTTATTGACTTAATTGTCACTTAGATATAGAAGAGAGGAGATAGTCACAATAGGCTGACGCCTTTTCTAATCGGACCACTTTTCCCTTAGTCTTCCATTTTATTGTCCCCTCCTGGTTTCTTGTACATCTTGAATATTACTCATCTTCCTCTATAATATACGTATTTACTTTGTGACTTTCTTGAAGAATGAGTAATTTAAAATACACCAGCATATGACGTAAATTACTGAGAGGACTTGAAAGGTGGCTACACTGAGCCACAGCGCCAGAGATTGCGCCAAAGAGTTTTATTCCGTCGCCTCCACTGGCAGTGCTTGTTGAGAACTCGTAGTAGTCAGTGTTTGTTGAGATGTGCTAGTGAAAAGTGCTTGCTGAGATGTCGTAGTGAAAAGTTCTTGTCGAGAAGTCGGAGTGGAGAGTGCTTGTTCCATGTTTTATGCAGTTGTTTGATGGGCTAAACAGCAGATGTTGTTCGAATGGAGATATTGTAATGATCAGAGCGCTTTTCGTCAATATATATGAAGGTAACAAATTCCCTGTTTTTTTTCTTTTTATTACTTCAGTGTCTTAAATAATGCGTCATTACAGGTTCAGTCAACAAAGCATCCGGCTTGTGTTCTTGTATTAGAGTGTAATTCTGGTTTTCTTGCGCAATTATAGTATTTCTATTTTTTAATTACTTCAGTATAAACGATATTTAAAATTTCTTGTCTTATTGAAGAAGAGCCGTGCCAGATGTGTACGTTGAATCACACTTCCACACACAGAACAGCTACACTTGTGCTTGTTGGCTTCGTACGTTTTATAGTTGCTGGGGACTTAATTAATTAATTGTGTTAACGAGAATTTTCATTTCATTCTTTGTTGTTGTTCTATGCAGTCAGATTGCGTACAAAAACTAGTCAGGGCCAACCGTTTACGAGACTGCGTAATCGGACAGTTAGCTACTAAAAAAAAATTAAAAAGAATTTGCATTCATAAAATTAATTAAGCCCCCATGCAGACTGACTTTCCCTGCGAATTAGTTACATGCACTACTTTTCGTATACTCCTTTGTGTATGTATGCGTCTTTTTTTGGGGGGGGGGGGGGGGAGGAGGCGAGAGGGCTGATGGAGTTGATGTAAACACAGCACTGTGTCAACTGATAGTACTGTTTCTATACACGAAATATCAGTAGTGGAATGTCTGATCTGTCCTTGTTTCTGAATGGTTGTCGTGCCTTCCCTTTATAAATATCACAATGTGTCTTCTGACGATCTTCTGCGTAATTCCTTTGGAAATGCTTTGCGATAATACTGGTTGTATCAGAAATGCTTTTACTAACATTGAGGGTGGATTCCTAACAGAAAAACCAGAGAAAAATATCTACTCAAAGACATGTCTTCAGTTCAGGCACTCGTAAAAAACTGTATAATTCGCTTTTTTTATGGACACGTCGTCTCAACGACAGCGAAGGATTGCGTGCAGTGACACAGCACTTTTTAGCACAGTAAGCCCCCAAGGCTGCTTATTTGGTGTAATGATTCTTAACTTGTTTTTCTGTTGTCCGTTACTGACACGAACTTCCTACTCGGCAGAAAGAGCCTACGTGCATTGTGGCTGGTAGTCTTACTACAGTGAGGCTCTTACATACTCCTTTAGCAGCAGTGACATCTTAATCGGCCCATTGAACTTTTACACGCACAGACAGCTATCAGAATTACATTGCCTGCTCCCGTCGCAGCAAAAGGAGAGGGCTACCTGATATAAATCACTTTGCTTCTTGCGAACAACTGTCAGACAGTCTGTAAGGAAAAACAGACGATTAAGATATGTGCTATTAAGGTCAATGATCTGTACATCTGTCCAGATTTACAATAGCTCGTGACCTCCGTTGTTGTTAATTGGTTGGTCAATGGACTAAGGGTTGAAGTTTCATAAGACGGGGTCGAGATGTCCTCAACCGGAATGTTGTACTGAACGCCACAATGTTTGCTAGGCATAGAGGTGGATTGCCCTTGCCTTCCTTCGACCTTCGACACAGCCACCCCTTCACAGACGGAGTCAAGTGAATTTCGAATCTCGTGAACCTGGAAATTACCCACCAATTCAGATCATTTCCATAGGTGAAAGTAGGGATAAAACTAGTGGTAAAAATCCTAGAGCCAAATGAGGACTAAACTGCAGACCTTCCGATTCGTAGTCTGACACTTAGATATCCAGCCATACAACTGCATAGTTGTGTATGTAAACTGTTCGCGTGCAGCGGTAGTAAAGATATACCGTACACTGCAAAATGGCGCTATCTAAACCAGCGCTGAAGCAACTGTGGCACACCACGGGCCATAAATGACAGTGTGAGCGACGGCTGCGGAGATGTGTACGGTCGAGCAGACGGGCAACTGTTGAGCAATTGGCCGCCCAGGTGAACCAATAGGCTCCCAAAAGTGTCTCCTCAACGACAGTTCTGCGGACGTTGCTGTTTATGTGTCTCCGCAGCAAGTTCGTAGTTCATGCACCCACGCTGACTGCCGGACTTTGCACGCCAGCTGGACGTCCACTTTTCGGGTGAATCACGTTTTATGCTCCATTAGACAGATGGCTAACGGCGTGTAAGGCGTGAAAAACACCCTACAACAATCATCGAAAGGGTTTAGGCCGGAGGGAATTCCCTGCGTGATCTCGTCATTCAGGAATGCATAATGGATCAAGACAAGTATACATCTATCCCTGGGACCGTGTCCACTCTACATGAAGTTTGTTTTTCCTGAGGACGTTAGCATCTACCAGTAGGACGATGCAACGTGTCGCACAGCTCTCGGTGTATGTATGTGGGTCGCAGAGCACCAGGATGAGTTTACAGTACAGTCCAGGCCAACAAAATCCCCGGATCTAAACAATCGACTCAATCACCTCAATCGAGCTAAAAGATAATTCTGGAACTTTGCTGTATACGAACCGCACTCGCGGCTTCCTCTGGAAACATCGTCGGATAGCTGGGAACACATTAAAAGTCTAAAACCCTTCTCGCACTTCCAGTATCACTGAAAATAAAGGGTAAATTACGTATCCGTTAATGGACTCCCTTGTCATTCGCGCCTGAGGTGCCCTTTTAGAAAATTTGATGCTCTGGCGTTCGAACTTCACATGAACCATACACTCGTGGTTTTCCTCATTAGAGAAAACCTTGATACAGTAGACAGTTTCTTATGCGGGGATGGGTTGACAGGACTCCTTCAGAAGCTGGAAAGAGCTACATCAGCAAGAGTCAATGGTTCAAAGTACTGAAGAACGGTGTCATTGCCGGGAAGTTGGTATCACTGTGCGCAGCGTGTTACAGCTGACTTCGCCCTGACGACGCCTTAACAGGGAGGTGACAAGGGCGAGTCTCATTCACCAAAAATATCCACCGGTGATGCGTGAGCATGGGTATGTGGGGAGGGGGGGGGGCATCCCAGGACGAAATTAAACAGCATTCAATTTCATGCAAAAACGGTCCTATACGTTTTTTCTAGGATTAGTAGTTTTCACTCTGCAAGAGGTGGAACAATCACAGATAATTAAAAGTAGTGTTTCTACGACACCCGAGACAGAAGCCAACCGGCAGTTTGTCAACAAGTGGCCATGAAGGTCTTAACAAATTTGTAGTGCTTTAAAGCTAGAAAATTACTTTTTACTGTTAGATGAAGTGGAATAAGAAAAAAACATTAAGTGTATATACCACGTCTACGTGCGCTATTAAGCGATAAAACGTTCTGTAGGTGTAATAGGTTAGAGGAGCCGGGAGTCGAGGGTAGACGCGCGAGTGGAGGTAGGTTCTCGGATTGCGGTCACGCACTACCAGCTTTCGTAGATCTGCAAAATGAAGAGCGAGCAGGTGATTTCCCACTCTACAGGCTGTTTTAGAAAGTTAGACCGACACTGCGCTACTTGCCTCACGCAAATCACTGACACGTCAAAAAATGTTCAAATGTGTGTGAAATCTTATGGGACTTAACTGCTAAGGTCATCAGTCCCTAAGCTTACACACTACTTAACCTAAATTATCCTAAGGACAAACACACACACACCCATGCCCGTGGGAGGACTCGAACCTCCGGTGGCACCAGCCGCACAGTCCATGACTGCAGCACCTTAGACCGCTTGGCTAATCCCGCGCGGCACTGACACGTCCGGAAATGTTCATTTTCTGCCAACTGCGTTAACATTACATGGAATATATTAACAATACCAACTGACGGAACGCATATGGACATAATTTACGTATGTGTTGGCACACTGTTCCACACTGCTAGATGCAGATCTTAGTCAACTTAGCCATCCTGGACGACAGCTGTAACGTTGTTCTAGGAAAGGCAACATTCCTCACTAAGAGCGGCGCTCGCATTTCATTTTGTAGCGTCTCCCCAGTATTTCCTGTCCAGTTCTCTTATGTGAGTATACAAAATAACTTCACGGAGCTCGCATTTATGTACTAGAGTTACTTTCGGTTTTTTAAAATAAGTACTTACACTGACGAGAAAAAAAATCGCAACACCAAGGAGTTGTTCAACATAAACGAAACTTGGTAGGTGTGTTTCTACGTATGAAAGATGACGTCCGTTCAGATTTCGCGCCAGTCGCATAAGAGCGGTGCTAGTAGTGCCACTATGCGGATGCAAGCAAGGTTTGCTTTAAATACACTATGTAACTGTCGTGAACATTAGTTACCTCTGAATTAGACGTGGTGAATTGATGTTAGTGAAGAATACCTGTAAGATGACAAAGACGCCATTATCAGTATCTCACTGAGTTTGAAAGAAATCGTGTAATAATGTTGCGAGAAACTGAATGTTTGTTCTTCGATTTTTCAGAAAGACTTGACATAAATGTAACCACTGTACATGAGTTCTGGCAGCGGTGGTCGCAAGAAGGCCGGCCTCCGCATGGTCACGTGGTACTACTATCGTGTTGTGTGTACGGCTCTGGCGCTTCGTACAGCATCTGCAGCATCAATCTGCCACCACAGTGACGCAGCGAACTGTTACAAATCGGGTACTATGAAGACATCTTCGAGCCAGAAACACTATAGTGTGCATTCCAGTGACACCAAACCACCGCCATTTGCGACACCGTGGTATAAGCGACAGCGAATGGGGGGGGGGGGGGGACGGTGGATGTCTGTTTTCTGATGTAAGCTGGTTCTAGCTCGGTACCAATGATGGCCCTGTGTTGGTTAGGAGGCTAGTTAGGGCCCTGCAACTAACCTGTCATCGTGCTTGACGCTCTGGACTTGCATCTGGTGTTATGGTCTGGGGTTCGATTTCGTATGACAGCATCACTCTCGTGGTTATCTACATCTACATCTAGATATACATGGATACTCTCCAAATCACACTTAAGTGCTTAGCAGAGGGTTCATCGAACCACCTTCACAACAATTCTCGAACAGCGCGGGGAAAAACGACCACCTATATCTTCCCGTACGAGCTTGATTTCCCTTATTTTATTATCATGATCGTTTCTCCCTATGTCGGCGTCAACATACTATTTTCACATCCTGAGAAGAGAGTTGATGATTGAAATTTCGTGAGAAGAGTCCGCCGCAACGAAAAACGCCTTTGTTTTCATGATGTCCACCTCAAATCCTGTGTCATGTCAGTGACACTCTCTCCCCTACTTCTCTATAACACAAAACGTACTGCTCTTCTTTGAACTTTTCGATGTATTCTGATAACCCTATCTCTGTTAATCCCACACCGCGCAGCAGTACTCCAAAAGAGGACGGGCAAGCGTAGTATAGCCAGTGTCTCTAGTAGATCTGTTCCATCTTCAAGGTGTTCTGAAACGCAGTCTTTGTTTCGCCTACCCCACAACATTTTCTGTTTGTTCTTTACAATTTAAGCTGTTCTTAATTATGATACCTAGGTAGTTAGTTGAATGTACGGTCTTTAGATTTGACTGATTTATCGTGTAACCGAAGTTTAACGGATTTCGTTTAGCACTTCTGTGAATGGTCTCACACTTTACATTATATAGGGCCAATTGCCTATTTTTGCACCATACAGATACCTTTTCGACAGCGTTTCGCAATTTGTTTTTATCTTCTAATGACTTTCTTAGGCGACAAACAACAGCATCATCCTCAAACAACCTAAGACGGCTGCTCAGATTGTCTCATAAATCATTTATGTGGATAAGGAGCAACAGAGGGCCTGTAACACTACCTTGGGGGACGCCGGAAATCATTTCTGTTTTACTCGAAGACTTTCCGTCAGTCACTATGAGCTGAGACCTCTCTGACAGGAAATCACGAATCCCGTCACGTAACAGAGACGATAGTCCATAAACATGCAATTTGATTACAAGCCACTCGTGAGGTACAGTGTCAAAAGCCTTCTGGAAATCTAGAATTGCGGACTCAGTTTGAAATCACTTGTCGACAGCACTCAACACATAAAGTGAGTAAAGAGCTAGTTGTGTTTCACATGAACGATGTTTTCTAAATCCGAGGTAATTCAAAAAGTTCGAACACAATGTATATTCCAGAATCCTGCTGCCTATCGGCGTTAATTATACGGGGCTGTAATTTAGTGGATTACTCCTACAGCCGTTCTTGAACGTTTGTGTCACCTGTGGAGCTTTCCAGTATTTGGGTAGGGACCTTGCATGGGAGCTTAATTATAATTTTGAAAAGAAATTTTTTTATTTTTCGTCGCTGTATGTCCGATTAGGTTGTGTCTCGTAAACGGTTGGCCCTGACTAGTATTATTACGCTATCTGACTGCATAGAATAACAACAAACAATGAAAGAAAATTTTCGTTAACACAGTTTGTTAATTAAGTCCCCAGCAACTATAAAATCTACGAAACCAAAGCACAAGTGTAATTGTTCTGTGTGTGGGAGTGTGACTCAACGTACACATCTGGCACGGTTCTTCTTCAACAAGACAAGAAATTTTAAATACCATTTATACTGACGTGATAAAAAAATTAGAAATACTATAATTGCGTAAGGAAAGCAGAATTACACTCTAGTACAAGAACACTAGCCAGATGCTTTGTTGACTGAACCTGTAATGACGCATTATTCAGGACTTTGAAATAATGAGAAAAAAAAGAAACGGAGTTTGTTACCTCATTTATATTGATGAAAATCACTCTAATCCTTACAATATATCTCCACACCAACTCTCTACTACCACATCTCAACAAGAACTCTCCAATATCACATCTCAGCAAGCACTGCCTACTAGCACATCTCAACAAACACTCTCTGCTACGAGTTCTTAACAAGCACTGACTACCACGAGACCTCGACAGGCTCTGACTACTACGAGTTCTTAACAGGCACTGTGTAGGCGGCTTAATAATACTCTTTGGCGCAATCTCTGGCGCAGTGGCTCAGTGTAGCCACCTTTCATATGCCCCTTCTCCACAGGCCAGAATTTGATGGTATTTTTGCCAGCATTGGTGGTGAAAATACCACCAAATTCGTCCACAAAAATACAGACAAAAATAAAAGATAATATTAATACCTAAATATCACATAATTAGTTAAAATTTTGGCTTTGCACTGACCTTTCAATAACCTAATATATAAAATACAGTAGGCAATACAAATTCTTTCATACATGTGGCTTTACATAATAGTTTACACAATACACAAAAAATCAGTTTATACAAATGTTCACATAAAATACTTTCAATGATTAGTTTCAGTAGTAGCACCCAGCGATGGTCAACAGGTGCAAACACCAACAAGTGACATTATTTCAGTAGAAGCAGTTCATCAGTGGCACCCAGTAAAGTTGAGCAGGTACACACAGCAACAAGTCACATTTCTCAGCAGAAGCAGTTCCATTAGTGGCACCCAGCAATGTTGAGGAGGTGCAGACACCAACAAGTGACATCATTTCAGTAGAAGCAGTCAATCAGTGGCACCCAGCAACGTTGAGCAGGTGCAGACACCAACAAGTGACATTATCTCAGTAGAAGCAATCCATCAGTGGCACCCAGCAATGTTGAGTAGGTGCAGACAGCAAGAAGTAACATCATTTCAGTAGAAACAGTTCTAACAGTGGCACCCAGCAATGTTGAGCAGGTGCAGACACCGACAAGTGACATCATTTCCATAGAAGTAGTACCATCTGTGCACCCAGTAATGTTGAGCAGGTGCAGACAGCAACAAGTGACATTATTTCAATAAAAGCAGTTCCATCAGTTGCACCCAGCCCATCAGTTGCACCCAGCAATGTTGAGGAGGTCCAGAGAGCAGTCCATAATAATCACTATCACTGATCACACTGTTCATCAGAGTTTATTAGCAGAAATTAAACATGTCCTAGTGGCACCAATCATGTAGAAAAAGTACAAGTAACAGTCCATATTATTCACTATCCTAATCACACAGTTCATCAGCAGAAATTAATCATTCCTAAGTGGCACCCATTATGTTGATAAGTGCAGGTAACAGTTCATAATATTCACCATCACTAATCAGACAGTTCAAGCATGAACAATAGTTTGAATACACATACAAATGCTTTTACAATGCTCTTACACTAAACATACAAATTCTAATAAACACACAAATGATATCAGATAATTGTCATATTAACTATTACAAATACTCAAATATCAGTAAACCTATAATATTTATGTGTGTCAGTGCAAGCCACTACAAACAAATAAAATAATATTTAGGAGATAGGTGGGTAGGATTAGGAAAGGAAAACACACAAATCACACTCACTCATCCCTCATCCACATTAAGTACTACTGTGTAATTGAATAGTGTTAACTGTGTAAATGCAATTCTGTCAAAATTTGATGTTCATCATGTGTATCAAGTAGTAGTGGCAGCAATGTATAACAGTCAAAAATAGTTAAGTCAACGTCATAGTCATCATGTCAATACCAATGTTTGCCAAGCCAGATCAAATGTACTGTTGCTGAATAACTGTCAGTGAGCCAAGATATGCAACTACTTCCTGTCTTAAAATATATATATATATATATATATATATATATATATATATATATACATACTGCTTAGTGATTTAACAAAGTGTGTGTAGACAATCTTCCTTCCACTTTAGTGTTCTAGTCTGCTATCTTCATCCTCCTTGTTCCATATAGACCAACAAAAAAAAATATGCTCCTCACTTACTTTACCTCTTATCCACCAAAACTCCAATAATCATCAGCATCACATACTTCAATAATACCTCTTACGTCGATACATATAAATCTTATCATCAATATCATTTACCTTACCTCTTGTCCACAAAAACTCCAATAATCATCAACTTCATATAATCTCTATACCTCAATAATACCGCTTCAATACGTCGGTACATATAAACCTTATCGCCACTATCATTTCACTTCCATAACAACTCTTTCCTCTAGTCAGTCTCCTCGAACAAGTACAGATAAAATCCTAATACAAACCTCATCATCCCATATAATCCGAAGACACACTGTCAACACACAACCTCTGTGTAATCCATCTGACCCAAATCTTCTACTCATTATGAATTATAAACAAAGAAATGCATACATGACCTCTAACAGACTTAGTTCGAATAACTCTCAGTAATTAAGTGCGATTACGGAGTGTGAATGATCATAATATTTCACAGTGTGTACACCACTTCAAGAATTGTGGCAAACAGAAGCAAACATGTGGAGTATTTCTTGTGTCAAGTGTTACTTCCTATTTCAATTGCTCACGAAAAATGCAGTGTAATAACTGTCAATGGTCTAAACCTAGTTGGTATGTCATGTCGTTAGCTTCCTTTCTATTAGCATACATTTATACAGCTTCCATAAAACCTCCAGCTCATGTGACTTCTATGAAGTTTCTTGTACTAATGTTGTTCGTCGAATTATAGCAGTTCATTTTCTTATCTTAAAAAATATAAGGTACTGAGCGTAAGCAAAACAAGCAATAGCGAGTAAATATACCAGTAGAGAACAGAATGTCAACAAGTGGATGCAGCACAATTCTTACAACAAGGCTCTGCCAAGCGAACAGTCTGTAACTAATATCATAGTGTGACCTAAACTCTATGTTTGTACACAGTACATCAGCATTTCTATATACCAAATTAAAGAGTAGTTGTGACGACAAACAGAAATGTATAAATATGCAATCCATACGCATAGCAGCAAACAGGTCATTAGCATCATATCAGCATAAGCAAATAAGTGTTCATATGTAATCTTAATAACTAAACATGAAGGCGCAAGCAGATAAATCACAAAGTATAACTTACATACCTAACCACATCAGCACAATTAATCAGGTGACAATTATAATTTAAATAAATAAGCGCAGCATGCACATAATAGAAAAAAATATGACATCAGTGAAAAAGCAGTGCAGCCAAGCGATGCATAATATACACAAGTTACAACCCAGTTCATTAATAATCATTGTCAAAATCAGTTAACGTACGCAAGCACGTCGCTTCACAAGTAATTTCATAGAACATAAAATTTAGCACAAAGTATGAATCACGTAATCGCGAGCAGCAAATTACGTCTAAAGTATGTACCTAAGTGGAAATATGTTACCTGAAAAATAAACTCAATTAATAGTTACCTTTTTAGTTTATCAGTTTCTTCTTCGAAATTACATTTTTCCTGAAAATTTCTCGATAGCAAGTCCTCTTAACGTCGGACACGCACAGAATTTACCTGCAGTTCTTAAATATTTTATACAACCGTATCCTGAAAAATACTGAACGTTAATAACATAATTCATCAAGTCACTATAGCTTTATACTGAATTTAATCGGAGAAATTAAACTGTGTATTTGTTTACGGCTGTCAGTGCATTCGCACTGAGCGCTCGATCAGCTGTAGGCGCGTGACGTAGGAAGCAATTGTTTGCGGTCAACGACTGCCTTGTGCGGCGCGCAGACTTGACTGTTGCTTTGAGTATATGCCGCCGCCAAAACACAGCGCGGTATCCTTGTACTCTACGCATGTTTACATGTAGCTGTGAGTTTCTCTAAAGTATGTCATTCCACAAAAATTTTTACGTTAGATATATGATGTATTCCTTTAGAGCGTCCAGATTTAAGAGTTTCTACTTCGACAGTGTTATCATGAATAATTTTACGAATTCTATATGGACCGTTATAAAGCAGAAAAAATTTGCGACACAAGCCTTTTCCTTTGTGAGACAAACGATGAGACTTAATTAACGCCTTCTGACCAACTGACAAGATTTTTGAACGACCAGGACGCTTAGCTGATTTCTCTCTTCTAGCAGCCGCAGATGCAATATTTTGCAGGGCCATGTTCACAACTTCAGAATGCCGTAGTTTCCGTGTAGGCGGAAAAGGAACGATTTCAGAAATGCGATTTGTCGGTGCTTTGTTTTTTAATATCAGTAAAGGCGGTAAAGAAGTTGAGTCATTAGGAAGTTCATTCAGAATGTTTCGAAAAATATGAAGATACTGATTCCACGTTCTGTGATTCTGATGACAATAAAGACGACACAATTTATTGATTTCCTTCATCCATCTCTCTGAAGCGTTAGATTGAGGGTGAAAAAGTGAAATGAAAATTGGTTTAATTTTACGACGCTGTAGAGTACGAAGCCAAATTTTAGAACGAAACTGTGATCCATTATCTGATATAACCTTATCAACATGACCAACTTCTTTAAGAAAATGTTTGATGAAAGCGTTAGATACTGAACGAGCTGTTGCTTTGCGTAAAGGTGTAAAACACACATATTTTGACGTCAACTCCACTGCTACGAAAATGTACGCGAAACTATTAGTAGAACGAACCACTGGACCGAACAAATCAACTGCAGCCATCTCCTTTAATTTCGCTGGAATGATAGGAAACAACGGTGCTCTGTGAGAAATTGTTGGCGGCTTAGCCTTTTGACATAATTTGCATTTGGCCAGAACAGATCGAATACGTTTTTCCATATTACTGAAGTAGCAATTTTCCCGTAATTTATGAAAGCATTTTCTGGGACCAAAGTGTGCATAACTAAAATGCGTATACCAAATCAGCTTATTAATCCACTCATCAGGAACGCAGACTAACCAAACAGAGTTGTCGACCGATTTTCGTTTAAAAAGAATGTCATTGCGAACTAAATAATGCTGTCTAATCGCTACGCTTTCCTTTCTCCTCCACTTCTCCTTAATGTCCTTCCAGATTGGATCCTTATTTTGCTCCTTAGCGATGTCCTGGAGCGAAGACGAAATAAAGTTCTCAAACGCAACACCTTGAATATACATCAAACAATAATTGTTTTCCTTGCAGTCCTCTTCAGCACTTTGTTTCAAACCCATAGGTGCACGTGATAAAGCATCAGCAGCAATATTTGAAGAACCCTGTATGTAAACAATACTAAAATCAAACTCCTGTAGGTACAACGCCCATCGTGACAATCTGCCGTGAGTTAATTTTGTTGACATAAGAAATTCCAGAGCTCGATGATCGGTGTAAACCTTAGTATGTCTGCCAAACAAAAATGTGCGAAATTTTGTGAAAGCCCAAACAACAGCCAAAGCTTCAAGTTCCGTAATCGAATAATTCTTTTCTGATTTAGAGAGAACACGACTTCCAAATGCAATAGTCTTCTGTACTACAACGCCGTTTTCTTCTATCTCTTGAAATAAATGTGCACCTAGGCCTTTGTATGATGAGTCCGTCGCCAAACAAAAATCTTTAGATAAATCCGGATGTGAAAGAAGTGGAGCAGCAACTAAAGCATCACGGAGTTGTTCAAATTCTGACTGAGCTTCCTCATCCCAACACCAATTAGATTTCTTTCCAGATAGTTCACATAAACGAGGTGTGGCCAAATCGTCCAATCTAACAAAGCGTCGAAGAAAATTACAGACACCAAGGAAACTACGAACATCACGTTTTGTGGTAGGAACAGCATAATTACGAATAGCGTCTAATTTTTCTGGATCAGGAAGAATACCTTCTGTAGAAATAATGTGACCGAGAAATTTCACCTGAGAACGACCAAATTCAGATTTTTCTAAGTTCACTGTAATGCCAACTCTTGCAAAGATACGTAATAATGAATCCAAAATTTTGTTGTGTTCACTCCAAGAATGTTTAGCAATAAGAATGTCGTCAACATATGAAGTAATATTGTCACGAAGATAAACATGTAAAATTTCATTTAAGCTACGAATGAATGCTGCTGAAGATACAGTAAGTCCAAACGGTAATTTCCGAAACTGGTAACAGTTACCAAAGGCTAAAAAGGCAGTATATTTTCTACAATCAGGGTGGAGTTCTATTTGCCAAAAACTTGCGCGCATATCAATCGTGGATAAAACTTTAATTCCATGGAAATGTTGAAGAAGTTCATCTAAATTTTGTGGGCGGTCAGTTTCAGGCATGATGATATTATTTATCTGTCTGGAATCCAGAACCAAACGAATTGACCCATCCTTTTTAAGAACAACGTGTAATGGGCTGGTATAAGGACTGACTGCACGCTCAATAATGCCCTGATCTAACATGTACTGAAGTTCATTCTTAACCTTGTCTCTGTAAGCCAAAGGAATAGCGTACGTTTTCCCGCGAAATGGTGTGTGTTCTTTTACTTTAAATAAATATTGTAAGCCTTGTATAGTTCCTGTGTGATGACTAAACACTGTAGCATGTGAAGTCAAAATGTGGTGCAGCTCTTCTCTTGCAACGTCATCTGGCACTTCAGCTTTCTTAACCTTTTCATTAATTAATTCTTCGCTATTAATTATATCATCCATCGCATCTCTGTATCTGTTGTCATTGTCATGAATAAACACACTGTCGTCATAATGCTCAACGAAAACATCAGAAGTAAGAAACCTTAAACATTTTGTATCTGATTCAGATCTTGTTAAACAATCGAAAAATTTCAAACATTTCGGCATTCCGGCAACAGTCAAATTCACACTTCCTTCTTTAAAGTTCAAAATTGCCTTATGTGCGTTAAGAAACTCCATACCTAATATAATTTGTGTATTGAGTAATGGAACAATAATAAAATTAGCAGAAAATTCGTATCCTTGACAAATGAAATTTAAGTTGGTCTGTTGTTTGACTTCCACACTTTTTCCAGAAATCGCTCCTCGAATTGTAGTTTTAGAAATAGGTAACACAGGGCAAGCAATAGTTCTTACACATATACGCAAAACGGGTCACTAATGACATTCAATGGGCTCCCAGAATCTAAAACTGCAGTGAACTCATTCTTACCCACACATACTTCAATAACAGCATGTAAAAATGCGTCTACATTATTTTCCTTTTCGTCTAGCAAAATGTCTCTCATGTCTTCCAGGCGTACGTAGTGTAAAGTCGTAGTGTCATTACTTTCTGAACCGTCTATATTGCTGCCAGAAGCCGAAGCTGCAAGTCATTGTCGATTGTTTGCGTCACGTCTTTGAGTATTCGCGTCATTTCGCGGATCAATTTCTACGATTTGCACTTGTCTCTCTAAAGTTCTGTCACATGGAGGATGCCAATTAGGTCCTTCCTGTCTGTTAGATGCAAATTCTTGGTTGTGTCTGTTATTAAAGTTTCTGTTCTCCTGTCTGTCTGCATAACTACTTCTTGTATAATTTCGACTGTCACTTCTGAAATTATTGTTGTATCTACTACCCTGGTTATTTCTGTAGTAAGAATTTCTATTACTGGATGAATAATTTCTGTCTTGATGATACCGATTACTGTTTCCGTATGAATGATCATTCCGGTACGAATTACCGCTATTATAACTGTCTGTGTAATTTCTGTTAGAACGTCTGTTATTGTCATAAGTTCGGTATCTATTGTCCTGTCTGTTACGTCTGTCATTCTCAAAATTACCCATATAACGCCCGTTCCGATCACTATCCCTTTTCTCTGAAAATCTATTGTAATTACTGTTACTGAAAAAGTTACAAGAAGTCCCGTCGTCGTTGTCATACTCAAGTTCTTGCAACAAAGTCTCAAAAGTCTCAATGTCGTCTTTACATCTTCCGGCTAAAGCTATTTGTCATATGGATTGTGGCAGCTTAGTTAAACAAATGCGGATTAATTCAGTCGGGCTGTAAGGGTTGGAAAGGAACTGATTCTTTCGAATCATGTCTTCAAAATATTCTGCTGGCGTGCGGAACTCAGACTGTTTGAAATTACGCTGCATAATAAGACTGTGTTTGACTCTGTCTTGCGTGTTTTCGGACCAATATGCCGATAGAAATGCATGATAAAAATCATTCAGATCATTACAATCTCTAATGAGTGCGCGCATCCGCGTCGCCGGTTCGTTTTCTAAATATCCACACATAAATTCCAGTTTGTGACTTAGTGGCCAATTTGGTGGAAGTGCGTACATAAATTGATCTAACCATGCACATGGATGTATGTCATTCTTAGAATTGCGGAAGATCTTAAATTTCCGAACAGTTAAGAAGTGTTTATAGTCAAAGTTTTCGCCTCGTGGCGACAAAGACCTGTCACAATGACGATTATTGTTAAATTCACGCGCCTGGCGCTCTCTTGTTGCATCCCGTAAATGAAACAAATTATTTTCTTCAAACCCGTCTGGTATCTGTGATTCTAAATTTCTTTTGCCGTCTTTTCCTACGATTTCGCCTTCAATTTGTTTGACTTGCTTTTTTAATGCCTCAAATTCTCTTTTCACGCGTTCATTAAATTTTCCCTGATTTTCAACATGTTTATTTATGTTCTGATACTCTCCGGTTTCTGCAAATGGTAATGGAGCTGTATCATCCGAATC
Source organism: Schistocerca piceifrons (assembly GCF_021461385.2). Lineage (NCBI taxonomy): Eukaryota > Metazoa > Arthropoda > Insecta > Orthoptera > Acrididae > Schistocerca > Schistocerca piceifrons. The sequence continues at coordinate 383,406,558 of NC_060143.1, read as the reverse complement.
TCTGTCCTCATGTAAACTAAGATTTGTCAATTTATCTGAAATCTCCTCAACTCTTTCCGATAAGTCACCTATTTGTTCTTTCTGTTTATTTACGTCTTCCGTAAGTGTCGTGAGTCGGGTTTCAGTATTGACACATTTAGTAGTTAACTGTTCATACTGTTGTGTTAGGTTATTTAATCTGTCATTTGGTACGGATTCCTCGATTCTCTCAAATATTTCTTTCTTATCGTGTGCACGTTGTAAATTTAACTCTGAAAATTTTTGTACTATCACGCGATCTCTTTCTTCCTGTTCTCTATCCTGTTCCTTTTGTCTAATCTCTACTGCAATTAATCTGTTATTGTGAGAATTCAAAATCGGTTGTACTTCTTCTCTGATTTCTTTCTTTAACTCATCTTTCATATTTTTGAAACACGTCCCTATTCGTGAGTCTAACCGTGTTTCCAAAGTTCCCATCTCTGTTTTAATTGATCCAATCTCTGTTTTAATTGTTCCTTTCTCTGTTTTAAATTCAGATCGCAAAGTTCCCATCCGTGATTTCATTGTTCCCATTTGTGAGTCTAACCGAGATCCCAAATTTAATATTGCACCCATCAACTGCTCCATATTAAATGGTTCAGAATTCTTTTCGCCCCTAACATTTCCCGCAAAACTAACTTCCTTCGTCATAGCTGTAAGGCTATCAGTGTTCGATACTATTTCAGAATCTTCTGTCGTTAATCTCGTATTCTGTGAATTTTCTGATTGAGAAAAATTTTGAAATGGTTCCGGACTATTTTCCCGACTTATTACATTGTTTTCCACTTCATTATTCATGATACTGATTTCCTCTGTTGGCGAGTTCGCCATGTTAACAATTTCGTCATTCTCACTATCCATCATTTTTGCCTTTTTCATCGATCGCGTAATCATTTACAAAATATACAAAACTCGTCACTGTACGAAAATTATACACAATGACTCCTTATCTTCAACAATACCATTCACACGAAATATTTCCCTCAAACACGATTAACGAACAATTGAAATAATTGCACTAAATTATCAAACCCGTAGACAAGACAACAAAAAAAATGAATTTGAAAAATACCATTAGAAGAATGCCAATTACCAAATCTACACATGCAATATAGACTACAATTACTAAACTACAAATTACTACAACAATACTACTGTCTACTATTTTTACAATCAGAAGAATTCCAAGGGACGATCCGAAGCAGCGGTCGCCACGTGCATGGGGCCTTAATTATAATTTTGAAAATAATTTTTTTTATTTTTCGTCGCTGTATGTCCGATTACGCTGTGTCTCGTAAACGGTTGGCCCTGACTAGTATTATTATGCTATCTGACTGCATAGAATAGCAACAAACAATGAAAGAAAATTTTCGTTAACACAGTTAATTAATTAAGTCCCCAGCAACTATAAAACCTACGAAACCAAAGCACAAGTGTAATTGTTCTGTGTGTGGGAGTGTGACTCAACGTACACATCTGGCACGGTTCTTCTTCAACAAGACAAGAAATTTTAAATACCATTTATACTGACGTGATAAAAAAAATTAGAAATACTATAATTGTGTAAGGAAAGCAGAATTACACTCTAATACAAGAACACAAGCCAGATGCTTTGTTGACTGAACCTGTAATGACGCATTATTCAGGACATTGAAATAATGAGAAAAAAAAGAAACGGAGTTTGTTACCTCATTTATATTGATGAAAATCACTCTAATCCTTACAATATATCTCCACACCAACTCTCTACTACCACATCTCAACAAGAACTCTCCAATATCACATCTCAGCAAGCACTGCCTACTAGCACATCTCAACAAACACTCTCTGCTACGAGTTCTTAACAAGCACTGACTACCACGAGACCTCGACAGGCACTGACTACTACGAGTTCTTAACAGGCACTGTGTAGGCGGCTTAATAATACTCTTTGGCGCAATCTCTGGCGCAGTGGCTCAGTGTAGCCACCTTTCAACCTTTTGTCGTGTGTGCGGTTGTATATGATTTATACGTATGGAACTATTGCACCAGCCTATTCTGAAAGATACCGGAAGACTTGCTTTTATTAAGTCATTTAAGTTTCATCACTACTCCGAGGGTATCTAGTCTAAGTTAGTCATGTTGGCAGCTGTTCTTGATTCGAATTCTGGAACATTTACTTCATCTTCTTTGGTGTAGGAATTTCGGAAGGCTGTGTTTAGTAACCCTGCTTTAGCAGTATTGTCATCGATAATATTTCCTTTGCTGTCACGCAGAGAAGGCACTGATTTTGTATTGCCATTGGCACACTTTACATACGACCAGAATCTCTTTGGATTTTCTGCCAGGTTCCGAAAAAATGTTTCGTTGTGGAAACTATTATAAGCATCTCGCACTGAAGTTTGCGCTAAATTTCGAGCTTCTGTAAGAGATGGCCAGTCTTGGAGATTTTGCATTCGTTTGAATTTTGCACATTTTATTCGTTGTTTCTGCATAAGTGTCTTGATCCGTTTTGTGTACCAAGGGGGATCAGCTCTGTCGTTCGATAATGTATTGGTATAAATCTCTCAGTTGCTGTCGATACCATTTCTTTGAACTGAAGCCACATCTGGTCTTAACGTATCGATACATTGTTAATTTGGAAGGGGTGAAGATTGCCTATCAGAACGGCGTTAAGTGAATTTTTATCTGATTTTTTTGAATTGGTATATTTTCCGGCTATTTTTGGAGGATTTGGGACTTACAATATTCTCGCTAAGACAACCCTGTGTTCAATAATTTCTGTATCCGTTTTGACTTTCGTTATTAGCTCAGGATTATTTGTTGGTAAGAGGTTCAAGTGTGTTCTCACAACCGTTTACTATTCTCGTGGCCTCATGAACTAACAGCTCTAAATAATTTTCAGAGAATTCATTTAGCACAATTTCGTTTCATGCGTCCCTCCGGATTTAAATATCTATTTTCACCAACATATCGAAGGTAGATTGAAGTCACACCAACTATAGCTGCGTGAGTCGCATACGTGATGGAAATTAGACTCCAATTTTCTCTGAAACTTTCAGCAATTCTGTCATCTGAATTGGGATGTCGGTAAAAGGATCCAATTATTATCTTATTCAGGTTTCCAAGAATGATTTCTACCCATACTAACAGGAACTATCTACTTCAATTTCGCTACCACATTAACTGCATATAACAGCAACGCGCACGCCAACACCAACTATGTTTAGCCTATCCTTTCTTAACACTGTTGCACCACGCAACCTGTCTGTAACTTTGTGTGTCTATCTGGTGATTCGGCCTGTTGTGCTTTTTTTTTTTTTTCTTCCCGTCTTCCGATTTGTTTGATGTGGCCCGCCACGAATTCCTCTCCTGTGCCAATCTCTTCATCATCTCAGAGCAGCACTTGTAACCTACGTCCTCAATTATTTGGTGGATGTATTCCAATCTCTGTCTTCCTGTACTGGTTTCCCTCTACCGCCCCCTAATACCATGGAAGTCATTCCCTGATGTCTTAGCCGGCCGCAGTGGCCAAGCGTTTCTAGGCGCTACAGTCTGGAACCGCGCGACCGCTACGGTCGCAGGTTCGAATCCTGCCTCGGGCATGGATATGTGTGATGTCCTTAGGTTAGTTAGGTTTAAGTAGTTCTAACTTCTAGGGGACTGATGACCGCAGATATGAAGTCCCATAGTGCTCAGAGCCATTTGAACCTTTTTCAATGTTCATCCGACAATCATTGCTTTTTCGATTTTTTCACATTTTTCATGCAGCCGTTTCGCATTAGCTTGCCTGCACTTCTACCATTGTCCAAAAATTTGCGACTAAGAAAATATTTCCTCCTCTCGATCTGTTTTGGTTTTCTTTGACTGGACTGTTTAACCAAGAGTAGTTGCTGCCAGATGGATCGCGTTGTCACACCAGCCTTAGCACGAGGATAGCACTTTATCCCACCGTAGTTGATAGATTCTCAAACAGGATAGTCTCGCTGATACATACACGTGACACCCATAATATTATGGTGCACGAAATACATACAGAAGGAATGTAATGGTAAAAGTTCATCCATCCCATTAATGAAATAAGGAATTTGGCACAAGGGTTCAAAGCCTGGGTTATTGTTTAAAATGTTTTCAAACTTTTCTTTAACTTTTCCTGGGAATACCTCCGGCAATGAGGAGTACTCTAGAGTAGTTTTATTCATTGAAATGGTTCAAATGGCTCGGAGCACTATTGGACTTAACATCTGAGGTCATCAGTCCCCTAGAACTTAGAACTACTGAAAACTAACTAACATAAGGACAACACACACATCCATGCCCGAGGCAGGATTCGAATCTGCGACCGTAGCAGCAGCGCGGTGCCAGACTGAAGCGCCTAGAACCGCTCGGCCACCACGGCCGGCTTTTATTCATCAACTGAATAGATTCATTCAACGCCAAACCTTGAGTTTCAAGCTTTCTAGTACTTGCAGCTATATAGGAAAAATGAGTGCTAATTACAACAATGTCTTTTTTGAATACCGGAAGCATTAAAAGCTTCCTTGCACTGGCAAACTGCAAAAGCTTCTGCACTATCGAAGTCGTTTACTACCACTCTAATGGCCTCGAAATGTTTATTGTAAAACAACACAGCTTCGACCTAATTACCCCAACGAGTTACCATTGGTTCGGGAGGTAAAGGCAATTTTGGTAGTTTTCCTTTGTAGGTCTTTATGCGAGGAGGAGCCTTTAGAAACACTTTGTTTGTGGATGAAACCAGTTTATTTCCATTCACAAACGTGGAATATACTTCTTCAGCAAGGCGATGCATTCCATGAGCAAAGCACGTCACATAAATCAAACTGGGATAAAATACTCGGAGAGCTTTTCCTGCTTGTATCGTATAGGAAGCAGCATCTGAAATAAACACAAGCACCTCTTCATCTGCAGAAGATTTTGGAAATATTTTTCTAATACACTCATTCACAAATCTGGCAAACGTAGAATGATTTACTTTTTCAAGTTTTTTGCAGGCCGCTAAACAGGAAGAAGAAGGCTCTTCTTTTAAAGCAGCAAGAATTACATTTGCAATGTAACGGCCACAAGTGTTTGTAGTTTCGTCAGCTGAAATGCAGTTAATGCTGCCCTTGAGTTCATTGCGTATTTCTTCCAGAACATTTACGTAAATTGTCGGTATGTATTTTTACACAATGTTGATTCATCTAGTGTTCTTTGATTTAAGCTATATTTGGGCACGAAGCCTTTGTGGATAGGGTTTGTAAGTTTATGAAGAGGAATATTGCTTGCAATGAATGCTTCGCGTAGATCCATGTTAAACCGACTTTTGTGGTAACCTTTGGACGAATCCCCGCTACTGCAACTTGCTCTTGTCAGAAGTTGTTGTAGTAGTCATTTCTTCTGCATTCCTGCGATATGAAGCCCTCTCTTGACATGATGATCTATTTGTAACTTTTTTTTTTTTAACGAAACGTTTTTCTCGCAAACTCAGCAATATAAAATAATCCCATCATATGTAAATGTTGCAGGATGGTCAGCTATCTGCAAAACGACGTTTCTTTTTTAACTCGGCATGGCGGACAACACTTTATACGCTACACGTCGTAAACACGTTCCACTGTGTACAGTAAATAGAAAGCTAAACTGAAACAATGGACATGCGACTAAAACTTGCATAGTTTGTTACCGACGCGTACGGTTTGAGAGCTGAGGGGATTAACCGCGGGCGCGGGAACATTGACTCTGTCTGTCTGTTCCTGTTCCTCTTCTGTAGTCTTTTCGCTAGGAAGTTGCCTCTCGGTTAGCGATTGCACGCAATTCTAGGTCCCGGTCAATCTGTGAGCCATCAAAACTAGGTCGAGCTAGAGACCGCCAGTCTAAATGTTTAAAATATTAGGGCGAAAATATGCACCGTCACTAGTTTTTAGTTAAAATATGCAATAACCGGTGATAAGGAGCCAAATATGCAAATGCATATATACAGTATGCAAATGCATGTAATCCAATCTCTAATTATCAGTAAGCGCCAGAAAAAAATATTACCTTAAAAATGCAAATCCATTCTCTCTGTTCCATAAATGCTGCGTCTGTAAGTCGTTTCATCAGATTAATAATTCCCAACAATTTTCTTGGGCAAAATCCTCCTTCAGTATGCACTATGCTAAAAGTTCTTCCAGCTTACTTCATGCCCTATACTTGACCCTCTCCGCTCTGCAACTGAGTCAAAGATACACAAGTTTTGAGATACTGTTGTCACTGCCATAAGTCGGCTATTCCACAGATGTCACACGCGACTGCTTCGCTCTCATAACATGAAATTTCCGCTCATTCTGAAACTATCCGCAAATAAATGTCCAGTCCACCTATATATGTCCACCTCTCAAGCTGAAATCGGAAAACTACCAGTTTGCTGTATTTTCACTACACTCCGTTTGTGGCAGATTTCGCCAGATGTAACACACAACAGATACGGACCATGCAGGTCACGGCATTTTACTGATCACTTTTAACGGGGACTGATTCTAATTGCGAGAAACTGCAGGATCTGCGTGGCCTTCGTTCTCAATTCTGGGATACGTCTTGTTTTGTCGAACCATAATGAGAGTTATTCTCTGTGGTGATTAGTTGAACGACAACGTTTAGTTTACGTAACTTTCCGCCTGATGCAGGTGGAATCGCCGATGGCCTTGGAGGTCGAGAAAATTACTCTCATGTTGGTCACACGCAAGATGTGTGTGTGTGTGTGTGTGTGTGTGTGTGTGTGCGTGCGTGCGTGCGTGCGCGCGCGCGCGCGGGCGCGTAACTTTCCACAGAAGACTGAGGGTAACTAGTGCCTCGTTTAAAGAATCTATTACTTCGTTATTCAGATGTCTGGTCTTAGGAAGTAAACGAGCGCGATATCAGCTACTATATCTGACATTCTGAACCACTGTTTTATGCGTCATAAATGCAGGAATGCGTGGAAGTTTGAGTGGCCAATTAAAAAACTAAAATAAAATGAAAGGAAATTCAGCAACATCTACATCTTGTCATATTGCACCTTTGGCCGCAACGCAACGTAATCGGTACAGTTACGCGATTTTCCGTAATGTTTACTTTTTTTTTTTTTTTTTTTGTCTTGATGGATGTTGCTATCGGCTAGGACCTCGCTTGGGCTTGTACATCTCTGCTGTCGTCTTAGTTATATTTTTCATCAAAATAGAAAGAATTAGGCATGTGAAAGAGATGAAAAATTGAACTACTCGTGAATTAACATCCACAGCGGGAAGAAGTCCGAAGGCAGTGCAATAATCTATGTAATGTTTGTGAGATAATGTGAAGAAGCTTGTAAAAAGGTGACTTAAAAAACTTCTTCGACTCGCCTACCTTATGTCATGGCAATACTTAATATTCCCACTCTAGTTCTACTAGATCCAAATTCACAATGCAGCAAGTTTAGTATTTCTGGCTACCGAAAATGAAGCCATACCAAATCACAAGAAGAGGAAAAGCCCAACTTTGGTATTAAGAGGAAAGGTGGAAATATAAATTGCGACGAAGGGAGGATTACAAATATGAGGGAAAGCCGGGCTAACACAATTCTATTATTTAAACCGAGTAGTAATAGGCGGAAATGCATAGAAATGAATGATTGTAATCTGCAACTACTAAAGTATAATATCTAATAGTTTACTTACCTCAGGATAAAATTAAGAACTTTACACAATTCAGTTTTCACCAAGTGGCAAAATGGCTACTTTGTCCAAAATGAGTGGAGAAAGTGGCCACTTAGTTTTAAGTTAAACACAGAGGATAAAAAACCGGTTTAACAAAGAAAAAATATATTTTGTTTTAAAACATGATTCGAATTAATTTATTTACTTTTTCACAAATACAGTTGTGGAAATACTTATTGCATCACCTCTTACAATTAACAATTTTTGTTACAATCATTGAATAACTGAGCTAAATGTGCCTCATTTCTCTTGATTTCTATCAGAAATTAATATATACAATAATTCTTGTCAATTTGTTTTATTCTTAATTTTTGTTTCTGTAAAATGTGTATTTTTTATAATTTAACCCTTTCTTGAAAAATGATATGTCAGCTATTCTGTTTGCTATTCTGAAATATGAATACTAATGTTGAAAGAAACACTGCATATTAATGTTGTAACATAACAGTGATGGATTTTAGTGTTTGTATTGCTTCATATGAACACACTTGCATTTAATATTTTGTTGCTCCACCACACACCTTAATCACCACTTGGCATCGTGAAGGCATTGAAAGAATTAACTTTTTAATCTACTCCTCACTCAGTTCATGAAACCACACAGGCACAATGGTCTCCAACAGCTCAGATTTATTCTGTGGCTTCTTTTTGATGATAGCATTTCCCATAACTTCCCAACAGTTCTCAATAGGATTGAAATCAGGGCTGTTTCCGGGCCACCCTAATACTCGAACCAGATTTTGTCGAAGGAAAGATTTATCCTAAACTGTATAAGTCTGTGATAATTAACCAAGACAGTGATCTCCTTCGTGTTTCGTACAAATATTAGTATAGGACTCACCTTCAAAACTCTATAGCAAGGAATGGAGTCATCCTAAAAAATGCAATTGGAAACATCTCTAAACTGGTCTCTAATGGTTAGCATAAGCTTCCTTTCAAGGACGCTTACTTAGGCATCTGCATTGACAGTGCCATTGATGAAGTCCAGACGACCTACACTGTGACTGAAAATGCACCCCCAGACCATCTGTACTTGTGGATGTTTGAATTTATGTGTTATGCATGATGGAAAAAATTCTTCGCCTTTTCTTCGATGCACAAACACTTTTCCATCTGAGCCACGCAGATTAAATTTGGACTCGTCTGAAAGATTACTTCGTTCCACATCACTGGTGACCATTTCGCATGAGCGTTTGCCCATTTTAGTCACTGTTGTCGCATTATCTTGGTCAATAAAGGCTTCCTTATAGAATGACGGGCTGAGTGTCCAGTCTCCAGTAGTTTATTTCTTACAGTTCTACTGGTTACTGAGGTGTCTGACATTTCTTCCCAGTCTCGCTTGAGTTCAGCTGATGACAGGCGACGATTGTTGACGAAAGCTTCTTCAATACCCTGCCCTATTTGGCAGTAGACACCCTTTTCCGACCTCTTTCGTTCTCACGATCAACAATTCCTTTTCGCTTGTATTTTTTCAGTAACCTCGAAATCTTAGGAGACTGATAAATCCTGTCTTAGAGGCTATCTCTCTGGGGCTGAGACCAACAGACGAATAAGCATGTACAGCAGCTTTCTATTCTGGCGTTAATTCAACTGACCTGCCCATCTTCTCACTGCGAAGTCTCAACTCAGAATGGCAGTATAAACACTGGTTGCATTGTAAAACCAAACGACAACAACAAAGAGTTGCGTATTGTTGGAAAACATGCGTGAAGAAGTCAGATTATTAAGGCAAGAATATGTCAACAAATTTCAGCAACAATGGGACTGGTATAACCTGAAGCAAACTGCTGCAAAAGGCAAAAAGACGAAGTAATTCGTGGTGATGCAATAAATATATCCGCCACTGTAAAAGTCAAATTGTGTTTCTAAACTCCTGTACAAAGTTCATGAGCCCGTTGATAGCACAACTGGCACTAAATCCACTGCCTTCAATTTGAACATTTTTCTTCGCAGTACATGCACTCTGTGGTTTCATTGTTGTCGTCGAAAAGAGCTCTTATAGGGTTGTAGTTCTTTCTCTTCACATTCTTCTCGCTACTCCCTTTACTCTTTTTGGCTGCTTTCCGTTTATCCTTCTTTTTTACTTTCCTTTTCTTCCCTGTCTTTATTTCCTGCTTCTAAATCACACCTATAAAGACTTACCTCGGATCACTTCCTTCGGCCTCTACTTTTAAGTTTTCCCCCTATACAAAGTAGCAAGAAGCCATCATCGAGATGGTCACTTTGCCGCATTTACAGCACTATACAAAATCTGTGCACCGTCTAATAGCATGACCGAATTTTCAATAAATGAAGTGGGGTGATGCGGTCAAGGTATGATTTTTCAAAACAATTTCATTAAAAAAATTTAAGTCCCACTCCGTCTCCACGACAAATATACAAACTGACCAATTACCTTACATCAACATAACTAAAATTCACATGAATTATTATAACTATGAAGAAAGGCACAGCAAATATGTTGGACTTCATAGAGTGACTGTCTCCCCCAGGGACAATGAGTTAAAGCATTTCCCGCTCCATGAGCCCTCACATGACCTCAGTAGCCACTTTGCTCACCATGGCCACTTTAGCTGACTCCCTCTTACATCTGTCCTCCACTAGTCGCCTTAGTATGTGGTGGAGGATACATCTGATATGTCGTTTTCCCCCGTAAAGAGAAATAGATGATACAAATATGTGGGAAGCCGATAAGGCTCCTCATGAGCTCTAATTTTTCTGATCTTCTGGTCGTGTACGTCCCCAGAGCGGAAAACGAACAAAACCATAGCCGAAAGCGCCGCGCTTAAGCAGTGGCCAGAAGAGTGAAACCAAAGAGGCAACGTGCATGCCAAATCACTACTTTCTTTGAAGTCGCTTTGGTGATCAGTCTGATAGTAATTTGCGTTCAAAGGCGGAAACAGTGTTTTAGACGTTTGTGAGAGGAAGTAATGTTTTGTCCAACTCCTCTTGAATTGTGCACTCTCGTAATTTTAACAATAAACCATTCCTGATGTACAACGTCTGTCATTCAATAAAATCTCGATTTACAAGTCGCATCACTTCGAGCAAAACACTCGAGGTTTCGGTAACTGTCTCCGCTATCGTCATCAGGAGTTAAAAATCACTGACTGCCGGGGCTGCTACGATGCTCTGCTTACGTATGTAATGGCAGCGTCTGAAACCTTCCAGAGAGAGCCGGAATGACATGTGCGGAAGGCAAGTTGGGCAGCTCCTAGCGGCTCCGTCCGCCGCGGGACCGAATGACGTCACATCGTGCAGCGGCCGGCGCCACGTTTGAAACTGCTGCTCCTGTGTCCCTACTATCGTCACGCCCAAGTCCCTACTTTCACTCAATGTACAACGACTGCCCCATGCCCTACTGTGTACTCCTAGTCTCTCTTGAAATTGTTGCTGCTTATTCTAATCTCGGCCGCTTCTTTGATACCAGAATCCCAGTATAAATGGTGTTTGAGCCGTTTTCTAGGCCTCGATAGAGACAACATACGTGTTAGAGTTCCTGGCGTGCATGGTGTCCTCTGTTATTGTGGCAACATTTACATAGGTCAGACTGTTCTCACTGTTACTGAGCGTAGTGCAGAGCATTCACGATATATCAAACAAAGGGAACTTGAGCACTTGGCTGTGACTGAACATTTCCTAAAAAACGGGCATAAAATACAACTGGAAAAGACCATCTTGCTGCGTTATCAAAGAAGTGGCCGAAATTAAAATAAATAGCCATAATGTTAACAGAGATCAGGGGTACTCACTCAGTAAGGCATGGAGGTGGGCGATGGACATCGAATGGAAGCAAAGGCGTAGGACTGACACTTGTAGAGACGCAGGAATGGCAGTTTCAAATGTGGAGCAGTCACCTCGCACCATGTCACGCAATCCACCTGAGGGGCATCGGAGCTGCTACAAGCCGCCCCAACTTGCCTCCCGCACATGCGTCACTCCGGCCCTCTCTCGAAGATTCCAGACGCTGCCATTACATACATAAGCAGAGCACCGTGCCAGCCAGCTATTGAAAACTGTTGTTTCATTCGAAGTGACGCTGCTTATAAATCGATAAGATTTTATAGAAGCATGCCACCACGAAAGATTCCAAGGATACAACGCCTCTCCTCTAACATCTGGCAGCGTATTTTTCCGAGCATATTCCCAACGCTCTTGCGTTTACTGAACGAACCCGTGACGAAACTCACCGCTTTTCGTTGTATCTTCTTTCTCTATCTCATCTGTTAATCCAAACTGGTAAGCTTCCAAAACTGACGGGCAATACTTAAGATTCGTTCCAATGTCTTCTACATCATTTGTTGTGTGAATAAATTACATTTCCCCAAGATTCTTCCAAGGAATTTCAGCCAAACATCAACTATCTCAGTAATTTGTTTTCTTTGACTACACTTTAGGTCACTCTGGACAGTTACTCTTAGGTATAGAGTTCGTCACGGAAACCGGATGTTTTTAGTACTGGATTTATTGCCGAGCGGTTGGCCTCGAAGTGCAGCGTGGCCTTGATTAGACCGTTAGTGTGGGAAGTTTAGTTGATGCGGTGTCGTGGAAGGTGAAACATTGTACGTTCGCTCTCCGGCAGATTTTCTTAAACGATTAGTTTGGTACTCAGAAGGGAGAGCGAATACACGAGATAAGTTTTTATTTTATTTTGGCTTTGGCTTTCAAGGACCATACAGCCAAAACCGTTATAAAGTGCCAAAGAAACATAATCGCAAGGAAAAAAAAAACAGAACAGCACAAAACTACGAAGTTAGCATATAAACACACTCTTAAAGTACTCGCACCACACAGCCGGCGGCAGTGATGACAATGACACTGGAGCAGGATTACAAACAGCATTATACAGTAACATCATGACAAACATACTTATGTTCTTCGCACGAGATATAACTACGGACACGAGGCATCCCCGCTGCATACGCAATCTGTTCGAAAGAAATTTCCATTAGGCTACAAATTAATATTCATTTTCTTCAAACGGTCATGATTTCGGCTTTGTAGCCTTTCTCAAGGGCAAGTTGAAATGTCACGAAATGTCCGATCCCCTTAAATGACATAGGCACTCTCTGGGCATGCCCATTTTTATGTACCAATACAATAACTTGTCTGTTAGCAATGAATGTTGTTCTGTATGTTATATCGGCTATCCCAGAAGCATTTACCTGATTACAAACTTCATAAGGCATAAAAATATGACACATAGACAAATACTTTTTATATTGATTTGCATGTGGCACATTCAAGTTCAAAAATGGCTCTAAGCACTATGGGACTTAACATCTGAGGTCATCAGTCCCCTAGACTTAGAACTACTTAAAGCTAACTAACCTAAGGACATCACACACATCCATGCCCGAGGCAGGATTCGAACCTGCGACCGTAGCAGCTGGGCCATCAACAAATGTCGGCGTGCGAATCATTCAATGAAACATCATCGATATGGGCTTTCGGAGGCAATGGCCCCCTCGTTTGACCTTGATGACTGCACGACACAAAGTTTTATGCCTCACCTGCGCCCGTCAACACTGACATTGGACAAATGAGGACTGGAAACAGGTTGCCTGGTTGGATGAGTCTCGTTTCGAATAGTATCGATTGGATGGACGTGTGCGAATATGGAGACAACCTCACGAATCCTGCGCGGCAGCAGGGGACTGTCCAAGCTGGTGGAGGCTCTGTAATGGTGTGCGGCGTTTGCAGTTGGACTGACATGTCCCTGATACGTCTAGATACGACTCTGACAAGTGACACTTACGTAAGCATCCTGCCTGATAACCTGCATCCACTCATGTCCCTTGTGTGTTACGACGGACGGACAATTCCAGCAGGACAATACGACACCCCACACGTCCAGAATTGATACAGAGTGGCTCCAGGAACACTCTTCTGAGCTTAAACACTTCCGCTGGCCACCAAACTCCCCAGACATGAACATTAATAAGTATATCCGAGATTCCTCGTGACCTGCTGATCAGATGAGATCCCCACCGTTTCGTACTATTACGGGTTTATGGACAGCCTTGTAGAATTTTTGTGTCATTTCCCTCTAGCACTACTTCGGGCATTAGTCGAGTCCATGGCATGTCGCGTTGCAGCACTTCTACGTGCTCTCTGGGGCCCTACACGATATTAGGCAGATGTACCAGTTTCTTTGGCTCTACAGTGTACTTTAATATTTAATATGTAATTTAATATCACACAAAACAGCTTTGTTAAAGGCCATCTGATCCCGCCAGTCCGTCATTTAGTCTTGTCGTTGATAATTTGTAGCAGTAAGGTCGTGTACAAATCTTCCGTCCTACGGTTAGCATTACTCTCCTGCATCTTCAGTAAGAGAGAGCGAGTCAACGATTATAAAGCGACCGCAGCGCCGCTGTTAGGAGACTCGCCATACTCGCGGAACTACGGGTGGATTAAAGGAAGACCGTTAGCGCTGATGTAACAGCGATGCTTTGGCTCTGAGCACTATGGGACTTGACATCTATGGTCATCAGTCCCCTAGAACTTAGAACTACTTAAACCTAACTAACCTAAGGACAGCACACAACACCCAGTCATCACGAGGCAGAGAAAATCCCTGACCCCGCCGGGAATCGAACCCGGGAATCCGGACGTAGGAAGCGAGAACGCTACCGCACGACCACGAGCTGCGGGCCACACATTTTCTACTGTCACTTTTGATGTATATCAACGCCTGTCGGCAGCTTAGGGGCTTGATTTAACAATCATTTCATTCTAGAGAGTTCGCGCACCATGTAGTCGAGACAACACATAAGAATCCGCAGCTCGTGGTCGTGCGGTAGCGTTCTCGCTTCCCACGCCCGGGTTCCCGGGTTCGATTCCCGGCGGGGTCAGGGATTTTCTCTGCCTCGTGATGACTGGGTGTTGTGTGATGTCCTTAGGTTAGTTAGGTTTAAGTAGTTCTAAGTTCTAGGGGACTGATGACCATCGATGTTAAGTCCCATGGTGCTCAGAGCCATTTGAACCAACACATAAGAAATGGAAGAGGGTCAGTTTCGTCGGCGGTGCCAGTAATAGCAGCACTGGCCAGCCAGCATTTTGTCTTCGAATTTAAATGTATTGTGCGAGGAAGCTTATGGTTTTACAAAGAAATTGAAACTTCCTGACAGATTAAATTTGTGTGCCGGACCGAGACTCGAACTCGAGACCTTTGCCTTTCGCAGGCAAGTGCTCTACCAACTGAGCTACCCAAGCACGACTCAACTTTACGACCCGTCCTCACAGCTTCAATTCTGCCAGTACCTCGTCTCCTACCTCATTCTGGATACAAAGAAATTGTTCCGCAGAATGTTTGGTACATCATAAGCCACTGAATATTTTCAAAACGTTCCATTTACAAAGCTACTATTACGTGTCTCGCCACTTCAAAAATATGTAAATAAAAAGTGGGAAAGAATCTCTCTGAAGAAGAGGAAGAAAAATCAAGTGAGTGCGCCGTTCGGACGAGTCACAATATTGCATTACTTGCAGTAAATTCCTTCCACCCTCTCACACATGGTGATTTGATAGCAAAATGTTTTTTCTAGCAGCTGAACATTTATGTCAACTTCAGATGGAGTTTGCTGCATATTCTTTAGAACTCTATGGAAGTGTTTATGTAACAGGCACACAGCTGGATCAGAGACTGTTGGCAGCGTTGAAGAAAGTGTAGATAATGTAAGTTTGTCATGGAAACCGTTAGTTTGTGTCTACAGACGCAACGGTCATTCACATTCAGAAATTAATTAGGAGCCGTAGTGCAACTGAATGGCAAAATGAAAAAGCTTCCGGTATCTACTTCGCACTTATCTGCAGCTTGGGGCAATAGATTTGCAGCGCGACAGGGAATATAAGCACATTCTAGATTTCTCAAGGATACCTCTTAAGTTCGACTTCCTCGTTTATGTAAGTCACTAGATGGCTGCTCACCCTGTTCTTTGTGAAAGTGGAGGGTAAGCAGTTCTCAGCTGCTCGTAGGCCTGCGTTCGCCGCCTACTCGCGGAGAATGCTGGCTGTGATGCCCTGACCTACTGTATTTTCTCGCGAATCCACCTGGATCGTGGAATTTATTGCTATGTGCAATATTATTCACGGAACATCGAGTGTTGTTCTTCGGGAACCGCTCACAGATATTGTGTGGGAGAACGTGTGGGGACAGATAATGGTTGAGGAGAGGCGGAAGGAACACCAATAACATGGTCCGACTGAATCAGTCAAGGAACTCAACTGCTGCTGTGCATTTCGAGGAGTACACAAACAAAATGAAATAGGGCAAGACCATAATCGCAGTGTTGGTGACAAGTTTATAGTGCGGCATAATTACAGTGTCTGTCAGAATAAGGTGTTGCAGAAAACCGAATAATCCTGGCGGACGTTTCAAATTAAGCGAAGATTAAGGAAGTGTCACTCACCTTATTGATGTCCTACCTACCACATAATCTACCAGACCCAGAAAGCATTGAAGATGTGTGCGTTTCATGGAACAGTAAATACAGGATGAGTCAAAAAGGACTTTACAACTTTGGAATGGTACAGAAATGTATTGAGATCTTACAGAATCGGTAGACGTGTCATTTTGTGGCAAGCAACCTCAAGTTTGATTCACATGCTGCATTAGTAACTTATTCCTCCACCAGGAGCACCAACGTAGTTCACAGTTAAATTGGCTCCTTTCGCTGGTGAGGATCGTGCTCGCTGTGTGATTAGGTTTCATGAAAGGAACTCTGTTCTGCTTCAGTTGCGCATCGAATACGCTAAAGAACCTCCACACAGACCTTCAATTTACGCTTTGTGCAAGAACTTTGTTGAGACGAGTTGTTTACATCCACATGATAAATCACCAGGTTCAAAAATGGTTCAAAAGGTTCTGAGCACTATGGGACTTAACATCTGAGGTGATCAGTCCCCTAGACTTAGAACTACTTAAACCTATCTAACCTAAGGACATCACACACATCCATACCCGATTCAGGATTCGAAACTGCGACTGTAGCGGTCACGCTGTTCCAGACTGAAGCGCCTAGAACCGCTTGGCCACAGCGGCCGGCCCAAATCACCATGTCGCCCGCTTGTTAGTGATGCTTGGGTATGCTTGAAAACTCTCTGATTCCACAGAACGATGAAGATGACCAAGATGGGTTGGGTTACTACCAGTAAGGCGGTGCACAACCTCATCTCCTCACGTAAGTTCGAGGTTTCCTCTATAGTCGCTTCCCAGGTCTGTGGACTGGCAGTGAAGGGCCTGTCGTTTGGCCACCTCGCTCCCAAGACTTCACTCCACTGGATTTCTTTCTCTGGGGTTTCATTAAAGACCATGTCTATGTTTCTCCATTACCAAACAATTTACCCGATCTAAAAAATCGAACCTACGATGCAGTTGCAGAAGTTACACCCGATTTGCTACAACGAGAATCGGGAGAAATTTACTACCACTGGGATGTTTGCCGCAATACAAATGGTAATCCCGTAGAACCAAAACGAGCTTGAAACCTTTATGTGAAACTTGAGGTTGTCTGCCACAAAATTACATATCTACCGATTCTCTAAGTTATCTCAATAAATTTCTATATCATTCCAAATTTTTCAGGTCCTTTTGACTCACCCTGTATGTTGTATCCCCTTTTATCAACATATGATGTGGAAGGTCTGGTCAGCTCATCATTTGTTACATCCTCGATATTCCACTCTCTGTTCCTCACTATCTGTTCCCTACTACTGTATTTGCCTTCTACAGCTCCCTCTAGTGTCATGGCATTATTCGCTGATGTCTTAACACGTGTCACATCTTACCATCCCTTCTTCGACAGATTTTTCCTCACTAGTACTGTGGAGGGTTACCTCAATTGTTATCTTATCTGTTCCCAAATTCAGGTCCACGTCTTTTACACTAACAGACTTACTGCAGCGAGGAATTTCCTCTCTCTCTGGGGTAGGGTGCTTCTGGGTTGCTGTCCTTGCTCCGTCCGTTAGGTATTACTACACATCCATCGTAGGAGAAGCGTTCATTTCGTCTAAAACGTCGGCACAAATTTTGATTTTTATCGCTAACCGCATTACTGATAGAGATGATTACTTCTGTTCGTTGCATTTAACAGATCTAACAGATGCTGTAATTCTTCCCCACCTCACTTTCACTGTGGATAGGAACACTTTAAGCAAATGCTATCTCTGATATCGTTTCACGCTGAGCGTTAACCTCACTCCAGAACATTCTTGTTTTCCTAATTGATTCTTCGCTGTGGAGTTTCAACAGCGGATGAACAAAACTATCCATGCCTGACACCTTTGTAAATTGAGCAGTTAGTTCTCCCTTGGCCGTTCATCTACGTCTACATTTACTCCTACATGGCTACTGCGCAAATCACACTTAACTGCCCGACAGAGGTTTCATCGAACCACCTTCACACTAATTATGTATTATTCGACTACTTCCACACCTATTTTATTGCGATGATCGTTTCTCTATACATTGGTTGGCGTCAACAAAATATTTTCCCATTTGGAGGAGAAATCTGGTGACTGAAATTTCGGGAGAAGATCCCACAGCAACGAAGAGCTCCTGTGTTTTAGTGATTTCCACCACAAATCCTGTATTTATACGTGGCACTTTCTCCCCTATTTGTCGTTAGTAAAAAGGTTCTGCCCCTCTTTGAACTTTCTCGATGTGCTCCGTTAATCGTATCTGGTAAGGACCCAGACCGCGCTGCAGCAGTATTCCAAAAGAGAAAGGACAAGCGTATTCTAGGCAGTCTCTTTAGTAGATCTGTTCCCTCTTCTAGGTGTTCTGCCAATAAAACTCGGTCTTTGGTTAACCCTCCCCACTACACTGTCTATGTGTTATGTCCAATTTAAGATGTTCGAAACTGCAATTCGTAGATATTTAGTTGAATTTACGGCCTTAAGATTTGATCAATTTATCACGTAACCGAAGTTTAACGGATTCCTTTTAGCACTTATATGAATGACCTCATACTTTTCATTATTTAGGATCAGTTGCCAATTTTCCCTCTTAACTGATGTCTTATCTAAACCGTTTTTCAGTTGGTTTTCATCTTCTGATGACTTTACTAGACGATGAATGACAGCGTCGTCTGCAAGCAGGCTGCTCAGATTTTCTCCTAAATTGTTTGTATAGATAAGGAACAGCAGAATGCTTGTAAGACTACCTTGGAGAACGTCGGAAATCACTTCTGTTGCCTCTTTGACTTTGCGTCAATTATTACGAACTGTGACCTCCGACAGGAAATCACGAAGCCAGTCGTGCAACAGAGACGGTATTACATAAGCGAGAAATTTGATTACGAACCGCTTGTGAGGTGTGGTGTCAAAAGGCTTTCGGATAGCTAGAAATGCGGAATCAGTTTGGAATACCTTGTCGATAGCCGGCCGCGGTGGCAGAGCGGTTCTAGGCGCTATAGTCCGGAACCGTGCAACCGCTGCGGTCGCAGTCCGAATCCTGCCTCGGGCATGGATGTGTGTGATGTCCTTAGGTTAGTTACGTTTAAGAAGTTCTAAGTTCTATGGGACTGATTACCTTAGAAGTTAAGTCCCATAGTGCTCAGAGCCATTTTTGAACCCTTGTCTATAACACTCAACACCTCGTGTGGGTAAAGAGCTAGTTGTGTTTCACAAGAGCGATGTTTTCTAAATCCGTGTTGACTGCGTGTCAATAGACCGTTCTCTTCGAGGTAATTCATTATGTTCGAATACAAAATATGTGCTAGAATCCAGCTGCATCTCGACTTTACTGATATGGGCCTGTAATTTAGTGGTTTACTCCAAAGTCCTGTTCCCTCTTGTCTCCTGCACTACGTGATGTCTACAACCTCTCGTAGGTCAGCAAATTCTATTTAAGTTTCTTGAGCTGTCTTAAATCTAGGTTAGATTGTTTTCGTCATGTAGCGTACTACAGCCGTAAACTTGAAGGAAACTTTAATGGATCCACCTCGGTTGTTGCTTAGTTAACTAGTATTTCCTTTATTAAGTTTCGACTGAGTTGCCAATTTCGGCCTTAGACATTCTCAAGTGCTACAGCTGCCAACTGCTAATAATCGAAGATTTGGCATCTGCAGCACTTTATAATGCCATCTAAGGCCAAAATTGGCCAATCGTGCGAAATGTAACAAAGCAATTACTCGTTGGCTAAGTAACAGCCGAGGTGGAGCCCTTCTCTGGTGGCTTTTCTATCTTAAAGCCAATCTCGTTATCTAACAGATCCTCACGTTTTTCCACTCTTCTTTGTATTTTTTTTTTTTTTTTTTGTCATCAGTCTACTGACTGGTTTGATGCGGCCCGCCACGAATTCTTTGTAGTATTCTTGCCAATACTTTGGATGTATGAGATATTAAGACGACTGAGTGCCAGTTCTCGCATATATTACAAAAACAACGTTCGATGGCATTTGAGCACGGTTTTCATCAATGTGGATCCTTTTTTCCCTGAATTAGCATTTATCCTGCATACGATGCAGCCAGTAACACATTATATAATTGGTTATGTTATGATTAAACCAAATTTATATAAGTATGCAGCAGCTTCATCTAGTCTGTGTTTTCCATACGTTCCTTTCCTGACCGATGCTCCTTTTATTAATGTATCCCATTGTGCATCACTAGTGTTTTCTGCCAGGTGTCTTCATCATTCAGTTACCTCGATATTCCGATCAATAACCGTTTCGGAGTGCAACATATCATTTACGTGGTCTGAAGCAAAACATCGAGAAACTTCTTTTCTGTATATTATTGCTATTACCAGAGGAGATTAGTGGTGGTCACCTTCAAGGGAGGACTCATTCGACTCCATACACATGGCATTCAGCTCTTCATTAGACTTTACTCATGTAACTATTCAGCGAAAACTGCGAGGAGAATTTTAAAGAGCACTAAAATGAAACAAGGAACCTGTAGCAAACGAATACCCTCAGAGTTATTGAGATCCTTAGGAGAACCAGCCATAACAGAAATATTCCCTCTGGTACGCTACATACACCAGATAGGCGAAGTATCCATAGCCTTCAGAAAGACGGTAATAATGTCATTTCCAAAGAAAGCAGGTGCTGACAGTATGCGAATATAACCGAACCACCAGTTTATTAAGTCGTGATTATAAAATGTTAAAACTAATTATTTTTAAGCTGATGGAATAACTAGTAGAATCAAATATCGAGGAAGATCACTTTAGGTTCCTAAGTAATGTATTAACACGAAAGCCTGATGAACACCAAGCTTGGATGGAGATTTGAGACTGATGTTTTCTGTCTGACAGTTAAGACCTGTTCTTATGTTAATCTAGACAAGTAATAGAATGTATAATTCACAACTCGTTGGACTTTTTTGCGTGCCTTGGGACTTCGTCATCGCATCCAGAGGTATCAGAACGGGCGAGTGTGCGAGGTTGGGAGTAGAGGGTAAAATGTTTCTCCTGAGCAGGTGGCGGTGGGAGAACGTTTGCCAGGATTTGATGAGAAAATCTCACTGTAAAGATAGTGGGAGGGGGCAGCCTTTTATTGAATGGAGAGAAGAAGAGGCGCACAGAAAGGACCTCCTCATTTTATTAGTCCAGCAATAACACTCTCAGCCGGCCGCGGCTCTAGGCGCCACAGTCTGGAGCCGGGCGACCGCTACGGTCGCAGGCTCGAATCCTGCCACGGGCATGGATGTGTGTGATGTCCTTAGGTTGGTTAGGTTTAATTAGTTCTAAGTTCTAGGCGACTGATGACCTCAGAGGTTAAGTCGCATAGTGCTCAGAGCCAATAACACTCTCAAACTCTAGAACCCTCTCTTTTCCGGCCTCCTCAGTGTCCGCGATTCTCATCCACACAGTGAAGTACTCCAGACGTGTATTTCCGTCGCTGTGACTTGAAACATCAGAAGACTAGCAAAAGTTTCAGTTTCTTCAGTATCGTGACCGCAACGAAACACCTAACGTAATATCGGCTATTAATATGGAACGGTACTATACGCGCAGTTGGTGGTAGCAGTGATGTACATCTCGATGTACATGACTGCTCTACATACAATTCACACCTAAGTGTTTGGCAGAAGGTTCACACACACACTTTCAGGCTAGTTCTCGGCCCTATTTCTCAATCGTTCAGCAGTAGAACTACACTTGGCAAAATGAACACCTAAATTTTTCCTTGGAAAGCTCTGATTTTATCTTATTTTATTATGATGGTCATTTCTCCATACGTAGGTGGACGTCAACAAAATAGTTGGGCATTCGAAGAAGAAAGTTTGTGAACACTTGGCACTACAAAAAAGGCCGTTATTTAATGATTGCCACCCAAATTCATCTGTCACAGCCGTGACTCTCTGTCCCCTATTTTTCAGTAATACAAACGGAACTGCCTTTCTGTGAACGTTTTCGATATCCCTTGTCAATCGTATCTGGTAATGGTCCCATACCTTGCATCTTCTATGTGCTGTGCGAATAAAATGTACTTTTTGGTTCGCTTCCCAGCAACATTTTGTTTATGGTGGTTCCAACTTACGACGTTCGTAATTGTAATCACACATATTGCACTAAATTAAGTGCAATGGTTGCTAATTATCTCCCTAACTTGAATTCCTACAGGCTTGTCTGTGAAATATTGTAAAGCCTAATAGCACGTACGATTCTCACCGTGCCAATGCCGATACGAGATGCAAATTTCCTTTGAAACGTGTAACTAAATAACAAGCTCGTAAATCTACCAGTTTTACAGAAGCTGGGTCGTGTATCACGCTCAGTGCGTTTCGTAGGGTCTGTTTTTCCGTGCAGGCTTGAGAGGATGGAAACACAGTATACTCGTTACTAATGCAGCCGTTAACAGTGTAAGCCGCTGGGTGTTTGCGATGTCTGATATGTGTTATGAATGTCAGTCACCTAACCGTCTCCCCGTTACGGCCTCACATCGCAGCACACATCCTGTCCTTGACTGCGCATGCAGCGCCGATTAAGATTGTCCAGTGCAAGCCCGGCGCTTATGGTATTCCCACGTCATCCATTGCCCAGTGAACGGAGATTTCCTTCCCGCTTACGAGTACGAGCAGCTTATGAAAGGTCGGTTCTCCAGTATTTTTGTACAAACGTCTTATCATTTGGTGGTCGCCCCATCCTTTTCCGTAGAGCAGTTTCACCCATGTGAGTCTTCGCTACTAACTGTAAGCACTGAATACAGATTTTGCCCTTAGGAGGCTCTGGTGCCCATCGCTGCATAGCGCCCCAACCGACTGCTACTAATTGTGTAGAAATCTTACAGTTGTGACGCCTCTGCAGTGCCGCTCAGCTTGGGGCCAAAAGCGGCGGCTAGTACCTGTTAGGACTTACGCCAGCTCTGAGTTTACGGCATCTAACGGATTTCATATGTGTGCTGAAAGGTAGCTGCCTCTCATCATATCTCACAAAAGCAATGAAGTTTCTATCGGTATAACTCAAAAAGAGTGTGCTTCATTGCTTGGTATTGCCCACTTCCGACTACTGCGACATCCTACAATAAAGTCCAAACAGTAACAACTCGCACTGTATTCATTTATGATACCTAACCTAACTGGCACTCTGAGTAGCGCGAAAAAAAAAGAAAGAAAGAAAAAAAACCACCTTCAAAGCAGGTAGGACACATTCACCACAAATTCGTGATCTACACGTTTATAATGGAATATAAAATTTGAACCCCCCAGGGTAGCCGAGAGCGCTAACGCGCTGATTCCTGGACTCGGGTAGGCGCGCCGGCCCCGGATCGAATCCGCCCGGCGGATTAACGTCGAGGGCCGATGTACCGGCCAACCTGGATGTGGTTTCTAGGCGGTTTTCCACATCCTGCTATGTGAATACCGGGCTGGTCCCCATGTTCCTCAGTTACACGACTCGCAGACATCTGAACACATTCGCTCTATTCCACGGATTACAGTCGACGCAGACAGTTGGGGTACACTAATTCCGTCCCGGGGGGTACAGGGTGGCGGCAAGAAGGGCATCCAGCCACCCCTTAAACAGTAACATGCCAAATCCGAATAACGATGGCTGACTCTTTGTAACTGTGGGTCAAGACTCAAGTGAAAGATAGAACGGGATATAAAATTCGAATTTATCCTCGATTTTCATTTCTTTTCCAAATATTTATCAGTCTGAGGTTTTTAGTTGAAGAAAATGGAAATGGGAAGAATTCAACATTGATTAACATTCATCCAGTAAATGAAGCCACCTGATGATGAACAAAACTTGCGAGACTGGTATGACAAGAAACAATAAAATCTGTTAAAGAAAATTTCATCAATTTAGTGGCTCGTAATTGTTTCCATAACATGTCTTACATCATAACTCACCACGAAACGCTCACGACGTCCTCTGCTGATAAAATAGCTTCAGGGAATTGTGTCTGAGGCCAGAGAATTCCATATAATTCATTGTGCGGCAAATAAGCCTTCATGGCATTTAAAGCTTAATGATAATGTAGAATGAAATTTTCACTCTGCTGCGGAGACGAGGTACCGGCGGAATTGAAGCTGTGAGGAGGGGTCGTGCGTCGTGCTTGGGTAGGTCAGTCGGTACAGCACTTGCATGCGAAAGGTAAAGGTCCCGAGTTCGAGTCTCGGTCCGGCAAACAGTTTTAATCTACAAGGAAGTTTCTTTATGATAATAATAGTATAAAGAAACTTCCTGAAAGATTAAAACAAATCAGTTTTGCTATTGGGGAGCAAAATAACTAAAGATGGTCGAAGTAGAGAGGATATAAAATGTAGACTGGCAATGGCAAGGAAAACGTTTCTGAAGAAGAGAAATTTGTTAACATCTAGTACAGATTTTAGTGCCAGGAAGTCGTTTCGGAAAGTATTTTTATGGAGCGTAGCCATCTGCCGGCAAGTGTGGCCAAGCGGTTCTAGGCGCTACAGTCTGAAACTGCGCGACCGCTACGGTCGCAGGTTCGAATCTTGCCTCGGGCATGGATGTGTGTGATGTTCTCAAGTTAGTTAGGTTTAAGTAGTTCTACGTTCTAGGGGACTGATGACCTCAGCAGTTAAGTCCCATAGTGCTCAGAGCCATTTGAACCATTTTGTAGCCATGTATTGAAGTGAAACTTGGACGACAAATAGTTTAGACAAGAAGAGAATAGAAGCTTTCAACATGTGGTGCTACCGAAGAATGCTGAAGATTAGATGGGTAGATCACATAACTAATGAGGAGGTATTGAATAAAACTGGGGAGTAGAGAAATTTGTGGCACAACTTGACTAGAAGAAGAGATCGGTTGGTAGGACATGTTCTGAGGCATCAATGGATCACCAATTTAGTAATGGAGGGCAGCTTAGGGAGGAGGGGGGGGGGGGTAAAAATCGTAGCGGAAGGGTAAAAGATGAATACACTTACCAGATTCAGTAGGATGTAGGTTGCAGTAGGTACTGGGAGATGAAGAAGCTTGCACAGGATAGAGTAGCATGGAGAGCCGCATCAGACCAGTCTCTGGATTGAAGACCACAACAACAGTAATAGTATGTAACATCAAAGAACGTGACTCGACTATAATGAACAAATAGTGCCAGGAAAATATACAACATTGCAAGAAATGATTTTTATGACGTATTCACAACGCAAGTAAGGAGAATGATAGTTGGTAGTCAGAGTAAACAATAAGGAACGATCTAAAAGTTTCCGTTTGAGGGCTTTGCCCCAGCGTGTATGCAACGTTGCCCCTCTCCGATGTGGTTATATAAGTACCGACATGTAGGTGAGGGATCAGTGTGTAATTCGTGCTTTCCGACGTACGTACGGTAATTCGGAAACGTGACCTATGGCGACGTTGTCACAAAATGTATCCAGACGGGATCGACGTGCTGTCATTCTTTTCTTGACTGTCGATGGACAAACTGCGGTAGACATCCGTTGGAGAACAAAGAATATGGAATAGTGCGCCAAAATGTGATGCTGCTTCTTGATAACGCACATTCCCGTATCGCAAGTGTCGTATCGCAGAGGTAACGCCAATTCAAGTGGGGGGCACTCGTGCACCCACCCTAAGTCCTGATCTCTTCTGATGCGATTATCACACCTTTGGTCCCTTAAAAAAAGGCCTTTAAGGGTGGACGATTCCCATTCTTACAAAGATGTGGAGCAGATAGTTACGGACTTCCTCATGCAACAGGACATGGTGTTTTACCAAACGGGTGACTTCAATCTGGTTCGTCGGTGGAGTGAATGCCTCAATGCTCACGCCGATTTTGTCCGATTGGCGTACCAAGTATGGACTTCCAACGAAAAATTTTTGATCGCCCCCTTATATTAATCATAAAATCTAGGAGAAGCTATGATTTTTTGTTAGCTTCCAAACAGCTATTGTTCAGTAAAGCGTGGAAACATATACATGAGGCATTTAGTGGTATTGTTGTGCGTGTGATACCGCAATCAGCGGTCTGACTCAGAGCAGGAAAATCAGTCGCTGCTGACATATGCGACACAATCTGACTTCCTGGCGCTTGAGACAGCTGCCAGGGAAAAGAATGAAATCGACTTTGCCTGCATGCAACATTATGGAGAACTGAACTGGTACACAAACAGTGGTGGAATAATTTTTTTTTTTTCATAATGCGGGGCTACAGTCATAACATATTTCTTTAAAGTCAGTTCCGCCATTAGACTGTTGTTTATTTACAGTGTTACATTTACACTTACACAATCATGATTTCGGCTTCTAGTTCCATCGTAAAGTGTTTTAAGTGTTATAAATTGCCTAAGATGGCATAATGTCGTATTAAAATACAATATTCGACACTTTGTCTAAGAGTCGATATTTCTGGCAGAGCCTACTGCTTTGTTTCATTCCTGAGTACACCATCTGGACTGAATGGCAGTGGGATAACTGTCATCGTAGAACGATAACGTTGTAAATCCACCTACAGATTTTAAAATTTCCTTGTTTTACGTGTTGTCTCAAGATCGTATGTGAAGTTGTCTCAAGATCTTTTCACCTGCTATACTGGCGCTGATAAGCCATTAATTAATTATGGAAATATTTTATATTATCGTTCGTGCTTTTTCGTTACATGACGGTGTGTTTTTAAAAAATGGTATCACACAAGTAATGTGTTGTCACTTGACGCTGTGCACCACCACTAGAGGCACACTATCGCCGCCTGCCTGTAGAATTTTGTTTCCTGTTGCTGGTATCACTATAGAACTGCCGGTCTGCCCCAGACAGTTATGTATGGAACATATAACTTCATTTCATCTGTACTACTCGATGTATTTGTGTCTTTTACTTGTAACTTATGGATTTTTTGTCATGGGTCACGTACTTACATCACATGACAATGTAACCACGTTTCACACATATCTAATGACGAGTTACCCCGAAACGCGTAGCATTAAAGTCATTCATTCACCAACTGATGCCATTTTACTAAGTGACCTATTCAGCATCTGTGCAGTAATGATCCAATAATATAAAAGAAATCTGCCTTCTTTTTGAATATGATGTGAAATAACTTAAGATAAACTATTCAACTATTCAGTTCCAGTAACATTCAAATAGATAAACTGAAGATAAACTATTCAACTATTCAATTCCAGTAACATTCAAATAGATAAACTGGAAAACCGAGCCTCATGAACTTCCCATTCTTTCGACAGAAACTCATTAGAAGTTGGGGGAAGTTTGTAAAGCAACGAGACAGTCCATAGTATAGGACTGGACAACCTGCGATTACAAGAACATGAAATAGCTCGTGTCACAGAGAAAACGAAAAGAACGTTACGTTCAACTTCCTCGTGGACACATTATACGTTCGACGTAATAGGGTGGATGTAACAGCTGTGTATAAGAAAGCTACAGAGAAGATTCTGTAGAATTCATGGGCGTTCTTAAATATTGTTAACAGGACAATCGACGACAGATGGGATCGACTTGTGTGGTACGTCTTTAAAGGTGTTTTTGTACGAAATCTGTCTCCGTACTCACAAGAAAACTAGTAAACTTTATACCTTATTGTCAGGTACGTGTTACATTCCTGTTACGGTAGTTCTCATGCCACATTAACTGACGTGTCTTGAGCGGTTTGGAAAGTCTTGTTATTTGTTTGCTGGATGCTGTAATGAGGTAGCTGTAGACAAACACAATGCTTCGAGAATGAGATTTCCACTCTGCAGCGGAGTGTGTGCTGATATGAAACTTTCTGGCACATTAAAACTGTGTGCCAGACCGAGACTCGAACTCGGGACCTTAGCCTTTCGCAGGGCAAGTGCTCTACCGTCTGAGCTACCCAAGCACGACTCACGCCCCGTCCTCACAGCTGTACTTCCGCCAGTATCTACCTTCCAAACTTCACAGAAGCTCTTCTGCACAGGTGGTATACAGTTTTTAGTGATTATTAATAGCAATGGTGAATTAAAAAATAGTCTACCCTCACAAAGGTTGCCTGGTTGCAGTGATTTCAGAAATTCAGAAGAATGAGATCGCAATATTGGATGTACCCGCATGTAGAGACAGATGGGAATACGTAATACACCCAGGAACAATGTCCAACATGGTCCTTTCGGTAGTCCAGGTGTTATGGCATGGGGAAGCATAAGGCTGCATGGACGTACTCATCTCCAAAACTTTGAACACGGTACACTCACAGCTCAACGTTACCGTCACACTGTACTCCACCCCTAAGTGCTTCTGTTCACGGATGCTTTCGGCCCTAACTTTATTTTTATGGGTGACATTTAGCGACCACACCGAACAGGGAGGATATGCGCCGTATGGACTGGCCAGCCAATTCCTCCGATTTAAATTCCGTCTATCACGTGTGGGATGAGGTGGAGAGGCGAACTGCTGCATATTCACATGCACCAACAACCATCCGCCTTGATGGTGGAAAGAATCGCCCTATTGCAAGAACTTCTAAACAAACTTGTGGCCAGCATGGGAACGCTTTGCAGAGCATGCACTGCCGTCCATGATGACCACATATCCTATTAAGAATCATGTTCCACTATTTATAAAGTGCAGTGGACCATAATTTCTGTTCACCTCATTGCGTATTTCCTTCAGATAGTTTCTGTACTACACTGTAGCAGTTCCTACTACGCATGGTCCAAGTTTCATCGAGCTATGTTACTTGACAGTGACACGTTGGTGAAAGTTACTGTTGTCCTGTCCGCCTCCGTAGCGTAGTGGTAGCGTTACCGACTACCACGCACCGGGCCCGGGTTCGATTCCCGGCAGGGGACTGGGTGTTGTGTGACCTTCGTCATCACTTTCATCATCATTGACTCGCAAGTCGTCGATGTGGCGTCACCTAAATAGGCCTTGCAATACGGCGGCCAAACTCCCCCAATTGAGGCCTCCTGGCCAACAATGCCATACGATCATTTCCACTACCGTTCGTAAGTTCCGCACACGAAGAAGTAAGATTTTGTAATTGACGATGGAACTTCCAATGCCTATGTGGCTAGTTGAAATAATCGAATGAAACACGATCGCTAGATGATTTACTCAACCATTCCTCTGAAAGAGTAACACCACACATTATTCAGAAAGAAATGCTCTAGATCAAAGGGCATCGGTTCTGTCGTACTTGCAAGGTTGGGCAGCGATGTAGTGACAGTGGATCGACGGCAAAGCTGTAAGACGAATTCGAGCAGCAACACACTATTATTTTATCAGGGTATGCAAAAGAATTTCGCACTATTATTTGTGATGAGTATGGAAAATAATTCATAAGCTCTGCAACAGTGCATATGGTCACAAGCATTTTGGTGCACAAGCTGCAATGATAAAAACGCACAGGAATCCTATAAACGAGGGGTAAAACAGAGGAACAGCTGCACCACGATTTTGCCGTTCTTGTAGGACTTACCTTTATACTGCGTCGGCGGTTGCTGCGGCGACAGTGGCCTCTGTACAATACGCACTCGTCATCGGTAGCAACGCTCATTCCTCATGGAGACGGCCACATGACGCGTCTTCTCTATAACAGTGTTCAGGTGATCTCTTGTTGCGCCTCCCAAAACAGTCGACCTTTCTTCTGCGGTTGGCTTCTGAGTATCTGTTGCTCTGGCTCTCCCCCTGATTGCCAATAGAGATCAGAAACGCAGCGAGTACGAAAGTAATGTTGCAGATTGCATACAATAGAAACCAAGGCGCCGCCGTTACGTCAATGCTGTAATGCGCTCCTTCGTTCCCACGGTAGTTTACTCTTATGGATACGTTCCCAGTGTAAGGCTAGTCGTGACTTAATATGACCGATTGTCGGGATCAGATGGCCGCTAACTAATCAGAACGGATATTATATGTAAAAATATATTATAAAAATGTTTTACACATATACATACATGCAAACAAATGGCATGCTGAAAAGTAATACCTCCGAATTTCTTACGTGAAAACTCTTAAAGCTTTCTGAGCAAAACAAACGTTATTAACATTCGCCATGTTTATTCTTCATAACTACATATTTATTTCTCAGCATAGTCACCTTGGCGTAGAACACATTCCTTCCGATGAGTGACCTGTTTGTTGGTACCGTCAAGGTAGAACTTTTGACTTTGTTGAAGGAGCCACAGCTTCATCACAAGCGAGGTGAAGTTCTCGAAGAGGTTCTTCAGATTCTGGAAACAAATGAAAATCAGATGGAGCCAAGTCGGGACTTTATGGAGGATGATCGGTGACTGTGAACCCAAGGCGGCGGACTGTTGCAGATGTCGCAGCGCTTGTGTGTTGGTCTGGCATTATCTTGCTGAAGGAGTAGGTGCTCCATGTGTAGACGGTTAGCTGTTACTCACGTACCGACATAGTTACGTTGCACTCCACCATGTTACTCCCTGCTATTGGGAACCCTCTAACCCTTTAGCGCCAGACGGCTGCGAATATGTGGGCATGAAGTATAAAGATGTAGAATGTTAATAATGTCTATTTTATTTAAAAAAGCTTTAGTTGGAGTTTTCATATACAAATTTCGGAGGAATTAATTTCCAGCACGCCCTAGGATATAATGTTGCTGACACCATAGTCTATATTAACAAACAGCTATACAGGTTCACTGTCCATGGCGTAAATTCCAGGTTAAGTGGCCTACAAAATGGCTTTCAGAGACAGCAAAAATTTTATTTTCCTTACATTGACCGAAATAAAAAATTTAAAACGCTGTCATAATCTGATCATTAATAGGTATAATCTTAAGTTAAAGGTTAAACAAGGTGAGGCAAGCATTACAATTAGAGACTGTATGTATGTCTTGAGTCATGGCGTGCAGATTATGCAGGCTACGTACATCCAGTATTTAAGAATGAGGGCACTTAGCGATTTCCACAAAACTTCATGTGCAACTTCGAACCGAGTTCTCTTTCACTTTCTTTCTCGAGGCCTTTGTCCCGCTCCAACGCGGGGTCGGCTTCGTTATTACGGATTTGGCAGTGTTAATTGCACAGGATCGCCGGATGCCCTTCTTGACGCCACCCCGAACCCCCGGGACGGAAGCAGTGTACCCCAGCTGTCTGCGTCTAGTGTAAGTCATGAAATAGTGCGAACGTTTTTGAAATGTCTGTGAGTCGTGTAACTGAGGCGGAACTTGGAGACCAGCCCGGTATTCACCTAGCGGGATGTGGAAAACCGCCTAAAAACCACATCCAGGCTGGCCAGCATACCGGCCCTCGTCGTTAATCCGCCGGGCGGATTCGATCTGGGGCCGGCGTGCCTACCCGAGTCCAGGAAGCAGGGCATTAGCGCTCTCGGCTACCCCGGCGGGTCAACTTTGTTTTCTTTCACTCCCCTCCACAAAATCATGAACGGAAAAATTTCATCGCTTACTACATTTTCGCCTTTCGTCCAGTAAAACTTCAACTTATTACTTCTTTGTTGCTAGCTCTGTTCGCAACACATTTTGTAGACAGGTTCCACACAATATCAATGAATGTACCTGCAATATTATATGACTGAACATCACATGTTTCAGGAGGTATGACGTCATAAACATAGAGATGAGTGAAAAACTAGCTTCTGCTTAAAACGGAGCGAAAATTACACAGACTGGATTCATCTTGTTTTTGATAATGAGAACCCTTAGCGATTTCAAACAAACTATAGACATAATGTCAAATCATTTCTAAACTTTCCCTAGTTTACATACTTAACGTCAAATAATCAACATGTTAATTCATTTGTAAGGTAGTCATACGTATGAAGCTGTTACATACATGAGAGTTCGAATCGTTAGACAACTGGTATCGTCTGATCGTTTCCTAGATTTCCGAGGATACTACCCTGCGAACAGGGTCTAAATGTGTACGTGCGTGTCTTTTTTTTTTTTTTTTTTTTTTTGAGATTTCGACGTGAACCTTAAGAGAGGACCACGTTCCGTTCACAGCGAATGTGCAAACGTGGCAGATGCATAATGAGTCCAAACCACAGCTGTTATCTTGGAATCATGTGCATATTCGAACTAGGGACTTTTTCATCCCCGCTCAAGTGGAAAAAACTCGGTTTGTTGGTGCAAATTTAACAGGAGTTTATACTATTGCTTACCTTTTCTGTTTTCACACTCTCTTTCCTCGCCTATGATTGCTTATGAGCAAGAGTGTAGTCCGCAGTAGATATGTACACTGCTGGAAAAGAAGTTCTACACTCTCAAGGGTAAGGTCATTTTACTGACAAGTGATGGACGAAAAGAAATTCAATTAAAATGAAATACAAATGTTACAGTAAAGGCATCCCAAACACTCGCATCAGTACACAGTGCAGCCCCCTCTGGCGGTAGCGCAGGCGTGTATGTTCTCGCAGGCAGGCGATCTTAAAGGTGCCGGTTGGCATCCTGCGATAGACTGAACCAAGTATCTTGCGTCTTCTGTTGCAATTCGCCAATGGTTCCTGCAGGCTCTGGAGAACGAAAAGGTTAACATGTCATTAAGCCCCACACATGTTCAATTGGCGAGACATGTGTGGCCCTATTCTGTACCGTTCAGACCAATCGGTGTAGTAGGTTAGTGTCGGTAGTGACGCCATTTTACATCTACATCTACATCTACATCTATACTCCGCGAGCCACCTTACGGTGTGTGGCGGAGGGTACTTATTGTACCACTATCTGATCCCCCCTTCCCTGTTCCATTCACGAATTGTGCGTGGGAAGAACGACTGCTTGTAAGTCTCCGTATTTGCTCTAATTTCTCGGATCTTTTCGTTGTGATCATTACGCGAGATATATGTGGGCGGTAGTAATATGTTGCCCATCTCTTCCCGGAATGTGCTCTCTCGTAATTTCGATAATAAACCTCTCCGTATTGCGTAACGCCTTTCTTGAAGTGTCCGCCACTGGAGCTTGTTCAGCATCTCCGTAACGCTCTCGCGCTGACTAAATGTCCCCATGACGAATCGCGCTGCTTTTCGCTGGATCATGTCTATCTCTTCTATTAATCCAACCTGGTAAGGGTCCCATACTGATGAGCAATACTCAAGAATCGGACGAACAAGCGTTTTGTAAGCTACTTCTTTCGTCGATGAGTCACATTTTCTTAGAATTCTTCCTATGAATCTCAACCTGGCGCCTGCTTTTCCCACTATTTGTTTTATGTGATCATTCCACTTCAGATCGCTCCGGATAGTAACTCCTAAGTATTTTACGGTCGTTACCGCTTCCAATGATTTACCACCTATGGCATAATCGTACTGGAATGGATTTCTGCCCCTATGTATGCGCATTATATTACATTTATCTACGTTTAGGGAAGGCTGCCAGCTGTCGCACCATGCATTAATCCTCTGCAGGTCCTCCTGGAGTACGTACGAGTCTTCTGATGTTGCTACTTTCTTGTAGACAACCGTGTCATCTGCAAATAGCCTCACGGAGGTACCGATGTTGTCAACTAAGTCAT
This sequence comes from Schistocerca piceifrons, assembly GCF_021461385.2. Lineage (NCBI taxonomy): Eukaryota > Metazoa > Arthropoda > Insecta > Orthoptera > Acrididae > Schistocerca > Schistocerca piceifrons. The sequence goes on along the minus strand of NC_060143.1, from coordinate 383,373,023 downwards.
TTATGTATATTGTAAACAATAAAGGTCCTATCACGCTTCCCTGCGGTACTCCCGAAATTACCTCTACATCTGCAGATTTTGAACCGTTAAGAATGACATGTTGTGTTCTTTCTTCTAGGAAATCCTGAATCCAATGACAAACCTGGTCCGATATTCCGTAAGCTCCTATTTTTTTCACTAAACGTAAGTGCGGAACCGTATCAAATGCCTTCCTGAAGTCCAGGAATACGGCATCAATCTGCTCGCCAGTGTCTACGGCACTGTGAATTTCTTGGGCAAATAGGGCGAGCTGAGTTCCCTATCTAAATATCATGTTCAGTAAGCTTCTGAGACTTGTTACCGAACGGACCTCCCACCGATTTTACGACAATTGTACCGTGAGGTTTTGGATTTCGGTCTGGCCCTGTCGATCGGTGAGCTGTGGTTTATGTACACCTATAATTTGTTATTTTAAACATATGGTTCAAATGGCTCTGAGCACTATGGGACTTAACATCTATGGTCATCAGTCCCCTAGAACTTAGAACTACTTAAACCTAACTAACCTAAAGACATCACACAACACCCAGCCATCACGAGGCAGAGAAAATCCCCGACCCCACCGGGAATCGAACCCGGGAACCCGGGCGTGGGAAGCGAGAACGCTACCGCACGACCACGAGATGCGGGCATATTTTAAACATATTTAGCGGTTTTAGCTTTGGATTTAGTGATTGTTACTAAAGGAGCACCAGAGGACAACTTAAATTACTGGGAATGTAACTAGCAGCAGTCATCTTCATAAGCTTGCTTATCACAAGTATTTATCTACGATCGAATCCTCAACCACAGTAGACAGAGATGAAAGATCTCTGCCGTAACATTTTTAGACTGTAGCGCCATATACGAAACATTTTCATTCATGAGATGCATGTTATAAACTTCGACGAAGTGCAGGAGCTCGCTTCCTGCGCCCGGGTTCCCGGGTTCGATTCCCGGCGGGGTCAGGGATTTTCTCTGCCTCGTGATGACTGGGTGTTGTGTGCTGTCCTTAGGTCAGTTAGGTTTAAGTAGTTCTAAGTTCTAGGGGACTGATGACCATAGCTGTTAAGTCCCATAGTGCTCAGAGCCATTTTCTTGCAGGAGCTCTCGAAAATGCGTTTTTTTTCAGTTTTGTTTTTAAGACCCAAACCGTTGACGCATCATATAGAGAAGTGGGCTACTTAATCATTTGGATCTCTAGGAGCGTGTTATAACCACATTCTGCTTATCTTTTTATTCTTTGAAACTCTCAGAAAAAATTTTTTCAGGTGTTTTTATAGATGTATTAGTACAGTGTGGTACTTGACACCATTCCTAACTCATTTTCCGAAACGTAAAATCCAAAATACGATGTCCATGTGAATGGGAATAAGATGACATAATGCAGCATTTACGACACTCTGCAGAATACAGTCAATTACGCTATCGTTATTATGCATGCATGGAAACATGCGGTCAGAGAAACTGTAAAAATTTATATGCATTTCAGCTGAGAATCATGGAAATGGATATACTGCGCCTGATACTGTTAAGGAGGAAGCAAGGGCGATGAAGGCGGGCACGTCAGCTCTATGGAATGCGGCGTCATGCGTTATGGCAACGTAAACGCTATTTGGGTACTTGGAAGAATATCGTGCCTGTGTCGTCTGCTAGCCGCTTTGTGTTCGTGGCGCTGTGCGCAAGCGTGAATCTGCAGCCGCTTGCTTTTGATTGGCTTGCGCGACGCGAACCGACAACAACGCTTCGGTTCTGTAGAGCCGAATGCTATCGCTGCCGAAATACATACTGAATAACACAGGGACTCTAATTCGAGTACTAGACCGTTCGGTGCTATTGAGTACCGAAACGATCGACACAATGGCGGAAAGATACAGAATAGGCACCCTGGTGATCTCGCTGTATAGGGGAGTTGCTGTACAGCACGAAGAGAACGTTGCATAGCAGCAGTCGTATGTGGACTGTACTCTTCTGCTAAAAAAGCGCATCACTTCTCTGGCGAAGAAATGGCAGTACAACTGGGATAAGTGTCCATGACATGTGAGGCTACGAGTTGTCCTCTCAAGCATGGGGTGGGACATATGTGTCATGGGCGAATACACTTCGGAATAGCCTCTCACTATATCTACACTATGCACGTGAACGTCAATCACTCGCAGACAGACAGAACCTGTTCTCGTCACTGAAGACAACAGAGGGTTTCACTCTCGTCGAGTCTTTCACGACACCAGAGTAACCACACTCGGCGCTATCATGGTGTCGGCCGTAGCCTGGCCAGACGCACACGTGATATTAGTCCTTCTGCAATCAGACGGCTCCAAATGGTCCTTGGTTTCACTGTAGGTGCGGAATGCGCCCAGATTTCGTCCCTCTATGCTGTCCAGCCAACCACTGCTGTTCTCACAATGCGTTGATGCTGACATGCATCTAGGGTAAGGTGGTACAATTTCGATATAGGTACAATTTCGATATACGTACAATTTCGATATAGGTACAATTCCGATCAACATAAGGTTTCGCGCCATTTGTCGGTCTCGTAGTGTTGGTAGCACTTGGCTGTGTGTGGCGTTGTAGTGTAGCCGCTTTCTACAGCTCCTACTGTCTTTTCCAAGAATACAACACTTTGTGATGCGGTATAAATTTTTTTCCTGTTAAGAGGAAAGTGAAGCTACTCGATCTCACGCGCTCTTATAAATTTCCTAGTTTCCAAGCGCTTGCAAATTCTATATTAGTGAGGTTAGAAGCTTGTTTTCCGTTCGGGCGTGTTCTGGGGCACCTACAGAGAAAGTCTGTGTGACATGTGCTGCCATCTCTTAGCACAATTCACTACTATTTAGTCGTGATTTCACTCACGCCGACAGTATATTTTCGATCAGAAAAATCATACAATTTCGATACCCTAGTACAATTTCGATCAATGCAGTTTTTTATTTTAGTCCGTCACGATTGGTTACCATAGACATACTACACACAATTATTGCACATAAATTCTGTATATTTAAACGTTTTCCTACGCGATTTTTTAAAGTCATCTCTTATTTTATAGATGCCCCGAAAACGAGCAGAAAAGAAAATCTACAATAAATGGAGTCCACCTGCATTAGATGAGGCAATAGAGAGTGTAATGAGTGGACGTTTGAGCCTTCGGGCTGCTTCAGAATTATGACTTTCCTTTTAGCACTTTACATGATAAACCACAAATTAAAAGGAAAATGCAAGCTGGATTAACTCCAACCAGTGCTATAAAAAACAAAATTGGTCATCCAACGGTACTCAGTTCTGAAACGGAAGACGCTTTGGTCCAGAGACCTTTATTTCTAGAACAGCGAGAATTCGGTCTGTCGCCATTCCAGTTAAGAAAAGCTGTATTTCGGTTAGTTGAGAAAAAATAATTTGAAACATCCGTGGAACTTAGAAAGCAAGGTTGCTGGAATCGATTAGTTTAGAGCATTTGTTAAGAGACACACTCAGCTTAGCCTGAGAAAACCCGAGGGTCTTTCGCGAGCCAAAGCTGAAGGCTTAAATAAAGCAGAAGTGAATAAATACTTTCAGAATTTAGGAGAAATCTAACAGGAATATGATTTGTTTGATAAACCAGAGTGTATTTATAATATGGATGAATCCGGCTTTCCTCTTAACAACAGACCCACAAAAATAGTAAGTCGTAAAGGAAAGCGAGAAGTTGTTTCACTAACAAATGTGGATAGAGGACAAAATGTGACTGTTGCTGCATGTATGAATGCAAGTGGTACGTATTTACCACCAATGGTAATTTTTAAAATGAGGAAACGCCCTGAATTTAAAGATGGCTTACGTCCTGGTTCCATTACGGAGATGAGTGTATCGGGACACATTAATGAAGAATTGTTCATGGTCTGGCTTAAACACTTCAAGAAATACAAAACAATGGGTAGCTCTATTACACTTTTTATTATTGGCAACCTTGGCAGCCATACCAGCTTAGATGCTGTAGAATATTGTCGGGAAAATGGGATAGAAATTTTGGGATTGCCTCCGCACAGTACACATGTATTGCAACCATTAGATAGAACTTTCGTCAAGTCCCTAAAGGCTCAGTATCACAGAAATGCAACTAACCTGATTCATCGCAGTCATAATGAAAGCATTACAAAACATCGATTCGGTACTATTTTCTGTGATGCCTGGAGCAAAATGGTTCAAATGGCTCTGAGCACTATGGGACTTAACATCTGTGGTCATCAGTCCCTTAGAACTTAGAACTACTTAAACCTAACCAACCTAAGGACATCACACACATCCATGCCCGAGGCAGGATTCGAACCTGCGACCGTAGCGGTCACGCGGTTCCAGACTGAAGCGCCTAGAACCGCACGGCCACACCGGCCGGCTGCCTAGAGCAAAACTGCGTCCGTTGGATGCGCAGTCAAAGTGTTCCAGTGTACAGCCCTTTTGCAAAGACATTGTTTCCGAGGATAAATTTCCACCTTCAACGTTATTCGAGGCTCCTGCTCCTTCAATCTCCACCAGTCAAGCTACTAACAGCATTATGGGAGAAGAACCCTTATCTTCAAAAGATGCAACTGAAGAACACGGAAAATCCGTAACGCCAGTGTCCAGTACCATTTCTCAGCACGATGCTGTCAAGGATATTTTGCCAAGTCCAGAGAAAAAATTATCGTCTCGGAAGTAGTCGAGTAGTCATGTAGATGTAGATGAAGAGGAAAACACAGGCATCAGCTAGACTCACTTCGGATGGAAACCTGGAAAACCTCCACAGCAAGAGAAAACTTTTTCAACAGGGCACAAGGAAAGCAATGAACAAATGCAACAATTACAATAAACAGAAATGTACGTCTGTGAGTAATGATGAAAAAAGTGTACCAAGCATCAAATAGCTAGCAAACAACGAGAGCAATTGTGGATTTTGTTTATTTAATTACTATAGTGCAGAATCAGTAGCTAAGGGTGACTGGATTCACTGCCAAAAATGCAATGTTTGGTACCACGAAGTATGCGTTGGTGCCCGAGGGAAAAAGTGCTTTTTATGTGGAAGATGCCAGTGATCAAAATTGTACCAGAAAATGATCACAATTGTACCTAGTGTGGTATATTTTCGATCGATTTTTCTCAATTCTGTAACCTTTTTTTGTGTTTATACCAACATTTGTAATTGTCTAATATTTGTGTTAAACATTCAAGAACATGTGCCATAGTTAAAATTATTTCTTTTCTCAATGTATTTCCAGTTACAATAACATTTGTCCGAAATGATTACAATTGTACCACCTTACCCTATACTGCGTGGACAGACATCCAGAACCTGGTATAGTGGTCTGGAAATGTTCCACAGACAACTGCTAAAAGCAGACACACTCTACAGATACCTTCTGCCAAACATTTACAGCAACACATCCATTCGTCCATCCAGTATCCAGCTGGCCCATAGTGGGACCCCAATCAAATGGCTGAAGTTGTTCGCCAGAGATACATACTCGTTGACAGGGCATGCTTGTGCTCCAGAATAAACGTTGCTCATATTGTTCTCTTTTTGCTCAGCCCTCCACTGCCCCATCTGGTCAGCGATGACAGCGGTAAACGAATCACAAGCACTACATCCCTCAGTATGTACATGTTATACCCTGATGCCCTTAAGGCGTTAGAATTTTTTTATAGCATTTGTTTCTGAGAGCACACTTGCGCAGCGCGTAATTAAAGGAAAATCGGCACTGAAATTCTGAATTTATTTTGTTCTCAGGCAAGACGACGATCCTCCAAGGGGTGACGGGGCGGTTCAGCAGCGGTCAGCTGACCGCCATCATGGGCTCCTCCGGTGCGGGCAAGAGCTCCCTCATGGACATACTCACCGGCAACAGGTAGGCACCCACTGCACCCTCTGCCTTTAATGAGCATGGAGCGGTACAGCTTCTTTTATACGTTCTGTTCGGCGTCTACTATGTTCCAAAACGGCCATTACGTCACAGGTCTCTTTATGTAAGTTTTACGTCCAAGCTCTGTCATTTAAACACCACCGCGAAATCCGAAATACGTCTCACCAGGTCTATGCCACAGACGTCTATGTGCATCACTCGCACGGTGATAAAACCTAACCTCATCACTGAAGTCTTGGAAGTAGTGTATCCCTTTCCATAGCTGCTCGGTCCCCAGTGAATACCGGTTTAAAATATCGGGATCGGTGTAAAGGAGAATTCAGTCAGAGTGTGTATCAGGTAATCGTACGCATTCAATATTTGAACTGTGCGATAAACATGTTGACCTCTACTGCTGCCGCCTCGCGGTCTGATTTTGAGGCGCCTTGCCACGGTTCGCGCGGGTCTCTCCGCCGGAGGTTCGAGTCCTCCCTCGGGCGTGGGTATTTGTGTTGTCTTTAGAGTAAGTTTGATTAAGTAGTGTGTAAGCTTAGGTAAAGATGATCTCAGAAGTTGGGTGGCATAAGAACTTACCACTACCTACTGCTGTTCTCTTCCTATTTCTGTTAAGTAACAAACAAGAACTAGAAGACAAACGCCATTTGAACTATGGAATGGGTGATAAGGAGGCAAATAAAACAGATCAGATACTTGTAACTTTCAGTGGACAAAATAAGAAGGTAAGCTGACAGTTATTACTCACATACTTTTATCGTAATATGTTGATACAATCCGTAATTCATTGTATCACTGAATGGATTTGCTTTCTAAACGTAACAGTTGGACATACAGAATCTGATCGCATTAGTACGTGATGGCAGAGTGGGATAATTGTGCGCCGGCGGAGGTGTGGAGCCAGTGTAAAATAAACTGGAGGAAGCTCAAATGTAGCAGAAAGGAAAGAATGAAAAGGAACTATAGACAGCGGTTATCGCGAGACCGTTTTGATCAAACTGTCTCGTAACATCTGCAAAACCTGTAAGATTTCGTCAAGTTAAAACAGAACAAATTAATCCCCATTGCGTAATAAATTATGAATTTATACTAGTGATTGCCGAAACATAACCACCCGGATTTTGATTTCATATACTAAATTGTATGCGTAGCTAAATGGTAGGTCACCGGGGAAGCAAGTGAACGAAGATAGGAGCGAGCGAGGAACGTTTGTGTAGGTCGTGAAGGCCAAAGGGCGCCTACTCCCGTGCTACTCGTAGAACTGCCCACTCGCCTAGTGAGGCGACTTTTTAAACGGCTGGAGCAGTGGTTGCCTTCTGGCAAGGGAGGGTGAGGGTGGGGGGGGGGGGGGGGGGCAGAGAGAAAAGGGGCCAGTGCAACATAGTAGGCGCCATGTGTCTGCTGCCAGATAATGCAGAGTTCATCTCACGAATGCAGAGGACAGCAGGGTTTGTTTTTATCAGGCCATGTCCGCAGGACGAATGCCGCCTGTCGGCCAGAGATCTAGATGAACTGCTCTTGTAGTAGGACTGAGCAGGAAGTCAAACATCACAGGAAAAGACGGGCTTTTGAGATAACATTTTAGAAAGTGCGATGGGAACAGAAAGTTGGGATATTCAGAAAGAGATCGAAGCTGGTTAATATGTTTGAAAACTAAATATCTTATGTGGTCTATACCGCTTTACTATATTTTTAATATATTTTATGACTAACAATATTTCCGAAAACTATGTTTCAAAAAATTTCGTCTGACGGAAGAATGGGGAACGAGGTGCTTCAATCCTCATTCTGCCCTCCTGACCAAAAGTTTCGGTATGCTAACATATTCGCGCTTCTTTGTGCTGAAAAAGTGTAGCAGAGAGACAGTGACGATGGAAGAGGGAGGAGACAGTGCCAGTGGGAAAGAAAAAGAGAGGAGACAACGATGGTTCGAGAGAGGAAGTGGCAATGAAAGAGAAACGGATGAACAAAATGATAGCGAAAGCCAAATAGAGATATTGATGGTCAGTGAGAGCCAGTGGCAGTAAACGAAAAAGAAAGATGGATGGAGATAGAAGAAGTGGGAGCAAAAGAGATGCGATATTGTGGAAATGAATAATACGGATTAGTGGAGACCACACATAGGACTGGAGGTCTAGATTCTCCAAGACAGGTGAACTATGTGGGTATAGGAAAGGGCGCATTTTTGACCGACGTTTTAAATATGGGGAAAATGAGTTAGAAAAAAAAGTTTGGAAATTTGTGGTAAGATCCTAAGGGACCAAACTGCTGAGGTCATTGGTACCTAGGCTTACATACTACTAAATCTAATCCGGCGGGGGCAGCCATACGGACCGTGGCAAGGCGCCGCTAGACCAAGCGGCTACCCCGCGCAGCAGTAAGTTGGAACCACCATAATTTTTGAGCTGCCGCGGTATGTTGGAGAAAGTGGCTAAGGGAAAGACAGATAAAAGGAGATAGGGTAAGTGAGAGAGGAGAATGTGTTGTAAATCAATGGACGAAAAAAGGAGACAGTGGGAAAAGCACATACACAGTGTATCCCAGAAATTTTGCGGCAAACTTCGAGGGGCTGTAGAATGTGTCTTGAGGAACAAATCGAGGATTGGAACATGTGTCGGAAATGTCATCCAACGAAGCTGCTTATCGTCGAAGTTGTAGGCGCTAGCACCTGCCGCTAGGTCAACCATTCGGCAGAAAATGTGGCTTTGCAAGCTAATGGACCGTAGGTGGAACGTCTTGCAATGTTGCTTCCTATTCACTGATCGCGAATGATTGCCACCATCGACAGCGAAGAAGGTGGAGATGGATGTTATGGAGGAAGGCCTTGTCTCCTATGAATGCAATGCTCTGTTGAATTGGTGAATGACGGTTTCGGACACGCGTTTCCATCTGCAGTTTACTTTTCCCCTGTAACACCCTAAAATGCCCAATGTTTTTCGGTCCATAAGAGAAAAAAATGCAGCTTAAAATCCGTGTAAGAAACCGTTATCCACCAAGGCAGCAGAGCATCGCATTCATAGGAGACAAGGCCTGTTTGTGCAACAGCCGGTTTCCTATTCTCCACTGGCGATCGTAGTAATCAGTCGGGATCACTGAATAACAAAATAAATCGCGAGACGTTCCGTCTACGGCACGACAGCGTACAAAGTCAAGTTTGCTGCTGAAGGGTTGCCTAGTGGCAGGAGCTGTCGCCTGTAACTTCGACGCTCTGCGGCAGCGTCGGATGGTGTTTGCAGACACGGGTTCCTATCCTCGATTTGTTTCTCAAGCATAGAGAGATTAAAAGACTGTGGATATGTTCGCACGCCCGAATTTTTGATGAGGAAGATGGGATCAGGATTGAGGCAGCTACTACCCCACTTTTCTGTCAGAGTCTTTTAAAGAGGCGGTGGTGGTGTTAAGTTCCTATGGGACCAAACTGCTGAGGTCATCGGTCCACGAGCTTACACACTACTTAAGCTAACTTACGCTAAGGACAACACACACACCCATGCCCGAGGGTGAACTCCAACCTTCGACAGGGGAAGTCACGCGAACCGTGGCAAGGCGCCTGAGACCGCGCGGCCACAACAGAGCGGCTTTTAAAGAGTGACTTACAGGTATTCGCCCTCTGTGTGCTCTGATGGGATCATTTATTCTCTGGTAAAGGCTTAGCAGGTTTCGGTCCCTATTCTTCGCTACTCATACGATCCTTCGGATTCACATTATCGTCTCCTTGATCCCAATGACAAGAAGATTGTTCCGTTTCGATAAAGACCACAGAATACCTTCTCGAATTGTTTCCTCGAAATCTCGGTTGCATGGCCCAGTTCTGTGATGACTTCCTCTGTTGAGTCTACACTTATAACGCTAACCTGTTTGTGACTGCAGTTGGACATTCTTTTTCTCTTTGCGTTTCGATCTCGACCCTTTTTTTTTTTTTTTTGGGTCATCAGTCTTCTGACTGGTTTGATGCGGCCCGCCTCGAATTCCTCTCCTGTGCTAACCTCTTCATCTCATAGTAGCACTTGCAACCTACGTCTTCAATTATTTGCTGGATGTATTCCAATCTCTGTCTTCCTCTACAGTTTTTCCCCTCTACAGCTACTTCTAGCAACATGGAAGTCATTCCCCCATGTCTTATCAGATGTTCTATCATCCTGCGGCTTCCCCACGTCGGAGGTTCGAGTCCTCCCTCGGGCATGTGTGTGTGTGTGTGTGTGTGTGTGTGTGTTGTGTGTGTGTGTGTTGTCCTTAGCGTAAGTTAGATTAAGTAGTGCGTAAGCTTAGGGACTGATGACCTGAGCAGCTTGGTCCCATAAGATCTTACCACAAATTATTATCATCCTATCCCTTCACCTTATCAGTGTTTTCCTCATATTCCTTTCCGCTACGATTGGGTGCAGAACGTTTTCATTCCATACCGTGTCAGTCCACCTAATTTTTAACATTCCTTTCTAGCACCACATCTAAAATGCTTCGATTCTCTTCTATTCCACTTTTCCCACAGTCCATGTTTCACTAGCATACAATGCTGTACTCCAGATGTACATTCTCAGAAATTTCTTCCTCAAATTAATGCCTGTGTTTTATACTAGTAGCCTTCTCTTGGCCAGGAATGCCCTTTTTGCCATTGCTAGTTTGCTTTTGATGTCCTCCATACCACATCAATCATCAGTTATTCTACTGCCTAGGTAGCAGAATTCCTTAACTTCGTCTACTTCGTAACCATTAATCCTGATGTTAAGTTTCTGTTCTCATTTTTGCAACTTCTCATTACTTTCGTCTTTCGACATTACCAGGTATAAATTTTATGCGTAGCGAACCTTGAACAAACAGCCATCTGGTAAGTTTCCCGAGTGATTAATGAACATCTCTCGACTGCTGGGAAACCGTCATTATATCACCAGGCGGCAAATACCACACCCGCTACGTCAGCTGAAGGAAATCTTTGGCGCCCTGGTAATGGGATGTTTCCCCTCGCCTCCTTCCAGTCACATTTTCCCACTGCGCAACATTCCTTCTAATTCTCAGAATCTCCCGTGCAATAATGACTCCAGAGTAGCACACATTTTCTTTCTTGCGAGACTGTAGAATTTGCTGTTGCAGCGACTATGAGACAGTGCGATAGTAATCTTCGCACCGAGTTTAATGTTAATGATCTCTCTAGTCTGCAGCAACCGTTAAGTCGCTATTTTGTCAGACTTACCGTCCTCGAGTCCATATTCTGGATAAACCAGCAATGTGCCATTATTTCTGTTTCTTTCTCATCTAGGAGTTATTTCCTGCCTTCCTTTCTTCCTTCTTTCTGGCTCCTGAATCTTTATTTTAACTGAGAAAATATATACGATAACGAAATAAAGCTCACGCGACATCCACCTATTACCTTGCGTGTTAACTTTGTAGTTTGTTCAGTAAACAACAGTGTGGAAGTGTATCGAATGCCTTCCTCTAGTGAAGGAAAATATACGGTCCAGCCACATCAATGTGACAAACGCCAATGTTTTACGTCAGGGTGCAGTAACCACTCACAGATGGCAGGTGGCAGCACTAGCAATGAAGGGAGGGAACGAAACAAAACAGTGCAGTTGTTATGGTACCGCAGAAACGGAGCGATTTATGTGACGTCAAGAAGTGCGTGATCATTGACTTCCGCGCCAAGGGTGGAAGCATTTACGAAACGGCTGATTTTTTAAACAGTTCGCGTACCGCCGTGGTTAAAGTATTCCGTGTATGACAAAATGGCGCTATCCAAAACTGGCGAAGACACAAGTGTTGTACACCACGGAACTGTAGATCTTAAAAACTGTAGAGGAAGAGAATGGAATGCATAAGAGAGGAATGCCAATGGTTTACACCATAGTTTTTTTGGATGAGCAATTTATTTTCTTAGCACATTTTCGTGCGGTTTTGACCGTTCGAAGTCAAGTACTTCCCTTGATAGAGACGGAGCACAAGATGGAAATGGGAGATTAAATCAACCGAGCCCTTGTCGAAAAAAAGATCCAGACACTTGCGTTGAGCATTGAGGGAAATCCGCCGTCCGGAGTGGCCGTGTGGTTCTAGGCGCTACAGTCTGGAGCCGCGTGACCGCTTCGGTCGCAGGTTCGAATCCTACCTCCGGCTTGGAGGTGTGTGATGTCCTTAGGTTAGTTAGGTTTAAGTAGTTCTAAGTTCTAGGGAACTGATGACCACAGCTGTTAAGTCCCATAGTGCTGAGAGCCATTCGAACATTTTTTTTTTTTTTTTTTTTTGAAGGAAATCCCGGGGAGCAAAAATCTGGATGGTCAGACGGGTATTTGATCCGCCGTTGTCATCAACATGAGTAATTTTATCTTAACACTGCACCATATCATTCGATCATTTATACTCCAGAGAAACTAGTACTTCTTTGTAGTAGCCAGTCACACGTCTATATGAATTTTTGAAAAGAAATCGGCCCCGAAACATACGAGAACTGGAATGGTAGGACTGCTGGAGAAAGAGATAAAGAAAAATTGAATATGACAGTAAATGAAATTAATTGTGAGAGTCGACTAGAGAGCACTAAGTGTTTATCTCACAATCTGTAATTAGTCTCGTTCCGCTCCTCAGACTTTGTAATGGATCTCAAGAGGCTGTCAACAGCTTAACTGAATGATTATCATTGTGAAAGCGCAGTAACACAGTGTCTGTAGCGCTCCTAACACGCCATCTTGAGCAATACTCGACGTTACCGTAGAAATGCCGTTAGAAATGCAGCGAATTTACCTTCTCGTCTAACAGGCTGAAACGTCGTCGAGCGTTCAGCATTACGTTTTATAGCTGCCGAGTAACATGGGTCTTAAGACACTTGTGTCAGCGAGATATCCGTCTGTTCTTTCTTCAAGAAAGAATGCTTTCTCACTTCTGTTACGTAGTTGGTCAGGAGCGAACGGCTGGTTTTAAAGCGTTATTAATTCTCTCTTCCAGGTAAGAGCTTGCATAGCCCGCTACTATGCTTTAACAGCCTCGGCACGTGGACAGCGGAATCTTTAGAGTAAAAATTACACGTGCTTCTTTATACTGTGATTAGTGGCTAAGTAATACATGATTTGCTGAATTTATTGTGTGTGAAGATTATAGTCTCACTGCAGTCACCTTTTAACGAAGATAAGCAATACATGTAGCACATAAGCCGAAAATCTGTTGTTGTATTTGCATTCGCATCACATTTGTACGTGTAGCTGACAGTGTTCAATATGTGCGCTAAAATTACGCTGATACTACGTTTCTGCGGTATACGCTAGTCTGAAATACAACCGTTATTCCTTACAAATGGCTCACTGCTTTGCGCTGTTCTGTGGAAACGAAAAAGGAAAACCTAGTGGCCTAAGTTACCATGAATTTCCGATTGGTGACTAAGAAATAAATGGTTACGAGTGATTTCTAGAGAAAAATTCACACCAAATACGCAGCCAAATTCATCAGTATTTTGTAATTAACATTATACCGAGGCAGATTATAAATCTGGTTCCAAGAGAAAGATTCTGAAAACATGTAGCATTACCAGCGGATTTCAAATTATCCTCTCCATGAAGTTCCAGTAGCAGTAATATCTAGGCCACAAATTGAAAAGCTGCCTCCCAAAAATCAGGTGCGTCTTAGACGTTAAAGAAGCGCATCACTACGCAAGAAACGCGCGCAAATGTTCCATTAAATGTGTTCACGGAAGCTCGAGTTCAAACAGAAAATGACGAACCTTCCAAAGTAAAAGGCTTTGCAAAAGAACTAAGGTCACAGAAAAGAACTACGATCACAGAAAATAAACATTCGCGTACAAAACCATCACTACCTCATAGTGAAGGCGAAAACAATGAGAAAGTACGGTTGCCTAATCATATTGTCAACATACTACCAGTTACGGGCGAAATACGATGCAAGTTTCTGTGTGTATAATAGTTATTGTCTTATGCTCATACCAATATTAAAAGAATCTAATATCATCTTCTCAGGAAAGTAAAATTTAAATTTTCCCTAAATAGCAATAATGAACAAAGAATAAACTCTAAATTTGAAAATTTTAAACTAAGCGAGCGTTTAAAGAGTTTTGTATTTTTTTTCCAGATACATAGCTTAATTTTCCCCCCCTCCCCCCTCCACACACACACACACACACACACACACACCTCTGCACAATAGATGTTGTTCTCGTTGGGTTGGTTCCTGTGCGTCTGCGATACAGATGACCGTACCGCAGGGACAACCACATTGGAGTGATGTCTTTTGAGAGGCCGGACAAACGTATGTTTCCTGAAGATGGGAAGCAGCCTTTTCAGTAGTTGCAGGGACAACAGTCTGGATAATTGAACGTTATGGCTGTGCTGCTACTGCGAAATGCTGAAAGCATGGGGAAACTACAGCCGTAATTTTTCCCAAGGGCATTAAGCTCTATTGTATGGTTCAATGATAACGTCCTCTTGGGTAAAAGATTCTGCAGGTAAAATAGTCCCCTATTTGGATCTTGCGTGGCGCTACGCAGCAGGTTATCATCATTACGGGAAAAAGCTGGCATTCTACACATCGGAGTGTGGAATGTTAGATCCCTTAATCGGGCAAGTAGGATAGAAAATTTAAAAAAGGCAAATGGATAGGTTGTAAATATAGTGGGAATTAGTGAAGTTCGGTGGGAGGAGAAACAAGTCTTCTGGTAAGGAGAATACAATGTTATAAATACAAAGTCAAATAGAGGTAACGCAGGAGTAGGTTTAATAATAAATGAGAAATAGGAAAGCGAGTATGCTACTAAAAAGCAGCATAGCGAACGCATTATCGTAGCCAAGATAGACACGAAACGCACACCTAGCGCAGTAGTAAAAGGTTAAAAGCCAACTAGCTCCGCAGATGACGAAGAGATTGCAGAAATGTATGATGAGATGAAAGAAACTATTCAAATAGTTAAGGGAGACGAAAATTTAATTGTAATGTTGGACTGTAATTCGATAGTAGTGAAAAGAATAGAAGGAAAAATTGTGGGTGAATGTGGACTGAGGGAAAAGGAATGAAAGAGGAATTTTGCACAGAGCATAATTTAATCATCGCTAACACTTAGTTCAATAAACGCGATAAAAGTTGTATACGTGGAAGAGGCCCGGAGAAACATTAAAGTTTCAGACTGATTATGTAATGACATGACGCAGATTTCGGAACTAGATTTCAAATTATAAGACCTTTTCAGGGGCAGATGTGGACTCTGACCACAATCTATTCGTTATGAATTATTGATTATAAATGAAGAAATTGCAAAAAAGATATGAAAGTAAGGAGATGGGACTTGGATAAGTTGATAAGTCGTTTGGAGTTGAGAGGGAACTTTAGGCAACGATTGAGTACAACAGGGGAAAGGGGCACAGTGGAAGAAATAGTGAAGGCAGCAGAGGATCAAATAGGTAAAAGAACAAGGCCTACTGGAAGTCCTTGGATAACGAAAGAGAATCTAATTGATGAAAAGAGACAATATAAAAATGTACCAAAGGGGAAAGTGGGCGAAAGGGAAACAAACGTCTAAGAAATGAGACTGACAGGAAGAACAAATTGGCTAAGCAGAAATGCCTGGAGTACAATCGTAAGGACATAGAAGAGTATTTCACTAGGAGAAGGTAGATACCACCTAAAGGATAACTAGAAGCCCTTGGCAAGGCAAATGAACTTGAAGCCAATAATATTGAAATGGTGGGAGGTATGATACTGCGAGAAGAACTTGAAAGAGAACTGGAAGACCTAAGTCGAAATAAGGCCCAGCAAGTAGACTACATTTCGTCATAAATACTGATAGCCTTGGAACAGCCTGCGACGGCAGAACTCTTCCATCTGGTGAGCATGATGTACGAGACAGGCGAAACACCTTCAGACTTCTAGAAGAATGTAGTATTTCAAATTCCAAAACATCAGGTCGTGACAGGTGTGAATATTACCAACTATGTCGTCGTTGCAAAATACTAACACGAATTCTTTACGGAAGCGTCGAAAAACGGCCAGAAGCCGACCTTGGTGAAAATAAGCTTGGATTCCGGATAAATGTAGGAACACGTGATGCAATACTGACACTAAAACTCTTAGAAGACAGGTCAAGGACTAAGAGAAACCTTCTGACAACGTTGACCGGAATACTCTCCTTGAAATTCTGCAGGTATCGGAGGTAAAATACAGGGAGTGAAATGCTGTTTACAGCTTGTACAGCTGTTTAGCAACTATAAGGGTCGAGTAACATGAAAAGGAAGCAGTGATTGAGAATGGGGTGAGACAGCGTTGTCGCCTATTACCGATGTTATACAATCTGTACATTGAACAAGCAGTGAAGGAAATCAAACAATAATTTTGATTATTAATAAGATTCAGGGAGAACAAATAAAAAATTTGAGGTTTGCCGGCGACATTGTAAATCTGTCCAGGCAGAAAAGGACTTGGAAGAACAGTTTAACGGAATGGATAGCGTCTTGAAAGGAGGATGAACATCCACAAAAGCAAAACAGGGATGATGGAATGAAGTCTAATTAAACTTGGTGATGCTGAGGGAATTAGACTAGGAAACGAGATGCTTAAACTAGTAGATGAGTTTTGCTATTTGGTCAGTAGAGAAGATGTGAAATGTAGACTGACAATGGCAAGAAAAGCGTTTCTGAAGAAGAGAAATTTATTAACATCGGATATAGAATTAAATGTTCTGCGGTATTTGTCTGGAATGTAGTCATGCATGGAAGTGAAGAAATGACGATGAACAGTTTAGACAAGAAGATATGCGGAGCTACAGAAGGAGTTACAGAAGAATTCTGAAGATTAGATTGTTAGATCATGTAACTAATGAAGTGGTACAGAATAGAATTAAGCAGACAAGAAATCTGCGGCAAATCTGACTAAAAGAAGGGATCGGTTGATAGGACAAATTATGAGAGATCCAGGGATTACCAGTTTAGTACTGAAGAGAAGTGTGGGGGTAGAAATCGTAGAGGAGACCAAGAGATGAATACACAAGCAGTTTCGGGAGGATGTTGCTTATAGTAGTAATTCGGAGATGAAGAGGCTTGCATAGGGTACAGTAAAAGGGAAAGCTGCATCAGATCAGACTTAGAACTGAACTAAGCTTACATAATTGGTCTATGTTGATGGGTATGTCGTAATCGAAGTACTAAAGGAAATATCCTTGTCAACCATGAAACATCTGATTTCAAGCAATTCGCATAAATCTCCGTTGATGGATGTAACATATACCCGTGACATCACAGGAAACAGAGCGTGTGTTATCCGTCAATGCCTCTTTGTACCTTGCTAAATCCTGTGTCTGATTCTTTGCCATCGCTCTCCCGTACATGCAAACTTATATTGTTAAGAAGACAGTAGGAAATGTGTGTAGTGCAAGAAATAGAAAAAGTAGCATGTTTTTCTGTAATAATGGGAAAAACCTACCAATACTTCTTAGTGCTCTTGTTTGTAAATATTTCTTAGCAGGTGTGCTGAAGCAGGTTTCTTCCTTTGGTACATGAGCTCACAAGAACAGATATTTTTGAACTCCAAACCGCCGTATCGAAAGGTTCTGCGTGTTTAGGCCGCGTTCTACGTAACGTCATAGACTGTGCCCTAAGTAGCAGCTGGTCAACAGTCGCCAATCAGCACTTTGCGGCGACCAGTTGAACTTCACATCATAACAAGCTCACCTAAGAGTGCAGAGGCTGACAGAGTATTCTAGCAAGCTATGCCCCGTGTTATGGCACTACAACTTGACGTACAAGCAGTACTGCCGTAACACAAGGCTGAAAGTGAAAGCCAGAAGTAGCGTATTTAAGAAGATAATCGCTACCGTATGGAGCTTGCAACCACGAACTCTTAAGACATTATTACTCTGCTACCGCGTGACAGAAAAAGCTATACGTCAGCCGACCGCAAAGAAGTCGACAATTCACTGAGTGAGACGATCAGCCTTATTACTGGATGTTTGCGGTCTACACGATTTGTCAAGCTATTTCAGCTGCCAGTTATTGCTCTCCCAGATGTTCGACGTGTGGTTGCTGTCGGTATGGAAAGAATGAACCTGGTTCTCAAACATAACCATTATGTGCCAGCTGTCCAGAGATGATGGTACAGGGAAAGCTGTCCAGGAAAAGCTTCGCAAAAAGTAACAACATATTGCAAAGACCTCCATGCAGAGCAAGAATGAAAATATGGAAAGTATAAGCTACAAGCGATCCTCATTGGTCTCATCCGTCTGAAAATTTCGTTTCTCGTCTCCAAGAGGACTGTGTGCCGTGCTCTCAACTGTTTACGCTCTGGAAGATACAGATGTAATTTTCTACAATGAGGATTTCCAGATGTAAGAATCAAATGCAACCGCGCAAAAGCACACACCATAGACTACTCTTTCTGCTATCGTCTCCGTGCTGCGTCCGTCACCCTGGGAAACACACACATCAAAAAAAGTTTTGCATCATCCTGGTTCCCAGAACCCCTGAAGATAGACGTCAACTGTGAATACTCTATCACAGACACAGTCCCTTTGCCAGCCGCTGTGACCGAGCGGTTCTAGGAGCTTCAGTCTGGAACCGCGCGACAGCTACGGTCGCAGGTTCGAATCCTGCCTCGGGCATGGATGTGTGTGATGTCCTTAGGTTAGTTAGGTTTAAGCAGTTCTAAGTTCTAGGGGACTGATGACCTCAGACGTTAAGTCCCATATCTACATCTACATCTACATCTACGTCCATACTCCGCAAGCCACCTGACGGTGTGTGGCGGAGGGTACCTTCAGTACCTCTATCGGTTCTCCCTTCTATTCCAGTCTCGTATTGTTCGTGGAAAGAAGGACTGTCGGTATGCCTCTGTGTGGGCTCTAATCTCTCTGGTTTTATCCTCATGGTCTCTTCGCGAGATATACGTAGGAGGGAGCAATATACTGCTTGACTCTTCGGTGAAGGTATGTTCTCGAAACTTCAATAAAAGCCCGTACCGAGCTACTGAGCGTCTCTCCTGCAGAGTCTTCCACTGGAGTTTATCTATCATCTCCGTAACGCTTTCGCGATTACTAAATGATCCTGTAACGAAGCGCGCTGCTCTCCGTTGGATCTTCTCTATCTCCTCTATCAACCCTGTCTGGTACGGATCCCACACTGCTGAGCAGTATTCAAGCAGTGGGCGAACAAGCGTACTGTAACCTACTTCCTTTGTTTTCGGATTGCATTTCCTTAGGATTCTTCCAATGAATCTCAGTCTGGCATCTGCTTTACCGACGATCAACATTATATGATCATTCCATTTTAAATCACTCCTAATGCGTACTCCCAGATAATTTATGGTATTAACTGCTTCCAGTTGCTGACCTGCGATTTTGTAGCTAAATGATAAAGGATTTATCTTTCTGTATATTCGCAGCACATTACACTTGTCTACATTGAGATTCAATTGCCATTCCCTGCACCATGCGTCAATTCGCTGCAGATCCTCCTGCATTTCAATACAATTTTCCATTGTTACAACCTCTCGGTACACCACAGCATCATCTGCAAAAATGCTCAGAGCCATTTGAACCATTTTAATAGTCCCTTTGACTGTTCAGAGATGTCACTAAACCCGCCCAAAGATAAAACAGCCATGCATGAGCAGCGCCTATTAGACTGAGGGGGTACGACAGCCGATCAGTTCCAGTCATTCCACCAGGAAAGAAGTACACGGGTCTTGTTGTCTGTACTTCAACCATGCCTAGACGGTCAACACCGGGCTTCGATCGCGTCCTCATTGTTACTGTTTGCCAGGAAGGGCTCTCAACAAGGCATGTATGTGTCCAGGCGTCTCGGAGTGCACCAAAGCAATGTTGTTCGGACATGAAGCAGATACAGAGAGACAGGAACTGTCGATGACGGATCGCTCAGACCGCCCAAGGGCTACTAAAAAAAATGGATCTGAGCACTATGGGACTTAACACCTGTGGTCATCAGTCCCCTAGAACTTAGAACTACTTAAACCTAACTAACCTAAGGACATCACACACATCCATGCCCGACGCAGGATTCGAACCTGCGACCGTAGCAGTCGCGCGATTCCGGACTGAGCGCCTAGAACCGCGAGACCACCGCGGCCGGCCCCAAGGGCTACTACTGCAGTGGATTACCGCTACCTAAGGATTATGGCTCTGAGGAACCCTGACAGCAACGCCACCATGTTGAAAAATGCTTTTCGTGCAGCCACAGGACGTCGTGTTACGACTCAAACTGTGTGCAATAGGCTGCATGATGTGCAGCTTCACTCGCGGCGCCAGCCGAAGTGGCCGTGCGGTTAAAGGCGCTGCAGTCTGGAACCGCAAGACCGCTACGGTCGCAGGTTCGAATCCTGCCTCGGGCATGGATGTTTGTGATGTCCTTAGGTTAGTTAGGTTTAACTAGTTCTAAGTTCTAGGGGACTAATGACCTCAGCAGTTGAGTCCCATCGTACTCAGAGCCATTTCACTCGCGGCGTCCATGGCGAGGTCCATCTTTACAACCACGACACCATGCAGCGCTGTACAGATGGGCCCAACAACATGCCGAATGGACACCTCAGGATTGGCATCACCTTCTCTTCACCGATGACGGTCACATATGCCTTCAACCAAACAATCATCGGAGTCGTGTTTGGAGGCAACCCGGTCAGGCTGAACGCCTTAGACACACTGTCCAGCGAGTGAGGCAAGGTGGAGGTTCCCTGCTGTTTTGGCGTGGCATTATATGGGGCCGACGTTCGCCGCTGGTGGTAATGGAAGGGGGCGTAACGGCTGTACGATACCTGAATGCTTTCCTCCGACCGGTAGTGCAACTGGCAGCATATTGGCGAGGCATTCATCTTCATGGACGACAATTCGCGCCCTCATCATGCACATCTTGTGAATGAGTTCCTTCAGGATAACAACATCGCTGGATAACGACATCGCTCGATTAGAGTGGCTAACACGTTCTCCAGACATGAGCCCTGTCTAACATGCCTGGGATAGATTGAAAAGGACGTGGACTTCGTGACCCACCAACCACTCTGAGGGTTCTACGCCGAATTGCCGCTGAGGAGTGGGACAGTCTGGACCAACAGTGCCTTGATGAACTTGTGGATAGTATGCCACGACAAATACAGGCATGCATCAATGCAAGAGGACGTGCTACTGGTTATTAGAGGTACCGGTGTGTATAGCAATCTGGACCACCACCTCTGAAGGTCTCCGCTGTATGGTGGTACAACATGTAATGTGTGGTTTTCATGAGCAATAAAAAGGGCGGAAATGATGTTTATGTTGATCTCTATTCCAGTTTTTCGTATAGGTTCCGGAACTCTCGGAACCGAGGTGATGCAAAACTTTTTTGATGTGTGTAGATTTCAGGGTGCCAGATTTTTTGTTTGTTTATTTGAAGCCCAGAAATCTTATACTGTGTAACCACAAAGATTTGGGGCTGACGTTAAATACATTTTTATTTATTATATTTGTAAAAAACGGCATATGTTTAGTAATGGCAGCAATAACCTAACACATACCTTAAAACAAGCTACAAAGGTTAAAATATACATGAAAATTCAGAAAGGGATACCGTATGCTGTTATTGAGTAAATGAGACCATGATTAACAGTTTTTAGTGGTTTATATTGCTTGAGAATTCTGAAAGCATTGTGGTCTACCGTGATGTAATTTTGTTTATACTTTAATTTCTTTTTTGTGTTTATTTGTATGGATCATTCTTAAACGAATAAAATAGAAGCTATTCCCTCTGGCAGGCTTGGCAGGCTTCGCGTTACTTAAGATTGGGAGATAAGTCGTTGAAGTGGCAGTAGGGAAGAGACAAATTACAGACCCGGACATCCGGTATATGTTTATCGCCAGCTGGATCTAGACTCTACACGCCAGAGTTCCTTTGAAGGACAACACTCGTGGAAGGAAACCAAGATGCTGTACCGCCTCCTTTACTTTCTTAATGGAATCTTTGTTTTTGTAACAATGTTTACATCTTAATCTACATCTATACTCCACAAGTCACGTTATGGTACGTGGCGATGAGTACTTCGTGTATCACTGGCACTACCCCATGATAATACTGCCCAGCCCGTGCAAATAATGTGTAATTAATAATAGTCGTTGAAGTCAATTTGTAAAATAAATAAATAAATAAATGACTGTTATTAATTGGTAATCTGAATATTACTCTCTGAACTTCATCTGTATACATTGAACGTACACAGAATGCAAGTCTAGGTTTTGACTTTATCATTCGCCAAATGAAATGTAATCATTTTATAAAAGAATGTACCATTTGTAGAAACAAACAGTGTTCATCCTAATAGATACTAAACAAGGAGGAAGAGAGGGGAGGGGAGGAGGGATAGAATTTGTAAGTTGATATTAAAGTATAATGTAACTGAAAACAAAGTGCACCATTTCTGCTTGTAACAGAAATTATTGTAACACGAAGGGCAAATAAGTAAATATACCTGTACTAAATTTGTCTGGATCAAATATCACTCACACCTCATCTGTTTAGCAGATTTCTTAAACAGTCATTGAATCAAACATCAGTCAACGTGTATATTCAACCTTACATGCACAATAATCTCTTAACACGAGTCTTTCTTTTGCTGGTGCCTTGTCCTGCGTTTCGCAGGGTCGGCATGGTTAGGAACGGATATGGCAAGGTTAGGTTTAAGGGGTGGCCGGGTGGCCTTCCTGCCGCCACCCCGTACCCCCAGGACGGAATTAGTGTACCCCATCTGTCTGCGTCTAGTGTAATCCATGGACTAGTCCGAATGTGTACAGATGTCTGCGAGTCGTGTAACTGAGGCGGAACGTGGGGAACAGCCCGGTATTGACCTATTGGGGTGAGGAAAAACGCCTAAAAACCACATCCAGGCTGGCCAGCGCACCGGCCGACGTCGGTAATCCGCCGGGCGGATTCGATCTGGGACCGGCGCGCCTCCCCGAGTCCTGGAAGCAGCGCATTAACGCTCGCGGCTATTCTGGCGGGTAATAACACGAGTAACAAGTAAGAACTTAACACTAAAACCATTTACGTCTTTATGACCTGTTCCTTGTCACAGATAATTCTACATGATAGACCTTCAGTAGAAGAAAACAACAGTGCAACATTCTGAAAAGTGAGTGATGCTATTATCACCCGGAGGCAACTTCGGGGAGCGCTAGGTGCTACAACCACTATACAACCGGTGGATACAGAAGAGGAACCTCAAAAGAATTCGGTCATTGCGTTTCTTCCTTTTTGTGGTGCATTATACGGAAATATAAGACTAATTTTCTGGAAACATCGAGTGAAGATATCTTCCATCCACAAAATAAAATACGGGCACCGTAGAGTCAAAGACAGTCTTGGACTACGGAAGTTCTGATCCTTCAGATACACTGTCAATGTGGTAAGACATACATAGGCCATACGGTGAGTTCTGTCAAAGACCGTTGCCAAGAACACGCCAGACTGTAGCGGCCTAACAAGTCGGCAGTCGCGGTACATTGTCTACTGAAACTATTCTAGATGGATTGCGATCATACCAAGGTTCTGACACAGGCGGCTGACTTCTGAGAGCGTATCATTAAAAGATCTATCGGGATTCAAGTAACGATGCTACTGATTAATCGTGATAGTGTCTACATCACTAGTAAGACCTGGGAACCCGCAGTTAGTCTGGTTGAGAAGAGGAAGGAGATATCCCACGCAGAACCGACTTTGGGGCAGGCAGAGGAATGGCAGAGATGCGGTAGCACGCGTACCAATGCGCGAACCTAGGGGGAGCAACATGTCGGCGGGAGGAATGGGGCAGGAGATGCTGGGCGCAGACGGTGGATAGTGTCGATAATCGGATAGGTTGGGGGGGGGGGGGAGAGGGGGGGGGGGAAGAAAGAGATAAAAACACCGCACCTGTCCCTAAGCGGTCAGTTTATCAGAGAACCTGATGAAGGCAAGGTACTTGCTTGCCGAAATATTATATCCGTTGGACACTGACATCCAGTCGTTCGTCCGTGAACTATCTCGTCAGCTACAGAATTACTTAACTGATATCTAGGTGACTCCGGTGCATCTCCCATCATCACTCGCACTCCACATTAGCATTGATTGACAGATGGTTCTGGACAGTACCAGCTGCCACTGCACTCTTCACTTATGTGGTGGCGTCTCTATAAATACTGCTCTCTTTCCTGCTCCACTCGCGAATGATGTGACGAACAACGATTGTTTGTAAGCCTCCGTGCGAGCTCAGATCTCTTTCATCTTGCCTTCACGGTCCCTTAGCGAAACATTCGCAGGAGTTACAAATATGTTGGTTAACTCTTCTAGGAGCGTACATTTTCGGATTTTTAACCCTAAACCACATCATGGTGCACAGCTTCTGTCTTGTAGGTCTGCCAGTGGAGTTGGGCTATCATCTCCATGACACCGGCCGGTGTGGCAGAGCGGTTCTAGGCGCTACAGTCTGGAACCGCGCGACCGCTGCGGTAGCAGGTTCAAATCCTGCCTCGGGCATGGGTGTGTGTGATGTCCTTAGGTTAGTTAGGTTTAAGTAGTTCTAAGTTCTAGGGGACTGACGACCTCTGCAGTTAAGTCCCATAGTGCTCAGACCCATTTGAACCATTTGAACCATCTCCATGACTCACACCTGCTCGACAAACCTGTGAAGAAAATCCCTGCTCTTCTTTGGACCTTCTCTCTTTCATGTACAAATCATATCTGATAAGGGATCCAGACTGATGAGCAATACTCACGTATCGGCCGAAAGAGAGTTTTGTAAGTTATCCCCTTTGTGGGTAGACTACAGTTCCTGAGGATTCTTCCCGTGAACCTCAGTTTGACATCTGTCCTTCCTACGACTAGCTTTATGTGAGCGTTCCACTTTAAATCGCTCTATACGCATACCCTCAGATATTTAATGGATGTGGATGATTCCATGGACTGTTTGGAAAATCGTGCAATCATAAAATAACAGGTTTTTCAGTTTACTTGTGCGCAATGAGCTACTGAAATGCCCTGCTAATCCCGCAGGACAGGACAGGATAGTATAAATTGTCTCAAAGGGCCAAAATACGGGGCTGTCAGTTACACTCGAACATACAACTTTATTATTTGATCAAACATTACAAGAGCCCCAAAAAAATTTGTTTTGAACACACAACTTTAATCTTTGGGACTTAATTACCGGCTGAAAGCCACTTTAATTTAAAAACGACTGATGTCAATAACTTAAAATGCAAGCATAATCAGAAATTTAAAAGGCAAGCCTTATCTTACACCGGTCCTTTAGTTAGGCTGAAGTAAACAAACTCAAATCGACTGATAGCCTAACACTTTAAACTCCATAAGATTAATTTTTTTATTACCGGGGCCCTTAATTGAAACAGTTCCTTAATTTAGACTGAAGGCCTTAAGAGCAAACTACTCAAACTCTAAACCTCCTGAAGGTCCTAGACTTAAAATTGAACAACATTAAAATTTTTAAAATGACAAAGGCCTCACGTGACGCTGTTCTTTGAACTAGGCTGAAGGCCTTAAGAGCACAACAACTCCAATTTAAAACAAATCGGCTAGAAGACATACAAGCACAAAGAACAAGAACAAATTTAAAAAAAAAAAAAGGCAGTACACTCAAGGGCGCTCAGATGTTCGAGGGTCGGCCTGGAATTCAAACACTAACGCTCGCTTAGGTGAGACATGCAGTCGGCCCAACCATTTTCAGTCCGCTGGCAACTCAACCGACAGGCAGTCAACAGACCAATGATCAAGGTCAGTTCCGCTCCACACATGCACCAAAACTCAAACGATGCTAACAGCGGAGACTGGAACAACAACCAGAACGGATCACAGCCAACCCATAAGCGATCGCCGGCCAAATATGCGTTGTCCGACAAGACGATTGGCCGACGATCAACCAAAGTCGTCCCTACTCATCATCTGCGAGTGATGGCTATCCACGCCTCCCTGGCGCTGAATGCCCCACTGGTGCTAGAACGCGACTGCGCCAACCGACCAACAGCACGGAGACAGCACTAATATAACTGCGCAGTGAACATCACAGGCTACACACAATTTCACAAATACTTGGACGAATAACGCGACCAATGCTAAAAGCAGTGACTGTGCAATCGCTAGCACGAACCACGAGTTGAGACACACACCGCCAACCCATAAGCGATCGGCGAGTACGGCGGCAGTACGCTCGCTAAAAACAGGGTGTTAAGTCAGAGATGGCACGAACACGAGCCACGCACGGCTCAGCCATGTTTCTTTATGCTGAGCGGAAATTGTCAATCCCTGCACCGAGCGCCGATTCTCCGAATGTCTTCCTGCATCTCGCTACAGTTTTCTAGTGTTGCGACTTCTCTGTGTACAACATAATCGTCTATGAACAGTATCATAGAGCTTGTCTGCTGGGTCGTTTATGTATGTCGTGAACAGTAATGAGCTGTAATACTTACAAAATTTTATCTCTATTGATAATAATATGCTGTTTTGCATATGCAAAGAACTCTTCAATTCAATCAAATATCTGGTCTGATGTTTCGTACTTTCGTATTTTACTTATTGGTCAACAATGTAAACCGACATCAAACGCCTTCCGGTAGTCAAAGAACATGGCATCAACCCCGTTCCGGTACCTGTTGCCTTTTGACTCTTGTGAACAATGTTGTGGAATACACGTTGATTCCTAGACAGATTTTCGGTTTGCAAAGCGGTTGTAATAAGCGACCATAAGACGTGTTCCAAAATTCTACAATAGACTGAAGTAAGATATACAGGTTTTTGTGCGTCTGTTCGACGGCTTTTCTTGAAAACGGGAGTGACCTATGCATTTTTCTAACCACTGGAAACGCATCGTTCCTCCAGCAACCTACAATACACTGCTACTAGTAGAGGAGCTAGTTCTTTCGCGTACTCTGTGTAGAGGAAAATTTGGAAATTTGTGGTACGTTCCTATGGGGCCAATCAGCTGAGGTCATCGGTCCCTAGGCTTACAAACTACTTAATCTAACGTTAAGAACAAAACACACACACACACACACACACACACACACACACACACACACACACACACACACACACCAATCCCCGAAGGAGAACTCGAACCTCCGGCGGGGAAAGCCGCGCGAACCATGGCAAGGCGCCTGACACCGCTCGGCTACCCCGCGCGGCGTAGAAGAATCGTCTAGGTAACCCATTAGGTTTCGCCGCCTGTCCTCATGGGATTGTAGTTGATTTTCTATCCCGCGGTCACTTAATTTCGGTATAATTTTGAAGCAACCGGCCTTTCTGCAGTGGTAACACCGGTTCCCGTCACATCTCCGAAGTTAAGCGCTGTCGAGCTTGTCCAGCTCGGGTCTACTGATTACAGTTAGCAAGCGGAGTGCACTCAGCCCTTGTGAGTCTCATTGAGGAGCTACTTGACTGAGAATTAGCGGCTCCGGTCTCGTAATCCAACAACAGGCGGGAAAACGGTGTGCTGACCACATGCCCCTCCATATTCACAGCCAGCGACACTTATCGGATGAGGATGACACGGCGTTCGGTCGTTACCGTTGGGCCTTTCTAGACCTGTTCGGACTCTGATGGATTTTTGTTTCGGCCTTACTCTGCTAGACTGCGTTTCGATCCCGTTATGGTTCAAAAAAATGGTTCAAAGGGCTCTGAGCACTATAGGACTTAACACCTGCGGTCATCAGTCCCCTAGAACTTAGAACAACTTAAACCTAACTAACCTGAGGACATCGCACACATCCATGCCCGAGGCAGAATTCGAACCTGGGTCAGCAGAGATCGCGCGGTTCCAGACTGAAGCACCTAGAACCGCTCGGCCACACAGGGAGGCTATTCCGTTATGATCCGTTTATTGTTTTGTCAGAAGTCCAAAACTTTTTAGACTCTCCTGTCGTAGTGTACATTACAAGGCTAACAGAGTGTTTATCGTTCCTGATTTCGAAAGATAAACGTGCAGACATCAGTGTACGCTACTCATGCCCGTAGATAGATGCAATTCCACAATACGATTGCAGTCTGCGCTAAAGCATCGGGGTCGCCGGCCGAGACCGTTAGGACTTTTTGTGCATCCGAAGGCCACGCAATAGCTGCGAAGGCGTGCGGTCATCTACTTCTTCCATGCACAGCGTCTTCGGAAGGCGATTTCCT
Organism: Schistocerca piceifrons; assembly: GCF_021461385.2. NCBI lineage: Eukaryota > Metazoa > Arthropoda > Insecta > Orthoptera > Acrididae > Schistocerca > Schistocerca piceifrons. Next base: position 383,345,029 of record NC_060143.1, on the reverse strand, counting down.
CTTGGTTAGGATAAGCGATTTATAAGCGTATGCCGCATTACTTGCTGAAGAGATTGAGCGTACGTTTCTGGACACACTGTACAGTAGTCAACACATACATTTTGAATTCCATTAATATACAAAGGTTGGACAGAAATATGGAAACACTCCGATATAAGCATGCTTGAACATAAATGTAGATGCTAGCCAACCAAGTCTGCAGGTTGTGTTCGTGTACTTAAATACGAACGGCACCTGTAGAATGCTCTAAATATGTTACAAGTGTTAGCCGTGATCAGACAGTGTTCTGTGTAGTTGTGACTGCATTAAGTCGAAGGTTAGTGAATTCGAACATGGGCAAAGTGTCGGTGCCCGTATGGGGGTGCTTCCGTACACAAAGGAGCCGTATTATCTGGTGTTTCAAGGGGCACGGCACCAAAGATTTATACCACATCAGGGAAAGGAGAAAAACATCATCTGATAAGTCATTAAGGGGACGAAAGTTTGTGTTGTGTGATCGTGGCGGACGATCATTGAAGAATTGTGATGAAAAGTAAGGGGAAGACAACTGTAAAACTGAATGTCGCACTCACGAATCGTATCAGCACCTAAGCAGTAAGGGAAAGACAACTGTAAAACTGAATGTCGCACTCACGAATCGTATCAGCACCTAAGCAATAGGCGCTACAGTCTGGAACCGCGTGATCGCTACGGTTGCATGTTCGAATCCTGCCTCAGGCATGGATGTGTGTGATGTCCTTAGGTTAGTTACGTTTAAGCAGTTCTAAGTTCTATGGGACTGATGACCTCAGATGTTAAGTCCCATAGTGCTCAGAGTCATTTGAACCATCAGATGGGAACTGCAGGGCGAGCTAAAATACGAAAACCGCACATCAGTAACAGGAAAACATGCTGCCGAAGCCACAAATCTGGCCAGTAGAGCAATGGAAAAATGTCATTTTGTCGAATGAGGAGTGTTACACAGTTTCCAACTTCCGGCCCAAGTTTACGTCATAAGAGTGAAACGTGGCGGGGATTCGTTGATGCTTCGGACAGCTGTATCATTGTGTTTCATGGGCCCCATGGTTACTATGCAAAGTCGCATTACAGCAAAGGATTATGTGATTATTTTGGCTGATCAGATCCATAACATGCTACAGTAAGTGTTCTAAAACGATAGGGCCCCTCTTAACATAGGTTGTATCATCCAGAACTGATTTTGTGAACACGAGTATGGATTGTCGCATCTCCCCTGGTCACCAGAGTAATCAGATCTCAATATTATTGAGCCATTATGGTCTACTTTGAAGAGAAGGGTGCATGATCGCTGTCCTCCTCCATCATCATCATCATCATCATCACCTGAGTGTCCGCCTGCTTAGCTGAGTGGTAACGGGGGCCATGCAGCGTCACCGCAGGACAAGGCTCAAGCTATAGATAGACTGTGTCTTACTTTGCAATACTTTACTTTTTTAGGTTAGGTAGTACCAGATGTTTTATTCTAATTGCATCCTATAAGTGTGAACAAAGTATTGATTTGGTTAATGTATTCTTAGAAGTGACTATAATAACAGTAGAGACCGGGATTTAATAGGCGGCAAATTAATTAAAGTATCCTGTTCCCTGACCAGCCCAAGTTTTTGGGTGAATTTACTCACTTGTCAGGGCAAATTCTCAAATGCGCCTGAGGAACACAACACACAGAAAAGTTAAATATAAGTACACACACTATAAAATTGAGTCACCGTTCACAGACAGATGAATTACGTGGTGTAATGTAGGGCGTTCGACCACAGAATGAAAGTAACTGGTAGTCGATGACACATTGCACATTCCTACCAGGCTGTGCCACAGGCGTAGGCAAAAGCTCAATAAGAAAAACATTTACTGATGAGGCATGACTACTGCCCAGCGTGAGATTGAATGCCACTAGTTACGTTTCGGTCACGCGACCCGGCAAGGGAAGTGTATAATCGGAGCAGAGCCGAATTGGGATTTATTCTAGGGACGATACTGGCCGCATATGGGGAAATCCAGTGACAAGCCAAGTTGACAAAGGTTCGATTGTTATGTCCTGCCGCCTGGGAACGAGCTTATCGGAAACAGCCAAGCTGTTCGGGTGTTCGCATGCTTCTGTCGTGATCATTTGTGGAAAGTGCTTCAAGGACGGTGAAGCCATTAGTAAGCGACAAGGTGTTGGATGTTCATGCCTCAGAGCGCAAGCTGGAGGTCAGAGGTTTGCGCGCTTTTTAAAGGAGGATAGGCAGCGATCTATGGCAGATATTACGTCAGAACACAAAGCTGTGTGCAGTCACATGTTTTTCTGAGCACACACTTCAGACATCATCACTTATAATTCTAATCATAGATATTGGACAGTGGATCGCTTAAAACGTGTCTCCTGGTCGGATGAATTATGTTCCTTGTCACATCAGCTCGTCGGTCATGTCCGGATACTCCGTCATCTAAGCGAAAGTTGCTCGAAACATGCACTGCAACTGGGCTTCCATGGTACCTGTTGTCGTATTCAAAGACATCATGGCGGTTGTAGACTACGTGGACTTTATTGCGGACGATCTCCATCCCTTCATGCCTGATGTCTTCCTGGATGGCAATGGCATTTCCTAACATGGTAACTGTCCTTGTTACAAGGCTAGAATTGTGCTACAGTGGCTTGACGAGCATGTTAGTGATACGTTGATGTCTTGGCCACTAAATTCACCTGATCTGAAGCCGATGGATCCATCTGGGACGCTGCCGGGTCCCAAAAACCACCGGTTCATGACTTATACATAGACATCAGGTGACACGAGCCTCCGTAAACTTACCTAGGACTAGTCGAATACATACCAAACAAAATCGCTGCTGTAGTACGCTTAAAATGCGGGCGGACCAACACGCTATTGAGCTAATAGTCATAATGTTTAGGCTCACCAATATACAGGGTGTCCCGAAAGTCCTTTAACATTTGAAATTGCACTAATTCGCAGAATAACGTAGGTAGAGAGGTAAAACCTGACATGCGTGCCTAAAATGAGATGGTGTTTTATTAAAACCAAAAACGAGAACAAAAACTGGTCAACAGCCGGTGCTGGAGACCGGTGTGCTACTTTTCAGAATCATACAATGAAGGCTTTCACGAGCGGATGTTTCAGCTGCCGAGAATTCTTACGGGTTGTATGGCCGTGGTCCATGAAACTCTTCTGTCCCTGACGTTTCGTCCAAGGTTACGTGGTTGTGCTGAGTCTTGCCGACTGGCACATGGCAAAAAAGCTTTAGAGGAATTCTTTTGTTATTTACATAGTATAAAGCCTAAAATCCAGTTTACCATGGAAATGGAGAAAGATAATGCAATATCCTTCTTGGATGTCTTCGTTATGAGACAGACTGATGGCAGCTTGAAACATAAAGTCTTTCGGAAGGTTACACGTACCGACAGATACTTGCATAAGGAGTCCAATCATCATCCCCAAAAGAAAAGAGGTGTACTTAAAAGGATTTCTGCACCGGAATACCTGGACGCCGAGTTAAAACATCTAAAGCAGGCTTTTGAGAAGAATGGGTACTCTAGTAAGGAAATAGAGTTTTGCGACCGAATAACAGGAGGCCTAAGGACAACGATAGGACACAGCGATGGAAGAACCCGGTTTCTCTACCTTTCATCAAAAAAGTAACGGATAAAATCGGCATAATTTTAAGCAAACATAACGTTCGACCGATTTTCAGACCAACTAAGAAAATAGGCCAAGCACTTCGTTCCGTTAAGGATAAACGTCCCCCTCTATCTTCAAGTTGTGTACACAAGATTCCTTGTGCATGTGGTAGGGCGTCCATTGGAACTACAAAGAGAAGTGTGAATACACGGTTGATGGAACATAAAAGTCTTTGCCGACTAGGGAAAACAGACAAGTTAGCCGTGGCCGAACATGCTCTTCATTCGAGCGATCGCGTAGTGAAATTTCCGGAAACTGAACTTTTATGTACTATGACGAACTATTATCCACGGCTATATAGAGAAGCCATCGAAATTTGTAAACATGGTGATAATTTTAACAGAAAAGAAGAAGCTATGAAACTGAGCGATATATGGACAGTGGCGCTACAGAATGAATGAGAAGTTTTTATCTTTGACGTACTGTGATCGATAGTTATATTTTATCCTTGACAATGTTCATGTCTGCTATCATGTGGAATCCAGACCACGCCCACTTTCCAAGGTATTCAGGCTGTTCTTCGACATCCGACTCGTCAGTCGGCAAGACTCAGCACAACCAGGAGCACCGCCGAAGATGTCCAACGTAGCCTTGGACGAAACGTCAGGGATAGAAGAGTTCCATGGACCACGATCATACAACCCGTAAGAATTCTCGGCAACTTTGAGAATGTCAGCGTGACGGTTGCGAGGTACGCCGATATGTTGCAGAATCGCATCATACCTGAACTGCCTGATAAACACCTGCCGGAATGTACCACTTTTATGCAGGATGGCGCTACGCCCCACATTGTTTGACACGTGTGAAAGATCTCTTGCACATCGGCTGGCGAAGCTCGCGTGCTGAGTTGCCACTTCCATCATGCTTGGTCTACCTGGTCCCCGGCCCTCAATCCGTGTGATTGTTGGTTGTGGGGCTGTCTGAAGTCGCAAGTCTACCACGATCGTCTGTACTCATTAAGGATGCTAAAAGACAACATCCGACGGCAATCTCACCATATCTACTGATATGCGGTACAGTGTTGTTCATACTGTCCCTCGACTGCAAGTATTGTAATTTTCCTCCTTCCCTCCTAAAGTCCTTGTCGGCTGTTTTCCTCTCCCGTCCCTTTCCTTTCCAGTCCTCCTTCGGCGCGCCCCCCCACGTCATCCCCCTTTCTCTCCCCTCCTCCTCGCCTCCTTCCCCTTCTTCCCATTTCCCTTGTCTCCCCATCCCATGCAGATGCTCCAAGGTTTTTATTCAGTATCAGTGTTGTGTTTCGGTGCCGTTCTACAGTGTCATCTAGTGATGTGGGTTTTAATCGTGTGCTCGACCCGTTTACTGTCCATGACAGTTCTTTGCTACGCCGCCTGCCATGTGGCTGTTTTACTTGTTCTACGGACTTTTGTTCTCCGGCCATACTTTGCCTGGTGCCTTTTAATGTAGTGTGTGGGTTATTTGTGTAACATACTTTTTTAGATTTTTATCTCCGATTTACAGTCACCGCTTTGTATGTCTTATTTGCTTCTGTTCCGCCTTTTTTTTCTATATTCCGCCACGTTATCTCCTTTATATTATTTTTAAATGTTTTTCTGTCTATTTATGTCTCTTGGCTGAAGAGCAGCGCTTATGCTGCTGCCAGCCCTCCTCTGATGGGGAACGGAAATGTCAATAAAGGAAAAAAAACAATTATTGTTGATGAATGACGGTCGATACGTTGTGCATTTGTTATAAAGAATTTCATGTTTACTCAAAATCAGTTGTTATGCTATTTATTGTTTTCGTATCATATGAAATGCAACATGTTGGTCATATTGTTGTTTCAATAAAACTCCATGTCATTTAAAGCACGTGTGTTAATTTTTACCTCTCTAACTACATTACTCTGTCAAGTACTGATTTTTCAAATGTTGACACACTATTGAGTCATCCTGTGTATTTATTGTAACTACTGCAACTGCCCTCTAACAATATTAGCCTCGTCAAAATATCACAGTTCATGGATAAGAAATGCTGCTGTTCAATAGCGAGTAAGGTAGCGCAGTTTCAAGACAATGGACTCGCATGCTGGAGGATAGATTTTCAAATCCCTGCCCGAATTTTCCTGTCTTTCACTAGATTGCTTAAGGCACATTCTGGGGTGGTTTCTTTGAAAAGGAAACCGCTTATTTCCTTCCCTTCCCCAATCCGAGCTTGTGCACTAATGACGACGTTACGATGGGACTTTAAACCCTAAGTTACTTTCCTTATTTTAGTTATTCTGAATACAAGGTTTGTCCAGTTGTAGCCACTGAAATACAACACTGCAGTGATACTTGAACACTGCTTTCAGTTCTAATGATGTAACAGTAAAAACAATTCCTACACGCATTTATATTCTATTTTCATGTAGCCACAATGCGTTACACATGAAATGTGTTCGCATTCGAAATCAGATTTCCCGCATAACGCGGGCGGTCGCCTGACCACCTTACGTGCCGACTACCTCAGCACGCTTGACGGCCAGACCCAAACTTCTCGTATGTCGTCAACCATGAGTCTACAACCTGCACTCGCACATCCATCATATATATTCCCGTACAGCGGAGACATTTTAATTGAAAGTCGCTTGCCCGATGTTGGCGAGTAAATACGATATCGCAGTGCTTGTGTTGTTCAGAAGTACGAAGCAATGTTCCTTCGGACTTGCATAAATTTAGATAAGAAGCCACAGGAGGGGGAATGTTCGTTGAAGTTGACAAAAATATTGTCCCTATTGAGGTCGAAGCTGAGTGTTGAGTATGGCAGTGAAATTATCTCATCGCGTGTAACAGATGTAGGTGAAACCAAGTTAATTGTAGGATGTTGTTACCGCCCACCCGATTCCGCCGTGACAGTTCTAGCGTCCTTCAAAGAAAGTCTACGGTCAGTAGCGCGGAAATACCCAGTTCGTGCATTCAGCTGGAGACTACTTTAACCTGCCGAGTATACATGGAATGTCCATGCATTCATTTCGGGGGGACAGACAGACCGCTGTGCAGACTACTTTTGAACACGTTTTCTGAAAACTGTCCTGAGCAGCTAGCTCGGCAGCCCACACTCAATGGAAGTATCTTAGACGCCGTAGCTACAAACAGGCCGGACCTCATCGACAATGTCTGTGTAGAAACGGGGATTAGCGATCATGATGTCATTGTAGCAACTATGACAACGAAAGTTAATAAATCAGTCAAGAAGCCTAGGAGAACGTTCCTGCTAGATTGAGCGGATAAGTTATCAGCATCTCACCTGACTTGACATCACTTACTTCCAGTAACATGAATGTAGAGGAATAGCGGGCAAAGTTTGAGCAGATTGTTAATCGTGGTCTGGAGAGTTATGCAATTGCCCATAACAGGAAAACGTGCTGCCGAAGTCACCTGCACTATACAGTATTGGAAAAAAGTCATTGGGTCGGATGAGAAGTGCTGTTTCCAACTTCTGCCTATGTTTACGTCCTAAGAGTGAGGATAAAGGATAGAAAAGATCCTCAATGGTCTTATAACGAAATTCGGAAGATGGTGAGGAAGCAAAGGCTGTTGCACTCTCGTTTCAAAAGAAAACATTAAGAAGGATAGTAGAGGTTCTTACGTTTGTGAAAAGATGTACGCACTAATCATACAACTACTACCATCATCACACCCTTAACAAAAGAATTAGCAGACAACTCGAGGAAATCCTGGTCCTATGTAAAATGGTTAAGAGGGCCTAAGGCTTCCATTCTGTCCCTTGCTGACCAGTCTGATGTGTCAGTTGAAGATAGCACCCAATTCGGTTTAACGAAGAGTACTCTACGGCATTCGCCCCTTACCCAGCCAAAATTTATCGCGAATATCTTGCCTAGCACCAAGTCCCAAGCGACTGGAAAAAAGCACAGGTGCCTCTAGTATATAAGAAATATAAAAGAACGGACCTGCAAAATTACAGACCAATATCCCTAATTTCAGTTTGCTGCAAAATCCGTGACCATGTTCTCAATTCGAATATATTAAACTTCCTTGATATGTCCACGAATCAGCATGGTTTTAGAAAGCATCGCTCGTGCGAAACTCAGCTTACCCATTTCTCACATACTGCGAGCTATAGATGAAAGGCAACATGCAGATTCCATATTTCTAGATTTCCGGAAAGCATTTGACACGGTGTACCGTTGCAGGCTGTTAACGAAGGTGCGAGCACATGGAATAAGCTCACAGATATGTGAGTGGCTCGAAGACTTCTTAAGTAGTAGAGCCCATTGTTGTCCTCGAGTGCGAGTGTTTATGACAGACAAGGGTATCTGTCAACACCGCCCCAGGGAAGTATGACAGGACCGCCGTTGTTCTCTATATATCGGCCTATAAATGATTCGGCGCGCAGGGTGGGCGGCAATCTGCGGTTGTTTGCTGGTAATGCTGTGGTGTATGGTAAGTTGTAGAAATAGAGTGACTGTAGGAAGATACAATACGACTTAGACAAAATTTATAGTTGAAGGGATGAATGACAGCTAGCTCTAAATTTGTGAAACTGCAAGTTAATGCCGATGTGTAGGAAGAACAAAACTGTAACGTTCGGGTACACTATGTCATGGACGTGACGTTGGAAAGAGATATGAAATGTGGTAGGGAAGGCGAATGGTTGACCTCGATTTATAGGGAGAATTTTACGGAAGAGTGGTTCAAGCGTAAAGGAGACCGCATTTAGAACGCTGGTGTGACATATTCTTGAGTACTGCACTAGTGTTTAGGACACGGGTCGGGTTGAGGGAAGACATAGAAGCAATTCAGAGGGGGGCTGCTAGATTTATTAGCGGTAGGTTCGAACAACATGTAAGTGTTACAGAAATGCTTCGAGAGCTCAAATGGGAAACGCTGGTGGGGAGACGACATTATTTTCGAGAAACATTCACGAGAAAATTTGGAGAACCGGCATTTGAAGCTGACTGCCAAACGATTCTACTGCCGCCAACATACACTGCGCGTAAGGACCACGAAGATAACGTGTGAGAAATTAGGGCTCATACGGAGGCATATAGATAGACATTTTCCCCTTGCTCTATTTGCGAGTGGAACAGGAAAGGAAGTGACTAGTAATGGTACGGGATACCTTGCACCACGCACGGTACGGCGGCTTACAGAATATTTATGTAGATGTAGATGTCCAAAGGAACAGTGCATGACCGAAGAAACATTGTTTCAAATTTCTGAACACCACAGGTACTGCAGTGTCGTACAGTGTATTATATCATTTTGCTAGCATCAGCTACGTAAATCACCACATCTCATTTCTGTTAATTCCAGTACTTTTTACAATCATCAGACGACCGCATACAAATTTCTTCTTCACAAATTTCTTCACTTTAGCATAGGTCTCTCCAGCAGCTATTTAGTTCCAGTTTTCTTTTAACATATCTCTTGCCACTAATGAGTTCGTTATGCTACTCACTAGCATAATTGCTATCGCTAGTTACAACTATGAATTACTTGTTTAAAATTTATCCTTCACTTCACTCTCTCGGATGCACAATTATTTTACGACAATATAGTAATGAGTACCTCCCGTATGACACGATGCGCTGCTTACGCAATTACATAGCTCAGATGATGAGCAGATGAGGTCGAAACTAGTTATCATAAAAAGTAATGTGCAGCTGAGACAGATTTTAAATGTCAACAGAGTCGCGGACTTTGACATGACGAATGTGCCAGCAATAGTGAACTATTTCTTTCTTAACATAGTTCCTACTAAATGAAATGATCGTATGACATTGTTGGCCGGGAGGTCCATGCGGGGAAGTTCGGCCGCCCTATTGCAAGTCCTTTTTGGTTGACGCCACTTCGGTGAATTGAGAGTCAATGATGATGAAAGACACACAACACCTCTGACATTCTGCGTGGTATCTGTTTGTTCTATATCGTGTCTCCCTACCACTTTCGCGCAACGACGCTCTGAGCGTGTTTTTTAGGGAATTGACTAGTTTGAACCTGGGACCTGTTGCTGGTAAGGAGACGCCAGACCACACATGACATGTAGAATTCAGAAGAGTTCAGTGAGACTAGCGATGATATAGCCAAATACGTAATGATTCAGCATCAGCTCCACGGCACTCTCTGTAAAAGAATCTTAATACTAACTAAATTTAACATCCAGTATTGATTTAAGTGTCAGGAAGTCATTTCTGAAAGTATTCGTATGGAGTGTAGCCATGTATGGAAGTGAAACATGGACGATAAATAGTTTGGACAAGAAGAGAATAGAAGCTTTCGAAATGTGGTGCTACAGAAGAATGCTGAAGATTAGATGGGTAGATCACATAAGTAATGAGGAAGTATTGAATAGGATTGGGGAGAAGAGAAGTTTGTGGCACAACTTGACCAGAAGAAGGGATCGGTTGGTAGGACATGTTCTGAGGCATCAAGGGATCACCAATTTAGTATTGGAGGGCAGCGTGGAGGGTAAAAATCATAGAGGGAGACCAAGAGATGAATACACTAAGCAGATTCAGAAGGATGTAGGTTGCAGTAGGTACTGGGAGATGAAAAAGCTTGCACAGGATAGAGTAGCATGGAGAGCTGCATCAAACCAGTCTCAGGACTAAAGACAACTACAACAACAACAACAACAACAACTAAATTTAGTGGAAGGGGTTCAAGGCTATCCTATTTTTAGTTAGCTGGTAAGAATAACGTCGAAAAAGCAGTTAAGTTTACCATTGGAAACTTTATTCTACTCACAAACCATCGTTTATAAATTGCACTATTGATAGAAGGAAATGTAAAAACCAACTGCGTTCAACAAAAATGTGAACGAATATTCCCTGAATGGGTTTCCAAGTTCTACAATGGATCGAAGGATGACCTATGCCATATCACATCTATAATCTAGGTTTAAATTAAGTTTCACAAGAGAGAAAACCATCAAAATGGTCTACAGTGACCCTCAATTATCTTTAATTACTTATCTAACTTGTCGTAAATTACAGTGGCTGATGTGGCTTCTCAATAACTATATAACAGAAAAATCATCGCGTTTCAGATTTTTACTTCAAGTGGCAAATGTGAACACCATGAGCTTTAATTGACGATCGACACTAGTATTACGCAAAAAGGGGGTGTAACAGATGAGACTTCTGCAGTTCTGAGTGAAGCTTTATGCGCTGTTATGCGGCATCGCGTGCGTTCATTACCTTGTCAGTGTTCGTCAGGGGGCGGCGGGCAGCACAGCTCTGCTCACCTCGCCGTCTCGGAAGCAACTCTCTCTAACTTCTCCTTACTACAATTTACCGAAGTTGGCTTTTAAAAAAAAAATCTGGCTGTGTTTTCATCTTACCAGTCAGGGTCTCAATGTTAACCTTAAGCTCCGCCTACGAAAATTCTGTCTATCCAATGAGAAACGTTATGCTTTTCGTGGTGGGGCAATGTTTTTAAAATTTGCAACGTAACAGAGACACGAAAAAGTCTCACGCAAAAACTTGCAGCTGGTGTGGTCCTTTAGTGTTATCGTAAGATCTATACTGTTCTTCTGGAGGGCTCTAGCTTTTAACAATGGCTGGGTGGTGGTCCAGACGTAACAGAGATGCGAAAAAGTCTCACACTAAAACTTGCAGGTGGTGTGGTCCTAGCGGTTAGCTGGCGACGTGGGTGTCCGTCCGTCCCTTATCGCAGGGCCTTCCAGCTTAACATGGTTCTGCTCTCGGCTTCTGTTCTCGTTTCTCTCCTCGGAACTGCGTCTGTCTCACGGTGGGAAGGTATGACATGCATTTAGGCATTCTTGTGTTAGTCTGTGGTATTCCATTTGCTCACTCGTTACTCGTATTACTTTGGTTAATTTAATGTCACGATTTATTTGAAGCTATGTGACATACTACTGGATTTGCTTATCATGTCAGGGTTTTCATGGAAGGTGTTGGATTTGCCTGACACCTTACATATCACCACACTTCGAACTTAATTTTTGTACTGAAGTTAGGCAGTGACTGAATCGTTGTCTAAGCCAGTCAAAAGTTATTCCGTTATCTAAATTTTGGTACCTACTGTTCAGCCACGTTATTCTGGTTCTATGCTAGTTTGTATTACTAATTTATATTTTTATATTCTTCCACATTATTCTCAAAAAGACAAGAGAAGAATATTTTTGTGCTATTATTAATTTTTAATTATTTTCTTTCTTTATTTAAGTGTGAAGTTTGTTTTTTAAGAAGTTTGTAATCGAAAGTGAGGAGTCTTTCACATCGATTTTCTTAGAAATATATTTTTTTTATAAATGTTAAGTAAAATCTATTCCTAACACATTTTTTAAATATCATGTACAAGTAAAATGTTTTTGTTTCTAGACACTCATTTCAACATTGTTACACTAACAAATAAGAATTATTTCCAAGAATTGCTTTGACAAAGGAATATACGTACACAAGTATTGAGATATTATCCTAACAAATGGTGCAAATATTAAAAAAAGGGAAAACATCCTACAAGATAATTTTTTATTCTTTGTTTTTATAAGGAGAAAATAAGTAAAATATAGTTACTCTTTTATTTTTATGAGGAGAAAATAAGTGGCATATAGTTTTAGTGTTTATTATGCCTTACTTTTGTTCTTTATATACTGTCCATTTCAGAACTAATGACTTATTTTTATCGATAGTCTGTTTTTTCCTAAAGTCCATAGTCAATGACTGTTATTTTGTTGTTCATTAGCTGTCTGGTGCGCTTAACTTATTTACTTTTTCACACGTTTCTTTTGCACGATTTCTACATCACATAATTTGATTTCACACATTCACACAATCCTATGAATGTTTAAGCATGAGGTTGGCGAATGTTTTTGCATGAAGGTGATGGTCTTGAGCGAGATGGATGTGGGCAAGTACTTGATGTACAGCTTCGTTCGTCGTTCCTTGTTGGCTTTGCAAGTGTGTGTTGCTGTTGTGGAGGTCCCATAATGAAATGGAGCTGTGAGTGCAGAATCTCGTGGTTTACTGGCTTTGTATGCATGAAAGTCATCGTTATGTGTCGCTGAAAGCGGTCGTTTTTCGTTGTAATACTTCGCAGACGACTAGTTTACAATAGGATAGGGATTTGGGAAGGTATGTCGTCTATTCTTCACCCATCTTCTTTCTTGGTCTCGCGAATCTTCAACTTCTGTTCTTCCTGCTTTTTCTCTGCTTCTTACTTGCTTCTTGGTTCTTTTCTGGGCAGGATATGGAAATATTTATTGATAACTAGTCGCTTTGAAGTTCTCCTCCTAGTAACAGCTTGATAAATGGTTTGGACATGTCATTTCTACTTTGTGGACGTTTTCTTCAGTTTCGTGGATCAGCGTGCTGTTTAATAGCGGTAGTGTGACTTTTACACATATTTTTTTGCCAGTGGTGGCTTGCCCAAGCGGTCTTCTCGTCGGGCCGTTTTTTGCTCGCTCCGTTCATTCAGGGCGCTCGGAGACCCTTCCAGCGTTCGGCGTCCCGTCGCGTCTCTGCAGGGCTCTGCCACTGTGCGGCTCTGTGTTCCATCCCAGCAGGGTTCCACCTAGCGGACAGATTTATTGCCCACTCTACGAGGGCCCTCTGTTGTTCTCGCTGTCCTTTCCTTTCTCTTGACGCTTCTGCCTTATAGGAATCGTGTCTTGCTAATTACGTCCTTTTCCTTCTTGATACTTCTCTCGATGCAACTAGTGGGTCGTTGCATCTTGTCCTTGCTGAAGTTTTTACAATGGTTCTTACAAAAAGTTTTACTTATATTCATCTAACATATGTCTAGTACCTACATTGTTTTATGCCTTTTTAAAAAGCTTTACAAATTTCAGCGCCCTTTCCATGTTACAATTCTAAGATATTTTGAGTCTTAACTTATGCAAGAAACCTCAAATTCGTTTTTTATTTTTGTGTAGTGTCGTGGTGTATAGCATTTTAGTATTTCATGCTGTTAGACTGTGTACGCTTTATTCCTCCACCTTAATCTATGGTACTATTGGTGTTATTTTTGTTTTTGTTTTTATTGAAACTACTTTCTTTTTCTCACCTTCCTCTCTCTTCATTCTTCTTTCTCCTGACGATCTTATCGGCAACATAATCTTGAAATATTGTGCTGATTATTTACCAGTAATAAAATTAATCTTCAAACTTGTACTGACAGTGTTTAATACTGCCAGTCTTAGGTAAAATACCCTCTAATTCTCTTTTACTGTGTTCCGAAATACCTTGAACGTCTTGCAGTTTTTCATCGATTTCTTTATGGACTTCTAACATGAGTTGAGGCGATTCCCCCTTTTGTGCATACCATTCTAATTCTTCATCCTCTTTATCTCACGTCATTCTTAATTGTTTGTTTATAACTGGTATTTCTTCTAATTTTAGCTTTTGCTCAAGAGAAGTGTGACATTCCCCAATGTTACGCTACCTTTCTCCATGTCTATTATCGCTCGTCTCTCATTTAAAAAATCTGCACCTATAATCAAATCTACAGTTAGTTTAGGTATAATCACAAAGTTGGTTTCGATCTTTTGATCTTGGCACGAAAGAGTTAACCTTGTTTGTCTCATAACTTCCACAGCATTGTTTCTAATAGGACCTCTTGCTTTAATCTTGCGTGTTTTCAGAACTGGCAATTCCTCATTGGCATTACACTGCATGAATAAATTTTCTGAAATCGCAGTCAGTTCACTTCTGCTATCAATTACAACATTGACTGGGATATGCTTTACCATGGCCTTCACAATTGGTTGAATTTGAAAGGGTTGGTTCTGTTCTTCTTCTTCTTGCATCAACGAATCCTCCACTGAATCATACATGAGTCTTTTTAGGAATTTCCCTTGTGAATTCGAACTTTCTGTAGGATAAGCTTCGACTGCTACTTCTCTCTCTTTTATTTCCTCTTCTCTATTTCTTCCTTCATTTGCGCTTTCTTCAACATCCTCTACTTTTTCCTCATCCTCGTCTATCTTCTCCTTCTTCGTCGCTACTTCCACATAATCGCATCTAAAAGCTCTAATTATCGCTTCATAACTTCCTTCATTATATACGTTGGGTTGTGTGCCCACTCGTAACTTATTTTCAACTTCTGTCGACTACGCATTATCCTCATTGAATTCGCTTTCCCTGGTTTCCATCTCAAATAGCTCTGCAATACTCATTGCTTCGTCCTTTCCTCCTACATTCGTTGTGCATGCCTCTGGTAATTCATCTTCCTCGTCAGTATTCTCCCAATTAATTTCGTCCCAACACGATATTGTTATTTTCTTGTCTTCGTTTTCATCTGGTCCCTGTGGATTTGTTTCTTCCTTCTTCTCTTCTCGTGATAAGATTTTTACTTCTCTGTTCAAGGTGTTGCAATTGTCCTGGGTCGGTGCGTCATTCTCTTTGGCATGGGCGCTTAGCTGTCAATTCGAACGTTTATCGGGGTTTGGTGGTCTTACCTCCACCTCTTCTATCTGCATTCTCTTTTCTTGTTCAGCTTGTTGATAGTGGTTTCTTTGTTGATAATTTGTCGGTCTATTGGTTCTCCAGTATCCGTTCCGGTTATCGTTATTCCCTCTGTAATAGTTGTTGCTGTTCCTGGGTGAATTATAGTTATTGCCAAATTCTCTTCTAAACCCATAACAGCTTCTTTGTTGAAATCTATTGTCGTTTCTTGCTGCGAAGTTATCATATGTTTCGTAATTATTTTTTCTTCGTACTGTGTCTTGTGGATTCCACTGCTTTTTGCTTTCGTTTTCACGTGCGCTTCGTCTTTTTCTTGCGTCATCTTCCGAAAATATGAACTCTAGTTCCCTTAGAATATCTTTAAATGCTTCGACGTCATTGTCTCCGCGACCTACTAATGATTGCTGGTATTTCAATGGTAGCTTCATCGCGCATAATTTAATCAACTCTCCGTCATTGTATGGTACATATAAGCATTGATTTTTCTTTGCCATTAATTCGAAAAATTTCACGGGACTCTTCTCTCCTGAATTTTCAAAATATGGGTTCTGTAATAATTCGTACTTCACTCTGTTCTGTGCTTCGCTGGACCAATATCGTGAAAGAAATTTCTCTCTGAAATCTTCGTACGATCGGCATGTCGCTGCAACATTCTGCATGGTTTCTGCGACTGTTCCTGACATGTGAGCACATATAAAGTCTAATTTGTGTGCTAGCGTCCAGTGTTCTGGTAACCCTACTCGGAATTGATCAATAAAAGTTCGTGGATGTAATGAGTTTCCTTCTCGAAAGTGTTGAAATTTTCTGACTGTGAGGAAATGATCGTTGCCGTACTTCGTCATAGTTCCATATGAAATTCGCGATTCTTCGCCACTTTTGTTTCTGATCATTTCTCCCGTCGTTCTTTCCGGTTGTGGTAGATCCATTGGATATTGTCCACTGTAACTTTCGCCTACCCTTGCGTAGTATCGTTGGAGTGGTACGCAATAATTTTCTTCCATCGGTTGTGAACGTGTAGCTGAATGCATTGCACTGTACTCTTCGCGACCTGGCTTTCCATTGTCAGGTATTGGTTCGGTATCTTGTCTGGCTAATCTTGCTGCTTCATTGCACGATCCAAACTGTCTTGAAACATACATTTGTGGTTCCGCATGTGTTTGTGATGACGTTTGTTCATCAAGAATTTCGAAACGTGTTTGTTGCTGTGCAGGCTGTCTGGTTTCACGTATGTTAGTTACTTTCCGCCTGTGATTGGAATCGCAAATGCGTAATATCTTCGTTAATTGCTTGTTTTTCCGGTGCTGTTACAGATACGGATGTGATTGCAGACTCTGTGCGTGTTCGGTCCTGTTCACTACGCTCTTCAATGGTTTGCAACAACTCTGTTCGAAATTTCTGAAATTGTCGCTTCGTTTGCGCTTCTCTTTTGACTATGCGGTTATCATATCTTTTCAGCGCTGCTTTTGTGATACGTTTGTGTAACACACTGTTTTCAACAATTTCAGGCGCTGTACCTGCTGCTTGTCTAGTAATTACGTTTATCTGTTTCTCTAGTTTCTTGACTTCTCCCTGGGTGTTGTTACGTAATGTTTTGTTCTCGTTCTGAATGTCATTACTCAATGTTTGTACGTCCGCTTGTACCTTGTCAATGTCTGTTCTCAATTGATTGTGACCTATTATTAAGTTTCCTATCACTTCTCGAGATTCTTTTGCCTCGTCTTCAATATGACTTAGGTGTAACTAAATTTTTTTGTTTTGTTCTTTAATCTCACACATTTGTCTCGTGGTTTCTGCATTTTCTTTCGTCATTTCTTCATTCTGAATTTTAATTTGGTTCGCAATTTCTTTATTTTGTCTTGTCATAGTTTCCGTCATTAATTGTAGTAATTCTGCCAGATTGGTGGGTCCTGTTGCGTTTTCTTCCGACGTCCTACGTTCTGTGTTTTCGCCCAATTGTTGGTTTGCAACCGATTGTATTGAACTGTGCGGTGACACGTTTCTGCTCGAAAACCTTGTACTCTGTGGTGAGGGAGCTCTGATTACTTGTACTATGGGTTCTACATATTCAAGACGCAAGTCAGAATCCTCATCGGCTGTCTCTCTACTTTCCTGCTCCTACGTCGTATGCTGACCTAGGTTTTCTGTGCCTTGGCGTACATTATCCTCGTTATGGTGCGTTATATGTCCTATTTCTAGCGATACTGCATCGTCTGTTGTACTGTCCTCTATTCTCTGTCCATTTCCATGCTGGGTCTCTACCTCAATTAGGTCAAGGTCTCGATCTGCAATTTCTAATCTTTCCGAATCCCTTATTTTCTGTTTTAAAAGCAATTCACGCACCCTACTTCGAGTCAACATGCGCTCATACGATCTCGCTTGTTTCATAAACTTTTTCTTCACACAATTTGACAATCAATTCACTTACTTGTTGGGCCAGAACCAACTTGTCAACGATGTATGCACCACCTGTGCGCTTGCATTGAGGAGAAAACTTAATTCTAACAATTTTTAAAATTCATAACTTAATTATGCTATTGTCTCTGCTAGAATGTCTCACTATTTATTGAATACTTTCTTACTATCTATCGCTGCAGCTACTGTTTTCGACTATTTATAACGTTCAAAAAAATATTTTTTATTACGAAAATTTTTCAACAGGATATTTTTCTGACCTAGTTAGGTATGTGGTCGACCTTCAATCATGGTATTTTACCATCCTGGCAGGGTCGCCATTTTCTCACATTCTGCGTGGTGTCTGTTTTTTCTATATCGTGTCTCCCTACCACTTTCGCGCAACGACGCTCTGAGCATATTTTTTAGGGAATTGATTAGTTTGAACCTGGGACCTGTTGTTGGTAAGGAGACGCCAGACCACACATGACATGTAGAATTCAGAAGAGTTCAGTGAGACTAGCGATGATATAACCAAATACTTAATGATTTCAGCGTCAGCTCCGCTGCACTCCCTGTAAAAGAATCTTAATAATAACTAAATTTAGTGGAAGGGGTTCAAAGCTTTCCTATTTTTAGTTAGCTGGTAAAAAATAACGTCGAAAAAGCAGTTAAGTTTACCATTGGAAATTTTGTTCTACTCACAAAACATCGTTTATAAATTGCACTATTGATAGAAGGAAATGTAAAAACCAAATGCGTTCAACAAAAATGTGAGCGAATATTCCCTGAATGGGTTTCCAAGTTCTACAATGGATCGAAGGATGACCTATGCCATATCACATCTATAATCTAGGTTTAAATTAAGTTTCACAAGAGAAAAAACTATCAAAATGGTCTACAGTGACCCTCAATTATCTTTAATTACTTATCTAACTTGTCGTAAATTACAGTGGCTGATGTGGCTTCCCAATAACTTTATAACAGAAAAATCATCGCGTTTCAGATTTTTACTTCAAGTGGCAAATGTGAACACCATGAGCTTTAATTGACGATCGACACTAGTATTACGCAAAAAGGGGGTGTAACAGATGAGACTTCTGCAGTTCTGAGTGAAGCTTTATGCGCTGTTATGCGGCATCGCGTGCGTTCATTACCTTGTCAGTGTTCGTCAGGGGGCGGCGGGCAGCACAGCTCTGCTCACCTCGCCGTCTCGGAAGCAACTCTCTCTAACTTCTCCTTACTACAATTTACCGAAGTTGGTTTTTAAAAAAAAAAATCTGGCTGTGTTTTCATCTTACCAGTCAGGGTCTCAATGTTAACCTTAAGCTCCGCCTACGAAAATTCTGTCTATCCAATGAGAAACGTTATGCTTTTCGTGGTGGGGCAATGTTTTTAAAGTTTGCAACGTAACAAAATGGTTCAAATGGCTCTGAGCACTATGGGACTTAACATCTTAGGTCATCAGCCCCCTAGAACTTAAAACTACTTAAACCTAACTAACCTAAGGACATGACACACATCCATGCCTGAGGCAGGATTCGAACCTGCGACCGTAGCAGTCCTGCGGTTCCGGACTGCAGTGCCTAGAACCGCACGGCCACCGCGGCCGGCACAACGTAACAGAGACGCGAAAAAGTCTCACGCTAAAACTTGCAGCTGGTGTGGTCCTTTAGTGTTATCGTAAGATCTGTACTGTTCTTCTGGAGGGCTCTAGCTTTTAACATGGGCTGGGGGGTGGTCCAGACGTAACAGCGACGCGAAAAAGTCTCACACTAAAACTTGCGGGTGGTGTGGTCCTAGCGGTTAGCTGGCGACGTGGGTGTCCGTCCGTCCCTTATCGTAGGGCCTTCCAGCTTAACACGGTTCTGCTCTCGGCTTCTGTTCTCGTTTCTCCCCTCGGAACTGCGTCTGTCTCACGGTGGGAAGGTATGACATGCATTTAGGCATTCTTGTGTTAGTCTGTGGTATTCCATTTGCTCACTCGTTATTCGTATTACTTTGGTTAATTTAATGTCACGATTTATTCGGAGCTATGTGACATACTACTGGATTTGCTTATAATGTCAGGGTTTTCATGGAAGGTGTTGGATTTGCCTGACACCTTACACACCCAGTCATCACGAGGCAGGGAAATCCCTGACCCCGCCGGGATTCGAACCCGGGACACCGTGCGCGGGAAGCGAAAATGCTACCGCAAAACCACGAGCTGCGGACATAGTTCCTACTACTACTGAGTGAGATAGAGCACTTGTTGGCACACTAGACACTCATTCGGTAGGGGTGGGTCACGAACCATTTCATGGACACTCATGTTTACTTTTCCTGAGTCGCCACTATAACACTTAATGTGAATTCTGGGATGATTTCTTTAACCCTTTAACTGCTTTGGATGTATTAACGCGCGCGCCTTTGTACCTGTCCGTGTGTGCTCTGAACGTGTCTACGCGCGCCACAGTCCTTCTACCTGGTACTCTCAACTGCGCATTGACACGTTCAGAGTACGAGGTAGAAGGATTGGTGGCGGGCGTACAGACGTTCAGAACACACAGGAACAGGTACAAAAAGCGCGCGCGTTAACACATCCAGAGCAGTTAAAGGGTTAATAAGGCCATAGAAAGAGATCATCCTCCTCCACTCACCATTGTGCTGCGCCGCTAATGATCTCGTTGTCAGTGGCACCGAAGTCAAATGGTTCAAATGGCTCTGAGCACTATGGGACTGAACATCTGTGGTCATCAACTACTTAAACCTAACTAACCTAAGGACATCACACACATCCATGCCCGAGGCAGGATTCGAAACTGCGACCGTAGCGGTCACGCGGTTCCAGACTGAAGCGCCTAGAACCGCTCGGCCACACCGTCCGGCGGCACCTAAGTCCTCCCGTCACAGTTCTTCTCTTTACCTTTGATCTACAAGTACTACCGTATATCTTGCATGAGCAATTAACTTTTGTAAAACATTGAAGTGTCAGAATTACTTATAACATGCTAATGTTGTGTAAAATTATACACTAAAAACTTACGTTTGGGATATGATTTTAGTTGCAAAATGAAGAAATACCGTGAAAGCTAGTTAATGAGATGGTAACTGCTTGACAACTCAATCTTAAAGAGTAAATTTTTGAAGTAAACTTTTAAGAGGGGCGTTCAATAAGTAATGCAACACATTTTTTGTTGGCCAATTTCGCGTGAGAAAATGCGGGGACTGCCGTGGGGACGTCGTGGATTATTTCCGCTTCACCCCCTGTAGGCCGGCCGAAGTGACCGCGCGGTTCTGGGCGCTGCAGTTTGGAACCGCGAGACCGCTACGGTCGTAGGTTCGAATCCTGCCTCGGGCATGGATGTGTGTGATGTCCTTAGGTTAGTTAGGTTTAAGTAGTTCTAAGTTCTAGGGGCTAATGACCTCAGAAGTTGAGTCCCATAGTGCTCAGAGCCATTTGAACCATTTTGAAACCCCTGTAGATTCATGAAGTCCTGATAGCCGGCGGCGCTATACCTAGCCTTCAAAATGGTGCCTGTAACAGAGGTGTGTTCCAAGCAGATAGCTGTCACTAAATTTCTTTTGGCGCAATATCAAAGAGCATCGCAGTATTCATGGGCGCTTAGAGGATGTCTACCGAGACCTTACAGTGAACAAAAGCACGGTGAGTCATTGGGCGAGGCGTCTGTCATCATAGCAACAAGGTCGCGGAAACCTTTCGATGTCCCGCGTGCCGGCCGGCCGCAAACAGCTGTGACTCCTGTAATGTTGGAACGTCCGGGCACTCTCATTCCAAGTGATCGACGTATCGCAATCAAATACCTCGCTGCTCAAATGGACGTCTCTTTTGGTAGTGCTGACACACTCGTCCACCAGTTCAGGTACTCGAAGATGTGTGCCAGCTGGGTTCCTCGCCACCTAATAGAACGGTTCTAGGCGCTACAGTCTGGAACCGCGAGACCGCTACGGTCGGAGGTTCGAATCCTACCTCGGCATGGATGTGTGTCATGTCCTTAGGTTAATTAGGTTTAAGTAGTTCTAAGTTGTAGGGGACTGATGACCTGAGCAGTTAACTCCCATAGTGCTCAGAGCCATTTTTGAACCTAATAGAAGACCATGGAGAGCATGGAAGAACTATCTCTGTGGAATTGCTTGTGCCTTACGAGGCTGATCGAGACAATTTTTTGTCGATCGTCGTCACAGGCGATAAAACAGGGCTCATCAGTCCGAACCGGAAACAAAGCGACTATCCATAGAATTGCTCCACATCATCTCTCCTCTGAAGTGGAATTTCCAGCCCTATGCTCATTCGGAACGGCAAGGCGACGATCTCCTGGGACTCTGAAGGAGTTATCTGTTTGATGTCCTCACTAATGGTGCAACGATCAACTAAGTCTTAACTCTGAAGTATATTGCGCTACCCTAAACAAATTTGAAGAAACGACTTCAAAATATTTGTCGCCACAAAAAATGCAAACGAACTTCTCCTTCTCCGTGACAACACAAAGCTTCTCACAAATCTTCGCACCCGAGAAGAGCACACAAAACTTTATTGGACTGTTCTTCCTCATCCTCCCTACAACCTGGGTCTAGCACGCTCCGACTTCCATCTGTTTCTCGCAATGAAGGATGCACTCCGCGGCAAACAGTACGTGCATGATGGGGACATTATTGATGTAGCAAGACGTCAGGCAGTAGAGTAGTACCACGCGAGAGTTCCGGCCCTCCCACTAAGGCGACGTAAGGTCTTCGCATTGAACGGAGATTGCGCTGAAAAATAGGGTTTTGAAGCCAAAAGAGCGGGAAATAACATGATGTATTGGAGTCATGGATAAAACCAACCTAAAACTAAACTTAATTCCTCCCGCACGGGTCATGAAGGCCCAAAGGTACCGACTGGCCGCCGTGTCATCCTCAGCACACAGGCGTCACTGGATGCGGAGATGGAGGGGCATGTCGTCAGCACACCACTCTCCCGGTCGTATGTCAGTTTCCGATACCGGAGCCGCTACTTCTCAATCAAGTAGCTCCTCACTTTGCCTCACAAGGGCTGAGTGCACCCCGCTTGCCAACAGCGCTCGGCAGACCGGATGGTCACCCATCCAAAAAAAATGGTTCAAATGGCTCTGAGCACTATGGGACTTAACATCTATGGTCATCAGTCCCCTAGAACTTAGAACTACTTAAACCTAACTAATCTAAGGACATCACACAACACCCAGCTATCACGAGGCAGAGAAAATCCCTGACCCCGCCGGGAATCGAACCCAGGAACCCGGGGTTACCCATCCAAGAGCTAGCCCAGCCCGACAGCGCTTAACTTCTGTGATCTGACGGCAACCGGCGTTACCACTGCGGCAAGGCCGTTGGCGTAAAACCAACCTGCTTTCAGGGGAAAAAAATGTGTTTTATAACTTACTGAACGTCCCTCGTATAATCGGTGGTACGAGAAAAGGGAAGGAGAAGAGACGAGACGAGATGTCACTGAAAATTCCTGTGTTGATTTACTCACAAACCAGAATTTCCCTATCCGCATAGGATGGCAGCAATCGAGCTTGTACATTTTTTTTATTGATTTTGGCCATCTTAAACTAGTACGAGGGGACTTCAAACAGTGAGTCCCAAATGTCGTCCCACATTAGGCTCATCGCGTAACAAGAGCGATGCATCGTAGGTGAGAGTACATTTTCTGCATTTCATGTAGACACAGAGCATCACAGTCTGATAGTGAAACGGCACAGCATCTGGAAAAGCGCTCCGAAGTTGCACACAGACTCACCGTGAAATTCTGGCAGTATATAGAGCAAACGCAGTGTCGCGTCTAGGCATAGTGAAATGGTGTCAACAGTCTGACCAACGCAGCACAGGCGTGGGGATTGCTATTCGGAAAGGAAGGCCCTCGTCATCGGCAACAGACGTCAGTGTCGAGGCAATCGAGGAAAATATTCGCAGCAATCGCAGAGTTTTGGGAAAAAATGGAGTACTTTCGTAGAGCGGCTCTCAAATGGATGAAGGCGTGAATTTCTGTCGTCGAGGAATAAAGCGATTGGTAGAACATTTTTACAGTTTTTAAATGAAACCATTCCAATTTTTACTGAAAACTTTAATTATTGCGATTGAAACTTCGACATATGGTCATTTTCAAGCATTGTGGTATATTGTAACCCACTCAGTAATATCGTACAAAGCTGTGATATGCTGTATAAGAGCAGTTGCATGTTTTGTTGTGAATTTATCTGCTCTTCCGTAGGACAGCTCATCTCCTTGTATCTTTAACCATGCCTACTACGTGAAATTTAAACTTAAGTGTTTAATATCATTATTTCACCAGCTTTCTAACGTGTTTGGTACAAGGAAAGCAGATAAATTCACAACACAACATGAAACTTTTCTTAGATGGCATATCGCACATTTATATCACTGAGTGCTTTAAAACATCCCACAATGTTTGAAAATGACAACTTGTTGAAAATGCAGTCGCAATAAATAACAGCCAAAAGCGGAAAGTTTTCATTTAAAAATTTAGCGAACGCAAAATCCCCACGACTGGCGAAGTTTTACAGAAGCTCTAAATTTAGTGCGAAATGCTTGTAATAGTGTCTACAACGAAATTCTGTCTAAAGATCTTGCAGAAAACGTTTAGATATTGTGTCAAATGTAAAGTACACCAGTGGTCAGACGCAATCAATACTTTGACAACGTTATAACAATGGTGATCTTATTGAAGACAGCGCCACTAAGCCGCCCCGTCGGAAGTTAGAATTCTCCCTCGGGTATGGGTGTATGTGTTGTCCTTAGCGTAATTTAGTTTAAGTTGGATTAAGTAGTGTGTAAGCCTAGGGACCGATGACCTCAGAAGTTTGGTCCCATAGTCCTTACCACAACTTTCCAAAATTTGACACTAAGCACAGTCCCATATTTTTTATTGAAGACAGCGCCACTAAGCCGCCCCGTCGGAAGTTAGAATTCTCCCTCGGGTATGGGTGTATGTGTTGTCCTTAGCGTAATTTAGTTTAAGTTGGATTAAGTAGTGTGTAAGCCTAGGGACCGATGACCTCAGAAGTTTGGTCCCATAGTCCTTACCACAACTTTCCAAAATTTGACACTAAGCACAGTCACTAAACACGGTTTTCCGGAATGCCTTCACGAAAGAACACGAAATAAATCTTCCAGAATACTAATAAAGAAAAACTGCCAACATAAGTAACTTAGAAGTCTTTGGCATTGCGAGTTAGCTTAAAACACTTAAAACTGGCAAGGCCTCCGCTAGAGACTGTACGCCAGTCATGCTCCTTTCAGGATAAGCTGATACAGTAGCTCCATATCTAGCAATCATATACAACATAAAAATGGAAAGCTGCACAAGTCACACCAATATACAAGAAAGAAAACAGGAGGAATCCGCTAAATTACACACTCATATCAGTAACGTCGATTTGTTGCAGGATTCTGGAACGAATATTGTGTTCGGACATTACGAATTACCTCGAAGAAAAGAATTAATTGTCAAATAGATGCCGGCCGGAGTGGCCGAGCGGTTAAAGGCGCTACAGTCTGGAACCGCACGACCGCTACGGTCGCAGGTTCGAATACTGCCTCGGGCATGGATGTGTGTGATGTCTTTAGGTTAGTTAGGTTTAAGTAATTCTAAGTTCTAGGGGACTTATGACCACAGCAGTTGAGTCCCATAGTGCTCAGAGCCATTTGAACCATTTTTTGTCAAATAGATAACTCGGATACACGAAATATCGTTCTTGTGAAACACAACTAGTTGTGTATTTTCACGAAGTAGTGTGTGCTATCGAGAGGAGGCGTCAAATTGGTCCCATATTTTTAGATTTCCAGAAGGCTTTTGACACCATTTCTCACAAGCGACTTCTGATCAAATTGCATGGCTATGGAGTATTGTCTCAGCTGTGTGAATATTCGTGATTTTCTATCAGATAGGTCACAGTTCAGAATAACTGACGGAAAGTCATCGACTAAAACAGAAGTAATATTTGGCGGTTCCCCAGGGGAATTTTATAGGCCCTCTGTTGTTTCTGATCTATATGAGCGACTTAGGAGAGAACCTGAGCAGCCGTCTTGGGTTGTTTGAAGATGATGCTGTCATTTACCATCATATAAAATCATCAGATATTGGAAACGAATTGCAAAATGATTTAGACAAGATATGTGTATGGTGCACAAAGTGGTAATTCTTCTAAATAATGAAGTGTTCAGTCATCCATATGCGGACTAAAAGTTATCAGCTGAATTTCAACTACATGATAAATCACATGAATATACATGTGTAAACTCAACTAAATACTTAAGAATTACAGTTACGAATAATTTATATTGGACCTATCACATAATAATGTTGTGATGAAATCAAACCAAAGACAGCGATTTATTGGCAGAAGACTTAGAAAACGTAATAGGTCAAAGATGCTGCTTACGCCACCCTTGTCCGCCCCCCTCTTCACACGAAATCACCAACTAGCTCGTCAGAATGTGAAAATATTTTGCTGGTGTCCACCTACATAGGGAGAAATGATCATGATAATGAAATGATAGAAGTCGGAGTTCGCACGGGAAGATTCAAGTTTTCGTTTTTCCAACGCTCGGGAAACGAGAGTGGAACAGTAGAGAAGTAGCTTAAAGATAGTTCGATGAACCCTCTGCCAGGTCTTAATTGTGAATTGCAGAGTAGTCATGTAGATGTAGAAGACCGTGAACCCGCTTACCAAACTTCTGTTCCGATCGTTGTTCATAGGGACGTGATGGCTATGTTGAAAAATGGTTTTACATATGTGTCACTTTGAAGTGTAGTGCAGCATTCAGTGAAAGTTAAATGGCCTACCGTAAATATATATAGCTTACTTTGTGCAGTCTCCTCGTATATCTTTAGCTGTAAGAAGTTTCACTATTTTCGTGAACTCATTTTAGATCAGTATTGCTGAAATCAGAAACAAATGGCACTGCTTTATATGTATTCTAGCGTTTATTCAGCTGCACAGAGTCGGCTGCCGCCTAATTTCTTTTTATTTCTTTTGCGGTCGCGGGTCTGTAAGGATTAGAAATTTTTTATTTGTGTTATATGTGAATTAAACATAATAACATTTCCTTTCTTCTTTTTAAACAGTTTTATTTGTTGGTTAATGGTGCAAGCCGTCTGCGCTCTAAAGCTGACTTGCATTATAGGATCCCTGACTTTATTGCAGGTTACGAGGTGTGTCAGGATCTGTGCTGGTAAACGGCAAGCCACGGAATCTACAGAGCTTCCGTCGCGTCTCCTGTTACGTCATGCAGGAGGACATCCTGCAGCCGAATCTCAAGCTAATCGAGGCAATGATGGTTGCAGCCAGACTCAAACTGGACCCAGACCTGACCGAGCACCAGAGGAGGGCTGTCGTAAGTTCCCATTCGCCACTTTCTTCTCTTCTCTCTCTCTCGTAGCCTGAGTCACTCGTTATCCCTAAACCCCTCATTTATGTCTCTCTTTACTATACTCCTTATTTTCGAATGAGTTGCATTGTAGGCTTATTAGATGTGCTAGTAAATTATCTGCAGCATTGCTACCTGAAGAGTATGTGTGTGCAACAATTAAAATGTAAATACAAATTTGTATCATCGTCTGAGTAGTTTAGTACACTTGTGTGCAAAACACAAGGACTAAAGTAAATTTCGAGTGATGAGTCACTGCCAAGTAGCATAGCTCTATGAAACTAGATCCACACATACAGGGTGAAAAGTATTTAAACCGACAAACTCTGGGAGGTTGTAGGGGATATCAAAACAAATATTTTTCCCTAATGTCATTTTTTCCTATGAGGAGTATTTAAACAAGTAAAGGGAGATTTCTTTGGCGGCAAATTAATTAAACCAACAAACACTTTTCCATTTTTTTATGACCAAGAGGCCGGCCGGTGTGGCCATGCGGTTAAAGGCGCTTCAGTCTGGAACCGCGTGACCGCTACGGTCGCAGGTTCGAATCCTGCCTCGGGCATGGATGTGTGTGATGTCCTTAGGTTAGTTAGGTTTAATTAGTTCTAAGTTCTAGGCGACTGATGACCTCAGAAGTTAAGTCGCATAGTGCTCAGAACCATTGTTATGACCAAGAGACAACAACTAGGTAGCAGATACGGCCCAATTAAACAGTCTCCACAAACACCGACCCACACATTAACGAAGAACCGCACTTGATAAGCGCTAGTAACTGTGGCATGTGGGTTATCCTCACTCCAAACATGCGAATTGTGCATGTTTAAGACTCCATCACGCCCGAACGTTACTTCATCGGTAAACAACACGGAAGATGGAAATCTAGGATGCATTTCACACTGTTCCAGGTACCACTGCTAAAACTGTGCTCTGGGTGGATAATCAACTGGTTCCAGGTTGTGGACACGCTGTAAGTGAAATGGACTGTTCTTACAGTCGTCTGATTCGTCCCCATGTGACGTGCAGTTGCACTAGTGCTGATTGAAGGATCCCGCTCCACATGCTCCAAGACAGCTTCCTCAACTTGCAGCGTTCTTACCAAGCGACGGCATCCCTGTCCAGGTAATCAGCTAAATGACCTAGTCTCACGCAGGCGTTGGTACACAGCATCAAATGTCGTATGGTGCGGGACACGGCGATTAGGATATTGTTGTTGATAAACCCACTGTGCAGCTCGTCCGTTGTGGTGCGCTATGTAGTACACACCAACCATATCAGTGTACTCACTCCAGGTGTATCGCTCCACTAGTAAACAGAGACAATGCACTACTACACTGGTGGACAGCAGTTGCCTACAACTGAAGATCGTAATACGGCCTCTATCAACTGAAGAGCGTAATACGGCCTCCAACGGTTTAAATAATCCTCGTAGGAAAAAATGACATTAGGGAAAAATATTTGTTCTGATGTCCCCTACAACCTCCCAGAGTTTGTCGGTTTAAATACTTTTCACCCTGTAGAAACAATAGCTACGGTATAGTGTAGAAGGTAACTACGCATTGAGACGAACAGAAACGAGACTTTTATTCGACGATAGTAGTTAGACTGAGGTCACCGCGAATTATGATGGTCCACTGGAAATTACAATGGGCGGTTCATGGTATATGGTTGTAACGCGTCCTCTTATATTATTATTTTCTGCTATTGTTATTGTTAGAAAAGTCTTTATTCAGTCGGTCGTCGAAATATTGAAATAAAAGTTATTGTGGATGTCGCGTTATAAATACTTCGCGTGAAGCGCTGTTGCGACACAGGCAAAGATCAATTGTGTAAACTAAGCCACTGAATGTTACAAATAATGTTATTAAAGAATACGGCTGACTGACTACATCAAATAAGAGGTTACGTACATTTGCGAATGAGTGGCCAGAAAAAAAGCGTTAATACCGTGTAGGAAATGAGTCTTAAATATATTTACGCTTGTACACCCTCAAATGTATGAGAACATACGAACGGGATAGAGGCACGTATATTTTGAGTGTAACCACCCCCGTGGCCTGGATAAAAAGAATTACAGTTAAATGCATTTATTCAACTTAGAACGTAAATGCGTGGACTTCGGAATTAAATGAAAAGCAAGACTGCAGGTTCTGAATGTCGCGGCAAATATGTTGAAATTGACGGTAGCGGCCACGAAAGGAAAAAGATGAACACATTCACGTACCTCTAGTGTTGACCAGCGTCGCCGTGAAGATCGTCGCCTCCATCTAAATTCTCTGCATAAAATTAAATTAATAGTAATAATTTTCCATAATTTCAGGAGTTGGGACCAATGGTATCACAAAAGACGAAATCGCTCTGCTTCAAAATCACTTTCATTATTTAACGCAATTTTATCAGTAAGAAATGGCATAACACGTCTTAACGCTAGGACAGGATAACAGCGAAAGGTAACTTATTCTAAAACTAGTAAACGAAGAGCGTAAAGCTTCTCTTGTTCAGCAAATGCTGTACGCATTAATCTCTGGTAGTTGAACTAGTGTCTATATATTCATTAAAAATTTATATAATTCCTTTACATGGTGTATGATCACCATGGTCAGCAATGCATGTTCTGCAATGCGCTCCCATGCTGGCCACAAGGTTGGTAAGGAATACTTGGGTAGCATGTTCCATGCCTCTACCATCGAGGTTGACATCTACTGGTCATTGGTTTATCAAGACGTGCAGCAATACGTCTCCCTAATGCATCCCACGTGTGCTCGATGGTATTTAAGCCGGGTGGAATTGGCAGGCCAGCCCTGTCACCAAATATCCCCCGTTCCAAGTGCTCTCAACGTGTCACGCATCGTCATCCATAAAAATGAAGTCAGAGCCGAGTACACCCCTGAAAAGACGCACGTTTGGAAGGCGTACAGTGTCACAATAACGCTGACCTGTGAGTGTCTCGTCTTCAAAGATTTGTGATGTTGGCCGAGAGCATAAGCACCGGACCGGTGATCACTGGGATCACATACTCTTCTTGGATGAGAGCAGATTCAGTTTGCGTAGTGATTCTGGGCGTAATCTCACATGGTGAGAAGTAATAACACGTAATCCACACGAGAACATTGTGGAACATGATCGATTTTGTGGTCCAGATCTTATGTGTCTGGGGAGGCATAATGTTGCATGGACGTACTGACTTCCAAAGCCTTGAACACGATGCAATCATCAGTCAAAGCTATTGTGACACTGTGCTCCTTCTCTGAGTGCGTCTTTTCAGGGGTGCATTCAGCACTAAGTTCACTTTCGTGGATGACGGACGGAGCAAGGAGGACATCAAAAAAGAAGATTAGCATTGGCAAAAAGGGCATTCCTGGCCAAGAGAAGTCTACTAATATCATATATCGGCCTTAATTTGAGGAAGAAATTTCTGAGAACGTACGTCTGGAGTACCGTACTGTATGATACTGAAACATGGACTGTGGGAAAACCGGAACAGAAGAGAATCGAAGCATTTGAGATGTGGTACTGCAGACAAATGAATATTATGTGGACTTATAAGGTGAGGAATGAGAAGGTTCTGCGCAGAATCGGAGGGGAAAGGAATATATGGAAAACACTGATTAGCAGAAGTGGCAGGAGGATAGGACCTGTTAAGACATGAATGAATGACTTACATGGTGCTACAGGGAGCTGAAGAGGGCAAAAACTGTACAGAAAGACAGAGATTGGAGTACATCCAGCAAATAATTGAGAACGTAGGTTGCAAGTATTACTCTGAGAAGTTGGCACAGGAGAGGAATTCGTGGCGGGTCGCATCAAACCAGTCAGAAGACTGACGAATCCCCCCCTCAAAAACAAACTGCCATTCCAGCAACAGTAAGCACTCCGTCTTCAGGCCACAAGTGGCCCTTCGGGACCATCCGACCGCTGTGTCATTCTCAGCTGAGGTTGCGGATAGGAGGGGTGTGTGGTCAGCACGCCGCTCTCTCAGTCGTTATGATGGTTTTCTGTGACCGGAGCCGCTACTATTCGGTCGAGTAGCTCCTCAATTGGCATCACGAGGCTGAATGCACCCCGAAAAATGGCAACAGCACATGGCGGCCCGGATGGTCACCCATCCAAGTGCCGACCACGCCCGACAGCGCTTAACTTCGGTAATCTCACGGGAACCGGTGTATCCACTGCGGCAAGCCCGTTGCCCGCAGCAACCGTAACCGATCTAACAAATCCGCCAGATACTTGTTGCCTTATATAGGCGTTGCCCACAGCAGCGCCGTTTTCTGCCTGTTCACATATCTCTGTATTTGAATACGCATGCCTATACTAGTTTCTTTGGCACTTCAGTGTGCCGTCGTCGATACAGACGTTAAATAGGGTAGGTGATAAATTGCATCGTTGTCTCACTCCTTTGCTTGTTGGGACTATGTATGTCACTTCTCCATCTAGAACCTCCACAAATAATGCATTTTCGTTCATTATCTAACTTACAGATGTCATATGTAAGACGTACCCTATATACTTCATTGTTCCCTGAGTTTCCTCTTCAAACACTATCAAAGGCTTCCGGGAATCTACACTCCTGGAAATGGAAAAAAGAACACATTGACACCGGTGTGTCAGACCCACCATACTTGCCCCGGACACTGCGAGAGGGCTGTACAAGCAATGATCACACGCACGGCACAGCGGACACACCAGGAACCGCGGTGTTGGCCGTCGAATGGCGCTAGCTGCGCAGCATTTGTGCACCGCCGCCGTCAATGTCAGCCAGTTTGCCGTGGCATACGGAGCTCCATCGCAGTCTTTAACACTGGTAGCATGCCGCGACAGCGTGGACGTGAACCGTATGTGCAGTTGATGGACTTTGAGCGAGGGCGTATAGTGGGCATGCGGGAGGCCGGGTGGACGTACCGCCGAATTGCTCAACACGTGGGGCGTGAGGTCTCCACAGTACATCGATGTTGTCGCCAGTGGTCGGCGGAAGGTGCACGTGCCCGTCGACCAGGGACCGGACCGCAGCGACGCACGGATGCACGCCAAGACCGTAGGATCCTACGCAGTGCCGTAGGGGACCGCACCGCCACTTCCCAGCAAATTAGGGACACTGTTGCTCCTGGGGTATCGGCGAGGACCATTCGCAACCGTCTCCATGAAGCTGGGCTACGGCCCCGCACACCGTTAGGCCGTCTTCCGCTCACGCCCCAACATCGTGCAGCCCGCCTCCAGTGGTGTCGCGACAGGCGTGAATGGAGGGACGAATGGAGACGTGTCGTCTTCAGCGATGAGAGTCGCTTCTGCTTTGGTGCCAATGATGGTCGTATGCGTGTTTGGCGCCGTGCAGGTGAGCGCCACAATCAGGACTGCATACGACCGAGGCACACAGGGCCAACACCCGGCATCATGGTGTGGGGAGCGATCTCCTACACTGGCCGTACACCACTGGTGATCGTCGAGGGGACACTGAATAGTGCACGGTACATCCAAACCGTCATCGAACCCATCGTTCTACCATTCCTAGACCGGCAAGGGAACTTGCTGTTCCAACAGGACAATGCACGTCCGCATGTATCCCGTGCCACCCAACGTGCTCTAGAAGGTGTAAGTCAACTACCCTGGCCAGCAAGATCTCCGGATCTGTCCCCCATTGAGCATGTTTGGGACTGGATGAAGCGTCGTCTCACGCGGTCTGCACGTCCAGCACGAACGCTGGTCCAACTGAGGCTCCAGGTGGAAATGGCATGGCAAGCCGTTCCACAGGACTATATCCAGCATCTCTACGATCGTCTCCATGGGAGAATAGCAGCCTGCATTGCTGCGAAAGGTGGATATACACTGTACTAGTGCCGACATTGTGCATGCTCTGTTGCCTGTGTCTCTGTGCCTGTGGTTCTGTCAGTGTGATCATGTGATGTATCTGACCCCAGGAATGTGTCAATAAAGTTTCCCCTTCCTGGGACAATGAATTCACGGTGTTCTTATTTCAATTTCCAGGAGTGTATAATCGTTAACTTTTTTGTTTCACTGCTGTTTTCCAGTAATCTTTTAAGTAGAACTAGCTCAGAAGTTGGAACGTTCTTTCCTAAAACCTATTTGATAAGCAGATGAATAGCTCTTGCTTTTAGTTTGGTATTGTCATCCCGTTTTTAACTTTCTCAAGTAGTCCTATTTTTGTGGGTTCAGTGGAAACAATTTTGGCATCTGTGTTGTAGCCTACGCTAATATTAGGCCTACTTTCGCTTTCTTCCAGTTTTGTGGGATTTTCTTTTGCGTTTAATTTATAAAAAGAATATTTATATGCTTGCTACGGAAAATATCCGCATCAATAAATTAGTTGTTTATTAGTTGTTTGACATCTATACCTATGTGTGCAGGTTTGACCGAAAAGTTAAATGAAAGTCATAAGTCACTTCGTCAACAATATTTAAAAGGATGTAATAGGAGAAGTCATACCATAGATTCCAAGTACAGAGAATTTGGAAGCATACTGTAGCGGATTGCAAAAAGGACACTTTGTTATCTCAGGACAACGAAGTTCACTGGAACAGTGAGAACCGTCAGAGGTTCACCTGTTACCGTCGTTAGCATCTCTGGAATGTGGACGACTGCTCGCAGACGATAAGACGATAGACGTCATACCCTCATCCGAGAACGTACGCGTCAGAGGCCTGGTCTTTCGTCATATTACAAAAGGCGAAATATGTTCCACTAGTTTCTTTGACTTTCGGTTAACTGTTTCGGTGATAAAACAGAAAGCTACTAGAAGTCTAATCGAATTTAGTTCTTACAAAAGATAGCTCATCGAGTACTTCACACATTATTTACATGATAGGAAGCTACAGACAATACAAAACTGCATACAATTGTATAAACTATGGCAGTCCTGAGAAACAGGTCACCGCACATGTCTCCAGCTCGTATCGATACTGCCAGATTACATGGACGTCACACTCTTGTGATGCCCACAGCCACCTTTTCCTGCCACGTATATGCACACGCTTACACATTACACTCTGTCGGAAAGTAAAGTTCAAAGATTACATGAAATGCGAAGAGTCTCTTTACATATCAGTATACAGGAAAGAAAGAAAGCTGACTGGAGCTTACTGATACCTGTGCATGAAAAATGTGTGTTCGCATACCAATATGATAGGGAAATTTGTTTCCACGCTCCGATGCAGTAATATGTTTGACATCAGAAAGTGCATGTTGGTTTGTCTCAGTATGCAGTCAATGTATCTTTCTCATGATTTGAAGTATCATTTGACTATGGTTCTTGGAGTAGAGTAGCAATAAACAAATTTCGATTTTTGTCAAAAAGTTGCATCTCCAGTGGGGCAAAGCTTTTAACTAGTTCATAGTGACTATGGAACTGAAAGTAAAGAAGGTGATTACATTTTTTAAAAAAGTTCTCTAAAGCCTGTTCCGTGTCCATCTGTATCGTCACAGGCGTTTGTGTGTTTCACATTTTCAGTTCCGTTTCCTCCTGGTTTACTTTGGCAGTGTCCGCAGCTCGTGGTCGTGCGGTAGCGTTCTCGCTTCCCACGTCCGGGTTCCCGGGTTCGATTCCCGGCGGGGTCAGGGATTTTCTGTGCCTCGTGATGACTGGGTGTTGTGTGATGTCCTTAGGTTAGTTAGGTTTAAGTAGTTCTAAGTTCTAGGGGACTGATGACCATAGATGTTAAGTCCCACAGTGCTCAAGCCATTTGAACCATTTTTACTTTGGAAGCTTATTCGTACTTGAAAATTCCGACTCATCTAAACGTCATGCCGATGACATCGTCATAACACACTGTGCTACTCTTTAAAGAGACGAGGGGAAACATTTTCTACGGCCAGAATTGTCTCTGCTTTTAGAACGATCTGCGGTGTTCCTAGTCGATGATGGTGAATGCAGGATTGGTTTCTTGGAAAAAGACAGAGCCATATTCCTTCCCCACACTTTTCCAATCCGAGCTCGTGATCAGGCCCTATTGACCACTTCGTCAATGGAATGTCTAACTCTAATTTTCCTTCCTTCCCTCCTGCATCCATTTCTGCGGATAATTTAAGAATTTCACATATTAGTAATTTCTCTGAACAATAAGGATCAGATGACTATGTACTGTATAAAACAATTTTTTTATTGAATCACTTTGGTGTGTGAGTTTATTACATACAACAGCAGAATCCACAGACGGGTAGGCTATCTAGCATTCAGTTTCAATGAAAGGATGAGAGCAATGTGTGACTTCGAGTGGTACATGATTGAAGTCGGCGACGGATTCATTTTGTCCACAAGAAGGATCTTGCTGGAGTCCCACGGGACATGGTCAACTGTCAGAGATGTAGTCTGATCGTCCTTACTAATTAAACTCTGTGACTGCCAAACAGTTCAACCTAATCGTCAGTTATACTAGTCATTACTGGTTGATATAATACCGAGGTAAAGGCGCCAGAGAGGCAGTTCTGACGTTCCGCTTGATAATGGAAGAAAGACTGAAGAAAAATGAAGACGCACTCATATCATTTATCGACCTATAAAAAGAGTTCGTCAGTGTAAAATGGTGCAAGACGTTTTAAATGCTGAGAAAAATTGTAGTAAGCCATAGGGAAATAAGGATAATTGTTACAGAGTGGAAGCGTTGGAAAAATATGTCTGGAAAGGTCGTGCACTCGTGGTTTGGGAAGGGGCAGACAGGTGAGTAGTGTTAGGAGGGTGGGGGGGGGGGGGGTGGAAGGGCTCGGTTGCTACTTGAACTAGGAACATGGAGTAATTTTTTTTTTTTTTTAGCCGGGATTAGCGGCCATTTTCATAGCCATTCGAACATCTGTCTTACTATAGCGTTGTTACAGTATATTAAGCATAGTTTGAACGACAAACAGGAGCTGGCGTCAGGCAAATTGTGCGAATCGATTAATTCCTTTCGCAAAAGATTTCAATTGTGGTTCATGCTCAGCTATTGGCACCATCTGTATGTGGACCATTCGCAATTTACATACAAAAACGTGTAAAAAACACATGTTTCTGGGTGTTTCTATTCTTTTAACTTGTCCGAATCGGTTCAGACTTTGCACGTAGGTAACCAATTGGATAAAATCAATACGAAATTTTTTATCCACTAATCCTGTGAAACCTGATGCACTTGATCTTTTTGGTTGCACATGCTGGCGTAATATGCTGAATAAGTTGTACTACTTCCGTTTCAAGACTCCGTTGATCTTTGTCACTACGATTTTTGCGTTGATGGCACTGGTAGCATGTTTTGAATAAACGACGTTGGATTACAATACCACTGTTGGTTTCAGTTATCATTATTAAAGTATTTCATGTTCAGCTGTTGTCTCACTATCTTCGATGAATTACCAGCGACTAAACCGGATCAGTCGTTTCCCGAGTCAAGAAAAATCTAGTCGGTTACAAAAATGTCAGGATTATTGTAGGGTAAAACTTGGGACCCAGAATGAAAATTGCACCTATCATAGCACAAACAAAGGCGAAGAATATGTCCTGAGCAGAGTGAGGGGCGTAAAAAAAGGGTACTAGCTTTTCGACTTATCTGGTATGTTCAAGGACATCTAAATCGAAACATCTTGACCTAATGGCGCTTTTTTACAAGTTAATCCTGTATCCCCAGCACACTTAGTACTCTTAGCTGCGAGGTGTTGGCACACCTGCATGTCGCAATTTATATGCTACAGTTCCTGATCCAGTGCCCAAAATCCGTAACATTCGCCA
Source organism: Schistocerca piceifrons (assembly GCF_021461385.2). Taxonomy (NCBI): domain Eukaryota; kingdom Metazoa; phylum Arthropoda; class Insecta; order Orthoptera; family Acrididae; genus Schistocerca; species Schistocerca piceifrons. The sequence goes on along the minus strand of NC_060143.1, from coordinate 383,308,440 downwards.
GCCATAGAAAATTTTACGACTGAAGGGCATATGTAATGACTAAAAAACGTTTTTCTAGGGGGATAAAATTTCTGAGGATGAATTTGTTCCTAGAGGACGCTAAAGCAATTTCTTGATTTCTTAGTGGGAGGATGGTATTTTTCCCCTAGGGGTCTATTTCCCCCCCAAAAACAAACCCTGTTACATGTATGGTGACCTGTTAAATGTATGCTGAGGGGTGAAAGAACAAATGGACACAAATGTATCTGCGTATGGGGAGTGGGATGCATCTACAGTAGGAGGTAAGCGAAAGTGGGGATGCATCTATAATAGTAAGTGTGGATGCATGCATCCTAATGTTTGATACGTTGCACCATATTGCTCGACACGACAAATTCCACGTTGGACGACGTGTTATTTTATACGACACGACATCAAGCATTTTATTACATGATATAGGTATTAATACCAACAAGTAAAAAGGCGCAATTATATCAAGATGTTTCGATTTAAATTTCTTTGAAGCTGCGAGGCAAGTCGGAAAGCTAGTGCACTTCTTTTAATCCCTATCTCTTCCCAGGACATATCCGCCTTTTCGTGCTACGATAGCAGCATTTTTCTTTCTGGTATAAGTATTTACAAGAACCAACAGGGAACGGTAAGATCGGAACGCCAAGAATAAAGGTGATGCAGTCTTTTGGCCCCTACTGCTCAACCTACACATCGAGGAAACAGTTACAGATAAAAGGAAGGTTCAAGACTGGGATTAAAGTTCAGGATGAAAGGATATCAATGATAAGATTCACTGATAACATTGCTATCCTCAGTGATAGTACAAAACAATTGCAGGAGCTGCTGAATGGAATGAACAGCCTACAGAGTACAGAATATGGATGGGGGATAAACCAGAAAACGAGAAAAGTAATGAGAAGTAGGAGAGACGAGAATAGCGAGAAAGTTAACATCAAAATTGGTGGTCATGAAGTAGACACAGTTAATTAAATTCTGTTACCTTGGCAGAAAAATAGCCCGTAACGGACGAAGCAAGGAAGACATAAAAAGTTTACTAGCACTAGCGAAGAGGACTTTCCTGGCCTAGAGAAGTCTACTGGTATCACACATAGGTCTTAATTTGAGGAATAAATTTCTGAGAATGTACGTTTGGAGCACAGCGGGGGGGACAGAGGGAATACCGAGCAGAAGAGAATCGAAGCGATCGAGATGTGACGCAAGAGAAGAATGTTAAAAATCAGCTGAACTGATAAAATAAGGAACCAGAAGCTAGTTACTTCATGACTGCAGTGTTCTGTTGCCTTGTTGGATGACAATTTTGGACACAGGTGTCCATCCGCAGTTTTTCTCCTGGAATCCTTCAAAATCTCCAATGTTTTAGTTATACAGGAGAAAAGTAAACTGTGGATGTGAATCCGTGTCCGAAACCGTCATCCACCAAGGCAGCAGAGCGTCGCATTCATAGCCGCTGGTGATCGTGGCAATCAGTCGCGATCACAGAATAACAAACGGTATTGCGAGAGATCTCGCTCACGGCCTGTCAGCATACAAAGTCACGTCTGTTGCCGAAAGGATGGCCTAGGGTTAGGCACTGGTGACTAAAGCTTCGACGTACTGCAGCGTCGTTAGATGAAGTTCGCGGACACCGGTTCTACACCCAATTTGTTCCTCAACATACCCTCTACAGGCCCTCAAAGTTTGTCGGTATCGTTTGGTGACATTCTGTATATCTTGAAACGCGTAATTCAAAACTTTGATGGTGTCTTAAAGTTTTTCAGTCTTTGTTCGATATCTATAATAGCAATAGAAAACCGAAGATCGGCTATTTGAAGAAACGGTTGCAACGTACGGGAGGTTTTATTGTAAAATTATCGATACATTGAAAAATATCTACTGGTAGTCTTAGTCGACCTTGAGTTGCTACCTGACGTAAGTTGGCTCTGTTTAGACGCGCGGTTATGCCCGGAGTATTGTTTGCATAGAAATTATCATTACACTCTAATTATTAAACAAAAATATGGTGATTGCTAGCTACGAAATCAATAATGCGGTGATTAGCATATGACACCAAATTAAGATTTATTCGGAAAGCAGGATGAGCAATATTTCCAGCCTAACATGACAATCCAATACAAAATGGCTTCAAATGGCTCTGAGCACTATGGGACTTAACTACTGAGGTCATCAGTCCCCTAGAACTTAGAAATACTTAAACCTAACTAATCTAAGGACATCACACACATATCCATGCCCGAGGCAGGATTCGAACCTGCGCGCGGTTCCAGATGTAGCGCCTAGAACCACTCGGCCCCTCCTCCCGGCCAATCCAATACAGTCGCTAACCTAACTAGCCTATCACTGGCACAATGTAACCTCTTTTCCTAACTCCTTAAGGCAATACTGAACCCGCAAGTGACTCTAGTGAAGTTCTGCCTGAACGGACACAGACTCAGAGAGCGCCCGTCAAAGAGCTAGTGGACTCCGAACTCATTTAGAATTACAGTGCCCCCCAGAGTCCTATCAGATTTTTGCAAACTAGGCCGCTCTTCGCCGCATGTATCCGTGCGCATTAGTAGCCAATCACGACACAGAATTCTCCCGCGGTTACTGTTGCCGCCAAACTCTTAATGTATCTCTACGCGCTCTGCGCCAATCCCGTCACAGCCTTCCGCAAATTTTCCACTGTGGCGCAAAATCTTCTTTCTTTCTTTCGCATATAGGTCCTTCTGACTTCTTGTTGTGATGGTCCAGCCTCTCCCAACGTCTTTGGTGGCCTGAAGTGCCAGCCGACGAAGGGTTCCGGCCGTGTTCCAGCCTCTGCGGCCATCTCGTTAGTTTGACATGACACACACAACTACCTTTTCTGTGTCCATTCTTTCCTACCGGTGGGCCAATAATCTCTTTTTTTTTAAATGGCTATCTCTGTGTATTCGGTGTATTAGTACTGATGTAGCATCATGTAAGGTGCAAAATCTGCTACCTTACACGGTTACTTTGAGCAGTTTTAGAAATCAGATGGAACTCTAGACGAAAAACACGGTATAACCGAAAGCCGGTTGATTTAGCGAAAACCACCGTCGCTATTCCACGCCAACAATAATCTCAGTGAGTAGGCCCAAGTCAAGGTAGGTGAAACAATCCCAAAATATCAGGGAATCACTTTCGGTCTGAACTACACCTTCCACAAACTGTGGATTGGACGCCACATTGGTCTATCGGGACACTCGACGTCTTGCATCCGACGAAAAGAAGAGGCAAAATCACGGCCACGCACAGGCTTCCTGTCACCATTTGTCCACTTTGTGTTGTTAAATGCGACAACGGAATGCGGTAACAGACGGTATTAAAATCACGTGTCGCAGTTTTCTTTAACTGGCAGATGTGAAGTACTCATAAATCTGTAAGGTTAACTGTCTATTGCATCAACAAAACTGCACAAAAAGCTCTGTGAGAAGTCTAATACGTCGCCCCGTAAAAAACTGATTCGTTAACACATCTGTAACACATTATTTCAAATCACTTCCCCACGTTCATCCGACAGTGTAGTATACATCACAGAACAGTGAAAAATACCTAGTTACTGTACTATTCAGTTAATTGAAGAGCTACGTCCTTTTTAAGTCTGCTAGAACTTTGACGGAGATACGTATCATACTGCTTCTAAGATGTGGTTTGTTGCATGTGGTGTTCTCGTTGAAACCATCCTGATATTCAGGTGATTTAAGGAAACCACAGAAACATCTAAATCAGGAGAGCCAGACTCAGATTTGAATTGGTGTCCATTGTCTTAACTATTGTACTCTGGCGCTCCCTACCTACCGATACCGGCCACACAAAGCGCATGGCGAAATTTTAAGGCCAAAACTTCGCTGCATTCGCTTTGTAGCTCCAGGTAAGCGAATGGGAAGTTCCTTGAAATAACTGTTGGTCATAACAGTTTCCAGTTGGCTGCGAGACATTTACCCTGACCGCGTAATGGTAGTCGTTAGCAGGCCATTAACATTATCTAACGATGATGTAGAACAGCCGAGAAACTGTAACCCCTGAGAGGCGAGAAAACCTTCTTCTGAGGCTGTGACTCTAAAGACAGAATTCTAAAACACAAACTTACCTTGGGGTGCTAATTTCGGTGCTTGCCATTCTTAGAATGCCGATGCCGCGGTCTGGGTTACGTTACTCCACGAGTTTCCTCTAAGTATAGATTCCAGGTAAAGCCAAGGTCGTCGTCAGTCGCGCGCTGAAGTCGACACCATGTTTCTTCTTTCACGATCTCGTTGTCAGCGAAACGTTAAATGCATAAGCAGAATCGATGCGTATTATAAAAGTGGATGTATGCATGTCTGTGTGTATGTGTATACGTTCCATATCTCCTCCTGAATCAGCGGGACCGTTTGAACCAAACTTGGTATACACATCGCTGACTGTACACAACATTCGTAGTGGGGGTAAGAACCTCCTACGTATTGTAATTCAGGAGATATGACGTCATAAATAATTAGGTGCTTGGAGAACTACTGCATCACGCAAGACTCTTAAATTTATTACTTCTTCGCTACTAACGCATTTCTCAGACAGCCTCCACATATGCCTCTAAATGCAAAATGGCTCTGAGCACTATGGGACACAACTGCTGAGGTCATAAGTCCCCTAGAACTTAGAACTACTTAAACCTAACTAACCTAAGGACATCACACACATCCATGCCCGAGGCAGGAATCGAACCTGCGACCGTAGCGGTCGCGCAGTTCCGGACTGTAGCGCCTAGAAACGCTTGGCCACTCCGGCCGGCCTCTAAATGCACCTACAACATTATATCGTGGTAACGCAATAGTTAAGCGATATGACGCCATAAACACTGGGATGCGTGAAAAATTGCCGCATTGCTCATGACGTTTAAATTTATTACTTCTTTGGTACTAACTCTGTTCGCAATAAATTTTGCAGACAGTATCTACATATGCCACTAAATGTACAGACAAAATTATATCATTGTATGGCTTCAAATTCTAAAGGTGGCAGGGGTAAAATACAGGGAGCGAAAGGCTATTTACTATTTGTACAGAAACCAGATGGCAGTTATAAGAGTCGAGGCACATGAAAGGGAAGCAGTGGTTGGGAAGGGAGTAAGACAGGGTTGTAGCCTCTCCCCGATGTTGTTCAATCTGTATATTGAGCAAGCAGTAAAGGAAACAAAAGAAAAATTCGGAGTAGGTATTAAAATTCATGGAGAAGAAATAAAAACTTTGAGGTTCGCCGATGACATTGTAATTCTGTCAGAGACAGCAAAGGACTTGGAAGAGCAGTTGAATGGAATGGACAGTGTCTTGAAAGGAGGATATAAGATGAACATCAACAAAAGCAAAACAAGGATAATGGAATGTAGTCTAATTAAGTCAGGTGATGCTGAAGGAATTAGATTAGGAAATGAGGCAATTAAAGCAGTAAAGGAGTTTTGCTATTTCGGGAGCAAAATAACTGATGATGGTCGAAGTAGAGAGGATATAAAATGTAGGCTGGCAATGGCAAGGAAATCGTTTCTGAAGAAGAGAAATTTGTTAACATCCAGTATTGATTTAAGTGTCAGGAAGTCATTTCTGAAAGTATTTGTATGGAGTGTAGCCATGTATGGAAGTAAACATGGACGATAAATAGTTTGGACAAGAAGAGAATAAAAGCTTTCGAAATGTGGTGCTACAGAAGAATGCTGAAGATTAGATGGGTAGATCACATAAGTAATGAGGAAGTATTGAATAGGATTGGGGAGAAGAGAAGTTTGTGGCACAACTTGACCAGAAGAAGGGATCGGTTGGTAGGACATGTTCTGAGGCATCAAGGGATCACCAATTTAGTATTGGAGGGCAGCGTGGAGGGTAAAAATCGTAGAGGGAGACCAAGAGATGAATACACTAAGCAGATTCAGAAGGATGTAGGTTGCAGTAGGTACTGGGAGATGAAAAAGCTTGCACAGGATAGAGTAGCATGGAAAGCTGCATCAAACCAGTCTCAGGACTGAAGACCACAACAACAACAACATGGCTTTTAGATCAGGAGATAGAAAATCACAAACACTGAGATGCGTGAAACACTGGCGCATCATGTGTGAAGTTTTGATACATCTATCCTTTTGTACTAAAATCAGCCAACTTAAGGAAATCGCTGACACCTGACAGCACTTTTGACAGCTTTCAACTGCGAAGCGCAAACGGCTGAAGGCTATACACTATGTGATCAAAAGTATCCGGACACCCACCAAAACGTACGTTTTTCATATTAGGTGCAATTTGCTGCCACATAGTGCCAGGCACTCCATGTCAGCGACCTCAGTAGTCATTAGACATTGTGAGAATGCAGAATGGGGCGCTCCGCGGAACTCACGGACTTCCAACGTGGTCAGGTGATGGCGTGTCACTTGTGTCATACGTCTGTACGCCACATTTCCACACTCCTAAACATCCCTAAGTCCACTGTTTCCGATGCGATAGTGAAGTGCATACGTCAAGGCACATGTACAGCACAAAAGTGTACAGGCTGACCACGTCTGTTGACTGACAGAGACCACCGACAGTTGAAGAGGGTCGTAATGTGTAATAGGCAGACATCTATCCAAACCATCACACAGGAATTACAAACTGCATCAGGATCCACTGAAAGTACTATGATAGGTGGGAGGTGAGAAATCTTGGATTTCATGGTCGAACGGCTGCTCATATGCCACGCATAACGCCGGTAAGTGCCAAACGACCCCTCGCTTGGTGTAAAGGGCGCAAAGATTGGGTGACTGAACAGTGGAAAAACGTTTTGTGAAGTGACAAATCACGGTACACAATGTGACGATCCGAAGGTAGGGTGTGGGTATGGCGAATGCCCACTGAACGCCATCTGTCACTGTGTGTAGTGCCAACATTAAAATTCGGAGGCGGTGATCTTATGGTGTGGTCGTGTTTTCACCGTGGGGCTTGCACCCCTTGTTGTTTTGCGTGGCACTATCGCAGCACAGGCCTACATTGATGTTTTAAGCACAATCTTGCTTCACACTGTCGAAGAGCAATTCGGGGATGGCGATTGCATCTTTCAACACGGTCGAGCACCTGTTCATAGTGCACGGTCTGTGGCGGAGTGGTTACACGACAATAACATTCCTGTAATGGACTGGTCTGCACAGAGTCCTGACCTGAGCCCTATAAAATACCTTTGGGATGTTTTAGAACGGCGACTTCGTGCCAGGCCTCACCGACTGACACCGATACCTCTCCTCAGTGCAGCACTCCGTGAAGATTGTGCTCCCATTCCCCAGAAACCTTCCAGCACCAGACTGAACGTGTACCTGTGGAAGGAGTCATCAAGGCTAAGAATGGGCCAACACCATACTGAAGTCCAGCATTACTCATGGAGGGTACCAGGAACTTGTAAGTCAGTTTTCAGCCAGGTGTCCGGATACTTTTGATCACATAGCGTATTGTGTTTGGATGTCCTAGGGCCGCATCACCAATTAAGTTGCCTGATCTGTTGCAAAAGAAGGCGGACTGCCCACCATGTTTACAAGGAATACTGTATCGCAGGCTTCTATGTAACACTGTGTAAGAAATTTGGTCGCGAAAAGTGCCTAACCGACAGCAGTTGAAGACGAATGTACCGCTTTGTCAATGACAATGGCTTTCAAACCCGACAGGAATTGATACCGTCAGTGAACACATGTCGATCTAAATTAGTTTTCTGACACTGCGAAGGGCATTGCACACAATGCACATTTGAAATCTCGGACCCCGCCAAAGGCAATTACGCCCAGCGGCGTATGAAGCTACACATCTTCAGAGGACCACACAACACAAACACTGGACAGTAGTTGATTGGATGCCTGTAATATGGTCGACGAGTCGCGATTTTGCGTATGTTCTAATGATACAAGGCGAGGAGTACACTGGTGACACACTGAGGCGTTTAGCGCTCAATGTGTGGAGCGTATAGTTCATGCTGGCGGTGGCTCTGTAATATTTGTTGGTGCTTTTCGTACCAGGGCTTGGGCCCAAACATACAGGTTGCCGTGAACATGAACCAGGATATTTATTTCAACATCCCCGGTGAGCAAATGTTGTACTTTCTTTAACGTTTTCAAGACGAATGCGTTGTAAACACTCTCGTCTTCCATTATTACAATAGCCGTGTTGACAGGGCTCCACGATTATGTTTCTGGTTCGACAAACACTAAGGCACATCGCTGCAACTCGATTGCTCCTATAAACTATCCCATCATAAAACCACGCAAGATGTCTGGGACTATTTGAGACATCAGGTGAAACGTAGCAGTCCACGCCCGCGTAATTTAGTCGTCTCATAGGATGTTGTTAGCAATCAACGCTTTAACTTCATATGATGCGCTACGGTCGCAGGTTCGAATCCTGCCTCGGGAATGGATGTGTGTGATGTCCTTAGGTTGGTTAGGTTTAAGTAGTTCTAAGTTCTAGGGGAGTGAATACCTCAGATGTTAAGTCCCATAGTGCTCAGAGCCATTTTTTCATATGATGTACGCGAAAATGTCTGGATACTATTCTTCGCTGAATCGAGGTAGTTATCGAGGCTAGGGGCCGTGTGATAAATACGAGGGTTGGAACTTAAATAGTGGCAACTATTTATTCACAACCGGTACAAAAGAGTTACATATTTGCACCTGTTGCTATCCTTCAAAGTAATCAACAGCGCTATGAAGAACTAGGTGCCAGCGATGTGGAAGGCTTAGTATACCGTTAGCAGAGCCTGTTCTGTTGATGGTGCGAACGGAGTGGTCTACTGCCTCTCTAATCTCTTAAACAGTTCTGAAGCGAATGCCACGAAGTGGTTCCTTCATCTTCGGAATCAAATCAAATTCACAAGGACTTAAGTCCGGGGAGTATGGTGGATGGTGCAGTACTTCCCAGTCCCATCGACCGAACAGAGCAGCCACAGCTTGCGCTATATGCGCCCGCGCATTGTCGTGCAAAATGATGGGTAGGTTGCGCAGAAAGTGTCGCCGCATCTTTCGCAAAGCTGGTCGCAGGTGATGCTCCAAGAAAAAGCTTCGCGAAAGAAGCGGCGACGCTTTCTGCGCAACCCACCCATCGTTTTGAACGACAATGCGCGGGCACATACAGCGCAAGCTGTGGCTGCTCTGTTCGGTCGATGTGACTGGGAAGTACTGCATCATCCACCATATTCCCCAGACTTAAAGCCTTGTGACTTTGATCTGATTCCGAAGATGAAGGAACCACTTCGTGGCATTCGCTTCAGAACTGTTTCAGAGATTCAACAGACAGTAGATCGCTCCAGTCGCACCATCAACAGAACAGGCTCTGCTAACGGTATACTACGCCTTCCACATCGCTGGCAACGGGATCTACACAACGCTGGTGACTACTTTGAAGGCCAGTAACAGGTACAAACATGTAATTCTTTTGTATCGGTTGTGAAAAAGTAGTTGCCACTATTTAAGTTCCAACCCTCGTATTAGCGTGACTACCGGGAATCTTTCCCGAGGGTAAAGGGGATCGGGAAAAGTGTGGTTCTTCTCTAAATGTGGTCGCATATAGAATACTACTACGATCTACTCTTGATTACTGCTCGAATGTTTCAGATTAAAGGACGACATCGAAGAAATTCACGAGCGCACTGTAGATCTGATACCGGCAGGTTCGATCAACATCGAAGTGCATGCGATAGATCGGCGCCCCACTGAAGACTGTTGTCGAAGGTCCGTGCATACGATTTAGGTTCCCACACATTTGACTTTGAAGCCTTTTTAAGTAATATAAACCAGTACATCGTCCTCAACGGTGAATGTTCATGAGAGACATGGGTATTGTCAGCAGTGCCCCAGGGAAGTGTGACAGGACCACTCTTGTTCTCTTGGCCGAGCGGTTCTAGGTGCTTCAGTCTGGAACTGTGCGACCGCTACGGTCGCAGGTTCGAATCCTGCCTCGGGCAAGGATGTGTGCGATGTCCTTAGGTTAGTTAGGTTTAAGTAGTTCTAAGTTCTAGAGGACTGAAGACCTCAGATGTTAAGTCCCATAGTGCTCAGAGCCTGTGAGATAACACTTTGGTGTACGAGGAGGTGTCGTCCTTGAGTGACTGTAGAAATATACAAGATGACTGTAGACAGATTTTCTAGTTGGTGCGATGAATGGCAGCTTGCTCCAAATGTAGAAAAATATAAGTTGAGGTGGATGATTAGAAAAAACTATCAAGTAACGTTCGAATACAGCATTAGTAGGGGCCTGCTTGACACAGTCACGTCAATTAAATACCTATTCGTAACGTTGCAAAGCGATATGAAACATAATGAGAACGTAAGGACGGTAGCACGTAAGGTGAATGCTTGACCTCATTTTATTGGGAGAATTTCGTGAATGTGTAGTTTATAGGTAAAGGAGACGGCGAATAGGGCGCTAGTGCGACCCATTCTTGAGTGTTTGGGATCTCCACCAGGTCGGAATATTGGAAGACGTCGAAACAATTCACAGTCGTGCTGCTAGATTTGTTATCGGTTCGTTTGATCTGCTCACAATTATCACTGAGAAGAAATGGGAATCCCTGGATGGAAAACGACGCTCTTTTCGCGAATCAATGCTACAGAAATTTAAAGAACAGGAATTTGAGGCAGACTGCAGAACGATTCTTCTATAGCCAACGTATATGTCACGGAAGGACCACGAAGATAAGATGCGAAAATCTAAGGCTCTCACAGAGACTTTTAGATCGTGGCTTTTCCCTCGCTCTGTTTGCTAGTGGAACAGGAAATGAAGTCAGTTATAGTGGTGCGTGGTACCCTCTGCCATTCATCATACAGTGGGTTGTGGCGAATGTGTTTACATGTACATGTCCTCAGGGCGTAACTATTATTTTGTCGTGAGTGCTTATTACAGTTTAACGCGAACAAGTTGTTGGAATTAATCTGACCGGATAGCCCTGCCCGTTAAAGCGCCGCTTTCGAGACGGGGAGAAGCGCCGGCACCGGGTCGAATCAGCCTGGCGGATTAACAACGAGACTCGGTGTGCTGGCCTTACTGCAATTAGTTACAAGGCAGTTTCCCTACATCTCACATCCCACTAGTACCGCTTCATTTACACGATACGAAAACATTTAGAAAACTTTCGGTGACTATCACGTAAATAACACTACACGCTGGGTAAACATATTTCGTGTCCGCAACTCGTGGTCGTGCGGTAGCGTTCTCGCTTCCTGCGCCCGGGTTCCCGGTTTCGATTCCCGGCGGGGTCAGGGATTTTCTGTGCCTCGTGATGACTGGGTGTTGTGTGATGTCCTTAGGTTAGTTAGGTTTAAGTAGTTCTAAGTTCTAGGGGACTGATGACCATAGATGTTAAGTCCCATAGTGCTCAGAGCCAGCCACATATTTCGTCCCAGGAGGTAATGGGGTGGCGACAGGGAGGACAAAGGGCCATCCCTCAATTTAATCGTGCTAAATCTGTTACTCAACTATGAAACCTTCCCCTCTCCTCTATATCTCTTTTGTTACGCAACCTTCCCTTTTACAATAACCTATGAAACCCTCCCTTAGGATTTCAATCTCTTGCTTAATCATAACAAATGAAATCTTTCCTTTGAAATTAATTCTCTTTCTCAATCTTCGCATAAAATTTAAATGCTGATTATTAAAAGTGATTTGCTGATTATTTAGACGAAACATAGAATGTGTCGTCGTCGTGGCCCTCAGTCGTTACCTGCAATAACGCAAAACTGCTCTTTACCTTTTTTACTGTTACTGGATCGCCATCTGACTGCTACATCAAACTGCGACATTAATATACTTACTCTGTTTTTTTTTTTTTTTTTTTTTTTTTTTTTTTTGTCATCAGTCTACTGACTGGTTTGATGCGGCCCGCCACGAATTCCTTTCCTGTGCTAACCTCTTCATCTCAGAGTAGCACTTGCAACCTACGTCCTCAATTATTTGCTTGACGTATTCCAATCTCTGTCTTCCTCTACAGTTTTTGCCCTCTACAGCCCCCTCTAGTACCATGGAAGTCATTCCCTCATGTCTTAGCAGATGTCCTATCATCCTGTCTCTTCTCCTTATCAGTGTTTTCCACATATTCCTGTCCTCTCCGATTCTGCATAGTACCTCCTCATTCCTTACCTTATCAGTCCACCTAATTTTCAACATTCGTCTATAGCACCACATCTCAAATGCTTCGATTCTCTTCTGTTCCGGTTTTCCCACAGTCCATGTTTCACTACCATACAATGCTGTACTCCAGACGTACATCCTCAGAAATTTCTTCCTCAAATTAAGGCCGGTAATTGAAATTAGTAGACTTCTGTTGGCCAGAAATGCCTCTTTTGCCATAGCGAGTCTACTTTTGATGTCCTCGTTGCTCCGTCCGTCATTGGTTATTTTACTGCCTAGGTAGCAGAATTCCTTAACTTCATTGACTTCGTGACCATCAATCCTGATGTTAAGTTTCTCGCTGTTCTCATTTCTACTACTTCTCATTACCTTCGTCTTTCTCCGATTTACTCTCAAACCATACTGTGTACTCATTAGACTGTTCATTCCGTTCAGCAGATCATTTAATTCTTCTTCACTTTCACTCAGGATAGCAATGTCATCAGCGAATCGTATCATTGATATCCTTTCACCTTGTATTTTAATTCCACTCCTGAACCTTTCTTTTATTTCCATCATTGCTTCCTCGATGTACAGATTGAAGATTGGGGGCGAAAGGCTACAGCCTTGTCTTACACCCTTCTTAATACGAGCACTTCGTTCTTGATCGTCCACTCTTATTATTCCCTCTTGGTTGTTGTACATATTGTATATGACCCGTCTCTCCCTATAGCTTACCCCTACTTTTTTCAGAATCTCGAAAAGCTTACACCATTTTATATTGTCGAACGCTTTTTCCAGGTCGACAAATCCTATGAAAGTGTCATTATTTTTCTTTAGCCTTGTTTCCATTATTAGCCGTAACGTCAGAATTGCCTCTCTCGTACCTTTACTTTTCCTAAAGCCAAAATGATCGTCACCTAGCGCATTCTCAATTTTCTTTTCCATTCTTCTGTATATTATTCTTGTAAGCAGCTTCGATGCATGAGCCGTTAAGCTGATAGTGCGATAATTCTCGCACTTGTCAGCTCTTGCCGTCTTCGGAATTCTGTGGATGGTGCTTTTCCGAAAGTCAGATGGTATGTCGCCAGACTCATATATTCTACACACCAACGGGAATAATCGTTTTGTTGCCACTTCCCCCAATGATTTTAGATATTCTGATGGAATGTTATCTATCCCTTCTGCCTTATTTGACCGTAAGTCCTCCAAAGCTCTTTTAAATTCCGATTCTAATACTGGATCCCCTATCTCTTCTAAATCGACTCCTATTTCTTCTTCTATCACATCAGACAAATCTTCACCCTCATAGAGGCTTTCAATGTATTCTTTCCACCGATCTGCTCTCTCCTCTGCATTTAACAGTGGAATTCCCGTTGCACTCTTAATGTACCCACCGTTGCTTTTAATGTCACCAAAGGTTGTTTTGACTTTCCTGTATGCTGAGTCTGTCGTTCCTACAATCATATCTTTTTCGATGTCTTCACATTTTTCCTGCAGCCATTTCGTCTTAGCTTCCCTGCACTTCGTATTTATTTCATTCCTCAGCGACTTGTATTTCTGTATTCCCGATTTTCCCGGAACATGTTTGTACTTCCTCCTTTCATCAATCAACTGAAGTATTTCTTCTGTTAGCCATGGTTTCTTCGCAGCTACGTTCTTTGTACCTATGTTTTCCTTCCCAGCTTCTGTGATGGCCCTTATTAGAGATGTCCATTCCTCTTCAACTGTACTGCCTACTGCGCTATTCCTTATTGCTGTATCTATAGCGTTAGAAAACTTCAAACGTATCTCGTCATTCCTTAGTACTTCCGTATCCCACTTCTTTGCGTATTGATTCTTCCTGACTAATGTGTTGAACTTCAGCCTACTCTTCATCGCTACTATATTGTGATCTGAGTCTATGTCTGCTCCTGGGTACGCCTTAAAATCCAGTATCTGATTTCGGAATCTCTGTCTGACCAAGATGTAATCTAATTGAAACATTCCCGTATCTCCCGGCCTTTTCCAAGTATACCTCCTCCTCTTGTGATTCTTGAACAGGGTATTCGCTATTACTAGCTGAAACATGTTACAGAACTCAATTAGTCTTTCTCCTCTTTCATTCCTTGTCCCAAGCCCATATTCTCCTGTAACCTTTTCTTCTACTCCTTCCCCTACAACTGCATTCCAGTCGCCCATGACTATTAGATTTTCGTCCCCCTTTACATACTGCATTACCCTTTCAATATCCTCATACACTTTCTCTGTCTGTTCATCTTCAGCTTGCGACGTCGGCATGTATACCTGAACTATCGTTGTCGGTGTTGGTCTGCTGTCGATTCTGATTAGAACAACCCGGTCACTGAACTGTTCACAGTAACACACCCTCTGCCCTACCTTCCTATTCATAACGAATCCTACACCTGTTATACCATTTTCTGCTGCTGTTGATATTACCCGATACTGATCTGACCAGAAATCCTTGTCTTCCTTCCACTTCAGTTCACTGACCCCTACTATATCTAGATTGAGCCTTTGCATTTCCCGTTTCAGATTTTCTAGTTTCCCTACCACGCTCAAGCTTCTGACATTCCACGCCCTGACTCGTAGAACGTTATCCTTTCGTTGATTATTCAATCTTTTTCATATGGTAACCTCCCCCTTGGCAGTCCCCTCCCGGAGATCAGAATGGGGGACTATTCCGGAATCTTTTGCCAATGGAGAGATCATCATGACACTTCTTCAAATACAGGCCACATGTCCTGTGGATATATGTTACGTGTCTTTAATACAATGGTTTCCATTGCCTTCTGCATCCTCATGTCGTTGATCATTGCTGATTCTTCCGCCTTTAGGGGCAATTTCCCACCCCTAGGACAAGAGAGTGCCCTGAACCTCTATCCGCTCCTCCGCCCTCTTTGACAAGGCCGTTAGCCGTTGGCAGAATGAGGCTGAGGCGAAGTCTTCGGCCGCCAATTCTGATTATTTATCAAAATTTAGGCAGTGGCGGGGATCGAACCCGGGACCGAAGACGTTTTGATTATGAATCAAAGACGCTACCCCGCTTTTTTTTTAATCTCATTTTGTTCGTTTTCGTTCGTTGTATCTGCTCGGGGCGGACGTCGCAAGACACCCATTGTAGTTCGTCGTTGTTCCACTAACTCAGTTTTTTTATTATAGAGGGCAGCTAACCCTCTGACCGAACACGCTGAGTTGCCATGCCGGCTGAATTTTCATTTTGTTCGCTTTAGTTCGTTGCATCTGCTCGGGGCGGATGTCGGAAGACATCCATTTAAGTTCGTTGTTGATCTATTAACTCAGTTTTTTTTATTACAGAGGGCACATTACCCTCTGACCAAACACGCTGAGCTACCGTGCTGGCGTCCTAGACCACGGGTACCTACTCTGTCTTACTATATTATCTGCTGGTGGGCTTTCATAATAAGTGGCTGTATTTATTACCAAAGCTGACGTTATTCTTTAATAGCACAGATGACGTTATTCTTTAATTAATTTGACTGAAGTTACGTAATTCATAGTTAAACTTTTTCTTGACAACAATAAAATTTTGCAAAGTTTTACGTTGATGGTTTTTGGGATGGATTATAATCAAAAATGCAATATTTCTGGCAAAATTTAATTATATTCTGAATGAAATTATTTTACAAACGTTCAAGTGGGACTTACTTTTTACAATAATCTTACAAGTAGCATTGCGCAAACATACCTTCAGTAGTCTTGAGTTCCTCAAAAAAATAATTCTATAATATTAGTTCCTCTTATGATAATAGTTAGCTGATGTCTCTGTACATCCGTTTATAATCTCTTATAAATCATAGCTATTGGCTGGCAGGCACACCGCTCCTCTTAACCTCTCGCTTCAGACTTGCTACCGACTCGCTTCACTTCTCACTTACCACTGACTTCCTACGAACGCTAAAGTGCGGTCTCTCCTGCCAACAATGCTTTCTGATGCAGACAGTCCCCACTACCATTACAAAATGTGTCAATGCGAGGTCTTTCCCTCTCTTTTCTTAAAATGTATCCATACACTGTCTCTCCCGTCCTTTTTAAAATTATATCAATATGCGATCTCTCTTGCCAACAATACTTTGGTGCAGACATTCCCTGCTACCACAATTATTTCCAACATGACAAATATTAATTATTCCTACTTAATCCTATTAATAAAATATATACGTCTTTCATAAATTGTGGTTTGACAATAGAAATATACACGTCTTATAACTATACTAACTACCGCCGATGCGCGACAAATACTGAAGAAAAGGAAGAAGCTGGTAAAATAGCGATAAAATGAATAATTTTTGAAATATGTGTCCTCAAAAACGTGCTGTCTGTAACCGGTGGTGAAGACTTATTCTCTGTTGCCACAGGTGGATGAGGTGCTGGCCGCCCTGGGGCTGTCTCATTGCAGCAGCACCTTCACCGACAAGCTGTCTGGTGGAGAGCGCAAGAGATTCAGCATCGCCCAGGAGCTCGTCAACAACCCGTCCGTCATTTTCATCGATGAGCCTACCACGTAAGCCCGATTAGTACGTCCCAATGAAATCAAAGCTGTGTTACTACGATGATTTACTGACTGAGCATTGCGTTGCTTGTTTGATAGTTTTGTCACTAATTTCCCTGTATGACTGAGATTTTTGTCGCATTAGGCTAGACTTAGAAGCACCTTTTGTTGAAGTCAGTTTGTAACAAAAGTGTATACTGAATGGTTACAGCAATAACTAAGACTACGCTGATATTCATATATATGCGTTTGCGTAAGACAGCTGGACTGCTTCAGTGCTTCACCGACATTTCAAATGTGTACTGTCATTAGCGAACGAAGAAAAAGATAAAAACCTAACCAGTTCCCCGAAGGTCATGTGTTACGGAAGAGGGACAACTATTTCTTTTAACAAAATAATTTAGTGATAAGGTTAAGGCGTTCGCCAATAAATGGTATTACAGTACGTGTCCGCTATCATAATACCACTAACTAATGTAATGTTCCTAGTTGATCGCTTTTTATTTTCATAGACCACACAGCTTAATGCCTTTCGGCTTGAGTCAACATCAGATTCGCCCGGAGAAGAAAAAAAAAAAAAGAACTAAAAAAAAAAAACTAATGAGAATTACTTTTATACAAAGTATACAACTCAACATTCATTGGGTGAGTCGCTTAGCACGTAACAAGTACTTTATTTCACACATGGTTCAAGATATCGAAGCGAAAGCCATGTAATTCTGCCGCGTGTGAAATCCTATCAACTCTCGTATCGCCCTAGACATTAAACCAGATATCTTTTTTAGTTGCACAGAATACTTTTTAACGGCATTCGAAAGTTGTTGAAAAGGCAATTGCAGTGATATAACGTTCGTTGATGTTGAAAGTTTCGCATAGGCATCAGAGAGGTGTGCTAAAAATAAATAGCAAGACTTCCGTATTCTCTCTGCCTCGTGATGACTGGGTGTTGTGTGATGTCCTTAGGTTAGTTAGGTTTAAGTAGTTCTAAGTTCTAGGGGACTGATGACCATAGATGTTAAGTCTTATAGTGCTCAGAGCCATTTTCCGTATCTTCTATTGTGGCGCAAACACCGCCAAGTTACATCTTTATATGCAGCAAGAAGTTCAAGAAGTGAAATGATCGTGTGGAGTTATTGATCGTGGCAGTCCATCTGGGGTAGTTAGACCGTCATGTGCAAGGCTTTCAATCTGAGGAGACAAACACGAATGCTTTATACAACTAGCGACGCGCACCGGCTTTGCACGCGTAGCGTTAAGTATCTACGACCGCGCGACTTTCCTGGCGTAGTGGTGAAAAATTATGTACACAAAACTTCAACATAAGGCAGTCCACCATTATAGCGCGTAAGCACTTCAGCAACTATGTCGGGAAAGGCCACGCGCAGAATCGCGGTTTGGGAGCAGAGCGTCTTGGTATTCAGTTCCTATCTGACCTATTAACGCGTGGTAAAAAGTTTTTGGATTTGTCCGGACCAGATGACAATTGTATAAACATTCGAACATGTGTCTTACTGTAACTGTGTTACAGTACATTAGGCAAGGTTTGAAAGATGAACCAGAGTTGGCGCCCAGCCACATTGTGCGAATGGATTAATTCCTTTTGCAAAAGATTTTGATTCGGCCAAAATTAATGCTCAGCTAATGATATCATTTGTATGTCCATCGTTCGGATTTGACGTGCAAAAACAGTCATCCTCGTTTGGATTTTAAGTGCAAAAATAGTCCCCCTGAAATAACTGCAGACTGGAGGGAGAAATGATTCACATTAGCTCCAACAGTGTATCAGACTTTGGTCTAAGATAAGTTTTAGCCGTTTAACAAAATTTTGCTTCGTTTGCATTTTAAATGCAAGAAACACGTTTGTCTGGGGTCTTTGAAGCGCGCCACTTCTATACTTCAAACTTGTACGAATCAGTTCAAACCTTGCACGAAGATAGATGAATGGAAAATTTAAAACGAGTTTTTTTTATCCAAAAATCTTTATCCGTTGTTGAGATACGGTGGCTTAAGTCGAGCTAAATGTAGCACTTAAAATTCGTTGCACCATAACCGTTTAAAGTGAATCAAATAAATAAAAAAATGCGTTACTGCGATAACATTGGAAACTTGCTTTCAAAAATCTAGCGTCATTCTAATTTTACGTGAGGTTTTTTTTTCAGTTAATGGTTGTACTGCTGTTTTGTGAAAGCTTTATACGCTGCTACAATATGAGCAGCATGCTTTGAAAGATAATAAGAAGATCATATACTGGGCCAGTCATCGCCCGAGTCGACAAAAACCTATTTAGGTTTCTAAGCTATCTATCTAATGTCAAAAATCGTTGTAGAATAAAAGTTGGCCGGCCGAAGTGGCCGAGCGGTTCTAGACGCTACAGTCTGGAACCACGTGACCGCTACGGTCGCAGGTTCGAATCCTGCATCGGGCATAGATGTGTGTGATGACCTTAGGTTAGTTAGGTTTAAGTAGTTCCAAGTGCTAGGGGACTGATGTCCTCAGAAGTTAAGTCCCATAGTGCTCGGAGCCATTTGAACCATTTTTGAATAAAAGTTGGTAACCAGAATGGAAAAAAAGCGAATATGTCCTGGACAGAGTCTTTTAGACTTACCCGGTAGCTTCAAAGACATTTAAAACAAAACATATTGACCTATCGCGCTTTCTTACAAAGTAACCATACTTCCTCAGTGCACTGTGCCCTCTGAGACCTACCTCCTGTTATATCTATGGTGAGGGGCATAAGAAGAAACAGACACAAATTTGTGTGCTTCTAGCGAGTGGGATGCATCTAGAACAGGAAATATCATAGAGTGGGCCTGCATCTATAACGGGATGTAACCTGGAGTTCGCATGCATTCATCTTAAACTCAAATGGCACGTATCATATTGTACGACATAACAAATGCCATGTTGGGTGACATGGTGGTATGTGTCATATTATGCGACATGACATCATATGTCATGTTGCTTTACTTGACACGATGCACTATATTACATGACATGGGTACTAATACTAGGAAGTAAAGAAGCTCGAAGATATCAAGATGTTCTGATTTAAACGTCTCTGAAGCTGCCAGATAAGTCGAAAAGCTAGTTCCCTTCTTTTATATCCATAGTTCTGCCCAGGACATATTCACGTTTTTTGTTTTTCATTCTGATAATATAATACTTAAAACCGTGTCAAAATCCCTACAGCAGTTTCTGAGCTGAGATTATCCTTTACATGCAGAATGGGAAACGCGGCGGGGGACAACATGTATACGACATGTATAGATTTCTAGAAATAACTGTATATGGCTCAATAGCCCAGTGCAAATCTCCCAACTGGACGCCATTTCGTCGACTTGGGTGTTCCTATCGTATCCCAGTTACCCAGCTAGGAAAAGGAGTCCTGTAGTTTAACGTGGAATTCAAACCACGTTTCCAGGTGAATCTCCACATCACTGAAAAGTGAATGCTAAGTTAAAAGGCAGGCTGAAAAATCCACGGTCTGTCAAGGATTCGTTTTCCAGGCACGTTAAACTCCACTGCTCTCTTTCGTTGTGGCGGCTGCTTACTTCTTTTCGCGACAGATACTGCCTCCTCTCAAACTGACCAGCTTATTGCCACGAGGTATCACCACAAATGCGAATTAACTGTGGAACATATAACAATACTTTTACTACACGCTCATTACTATAATTGGCGATCAAAAAGTTTCCCTTTGAGGGCGTTGCTGCAGCATATATCTACAACGTAGCGCGACTCAGTGTATAAGCACCGACATGTAGGCAAGGGATTGGTGTGACATTCGTGTCTTTCCGATGTGCGTGCGCTAAATCCTGAAACGTGAACTGCAGTGACGTTGTTGCTAAACGCTTCCAAGTAGGACCAATGTTCTGTTATTCTTTTCTTGGCTGCCGAAGGACCAACACTGGTAGATGAACCATAGCAGAACGAAGAATTTGTATGGAGCAGCATGTCTGTCGAGAACCACCGTTGTGGAATGGTGCACTAAATTCCGCTAGTTGCTGTTCGACACAAGACGCCGGTCGATCTGGGAGGCCATCCTCATCCATTACGACCAAGTGAGAGAAACTGGAGCACCCGCCCTATACCCCTGATGACTCCCCATGCGGTTATCAGACCTTCGGTCCATTAAAAAAGGCCTTGAAGGATCGACGATTCATGTCGGACAAGGATGTGCAGCAGGCACTTACAGACTTCTTGACGCAACTGGACACGATGTTTTACTGAACTGGTTTCTTCAACGTGGTGCGTCAGTGGGCTAACCGCGTCAATACCCACGGCGATTTTGCCTGATTGGCGTGCCGTTTCTGGACTGTAGGCTTTCGGACGGGAATCTATTGACTGCCCCTTATTTGAACAATAAATTATGTACACAAGCCTTCCTCTGAATCCCTCTATCCATCAGTGAAAAATCCCTGCAGTAATTTCTGAGCTGATAACAAGATCAGCTATAATTTTTGAAGGTGGTACTACATGCCAGTTTCTAGGGTATCGGACGGGGTTAAGAAAAACTACACTCATGCTGATAAAGATAATTGCGGAATGTGGCGCCACACAACATGGCACTACACAAAACTGGCGCTAATAGCATAGGCACATAGGGAACACACACGACACAGATCTTTAAGTCCACGGTATTGGCGATAAGTTGAGAAAACCGTCCCGAAACACATGTGCTACGAAACGCCACTGTTTTATGCGCATGTACGCCAACAACAATATGGGATATGATCACCATGCACACGTGCACAGGCCGCAAAAAGGGTTGGCACACTCTGAATCAAGTCGTCGAGCAGCTGCTAGGGTATAGCCTCCCATTTTTGCACCAGTGCCTGTCGGAACTGCTCAAGTGTTGTAGGGGTTTGAAGACGTGCAGCGATACGTCGATCGAGGGGATCCCAGTCGTGCTCGATGGAGTTTAGGCCTGGAGGACAGGCAGGCCACACCATTCGCCTGATATCTTCTGTTTCAAGATATTCCTCCACGATGGCGGCTCGGTGGGGCCGTGCGTTATCATCCATCAGGAGGAAGGTGGGACCCACTGCACCCCTGAAAAAGGCGGACATACTGGTGTAAAATGACGTCCCGATACACCTGACCTGTTATAGTTCCTTTGTCAAAGACAAACAGGGGTGTACGTGCACCAATCATAATCCCACCCCACACCAACAAACTACGACCTCCATACAGGTCCCTTTCAAGGATATTAAGGGGTTGGTACCTGGTTCCTGGTTCACGCCAAGTGAAAACCCGGCGAGATTCACTGTTCAGACTATACCTGGAATCGTCCGTGAACATAACCTGGGACCACTGTTCCAATGACCATGTACTGTGTTCTTGACACCAGGCTTTACCGGCTCTCCTGTGACCAGGGGTCGGTGGAATACACCTTTGGTCTCCGGGCGAATGAACCATATCTGTTTAGTCGTCTGTAGACTGTGTGTCTGGAGACAACTGTCCCAGTGGCTGCGATAACGTCCCGAGCAAGGCTACCTGCAGTACTCCGTGGCCGTCTGCGGGCACTGATGGTGAGATATCGGTCCTCTAGTGGTGTTGTACGCTGTGGACGTCCCGTACTGTAGCGCCTGGACAAGTTTCCTGTCTGCTGGAATCGTTGCCATAATCTTGAGATCACTCTTTGTGGCACACGGAGGGCCCGTGTTGCGACCTGCTGTGTTTGACCAGCCTCCAGTCGCCCTGTTATTCTACCCCTCGTAACGTCATCAATATGTGTCCTTCGAGCCATTTTCAATACACAGTCACCATTAGCACGTCTGAAAACGTCTGGACACTTACTCGCTGCACCGTACACTGACATGCATCAACACACTTCTGCGTATGTCAACTGCTGCCAGCGCCACCGTGCGACGACCTTTGGTCAGATGCACCACATGGGTGATTTAAACCAGCAAATCGCCCCCCCCCCCCCCAAGAGCGTCGTTTCACCATGTATCAGCATTATCTTTAATTTATGAGCGTGAGTGTATTTCAAATGTGTGTTTAAGTGAATGGGCTTTTATGGAAACAAGTAAGCGGTCGAAATGTCTGATACAGCGATGGTGCGTGGTGTGACCAAGATGTTTGGAAAAAGGAGGTAGACCATTCCGGCCTCTCGTGAGCAAAAAATTCCCAGAAGCCGCTGCGCGCCTTGATGTCACTTTGAGGACGCTCGTGGCTGTGCATTCGGCAGAACACGGAAGTCGAGGTGTGAATCTAAAAGAAAGCAACTCGTTCCATGCCAGTCGTGAGCAAGGGTCACTATAATTATGCTGTGTCAGAATTCATTAATACTGTTCGAAATATGGCAAACGTTATTTAGCATGGTTTTCCCAAAGATGACCAACTGCAACGTGAACGGATAGTTCGATGCAAACACGCGGACAAAGTGAATACGATATCTGCACCTTAGTTAATTTTCGGGCTGAGGATTAGGAACGAGATTTGAGAAACGAACTTTTGGAGTTACCTTCAAGAAAGATGCTACTACTACCTGCAGCAATCCCCAGCGCGAACATTCCAAACTGGCATGAGGAAGCAAGTACAGAAAACAACGATGCAGCTGGAAGGATAAGAAGTCAGTGCATAAATAACACCGATAATAATTGACACTCAAAAATTACTTTAAAATAAATTAATTCACATAAATTCAATGCTTTTTTTGAGGAGGTACTTGATTACTCTAAGCCAGTCAATGACTCGCTATAATGTGTAGGAAATAAGTAAATTACGTTGCTCATGTTTATTATCTTTTGCTTCTAGATACTAGATACTTCTAGATACTTCATTTCTCGTGGAAGTAACCTATATTTTTTTGTATTCTCAAGATGTGTTACCTATTTCATTGTGAGAATGTAGTACTCGTATAACTTGCTATGGAGCTATTGTGCTTGCACATTTCTCGTGCTGCTCTAAGCCGTTAAAAACAACAGTGTCAATCAAAGTGGCTCCGCAGCTCAGTTTGTACACACACTCCCATGCCCGAGGAAGGACTCGAACCTCCGCTGGGACAAGCCGCACATTCTATGACTGCAGCGCCTCAGACCGATCGGCTAATCCCGCGCGGCTCCGCAGCTCAATTGGCAGGATCTCTGTATGACTTGCTGGAGGTCGTCAGTTAAAAGCCTCTCTATTGAGAAAAATTTTGTCATTAAATTTTATCGAAATAAACTATTGCAGTATTTATCTCGCTGATATTTTATCGTTTTTGTCCATTATTTATTTGATTAATAATGAAAAATTAATGTGGTTGTATCGTACTTAGTAAATAACTCCAGGAGTAAAATTAGGAAATTGGTGGTAAGTTCCTGTTGGACCAAATTGCTGAGGTCATTGGTCCCTAGGCTTACACACTTCCTAATCTAGCTTAAACTAACTTACGCTAAGGACAACACACACACCCATACCGAGGTAGGACTCGAACCTCCGACGGAAGGAGCCGCGCGAACCGTGGCAAAGCGCCTCTGACCACGCGGCTCCAGGAGTAATAAAAGCAAATTCATTCTTCAGAGATTTGTAAGTCGCGCACAACGCTGCGAAGCAAGAAGTTTGCAAAAGCGAGCTTTGGAGACTTTAGAAAAGGTGTTTAAAAGAAAAGAAATAGTTGACCATACCACAGCTAGTGATCCCGTTCATGAGCTTAGTGAAATAGTGAGCAAGGTTAGAAATTAAGGAACTGAGAGCAGAGATTTGTCATTTAATAAAACTAAATGCATAGAAAGAAGCAATACTGTAGAAATGCGATGTTGCCTTGTGAAGTAAAACAAATGCTCTTCGCCGTGTTCTTTCATCAAAGCGGACAAACAGGACATCTGCCACGAAAACAAAAAACAAATTACACAGAATTGTAAGGAATGTATTGATAAAATGTTTTACACCGACGGGAAGACCATGTCCGTTGAACGAAAGCAAAAGGGTGAAGTGGAATTTTGAGGACATGCCCTTGCATTGATTTTTAGGTCTCTGTCACCAAAAGAATATTCTTATTCCTGAAAGCGGAAAAGGCCTTTGCTGTGCATGGCAGCACTTGAGAAATGGACGAAGGAATTCAAATGCATGCAGGGTACTCTCGAAGATATCTTATGTTTATAGAAGGCTATGTCTGGCAGACTAGCAGTTTTGGCATTTGCTCAAATAAAGTTGATGTTTGTACGAGTCGGAAGACGTAGTAGTCGGTTCATATTCCAATGTTGAGGTTTGCACGATCCTTATGTTATGTAAACAGTAGAAACAACCAGCTTATTATGACTTCGTCATAATTATGACTAATATTTTGCTTCAGAGTATCATTAAGGCAGCTGAGGAATCGAGAAAAAGCGTTGTAGCTGTGATATGTGAAACAAGTGGAAAAAAATATGAAAATTCGGAAGGAACAGTGTGGCGATACAGATAAAACATACAGTATTTCGTAAACCCAGCGACGATACCAAGAATGCATAGGTTTTCTTCGATCCACATCTGTTAAAGTTACTGGAAAACCATTCCATTACGTCATCTAATGGTCCAAAATACACTCCTGGAAATTGAAATAAGAACACCGTGAATTCATTGTCCCAGGAAGGGGAAACTTTATTGACACATTCCTGGGGTCAGATACATCACATGATCACACTGACAGAACCACAGGCACATAGACACAGGCAACAGAGCATGCACCATGTCGGCACTAGTACAGCGTATATCCACCTTTCGCAGCAATGCAGGCTGCTATTCTCCCATGGAGACGATCGTGGAGATGCTGGATGTAGTCCTGTGGAACGGCTTGCCATGCCATTTCCACCTGGCGCCTCAGTTGGACCAACGTTCGTGCTGGACGTGCAGACCGCGTGAGACGACGCTTCATCCAGTCCCAAACATGCTCAATGGGGGACAGATCCGGAGATCTTGCTGGCCAGGGTAGTTGACTT
Organism: Schistocerca piceifrons; assembly: GCF_021461385.2. Lineage (NCBI taxonomy): Eukaryota > Metazoa > Arthropoda > Insecta > Orthoptera > Acrididae > Schistocerca > Schistocerca piceifrons. The sequence continues at coordinate 383,282,935 of NC_060143.1, read as the reverse complement.
ACACCTTCTAGAGCACATTGGGTGGCACGGGATACATGCGGACGTGCATTGTCCTGTTGGAACAGCAAGTTCCCTTGCCGGTCTAGGAATGGTAGAACGATGGGTTCGATGACGGTTTGGATGTACCGTGCACTATTCAGTGTCCCCTCGACGATCACCAGTGGTGTACGGCCAGTGTAGGAGATCGCTCCCCACACCATGATGCCGGGTGTTGGCCCTGTGTGCCTCGGTCGTATGCAGTCCTGATTGTGGCGCTCACCTGCACGGCGCCAAACACGCATACGACCATCATTGGCACCAAGGCAGAAGCGACTTTCATCGCTGAAGACGACACGTCTCCATTCGTCCCTCCATTCACGCCTGTCGCGACACCACTGGAGGCGGGCTGCACGATGTTGGGGCGTGAGCGGAAGACGGCCTAACGGTGTGCGGGACCGTAGCCCAGCTTCATGGAGACGGTTGCGAATGGTCCTCGCCGATACCCCAGGAGCAACAGTGTCCCTAATTTGCTGGGAAGTGGCGGTGCGGTCCCCTACGGCACTGCGTAGGATCCTACGGTCTTGGCGTGCATCCGTGCGTCGCTGCGGTCCGGTCCCAGGTCGACGGGCACGTGCACCTTCCGCCGACCACTGGCGACAACATCGATGTACTGTGGAGACCTCACGCCCCACGTGTTGAGCAATTCGGCGGTACGTCCACCTGGCCTCCCGCATGCCCACTATACGCCCTCGCTCAAAGTCCATCAACTGCACATACGGTTCACGTCCACGCTGTCGCGGCATGCTACCAGTGTTAAAGACTGCGATGGAGCTCCGTATGCCACGGCAAACTGGCTGACACTGACGGCGGCGGTGCACAAATGCTGCGCAGCTAGCGCCATTCGACGGCCAACACCGCGGTTCCTGGTGTGTCCGCTGTGCCGTGCGTGTGATCATTGCTTGTACAGCCCTCTCGCAGCGTCCGGAGCAAGTATGGTGGGTCTGACACACCGGTGTCAATGTGTTCTTTTTTCCATTTCCAGGAGTGTAACTAAGGCATCTGCAGAACAACTTTTTAAACATAAAAAAAGATCTAATTTAACACACCGCATTACCGAAGCGCACTTAAATGTTGTTAGACGAGCGCACTCCCTATTTTCATGACGAACAGTTTAGGTCTTGAAAGGTGTTCTTCATCAAGACATTGAAAGTAATAGTCGTTTTGTAAATAAAACCGCCTTTTCTTGCTGCACTGTATTTTGTTTCTCCCACACGCGTTCCGCCTTTTTCACATTAAGACGTCATCAGTGGGATAGTTCTTCACGTTTTTGGTCGGCATCTGCGTGCCCTTTCATCTGGTCTGCTGGAGGTCTCACTACAGTTCTATTTCCGAACTTTTTTATTACCACTTTTCATCTTGTTTTCCTTTTTTGTTGTGATGTACCATAAGTCTTCTGCCACTAGCTATAGGTATCCGATGGAAAACTGTGATGTCAAGACGGAACAACCACCTATTGATAACATAGGTTGTTGCCTGTGATTCAGGGGGATATATCACATCCATTAAAAGAGTTATGCGAACTGGTTAAAACCAGGTTTTTACAAATTGAACAGGATATTTCCTTTAATACTCTGATTACGACATATTCTTTAACATAGATTAGTAGTACTGAGCTGTGTTTTGTTGTCGTCGTCTTCAGTCCGAAGTACCGAAGAATGGTTTGAAGCAGTTCATCGTGCTGCTCTCTCCTGTTCGAGCGTCTATATCTCCGAATAACAATTGTAACCTACATCCTTCTGAGCCTGCTTACTATATACATTTCTTGGTCTCCCTCTACGATTTATACCCCCAATAATAAACTGGTGATCCCTTGATGTCTCAGAATGTGTCCTATCAGCGGATCCCTTTCTTTGGTCAAGTTGTGCCACAAATTTCTTGTCCCTCACTTTTTCAGAGTATTTTCGTTTGTTACGTGATTTACCCATCTAATCTTCAGCATTCTTCCGTAGCACCACATTTCAAAAGCTCCTATTATCTTCTTGTCTTAACTGTTCATCGTCCATGTTTCACATCCATATATGGGTACAACCCATACACATAATTTCAGTTGTATTGCTTTCCAAATAGCAAAAATCATCTAATACTTTAAGTGTCTCAGTTCCTAATCTGATTCCCTCAGCATCGCCTGATTTAATTCGACTACATTCCATTATCCTCGTTTTTCTTCTTTTGGTGTTCATCTTATAGCCTCCTTTCAAGACTTTATCCATTCCGTTCAATTCTTTTTCATGGTTCATTGCTGTCTAACAGAATTACAATATCATCGTAAAACCTCAAGGTTTTTGTTTTTTCTCCCTTGATTTTAATTCCTACTCCAAATTTTTCTTAGGTTTCCTTTACTGCTTCTTCAACGTAAAGATTGAATAACACCGGGGATAGGCTACAACCCTGTCTCACTCCCTTCTCAACCATTGCTTCCCTTTCAGTCCTTCGACTCTTGCAACTGACTTCTGGTTTCTGTACAACTTATAGATAGCATTTCGCTCCTTGTATTTTACCCCTTCCATTATCAGAATTTGAAAGAAAGTATTCCAGTCAACATTGTCAAAAGCTCTCTATGAGTCTACAAATGCTATGAACGTAGTTTTGTCTTTTCTTACCCTAGCTTCTAAGATTAGTCGTAGGGTCAGTATCGACTCGCGTTTTTCTACATTTCTACAGAATCCAAACTGATCTTCCCCGATGTCAGCTTATACAAGTTTTTCCATTCCTCTGTAAAGAATTCTTGTTAGTATTTTGCAACAGTGACTTATTAAACTGACAGTTTGGTAATTTTCACACCTGTCAGCACCTGCTTTCTTTGGAATTGGATTTATTATATTCTTCTTGAAGTCTGAGGATATTTCGCCAGTCTCGTACATCTTGCCCATCAGATGTAAGAGTTTGGTTCATGGCTGGCTCTCCCAAGGCTATCAGTAGTACTAACGCAGTGTCGTGTACTCCCGGAGCCTTGTTACTACTTACGTCCTTCAGTGCTCTGTCAAATTCTTCACGTGCAGTATCAAATCTCCCATCTCATTTCCATCTACGTCCTCTTCCACTTCCTTGCCCTTAAGCACATCCCATTGTATAGACCCTCTACATACTCCTTCCACCTTTCGGCTTTCCCTTCTTTGCTTAGGACTGGTTAATCAACAGAGCTCTTGATATTCATACAAGTGGGTCTCTTTTCTCCAAAGGTCTCTTTAATTTTTCTGTTGGTGGCATGTATCTTATCCCTAGTGACATAAGCTTCTACACCCTTATATCTAGCTTTCCCGCTTAGCCGTTTCAGCCGTTTTGCAATTCCTGTCGATCTCATTATTGAGACGTTTGAATTCCTTTTCGCCTGTTTCATTTATTGCATTTTTATAATTTCTCCTTTCATCAATTAGATTCAATATTTCTTGTGTTATCCAAGGATTTCTACTAGCCCTCGTTTTTTTTAACTACTTGATACTCTACTGCCTTCACTATTTCATCTCTCAAAGCTACTCTTTCTTCTTCTACTGTACCCTTTCCCCTGTTCCTGTCAATCGTTCCCTAAAGCTCCCTCTGAAACTCTCTACAACCTATAGTTCTTTCAATTTATCCAGGTCCCATCTCATTAAATTCCCATCTTTTTGCAATTTCTTCAGTTTTAATCTACAGTTCATAATTGTGGTAACAGTCCACATCTGCCCCTGGAAATGTCTTACAATTTAAAATCTGGTTCCTAAATCTCTGTCTTACCATTATGTAATCAGTCTGAACCCTTCCGGTGTCTGCAGGTCTCTCCCACGTACACAGCCTTCTTTCATGATTCTTTAACCAAGTGTTAACGGTGATTAAGTTATGCTCTGTGCCAAATTCTACCAGGCGGCTTACTCTTTCATTTCTTACCCCCACCCGTCCATATTCATCTACTACTTTTCCTTCCCTTCCTTTCCCTACTATCGAATTCCAGTCCCCCATGACTTTTAACTTTTCGTGTCTCGTAACTATCTGAATAATTTCTTTTCTGTTACCAAAGAGTTCTTCAATTTCTTCATCATCTGCGGAGCTAGTTGGCAAATAAACGTGTGCTACTGTTGTGGGTGTTTTACTATATTATTATTGGTTAGGTAATTAAAAATATTCTTTATTTTATTTTTATAAATAAATATTCTTTGTGTGTGCTTTTATTTTAACTAGTGGTTTAGTTATTGATTTTGATTGGTTTAGCTTACTTCCTTATTCCCTTTTATCTTTAGTCTCCTGAAAACCTGGAAAATATAAATATTTCGTTTTAAATACCACATGAAAGCCAGAGATGTATTCCACAGTGCGATCCCGCTGAATTTCCTCGTCGTTATCTGCTACACCTGAAATCTCTAAAACCTTTACTCGTTACGAAAATCGTTCGGCACATCTGTATGCTATGTTGTTTGATGAATCTGGATGATAGGTCCAACAATTTAGTAAGTTTAAAGTTTATTAATTCAGAGATAATCTCTCGACGAATTATGATCGTGAAAAATGCAGGTTCGCACTATCGTTAACATCGCCTCCGAGTGATATACGTCTCCTAATATCTGAACAGTGATAATTAACTAATTTCAGTACGGAGATATACACACTTTGAATACTTTATGTTAATTATTGGATTTTATTTTGTGCAAAAAAAGCTATTTGAACATTTACCGTGTACCGTAATGGCGTCTCACAACAATACATTGTCTCTTCTCCTCTGACACGACCGATCTCTCCACTTCCTTCACAAACTGTCTATAAAACAAAATCTTTGGTTCGGTATGACACAGAGATGCGTTCGTAGCACGGAAAGCCAGATTCCCGCGGTCGGTATATGCCGTTCACCACAATATCAATTTGTCGCATTTAGATTATAGTTTTGCATAGATAAATTCATCATTATGTGAGCTTGATGTCTATCTTGGTTACAGTAATGCGTTCACTATGCTGTTCGTAGTAGATCATCCGCGTTCCTATTTTTTAAATCTTTTTGAAACCTACTCTTGCATCACCCTTATTTGCTTTTGTATTTATAGCTCTGTATTCACCTGACCAAAGGTACTGTTCCTTCTGCCCTCGAACTTCACTAATTTCCACTATATCTAACTTTAACCTATCCATTTTTAAATTTTCTAACCTACCTGTCCGATTACGGGATCTGATATTCCACGCTCCGATCCGTAGAAGAACAGTCTTGTTTCTCCTGATAACGACATCCTCCTGAGTAGTCCCCACCCGAAGATCCGAATAGGGGACTGCTTTACCTCCGGAATATGATACTCAAGAGGATACCATCAAAATTTAACCATACAGCAAAGCTGCATGCCCTCGAGAAAAATTACGGCTGTAGATTCCCCTGGCTTTCAGGCTTTCGCACCTCAACGATGCTGTTTTGGTTGATGTTACAAGGTCAGTTCAGTCAACCATCCAGACTGTTGCCCCTGCAACTACTGAGTGGGCTGTTGCCCCTTTTTAGGTACCAGACATTTGTCTGGCCTCTCAACAGATACCCCTCCGTTGTGGTTGCACCTACGGTACGGAGATCAGTTTCCCCACCAACGACAAGGTCCATGGTTCATGAGGTTGGGGGGCTGCGTTTACCTACGTCGTCGAAATCCAGATTCCAAAAGCCGCTCTCACAGTACCACTTGTGGTTGGTTACGCAAATACTCCAACATCCGGATTTCCTCTTCCACAATCGATATTCGCTCCCACGTAAACGCTTTACCGTTTTTCAAACGTGCATTGGAGGTGAATTTCTTACTTGGTTTTAAAATTATTGGTTAATGTGGCAGAAGTAATTTTGTTCAAATGGCTCTGAGCACCATGGGACTTAACATCTGAGGTCATCAGTCCCCTAGAACTTAAAACTACTTAAACCTAACTAACCTAAGGACATCAGACACATCCATGATCGAGGCAGGATTCCAACCTACGACCGTAGCGGTCGCGCGGTTCCAGACTGAAGCGCCTAGAGCCGCTCGGCCACAGCGGCTGGCGAAGTAATTTTGTGTGAACTGCAGGAAAACAACTGTTCCACTGAGCAGGAAGTTCATTTCATTTGTTTAACTGAGGAGAAGCACATTTCATCTCTATTAGACAGAAAGAGATCTGTAAATGTTTATATGTTTGCTGCATTAGTACAATCGAATTGACTGACAACAACCGTATATTGTGAAAATCTGACTAATTTTTAAACAACTAAACTCACTCTCTTTTTCAGTGCAGAAGAATCTGTTACACAGTTTGTAACTAGTGAAAAAACATTCAGTAATTCTGTGTACAGGATTGAATGTTTTTGTTCCCATTCCGAAATTTTTTACCCATTCCTAAACGTCGGAATATAGTAATCTTCGGCTACTGGACACTTAACACGGTGAACCTGCGCAGTATTGGCGGATTAGTGAAACAGTTTCGAACGCATTAACTGGCGTGGACAAAATTTTTAAGCATCTCTTCTTTTACAATCTCCTCCTCCTCCTACTAGTACTCTTTCTTCTCTTCTTTCTTCTCCCCCTCTTCCTCCCTCTTCCCCTCTCCTTCCGTCCGCCCTTACAAATTTACTGGCATCTGTAGGGAAATCGTAGTCCCTCCTTTTAATAAATGTTACACGTGTAGTCATAATCTCGCTTCATCGTGAAGACCAAATCGGACAGATATTTTACAGATGCTCGGGCTAATGATGTCTAATCAGGCTAGCAAAATCGATACTAACATAAAATATAAACACGACACCTTTCTTCGAAATTCGGTTTTCGTCTTCCGAGTGTAGCATTTAAGCGTAGTGCGTGAGGACTAAAAGAACAATAGTTCACTAAAAGAAAGACCGTTCCGAACAGTTGCTTTCCGAGAACAGTTCCAACACCACGACCACAGCCTTGCCACTTGACTAATAATGAATGCAGGTCCTTGCCTGTCTTCACGAATCGTGCGTTAGAGGTGACCCGATAGGACTTCATTGCGTAACCGCGCGGCTCAACTTTCCACGCAGAAAGCGGCTTAAGTAACGGGCACAGCTGTGCTTGCACAGACTAATGCCTGCCTATCACGAGCTCCCAAGTTCTTTGTTTGCATCCCTTCCGAAACAGATGCGCGTCTGTAGCTACGCAGCTCTTTCCAGAATCAGGATACAGATTACGATACATAGGTGCCTATCACACTAAGCACGATGATAGACGCCAGAAATTGGGAACAAGAGGGGCTTTGCCCCTCCAGAAACCTGTAGCTATAGACTCGATATTTATTACAATATTCTCGCGCTGCTTTAGTAATGATTGTGTGCAGTTTTACTAAATATCAGAATTAGCATTGCCGTGGTAGACGGTACTGTAGTTCTTTAAAGTTTATTTGCGTTTCCCCTCTTTGAGAAGCACTATTTTGCATTCCTTATTATTTTTCTTGCTTCCCAAAAGGATTTTTCCCACATTTATGATTATTTTTCTATTTCAGACTTTTAATTTTCAGTGACAACCTCATATTATTGGTGTATTAATAGAAATATTTCCATTAAATAACTCGTCCAATGCCCAGTAATCAGTCATAAAATTTATGTAATTTTAGTTCGTTAGATCAAAATTGCGGCTTTCACATTCATATCAATAATATACAAATATATAATTAGCTTATGCAGGGTGGGACAAATAGAAGTGGCCCAGAGAACAGAGTTCCAGGGTACAAAGAAACACAATAGAGGAAAGGAAATACAGTACTAACTTGACTATAGCGTATGTTGAAAGTGACCAACATTCATGAACAGCTGCAGTCTCATTCAAAACGTTCTGCCTACAGTTAATGAAGACCATGAGGATTATTGCGATACACCTTAGACTTGTAGGCTCCCCATATAAAATAATCGCACACTAACAGTTCAGGCCACATATGTGGCCATCTAGGGCCGGGAATAGACTGACCTCTGCTAACAATTGTGTCAGGCGTGAAGATTGCGTAAATGTGCTCCAAGATTCGGCTGGCTGTATGGGCAGTTACTCCATCCTGTTGGAAGTAACTGTAGGTCTGTTCCTCCTCCGTTAATGTCCTTCAGGTTATCATCCAATCGTATCCACTTGTCCGGGTCACTTTTGTTTACCCCACCCTGTAATATTGAAATATGCTTACTATTTTGCTGTCTTAGGTATTATACCCAAAAAATAAATGAATAACTATTAACAGTTTGAGATAAAATAAGTTTTAGTAATGTCTATCAAATTTATTTCTTGTGGTAATATAGGTTCTCAGACTAACTTTATCAATTATATAAAAAGTAGCAATTTTAGAACATTCTCCCCTCTGCCAAAAATTGTCTGTGGATGGTACATTGAACGAAGGTGTTTATTGTGTGAAACATTTTGTTTATAATAACCCAAGTGTCGACCACAGATTCAATGTCGCATTATCAGGAACGTGCCTCATTACTAAGGAAGTACTAGGAAACTATATACCTTACGACTCAAAGTTCTCAAAGTATGGGATGTTCGACACATGCCACTACCGTGGGGAAGGAGAACATTTCATGAAATCAGTGCACTTTGTCGGAATTTGTTCCCGGGAGTATACTGCATTGTTTAATGATTGCAGAATACTATAACATCATCATTAAACTCAAAACTTTTCCCGGCTTCAAAATTCTTAACATGCGGGAACAGATGGCAGTTATAGGGTGCCAATTCTTGTGAAGATGGTGGAACCTCCGTCAATTCGTGTTTAAAGCCGTCCGTTCAGCCCTGCCTCGTCTCCTTCCCGTCAATCGAGACTGGAAAAAAATCAGATAGGTTGTTCGATGAAAGAATGGTATCTTGCAATGAGTCAACCATAAAAATCTTTATACTATAAAAATGCTTATAGGAGTGTATTTTCGACATCTCCTCCTAAACGAATGGCTCGATTACAACGAAACTTGGCATACACGCCACTTACTGATTGGAAAGAAGAGCTGTGTAGGTGAGAGTGGAGGTAAAAACGGAGTGACATAGACGGATAGAGAGAGGAGGAGAGAAGAGAGGGACTGAGAGAGGGTGGAGGAGATGGAGAGAGGGCAGATGGACGAGATGGCCGGAGAGGGGGGGGGGGTGTGAGATGGTCACAGAGATGGGGGAGGGGGAGGAGATGGACAGGGAATGGGAGGGGAGAAGATGAACAGTGACATGGTGGAGTAGATGGACGGAGAGAGTGGTTATGAGGACAGAGAGAGGGGAGACGTGGACAGATTGAGGTGGGGAGCAGGATATGCACAGAGAGAGGTGGGAGAGATGGACAGGTATTGGGAACAGGAGATGGGCAGAGAGAGATGAGGGAAGAGGCGATGAACATAGAACGGGGGCAAGAGGCAATGGACAGAGACAGAGAGAGAGAGAGAGAGAGAGGATATAGACAGAGAGAGGGTAGAGGAGATGGACAGGAAGGGGAGCTGAAGAAGAAGAAGTTATTTGCAATATATGTAACGTACACATAAGCAGTCGAAGCCACAGGTAAAACAATAGTTTCTAATACAAAATAAATAAAAATAAAAAAGTAAAAAAAGACAATGAAAAGAAGAGTTCTGCACATTTCGCACCTTACTGTGGTGACCCTGCAGAGCTGCCAATGCCGCTCCCCCTCCATAAAATTATCTACCCTCAATATTTTCCTACACAGTTTTAGCAACTGTAGCAAAACTGTACTGATGAAAAATATTGCACACAATAAATAAAACTCATGAGTGTAATAAATAACTTGCAAACTGTGTGAAAGTAAGCAAAAAATCGGTATCTTATTGTTTACGATATCCACTGTACATCGCAACACATTTTAGGTGTGAAAAAGTCGTGGGGTAGCGATATGCACATATACAGATGGCGGTAGTATTGCATACACAAAGTATAAAATGGCAGTGCTTTGACAGAGGTACCATTTGTCCTCAGATGATTCATGTCAAAGGTTTCCGACTTGATTATGGCCGCACGATGGGAATTAACAGACTTTGGCAGTTGGAGCTAGACGCATGGAACATTCAACTTCGGAAATTGTCAGAGAATTCAATATTCCGAGACCCACAGTGTTAAGAGTATGCCGAGAATATCATATTTTAGGCACAACCTCTCAGCATTGACAACACAGTGACCGACGTCCTTTACTTAACAACCGAGAGCAGCGGCGTTTGCGTAGAGTTTTCATTGCTAATAGACAAGCAATACTGTGTAAAATAACCGTAGAAATCAAAGTGGGAAGTGCGACCAACGTATCCGTTAGGACAGTGCGGCGAAATGTGGTGTTAATGGGCTATATAGCAGCAGACGAACGAAGCGCCTTTCCTAACAGCACGACATCGCCTGTAGCGCCTCTCGTGCGTTCGTGACGATATCGGTTGGATCCTAGACGACTGGAAAACCGTGATCTCGTCAGTCAAGTCCTGATTTCTATTGGCAGTGTTCGAGTGTGACAAAGACCCCACAAAGCCACGGACCAAAGTTGTCAACAAGGCACTCTGCGAGCTGGTGGTGGCTCCATGTTGGTATGGGCTGTGTTTACGTGCCATGGACTGGGTCCTTTGGTCCAACTGAACTGGTCATTGACTGAATATGGTTATGTTTGACTACCTGGACACCATTCGCAACCATTCATGGACTTCACGTTACCAAACAACAATGGAATTTTTATGGATAACAATGCGCCATTTCAGAACATTCTGGACGATTCGAGCGAATGATTTGGCCACTCAGATCACTCGACATGAATCCCATCGAAGATTTATGGGACATAATCGAGAGGTCGGTTCGTGTATAACATCCTGCACCGGCAACACTTTCGCACTTATGGACCGGTATAGATGCAGCATTGCCAAATACGTGGTGCTATCCAAAATTTTCAGGACTGGTGCTGCCATCTGTTGAAAGCCTTACCACTGGACTAATGGTCACCACCACCCTTGAAGTAGTTCCCATCCGCATGTACACACTGGTCCCAGCGCTTCTGCCACTGATCAAACGTTTTCTGGAAGTCCTGTTCTTTGAGGGTGTTTATCACCACCAGCGATGCTTCTTGAATCCTCTCTAGAGTGTCGAACCGACGGCCTTTCAACTTGAGTTTGAGTTTTGGGAATAGCGCGAAGTCGCAAGGTGCCGAATCTGGCGAGTACGGTGGGTGGGGTACAACCGCCATGTTGTTTTTGTCAAAAATACACTGGTAAGCAAGGACATGTGTTAGGGCGCATTGTCGTGATGCAGCAGCCAGTTCCCTCGACGCCAAAGTTCAGGCCGTCGTCGCCGCCCCACGTTTTCACGGAGCCATCGCAAAACGTCACAGTAGTACGTGGAATTCACTGTTTGGTTGGGTGGGACGAATTCCTTGTGCACAATTCCCTTAGTATCAAAGAAAGCGACGAACATGTTCTTAACTTTGCTCTTCACCTGTCTCGCATTTCTGGGTCTTGGAGAGTCCGGGCTCTTCGACTGGGACGATTGTTGCTTTGTCTCTGGGTCATAACCGTAAATCCAGGTCTCGTCACCAGTGATAGCCCACGACAAGAAGGTGGATCATCAGATGTGGTCTGACGAAGGTTCGTGCACACATCAACACGCTGTGCCTTCTGATCGGCAGTCAAGATCCTTGGCACAAATTTTGCGGCGACACGATGCGTACCCAATTGATCTGTCAACATTTGTTAACAGGTCCCATAACCAATACCCACTTCCTCCGGCAGGTCTTCAATGGTTCGACGTCGATCCACACGAACCAATTGTTGAAGTTTGGCAACAATGTCTGGCATTGTGCAGCTAAAGGGCCTTCCAGTTTGAGCATCATCTTCGACGTCTGTACAGCCGGCCCTGAACCGAGCATGCCACTCAGACACACGCATACTGCTCATGCTCTGTCCCCCAAACACTTGTTGAATCATTGCAAGGGTCTCCGTAGCACTTTTCCCGAGATTCGCACAGAATTTGATACACACGCGCTGTTCTGTTCACGGATCCATCGTAAAATCGCCAAACACCAGACACAGAGTATTACGGAAATCACTGTGGACATGCAACACATCCTACCAGCTGAATGCCACTATGCACACTGAGTCATCAGATATGCAGCTCTCGCCACCTAGCGCTACAAAGATCAACTACTCCTACTTTCCAGATGGCAGCACCAGTCCCGAAAATTTTGGATTCCACCTCGTATTTCTGCAGGGGACTTCCAGCGACTTATTGAGTCCCTGCCACATCGAGTTGCGGCACTACGCCGGGCAAAAGGATGCCCGACACTGTGTTAGAAGGTAACCCGTGACTTTTGTCATCTCAGGTGTCGTAGACAATCCACAGCTGTAACAACGCATCCTTGTTAAACATTACCTGTGTTTCTCCGGCGTCTGAACTCGCTCCATCCCAATATACAGTTCACAATGGAAGTGGAAAAGGATGGCACCTTAGCATTCTTGGATGTCATTGTCAGAAGGAAAGCTGATGCTACACTGGGACACAGCTTCTATCGCAAATCAACTCATACGGAACTATATTTGCAGCCCACAAGTTGTCATCATCCTGCGCAACACAACAGTGTCCTATGCTCTTTGGTGCATGGAGCACGTGTAGTCTCAGATGCCGACAATCTAGCTGGTGAGCTATTCCAACAGAATGGCTATTCCGTTAGGCAGATACGCCATGCATTCCGTTCTAAGCGCACTTGAAGCAGGGATGTAATTGAAGATGCAGAGGCACTCACTGCAACAGCGTTCTTGCCCTGTTTTGGCGGCGAAATAAAACACCCCTTTTGTTTTACATTCCTGTTTTCAAAGTTCCGAAATTCCAATGGTATCTAATAAGTGATTTCGCGTAATACATTAAATCCCATAAAATTTATTATTCCATTTGTTTACTAGTAGGTCATCCTTGTCCAGTACATGTTCGTAATATTTTGCATTTACAAATGAAGCCATAATTAAGAAAATTTAGGTTAGCATTGTTATCTTTCAGTATTTTATATAATATGATGTATATCCTATGTAAAAGTCTTTTTTATTGTATATGCCAGTTTCAGCATAAAATAAGCAAGGTTTTGTGGATAGTTACTCATAAAAATGTTAAGCTTTTAATTGTTAGTTTAATAAAATTGCACTGTACTTTTGTTGACTTGATTGTTAAAAAACGTATAAATAGGAGGAGCACAAGGCTCAAGAATGGACAGTTGGAGACAGTTCTGTGTCGCACGTCTGTGCGATAATGTAATTGTTGTAATACAGTATTGTGACTATGTGTAGCCTGTTATGTGGAGTTGGCTCCCACTAAGAAGAAATGGTGCAGCTTGTCATCAATGAAACACTATAAAACGCCTTGGTACCTGGATTATTTGATGGAATTCACGTAACTTGATCCAGTTAGCATATGAAATCGACCGAGGAAACGACTACTTCAGCAGCAGCAGCAGCAGCAGGAAGCAGATTACTCCGAGTTACACCGAACTAAGATACGTACAAGAAGTCAACTGAACTATATAAGTGTCACTGCAGAACTAATTACTAAAGTGTAATGTTTTGGAAACTGTTCTAGCAGTAAAAATTTGCACTTGTCTCAAAGTAATTCTTTGAGTGGTGGAGGCTAGTGTGATCAGTGAGAAACACCCCCATTATCACATGTTTCTTGATGTCTGTGGAACACGAGAATAACAACAAATTTTTGAGGTTTTTTGTTTAAATCAAATAATTTCTTTTCGATGTTGAAAATTTTCACCCCAGCAAAATTTCACTGTCTTCCCCAAGTAACAATAGTTTCGTTACAGCGACATATCTTCGATAACAAAGGATCCTCAAAAAACACGTCATCAAGTGTGTTCTTCGGCCACCAGCAAAACTGAGAAATTTACTGTGCTCGGTCAAAGGCGATCTTGGCCTTAGGAAACGTGGCGTGTATAAAATACCATGCCAAAGTGAAAAATATTATATTGGACAGACACGCCGAACCGTGCAAGAACGTTGCGTCGGACACCATCGTCATACACGCCTGGGGCAACCTGATAAATCAGCGGTAGCGGAGCATTGCCTGGACACGGGACATCGTATGCTTTACAGGCGGAAATTTTATTCCCAGCGTCATCTTTCTGGGACTGTGTTGTTAAGGAGGCCATACGTATCCGTAGGCGGACAATCATGTCAACAGGGATGCAGGTTTTCAACTAAGCGCCGCCTGGAATCCAGCACTGGCTGCCATTAAATCAAAACGGAAAATAAGAACTTCCGATTCATCACGTGACGCAACGCGCTACTGAGATTTAGTCCAGCCTTTATCAGCACGAGCGTCCGGCAGCACAGTCATTGCCCATAGTGCACGCGCGGAAGGCCTTTCCCTTGCGTGTACATGACTGAAATAATGAACAAGAAGCAACTGTAAACAGTCGGTAGCTCAGTTGGTAGAGCACTTGCCCGCGAAAGGCAAAGGTCCCGAGTTCGAGTCTCGGTCGGGCACACAGTTTTAATCTGCCAGGAAGTTTCATATCAGCGCACACTCCGCTGCAGAGTGAAAATCTCATTCTGGAGTCGTCTGTTAATGTTTTGGGCTATGTTAGACGGCGGCGGGCCCGCGCACTCTGGCTGCAGAAGAAAGTACAGTGTGTTACAGTGTATGCCTGTAGTGCCATCTCCCTTTTTCTTTTACCTCCATGCGGTCGAGTTTAGATTTGTTCTGTGCACCTACGTCAAGCAGTCTCCGACGGCCAATGGACATTCAGTGGTGTTCAGGGTACTCCGCTGTGTGTGTCGTAGCCAATAAGAGCATAAACGTGATCGTAACGAGTTATGTAAAGAATTTTTATTCCGTTTGTTGCGAGTTGCAATCGTTGATGGTGGCGGTAAGTGACAAATTCCACATAAGCAATCAAGAGACATAATTTGCAGAACACACGGTTTCTTGAAGCTCCACACTACTACAACTGTCACTGAACCGACACGTCTTTGTTAAACGCCATTGTTCGTGAATCGGCCTGCAGTAAGTAATAACTAGCCTCTGTAAGAAAATTTACAACAGCTTACCCAAAAAATTAAACCAATAGGAACGTTATCGAATTTCAAAGTCAGACTGAAGCCATATTTAAATGACCATGGCTTCTGCAGTATAGAAGACTTTCCTTAGAAACAGTTCTTCTGTTGTCTGTATGTGTATATAAATAGCTTCAACAACGTTGGCTGAAATAATGCACAATAACATAGCTCTACTGCTGTTTAATATGCTGTAAGTAGTTATCCACAATATCTGGAAACATGCTCATTATGATATTTCATTAATACTGATTTGTCTCTGTCTTATTGGGCTTGTAAAATTTACTGCATTTATCAGTTAATGCAATTAGTGCATAAGACTGACCGACTGCAGCCACTGTTGTTTCATTACACCGTTCCTACAATAACGTATATAATGTTGAGAGCTCGACAGTTCATTGGTTAACTGTTTAAAAAAAGCTTTCAATTGATGGCAATTTCCAAGAAGTGTTGGGTAATGAAGTCGCGCCCCCATTTTGAGCAATAGGCATGTTTTATAATTAAACCGTGGGAGAAAATAGAAGGATCATTGTCCTTTGATTAAATCACGGGAGAAATTTGGTGGATTAATATTTATTAATATTTTGCAGTGTGCGTGCATTATTAATAAAAATAGATCCCTGATTTAGTTGGAGAACATTAATTCAGTGTGCCTTGACAGTCAGGCGTTCGATATACATTGCTCGTAGTGAGGGCTCGACTTCGATACCCAAGACTTATTGCAAATTACCCAATTTATTTTTTTTATGCAAACAACTGAGTGGCATGTAGGATGTTTAATATTGATAAATGTTTCATTTGCCAATTTCTTGGAAACATGTATGTTTTCTTTATAAATAATGTGGTACATAGGCCTATTGGTTTTCCAGTTTCAAATGAATCTTTAAAAGAAATATAGTGATGAAAACTTGATAACATTAACTGTGAAATGCCTCACAAAATTATCCATGAAATGTGTGAAATTTAACAACTGCCGTCACAGCGCATTTCATTCTTATAGTGCAATGTTTGTGTGGCAGTGGGGGGAAACCGCTGAATGCGGGGAGTCTTGGCAATGGCCCGGCTGTTTTCAAAGATTCTTACTACATGCAGACGTTACAGTATATCACGGTCTTGCATAATTTAAGTGCGTCTAGAATAACGCGAGAGGAAGACGAGGTGATGTGGCAACTCTAAGGGAAATTAGCCATTCTAAGGGAAATTGAATTTTCATAAAATCATGTCCATTGATAGAAGCTTGTCGCTTATTCATTTTGAATTTACGTATTATAAGGTATGACACCAAATATTTTAAATGAAACAGAAAATAATATATAGTAACAGGCATTTTTCTGAAGGTTTACATAGTGACCAGTTTTCCCTACATAATTGGTGACATGTCCAGCACTGTTGCAACAGGATCCCATGTTTGTTGTGTTGATTTATGGACAAAGTTTCTACCCATTTTGATGGATTAGTACCAGAAACAATACCAAGCGGCTACAGTAGACCGTTTTCAGGCTAAATATTTAATTAGGCTAAATATGAACTCGTTCAGGTGCCATATCGACATTAATGATTCACAGATGAAACCATCAATCCGAAATGAACAATAAGGCACTACATTTAGAGCCAAAACACATTGTTGTCTAAACATTTATATTTTCCATTTAAGTGAGATAACAAACATAATACACTCTGACACACACAGAAAAAAAGAAACAAACCAACGACGCACCACAAAGGCATTTTCCGAATAGGACGGAAATAGGTATATGTGATGTGCATGTAAGGACGAACAAATGATTACAGTTTCAGAAAAAACGGATTATTTATTCAAGAGAAAGAACTTCACAAATTGAGCAAGTCAATAATGCTTTGGTCCACCTCTGACCCTTATGCAAGCAGGTATAGTGCTTGGCTGATGGAGTTGTTGGATGTTCTCCTGAGAGATATCGTGCCAAATTCTGTCCAGTTGGCACATTAGATCGTCAAAATTCCGAGATAGTCGGAAAGCCTGACCCTAATGTTCGGAACGTTCCCAAGTTGGGTTTGGCAAGCACGAAGACAACCAGCAGAATCTCTCGCCTTGTGCAGGCAGGCATCATCTTGCAGACATGTAAGCTCAGGCCATCTTGGCATGAAGGGCAACAAAATGGGCATAGAATACTGTACCCAAAAACAAAGTTGACACTCGGCACGGCGGCTGCTGGGAGCAATTGTAAAGGCATTTCCTATATACATTCGCTCCCATCAGACACCGCGCGGAGTGTCAACTGTGTCTGCATGTATAATATTGTCGACACACCAGTGTGCTGTTAGGGTACCATGAATGACAACCAAATTCATCCTGTTACGAAACGTAATGGCACTCCACACAGTAGCGGCTGCGGTGTAAGAGTACAACAGTATATGAACACTCTAACTTTTGACACCTTGTGGATTTTTTGGTTTAATGTTGTCAAATCTAATGTAGATGGGGTAATCCGAAATACACAGAACTAAATTTTATGTGCTGTGCTACATATTGCTCCACTAGACTCGGCGAAACTTGGTATCAGGGTCGTGAGCACATCTTCACTTGTGCACGTTTTAAGGAGCTACTGTGCATGTGCAACTGGCGTGACGTAATTGCCTAAAGGGCCAAATACATACAGATTTGATAAACAATGTGAACTGCTAGCCCTTACCACTCAACTACTATGTTACGTCAGTGCTACCTGGTGGTAGAACAGGACATGTATTGCGAATACATAGATAGAAGGATCCTTTATTGTATTATTATATGATAACGGAACAAACACTGGTAGCAGTTAGTTCCGTAAAATATCTGGAAGTATTCGTACGGGATGATTTGAAGTCGAATGATCATATAAAATTAATTGTTGGTAAGGTGGGTGCCATGTTGAGATTCATTGGGAGAGTCCTTAGAAAATGTAGTCCATCAACAAAGGAGGTGGCTTACAAAAGACTCGTTCAACCTATACTTGAGTATTGCTCATCAGTGTGGGATCCGTACCAGGTCGGGTTGACAGAGGAGATAGAGAAGATCCAAAGAAGAGTGGCGCGTTTCGTCACGGGGTTATTTGGTAAGCGTGATAGCATTATGGAGATGTTTAGCAAACTCAAGTGGCAGACTCTGCAAGAGAGGCACTCCGCATTGCGGTGTAGCTTGCTGTCCAGGTTTTGAGAGGGTGCGTTTCTGGATGAAGTATTGAATATATTGCTTCCCCCTACTTATACTTCCCGAGGAGATCACGAATGTAAAATTAGAGAGATTCGAGAGTGCACAGAGGCTTCCCGGCAGTTGTTCTCCCCGCAAACCATACGCGACTAGAACAGGAAAGGAAAGTAATGACTGTGGCATGTAAAGTTCCCTCCACCACACACCGTTGGGTGGCTTGCGGAGTATAATTGTAGATGTAGATGTAGATAGCAGACTTTTATCTACATTTGTCGTGAATCCCGCTAGGTGGTAGCACAATCCATAGATATGCGAATTCACACACTATATTCTAAAATTAGATCGGACATCAGTGTATGTTATAGTTATCAGTGTATGTTATAGTTATACTGAGAGAGAAACCTATTTTGTGGGATTCTGAATGGGATATGGTACATTAAGTTTTGGATTTTATCATAGACTAATCCATCTGAGGCGCTGAGAAATATAAAACAAATCATCGTCGATTGTGAGACCGTAGCATTTATTCAAAGTTGTGGCAACTGTTGATCTTATGGTTTATGTGTATTGTAGGACCACAGTGTACATATATTTGAACATTCATGAAAAGCTGTCTCATTGGTTTCTCTGGTATTCACTTAAGGAGGGAGGGTTGAAGACAGTGTACTTTTGGCCCTTATAGCTCTTAGCGCCTTGTTTGTATTCTAGTCAAGTTATCTTGTTCATAGATAGTACTACTTGAATCTAATCACTTCTGCAAACGGCAGTTTATGTTTGGAGTTGTTTGTCTACTGTGTAGGAATTGGCTTTTGTGTGGAGTATCAATATGAACTCTTTTGAACCCGTATTAAGCTCTAACAGAAAAGAAAATTACCAGGAATTCTTAAATTTCTATCATAGATACAAAAAGATCTATAGGAAGGTGCTGATTGCTGCAAAAAAGTCATTTAATGACAAAATAATGTATAATGCAGAGAATAAAAGCAAAGCAGTCTGGGATGTTATAAAAAAGGAAATGCGGGGAGGCAAACAAACTCAGAATAATATACTAAAGGAGGGGGATGAAGTAATAAATGATCCACAGCACTTAACAAATTATGTAAACGAGCGTTTTTCAAGTATTTCAGAGAAGTTGCAGCAAAAATTCCCCCAAACAAATATAACACCTGTAAATAATGTTGCACTAAATACAATGATGTTACTTCCAACCACAGAGACTGATGTCAGAAAAACAATTCAAAAACTAAAAAATTAAGTCAGTAGGCGTAGATGAAGTACCAATGTGTGTGCTGAAACAATGCATAGGGATTATACAAGGCCCTTAACAAATATAATAAATGAATCCTTCACATCAGGGGCATTTCCAGAGCAGTTAAAACAGTCAAGAGTTGTGCCTTTGCTCAAGAAAGGTAATGCAGAAGACATAGGAAATTACCGGCCCATTTCCCTACTGTCAGCATTCTCGAAACTAATAGAAGCACTTATGAAAGACAGATTAATGAATTACCTGGATAAATACAATCATTTAAGCGAATCACAGTTTGGATTCCAAAGTGGCAAAAATATGGAGTCAGCCATAGTAGAATTCACAAAAGTTGTACTTGAAGCTCTTGATAAAGATGAGTGTATCACAGGCATATTTTTGGATCTTTCTAAGTTGTTTGATACAGTAGACCATAAGATTCTATTAAATAAATTAGAAGCATTAGTTATAAGAGGGGTAGCCAATGACTGGTTTCGATCATACTTAACAGACAGGGTACAAAGAGTAGAGATAACACACACCTCAAATTGATCCAAACATTTAGGAAAACACTTATTAATATAGGGGTTCTGCAAGGTAGCATATTAGGACCAATACTGTTCCTGATATACATTAATGACTTTCCCAGTAGTGTTACTCATGGTGAAAAAATCCTCTTCGCTGATGACAGCAACATTATAGTCAGTGAGAAAACAAAAGAACTCCTTGCTGAGAAAGCAAATGAAACTCTCAAGGAAGTTTGTGATTGATCAATAAGTAATAAAGTGACATTGAACATAAAGAAAACTAATGCCAAGAATTTCAGTTTGAAGAGGAAAAATGACGATGTTAAATTAAATGTTGATGGCACCTCTATAGACTGTGTAACAAATACAAAATTTCTAGAATGAATATTGATTCTCAGTTGAAGTGGTGTGAACACACAAAGGTACTTGCAAACATAATGTCATCAGCATGTTATGCCATTAGAATCCTGTCATCAGTGTGTAACATGCAGTGTCTTTTAGTTACATATTATTCACATGTACACTCACTTCTTAGCTATGGAATTCCTTTTTGGGGAACAAATGCTCAAAATACGAACACAATTTTCAAATTCCAGAAAAGAACCATAAGAATAATAACCATAATACTAGTTGAGCTCATTGTAAAGATCTGTTCAGAACACTGGGGATTTTAACTGCTTCATGGGAATACATTTACCAGTCAGTTGTACACATCAAAAATAACATTGGTAATTACTGCACAAACAGCTCTGTCCAAGACCATGCAACAAGAGATAGACTCAGCTTACATTTACCAAGAAAAAATAAACATAAAACTCAAAACAGCATTTTCTACCAAGGAATAAGACTGTACAATAAATTACCAAAAGAGATTAAAGAAATCGCCAAAATACACTTATTTAAAAAGGCAGCTAAAAGGTGCCTGTTATGCAATACATTTTATACATTGAAGAATTACTCAGCTAAAACAGAATAGGGGTTTGATAAAAATGTTATACAAATAAATAATAATAATAATAATAATAATAATAATGATTATAAAATGTCCAACATTACACATAACACCTTCACTTTATGTTTTTTCCTTCTTTTTTTCCTTTCTAGTAATACTTACCCCCAAGTTATGCATAGCACAATACCAACACCTCTTCCTCTTTAGGAGCTCTGTGTGTGTGTGTGTGTGTGTGTGTGTGTGTGTGTGTGTGTGTGTGTGTGTGTGAGCAGGACCTCTTTGATTGTTATCTGCAACACCCATACAGCACATCGTTATGTCAACAATACTGTATGCACTGATTTGTTACCCTTCAAGGCAAACCATCCTGGGCTTACTTTTCAGATAGGTAATGCTCAGGCGCACATGGAAACAGTTTGTATTGCTTGTCTTTGTACTAGCAAAACCCTGGCTTGGCCAGCAAGGTCACCAGATCTCTTCCAAATTGAAAACACTTGGAACATTATGGGCAGGGCATTCCAACCATCTCTAACATACCAGTTGGACATAATTTAGCATGATACCTCTCAGGAGGAAACCTGTCAACTCTATCAATCAGTTCCAAGATGAATAACAGCTTGTGCAAGGACCAAAGGTGAATAAATCATCCAATTTTTATGATATTGTAATCATTTGTATTGCATTCAGGTACTTCCTTCATAATGTAAGTTATATTACAACAGACAACTGGAAATAAGAAAATGTTTTTCTAAAAAACAAAAAAACAAGTTTCTTCTGTCAAACTGACTGACAACAATAATGGTGTATTCTAGAACTAATCTGACCATCTCTGAGCAGGCAGCACCAATACTCAAGGCAAAGAATATGTAAAGGTCACTTTTCATACACTGCCAGTAATAGGAGTTCTTACTGACAGAGCTCTTCACCTTGGATATTAGATGGTAGCTCAGCTTTTATAGCAGACACTGACTCCTGTATTCATTTAACACAGTCCAACACCTCCAGCATGGAGTCATAACTGACATGTGCTTATACTTCAGATATTCTGTAGAAGATGTTGACTGAGTGAGACTCTGTAATTTACAAATTTCTTTATATGTTCACAAAATCCATAATTAGTTTCCTTATGCATGGGAATGGGTCTGCACAGACAACTTCAGCGGTAAATATCATTGTAAGTATCATGCATCTACCTGGAGGCGTTCCACAGCCCCAAAGGGTTCTTCCACAATGTGTGGCCCAACATCTCAGACAATGGTTTTAACATGTTTACTATTGGATCATTGCACTAATCAGTGATATCAACAGAGACCCATTGGTAGCTATTGACATTACTGGAATCACTTTTCACTTGCAAAGTCTTAACACTGGCATATTTAATTGGCCTGGCGCCTAACCTAAATGGTAATTTCACATGACTGAATCTTTCACTTGTCAGTGGCATGCTCATTGCAATAAAACTTCTTGAAAGATTGAAACTGCTGGCAAAATTGGGGCTCAACTGTATAAGAATAGAAGAAAGATAATGCTAGATAAAGCATGAGGCTTAGTTGGCACTGTTTCAATAAACGATTTCCAATCATAAACTTTAAAATCTAATGGCATAGCTCATAGCAACTTGCAATGACATATGTTCCAGAGGTCTGGATCACCAAGCCAGCTCCCTGTGTGTACGACTACTGAAGGAGTTAGCACATCAAGGACGCACAATCATCTGTTCTATCCACCAGCCAGGTGCAGCTGTCTTCAAGCAATTTGACCAGGTTGGTTCAAATTGCCTTCAATTTATGCATAGTTAGCCACTACAATGACGACCAGTGGCAGAATGCTTACTTACACTTCCTATGGTAAGTGCCTTGGTACAAATACTGTGACTGGGAGCCGCTTAGGCATGTTACCTACACTGTCAGATTTGTAGACCAAATGTACAGTGCCAGTAACCATGATTATGCTTTTACACTGTAGCATTTAATGTGTGTTGTTGGAGGGCATTTGAGATGAGAAATTTAGTGCTGTTACATAGCCTACTCATCTAAAAGAGGACTAAGGATGTTCCTAGGCTTGAGATTCCCATTTTCAGCCAAATGAGTATGGGTATTATTATCTTGGAGAGAGCATTCCTCTGATAGGATCTGTACTTGTGCCCTTAAATGACAGAATTACAAAAAGTCCTTCCTAAGCCTTAATAGTTAGCTTTACTTTCAATGTGACCAACACCCACACTGAAAACAGCAATGTGACTGCCCACACTATTACAAAACCTCTGTCCAGATACTCAGTTGGATAACAACAACCAAGACTCTACTCTCCCCATGGTACTCCCATACCTAAATACATTTTATGCTAGACAACAGTGCAAAAGCAGAGTTAACTGACAACATTATATACCTATTTCCATTTGGTCAGCAGTCAAGTGTTTGGGCTTCTTGAACCACTGAAACTGTTTCTTCTGTTCATCAGTTAAGAACAGGTATTCCAACAACAGCTCTACCTCGAATGTGTTGGGTACATTGCTCCACTTGCACCATTAGTGTTATGCCAACAACCAAACCATTATTCTTGCACCATTTAGTCAGTTCATAAATCAATGATAAATGATTTTTGTTTTTACTTTTAACACTGCCATTTTTACATCTACATCTATACTCTGCAAACTACTGTGAGGTGCATGGCAGAGGGTACATCCTGCTGTACCAGTTATTAGGGTTTCTTGCTGTTCCATTCACATATGGAGTGTGGGAAGAATGACTGTTTGAATGCCTCCTGTGTGCACAGTAATTATTCTAATCTTATTTCATGATGCATATGTGAGTGATGTTTAGGGACTGTAATATATTCCTAAAGTCATCATTAAAAGCCAGTTCTTGAAACTGTTAACGGGCTTTCTCATGATAGTTTACATCTATCTTCAAGAAACTTGCAAATCAGTTCATTCAGTATCTCTGTGACACTCTCCTATGGATTAAACAAATCTGTGACCATTTGTGCTGTCCTTCTCTATATATGTTCAATATCTTCTGTTAGTCCTGTATGGTATGGGTTCCACACACTTGAGCAATATTCTAGAACCAGATTCTATAGTTATCCTTTGTTAAAATAATAATGTCTAGTGAAATTTTGATTAGTAAATATTCAACAGTTCTAGAATCAGAAGTTTCTATTAGTTGGCTTATTTGAAATGTAAAGGTCTGTATTTTTCCAGGATCTAGGACCTGCTGCCAGTTTCTTGATCAAGAAGCTACATTATCAGGAGGAGACATGATATTTGCACACTCTCCTTCAGATAACACTCAGATGCTGACGACACCATCATCTTGATTAAAATCTGAATTTACAAAAGTGGCATTCATCTACAGTACATTCCCAGAGATAACTCTGTGTCACTTGTGACTCTATATGGGTAATCATTTCATAGTGTCCTCTATCAACCACTACTCAGACGTCAGTCAAATGAATGTCTTATCACCCAGTGAGTTTCCTTTCCTTTATTTAAATTAGTACTAAGAAGTTATGTCCCATTATATTCGATTATTGATATGTCAGTTAGATTCCGAAGACTTGTAAAAAGTAAACAATGACAAGTGTGACTCTATTCAGAGTATATGATGAGAAATCTCGAACTCAGTGCATTGCTCTTTTACGTGAAACCATTAACCATTTCCTGAAGTTGAATCAATTGCACCACCAAAAAAATTTTTTTTTTGTGGTAGTAGTAGTCATGGTGGTGTTGGTGGTGGAGGTTGAGGTGGAGGTGGTGGTGGTGGTGGTTGTGTTGGTGGCAGCAGCTGCCTTTATATTGTCACATCATCATACTGTTTCAAAATTATGGAATTATTTTTGCTGGTAGAGCCATTTGGAAATCTCAGTGTAGTTTCCTACTACTCTTGAGCAATTGATTACTTGTTCAAAATTTCCAGAAGCTACAACTTCCATGCTTATCTTTTTGTCATATAATTTTGAAACTTATTCATTACTCAAGTACAGTGTCTTCATAATAAGCACAGTATTGACATTCAAAAGAGACTACTTTCTGTAACTAAGATGTACTTGAAAATGTATGGGTTGCTTTCACTACCAGTAAGATCTTTAAGGTTCTGATATGGTTTTGTAAACCGGTATTTTCTAATGGCTGAACTGAAAGTGTATTTCCCTTAAAGTAAAGCTGCTCACATTCAGCTCCTGGTGAAGCATATTAATTTTATTACCCAGTGACGTCCTTGCCAGCATACAGAGCATGGCTCAGTAAAACATTGTCTAGTTGTTGCTGCTGTTGTTGTTGATGTTGATGTTATTTTGGTGGTCTTCAGTGCCAAGACTGATATGTTGCAGCTGTCCATGCTAGTTTATCCTGCAAGCCTCTTCTTCTCTGTATAACCTCTGTAACCTACATTCATTTGAATCTAATTACTAAAGTCAAACCTTGCTCCACCTCCATATTTTTACCCCTCCTTCCTACCCCAACCACCACACTTCCTTCCATCATCAAACTAATGATTTACTTCTTGATTTCTAAGGATGTCTCCTACTAATAACACCATTCTTTTAGTTTGTATCATAAATTTGTTTCCTCACCAATTTTATTTGGTGTCACCTCATTAGTTATACAGTCTACTCATCTGCCTCCAAAATTCTTCTGTAGTGCCTGTTGCTGAGACCTTAAAAGTGGAGTTGGGACAATTGAAGCATAAGTAATATGGCTACTATATGATTAAATTATGCTTAATGACTGCTTCATCTTGGCAAAACTCAGATCCCAACTCTTCCTTAACTTCATCCTCAAAGAATATATTGCAATTTCAATGAGCCACACTACCGCCGTGTTGAACATTGTTCTGACAGATAACTACATCCTTGAATGTTACATATTACATGTCATTATTGGCACACTTTGTAACACTTTTGTCACATGGTACTAACATTTGTGACACAAGTAATGGTTTTCCATCTGTTGGTAGAAGTACATACCATAGAAATGCACAAGAGAAAGACTCCAGCTCACTAGAAACATGACTGAGATGTTCTTTTCAGACATCAATGGAAAAAGGAAATATAAAAATTTAGTCCCAAAATGTAGTCAGTACACATATATACATCACATTCTATAAATCCCAATTTAAAGAAGACGCATAAAGAATGTACTGTTTCATCATGATCTTGTGTGGTAGGAAAAACAAATTTAATGAGCAACATCAAAACATAAGGGGCATTATTAGATAAGAAGACAGTATTCCAACATCATTACAAAAATAATGTTGTTTTCTGTTTTTTATAAGTGTCAGAAAATCATTTGCAGATGACAGAGACTGAATAAATACATTGAGATGGATGAAGCTCAGTTGAACAGTTGTCGGACTAACAAGAGAAAAAGTGGTAGTTATTTGCCTCATTATGTGTTTGCAATATGAAGCCTTGCATCTTAAAGAGTATTGTACTGAACATGTTTCTGAATTCTGTACCTCTTAACATTTTCATAAATGTAGTAAAGTGACCCAGATAGTGGAGCAGTTACGAAAAGGAAATTCCTCAAACAAAATTTACCAACTACAAAGTAGATTGCTAAGAGTTTGAAGAACAGTCAGAAAAGTGGTAGTGCATAAGGCTTCCCATGTTAACTTATTGGCAGGTAGCACTGACTGTAAACAGTTGGAGCTTTTGGTAGTTCTCATTGGCTTGATCCTGATATTAGCATCTTAAAACAGAGATCTACCAAGGCAGTTATTTATTTGCAAACCATTTCTAAATGGAACAGTTTACCATGACACAAATACAAAATCAGTGATAAATTATTTCTTGTATCACTATGGTAGCAGAGATGTCTCATGAGAAGTTTATTTCAACTGACATAGAAAATATATAAAGAAGTATAAAAAACAATAGCCAGTATTGAGAACACTTAGATGAAATATGGAGTAGGTCCAATAAAAATGTTAAATCTGGCAAATACTGAACCCATTCTGCCTACAAAATAGACAAATACAGTTTACACTCATATACAAATTAATATTACTACAAACAAAACTAGGCTCTGCAGGTGGAAAAAGCAGTAGCTAATGCAACATCAGGAACCATTAAGAAAGATCTTCAAATAAATGGAAGTTCTATAGACTATGAACGTATAAAAATTGTAGGTTAAATGTGTAACTTGTTTTTATTCACTTGCATTTGCATTTCAGAGACCAGATAAAACTTATTATATTAGTATAATCCCATCTAGATTTGATATAGAGGTAGTAGCAGTAGCAGTAGTAGTAGTAGTAGTTTATTCATCCAGCAACAATGTATATATTTCATCAAAAAACATAGTATAACAAAAATGAGATAAGGTGTACAGTTTCCTACATAATACAATGGTTCATTGTACACATTGCAATATTTTTGGGCAATACAACTTTGATTATTGTAATAATATAAAAGTATGAGAAAGATTATTTACATGAAATACATTACAAGTAAATAATTGACTTAACACTTTTGTTTGGGGCGTTTTACTTGAAATTCATTACAAGTAAATAATTGATTTAACACTTTTGTTCAGAAAAATTAACATTGAGGCTGTGGCGAGCATTTGATTTATGGTACTATTAACATATGGTAAATGAATGTAGTTACTTGCTACAAGGTTACTGCAGATATTCATTTACACTATAACAGCAGTTGGTCATTACGAATTAAAATATAGCTTCCTTGAATGCATATAATGATTTTATTTCTTTTAGCTGAGTTGAAAGTTTGTTGTACAAAATAGTAACCTGA
Organism: Schistocerca piceifrons; assembly: GCF_021461385.2. Lineage (NCBI taxonomy): Eukaryota > Metazoa > Arthropoda > Insecta > Orthoptera > Acrididae > Schistocerca > Schistocerca piceifrons. The sequence goes on along the minus strand of NC_060143.1, from coordinate 383,255,299 downwards.
ATGTTGGTTTGTTTTTGTGTTAAAGCCTTGTTTACTCTTTTTATGTGGATGTCATTGCTCATTCTTGTATTGTATGAGTGAGGATCTGAGTTGGTTTTGTAATTATCAATGTGCATTTTTATATCAACAACACTTTTTTATATAGAGGCATGGTAAGGGTAGAATATTTAGCTGTTGAAATAACTGTTTGGAAGGTATTAGAATTTTACTGTTTGAAATTATTCTAACAGCTCACTTTTGTATGGTGAAGATGGTTTTCATGTTTGCCTAATTATGACCCCAGAGCTCTGGTTAGGCCATAAGTGATAGCAGAATGGATGTGAGCAAAGTAGACAGTTCTGCTACACTCCCTGCTACACACAGTACTAATAATGCAAAACAAGCAGAGCTTAACTTGTTAGTGAGATAGAGAATGTGGGCTTTCAAGTCTAAATTTTCATCAATTTGCACACTTAAGAATTTTGTGGCAGCTACCCTTTCAGTTTGTTTATTTTGAATCTTGAGGTTCACATCATGATTAGACTGTTTTCCTGTAATGTGTACATATTTAGTTTTTGATATATAAAAACAAAGATGAGGTGACTTACCGAACAAAAGTGCAGGCAGGTCGATAGACACACAAACAAACACAAACATACACACAAAATTCAAGCTTTCGCAACAAACTGTTGCCTCATCAGGAAAGAGGGAAGGAGAGGGGAAGACGAAAGGAAGTGGGTTTTAAGGGAGAGGGTAAGGAGTCATTCCAATCCCGGGAGCGGAAAGACTTACCTTAGGGGGAAAAAAGGACAGGTATACACTCGCACACACGCACATATCCATCCACACATACAGACACAAGCAGACATATTTAAATATGTTAAATATGTCTGCTTGTGTCTGTATGTGTGGATGGATATGTGCGTGTGTGCGAGTGTATACCTGTCCTTTTTTCCCCCTAAGGTAAGTCTTTCCGCTCCCGGGATTGGAATGACTCCTTACCCTCTCCCTTAAAACCCACTTCCTTTCGTCTTCCCCTCTCCTTCCCTCTTTCCTGATGAGGCAACAGTTTGTTGCGAAAGCTTGAATTTTGTGTGTATGTTTGTGTTTGTTTGTGTGTCTATCGACCTGCCAGCGCTTTTGTTCGGTAAGTCACCTCATCTTTGTTTTTATATATAATTTTTCCCACGTGGAATGTTTCCTTCCATTATATTTAGTTTTTGAAATATTTAAGGTTAGCATGTTCTGTTCAAACCAGTTTTGTATGTATTCCAAAACCCTGGTTGCAGATGTTGGCAATACCCTATTTATGTCTGTTCCAACAATATTTGTCTCATCAGCAAACAAAGTTATGTGTGTACCTCTGATTGGGATCTTGATATCATTAATATATATATATATAAGAAATAAGAGAGGTCCTAGAACACTCCAATTGGTACAGTCTCCATGTCTGATCTGTACACAATGCTTTGGTTTTTATTGTCTGCTGAGGTAATTTCTACTGCCTGCTTTCTATTGTGGAGATATGACTGAAACCATTTTAATGCAACTCCTCATATACCTATAGCTTCTAGTTTGTCATGATCAACAGTATCAAATGCCTTTGATAAGTCCAAGTTTATTCCTATTGTACTGTTATTTCTGTAATGTCCTATTACAATGTTTTCAATGAATTGGGTAATTTCTGTTTCTGTATTCATCCTTTGAGAAAACCACATTGCTTTACAGACAAGAGATTGAATTTTTCAAGGTAATTTGTAATTATATTTTTCATGACAGTCTCTACTATTTTTGAAATACAGATAAAAAAGATATTGGTCAATAGTTTCCTACTTCATATATATTACCCTTTTTATACAATGGTTTTATTTTTGAAATTTTTAATCTTTGTGGGAATGCCCGTTCTGTTAATGATATGTTTATGATATGTGAGAGTGGTTCTGCTGTGATACTAGCACATTTAATTGTGACTGTACCTGGTACCTCGTCAGTTCCAGAGGACATTTTATTCTTCATTTTTTTAAATTATCTTAAGAACATCTAATTTATTTGTGGGACACAGTGATATTGAATTATTACTTTGTTCTCGTTGAACTGTGGTACTACTATTACTAGCAAAATTTTTCTCAGATTGACTGGAGTGTTTATGAAATAATCATTTTTGTAATTTGCTAGAGTACCATTTCTCAGTAACATGCCACTATCATCTTTTAAAACAATGTCATCCTGCTTTTTAACACGTTTGTTTGTTTCCTTTTTTACTATATTCCATATTGCTTTCGACTTGTTTGCTGTCCCTTTGATTACTTTGTCATTGTGTATTGTCTTGGCTGTTTTAATTACTTTCTTATAAATTTTCTTATATGTCTTAACATATTCTGCAAAGTGATCATCTTGTTTGTCTTTTCTCAGTTGATTGAGAAGTTGTAGCTTTTGACTGGATACTCTGATAGCATGTGTTATCCACTGGCTGCTGTTTCTTGGCATGACATTAATTCTTGTCAATTTTTTTGAAAACACATCTCAAATATGAACATGAAACTATTACAAAATGCATTGAATGATTCATCAGTTGATGATTTCGAGTACACATATTCCCAGGTTTTTTTTTTTTTTTTTTGCTAACGATCGGATAAAAATATTAACCTTTTCTGGGTAGAAGTGCCTTTTATATTCCCAATTGTACTTAACCAACTCAGGTACAGAAAAATTTATGCTTGTTAGTAGTGTGTTGTGGTGTGAAAGACCTAAGTTTACATTTTGTGCCTCAGTAACATCATTTTCGATATTTGTGAAGATATTATCTAATAGGGATGAAGATGACTGTTATTCTAGTGGGGTCTGTGAAGAGTAGTTTCATTTGAAAGGTGTTTAGTGACTCAAAAGCTGCCTTTTTTTCATTTTCAATTAACAGGTTGATGTTAAAATCCCCACATAGTAATAAGTTCACTTCATTTTTATACAAAATGCTTAGAACTGCTTCCAAATTTTTAAAAAACATGTTTTTGTCACCTAGTGGTGACCTGTATATTGATATGACAATTAGATTTTTACACTTCTCAGATTTTAGCTCTATGGCACATGATTCAAAATGTTCCTCGATATTTGGATGGTATGTTTCACATCTAACTTCAGGCTGCAGCCCAACCCTAGTATATATGCATACTCCACCATTTTTACAAACAATGCAGCAATAATGAGATGCTAATTCAAAATTGCTTATATTTATAAGACTTAATTCACTGACCCTGCACCAATGTTCTGATAAACAATTATAAGAGATATTGACAAAGTAGTTTAGGGTGACTTCTAATTCTAACACTTTATTCTTGAGACTCTTTATGTTTTGACTTATTATCTTGAAAGTTTTGCAAGTATTTGTTATTTTGTCAATACCTGGTGAAGTGCTGCTTTGTTGCCGATTTTTGATCCTTACTGCAATTTTTCAGGCTGTTTTGTCACAATCTCTTCCTTTTCTTTGTTTGGTGCCATAAAAAATCATCACTAAGTGAAGCAGCTGTACCTAGCCTTTGGCTCCTAAGGCAGTGTTGATCAGTTGCTACTGTTGTTGGAAGTTCAGTGGCCTCTGCTGTTGGTGACATGCTTTCTCATACAGTGACTTTTTTTTTTACTGTTTCCGCTGGAGGTGGGGCTGCTGCTGTAACTGATGTTGGTTTTCTCTCAGCTACTGACAGTTCCTCTGCTGTTGTTTTAGGTTTAGTTGTTATTGCTGTTTCTTCTGTTGTTGTTGTTGTTGTTGTTGTTGTTGTTGTTATTGTTCTTGTTGTTGTTTTTTGTTGGTGTTGTCGGTGGTGGTGGTAGTGGTGGTGGTGGTGGTACTCCTGCAGGTGACGTTATGCCTAAAAAAATTCTTGGTGTGTTTGCTGAATATGGCTTCTGCTTCTTGGTGATGATCAAGTGCTGAAGTTATTTTTGGAGCTTGCAAAGTTTGTGCTTCATTCGCCACTGTCCTTTTTGGCTTGAACCATTTCGTAATTTGAGGCTGTTTTATGCTTGTTCCTGGCCTACTGGATTTAAACCACTTCATAATTTGCAACTGATTGGAGGCTTTACTGTTTGCTGCTCACCAAAAACGGTTTGTAATTTGTCTTAGATTGCTACTTATCCTGGTTTCTTTGTTGTCAGGTGAGACACTAGTAAATATTTTATAAGCAAGAACCTCTTTTCCTGATGCATTTAAATGAAGGTAGTGAGCTGTATAGAAGCTTCACTCTAAAATGTTTGTGTCTATAACATCAACATTCTGGAAATGAGTACATATTTCTGCAAAACTCTTGTTAGTGACACTAATTTCATGGTTTACCAATTACCAACTCTGTAAGTCATGACGCTGTGGGACATTCACAAAGAGAACATTTGTACGAGTTGAATTATTTAGACAATTTCTTAGTTCGTCGATAGTCTTGTATGATACATTTCTATAAACTTCCAAAACTCCTCTGAACAAAACAACAAAATCATCCGTAGTCAAGCTAGTTACTTCATTAAATTTTGTTAGGTTTGTTAGTTCTTGCAATGGGGCCCCAGGCTTCAAGAATCCAGGTGCCATGAAGTTGTATTTTTCTGCTAACACTGAGGAGTTTCCCCAAACATGACTATCTCCTAATACACAGATCTTCTCATGTTTTCCAATTTTCCCACTCGGGGGATCAGTTAGCAATGGTCTGTTTACTTTACGCGATTCATTTCTAAACTTTTTGGCTCTGACTGGCATGTACAAAGAATCTTCAGCAGTGTACTCACTAAAGTTTTTATGCACTTCTGGTTGACTGTTTTTAAGCACTAAAGTTTCACTGTTTTTACACACGGAATTTTCAATTAGCAACAGCCTGTTTACTTTTTGTGATTCATTTCCAAACTTTTCAGCTCCAACTGGTGTGTTCAATGAATCTTCAGCAGTTTACTCTGTCTCCATATTCCTTTCTAATCAATCTATCACTAGAAAAATATATTCTAGAAAAATATATTCTATAAATTTGTTATCAGAAATAATGTGACTGAACATAAAATAAAATTAAGCTTTAAACTGAAAACTTAGTACATTTTTCTCTATTCTTTGCTTTGAGAAGACAAAACTAACAGGCAGCTGGAACTCCATAATACATAAATTTAGATAACTTTTACCAATATGGTAAACAGTGTTTATTTTGAATTTCCCTGAATTTTGTAGAATTAATTTTAAGATTGGATAATGAACATCTCACTTAACTTTGGAGAATCCTGTGTTATTTTAATCAGTTGGATGAATTTGTTGTACTTGTGCTATCGCATTTCTCTAACTTTGTGTTTGCTAAATGTAAAGAAATTGACTGTTCAGTTAACTTAGCTCAAAAATTACATGAGAGCTTATTTCTGGCTTACATCAGTTTCCTAAATGTAATTTAAAATTATTTAACTTCTGTTTGTAATCTCTTAATGCATTTTCTTTTACTGACAGTTGTATGTTATGACTACTGGGCGATGTGCATACCAAGGGGCAACAAACAGACTGCTTCCATTCCTTGATGCTGTTGGCTTTGAGTGTCCAGTGCATTATAATCCTGCAGATTATGGTAAGATTGTTGGAACAAAACTTAACAGATTCAACTTTGGGTAGACCACTATCAATTTATAACTTTATGTAATTATTACATTATTTTCAAATGTGTGTGAGATTGACTTAGTAATGCAGTTTTTGACATGTTATTTTTCTTCACATTATTGTAAACAGAATGCAAGAGGCATAGTTATTTCATGAAGTGCGTTAATCAAATATTCAGAATTCTAGTTTGAAAAGATTTATATGATTCTTCTTTTCTACTGACATCAGAATCAAAACTGTGTTCTGGACTGAGACTAGAACTCAGGACTTTGCACTTTTGCAGGGAAGTGCACTTGCCCTCAGAAGGCAAAGGTCCAAAATTTGAGTCCCAGTCGGGCACACAGTTTTAATGTGCCAGGAATTTAGTATCAGTGACACTCTGCTGCAGAGTGAAAATTTCACTCTGTGATTCAGAATCTTCAGAAACAGCCCTAATTTATTGAAGTATTATAACTCAGCTTTTGTTGTTTGCAGTTATTGAAATTCTGCATGACAGCTCCAAAGAGACCATTGATCAACTGGTCAACAGAGTGAAAAATGGAAAATGTTTGATTACTGACCCAGAAGCAAAATCATCATGTAAGTGGTAACTTCAATCAACAATTTGTTCAATGTTGTGCCTTATTTAAAATATGTTAATTAGCCATATTTCATAAAACTGAGATAACAGCTACAGACATCTTGTGGTGAGATTTTAGAAGTACAGTTTAACAGTCATTAGGCAAATTCTTTGAACCACAAATGCTGACTTGTTTTTCTGTTTTACAGGTTCTTTCTCCTCTCAAGAGCTGAGCCTTACTGAAAGCCAAGAAGACTGGACAGAAAAAAAACTAAGTACAAAATGCACTCCATTTTTTGTGCAGTTTTCAGTATTGTGGCAGAGAACAACAATTCAGATTATGAGAAGTAAGGTATAATAAATTTAAATATGCTAAAACAAACACCTGTAAATTATGTTTGACTTTTTCATTTTAACAACTTTGTTAGCTTATTTGTTTTTCTTCATTAAATTACATTAAGATTTCCTGAGTTGTATTTCTCAATTCAGACTACAAAATTACACACTTGACTCTTACCTTTCAGCACTTCTGAGGTCTTTATCTTGGCCACATTGGTCTGTTTTACAAGAAGGGAATATTGATTCTGAAAAACAAATGTTCACAAATGGCTGTGTGTATCACAGTTTGTCTCTAGAGAGTTTTTCCTTATCCTGTGCATAACTGAAACCACAATTATCATCAGTATTTTCTGACATTGTAGTATGGCTTGTGTCGGCCCACCTGGTTAGCCGTGCGGTATAAATACACTGCTTTCCGGATGGGAAGGCATGTTGGTCCCCGGCATGAATCCACCCAGCAGATTAGTGTCGATGTCCAGTGTGCCAGCCAGTCTGTGGATGGCTTTTAAGGCAGTTTTCCATCTGCCTCAGTAAATGTGGGCTGGTTCCCCTTCTTCTGCTGCAGTTACACTGTGTCAGTGATAGCTGCACAAACACTTTCTCCATGTACGCGTACACCTTAATTACTCTACCATGCAAACAGTGGGGTTACACTCATCTGGTGTGAGATGTTCCTGGGGACCGAACTGCACAATAACCCTTGGTTCGGTGTGGGGCAGTGGTGGGGTGAATGGACTGCTGTTGGGTTGTGTACCACAGTGGGCTATGGCAGGAATGAAGCCTCTCCATTGCCTCTAGGTCCCCAGTTCAATACAATACAACGGCTTGTGTCAAACTGCCCTCCCTTAATTACCAGTACTATTAAAGCATCTCAAGCATGTGACAAATTCCTGAAGATCTAGAATGACTTCCATAAATTGCAAAGTTCATTTCACAAGTTGCATAAATATCAGTCAGTGAAAGTCCACCTTTAGAAAGCACGATACAATTGTGGTACTTATTAATTCCAACAAGTAGAGAGAGGTTACAAAAGAATTAACATGTATACTCATCTTTGGTCAAAGTCAGCTGTAAAAAATTAGTGTACGACATGGGGCACGAAATGTGTTACCATTTTGTTTTTTAATATAAACTTTATTGTCAATATAATCTGAAAGGAACATATACTACAATGAAGAGCCATCCATGGAGATTTGTTATATCTCAGCGCATGCTCAATATGTCCACCATTTTGTTTCCTAGCTTCCTTCAAACGAACACTTAAGTTAGTGATTACCTTACGACACATGTCTTCCGTAATTTCACTGCAAGTTTGAAGAATAAGTCTTCTGAGCTCCATTAAATCACGTGGACGTTTCGGGGAAAATTTTTTGCTTTAGGTACCCCCAAAGGAAAAAGTCACATGGATTGAGGTCTGGACTATTGAGGGGCCAATTTTGTCTGTCATTGAAGCGACCTGGAAACCTGAGTGAAATGATCCGCATGTCGAAATGCTCGTGTAAAAACTCCATCACAGTGTTTGCAGTATGTGGCCTTGCTCCATCTTGCATGAACCACTGCGTGTTGAAGGGCAAGGCAGTAGCAAGAAGCTGTGGAATGAAGCTACTGTGAAGCATGCTCAAATAACGCTCGCTGTTCAGTTTCTTCAAAGAAAAAGGGTCCAATAAGTCCGTGACTGGAAATTGCTGCCCACACTGTAATCCTCAGAGCATAATGTTGTGATTCATGAAGCACTTGTTGGTTTTCAGTGGCCCAAAAGCATACATTTTGTTTGTTAACTACACCGTCTAAATGAAAATGCGCCTTGTCTGAAAACCAAACATTGTTGAGAGTTTCTTCCCTATCCTCCACCCCTGAGCAAACAGTAGTCTCTGCTGCTTGTGTTCTTCAGGGAGCTTCTGTACACAGGTCATCTTTTATGGGTACATATGGAGGTCACTTTTAAGAATGCGTTAAACGGAGTGTTTGGATATTCCCAGTTGCACTGCTGCCTTTCTACAAGATTTCCCGGGACTTCTCTGTACAGCAACTCTTACCGCTTCAATATTCTCCGGCGAACAAACAGGCTTAGGCCAAGGTCTCTTCACTTCCAATACTGTTCCTTCCTGTACAAATTTATCGTACAACCTGTGGATGGTCTTCTTGCAAGGTACCCATCGTGTGTTAAATTGTTGTCAAAAAACGCCTCTGAGTCACAACAAGGGTTTTCGTTTCATGAAAAAGTAACACAACTGCTCATCGTTGCTGTGTCATCAGTCTTCCATTGGCAGCCACTGCTGCTTACTAATCTCCTAGCGGCAGTATCGTGAATTACACAACATTTCGTAACTCATTTGTTTTTCCAAACTCTGCTGGTACTGCTGTAGAGATCCCAGCAGGATATCTAATGTGTCTTGTAAATTGTGAAAGAAAAAATTGGTAACACATTTCGTGCGCCACCCTGTAGTTATCCAGTAGGTCCCATGTTTTCTAGCTACATGAATAGAACCTTAATTTTGTTCCTCTATTCTCATTTTTTTGCTTGATCCATTCACAAAAGTTTACAAATTTCTTTCCATTACAATGCTTGACACTGGACTGTGACAAAAGAAAAAGAATAACTGAATAATCAGACTTAACATGACATCTGAATCCATGGTAATCATAACAAAAATTGAGGCACAATTGACAAGCTTTTTGTGTATTTATAATTCCTCTTCTTAAACTAGTACATTCATAAACAAAAATATTTTTGTATTACAGTAATTATTTGATTAAGACATTAAGTATAGAAATAATTAGGGCAATCTAAGAGTGACATTAAGGATTTTAAATGATACTGTTTGTAGTTCCAAAGCTCCTAGAATCTGACAAATTTCAAAATCAATAATTCTTGAATGAATAAGCTTTTTGACTGAATAATCTATTTACTTAAAAAAACATAATGGTATTTTGAAATTGGCTGTGTGGCACTTGATTTTAATAATTTTTAACTTGTAGAAAATTATATGATATGACTTATTTGCTTTAAAACATTTTGAGAATTTTTGTTTAATAAAATGTCGTATTCAATAAGATGGAAACTGAGTAATTAGCAGTAAATTTCTATGTGAAACTGTTCCCACATTTGAAAAACAGAATAGTCCCAATTACATATTTAACAGAATGTATAAAAGAAAGTTCAGGTACTGACTGTGTAACTGTTTACTAGTTTCTCTTTTAATTTTTTTCCTACCCCACTCCCACCCAGCTACACCTGCTCACCTTCCAGAAATTCCTTACCTCTAACTTTCCTTTGCCATCCTTCCCCAGGTCCCTTCCTAAGAGGGTAACCCTTTCAGCAGAAGGAAGGATAGCCGTACACAACCTTAAAACAGATCCCAACCTAATCATTTTCCAGGTAGACAAAGGATACACCACTGTCATGATGGATCCCTGTGACTACCTGATAGAAGGCTTGTGGCAAATATCTGAGTCCTTGACCAACAAACTCTACCACACTGTTCCCATCGACCAGACCGACATAACATTCAGTCCCCACTAAAATCCTTAGGCCCACCCCAGAACCACCCTATTAAGTCCATATCCCTTCTTTCCCCAACGACACCCCACACACACACCTTTTAAAACTCCTCAAGATCCGTAAACCCAACAATCCTGGGCAACCCATTTTAACTAGTCACTCAGTTTCTACTGAAAGAAATTCAACTCCTCTTGACCAACACCTCCACTGATCTGCCAAAAACCTAGCCTCTCACATCAAAGATACTAATCACTTTCTTCACAGGCTATCTACTTGCACCACTTCTTTAACTCCTGATCCCTACTTGTCACTGTTGATGCTAACTCCCTGTGCACCCAACATTCCGCATACTGATGGACTTGCCACTATCGAACATTGCCTCCCATAACATCCTTCAGACTCCATATCCACAGCTTTGTTCCTCCTCCACCTCACCTACTAATCCTGACACACAACTACTTCTCATTTGAGAGGAAGGTATGTAAACAAATCTGCATGATGGCCATTGGCACCCACAGGGCACATTTTTATGGGCCATCTAGAGAAAAACTTCCTAGCTTCCCAAAATCCTAAATCTCTTTTCTAATTCTCTTTCAACCCAACATGCTACCTTCCTGGATGTTGACCTTCACCTCTGTCCATATCATACCCTCTAACAGCCAACAGTACCTGCATTTCAATAGCTGTCACCCCTTCCACACAAAAACATGCCTCCTATACAGCCTGGCCACCTGTGGATTGTTTATCTGCAGTAATGAGACTCCCTTGCTCAATATACTGAAGATATCATGAGATCATTCACAGACAGACTCTATGCCTCAAACCTAATCCACCCACTCATTTCACTCCCATATCCTCATGGTCCCCTACTCCTCCCATTACCCCTAAGAATTGGATGCAAAGGTGCACCCTCATCATCACCCACTGTCACCCTGGACTGGAAGAATTGAACCTTATTCTTCACCAGGGCTTTGATTATGTATCGTCTTGAAATGAGGGACATCGTATCCAGAATCCTTCCCACATCTCTTGGAGTGGACATCTGCCACCCACAAGCCACACAATGTCCTAGTCCATCCCTATGCCACTCCTAAATCCAACTCTTGCCACAGGAATCAAATTTCTGTGGAAGATCCAGGTGCTAGCCCTGCCCAATCCACCCACCCAGCTCTTCCTACTCATATCCTGTCACAAGCTCACAAATTTATCCTATCCCAACAGAGGCAGGCCACCTGTGAAAGCAGATGTATCATATACCAATTCTGCTGCAATCCCTGTAGAGATTTTTGCACTGGTATTACAACCAACACACTCTTCACCAGAATGAATAGTCAGTGCCAAACTGTGGCCAAGAATAAAATTGATAACCCAATGGCACAACATGTAGCTGTGCTCAATATGCTCAATTTTAATGCCTGCTTCACATCCCACATCATCTAGATTCTTCATCATCCTTATCCTTATAACACATCCTTCACTTCTGTAACTCTCCTGGCCTCAGTCTGCATTAACTCACTATCCCCACATCCCCCAACCAACCACTGAACTGTTTCCCCTTCCCCTGTCCTATCAGCCTCTCCAAATTCATGTCTCCATGTGACCTTAAACATGCACTACTTTCCCTGGCTTCATAACACATGCTTATTTGCCTATCCTGTGCACCTGCCATCCCTCTCTTCCCCATTCCTAGCCAATTAGTTACCTACATGCAACATATCATCCTGCCTCCCTCACCCTCTATCCACCCCACCGTGTGTGTGTGTGTGTGTGTGTGTGTGTGTGTGTGTGTGTGTGTGTGTGTGTGTGTGTGTGTAATCAATTATTAATGTCACATTTTTGGTCAATGTGCACTCAGGCACTATTTTAAATTATGTCAACAGGTTACGCTGCTATTTCTCTTGGCTGCATACGTTTCAGGAGGACTGGCAACAGGTCTTGCATTCTTTCAGATTGGTAACAATGGAGAGAAACCCTTGGCACATTTCAATTTTATGGCCACCACACTAGTTACTGCAAGCTATGGCCAGATTCTTGCACCAACTATGATGTGTTAGTAAGCATGAACAAAATACGAGGGCTGTCCAGAAAGTAAGTTACGATCGGTCGCGAAATGGAAACGACTATGAAAATCCGATAAAGCTTTGCAAAGATGTGTTGGGCAGTGTCTCTAGTATGACTCTAGGTAGAATTATGTCGCTCTTTTTATTCCTGAGCTCTTAGTGAGTGCGTAAAGATGTTATAGAAAATAGTGTCTCCCGCCAAATACGAGGGCCTGATGAGAATTTTCCCCTGAAGCTATGCAACCAACATTACGTAACTGTCATGCGGTTTCTTCTTCAAAACAATTCTCAGCCTCATTCTGCAGAGGCAGTGAAGATGTTCCTACATCATTTCAATTGGAAATGTTTGGTTACCCACAATACAGCCCGTAATTGTCTCCCACTGAGTTTCATCTCTGCTCAAACGAACCGCTGGCTATGAAGACAACATTTTGGCACAGACAGTGAGCTTTAGGCCAGTGTAGAGAATTGGCAGAAAGCATTGGCGGCTGCCTTCTATGATGAGGGTATTGGAAAGTTGGTACAACGCTACGACGAATGTCTGAGTCAGAACGGCGACTACGTAGAGAAGTAGCTGAAAGGTGTAGCTAACTGTTAAAAATGAAACATTTCTGATTTTCACTGTGATTTTCATTTCATGATCAATCTTAACTTACATTCTGGACAGCCCTTGTACTATAATTACTTTAAAAGAAAACTAATTATAAACTGAAAATGATAGTAGATCTGTGAAGTCAATTATGTAAATATATTAAGAATGACCAAGAAAATCACAATGGAATTGCTGTTGACAGATTTATTGAAGCATAACTATAGTAACTGTGATAACCTGTGACAGTGAAATATGGACAGGAATTACAAAATTGCAAGTATTTACAGTGAATTACACAATTTACAGGAGACACAAAGTGTAAGCATCAGGTCAGAAAACAAAGCTTGAAGGCACCTATTTTTTTTATTAATCCCTTTGTAATTTAAAGGACATTTTTCATAGCTGTGGCGAAATTGGTAGAGCTCACCATTTGACACCTGGTTGAGAGTGATGATTCTTGCAATAACTATTATGTATTAGTGTGCACAAACAAAATATCATACTTTGTGTAAATTTAAAGTAATAATAAACTGAGAATGATTTTGTTTGATACAACCACAAAGAGTCTGACTATTCATCAGTATATAAACCAGATAAGAAGCAAAGAATGTACTGAATAACACCCATAGCAGTTGATTTGGAAATTGGTAATGTAGCAAAGAAACATTACAAGAAAATCAATACAAAAATAGATTAAGTTTTTGGTTGGAGAAAAGTAGAAAGTGTTGTATGAAATGGAGACAAACAGTTATCAAAAAATTTCTGGGTTAAATACATTAGACACACAATTTCCACATACAAAGGTTAGAGGAGTTAGGTATCTCTTTCTTTTTGGACAGATGACAGAGAAACATGTAAATAATGCTGGAATATTGTACAAGCGAGTTTTCATATTTTAAAATAGTCTTTTGTGCTCCACCAACAACTATTTTACATAAGTCTGTTATCTTTGGAGCTCTCACATTACTACTAGTGCCCATAAAGTAATGTAAGCATTATTTTATAACACAGGGACTGAGAAACAACATTCAGTAAAGTTTCAAAGTTTTATATTATGACCAGAAAACTCAAACAGTGCTATAGATTAATTACCTGTCTGTTTCTCTCAATATTTTGAAAATTACATACTACTCTACGATTTAAAGGACTCCACAGATCTGAAAATGCAAATTTGATATCTGAATGTGTGTTGTTCTTCTGTGTGCACACTGGTTTGAGTTTATATAACAACTAAATATGAAGATATACTGAATAGTAGGTAAATAGAATGCATGGCTTAGCCTGACTGGAGAAGTGGTTGTCTGAAACAGGAGGAATGGGTGAAATGTAGAGGAGCAAAGGATTAAGAATGTCATAAGATGGAGGAAACAGACAGGAAAAGAAGTCAGGGATAGAGAAAGAAATGTGTATGAGGAGGAAGTGGAGTGAGTGGAGAGAGGGGTAAGGGTAGGACTGTGGGAGGGTTGGACAATGAGGAAACAGTATGAGGGGGATACATAATCCTATGAACATAACAAGTGAGGATCAGAAAGAAGTATAAGTAGGGTCAAAAAATTGAGTGGAAACAGGTAGAGAGGTAGATGGAGTTAGAAGATACTGAGATGAAGAGTATTATCCCTAGAGAGCTTATGACATTTTCTTGAGTGTGTGTGAGGTAAACATGGGGCTCCAAGCTAAACAGAACCTACTGATGCAGCTGGGTGGCATCTGTGGGAAAAGCCCTTGGTCAGAATGGGTGGCATCAGGGTGTATGTTTCATACATGAAATGTATGACATGAAAACCAAAACAATGGCTGCTCTAATTCAGCCATCTCACCACATCTATAAATTTCAATGCAAGTGGTTGTAATCCTAATGCTTTCCATACCCTGGCTATGCCATGGGGAGAGGAACATGTGAGACAATTGGGAAAAAACAATTTATCCATTATCTGGCATCACTTCAAGTTATGGAATATGCTTCTACATCTCCTGCTGGTGAGGAACCCAATTTGTTGCCAGAAGCATATATTGTTTTTACAGTGAAGCTGATAGTCATAACAGAACTTTGTTTTATTAAATGGTCCTCTACTGACCACAATGAGCAGTTTTCTGGCCATTGACCGATGTTCTTGTCCCTCTGTATTCTCTGCTATTCATAAACTTCTAACTCAACTCAGTCATTTTGACTGCAGGGCTGCCTTTTTCTGGGTTCAGAGCCATGTGGATATCACAGGAAACGAACTGGTTAACCTTTTGGCTAGTGAAGAGATAACTCATCTCCCGTTTGTTTTGACAATGCCAAGTGCAGACTTGCAGGTGCAAATGAGACCTCTGCTCACTCAGAGATGGAACATCTGGTGGGCTGCTGCCCCTTCTAATAACCTCCACCCTATAAAGGAGTCTACTGCCACATTGCCCCCCTCCTCCTGCTCCTCCCAGAAGGAATCCCCTGTCATATGTTGCCTCTGCATCAATCATGCCAGACAGAACCACAGTTTTTTATTTTATATAACAAGCCACCTCTACACTGTGGATGTGAACCCTTGCAAACAGTTGCTTGTATCCAGATGGAAAGTCCTATCTGGCTGTCAGTGCCGGGCATGGTCTTCTGAATTCTTTGTCCCTCATTTGAGCAGATGACTCGTGGACAGTTGGACTGGTCCTTTATTTTCTCTGTGACCATGGTTTTTATTTTCAGATATACACTACTGGCCATTAAAATTCCTACACCAAGAAGAAATGCAGATGATAAAAGGGTATTCATTGGACAAATATATTATACTAGAACTGACATGTGATTACATTTTCACACAATTTGGGTGCATAGATCCTGAGAAATCAGTACCCAGAACAACCACCTCTGGTCGTAATAACGGCCTTGATACACCTGGGCATTGAGTCAAACAGAGCTTGGATGGCGTGCTGCCTATGCAGCTTCAACATGATACCAAAGGTCATCAAGAGTAGTGACTGGGGTATTGTGACAAGCCAGTTGCTCGGCCACCATTGACCAGACGTTTTCAATTGATGAGAGATCTGGAGAACGTGCTGGCCAGGGCAGCAGTCGAACATTTTCTGTATCCAGAAAGATCCGTACAGGACCTGCAACATGCGGTCGTGCATTATCCTGCTGAAATGTAGGGTTTCGCTGGGATCAAATGAAGGGTAGAGCCACGGGTCGTAACACATCTGAAATGTAACATCCACTGTTCAAAGTGCTGTCCATGCGAACAAGAGGTGACCAACACGTCTAACCAGTGGCACCCCATACCATCATGCCGGGTGGTACGCTAGTATGGTGATGACGAATACTCTCTTCCAATGTGCGTTCACCGCGATGTCACCAAACACATATGCAACCATCAAGATGCTGTAAACAGAAACTGGATTCATCTGAAAAAATGGTGTTTTGCCATTCGTGAACCCACGTTCGTCATTGCGTACACCATCGCAGGCTCTCCTGTCTATGATGCAGCGTCAAGGGTAACCACAGCCATGGTCTTTGAGCTGATAGTCCATGCTGCTGCAAACATCGTCGAACTATTCATGCAAATGGTTGTCTTGCAAACGTCCCCATCTGTTGACTCAGGGAACGAAACATGGCTGCACGATCCATTACAGCCAAGCAGATAAGATGCCTGTCATCTAGACTGCTAGTGATAGGAGGCCATTGGGATCCAGCATGGCATTCTGTATTACCCTCCTGAACCCACCAATTCCATATTCTGCTAACAGTCATTGGATCTCGACCAATGCGAGCAGCAATGTCACGATACAATAAACCGCAATCGCGATAGGCTGAAATCCGACCTTTATCAAAGTCGGAAACGTGATGGTACGCATTTCTCCTTTTTACACAAGGCATCACAACAACATTTCACCAGGCAACGCTGGTCAACTGCTGTTTGTGTATGAGAAATCGGTTGGAAACTTTCCTCATGTCAGCACATTGTAGGTGTCGCCACCAGCGCCAATCTTGTGTGAATGCTCTGAAAAGCTAATCATTTGCATATCACAGCATCTTCTTCCTGTCAGTTAAATTTCACATCTGTAGCATATCATCTTTGTGGTGTAGCAATTTTAATGGCCAGTAGTGTAGCATTTTAAACTACTTTCATAGTAGGGGCAGGGTGGTTGTGTTGTCTTCTGCCACATACTTTTGTGAGGGGGACCCTTGACCCTGCCCCTTTGCCTGTTGCCTCTGTCATGTCTCCTTTCATATGGTTCAAGTGGTTTTAGATTTGGTTTAGCTCTTTTTGTGCTGCACTCTGTTTTTCATTTTAGCAGTAACGCTCTGTTGGTTAGTGGATGCTCTTCCCCTCTTTAACACTTGGTTATGATGGATCAGTGGTTAGATAGCTGTGGGAGGGCTTGCTCCTTTCATATGCAGAGCTGTAGGGACACCCTCCTGCTCTCTTTAAATATTTATCTCATCTTATTTTATTATTGATATCCAGCTGATGTCCATTATCTTTTTGGGCTTTCTCCTTTTACCTGTCTGGATCTCTCAACTAAATGGCATTCTTTACTCTCTAGCTATCTTCACACTTAATGGGTTTGTCAGGGGTTGGCTGCAGGTGGGGTTTCTCTCACTGTGGCTGAGCCATGAGAGACCACTCATCTGCTATGTACCTATCTAACCTAAGTACTTTTACTTCTCCATAAACCATTTGGCATCAGTATTCCCTTCAGTGCCATGATTTTGCCACTCCTATGTACATTCCTCATCTGATTGTGCTCATTATGGATATCACTGCTCTGGATGAACAAACCCTTGACCAAGGGACTGATGACCTTGCTGCTTAGTCACTTACCCTCAATCAACGAACCGACA
Source organism: Schistocerca piceifrons (assembly GCF_021461385.2). Taxonomy (NCBI): domain Eukaryota; kingdom Metazoa; phylum Arthropoda; class Insecta; order Orthoptera; family Acrididae; genus Schistocerca; species Schistocerca piceifrons. The sequence goes on along the minus strand of NC_060143.1, from coordinate 383,237,850 downwards.
AAACAACCAACCAAAAATACTGAAAGTGCAAATTCTGTGTTGGGTGACTATTTCCACCAGTGCAATTTGGAGGCACTTGTATTGGTGAAAGGACCATTGTCCATATACTTGAAGCTGTTAATTAGCCACAGAAGTTAACTGTGTTTTAAAACTCAGACCAGGCCAGTCTAGTGGTGATCATATGTACATACAGACAACTGTTTAATGACCGTGCCCATATACAGAGCTGTACAGTGCTAGCAATGAAATGGATATGTACATGACTGCTTTCAAGCTTGGTACTATCTTTCATGGATTTAGTATAGCAGAAATAGAAATGGAATAAGATATGTAAGCTGGATGCATGTGACTGGTCTTACTTGTGGGTCATATACGCAGGTATGTTTCCTATTGTGCAAACGAGTTGGGAGCAAGAGTGACAAAAGGTTGCTGTGCAATATTACATAGGGTAGTCATGTAGTGAAATGCCATTGAGATATCAAAGACTTTTCTAACATATTCTCATTTAAATACATTGCTGCACTGTAATATGACATAGGGTTGTGATGTAGTGAAACGTGATATGGAAGATTTTACAGAAAATATTCTCATTTAAGTGCATTACTGGAGATAATGGCAGTCCTCGCAAAGAATTTAGTTCAGCTGATCCAGTCTGCAGTGTTACTGTCTAAAAGAGGGTGGATCTCCTTGACTGATTTTCAGGGTATTTTGATTATTAGGAACTTGGCAGATTACTGCATAGTGGATAAGTTTGCAGATAAGTGTGGAATGGAACATCTGTTTGAGAAATCCGGGACCTCAGATGTGACCTACCAAGGAACCCATATGGATTACTGGATGACTTTCTCACTGGAATTCTCTGCTCTTTCCTCCACTGTGAGGTTAGTGTCATCAGAAAGGACTGTAGGGGAGGAAGATGTAGATAGAATGTGACTGAGAAATTCGTAGGACTTTATCAAAGAGTGACTACCTCACACCTGTACCATCAGGATCTCTAAACTTCTTGGCAGATTAAAACTGTGTGCTGGACCAAGACTCAAACTCGGGACCTTTGCCTTTCGCGGGCACGTTCTCTACCATCTGAGCTACCCAAGCATGACTCATGCCCCATCCTCACAGCCTTACTTCTGCCAGTACCTCGTCTCCTACCTTCCAAACATTCTGGAAACATCTGGATCTTATCTCCCAACATCAGCTTCTTTGAAGTGGGTGGGTTGGAACTGTTCCCTTACATGCAAGTACCATTTCTGCCACCATTATTGTAATGGTTTTCTTCTGTTCACTTTGATATCCACATTATTCATGTGGCTGGTAATTCTCTACTTTTATATTTGTAGGAAATGAAAGAAGAATATTTTGAGGAACACATTGCATACTTTACATTTGATATATTAATTCTTATCTTTTTCAAGTACTCTCCCTGATGTTCCATGTACTGTTGCAGTTCAGACTAGTTGGTGAGGGCTGTACAGCGTGCTTCTTTCAGGCTGTTCTTTAGATATGCAGTGTATGTAGAACCTGCTGCTGCTGGAGACTCAAACTGATCATTACAGAGGTTTCCTTTGCTTTGAGGACCAGTAAGAAATCACATTGACCAAAGCTATTAAACAACATTAGAATTTGTAAGTTAGTTTTTTTCAGTAACAGCTATTGCCAACCATCCAAAATGAATAGCAAGACAGTCTCAACTGTTCAAAAGAAGTTACATATAATTCAGTCCACCTCCATAGTTGTGTGAGCAGTGTGGCAGAATGAAATGCGAGGCATCCAGGTATGATTTACAGTTGGATCAGAGATTTCCAGGTGTTGTGTTGTTTCCATCATCAGTTCATCCTCATTGACATGCAAGTACCCAAAGTGGTGTCAACTAAAAAGACTTGCTCCAGGAAACTGGTCTACCCTAAAGCAGGCTCTAGCCACACAACATTTTCTTTCACTAGTAATTCAAACTTTGGTTCCGGCTGAATGGACTAATAACATTTTGGATATGTGTTGCAGTAGTCAGTGTTCCCTCAATAGAGCCAAGTATGTATTGTATTCTATTCTGCAACATGATACCCAGAACTAGATCTGTGCTTGTTACATTTTCATAGTAGCTGTATGTATAGATACCACTTCACTGAGAAATGACCATCACTAATATGAATACAGAATCTTCTCTCATTATTAAACACAACCGTCAACCACTCCTGTCTGTTTCCAGTTTCATGTTACCATTTGATGTAGGCTGCATTGTAATAAAATATATGATTGAAGGCCTAGTGAGTGGCAGCCTTATGCATAGCTCAGCTTCCAGCAAACAGTTCCCACATCTGCACATTCATCTAAATACATACTCTGCAGACAACTGTACAGTGTATGGTAGAGGATATTTCAAATCAGTATTGTCGATTACCCGTCCTATTCCATTCACATACTAAACAAGAGAAAACTGACTGTTGTATGCCTCCGAATCTACCCTAATGTCTCCTACCTTATTCTTATGATCCCCACATAAGAAATAACAGTGGTAACATCAGCATAGTGGTAACTCAGTCTTCTCTGAATACAGACTCTCTAAATGTAATGAACAGGATTTTGTGAGAACTATGTTGTGTTTCAAATCCTGTCACAAAATGATTGTATATTGCTACACCTTTCTTTAGATAGTATGTCACTTCATAATATGAAAATGGAATACACTAGGTGGAATACAAGTAATAGATTGGGTAAAGAAACCAAGTCACCGTACTTATTGGGCATTGAACAGTTGATAATGACATTAACAACACTGGAAACATTGCTACACCTTTGGACGATACTCTTTTTCCAAGCTAAAAAGTTTGCAGCCACCTACACACACACAGGAAATGGGGATGGGAAGCTGTAAGGGTGTAAACTCCAGTGCTCTAGCAAGTGGAGCACTGTCACATACTACATGTCTACATGACAAAGCACTGCATAGCACAATTAAATGGTGGCCAGCACTTTTGTTTGACAATATTTATTGAATATTGACACTGTGATGGGACCTATTCACAGTATAATGTGCATCCATGATTTATCTCTGGGCACTCTAATTATGATTCAACATTTCTTTTGTACAATTCTAATGCAGTGTGCCAGTTTTGAAACTATGTAGCCTATGACAACTTATTTTGGCAATTTTTTTTTTAAATCAAATCCCTTAAGGAGAAATTTTTCTGTTAGTTTCTTTCCTAGACTTCAAGCCCAGTTCTATGACATAAAAGCTGTGAAGTTTTTCAAAGTTTTTTTTTTGCAAAGTTGGTACTGTAACATATTGTACTATTCATAGTACACTGGTATGAAAAACTTAAGAACAGAAGTAAATTTCACATGATGTGTCCCTGGCAAATAATGCATCTTGATGAAACTTGGACCACACTTTGATAAAAGTGCTACAGTACACTATAGTATAATGTAGATAGTGTATTATAGTAAAGTACAGTATAGTAAGGCATATTATAGTACAGAGGGCAACTGAAAGAAATATGCAATTGGATTAAGAGAAGTAACACTTTTATTCCAAGACAATAATTACAGTGAAGTTACCATGATTAATTATGGTCCCCTCAGTGTCACAGAAGTGGGACATGGTTCTTAATCTAGTGTGCAATCACCATAGGCAATAACACATGCCTTGCAGTGGGCTTCTATGATAGACACTAGGTTGTTGGGTGTTCCATTCATCTGCCAGCATGGGTGACAACTGCTGGATATTCATTGGTGCATGTGGACATGCTGTAATAAAATAAAGATAATTTTAATGATGGTCCCTTAGACATTGCAAAAAGCAGGGCATGGTCCTTAATCAAGTGTACTATCACCACGGACAGTAATGAATGCTATGTAATGGGCTTCTATGCTGGCCCCAAGGTTGATATGAGTTCTTGTGGTAGGGTCTTCCATTCTTCCACAGTCATGCTTGACAACTGCTGAATAGTGAAACTTCCTAACAGATTAAAACTGTGTGCTGGACTGAGACTTGAACTTCAGGCTTTTGCCTTTCACATGCAAGTGCTTTATTGACTGAGCGTTACTTCTGTCAGTACCTCACCTCCTACCTTCCAAACTTCACAAAACCCTCCTGTGAAACTAGCAGGACTAGCACTCCTGGAAGGAGAGATATTGTGGAGACATGGCTTGACAACTGCTTGGGGGAGGTTTCCCTAAACAGACACTTAATGTGTGCACTTTGCTGGTTTTTCTGTGAGACCAATACTTTTCTACCAGTCCACACTGTTAGTTTCTGTGCTACCATCATATTTATACCATATTGCTTGCATATTCAATCACCTCCTCATAGTCAATAAATGTGAAGACATTGACAGCAAGTCATCGGAAGAAGGATATTGTCCAAAATACTAGCGATTTTTTCAGTCAGTTTTGTACCCATTGACGACTCAGTGTGGTTACTATAAATATTGTCTGCTAAATCATTAATATACAACATGAACAGAAGCACCCTCACACACTTCCTATAGGAACACTTGAAGTCACTTCTAGACCTGTGAGTGTTCATCTATCCAGTGTAACATGCCATGTTTCTCCTAACAAGGATCCCTCCATCCAATTACAGATTTCATATGAAAAAGTATATAATACATTGCAATGTAGCTAGTACAGCTTGTATTTTTCAGTATAAAATAGAAATTGACAATTTAATTTTTTTTAGTCCTTTTTAGAAGTCTTGTTTTAAAATATGTTGAGTCACAACGGTGTTCAAGTGTAATTTTGTGGCAGTAAAATGTATGAAATTGAGTGAGAGCTCAAGATAATAGTCTGTTTTAAAATTTGTGTGTACTAGGGTTTCTTGTGCTAAATGTGTATGTGTCTGTTGATTTCGTAGGTTGTCCTAACTGCTAACCACCCTTCCCCTCACTGCTTGAAAATATATACTGAGGCTGTTTAATAAATTTGTGTACAACATACTTTGTTTTCATTGCTGTGTTCAGTCCATATGATGCTGATTTGAATTTTGTTGTTGCAGATCCATCTGAGGTCACCCTGGTGAAACGTGAATGTAAAAATGGCTGGTATTCTTTGAATTCCTATGTGTTTGCAGTGACAACTGCAAGACTGCCATTCATGGTATTAACAGTTCCTTACTGTTGACTAGAAATGTTAAATATCTGACACAGTTGTCTTATATGTACATTCTTTACAGCATGGAGTGGCTGTTGTCTATGTCTTCTTCTCATATTTCCTTGCTGGACAACCCTTGGAACTGGACAGATTCCTGTGGTACACACTTCTGTTCTTAATTGTATCAGTTGTTTCAGAGAGTTATGGATTATTTTTTGGCAGTATATTTCGTCCTCAGGTAAGACATTTATTTTATGTTACTGGGAAATCAGTTACAACATATTTCATCAGTCATATAACAAGAAACTAAATGAAATGATAAATAAAACATATTTGAACATTCATCTGATAAATTATGAACAAATAATGAAACCATAGTCTAAAACTAAATGACATACTGTCACAGCATCTGTGCAACTGATAACACTGCCATTCTTAACACTGATTTCAGCAATTCTGCACATGTTGAGAGACAAGACTAACAACTGGCTGAAGGGAATGTGACAATTAGATAAAATGGTGATGGGGAACACAATTTTCAGAAAGAGGAAAGGGCAAATGCAAAAAATAAAGAGGCAGAAATATCAGTCTTTATTTTTTTTCCCAGATTGCACCATTGTGTAAACCATGAACATTTCACTGGATATGTCATTATCTGTATTTATCAAGTTCATTTCGCATTTAGACTCAGTTATGACTACATTAACATAGGTTACTGAAATGCGTAATCCACCAAAAGTATGTTGAATAATGTTTGGTCAGGTGTGATGATCTTATTGAGTTTGTATGAGGTTATTTTACAAATATAGAACAGAGATTCAAAGGTTGGCACAATATCTTGTGCTTATGTGTTAAGACAGTGTTTTAGTATATAATAGAGTTTAGGATCTTCTTAAGTATTCATTAAATTGATTCTTCTTGGCTATAGAGCTCATTTGTGTCATTTTGCTTTTTGTTTGCAGTCACACACTGCTAACAGTTTTCTCAATAATTTGTGGGCCCAGAGAAAGAAAATAAATAGTTAAAAGTTTAAAACTTGTAGCCAAATAATCATACCCAGGTATAAGATATCTCCACTTCATTATCAACAGAAAGTAATTATGAACAACAACACAAATGAAGAAAAATTGTGGTTCACCATTCACACATTTTAGAGAGTATATATTGCATTTCATTTGGGTGATACCTATTCCCACACACCCCTACCTGTAAAGAGTAGGGCACTGGGAATGTAGGGGTACTAGAATTTGACAACTCTGCTTGCTCTTGGGCTAACCATCTTTGGCTGCAATGTTTTGGCGAGAGGAGTAGTCACGTGAGAGGCCAGTGTGTTTTGCCATGGACTGATTTTTTTCATGTGTGCTACCTGTGTATTGTAGGAGTGTAATCCCCATGCCCCCCTCCAGATGTTGCTCTCCACTTTGTCTGAAGATGGAGCCAGCATTACCCATGTTGGTTTCAATCTTTCCACTAATACTTTGCTAGCCCTCCTGTTTTGCAGAATCTCAAGTGTATGTTTACTTCATAGCAAAACCTATTAGTGTCCCTTATACAGTAGCTGAGGAAGTATCTGTGTGGAATCAGTGCTCACCATGTGCCTTGTGCTGGAAAAAAAAGATTTGAGCCATGATGTGCAGCTGGTGATTGTTGAATCTTTGCCACATGTTCCTCAATCCTCTGTGCCACAAAGGTAACTCCATTTGGTCTGGCAGTGGTGCAGAGGTAAGAAACTCCACTGGGATCCTTAACAGCTCTCTGTATATTATTTCAGTCCTTGAGGTGCCAATATTGGCCTTGTAAGCTGTCTGTAACCCCAACAATACCAGAGGGAACACTTCAATCCAACTTTGTAGATGGCATATGACGTCTGCTTTCAGCATGCAATGCCACCTCTCCACCATACCTTTGCTGGCTGGGTGGCAGCTGGTGGTATGATAGTGCTTGAATCTGCACAGTTTAGACAGGTTGTTGAACAGCAGGGATTCAAACTGCCTGCCCTGGTCTGTTATAATGTGCAGGGGACAGTCAAAGTGCATAAACCACTATGTGATGAATGTCTTTGCATCTGTCCCGGCTGATATGTGCAGTAGGGTATGATTTCAGCCCATCTTGGGCATCTGTCCACCGACATGAGCAAGGATCTGTAGCAGTCATAAGGTGGTTGGAGGCTCATAGTGCCAAGGTGGATATGTTCAAGTATCACTGACATACCTGAAAAATGTCCAACCTCAGCATAGACATGATGTCCCACATTATGACACTGGCAGTGTTGCCAGAATTTTTCTTAACTGATGGACACATGAAACATTCCATTATTATCTCTACAGTGGTGTTTGCCTCTTGGTGCACCAGATTGTGCACACTGTCAAACAATATCCTGTGAAATTCTGTGGTACAGGACCATAGCACCTGTCGAGACATCACACCACGATTTGACACTGCAACATGGTATCTTGACCTGCTGGAATCATGTGAATTGTCACTGTGTGAACTTCTACATGAGGGCAAAAGTGCTTCACACTATCATAAATTGTCAACAATTCCCTATTGTGGGCACTCCAGTTCATTTGCCATGGCAGTAGCTTCTTTAGAAAGAAACTAATGGCTACCAACAAGTGTCCACTTTCTGGTGTAGCATGGCCCCAGCTGCAGTCTGACTGCCATCACCCACCGTACCTAATGGTGCAGCTGGTACCAAGTAGGTGAGTGACACTATTTGCTTAAGACTCTTTTGCAAAGTGCAAAAGGCCTCATCCATCACCAAAGACCACTTCAGCAATTGCTTCCCTTTAGTGCAGTTGATGGAAATTGTGTCCATAAGAGGTGCCTGAATATCTGCTGTTGCTGCTAAATGGCAGCAATAACAATCACCATGCCTAGTAGCCATCATAGTTGGCAATAATTCCTCAGACATGGCAGCTCTCTCAGCAAAGCGAACTTTTCTGGCAATGGGATGATTGCATCATGTGAAACTCTATACGTGAGAAATGTCACTTCATTTTTACCCACCAAGCATCTGTCTTCATTCAGTACTACACTACAGTCTTGTGATCTTTGCGGTACCTCAGCCACATGTCTGACGTGTGATGGTGCATCAGCAGAGTTTACAAAAATGTTGAGATATGGAAATCAAAGTAGCATCCCCACAGCACTTCATCAATGAACCTTTTCCAGGTCTGAGCAACATTTTTAAGTCAGAAATGCATGTGCAAGAACTTGAAAAGACTGAAAATAATGACACTGCTATCTTGGGAACATCCATAGGTGCTGCAATAAACTTCTTGACGGCCTTGTGGCAATCCAGGACCAAAAACAGTTGTGCTTTCCAAAGCATATGTGAAGTCTTGAATGTGTGGAATAGGATGTTTGTGTCTGGAATGGTCCTGGCATTTAATCCTCAGTAATCCCAAGAAGGATGCCATGTACCATCTTTCTTCTTTACCAAATATAGTGTAGATGCCCAGGCGCTCTCTGAATGCCACATAATACCAGAACACATCTCTTCAAAAAAAGGTTTTAAATTCCAGTATTTTATCTAGCACAATTCTACAGCCATGCCACACAACTGGCAGCCCTGGTATTATACACTCCTGGAAATGGAAAAAAGAACATATTGACACCGGTGTGTCAGACCCACCATACTTGCTCCGGACACTGCGAGAGGGCTGTACAAGCAATGATCACACGCACGGCACAGCGGACACACCAGGAACCGCGGTGTTGGCCGTCGAATGGCGCTAGCTGCGCAGCATTTGTGCACCGCCGCCGTCAGTGTCAGCCAGTTTGCCGTGGCATACGGAGCTCCATCGCAGTCTTTAACACTGGTAGCATGCCGCGACAGTGTGGACGTGAACCGTATGTGCAGTTGACGGACTTTGAGCGAGGGCGTATAGTGGGCATGCGGGAGGCCGGGTGGACATACCGCCGAATTGCTCAACGCGTGGGGCGTGAGGTCTCCACAGTACATCGATGTTGTCGCCAGTGGTCGGCGGAAGGTTCACGTGACCGTCGACCTGGGACCGGACCGCAGCGACGCACTGATGCACGCCAAGACCGTAGGATCCTACGCAGTGCCGTAGGGGACCGCACCGCCACTTCCCAGCAAATTAGGGACACTGTTGCTCCTGGGGTATCGGCGAGGACCATTTGCAACCGTCTCCATGAAGCTGGGCTACGGTCCCGCACACCGTTAGGCCGTCTTCTGCTCACGCCCCAACATCGTGCAGCCCGCCTCCAGTGGTGTCGCGACAGGCGTGAATGGAGGGACGAATGGAGACGTGTCGTCTTCAGCGATGAGAGTCGCTTCTGCCTTGGTGCCAATGATGGTCGTATGCGTGTTTGGCGCCATGCAGGTGAGCGCCACAATCAGGACTGCATACGACCGAGGCACACAGGGCCAACACCCGGCATCATGGTGTGGGGAGCGATCTCCTACACTGGCCGTACACCACTGGTGATCGTCGAGGGGACACTGAATAGTGCACAGTACATCCAAACCGTCATCGAACCCATCGTTCTACCATTCCTAGACCGGCAAGGGAACTTGCTGTTCCAACAGGACAATGCACGTCCGCATGTATCCAGTGCCACCCAACGTGCTCTAGAAGGTGTAAGTCAACTACCCTGGCCAGCAAGATCTCCGGATCTGTCCCCCATTGAGCATGTTTGAGACTGGATGAAGCGTCCGCTCACGCGGTCTGCACGTCCAGCACGAACGCTGGTCCAACTGAGGCGCCAGGTGGAAATGGCATGGCAAGCCATTCCACAGGACTACATCCAGCATCTCTACGATCGTCTCCATGGGAGAATAGCAGCCTGCATTGCTGCGAAAGGTGGATATACACTGTACTAGTGCCGACATTGTGCATGCTCTGTTGCTGTGTCTATGTGCCTGTGGTTCTGTCAGTGTGATCATGTGATGTATCTGACCCCAGGAATGTGTCAATAAAGTTTCCCCTTCCTGGGACAATGAATTCATGGTGTTCTTATTTCAATTTCCAGGAGTGTATGTATATAGTGCAATGTGTTGTGATATATTCCATGTTGCATGGTAACACCTGTAGAACAATCTGTTGATGTATGTTGCTGATCCGATGTATCCTACAATTGCACAGTTGTTTAAAATCTGATGGACGTTGCTGCTGCTGGATCCACTCAGAAGTCAGGCCTCAGACAAACCCACTGACAATGCCAAATTTGCAGGGAAATCTGCTTCTAAAATAGGTGGGGAAATGTCTGCCACTGCAAACATCCACTTGAAAGGAGCAGCAAAACCAAAGTCAGTTATTAGTTTCTTGCAACCCAGCATCCTGATACTAGAATTATTGAAGGTTGGCAGCTGCAGTGGCTCTGGTCTTTCATGTCTAATGCGTACAAGGTCAGCAGAGTGCTGACTTCTGAATCAGTGTCCACCAGAAATACTAACCCAGATCGTCTTTCAGCAATGAACAACTACAGTGATATTCGTATGCATTTCTGTTGAACTGCCAACTGACTTACAAAGACAGGTAGTTCTGCAGTCTTCACAGATACGTTAAAATTGCACTGTATTCTGGGAACTACTGTTAGCCAGTGTTTCATACACCTTTCGCACCACTTGGAGACATCACAGTCCAGGGGCACTTATTGTGAACTGCTTTGCCATTTGGATGATCTCACAGACTCGTGCACTTTCTGGCCTGTAGCCCAAACCACATATGGCATGAACAGATGGTCAATGCGGTATCTTGACCTTGGGTGCAGTTCTGAGCTGATCATTACTAGAACATCATGTCTGTGACAGTCAGTCTGGATTCATCTCACGTTTCAATGCCTGCAATTGGTGAGACATCTTTCTAATGGGGTTTGCAAATCTCAATGAGATCCTGCTGTACGCAGTGTTTGCTGAAATAAGACCACTATGCAACAATGTGTACATTATTCTGATGCGTAACTATTATGGGCAGCTGTGGCATCCCTATCCGTTGATGCAGCAGCTGCTGCAAATGCTGTGTCTAATATGCTGTGTGCATGATCTGCCACCCACAAAAATTTCACCACTTCTTCCATAACTATGAAAAAATAATGCACAAAATGATTTACTTCCTGTTCATGAGCTGTTTTTGTCTGGCAGCCACTGATTATGTAGCCAAATTACCATAATCACATATAAGATATCTCTATACTATTATCAACAGAAAGTACCTAGAAATAAAAACACAAAGAACAATTATGTAACAATGTTATGAAAGAAAAGTTGCTACTCGCCACATAGCAGAGATGCTGAGCTGCAGATCGGCACAACAAAAAGACTGTCACAGATAAGCTTTTGACCAGCAAGGTGTTTGTCAAAAGTAGACCATAGCCTGTGAAGCAGTCATTGAAATGAAGGATGATGTGTTGGACAGAATGCTGAGCAACAGGGTGGTCCACTTGTTTCTTAGCCACAGTTTGTGGGTGGCCATCCATGTGGACAGACAGCTTGTTGGTTGTCATGCCCATATAGAATGCCCATGTAGAATATGTGTTGTTTGAGGTGCTCCAGGATCTAAAAATAAAAAGGGACATAATTTATGAAGACAATCACTCTTGTATTCCCTCTCTTTATAGATGGAAATGTAAAAAACTAAAACCCACAGATTTTAAGTATGAATTTGTGAGAAAGTTATAGATGTGAAGCACACTGCTACAGAAAATCAGTTTTCTGACATTTTTACAAAATACTTGCACAAACAAAAATGTGAAAAATTGTCACACAGATTGGGAATATGTAGAGTTATAGACTAGCATTACATAGAATTAAGGCAGAGTGAAGAAATAGCAGTATTGTGTCTCACTCCTTCTGATCTCTTTGACATATATTAATCTTAGGGAACACTCATTTCACAAGTATTCCTGCAAATGTGAGTGGTTTTGAAATCACAGACAATCTCAACAATTAGTATGGAAGGCACCATATGCATTTCAGCTATTTTGTATTATAACTTACAGTATGCTGTTACAATGCAATGTCCTATTGAAAATGTATGACAAGCACATCATCCTTATAATTAAATATCAATTAATAACAGATCGTTGGTATGAGCTTTCAAGAGATAAGACAATAACTGAGAAATGAAACAAAAGTCTCATTACCAAGCTCAAGTATAATGAATAATGTCATGCTTTACAGAGTCAGTATGTAGGTGCACATCCTGCTACAAGCAAATATACCCTTTTTTCATCTTAGCATTGGTAACACATTCTGGGACTTTCTTATAAATATAATACAAGAATGTTTCACAATATTTGATGTTATTTAACATTTCTCTCTGATTAGAAAACAAAGATTTGTTTCCAAACATGTGGCAATTTCCAAATGTGTGATAAATATCTAAGAAGACAGCTTAAATTGCTGTGAAAGAAACAAGGAGCAATAACATTATATTCTTCCCTTTCACAAATATTTTGCTGTTTATTTCCGAATATATGGTGATTCCCAAGTGTGTCGTTAGGCAGGAATCTAAGAGAACAGTTGAAATTGCTGCAAGTGAAATGATGAACAATAACATTTGTATTCTTCTTCATCACAAATAGTTTGCAGGCAATACTCATCTCAAGACTTCTTGCAAACCAGTGACACTTTCAGTAGGACTATTTCAACCACTAACAACATGTGTGAGTTGTTTACCCAAGCTAGAGGGGTCCACATTGTACACTAATGAAAATCAGTAGCAGTTCCTGCGGTTGTTGATATTGCATGTGACGTCAAAACTATGTCACATTTGCAGGAAATCCAGTGAAATGAGCGTTACCCACTAAATTTTGGTGCTGAAGATTCTTTCACTTTTTTTTCTTTGAATGTGTTCATAGATATGTTGGTATATATATATCACATAGTGTGTTCTTTATTTTCCATGTTGAATAAACCCGCCAAAACTAAATGTTTTTTGCAACAATGATATTCTAACTGTTTTCTCGACCAATTTTATTTTATGTTTTGTAATATGGTTTCTCAGTTGTGATTTGTTATGTCTATATGACTAAAGAAAATTCAAAGAAATGTGAAACTATGGACTTCACAAACATAAAAGCTTCCTTGTCAAAATTATGAAGAATATTTCAAAAACTTAAATGGATTTACTGGTACTGCAATACACAGCTCAATCCACAAATACAACAGAGAAATTTAAATGACTAAACGAAGTAGGGCAGGTGTTATACATTGTAACATACCACACTGGACCTATCCATAGAAATAATTAATATATTTGTCTTCTTTTGTGTAATAACCAGCAAATTTACATCTTATCTGTGACATTTCCAGACTTGCCCCAACAGTTTTGAAGCCCAATTTTTACGATTGTAAAGCTGTATTCCATTTTTTAAAAAGTGTTTAAACAAGAAAAATACATTATATTAAATTTTTTAGATTACCAGAGTTTTAAAATAATGTTTCCAGATAGCTCACTCATAAAAAAATCCAATTGAAAATATCGTTTATTTAGTAATTATAGCAGAAGGTAATTTGAATTTTGCTTATAAATTACACAAGAAACAATATATAAATAGTGTAATGAGATGTAAAAATGTATTGCTATTTATTATTTGCCTTAATTTTCAAACATAGGTAAGAAATTAACTAGTTGAGTATGTACAAGGTGTGATTGGAAACCTTTAAGAATGGATCCGCTACTGCTTACTGGTTAGGCAGGCAGGTACATGGAGGGTGGGGAATGAGTCATTGCCTTGTCCTTGAACACCCTCTGGCAGAAAACTCCATTTTCTTTATTCAGTTCATTGTGGCAGCTGGTTGAGTGCTGGTCTATTAAGGCTCGTTGCTGGATTCTGTCTACTTGAAAATGGGCGTGAAAACAGAGCAACGGGTTTGTGTGAAATTTTGTTTTAAAACCGGGAAATCAGCTTCTGAGACTTACGAACTGTTAAAAAACAGCTTTTGGAGATAATTGTATGAGCCAGTCAAATGTTTTAAAAATCGCCATGAATCATTTGAAGATGAACCACAGTCCGGCCGTCCTTCCACCTCAAAAATGAATGAAAATGTGAAAGTTCATGACTTAGTGCATTCTGATCACAGACTTACAATTAAGGAGGTGGCTGATGAACGTAATTTAAGTTTCTATGCAGCTCAGTCAATGTTAACTGAAGATCTGAACGTGCGTCAAGTGTCCATAAAATTCATTCCAAAAGTGTAGTCAAGCGACCAGAGACAATACTGACTTGAAGTATGCCAAGATCTGATTAATTGAACAGAAAAGGCCCCAGATTTGTTAAATAGGGTAATTACTGGTGATGAATCATGGATGTATGGATATGATCCTGAAATCAGAGTGCAGTCTTTGCAGTGGAAGACTCCAGGTTCACCATGACCGGAAAAAAAAAAGCACGGCAAAGTCAGTCAAAGGTGAAGAAAATGTTGGTGATTTTTCTCAATTCTCTCAATATTATGCATCATGAATTTACCCCTGGAGGACAGACAATTAACCAGGAATACTACAAATGTGTCCTTGAGCGTTTGTGTGAAAAGGTGCAAAAGAAAAGGCCTGCATTGTGGAAAGACAGGAGTTGGGTGCTACACCATGACAATGCTCCAGTTCATAGTGCCTTCTCCATCATTGAATTTTTGACCAAATTCAAAATTCCTGTGCTTCCACAACTACCATATTCCCCTGATTTGGCCCCTGCAGACTTCTACCTATTTCCTAAACTGAAATTTTCACTGAAAAAAGGAAGCAGTATGACTCAATTGAAGATATCCAGGCAAATAAGGAGACATCCTTAACACACTTCAGGAAAAAAATTTCCAGGATTGTTTCCAAAAGTGGAAACACTGTTGGAGTTGGTGTCTTAAGTCAGAAGGGGACTATTTTGAAGGAGATGCATCACAACAGCATCTTAGTACTATCATTGTACAATTACAAGCCCATTCTTAAAAGATTCCAATCACACCTCACATGTATACAATATACAAAATTATTTTAAATGTGTTTGTTTCTGGTTATCCTCCTCTGCAGTGGATAATTAATATTTTTGACATTTAATTTTACCTCCTTCAACACAATATCTTTGTTCATACTCACAAATACCCCTCCCCCTCCCCCTCCCCCTCCCCCTCCCCCTCCCCCTCTGAATTTATCTGCCTATCATTTAAATGTTATATTACATTATAAATAGACTCAATACATTCATGTTGGGTGCTAAAAATATCTAAACAGGATGCCTGTTTCACTAATCATTTTAATTTATTTCTTTTCTAGATGGGTGCAATTATTGCTCCTGCCTTTGTTTCTCCCCTTCTAATCCTTTGGCAATACAATATGGGAGCCTACCATACTACTCCACTCTTCATGAGAATAATTATGAGCACAAGCTTTTTCCGACTAGGAATGATTGCTATGATTTTGGCACTCATGGAGGATAGAAAGCAAATGGACTGCCCAGAAATTTTTTGCCCATTCAGTTACCCAAAAACTTTGCTTGAGTAAGTATTACCAGGAAAATGTGACTGTGTCTTTAATATTTATCATAAATGTATTTATGAATGCATGTCTGTGTAAAATGTTAGTAGCGAAACCTTCTTTCTTTATAGGTTGGTGGGAGCTGATGGTCAGGACATGACAGTAAATATTGCTGGTTTGTTGGCTATGATTCTGGTAGTTCGAGTAATGTGGTATCTCACATTGAGGATAAGATTGTCTTCTGATTTGTATAGCACATGTTGTAACTGTGTGTACAAACTTAAGAAGCGATAGAAAATTGACTTGACTGTTCTTTTCATGGCAGTTAATAATGAAAAGATATTTTACTCAAAAATGAGATACGACTAGAACAAACTTGGGGTCTGCAAACCCTGTGTTTGGTTTTAATGTAAAGATATGTGATGAGGTGCAGAGCCAATTTCTACACTGCCATGTAAAAAGATACTGTATACTGGCTGTGATATGATCTGTGATAAATACACTTAGTTGATATTGTGTTTTAGAGTGTTATATGTGAACACTGTGAGATTTGTATTCTACATTATTTAAACAAAATATTGAAATAAATATACACACTTTTTTTGGATATGACATTAATACTTCTTAAATTGGTGCAGTTCCAAAATTGGCCAATAACTCAGAATGGTACATAGTATCTGTGATGTTTTTAGATTTCTTTTGAATTACTTAACAAATTTTCTCTGGTGATACATAGTTATCGCAGTCCTGCTTCATTGCCTCTGAAATTACTTGAAAAATGCATCAGTTTCTCTGAAAATGAAAACCTTTTGTACAAAGTCTTGTATCTTATTCATTTTTTGTATTTCCTTAATAAATGAGTATTTCTGAAACATGTATTTTATTTAAGAGACATTGTTTACAAAGACCCTACCACTTCCTCTGTTATTTTGCCATAACTGTATTTCTGATCTCTACCATAAACATTCCATATCAGCCCTGTTTTTCATGTCCAAAACAATAAAGATCAGTTCTACATATAGTCCACAAGGCACCTTGTGGTGCACAGTGGAAGGTACCCTCTACCACAATTAGTCATTCCCTTTCCTGTTCCACTCTTAAAGGGAGCTACGGATAAATTATTGCTATATATTGTATTCTACTTATGCCTTCATGGCCTTTACATAAGATATACATTGATGGCAGTAGGGTCATTCTACAGTCTGTCACATGTCCCAGTTCTCTAAACATCCTCAGTAGTGTTTCGTGAAAAGAATTGTGAATGTGGTTTTTGTATCATAACATACATAATCCAAATCTTTCAAATAATGGAAAATCCAGGGTAGAATGTAACACTATTAGAAAAGGAAAGTTGCTACTTACCATGTAGCGGATATGTTGAGTTGCAGATAGGCACAACAAAAAAGATTCCCACAGTTGTAGAATTTGGCCATTAAAGCCTCTTACACCAACACAACACACCAACGCAACACAACGCAACACAACGCAACACAACGCAACACAACGCAACACAACGCAACACAACGCAACACAACGCAACACAACGCAACACAACGCAACACAACGCAACACAACGCAACACAACGCACCACAACGCACCACAACGCACCACAACGCACCACAACGCACCACAACGCACCACAACGCACCACAACGCACCACAACGCACCACAACGCACCACAACGCACCACAACGCACCACAACGCACCACAACGCACCACAACGCACCACAACGCACCACAACGCACCACAACGCACCACAACGCACCACAACGCACCACAACGCACCACAACGCACCACAACGCACCACAACGCACCACAACGCACCACAACGCACCACAACGCACCACAACGCACCACAACGCACCACAACGCACCACAACGCACCACAACGCACCACAACGCACCACAACGCACCACAACGCACCACAACGCACCACAACGCACCACAACGCACCACAACGCACAACAACGCACAACAACGCACAACAACGCACAACAACGCACAACAACGCACAACAACGCACAACAACGCACAACAACGCACAACAACGCACAACAACGCACAACAACGCACAACAACGCACAACAACGCACAACAACGCACAACAACGCACAACAACGCACAACAACGCACAACAACGCACAACAACGCACAACAACGCACAACAACGCACAACAACGCACAACAACGCACAACAACGCACAACAACGCACAACAACGCACAACAACGCACAACAACGCACAACAACGCACAACAACGCACAACAACGCACAACAACGCACAACAACGCACAACAACGCACAACAACGCACAACAACGCACAACAACGCACAACAACGCACAACAACGCACAACAACGCACAACAACGCACAACAACGCACAACAACGCACAACAACGCACAACAACACAACAACACCACAACACAACACAACACAACACACATGCGCACAATAATGCGACACTCACACGACAGTATGGTGGGGGTGGTGGACAGTGAAGTGTTGCAGTTTAGACAGAGGGCAGGAGAGAAGGTGGAGTGGGGGTGGGGGGTGGGGGGGGAGGGGAAGTAGCAGAAAGGAGAGAAATAAAAGGAAATTAAAAAACTGGGTGTGGTGGTGGAATGATGGCTATGTAGTGTTGGAATGGGAACAGGGAGGGGGCTGGATGGGTGAGGACAGTGACTAAGGAACATTGAGCCCAGGAGGGTTACAGGATGTAGGATGTATTGCAGGGAAAGTTCCCACCTGTGCCAGTTCAGAAAAGCTGGTGTTGGTGGGAAGGATCCACATGGTAAAGGCTGTGAAGCAGTCATTGAAATGAAGGATATCATGTTTGGTAGCGTGTTCAGCAACAGGTTGGTCCACTTGTTTCTTGGCCACAGTTTGTCAGTAGCCATCCATGTGGACAGACAGCTTGTTGGTTGTCATGCCTACATAGAATGCAGCACAGTGGTTGCAGCTTAGCTTGTAAACCACTTGACTGGTTTCACAGGTAGCCCTGCTTTTGGTGGGATAGGTGATGTTAGTGACTGGACTGGAGTAGGTGGTAGTAGGACTATGTATGGGACAGGTCTTACATCTAGATCTATTACAGGGGTGTGAGGGACTGGGAGCAGGGCTTGTGTAAGGATGGACGAGTATATTGTGTAGGTTTGGTGGATGGTGAAATACCACTGTAGGAGGATAGTGGGCAGCACATTTCTCATTTCAGGGCGTGACGAGAGGTAATAAAAACCCTGGTGGAGAATGTAATTCAGTTGTTCCAGTCCTAGGTTGTACTGAGTTATGAAGGGAATGCTCCACTGTGGTCAGATAGTGGGACTCTGGGAGATGGTGTGGGGCTGGAAAGATAAGGCATGGGAGATTTGTTTTTGTACTAGGTTAGGAGGATAATTACAGGCAGACCCTCAGTATATTACACGAGGAGTCACTGCAGATGCAACCACCATGAGTGGCTAGGCTGTACGGAAGGGATTTCTTGGTATCAAATGGGTGGCAGCAGTCGAAGTGGGGGTATTGATAGTGGTTAGTAGGTCTGACATGGACAGAGGTACTGATGTAGCCATCTTTGAGTTTGATGTCAACATCTAGGAAGGTGGCTTGTTGGGTTGAGCAGGACCAGGTGAAGCAAATGGGGGAGAAGTGGTTGAGGTCCTGGAGGAATGTGGATAGGGTGTCCTCACCTTCGATGCAGATAGCAAAGATATCATCAATTAATCTGAACCAGGTGAGGGGTTTAGGATCCTGTGTTTTTAAGAAGGATTCCTCTAGATGGCCCATGAATAGGTTGTCATAGGATGGTGCCATGTGGGTGCCAATAGCCATACCCCAGATTTGTTTGTAGGCAATGCCTCCAAAGGATAAGAAGTTGTGGGTGAGAATATAGTTGGTCATAGCGACTAGGAAAGAGATTGTTGGTTTGGAATCCATAGGGCATAGGGAAAGATAGTGTTCAGTAGCAGTAAGGCTATGGATATTAGGAATGTTAGTGTACAGGGAGGCGGCCTCAATAGTGATGAGCGGGGCACCATGTGGTAAAGGGACAGGAGATGTGGAGAGTCAATAGAGGAAATGGTTGATATCTTTTGTGTAGGAGGGTAGGTTCTGGGTAATACGTTGAAGGTGTTGGTCTATGAGAGCAGAGATTCCCTCAGTGGGGGCAAATTAACCGGCCAAAATGGGGCGTTCTTGGTGGTTAGGTTTATGGACTTTAGGAAGGATGTAGAAGGTAGGAGTGCAGGGAGTCGTAGGGGTGAGTAGAAAGATGGAGAGGTTCTGGGTTGGGTTTACAGATTGAAGAGTGACTGGAGATCCTGCTGGATTTCTGGAATGGGATCACTATGGCAAGGTTTGTAGGTGGAAGTATCTCACTACGGGTGGAGTCCTTACGCCAGGTAATCCTGCGGTTCAAAACAGCAGTGGCAGAGCCTTTGTCTGCAGGTATGATTATAAGGTCGGAATCAGTTTTTAGGTGGTGGACTGCAGTTCTTTCTGTGGATGTAAGATTAGTTTGCATGTTGAGGGATTTGGGGAATGATGGTGAGGCAAGGTTCAAGGTTAAGAAACTCTGGAAAGTTAACAAGGGGTTGTTGGGGGGCAGTGGTGGTGGATTACTGTTTGATGCAGGAGTGAACTGAGTTAGGCAAGGTTCAGTATTGGTCTTTGGATGAGTCTGATTGGTAGGGTTGGTGGCAAAAAAGTTTTTGCATTTTAGAGACCGGCAGAAGGAGAGAAGGTCTTTAACAAGTCCTGGATGATTGAATTTGGGAGTGGGGCAGAAGGTGAGGCCTTTAGAAAGGACTGATACTTCTATGGGACTAAAGCTTCTGGAGGAAAGGTTCATGACTGTGTTGTGGGTCTGTTTATGTTCTGGATTCTGTGTGGTGTTGGGAGGGAGTTTTGGAGGGTTGGGTGGGTGTAATATGTCTGCAAGACAGTGTTTGTCAACTATAAGAAGAAGTGGGAGAGTTTTGAAGTTTGTTGTCAAGATGGTGAACAGTGGTGCTCCAAGGTGGGAGTGGGAAATGAGCACAATGGAGAGCTTTTTGAGTTGGTGTTGTGCAAGTTGCTCAAATTCCTGCAGGGCAAGAGTTCCATTGTGTGTTATGGGTTATAGGAATTTGAGATTGCATAGCGGAAGAATTTTGTGGATGGAGAGGAGATACTCCAAGGAGGTTTAGGCTTGGTTAATATGGTTTGGCATGGCTATGTTTGTGAGGGCTAAGCATTAGAAGAATCTGAACAGGTGGAGGTTATTGTGAAAGGAGGGGTGGCAACCAGAGATGGGTAATTTGGTGGTACGGCCATTAGGGGCGATTCCATGAGCCAAGCAACAATGCAGGAACAGTATATGGGACTGAGATCTGGCTAAGGATAAGGAAACTTTTCTGTATCAACGCAAGTGGAAGGAACAAAGATCCACAGAGTTGGAAGAAGTGCAAAAAACTATGTAAACAATGTAGATTTACATCCGAAAAATTACACAAAAATACAACCAAATAGGTGTGAAAAATCATGAAAGGATGAAAAGGATGCAAAAGGGAGAAAACAGAGATGAAATCAGAGGGAGATGATGATAGCGAAAGACAAAACTTAGGCACAGTGACCTCATTCCAAGGATCCAGCATGGTCTGCAGTCACTACTCAATTCCTTAGTCCCATTCCAGAACCTCTCCCCAGGATCTATCTCTCTACTCACCCCTACCACACCCTGCACTCCTACCTTCTACATCCTTCCTAAGTCCATAAACCTAACCACCCAGGAAACCCCATTGTGGCTGGTTACTGTGCTCTCACTGAGGGAATCTCTGCTCTCGTAGACCAACCTGGAACCTACCCTCCTATATAAAAGATACCGAACAATTCCTCTATCGACTCTTCACAGTTCCTTTCCCTTTACCACACTGTGTCCTGCTCCATATCTCCATCCACATCAAACCTACTAATGACCAGTAATAACTCCACTTTGACAGCTGCCACCCATTTGATACCAAGAAATCCATTCCGTACAGCCTAGGCACGCGTGGTCATTGCATCTGCAGTGACTCCTCATGGAATATACCGAGGGTCTCACTGAAGCCTTCGCTGACCGTAATTATCCTCCTAACCTACAAAAACAAATCTCCTGTGCCTTATCTTTCCAGTCTCTCACCACCTCCCAGGGTCCTACTGTCCAACCACAGAGGAGCATTCCCCTCGTAACTCACAACCACCCAAAAGTGGAGCAACTGAATTACATTCTCTGCCACAGTTTTGATTACCTCTCTTTGTGCCCTGAAATGAGAAATGTGCTGCCCACTATCCTTTCCACCCCTCCTACAGTAGTATTTTGCCATCCACCAAACCTACACAAAATAAAATTACTTGACCATCCTTACACAAGCCCTGCTCCCAGTCCCTTACCTCATGGTTCATACCCCTGTAATAGACCTCGATGGAAGACTTGTCCCAAACATACTTCTACCACCACATACTCCAGTCCCTCACATTCAGGAGGACGACAGTTCAATCCCACATCTGGCCATCCTGATTTAGGTTTTCCGTGATTTCCCTAAATCACTCCAGGCAAATGCCAGGATAGTTCCTTTGAAAGGGCATGGCTGACATCCTTCCCCGTCCTTCCCGTATCTGATGAGACCGATGACCTCGCTGTTTGGTCTCTTCCCCCAAACAACCCAACCCTACTCCAATCCAGTCACCAACATCACCTATCCCATCAAAGGCAGGGCTACCTGTGAAACCAGTCAAGTGATTTACATGCTAAGTTGCAACCACTGTGCTGCATTATATGTAGGCATGACAACCAACAAGCTGTCTGTACGCATGAATGGCCACCAACAAACTGTGGCCAAGAAACAAGTGGACCACACTGTTGCTGAACACGCTGCCAAACATGATATCCTTCATTTCAATGA
This sequence comes from Schistocerca piceifrons, assembly GCF_021461385.2. Lineage (NCBI taxonomy): Eukaryota > Metazoa > Arthropoda > Insecta > Orthoptera > Acrididae > Schistocerca > Schistocerca piceifrons. The sequence continues at coordinate 383,215,407 of NC_060143.1, read as the reverse complement.
CTGCTTCACAGCCTGTACCATATGGGTCCTTCCCACCAACACCAGCTTTCCTGAATTGCACAGGTGGGAACATTCCCTGAAATAAATCCTACATTTCCATAACCTTCCTGGCCTCAACCTTCGTTAGTCACCATCCTCACCCATCCAGCCCCCTCCCTGTTCCCATTCCAGCACTACAGAGCCGTCATTTCACCACCACACCCAGTCTTTTAATTTCCTTTTATTTCTCTCCTTTCCACTACTACTCCCCCCCCCCCCCCCCAATCCCCCCTCTCCACCTTCTCTCCTGCCCTCCATCTAAACTGCACTGTCCACCACTCCCACCATACTATCACTCCCCCTCCCCACCCCTGTATCATCCTTACCCCCACCCAGTCACCACTCCCATCATGCACTGGTGCTGCTGCTCGAAGTGTGGCTTCTGTTGTCTGAGACTGCAGTTGTGTGTGTGAGTTGCATTTTCACGTGTGTGTGTGTGTGTGTGTGTGTGTGTGTGTGTGTGTGTGTGTGTGTGTGTGTGTGTGTGTTGAAAAAGGCCTCAATCTCCGAAATGTATAATTGTGAGAATCTTTTTGTTGTGTCTCTCTGCGACTCACAGCTCCGCTATATGGTGAGCAGAAACTTACCTATCAAAATTGTGGTAAAATTTCACCATAAACATGGAATAGTTGATGTTAACAGAAAGCAAGTGATAATAATACGATTTTGTTATATAGGCATACAATAAGTACTAACATGTAAGTAACCCCTTGCTCAAATTATCATTTCATCCTCTATTAATGCTTTTCCTGATTAACTACTTCCCTCCAAAGATTCCCATTTGGGTTCATGGAATATTTCCATAATACTCACATGTTAATCTAATCCATCAGTTATAGATGCAGGAGCTTGCCTCTGAATTGCATTAGTGTCTTCCTGTAGCCCAGTGTGGTGGGGATCCCAAGAACAAGAGCAATACTTTAGTTGCACAAGTGTTCTGTACACTACCTCCTTTATAGATGAGTTACTCTTTCCTAGAATTCTCCCAATAAACTGAAGCTGATCATCTTTGCTACAGCTGACATTGTGTCTGTTGTATTTTGCATCCCTTTACAATGTTATAAGTATATATCAACAGGACTGTGTCAAGTAGCACATCACTAATAATGTATATGAAAATTGCAGGGTTGTTTTTCTTTCTCATCTTCATTAACTTGCTTTTCTCCACATTAGCAGCAAGTTGCTATTTATGACATGGAACAGAAATTGGTCCAAGTCAGTCTGTATCCTCCTAAATTTCCTCTAACAGCACATGCACTGCCACCTATCTAAATTTTCATTGGGTGGAATATTAATGTCAAAGTGAAATGTGTAAACTACATTAATATTCTTAGCTGTAATAGATGAAAATAATTGCTACATCCTATATAATTTAAAATATGATGATCTGTTCATCGCTCAACTGCCCCGCTCCTTCCCCTTTGAACCATGGACACTTCTCTGGAGGTATGTGTAGCATGCCTCAATGATATGAGCAGTGAAACCACAGTTGTAAGCACTTCAGATAGGTATTAGTCTAGAGACTAGAGTAGGGTGCTCAACATTTGATCATGGATTTAAGGGAGATGACCAACATCTGACCATGATTTTAATGAACATTTAAGGGAAATTTGGTAGCAATAAATTTCAGCTACTGAACTATGTTACATTTTCTTGGAACGGGGGACAATGGAGATACAAGTATAAAAATACTGACATATTTTTCTTACTATTACTGTGTTATGTCACATGGTTCCAAAGTTTGAGTAACTCCAGAAACTAGGAGAAAAGAAAGATTTTAGAGTGGAAAAAGGACATAATAAGATTTGTTTGGGATGTTAATTTGGGAATTACTATACCACTCATGTTCTAATTATATTTGTTGTATTATGTTTTCTGACATCTATGAGAATACCATAATTTTTGGGTCCATGGAATGAAAATGAATCTAATCTACTCTAAACAAAATAGTTTATTCATTTATCACATAAATATAATCATAATAAAATCTTACAAATTTTCACATGTATATTTTGTGTACCCTACTACCAAATATTTATAGAAGTAGCAGAACTCTGCAATTTTGTATCTTCCTGAGCAAATTAAAAAACGTTCTTTGCACTTATAATCAAAATTGATTTCAGTCATAAGCTCTGAATAAATCAGTTTGAGGCTGCTGCTACCGTTTGTCTGAAAAGTACACTTGTTGTTCATAAAGAGAAAAATCTCTTTTTAAGTGTTGCAAAATGATGGTGTGTTGTGGGAGTCAATTTAGAAATAAATAACACAACTAGCCTGCTTAAACCTGAACATCTCTATATGTAATCCTCTTCCTTGATTCCTTAGTGCATCTGTGTGGTCTTTGTACCATAGCTGGTGATTGGTACAAGGCAAGTGCATATGCAAGTTGCCAGACTTGGCCAAGAAACAAGTTAACATCCCCCACTCAATGGCCCTTTTACAGTGGTAGACTGTGTCATTTTTCCAATGCTCCTTGGATTAACTTGAGCAAGACAGTCTTCTTTCAGAAGCACAAACTGAAAACAGTCTATTTCGACAATAGTATTGATTATTGTAGAAAACTTTTTGAAACCTGTCTGTCATTAAGTGTGAACTATTGATAGTACTTTTCAGGATTAATATTTACAACAATGAACACTGTTGAAATATGTGGGAGAAACAGGTGATCAGTAAGAGAGCTGGGAGGATTTAAAAACTATAGCTATATTATGGGAGATCTTGGGAAATACAGGAGAACTGGTGACCCTAGACTAGAGTAACTGGTGGTTCATGAAGAGGGGAAACAGAATTTTCAATACTAGTAATTGCAGGGACATCAGTCTGGATGGTTGTCTAAACTGGCTTTCAAATACTACACAACATGACACTGTTACTTTGGTACTGCAGCACAGCTAAAAACAAAGGGAAGCTACAGCCATTATATTTGTGGATGACATGCAGCTCAACTGTATGGTTTTGTGAGTCTCTTGAGTAAAATGTTCCAGAGGTAAAATAGTCCCACACTGGGATCTCTAGATTAGTAGTAATAAGGAGGATATTGTAACCAGAAATATCATAGATGGCATCCCATGGGTTGGGGCAAGGAATGTTATTCCCCTTAATTATGTATATTCGTTACAGAACTTGAAATGGGAAATCAGTAGGCTGAAGTTAAATAACAAAAAATCTGGCTTGGAATAAAATCAGTATAAATTTGGACAGACTGCTACTCACCACACAAAGAAAGTGTTGAGTAGCAGACATTCACATTCAAAAGCAGAGTATGCTCTCATACAAAGTCCCTCATCAAACAATGGAAAGCTCATGATGGAATAACAACAATATTATGAAAAGGATAGATTGTTACTCACCATGCAGAGCAGATGTTGAATTGCAGACAGGCACAAAAGGAAGACTGCTATACATTTTAGCTTTCAGTGAATAGGCATTTTCTGAAGTAAAAAGACACACACAATAACACAAGCACAACTCATGACCACTGTCTCTGATCACATTGTTCAGGGGGTGAGTCACATATGATATTTAAAACCTCTTTTATTTCCTGAATTGTTCCAGATTTGGAATGACATTTTCTGCAATTGATAGTATGATGAGTGATAGTATGCTGAGGAGCACTTAAAAAAATGCTCTGAACTCTGGTATCAACTGAGATATATTGATGTTGAAAAATTTTGCAACAGAGTCTAAGAAATGCACTAAAACTGGGGATCAGTGCAGCCAGAGTTGGTTACTGCAATGCAAACAATGCCAAGCAGAGCTCTAAAGCCAGGCTCTGTCATTATATGTTGATGGAGCAAGACAGGCCTATACTACTAAAATGAAACCTCATTTCCTGTATGATGTAGATACAGGGTAAGCTATGATTTTTCTGTATGGAACTATGCAATATGCTAGCTTCTGGTGCATCAGATAGGACTAAGGAAAGCTATTTCACATTTTTATATGTTTCCATGTTTTTGTGGAAACAATTACAGTTTTGTCAGGTGGTTTTCCATTACCATTTCAACAGAATTTAACATTTATGGTATAAAACTAGCAAGTCTCACTTCTTCTGATCGGTGTAAATGTTTGCATGCAAGAAATGTTGAAGCGGCAGACAAGTAAATAGTCAAAAGGCTTTACACAGTAATATAAACTGACATGAGCATGTTTACAACACAGTAGCCAATTGCAAATGACTTGCTTTTCAGGTTTAGAGTATTTCTCAGATTATTTTGTGAAGAGTTTCAGTCTCAAAATTAACACACATTGCATCACTGTACTCATATTTTCAAGTGTTTTTTGAGTGCCATTAGAAAAATTAGATTGTTCTATTAAATAAAATCATACTTGCTTCAATATCTTTATCAATAGAAAAGTTAGGATTCTTTATTTAATACGAAAATATGTGCCCCTTAACATACCATCATTTGTCAAAAACCTCATTTCGATATCTAAAACTGTTCATGAAATGAAAGGTTTGTTACTTTGTACATGACTCACTGGGTATGTATCATAGAATCTAGAAGCACTAATCTACCATGAAGACAACAGGAGATAGGTCTTTTCAAACTACTGGAAGAGAGGAGATTTGCCTAAGTAAGGGGAATATATTGTACATCATACTTTTGAAACAAAGCACCAATATAAATATTCCAAGAAAAATAAAAATCTGAAACAAGCATTCTATTTTGAAAAGAATGGACAATGACAGAGTCTGTAAACATTTTTTGTGTCTGTTTTGGCTATTAACTGATGAACAGTTGAAAATACCTCTGGAATAATTACAGAGGAATTTCCACTAGAGGATCTCTGGGGCAAACAAGATAATCATACCTCAGTTGACAACAAAATCAAAAATGGCATGCACTCTCACATTAGATTAATCCCTCACTTTGAGCATCATTGTCTACAAGCAAAGACATCCTATGAGTTTATAGGAAGAGGAACTGTTGTGAGCACCTACGGAGGCTACATCGAAGATTGCAAAAAAGAATGGTACGCATAATGAAACACTGTTCTTAAAAATATTCAACTTTGAATTCAATATATCTTTTTTCATGCTCCAAAATCATTTATGTGAGTTCTGCATAGTGGTCAGAAAAGCTGATTAGATTAGATGATTAGATGTACTTCTCAGTCAAATTGATCCATAGTGAGGAGAGCCTCTGGAATGTGTAACACATCAGAAAACAAGTATAAACAATAAATATTTACAAAATAAGGACAGGTAAGGTAATCTACCTTCCACAGATCCTAAATAAAATTGCTCTTGTGGAAGTGGAATCTGTGGAAAAAAAGCCTCAAGCATATTTACATTTAAAAGGACATAAAACTTGTCTCTAAGTATTAAATGTTCAGTATACTTAGGTTCATATATTAATTCTTAAGCTGTTGTAGCCATGCATCATCAAATAAATAAATAAAAAAACATTTTACAGAACTTATGACATTAGCAAGTAGCAAAACAAATGAGTTTCATTTACACCAACAGGAGAAGAATCTTACAAGAGTTGAAAAAGAACACGATAAACTGAATCCAGACCCCAATGTGATCATTTTTGTGTATGACCTACAGTCAGTGTTTACAACACGTAAGGAGGATATCTGAGTTATCTAGTTGTCTACTTACAATCTGACAACATTTGACAACAAGACGAAACATGGACCTTGCTACACGTGACATGAGGACGATGGAAGCAAAGGAGCCATCAAATTTACCTCAGGTGTACAAATTTATTGCTAAAATGGTGAATTCACACAGAGACAATTCTATAGAATTTATATTTCACTAAGACATTTGCTGCCCTCAATGACAAAATACACTGGTTATCCAGAACATTACGGCAACTGACATAATACCGATATAAATCTGTCCAGGTGATAGCAGCATATAGTATCAATTAGCATGCTGTCCATGTGTAAAATGGGGAAGGCATTGTGATCTGTTTGAGCTTAATTGAGAGGAGATTGTGATGTCCTGGAGTATCAGCAAGACCTTTAGGAATTGCAGTACTTGTCAGGGGTTCCTTGAGTACTATGGTGAGTGTCTTCAACATGTTGCAAAACTGAGGGACCAGATCCAGACATTGTGGGGTTGGGCAGCCACCTTCATTACAAATATTGTATGTCTTAGGATGAGCAGGCTGGTAAAATAGGACAGGCAGCAAACTAAGGCAGAGCTAACATCAGACTTTAAGGCTGGGCAGGGTACAAGCATGTGTCAACACATAGTGCAGTAACACTCCTAACAATGGCCCTCCATAGCTGACAACCCTTGTATGTGCCAACATTAACACCATGACATGACAACTACAGCTGAAATGGGCACATGACCTTTACCTCTGGACATTGGTGCAATGGCAGAGCATTGCATGAACTGATGAATCCCAAAAACTTCTTCATTATGCTCATGGGAGGGTGGGAATCTACCATCTTCCAGGAGTACAGCTCCTTGACACCTGTACTGCAGAGTGGAAACAAGCTGGTCATGGCTCCATTATGCTCTGTGGAATAATCAGGTGGACATCAATGGATCCAATGGAGCTTGTGGAAGGCACCATAATGGCCAAAGAGTATCGCACACTGGTTGCTGACTATGTACACTACTTTGTGATGATCATGTTTCCTGAAGGCAGTGGCTGCTTTCAACAAGATACTGCAAAAGGCCCTGAGTGTGATGAGCGGTTTGAGAGACACAATGGCAAGTTCCAATTGACGTGTTGGTCTCGCAACTTGCCAGATCTGAACCTGGTCAATGTGATTGAAAATGATGTCAGAGCTCATAGCCCCCCCTCTCCATACTTTATGGGAATTAGGTGACTTGTGTGTGCAGATGTAATGCTAATTCCCTCCATCGATCTACCAAGACCTCATTGCTATGAGGCCATGATGTGTTGCTGCTATTATCACTGCCAAAGGTGGACATACCAGCTACTAGGTGGGTGGTCATAGTGTTCTGATCAGTGTAGGTATACAACTGTAATGTATATGTACATCTTGCATAAATTCCAGAAAATTAAGTCAATTACCCATAAATACTTCAGAAAAAGACATACACAAAAAGGAGATGGAGTACATATGATAACTGAAAAAGAGAGAAGGAGCACAAGTAAGTCAGGCCCTATACATTCCACATCACCACATTCAGTTGATTAGGAGTGCTAAGAAAAAGCTACCTCTTTCACAATTCATTGTTACATTAATGTTAAAAAGTTATAATGATATCAAACTATGTTCAAAACACACAGTAGTTGGAAAAGTAACAATTATTTGACACTGTATTTACTTCAGTTAGGAAAATAATGTTACAGTGCTTTCAAATTTCAAGCCATAAAAAAAATCTTAGTGAAATAATTTTAACCTAGACAGTTTCAAAGTTTTGTTCTGCCAAGTTTATCAGTTTCCTTGCTGATCGTAAGTTTACACCTCTAACACACTGGACTTCAAATAATTATTATAAATAAAATCAGAGTTACGATTGTACCATTGCAAAGACAACTACTGTAATACATAATTACATGCAAAAAACAACGGACTTTTATTTACGAGCTTCATTGCTTAGCAAGTATAAAAAGCTCCAACTTAAAACCCAACTCATGATAGCTAATAGAGCAATGTGATAACTCCAGATTGCCCTGACAAGTAATAAAAGTTATACATATTTTAAAATGATTATATTTTCAGAAAAAGTGTCAATAAATACTTCAAGTGCACATAACAACCACAAAAATATTGTCTTCATTCTTTATGTTATTAGAAAACTAAGTATGAGGTGTGTTCAAACAGAAACCAAAATTTTGCTGTATCAGCATTATTGCTTATTATACAACATTTTATTTAGTGTCCCATTCAAAATAGTCCCCTCTACTGGCTATACACTGTTCCATCATTTCTTCCAGTTTTGGAACATCTCCTGGAACACATTTTGTGGGATGGCGTGCAGGTTTTGTGTCACATTGTCCTGTATCTCCTCTATGGTTTGGAAATGATGTCCTTTCAATGTTTTGCAGTTTGGGAAACAGGAAAAAGTCTGTTGGGTTTAGGTCCAGAGAATACAATGACGGGGGACAATGGGAATTTGGTGTTTTGCTAGATAGCTGCAGACAAGGAGTGATGTGTGAACTGACGAAGTGTCATGATGCAACATCCAACTCTGGTTTTACCAAAATTCAGGCCTCATCCTGTGCACAGCATCCCCCATGCATGCTAGAATTCCCTGATAGACTTCCTGGCACAAATACATGATGAATAATTCTTTTTCAGTCGAATAACACAACCAACATCACCCTGATCTTTGACTGACTCGTGCCTGCTTTTTTTGGATGAAGTGACCCTTTGCCCACCCACTGGGATGACTGCATCTTCATTTCAATCAGTACACCCACATCTCACTGCCTGTTATGACATTCTTAAGAAGTCCCTCACACATTTCAATACAATTTCTGGTCTTCAGTCAACAAACGCAAATTTTGTACAGACACAATGTCTAATGTTTTTCTGGACGACATGAGGCAGTGTGGTACTGAGATGCAAGACTCACATTACTCTCACAGTTGACTTATATATTGTGTCCAGCTGATTCTCTTCTCTGGGTAGTCAGCTATGCTGATCTCCCAATACCTTCTTCTCTGAAGACTATAGCGCATTACAGGAGTTTATTAAGCTACTTCTCTATTCTTGAAATAATTTTTGTACTCGTGGAACACTTTCAGTTCATTCTTGGTATATTTTCATCTCCCAACACAAAGCAACATTTACTCTTTTTCACATAAGTAATTAAACTCTGGCAAGCCAACTGGTGTCTTTAAATGTCAGACTCTATAAAACACACATTCAATATCAAAGTAACAATCTAATAATTTATGGACATCACATGCATCCTGCCTCATGCAGAGCTAAGATGTAAAGTAAGATAAAAGTCTGTAGTCTTGAGCAAGTCTAATACATGAATGTGCATAGAAATCTATATTCAATTGTTCATTAGTCTTTTTTACAATCAACACAGACACTAACACACCAAAGAATACTACATAATTATTCCTTCGATTTTCATCATGTCTTCTGTGGTGCTGGTGGCAAACACTTGTCATCAGTGATTCGCCCCTCTAACAGTCTTCTAATAACAAACTTCTGACCTGCACATAGAAACAGGTGGATCAGTAGAAATGTTCTCACTCTCCTGTACTTGTACCTAAAATATTGGGTGTTTGAGATGGTGGAAGGCCGAGTGTTTATAGAATTTACACCTAAATCCTTGAGGCACTACATATCCCTCCCTTTAGCTCGAACACATGATACTTTATAGATATTCATTATGTACAATAATCTCTCAGAAGATAATTCTTTATCTTTTAACAGTACATCTTTTTCTACCAGTAACTGTTCATATTTTACCACAATTATAAAGTGTGAACCTTTCAGTCCATGTTGGAATTAGCTCTTTTCAATCTCCAAAAATTCGTTAGTACCAAATTTTTGTTTTCTATTCCTCTTCCAATCGTAAATTCCAGGTGTGCAAAACTCATTAATACTCTACTGCTTTGTTCTTACTTCCCGTACTACTTTTCCTAAGTGTTTACTTATTCATTACTTATTGCCATCTGGAGGAACTCTGGGTAGAATAAAAGTGTTCTCGTCTTTTGACACTTGTAAATCTAAAATGTAAAAAGGCTATTGATGCACAGAATTCAAACTTACCACACTGTTTCCTTTAAACAACAGGTGACTTCTGTAATGCCGCCGCCCTTTTCTCCTTTAGGAACAGTACCTATATCTTACATGGGTTCATCCCTTTCTCCTTCTGTTTTTGTAGGTATGCTCCTTTGTTATTCCTATCCTTCTATGGTACATGTCAATCCCTTCTTGGTGCCCCTGTCCACGCTGTATATGTCAGCTTTTCACAGGTCTGCCTAACTGCCTTTTTTCTCATCCAATAAATGTTGAGTGCACCCTCTGTATTCCTCTTGAGTAGGCCTCCTGGTTCATTGCCTCATAATACATCTTTATGTATACTATTCTTAAATATTCTCTGGTAAAATTACAAATCTACTTTACACCTTAACTCTACTTTCCAACACTCCCTCTAATACCTTAGAGTCCTCTTTCACTCCCCACTTCTACTATATAGACATATCATGCCCAAATATATTAGATGCTGTATCTATCTGTATTTACCAATTCACAGTAGATACTGTGCCTTTTCTCAATGGACTAACATGGCACATGTGTTCCTGTGTCTGTATATGTGCGGATGGATGTGCGTGCGTGCGTGTGTATACCTATCCTTTTTTTCCCCCTAAGGTAAGTCTTTCTGCTCCCGAGATAGGAATGACTCCTTACCCTCTCCGTTAAAACCCACATCCTTTCGTTTTTCCCTCTCCTTCCCTCTTTCCTGAAGAAGCAACCATGGGTTGCGAAAGCTTGAATATTTGTGTGGGTTTGTGTGTTTTTTATTTTATTGTGTCTATCAACATACCAGTGCTTTCTCGTTTGGTAAGTTAAAGCATCTTTGTTTTATATATATATTTTTCCCACGTGGAATGTTTCCCTCTAATATATAAATATATATTCATAGTGACAAAAAAATAACAACCCAGAACCATCACATATCAACAATGTAGCATGTGCATCTACTCGGATCTTTATTCCCCTACATCCCTTGGCAGTTTTGACATCACTTCATGTGTCTAATTCGTAATTCTTCCACTTGTGTTTAAGTGTATCTTTGTGTGTATGTAGATGTGTGTGTGTGTGTGTGTGTGTGTGTGTGTGTGTGTGTGTGTGTGTGTGTGTATGTGTGTGTGTGTGTGTGTGTGTGTGTGTGTATCCTGATTCTTCACCCTACTTATGTGAAATAAGTTGAAGACTTCAGCGATAGAAGTATATGCATATGGAAAGAGCCAGTACTCAAATGAGAAGTGAGAAAGGAAAAAGTAGAAATGGTTGCTACGATTGAAGAAGAGGAAGAAGATAGCCCCAAAGACAGGGAAATCCTTCCCAAACCCCTTCCCAGCATTCCTATTTCACCGGTACTTGAGTGAGAAGCCAGAGGAGGTATGATGTTAAACGCCTCCTAAAGAATGGACATTCCCACCTTCTCCTTTGAAGTCCCCGAAGAAAATCTTAACAACACCTATGGAATGGCAGATGGTAAAGAATCAGTTACACTTGTCTACGAGGGTTGTCTGAAAGGTAGGGTGTGTGATTAGTGTTACTCATGCTTGTACTTACACTACCCACCACTGCCAAAAATAATACAAACATTCCCATTTACATTACATCTCACAAAGTGTAAAAATTATGTATCATGTTATCACTATTATGTAATAATTCATATAAAATTCCGTTTTCTCTTAACTTAATATTCCTTGATTCCTCTCGAAGAATAGCTTAGGCCAAATTAAGACCTAACTATTTGCTGATAATGGGATTCGAGATCACCGCTGACTAGAGCGGAGCGTGCAGGCGACTTAAATACTTAGGACGACTTCTTCCAAACCCTACGTTGATGCTGGGATTTGAGACCACCGCTGACTAGAGTGGAGCATCCAGGTGACTTAAATACTTATCAGGTACTAACAGCCGAGTACTGGGAACACAGACTGTTCTGGATGTAATTGCAAATATATCAAATTGGAATCCAACTGATTCTAAGGAGCATACTGTGAAAATAGTACTAGGTGCTTCAGTCCCAAATCGATATAACAAAATTTATTGAGTTGATGACATAGCATGGAACAGGAGCCCACATAACCCCTTTGAGACCATGAATAGTGATAAATTCACTTATTGCTATTACTACAAGAAGCAGTATAGCCTTGATATCAATGACTTGCAGTAGCCATCGCTTATCAGCCAAGTAAAGACAAGGATGCAGAAACAAGAGAAAACTGATCAACTTTTATGTCTCTCTAAAGGTGTATAATAGGATACTAAAAGAGTTCAAGAATAGATTACTGAGTAGTTTAAGATTTGAAGGGCATTTGGTGCAGGAAAAATAGTACAGAAGAAAGACTGAAAACAACTAGGGATCTGATGGTCGTCACTCCACCCCACCATTAAAGACTAGCAGTAGCATAAAGACTCTCCACTCCTTCCCACAAAGCTCCTCGAAGTGTAAACTGTTACACCTGTTGTAAGATACCCTTTCTTTCCAGACAAGATCACATTTTAAGCAATGTGAAGAGGATTAATAAACTGGAAAGCAGAACTGAAAAACTGAAATATCTGCCACTCAAATTTAGTCAAGTGTCATTTCAATTTGGTTTTTCTCATGTAAAATTGTGGCAACTGTAGGTATACCCTTTTGCCCAAAAAAGGAGCATATTTTGTATCCTGATTCACATAAAATGGTGGATTTTCAAAGAAATTTTTGGGAGAACAACTTGGGATTTAGTCTGGGCTTTAGTCCATCATGTAGCGTTGCTCTTGGGGGACGAAAATAAAAAAGAATAGTTACTTTTTCTTAATGTCTAAAAAGTGAATATTTTTGGTGGGCCACTCGGCAACAGAATCAGGGATTTATTACGCTATTATAATAACATACGTTGACCATTAAATACCTGAATAAGAGCAGCATATTGATATATATATATTTGAGATCGCTCGGAAGAAACATGATCATTTCTGTGCATTTTTATAGTCGCGATGTAGTCATACCCAAATCAACACTAAGGGACCAGAAGATTTATAGACTTTAAAAGAAATGCAACACTACACAAAAAAAAAATTTGTTCAGAAATAATTGGAAAACAATGTTCCTTCTGCCTCATGCTGCGTTCGGCCCATCAGCGGGATCGTAATTTCTGATGATGAAGTACCACAAACAATAATTATCATTCAGTTAAATAAGGAGATGGAATCGTCAAGGTTAATTTACGAAAATAAGCACACTTATCTTTAACACTTTTTTTTAATGCTACGTACCTTTTCATATTAAATTACAATAGATGACCATTGTGGTTAAATACTTTATACATAACAGTCAAAATTTCCTCTTGATGCTGTCTGTTCATAATCAGTTACAAGAAACTATATGTTTTTGTGATTAAAAAAAATAACATTTAGCATGTTCACTCAATATTTACACATAGAATATAAAATACAGTTGCGGAACGCAGCAAGTCCGCGTCCGCCTCTCCTGGAATACAAACAGTAAAAGGTGAGGCGCCAAAAGCCTCATTTGTCTTTAAACAGAATTCTTTTTTTATACCATTAATCGATACATGTACATAGGGATTTACTGGCACCGCCCAAGAACGGCAAAGATAAAGAGTAATAGATTCTGTCGCTGCTATGCGATGGTTCATTTCTTTTACTTTACAATTGTTCGATAACTTTAGGCCATCAGGCGTTTACTATTGAGCGTATATTAATGTTTGTGAGGCAAAAATTACTAATATTACACTCACTGTAGTATAATTGGTGAATGTGTAATAATGTATGAAATTTGTTAAAAATATGGTCACTGATGTAATTGCAGATTATTCTATGGATTGATACCTTAAGAAGTTGAGATTATCTTTGCCTTGTCATCAGGTTTATCTGTGCATAATCATCTTTGGGAATCAGTAATGTACTTGAAAATGGGTTTATAACCCAAAACCAAGGTTGTGCAATAACATTAATAATAAATTGTGAAACAAGGCTAAACAACAGTGTTTGGTTAGTTAAATAAATAGTAGTCAGAGATATAAATGACAGAACTGAGTCTTCAAAAACATGAACTAAGTAACAACTTGGTAGTAGAACTCAAATGTCAAAAAGTGATTCAAGTAGTAAAATTGTTGCCACAAATACCAAACTGAAACTAAATGTCAATGAATGAATTTTTAAATACTGATGTTCATATTACCAAAATAAGAGAGTATCTCAACATACACAAATCAGTTGTAGAATCAGAACATCTACAAATCAATGCATAAATTGATCTGTAGGAGGCAAAGTAACTGGAGTTAAAAGAAAATCCCCAGTAAGAGTTGAAAAAATTGGCAAAAGTTTAGAAATAATGTACAATATACAAAAAACAAGGAAGCCATCTATTAAGATAAGAAATGGGTAAAAAAAAAAAAAAAATCAAAATTTTGAATGTAAACTTAGAAACTCAAAGGAAAACTGGATACCAGTTATTATTGATTAATGATAAAATTGTTGAGGTAGAAAAAGCTGTAGCTAGCAATGTGAATGCATGTAATAGTAATGCAGGTAATATCTGTAAAAGAACTACCAGAAATTTTGCTACTGAAGGTTTTAATAGTAACTAAACAGGATGCTGACCAGTGTACTTACTGAAAGTTTTCAAGAAGATAATAAACTTCACCCAGTTGATTTTCTACTGACTGACTTGCTTAAAATAAAGTTTGAAAGAAAGTTTTTGCATGGGGTAGCTTTCTCTTGGCCTTATGGGATTCTGGATACGGATTGTAATATATGTAATAAACAGTTCCCAAGTTTCCTACATACACATATATTTTACCATAAAGACTGGTACACATGAACACTGCATGAAGTACAGAGGCAGACTGAATTAAACATGGCAGCTCGTCAGAGCAGTTAATATTCCGAAGATAGTAATATGCATGGTCAATGTGACCTATCGACACCACACAGCCCGCCCCGCCCCGTCCCCCCCCCCCCCCCCCCCCCCACTCACCTGCCACAGTTCGGAGTATGGCCTATGAGACCTGAGGGGGGGGGGGGGGGGGTGTCATGTGGGTGTTAGCATCGATTGGCGTGAGTGGTGCGAGGCGGCAGGCGCACGAGCGGAAGCTCCATCTCCGTCGGGTTGGCGTGCGAGGGTGCGGAGGATGGCCGCCGGTCCAACTCGTAATCCAAAAACAAGCAAGGGGGAATAATGCATCAGCCAACTTGAGAGTAGCAGTATGGGAGAGGAGGCGGTGTGTGAGCATGCCTTTCCTGAATGCAGACTGAGCCGTCCGAATAAATGAAAGCTCGATCACACGACGGGTCACACTCTTGTGGGAGGGACAAACT
This sequence comes from Schistocerca piceifrons, assembly GCF_021461385.2. Lineage (NCBI taxonomy): Eukaryota > Metazoa > Arthropoda > Insecta > Orthoptera > Acrididae > Schistocerca > Schistocerca piceifrons. Next base: position 383,200,395 of record NC_060143.1, on the reverse strand, counting down.
GTACACTATCAGGTGTACACGGTCAGGTGGTAAATTGCAGCACAAAACGAAGGACAGGGCATCCACGCCTCAAGTACCTGAAATTTCTTCAAAACCTGTGAATGTGGATGATGATCGCGTGCCTGACGAACCCGCAAACTGCAATGGTGAATTGTTGGATGGAGAAAACCCAACCGTAGGTTGAATGGACTCATTAGCGGGTTTGTCAAAAGAACATTGCTCGGGTAGTCCCACTGGGACAGCAGGGGTTGTCAGAGTCTACAAAGGCAGGCTTGCCCCTGTGTAGAGAAATGGTTTGCAATCTTTTATCATAACATCAAATGTTGTCTCACCACTCCAGAGTACTTTGAAGGGGCAAGGTAAGGGGGTTGTAAGGGTTGTCTGACAGTTGTCCCTGATCATGATGCGTGAGTAAGAGCTGAGTGTGGTCAGCACGTAAGTGTCAGGTGGGGAATCGCTGACAAGTGGGTGTAGCTGGTTGTTTCTAAATTGTGCACGCATCCTTCCCATAAAGTCTGGGATTGTGTGTTCACTCATGAGTAGCCTGAGGTGGCGCCAAAGTTTTGACAGAGTGCGGTCCTCCAGGTGCTCCTCATACAGTGATGAGAAGGTAAGTTGGTCCAATATCGTTTTCTTGGCAAACTCTTACTTCAGTGATGGTGGAGGCAAAAGTATGAGATCACAAATTAAATATGAGTGGTTATGAAGGTGTGTGACCAAACATAGGAACGTGCATCAGTCACTTGATGCACCTCGAAGAGGTGCTCCACAAGTGCGAACCATGAAACTGGATTGTCCTCGTATATGGGAGATAGCTTGGGTAGGCAGCCAGGAGGTGGAAATGAAGGTGGCTTTGGTGTGTCTTGGAAGGCCTGCAGTCCTGCTGCACAAGAGTTCATTCTGGGACCCGGCATCACTGGAGCAGAATTGTTACTAGCACACACGTTCGGAACAACGGCTGGTTGTAATGTGTCTGAAGACTCCTGAAAACACAAGGCAGCAGGAATGGTCAGTACAATGGGAGCGAACGGGTGAGCGACGCATAATGAGGGCCTGTAAACTGAGCCGGAAATTGCAGGAATAGCACTGACATTGTCCAACATGATGTGGAAGGCAGGCGCGACAAACGCAGATGGTACTGCGGAAGGAGCGAGTGGTTGTATGGTCAGAATCAAGGCCCCCGGTGGATGAAGGAAGGGTGGGGGGGCTGGAGCTTAAAGTGGTAACAATGAGAGTTTTCCACACACACTGGCCATGCACCCTTCGTGCTACGACCATAAAACACTAGCGGTCATACTGTCATAGTACAAAGTTCCTGGGTGAAGAGGCTATGTTGAGTGCACTCGTACCCACGTGGTCGCGAAACTGGGCCACCAATCTGGTGGTTTGTTCTGGCGAACTGGATGCATAAAAATGTCTGTTACTGATTTGTGAGGAAGGTGAGGCTGGCGTAGCTTGGTAATAGTTGACTGCATGTGCGTTTTTCACAAATGATGGCATTGCACACAGCACTACTGTAACTGATGTCGTGGCACGTAGAGGATCAAAGCACATGTGAAAATTTCGGTTCCTTCGAACTTTGTACAAGTGACTGATCGTCACACTATATAGTAGATCATCCACTTCACTTTTTACTTCTTGTTGTGCATAATCCAGCGAAACAAAGCCTGAGTCCATTGTTTGAGGTAACTGCGTAACATTTGGTCATTGTGGAGTTGCTAAAGTAGAGGTTATCCTCATCGAAGATTGTAGATTTTCGTCTGTTAGCTGCAAAATAACCGACGGTGGAGGGTTTTGTTGGCCTGGTCATAGGAGCTGGGCCTTCAAATCTTCATAAAGGTTGTTTAGTGATGTAGCCATGGTGTCGGACATGAAACCTGTTGATTCTATATGACCGGTGCAGAAGCCACGGGAGACATAGAATTTTTTTTCTGAGGTCACCAATATGGGATTCTGGATACGGATTGTAAGATACGTAATAAACAGTTCCCAAGTTTTCTATATACACATATATTTTACCATAAAGGCTGATACACATGAATACTGCATGAAGTACAAAGGCAGACTGAATTAAACATGGCAGCTCGTTAGAGCAGTTAGTATTCCAGAGATTGTAATTTGTGTGGTCGATGTGACCTATCGACGCCACAGGCTAACCAGTATACTAATATACAGATGACTTGAAAAAAGGATTTTTGAATAAATTTTTGTTGTAAACAGAACAAGCTAGAACAAAAGTGAATTCTTAAATGGACCACTCTGTAGAGAAGGGGTGGTTGAAAGATTTCTGTGAAAAACAACTGATATAATCAATCCACTTCAATAAACCATTTGATGAGTTTACATAAATAGATGCATTAAAGATGAGATAACCAGGAAACATGCAAAGGGGTCACTATATAAGCCAGAAAATTTCAATTGGCATTTTTAAAAATATAAACTAGATGGGGCGTTAGAAAGGAATGAAAAATATAGCTTAAATCAGTATGGATGTGATGAGAATCAGAATATGGGGTGGAATTAAAATGTAAACAATCCAGTTATTTGTGGATGAAGAGACTGGAGGAAACAGAAGAAATAACAATTATCAAGGAAGAGGGGAGAGAAGAGAACCACATGGAATGATAGAAATTGGAATGTGATTAGGACACATGAAAATAGAAATACACGTTGGGAGTAGAATAACAGACTGTTTAACCACAGTACATACATACATACATTAATCCTTGTTCCATAGGTCATGAATACGACATTTCATAATGATGTGGAACGTTGTCACTTTAACATAAGTTTTCTTTACACTACTTCATATCTGAGAATTCATCTATTGAGAAGGAGTTGTCATTCAGAAATTCTTTTAAATGCTTTTAAATGTTGGTTGGCTATCTGTCAGACTTAACACTATTTTGCAAATGACCAAAGATTTTTGTGGCAGCATAATTCACCCCTTTCTGTACCAAAGTGAGATTTAATCCAGAATAGTGCATATCATCCTTTCTAGTGTTATAGCTATGCTCTTTGCTGTTATTTTTGAATTGCGATAGATTATTAATGACAAATTTCACAAGTGAATATTTGTGCTTCCAAGGTACTGTGAATATCCTGAGTTCTGAAAGGTGATCTTGGGTGGGCTCCAGCTATTATTCTGATTACACGATTTTGTGCAATGAATACTTTCTCTCTTATGATGAATTGCCCCAAAATATGATGCCGTATGAAAGCAGTGAATGAAAATAGGCATAGTAGGCTAATTTTCTGACATGTTTATCACCAAAATTTGCAGTAACTCTAATAGCATAAGCAGCTGAACCTAACCGTTTCAGCAGATCATCGATGTGTGCTCCCAATTCAATTTCTCATCAATGAACACACCTAAAAATTTTGAGTATTCTATCGTAGCAACAGACTTCCATCCATAGTCTATATCTATCAATGGTGTTATGCCATTTACTGTACAGGATTGTATAAACTGTTTTCTCTTGGTGAGAGTCCATTTGCAGAGAACCACTTAATAATTTTCTAAAAGACATTATTTGCAATTTCCTCAGCTGATTCTTGTTTCTTGGGTGTGATTACTATACTTGTATCATCAGCAAAAAGACCTAGCTTTGCATCTTCATGAATATAGAGTGGCAAGTCGTTAATATATATTAAGAACAATAAGGTACTCAAGACTGAAACCTGTGGGACACCATTCTTGATACCTCCCCAGTTTGAGGACTCTGCTGGTTTTTGTAGACTATCTGTACTGTTAATTTCAACCTTCTGCATTCTTCCCACTAAGTATGATAAACCATTTGTGCACTGACCCACTCATACCACAATACTTAAGCTTATCTAGAAGAATTTCATGATTAACACAATCAAAAGCCTTAGAGAGATCACAAAATATCCCAATGGGTGATGTTCAGTTATTCTTGCATTTAATAGAAAGCATATATAGCATTTTCTGTTGAAAAGCCTTTCTGAAAACCAAACTGACATTTTGTTAGTACATACTTCATTTCTGCAAATATGTGACACTACTCTTGAATACATTACTTTTTCAAGGATTTTGGATAAAGCTGTCAGAAGTGAGACTGGATGGTAGTTGGTTGGTTGGTTGTTTGAGGTTAAAGGGACCAAACAGCAAGGTCATCAGTCCCTTGTTTCAAATAGACTCCATTCTGCTAACGGGACATCTCAGAAAAGTCAGAACAATAAAACGGAAAAAGGGGAAACGTAAAAGGGCAGTCACGTTGTCATTAGTAAAAACAAATGAGGGAAGTTGGCAAGAGAACGAACCCAACACTATGCTGAAGCAGCATAGGCAAGACCACCTGTGACTTAAAAGGTACAACTGCTATAATGCAGAAAGTACGTATGGGAACAGAAAAACTAACCAAGCCTTAAAAAGAAGGGGTAAAAACAGAGTAAAAGGGGAAGAAAAGAGGATTCCGGTCAGGGAGGTGAATCGGGAATCTCTGAACACTGCCTACATTGGGAGACACCCAAACACTCACCGCCCTGCCCCAACACCAGAGGGAGATTAAAAACTTTAAAACTGAGAATAAAAACCACTCTCCCGGAGGAAACCTAGAACCAGAGAGACCATCCGGGAATCGTCAGCCAACATCAAAGGTAAAGTGTGGGGGAGTCTGTACTTAGCACGCAGAGCCAAAAGAAGGGGGCATTCAACCAAAATGTGGGCCACTGACTGGAAGGCTCCACAACCACATAGCGGGGGTGGCTCATCACGCAAAAGGAAACCATGGGTCAGCCTGGTATGGCCAATGCGGAGACGACACAGTGTGGTCGAGTCCTTGCGGGAGAGGCGAAAGGAAGAACGCCATGGGCCTGGATTCACCTTAATTGCACGAAGTTTATTAGACAGTGGAGTAGCCTCCCAAGAATTGGCCCATGACTGTGCAAAGTGGGATTTGATGTGAAGCCGTAAATCCGCTGCAGGAGGGCTTACAGAAAATGGGGGGTAAGTAACTGCTCCCCCAGCCAAATGATCAGCGAGCTCATTACCCGGGATACCCACATGGCCCGGGACCCATAGGAAGTCAATGGAACAAGTAGCACGGTGAAGATCAGCGAGATGGTCATGGATGGCAGAGACCAAGGGATGGCGCGAAAAACACCGGTCAATAGCAAGAAGGCCACTCATCGAGTCCGTACATAACAAAATGCGGTTGTGTTGGGATTGTTTAATAAAGGTAAGGGCCCGGGAAATTGCCATCAATTCCGCAGTAAACACCCCACATGAGGGTGGCAGCAGATGATTTTCCGTTCCAACAAAGTACGTGAAGGCATACCCAACATGATCAGCAGATTTAGAGCCATCAGTGTAAAAAACAACAGCATCCCGAAACTCCCATAAAATTTGGCGGAAAAAGGAACGGAACACCACCGGGGGGATGGAATCTTTCGGACCGCGGCGGAGATCCATCCGAATTCGAGGCCGAGGAACTAACCAAGGAGGGGTGGAGGGGAGGGAGCGAGGAAGACAGGACAAAGAAGGAAGCCGAAAATCACGGTTAAGAGACGCAAGGCGCAGCCCAACCGGTAAACCCGCCCGAGGGCGGGAGTCGGGCGGGCGACGTCCATGGTCTGGGAATAGGATAGAATAGGAAGGATGAGTGGGAGAAGAACGGATAGTAAGGGCATAAGACACCAGAAGCTGGGACCGCCGAACAGAAAGGGGGGGGGGGGATCCCAGCTTCAACCAGGAGACTATCAACAGGGCTAGTAGGGAAGGCACCAGTGGCCAAACGGATACCACGATGGTGGACTGGATCCAGCACGTGCAGTGTGGAAGGAGCAGCTGAACCATAAACTTGACAACCATAGTCCAAACGTGACAGAACTAGAGCACAATAAAGACGGAGGAGGAGGGAACGGTCCGCACCCCAAGAGGAGTGGGCAAGGAAGCCAAGGACATTGAGTTTACGGAAACATCCTACCTTCAGGAGTCTGATATGGGGCAGCCAAGTGAGCTTGTTGTCGAAAAGAAGACCCAGGAAACGAAACTGTGGGACCACAGACAATCGTTGTGCAGCGAGCTAGAGCTCTGGATCAGGGTGGATCGTAGTACGGCGACAGAAGTGGACCACCCGCAATTTTAAAGGAGAGAATTGAAACCCGTGTGAGAGGGTCCATGCACAGGCACGCCGTATAGCCACCTGGAGCTGCTGTTCTGCAGATGGCATCGAGGAGGAACTAACCCAAATGCAGAAATCATCCACATACAGGGCAGGGGCGACCAAAGGACCGACAGAGGCCACAAGTCCATCGATAGCAATGAGGAAAAGAAGGACACTCAAGACAGAACCCTGTGGGATGCCCGTCTCCTGGGTCCGTGGAGAACTAAAAGCAGTACCAACTCTAACTCTGAATGACCGATGGATCAGGAACTGGCGGATAAAAATCGGGAGTGGGCCCCGAAGACCCCACTGATGAAGGGTTAGTAAGATGTGATGGCGCCAGGCCGTGTCATAGTCCTTGCGAAGGTCAAAAAACACTGCAACCAAATGGCGGCGCTGGGAAAAAGCCTGCCGAACTGCGGATTCCAAGCGAAGTAAATGATCGATTCGAGATCGTCCCTCTCGAAAGCCACACTGGTAAGGGGACAATAGATCCCGAGATTCGAGGACCCAAGTGAGCTGACGGGCTACCAGTCGTTCAAGTAACTTACAAACAACATTGGTCAAACTAATTGGCCGATAGCTGTCAACAGATAGGGGGTTCTGACCAGGCTTAAGGACAGGAACCACAATGCTATCCCTCCACTGAGAAGGGAAGTCACCCTGGAGCCAGATACGGTTAAACACCCGAAGAAGATGGTGCCGTTGTGGAGCACTGAGATGTTGAAGCAGCTGGTTATGAATAGAATCTGGGCCAGGGGCCATATCATGAGAAGAAGATAGAGCAGAAAGAAATTCCCATTTAGTAAAAGGTTCGTTGTAAGATTCTGACTCACAAGTGGTGAAACATAAGGTGAGAGCTTCAGCCTGCTGTTTTTGATGAAGGAAAGCAGCTGGATAGGAGGCCGACACTGATGCCACTGCAAAATGGGTCGCAAGATGTTCTGCGAGAACTAATGGGTCCGTACAAATGCCATCTGGGAGGTGAAGGCTTGGGAGGGTGGACTGCCGATGGCAACCTTGGAGAGAGCGAAGTGTAGCCCATACCCGTGACAGAGGTACAGTGGAACCAAGGGAAGAAACGAATCGTTCCCAACATATCCGCTTGCTCTGTTTGATTAAATAACGGGCTTTAGCGCGAAGGCGCTTAAAGGTAGAAAGGCTGGCTACGGATGGGTGCCTCTTAAAGTGTTGCAAAGCTCGACGGCGATCACGGATAGCAATGGCAATGGCCGTACTCCACCACAGGACTTGCCGACGACGAAATTGTCCAGATGAGCGCGGGACAGCAAGGTTAGCAGCGCGAACAATCGCGTCAGACACGTCACGTAGGACGTCATCAATACAACCCAACAAAGAGGGAGAAAACTCGACCTGTGCAGTGTATAGAGGCCAATTGGTGCGGTGGAAAGACCAACGAGGTAACCTGTCCATCGGGGAGCGGGAAGGGAGCGTGATAATCAACGGGAAATGGTCACTATCACAAAGATCGTCGTGTGGCGACCAGTGTAATGAAGGGAAGAGAGAGGGAGAAGAAAGAGAAAGATCAATGGCAGAAAAGGTACCATGACCAGCACTGAAATGAGTAGGGGAGCCATCATTAAGAAGGCACAGGTCGTGGTCTGCAATAAATTGGTCTATAAGAAAACCTCGTCTAGATGGAAAGGCACTGCCCCACAAAGGATGATGAGCATTAAAATTCCCAAGGAGGAGGAAGGGAGGAGGAAGTTGCTGAAGAAGGGTGGTTAAGGCAGCAGGTGTAGGAGTCCTGTCAGGAGGGAGATAAAGATTGCAAACTGTGACTGCAGAGTCTAAGTGGACCCTAACAGCAACCGCTTCCAATGTAGTTTGGAGAGGAATCCACGTGCTAGCAATGCCTGTACGGACCAACGTACAAACGCCACCAGAAGCCCGCAAGGGTGCGACCCGATTTCGACAGAAAAAACGGAACCCACGGAGGGTCGGTGAGTGAGCATCAGTAAAATGAGATTCCTGGAGAACCACACAAGCTGCTGAGTAGGACGAAAGAAGGGATTTCAATTCTGGAAGGTGACGATAGTAGCCATTACAATTCCATTGGAGAACCACAGAACGATGGTTTAAATGAGGGCTGAACACGCTAAATCCAGTCATACTGCCGGGTCCCCACCCGTCACCGACAAGGAGGGGGCGACATCCATAAACGACAGGTCAGAATCCGGTTGTGAAGTCAGGGAAGGGACCTCCGGTGACACCAGAGGCTCTTTGTCCCGGGACTTACGTTTCTTCTTCTTTTCAGGCTGAGATCGAGGAGGGCTGTGTGGCATAAAGGAGCCAGCTGCAGCAAGATCAGGAACAGAAAGAGACCGGGCGACCTGGGGGCCGATAGACCGCGGCTCTCGCGGTCGCCGCGCTGCAGCAGACCTTTGACCTGGAAGGTGCCGGGAAGGGGCATCCCGGGAGAGGCGCCCTTGACCGGCAGACGCCGAAGGAGTGGGACACTTCTCCGGCTGGGGAGGGGGAGCAGCGCCCAGAGGAGAAGGTGTGGGAGCCGCAGGGGAGGGGGGAAGGAGAGGGGTCCAGGATGGGTGTAAGGAAGGGGGAGGAAGGGATGAAGATGTAACCAAGGCGTAACTAGATGTCATGGACACAGGGAGCAATCATGCATATTTCTTACGGGCCTCTGTGTAGCTTAAATGATCAAGGGACTTATACTCCTGTATCTTTTTTTCTTTCTTATAGACTGGGCAATCTGCTGAACGTGGAGAATGACTACCATGACAATTTACACATACAGGAGGGGGAACACAGGGACTCCTCTCATGGAGTGGACGTCCACAGTCACCACAGAGAGGGTCCTGGGAACAGCGAGAAGACATGTGGCCAAAACGCAAGCACTTAAAACACCGCATAGGAAGTGGGATGTACGGCTTCACATCACAGCGATAGACCATAATCTTAACTTTCTCAGGAAGGGTATCCCCTTCAAAGGCCAGGATAAAGGCACCAGTATCAATACGATTATCTTTAGGACCCTCTGAACATGCCGAACAAAGTGAACACCCCGCCGTCCGAGATTGTCCCGAAGTTCCTCATCAGTTTGAAGGATGAGGTCCCTGTGAAAAATCACTCCTTGTACCATATTTAGAGACTGGTGAGGGGTAATGGACACGAGAATTGTGCCAAGATGGGTACAGGCACGAAGGGCCACAGATTGGGCAGCCGAAGCAGTTTTTATCAGCAACGAACCCGACCGCATCTTGCTCAGGGAGTCCACTTCGCCGAACTTGTCTTCAATGTGTTCCACAAAGAATAAAGGTTTGACACTGGTGAAAGTATCTCCATCAGTCCTGGTGCAAACTAGATAACGGGGGAAAGGTTTTGCCCCTAGACGACGGGCCTGACCCTCCTCCCAGGGGGTAGCCATGGAAGGGAAGGCCGAAGGGGCAAGAGAAGCAGCACTTGAGGAATCAGTACCACGCAGAGAGACGGCCGCAGAAGAGCGGCCAGAGTTTTGTACCCATATGCGTTTCATCTGCATAGCGTCCGCCCTGATACCACCCACTCCGATCAGGGGCTCTCCTCACGGGCGCCACCCAGCCACAGCAAGGGCCGTCTGGCACGGCGGCAATTGCCGGGAGTTCCGATGCTCCAGGATGACGAGCAACCACTCCAAGGCATGCATGAGGAGGTCACAGCTCAGGTATCAGAAGTGTGATCCCTGTGTGTTCAGGGGGCTCAACCAAAAGGGTACATAGCGACCCCACCACACGGGCTGGCTACCGTGCTGGCTATGCACCCTAGCATCAGACAACGACATAAAAGAAAAGGTGGAATGTACTAGGAGGGTGCACGTCGGAGACACTAGGTAAGGTGCTCTTCCCCAAATGGCTCACACTACGGAAGAGAAATTTTGGAATGGAGGTCAAACTCCAGAGGGGGACCAAGGAATGCCAAAAGGAGGAGATGATTACGCAACAAAGCCGGAGTGTAAAACCAACAGAACCAGGAGGATAGCGGGGGCCAACATAAGCAAAGACACCAATAGAGGGAGAGGAGAGGGCGAGGGGAAAGGGGCATGGAGGGGAAAGGAGGGGAAGGGAAAAGAAATTCAGCCCGGGAGAGAAAAAAGGCTGCAATGGCTCGGGGCCCCGTGCTCGCCACGCACGTATCCACAAAAGAGTTGTGGACCCCCTGGGGGGTGGATGGTAGTTGTTAGCATCGGATCTATCCCCTTTTTTGTGCCATGGTTAAACAATAGCATATTTCAGTCTATCTGGAACAATTCCATGTTTCACTGAGCTACTACAAACGTGGCTGAGAATCCTATTTACTTGTTGGGAACAAGCTTTTAGTACTCTGTTGGAAATGCCATCAATTCTATGTGAGCTTTTACTTTTTAATGAATTTATTATTTTCCTAATTTCAGTAGGAGAGGTGGGTTGAATTTCTATTTTATCAAATTGTGTAGGTACTGCCTCTTACACATACTGCCTAGCATTTTCTAATCAATAGCTGGAACCTATTTTCTCTTAAACACTTAAAAAATGATTATTAAAAATGTTTTCTACTTCTGAATTCTTGATAAACTTTTCATTCTGTTTGATAGAAATACAGTCTTCCTGTGCTGTTGGTTGCCCTGTTTCCCTTTTCACAATATTCCAAATTGTTTTAATTTTATTATCAGATGTGCTAATCTCAGACATAATGCACATACTTCTGGACTTTTTAATAACTTTTCTTAATACAGTGCAGTAATTTTTATAATGTTTCATTGTTTCGGGATCATTACTCCTCCTAGCTGTAAGATACATTTCTCTTTTCTGTTTAAGATATTTTTATCCCTTTAGTAAGCCATGACTTTTTACATGGTTTCTTACAATTATATTTCATTGTTTTCTTAGAGAAACTGTTTTCAAATATACTCACCAAGGTATCATGAAATAGGTTAAATTTTAAATTAGCATCATGTTCCCTGTACACCTCATCCCAGTCTAACTGTTGCAAGCTTTCCCTAAAAGTTTGAAGTGTTAAATCGTTAATGGAATGCACTATTTTGGAGGACTGTTTTGCATTACTGTATGGAGCTACATCGTATACTATAACTAGCTGTGCATCTGGATCAGACAGACCATTCTTAACACGAAAAGATTTTATTTGATTAAATTTATCTTGGTCTATGAAAACATTAATTATCAGTGCGCTGCTTTCCTGTACCACCCCGGTAGGAAAATCAATAACTGATGTCAAATTGAAAGAACCAAGTAATACTTCAAGGTCAAGCTTTCTATCTTACTCTTTCAGAAAATCTACATTGAAATCCCCACAAACAATAATTTGCTTTCCTATGTCTGACAGGTAGCACAACAAAGAATTCAAGTTTTTCAAAAGTAGTTGAAAATTTCCCAATGGGGACCTATACACGGCTACAATTATAAAATTCCCTTTATTTAGTTTAAGCTTACATGCACATGCTTCTATGTGTTGCTCTACACAAAATTTTTTAGTTCCCAAATTTTTCACACTATGACTGATTTTAACATTTGTGGCAACTTGTCCTCTCTCCATAGTGCCTCTACTTACATGTGCTGAAAGTTTATATCCACCTACATTACCATTTACAAACCTGTGACTACATGATGTTCAAACAGGCACAGTACATCTATTCCACCCTCAGTTTCTAAATCTTCTATACAAACAAGAAGCTCATCTACTTTGTTTTTCAACCCCCTGATATTCTGATGCAATATATTAACATTATTTTTTACTGTGCTTTTATGTGAATCTTGTGACATACTAAATTTATTTTTCACTGTACTGTTATGAGAATCTTGTGATATTTTCACATCTCTAGTACCTGCCTGTCTGAACTTCTTATTAAGCTTTATTTTAATCAATTTAGGATAATTGGATACTGATCTTAGCCTAAAAAAGTACTCCCATGAGTTTCAGTGACCCCCCCCCCCCCTCATTAAAGATTTTGCTATCATCCAAGCCAGTTTACCCTTCCCTTTCCTATTGAGATGCAAGCCATGTCTTGTGAAGTCCCACCTACCACTACCATCAACAGGAACCAAACCTATGCTTGACAAAGTAGCTGCCCAAAGCAGCTGATCTAGCTCCATATTGACCCTCCTGAAAGACCTGTTCAATTGAGGACAGTCATACCGCATGAAAGCAGGAAGCAAACCAACATTTGTATGGTTTGTTGCAGATGCTTTTTTTTCTTTTTTTTTCAACAGTTGGTTTCCTAGTGAAGGTCTGTTGAGTGCTGACTACACTTACATCTTCTTGAGCCTCTTCCTTAGCTGACTGAGGTAGCAAGGCAAATCTGTTGTTTGTGCCAATGATGAAAATTGAGGTAATGATCAGGTAAATTAAAGATTGTCCCATTAGGAGCCTGTCAGTTTTGAGCAAGGAGAAACAAAAGAAATCAGACTAATTATTATAACAGAACTTATGAGAGAAGGAGAAATTTTGAACAATACTAGCAACAAAACAGAAATTGGGACATGCGTGGAATGAATAGATTACATTTTGATACTAAGTTTACAAGGCAATGAATATTGATATGAGAAGAAAAGCAGAGAAATGTTGTGACTCTTCAAAGCTTTCCCGATGGATGCATTGTAAATAGTCTTCACGGGTTTGCCACCGGATCCATTGTGCAAATTCCACAATATTTCCTTCTGTCAACTGTCCGACATCTTCAGGTGGTTCAACCTTGCTTGTGGCTAGGTATGACTGACAGTATCCGCACACCGACACCCCATTTTTAGAACATACACGGGAAGAATGCACAGCTGTGGAAATTGTGCATGTGCAGTGATCACCCTATTCAGACATCCTCTGCCGAAAATCGCAGAGCAGCTCTCCCATGCATGCGCTGTACGCTGCATTTGTCAACAGTGCAGCCAGATGATAGTCACCAGCGGCCATACTAGGCCAGTGCTATGATGGGCCTGTTATCAAAAAATCTTGATTTTCGCATCGTGATTTAATAGCAGCCAATGCAGGGTTCCAGGCTGTGCTCAGTAGAAATCCTGTATCCTTGTTGATGAGACTATTGGCTGTACAGATATGTATTACTTCCTTAATGACACAGTCCCAGGAAGATGATGCCAGGGATAAAACTTCTGTCTTTTCATAAGTCATATGATGTCCTGTATTAATAGTAGGGAGGATAGCAAAAATGTTGCAGAAGAGGTTGAAGAGAAAACAGGCAGCAAGACAGAACTATGGAGAGAGTTAGGTAGAATGTTGTATGTAAAAGTAAAAGGTAAAATGTCAGAGGAGGGTAGCTATGGTGACAGTAATGAACATAATCAGGGAGGCCAGAACTGTGATAGGAAGGCACGTGAGAGTGAGAGTTTACCAGTTGATATTTAGTAGAGTGGTGAACAGTTGTGAGGGTTAGAAGGAATATGAAAAATACATAAATAATGAAATGTTGAAGGTAGCTTGAGATCATTATGGAAGTAGTGATAGTGGAAGATGATACTGACATACTGGGAAGTCCATACATTTATATTGAAACTAATAAACGGTAAGGTAACTGATCGATAGAGGGAGTCCAATTTGTGGCATGTCTGAAGAATTAAGGAACAAAGTAACAAGCACTCCAGATTTTGTTGAGTTACCTGTCATAGGGATTAAGATTTAGAGGAGCTGCAGGGAGACATAGTAAAATAATCAACAAAATATATTACTATCATTTAATATATCTAAAAACAAAGATGATGAGACTTACCAAACAAAAGCGCTGGCAGGTCGATAGACACACAAACAAACACAAACATACACACAAAATTCAAGCTTTCGCAACAAATGGTTGCTTCATCAGGAAAGAGGGAAGGAGAGGGAAAGATGAAAGGATGTGGGTTTTAAGGGAGAGGGTAAGGAGTCATTCCAATCCCGGGAGTGGAAAGACTTACCTTAGGGGGGAAAAAAGGACAGGTATACACTCACGCGCACACGCGCACACACAAGCAGATATGCTGCTTGTGTGTGTATGTGTGGATGGATATGTGTGTGTGTGTGTGTGTGTGCGCGCGTGTATATACCTGTCCTTTTTTCCCCCTAAGCTAAGTCTTTCCGCTCCCAGGATTGGAATGACTCCTTACCCTCTCCCTTAAAACCCACATCCTTTCATCTTTCCCTCTCCTTCCCTCTTTCCTGATGAAGCAACCGTTTGTTGCGAAAGCTTGAATTTTGTGTGTATGTTTGTGTTTGTTTGTGTGTCTATCGACCTGCCAGTGCTTTTGTTTGGTAAGTCTCATCATCTTTGTTTTTAGATATATTTTTCCCACGTGGAATGTTTCCCTCTATTATATTACTATCATTTAAAATTGATGACATACTGTACCATTAATCAGGAATGTTTTGTGATGCCTGATCTGAGCAAGGAAATTATTTTGGGGATGAATGGAACTGCCAAAGCTAAAGTATGATTCTGTTGGACAACCAAAGAATTACACATCACAGAACCAAGAATTGGTATTTCTTCTCAAACAAAATTGATTATAGTAAATGGTACAAACAGCAGTAATCAAATCATGAGGGCAAAGTTTTTAGATGACAGAGGATACACTGAAGAAGAGGAAGATAGTTTAAGTGAGAGGGAAGGTCTAGAATATTGTCAATTTAGTTGAAATCAAAGCAGAAATTGCATAAAAACTTAATGAGAGTCAGAAAGAGGATTGAAATAAATTTTTATGGGAGATCTGTAGAGTTTTCAGTGAGAAACCAGGAGGAGTAATGATTACCAGTGTAAACTCATGTTAAAACCCCATGAACCATTTTTTGTTAAATGCTAGGAATACTCCTGTGTGGAAGGGAGCACTAGAAAGAGAATTAAAGAATATGGAAAGTTGGGGAATTATAGAAAGGAATTGCATTGAATGCAATAATCCAGTAAATGTGAGTGTAAATGAAACAGTGAATAAGCCTTGTATTGTATTACAGGCACTTACTTAAAATATTAGAGAGATAATCTGATAATCCTGAGAGAATAGAAAAACTATTGCGTAAATTTAAAGGTGTGACTTACATGACCAGTCTTGATCTTACCTCAGGGTTTCATCAGACATACTTTAAACCAATTCTAGAAATTCACTGTTTTTATGTCTGGTGGCAGTTACCAAAAATACTGTGTAGTATCATTTACGTTGAACATTTTTGTTGCAGAGTTTATAAGAGGATTAGATTTTGGTCTGAGAAAGGAATTATTTGCTGGATTCATAATTTATGTAGATGATATTTCAGTTATTGGAATGACTTGGGAAGACTACTTTGAATAATTAAGGGCAGTGGGGCAAAAGTAAAGGGATGAGGTATTCATTAAAGTTGGAAAAGTGTACACTTGCTGTGAAACAGCTAAAATTTCTTGGTCACAGCATTACAGAAGGAATTTTGCCTGGCAGTGGTAAGATATAATCCATAGAAAAATTTCCTGCCCCTACATCAACAAAGCAGTAAAAATCATTCTTTCGGTTAGCTGGTTTTTGTAGAAAATTTGTATTATTCAGACTTGGAATGCTACTTGTTTGAATAATCTTCTGAGGAAAAGTGTAATGTGAGAATGGAGTAAAGAATGCCACCAAGGTTTCAGAATTTTACACAGACCTGATCTGACATAAGCAGGTTGCCTTAAGCCAAGCAGTAATGACAGTGAAGTGGGATGTTACTTATCATATGTGAAAGTAATAAATGGAACGTTAGAACATCATTGTGTAGTATTTGCAAGCAGAACATTAAAAAGTGTGAGAATTACTCTGTAACAAAAAATAAATTACTGTCAGTACTCTGGGCTCTTACCAAGTTTAGAAACTATTGACTGGGACATAAAACTAGAATATATTCTGATCACAGGTTAAGTTATTCAAAGAACTGCAGGTTGTATCACAGTAGAACTACTAGGTGGCCCTTTTCTGAAAATAATTTGATCATTCAATCAAATACATAAAAGGAAAGAAAACTATAATTGTGGATGCATTTAGATTAGATTTACTTTAATTCCAATTGATCCGTAGTGACGAGGTTCTCCAGGATGTAGAAATGTCAGATTGTTTAGATTAAATGTGAACAGAGAAGAAATTAGAAAGAAAATGGTTTCAGGATTAAGCATGGGAAAGGAATTGAAAATGAAAGAAAACAGGAGGATTTGTAATGAGACAAGGAGAAACCAAAACTATGATGGAAATTGGAAGATTGTGAAAAGTTATTTGGGAAAAAAAAGGTAATCAAAATGTGAAACAATATTATAAAGTTTATAAGGTAGTATTATTTAGGAGAAACAGTCCAGACAGTGATAAGGAGAAGCTGTGTGGCCAGAATAGTATATAGATAGTCTAAGAAAGTATGTATATAAAAGATAAGGACATAATCGAACTTTGAAGTGTATCCAAAAGAGTAAAGAAAATTTAGATTCTTATAACTCAAAGGCTAGAAATATTTTAGCTACTTGAGGCAGATGTCAATGTGTAAAGTCCAGTAAAGAAACTAGGAAGAATAAATGCAGAATTTTATTTCAAGGCAGCATATGGAACTGGTAGGATTTGTTTGGACAGTTACCAAAAGCAAGGGGGAGTGGGTACGGTGACATCTTTGTTAAGGTTGGTTTAATTTCAAAATGCATAAAGTTATATTCTATAAAGAAAGCAGCCAGCAAAACATAATAAAAAAATTAAAAATGATTCTTTTGGAAAAATGGGTGTCTCAGAAGCTATTCTTTCTTATAAGCATAGTTCTAAATTGTGGATAAGTTTTATAGAGGAGGAAAATATAAAGTGCATACAGGGTATCCATAATGAAAATTCCAGTTTCAAAACACTGTAGAAAGTGAAACACTGCTCACAATGTCATCAAATTTGAACAGCATGTTATTGACACAGTGAGAAATGTCATGAGAGGAGAAAAAAATATAAACAAAAATTTTACCAATACATGGTGCTGTAATTGTCTTAATGTAAATGGGGCTAGCTGCAAATGACAGATGATTTACAACATGATGGCTAGGCTATGGTTTGAGCTGCACATTACACCATCCATACTGATCAGTACGCCTCATGACTGCACAAGTTAATCAGTTAACAGTTGTGGCACTGTCAGTACGGTAAGCCCATCCGTTAGGACAAGGTCACACCAGATAGGGTGTAAAACATTGATTTTTTTATTGTCCTTAGGCCAAAGACCACATAAGAAGCAAAGTGATATTGGGTTCTAATTGTCATGAGACTGGCACAAGGCATGTTCAGTTTGCTGTCCCCTATATTCTGCATCAAGTTGAAACTGAGAAACTGCAAGTTCCACAACAGATTGGAGTGTCTCGGGGGTCATTTCAGAATGTGTTGTGGAATGCATGACTTGATTCAGCTGTGTTTGTAATTGGAGCACTGAACACAACATCTTTCAGACAGCAACACAGCAGAAAGCATATGGATTAAGATTATGTGATCTGGATGGCCAGGCCGTAGGGGATGACAACTGATTACACCATTTCTGAAATACCTTTACAGCGACTGCTTCCCTGGTGGAGCAACATGCAGAGGAGTTCCATCTTGCATAAAAATTATTCTATCCACACATCCACATTGTTGAAAGGTTGGAATGACTTTGGTGTGCAAGAGACTTTCATAGTGTATATGAGAGACATTACAGGTAACAGGACATGCATGACTCATCTCCTCAAAAAGCTATGGCCCTACAATAAACAATGCTATCAACCCCCATGACACTGTCACCTTTGTCATGTGAAGTGGAACCAGTTGATGTGCATGTGGATTTTCTGTTGCCCGTATTCTTCTTCTCTACATCTACATCTACGTGATTACTCTGCTATTCACAATAAAGTGACTGCAGAGGGTTCAATGAACCACCTTCATGCTGTCTCTCTACCGTTCCACTCTCAAACGACACATGGGAAAAATGAGCACTTCAATTTTTCCACGCAAGCCCTGATTTCTCTTATTTTATCATGGTGATGATTTCTCCCTATGTAGGTGGGTGCCAACAGAATATTTTTGCAATCGGAGGAGAAAACTGGTGATCGAAATTTCATGAGATGATCCTGTCACAACGAAAAACGCCTTTGTTTTAATGATTGCCATTCCAGTTCATGTATCATGTCTGTGATACTATCTTCCCTATTTCGCGATAATACAAAATGAGCTGCCCTTCTTTGTACTTTTTTTTATGTCATCTGTCAGTCCTACCTAATGCGGATCCCACACTGCATAGCAGTACTCCAGAATAGGGCAGACAAGCGTAGTGTAAAGAGCCTCTTTGGTAGACCTGTTGCACCTTCTAAGTGTTCTGACAATGAATTGCAGCCTTTGTTTTGCTCTACCCACAATATTATCTATGTGATCATTCCAATTTAGGTTATTTGCAATTGTAACTAAGTATTTCATTGAATTTACAGTCCCCAGATTTGTGTGATTTATTGCATAATCAAAATTCAGCTGATTTCTTTTAGTACTCATGTGAATAACTTCACACTTCTTTATTCAGGGTCAATTGCCAGTTTTCGCATCATACAGATATCTTATCTAAATCATTTTGCAAGTCGTTTTGATCATCTGATGACTTAACAAGATGGTAAATGACATCATCTGCAAACAATCTAAGACAGCTACTCAGATTGTCTCTTATGTCTTTAATATAGATCAGGAACAATAGAGGGCCTATAACACTTCCTTGGGGAACGCTGGATATTACTTCTGTTTTACTCGATGACTTTCCATCTATTACTACAAACTGTGACCTTTCTGACAGGAAATCATGAATCCAATCAAATCACACAACTGAGGTGATACTCCATAGGCACGCAATTTGATTAGAAGATTCTTGTGAGGAACGGTGTCAAAAGCCTTCTGGAAATCTAAAAATGGAATCAATTTGACATCCCCTGTCAATAGCACTTATTTCATGAGTATAAAGAGCTAGTTTTGTTTCACAAGAACGATATTTTCTGAATCCATGCTGACTATATCTCACTAAATCGTTTTCTTTGAGGTACTTCATAATGTTCGAATACAGCATATGTTCTAAAACCCTAATGAAAATCGACATTAGTGATATAGGTCTGTAATTCAGTGGATTACTCCCACTTCCCTTTTTGGGTATGGGTGTGACTTGAGCAATTTTCCAGTCTTTAGGTACGTATCTTTCTGTGAGTGAGTGGTTGTATACAATTGCTAAATATGGAGCTATTTTATTAGCATACTCTGAGAGGAACCTGACTGGTATACAATCTTTACCAGAGGCCTTGCCTTTATTAAGTGATTTAAGTTGCTTTGTTACACTGAGGATATCTACTTCTATGATATGCATATTGATGAGTCCTTCAAGATTGGCCATTCATTGTTCACATCCATGTGAACAAGAAATTTCAGAGTGAACATTTGTCTTGCTTACAGATCAGCAGGAAGCAACTCCTAAAGGTGGGTGATTTTGGATGGATAGCAATCCAGGACCTTTTGTAGGATTTAATACACCATGCTCACATGAATGTCCAGTGTTTGGGCAATTACCTGTGCACTGCATGTTTTCACACCACTGCTCAACCACTTCTGCAATGCTGTGGCCACATCTTTGACAGAAATTGGATCAAATTTTTTCCTCCCTCTGCCACACTGCACTTCATAAGAACCTATCTTTTTGAATTTTGTAAATATTTTCTCGAGCCCCTTAGCAGAAATCGGACCAATGCCATTTTTCATACCCTTGCAAATCCAGAACTTCTGCAGGACTACTACTGCACAGTCACTGTTCTTGTAAAAGAGCAGTATGCTATCATTCATGGAAACAGTAATGTTGGGAATCTGGGACACAAACCAGCTGTGCATCTTTTGGTGACCATATTCTGATGCTTAGCACACTATCCATTGGTCAAATTTTCATAGATTTTTCTTCTTTATTTGTTTATTTTTATTTTGCAAAGTTTCCCTCTGTGTTAATAACATGCTGTTCAAATCTGATGTCATTCTGAGTAATAGTTCTAGTTCTACAGCATTTTGGGACTGGAACTTTAATTATGGGCACCCTGCATTAATATCAGCACACAACCCATCAGACAACCCCACTGAATGGTATATGAGAGAAATTGGTACACTGTGTAGCTCTTATTGTAGTAAGGAATATTCAAATTTTATTGAACAGCTAAATAGTTTTTAGGCTTTACTAAACAGTTCACAACTTTGAATGACTGGATTTTCATCTCATGAGACAACAAATAACAAAAAACTTGCTAAATTAATAACCAAAATGGTAGAATTTGCTGAATGCAAGAGTCTTAACGTACAGAAACAGGACACATTGCAAGGAAAAATATGGAGGAACAGGGTAATGTTAGGAAGCAGAGGCATTGTAGCAGATTGAAAGTAAAGCAGTTTACATGGGGGACATTTGATTCTTGTAAAAAGTTAGCAAAAAATCAATGGCAGTTAGTGGGGAAATTAAGATTTTTTTTTATAGTTATATTGAATGATGCAAAATATTAGAGATTCCTTGACCAATTGCTTATAAGTTAATTTATTGTAAATCAAGAAAGTTATTCAGACTACAAAATATTATACAAGTGAAATCATACAAGTATGGAGCGAAAACTGGTCATTACAATGGAATAGCAACTTTATGCAATTTTGTATATATTTGTAGAATTTCAAGCACACCCACAGGGATCTTAATGCATCAAGTTTGTGCAACACACTAGGTCCACAGCCATGATACCTTTATTTCAAAAACTATCAGTTCCTAAAGTCAATTTATTAATATTCTTCCCATACAATACACACGTTTTATTTTCTTCACAGTGTGATGATACACTGCGTCACACTGAATCTACTTTGTTACAGAAAGATCATGAATGGGATAGGGAAGAATATCAGCTGAGAGATGTTATCATGAGATATCTATTACCTGATTGGGTTGGAACGAATAATTTGTAGTCTATGCGGAAAATGAAAAACATAATGAGAATCAAATATATCACCAGTAATTTTTCTAACAGTTTTAGTAGAGCTATATGCCATGACCTGAAATTACTTGCAAACATATCTATGCACAGAACAATTACAACCAATGACCTTATTTATACTTTATCATGCATTACTACACTTATAATGGTTGTCAGTACACAAATGTTTATCAGTCATTACTTCACTACAATGTTATGGTGAATGAGAATAGATTACTATGCTATCTTATTACAAATTTACTTCCCATGTCTTCTAGGCTCTACATTGCTACTTTACGAAATTAGTTCAGGAGCCAACATTAAGTGTAAATGGTTGTGAAAACATATTGATTTGTTGTTGCTGTGGTATTCAGTCCAAAGTCTGGTTGGAAGCAACTCTCCATGCTACCCTATACTGTGTAAGCTTCTTTATTTCTGAATAACTATTACAACCTGCAGCCTTCTAAATCTGCTTACTGTATTCAAGTCTTGGTCTCCATCTATGATTTTATCTCCCACACTTCCCTCCAATGCTAAATTGGTGATCCCTTGATGTCTCATGATGCCGGCCGGAGTAGCCGAGCGGTTCTAGGCGCTACAGTCTGGAACGGCGCAACCGCTATGGTCGCAGGTTCGAATCCTGCCTCGGGCATGGATGTGTGTGATGTCCTTAGGTTAGTTAGGTTTAAGTAGCTCTAAGTTCTAGGGGACTGATGACCTTAGAAGTTAAGTCCCATTGTGCTCAGAGCCATTTGAACCATTTGTCTCAGGATGTGTCCTATCAACCAATCCCTTCTTTGGGTCAAGTTGTACCACACATTTCTTGTCTCCCCAATCCTGTTCAGTACCTCCTCATTACTTACGTGATCTTCCAATCTAATCTTCAACATTCTTCTGTAGCAAAGTCTTCTTTTCTTTTTTTGTCTAAACTGTTTATTGTCTACATTCCATCTCCATATACGGCTGCATTCCAGACAAATACTTTTAGAAAAGACTTCCTAACACTTAAACCTACATTCAATGTTAACAAATTTCTCTTTTCAGAAATAATTTTCCTGCCATTGCCAGGCTATATTTTATATCCTTGCTACTTCAGCGCCATCAGTTATTTTGCTGCCCAAATAGCAAAACTCATCTACCACTTTAAGTGCCTCGTTTCCTCATCTAATTCTTGAGTTCTGAGCAACAAATAATTTTGAACAAAGAGAGAGAGTATCATGACAGATACAGGGATTAGTGACCACAAATTCGTTGTAGCAAGACTGAATACTGTATCACTCAAATCCACCAAAAACAAAAGTAAAATAAATCTAATTTTTTATTAAAACTCAGATAAAAATTCGCTTGATGCCTTCCTAGGAGACAGTCTGCGCTCCTTCGAAACTGCCTACGAAAGTGTAGACCAGATGCAGCTTAAATTCAAAGAAGTGGTATTGACGGCAATTTGAAGATTTATACCCAATAAATTAGTAAGAGACAGAACTGATCCCCCATGATCCGCAAAACGGATCTGCACGTTGTTGAAGAAGCAACGAAAAAAAAATGCCAAATCCAAAAGAATGCAAAATCTCGAAGATTGGCATTGTTCTTCAAAAGCTCGGAATTTAGCGCGGACTTCTATGTGAGATATTGTGGACTGGCAAGACAGCCAATCCACTAGGAGGAAGCCGAAAGGCACGCGTTTAAGCTCACGCAGGCTGGCGTGAGGTCTGGAACAGGTAAAGTAATTGAGACTAGCAAATAAAGTACGTAGCTGCTGGAATACTTAACTTTAATCCATAATTGGTGAACATCGCTCTTGACAGTATATGTTTTACAGCATCAATAGTAACTGTTAATGGCACCTTGCTAGGTCGTAGCAAATGACGTAGCTGAAGGCTATGCTAACTATCGTCTCGGCAAATGAGAGCGTAATTTGTCAGTGAACCATCGCTAGCAAAGTCGAAGTCGGCTGTACAACTGGGGCGAGTGCTAGGAAGTCTCTCTAGACCTGCCGTGTGGCGGCGCTCGGTCTGCAATCACTGATAGTGGCGACACGCGGGTCCCACGTATACTAACGGACCGCGGCCGATTTAAAGGCTACCACCTAGCAAGTGTGGTGTCTGGCGGTGACACCACATGAGATACTTTTAATAGTTTCCACAATGCAATTCTTTATCGAAATGTGGGAGGGGGCATCAAGAGGGGACACTTTCCCTCATGGAATCTGGGTAAGGACTTTTTATTCATCAAAGAATTCCCACTCATAGCTAGAAATGATAATCTGTGATTGTACTATTCCACAGTTCTAACACTGCCGAGTGGGACAGGAAGTAATGTGCCTTTACCAATGACTAAACAGCATGATAACGTGAAAATGTTACGAACTTTCAGGGATGGTGTAGAGGGGTAATTGTATCAATTTGAGGTAAGGGAACCGAGACCAGAAGCGACTGGTTCTAAAGTATGAGCGAAAATCTTTTTAAGTTTCATCTTAGCCTCGTGCAGCTTTCGAACTAAGGGCCCCAGCTTCCTGACGACGATCATGACATACATAGTTTCCGCTGAATACTTCCCAATACCCTCAGTTAATTTCCCCCGCTGATGAACCAATGATGACACACGTAACATGACGCCAGAGAGTGCAAAAGTTCCTTATCTGCGGTACAGTAATAATGAATTCCATTTACCTGCACAAGTTTCACAAATTGCTGCATTTACGACAGTTGTTCAGAATGATAACCCAACCGTCAGTGCGGGCATGGGATTGTCGCACAAAGTTATGTCGTACCCTTCCTAATATCCCAGGTGTCGTTTGATTAGTGCTGCATGCAGCGAGAATTCTTGCCAAGATATCCTCTTCACTTTCGACAGGCTTCTTGTACACAAGCCATTTCACATGGGCCCACAAGAAGAAATCATGTGGGGTGAAATCTGGTGAATGTGCTGGCCATGGAATTCCTCTTGCTATCGATATTTCAGGGATTGTTTGATCGAGTGAGATGGGCCGTCATCATGATGGAATCACAGCCATTGACAAATAAAAAGCGGGATATGTCCCAGGAACCTGGTTAGCATGTCTCTGATAAACACTGTGTACACTGGTGAATTTAAGCAGGGGGGAAGAATAAAAAAAT
Source organism: Schistocerca piceifrons (assembly GCF_021461385.2). Lineage (NCBI taxonomy): Eukaryota > Metazoa > Arthropoda > Insecta > Orthoptera > Acrididae > Schistocerca > Schistocerca piceifrons. Next base: position 383,176,216 of record NC_060143.1, on the reverse strand, counting down.
GGTTCAAATGGCTCTGAGCACCATGGGACTCAACTTCTGAGGTCATTAGTCCCCTAGAACTTAGAACTAATTAAACCTAACTAACCTAAGGACATCACAAACATCCATGCCCGAGGCAGGATTCGAACCTGCGACCGTAGTGGTCTTGCGGTTCCAGACTGCAGCGCCTTTAACCGCACGGCCACTTCAGCCGGCTGGGAAGAATAAACGGGGCCAGTACACAATCATTGATGATGCCATCTCACATGTTGATTGATAATCTGTGCTGATGGCTCTTTACAACTGAAGTGTGGGAATTCTCATCTTCTCAAACATGACTGTTGCGTCTATTTAGCATTCTGCAGGAAAGTGAGGATCGTATGTAAGGCACTGCAAGAACCATTGGCTGAATGCAAGGTCCGAAGTCACCAGGAGTCAAAGCTTGTACTTCCTGTGCATAGTAGGGATGTAACAGCATTTCTTGTAATACTCACGACACAGTACTCTGCAAAACATTCGTTTCATGTGTAACTGATCGAGTGCTGATTGCAGGCCCTTCATCCATTGGAGAAAACACTTGGTAGTTGTACTGTGGTACCAATTGCCCTGTTTCACGTAATCATTGGAAAAGTCTTGCAAACATGGTGGTAGCCAGGTGTCTTCTACCTGGATGTTTGGTCCCGTTCAACTTTTCCCCTTCTCTGCTGCTTCCATTTGCTTGTCCATAAGTGAAAATTTTACCCGAAAGTTCCGTCAGCGGGTACAGTTCCATTCAGTTAGCGTTGATCGACGTTAGTACTTAATCTTGTAAACACAGACTGCAATCTACTACAGTACAGACATTGTACACAAGGTCAATATACAGTAAGCCACTTGCATTGGATTGCTCGAGTTGTTATCCCAAAATTTTCGCTTGTAACTCTGGACTTGGTTGCTTCGGGACCAGGGTCCGCTATCTCACAGTGATACATTCATCCTTCTCCATCATACCTGAAAGTTTGCAAGTTCGTAAAATTATAACGGAATCACTCCATAGGTCTATAACTTTGGTTTATCTGCTTCTTTTACTGGTTAACGGGAATTACGCATTTTCCTTTGCGCGGTGGTGGTTTTTGCGTAGTCCTGCAGTCATGGCGAATGTGAAGATTTACGGAACATTCCAAAATAATTCACAATAAATTCTCTACCGCTTCCGCCAACAATCCTTACCAAGCTGCAGAAGGGATCAATCCAGAACTGTGACGTTCAGATTCCGGCGGCTATAAACGTATTAACACGATGTGTCGTGGAGTTTTGCAGGCAAACGAAGTCCTACAAATGGAACCAAAGTTGAATAATCATTATTAAATTTTATATAATGTTTCCCACTTTGAGGAGAATTAAAGGTTTCTGATTCTAGTTTTTTTTTTTTTTAGTAATCAACACGATTTTCCCAATTTTTTTGTATTTCAGATTTTTAATTTTCAAAGTAAACAAATATTATTCGAAGAAGTACTCCAGAATTTGAATGAAAATCAGCTTTAAACGAAAGAAACTTAGAAGCCGATATTCTCGGTGTAGCGAAGAAACTTAAAGCACTTAATAAAGGCGAGTCTTCCGGAGCAGACTGTATGCCAATTATGTTTCTTTCGGAGTATATCCATATAATAGCTCCAACTTAGCCATCACATACAACTGCTCACTCGACGAAAGATCCGTACCGTACCTAAAGACTGGAAAGTTGCACATGTCACACCAAAACTGAAAAGAAAACAGGAGTAATCTGCTGAAATACACTGCCCTCTTAATGACGTCGTTTAACAGCAGGATTTTGGGACATATACTGTATTCGAACATGATCAATTACCGCGAAGAAAACGATATATTGATACAAAGGACAAATTCAGAAAATATCGTTCTTATAAAACACAACTAGCTCTTCCTTCACGCGAAGTAATGATTGCTGTCGACAGGAGATTCCAAATAGGTTCCATATTTTTAATTTCCAGAAGTCTTCCGATACCGTTACTTACAAGTAGCTTCTACTCAAACTGCGTTTCTACGGAGCTACGTCTCAAGTATGCGACTGAACTCCTGATTTACTGTCAGGAAGGTCACAGTTCGTAGTAATTGACGGAATGTCGTCGAGTCAAACTGATGTCTGGCGTTCTCCAAGGAACGTTGTAGCCCTCTCCTGTTCTTAATCCATATCAACCATTTATGAGGGAATATGGGCAGTCCTCTTAGATTGTTTACAGATGGTGTTGTCATTTATCATCTAAGAACGTCATCTGAAGATCAAAACGAGTTATGCGAAATTATTTAGACAAGTCACCAGTATGGCGCGAAAAGTGGCAATTGACAGTAAATAATGAAAAGTTTGAGATCTTTCTTGTGAGTTTTAAAAAGAATCCGCTAAATTTCGGTTACACGATAAATGATACAAATCTAAATGACGCCAGTTCACCTAAATACCTAGGGATTGCAATTACCTACAACTTAAATTGGAACGACCACAATGAAAATGTTATGGGGAAAGCGAACCGAATGCGGTATCGGCCATTATCGAATCGGCCGCCTATCAAATACGCACGCCACCAGCTACATCACCGCCTTTCCTACTGCCGCCACCGGCCACTAGGGCTCTGCCACGAACGATTACGCCGCTGTTAACGGGATGCAAGCATCCCCTCTCCGATCTTCAGCGGTGGGCATACGTAAGTTCGAACACTGATGCTCTGAGCCTATTTCGTGTGTTTGTCAGTTGAATACCGTTTACAGACTTCCATACTGGCCAGCGCTCGACATCTTCAGAATAGACGTTGGATTGAAGAGTGACAGAGTTATAAATCTTTTATCTCAGCATACATTTCTACTTTCAAATCTACTGTCGGCAACAGACGATGCAACTTCAGCAACAAAGTTACGTATCATTTTTACTATTTGATATTAGATGTACACTACTGGTCATTAAAATTGCTACACCACGAAGATGACGTGCTACAGACGCGAAATTTAACCGACAGGAAGAAGATGCTGTCATATGCATATGATTAGTTTTTCAGAGCATTCACACAAAGCTGGCGCAGGTGGCGACACCTACATCGTGCTGACATCATGAAAGTTTCCAACCGATTTCTTATACACAAACAGCAGTTAACCGGTGTTGCCTGGTGAAATGTTGTTGTGATGCCTCGTGTAAGGAGGAGAAATGCGTACCATCACGTTTCCGACTTTGATAAAGGTCGGATTGTAGCCTATCGCGATTGCGGTTTATCGTATCGCGACATTGCTGCTCGCGTTGGTCGAGATCCAATGACTGTTAGCAGAATTTGGAATCGGTGGGTTCAGGAGGGTAACACGGAACGCCGTGCTGGATCCCAACGGCCTCGTATCACTAGCAGTCGAGATGACAGGCGTCTTATTCGCATGGCTGTAACGGATCGTGCAGCCACGTCTCGATCCCTCAGTCAACAGATGGGGACGTTTGCAAGACAACAACCATCTGCACGAACAGTTCGACGACGTTTGCAGCAGCATAGACTATCAGCTCGGACACCATGGCTGCGGTTACTCTTGACGCTGCATCACAGACAGGAGCGCCTGCGATGGTGTACTCAACGACGAAGCCGGGTAAACGAATGGCAAAACGTCATTTTTTGGATGAATCCAGGTTCTGTTTACAGCATCATGATGGTCGCATCCGTGTTTGGCGTCATCGGGGTGAACGCACATTGGAAGTGTGTATTCGTCATCGCCATACTGGCGTATCACCCGGCGTGATGGTATGGGGTGCCATTGGTTACACGTCTCGGACACCTCTTGTTCGCATTGACGGCACTTTGAACAGTTGACGTTATTTCAGATGTGTTACGACCGGTGGCTCTACCCTTCATTCGATCCCTGCGAAACCCTACATTTCAGCAGGATAATGCACGACCGTATGTTGCAGGTCCTGTACGGGCCTTTCTGGATAGAGAAAATGTTCGACTGCTGCCCTGGCCAGCACATTATCCAGATCTCTCACCAACTGAAAACGTCTGGTCAATGGTGGCCGAGCAACTGGCTCGTCACAATACGCCAGTCACTACTCTTGATAAACTGTGGTATCGTGTTGAAGCTGCAAGGGCAGCTGTACCTGTATACGCCATCCAAGCTCTGTTTGACTCAATGCCCAGGCGTATCAAGGCTGTTATTATGGACAGAGGTGGTTGTTCTGGGTACTGATTTCTCAGGATCTATGCACTCAAATTGCGTGAAAACGTAATCACATGTCAGTTTTAGCATAATATATTTGTCCAATGAATACCCGTTTATCATCTGAATTTCTTCTTGGTGTAGCACTTTAATGGCCAGTAGTGTAGAATAAATTAATATCCGAATTCCGTGTTCATGAGCAGCGTCTGTTCCTCGCTCAAGTATTTACTAAAAAAACATACATCGTGCAGATGAAGACACAACACTAAAGACACCGTCCACACTAGTCTTGTCCGTCCTCTTTTGGGGTGTTGCTGAGCGGCATGGGATGCCTGCCAGATGGGAGTGACGGAAGACGCAGAAAAAGTTCAGAGAATGGCGAAATAGGGGTGAGATCTTGTCTGGAAATTTCAATCACGAATTTTCTCCTCCGTAAGCGAAAATGTTTTGTTGGAGCTCACCTGCATAGGAGGAAATGATCGTCGTAATAAAATAAATCAAAGGTCGCATGAGTATATTTAAGTTTTTTTTTTCAGCGCGCTGTCTGGGAGCGGAATAATAGATAAATATTCTGAACTCACAAGCTACTTTATAGCCTGGGCAACCATAGCTGCTGAAAGGCTTGATGTTAGGAAGAACTCCGCTTACAGCTGGTAAAACTGTTTTTATTAAAATGCTACTGTTTTCGCGACTTGTAGCCGCAAATATTCTTAAGATGGTTCGATGAATCTTCTGCTAGGGTCTTACAGGGAGAGACTTCCTGAATTATATGAAATAAAATCGTCATAACTTCTGAACAGTTTGCGTTAGAACGTTCAAACTGCACGGTCGGCAGCGGGGCATGATGGGAATTATTTTGCACATTATGGTTTCATTTAAATGGGTTCGTCAATAAGAAAAATTGGCGCGTTTGGGGGACTGAGAATCCGCATTTCGTGATCGACTAGTCTCTTCACCCTCAACGGGTGCGGTGTGCAATATCCAGTCACGGAATGATCGGTGCAATATTCCTTGATGGCACGGTGACTACCGAACGGTACGTGAATGTTTTGGAAGATGCTTTCACTCCCCTTATCCAACATCACTCTGATTTCGACAAGATATGGTTAATGCAAGACGCTCGACCCCATTAAAGCAGCAGACTGTCTGAAGTCCTGCTGGAGCATTTTGGGAACCGCATTCTGGCTCTGGGGACCCAGAGGCCACTGGCATGGGCCTCGATTGGCCGCCATATTCTCCGAATCTGGGCACATGGGACTCCTATATTAAAGACAGGTGTACAGCAATAACCCCAAAACCATTGTCGATCTGAAATCAGTCATTCAAGAGGTCATCGACAGCAACGATATTCCGACACTTCAACGGTTCATGCAGAATTTCGCTATTCGCCTGTGTCACATCATCGCCAAAGATGGCAGGCGTGTTGAACATGTCATAACTTGAATCCGAATATCTGTAGTGAAGTTTACATGTAGTTCGTAACTAATTTCCGTTTTTTTTTCATATATTCAATAACACAGGCCAACGAAAAATTTTTTGAATAACTTTTTTTACTTTGGTACCTGTACTTTATAGATTTTTATGAGCTGAATCCAAATCTAGCCTTAGTTTTTTTGTATCACTCATAGTTTTCGTGCAATATGCTTATTATTATATACTATAAAATCCTGTGATATATGGTGAACAGAGAAATTAATGAAACGCTTTGCTACAACATAAGCATGGTTTTTATTTACATTAAGCTATTTAAAACAATGATATGTGTTAATAGAGGTTTCACTTGTCAGCTGGAATTGGTTTGTATTTTAGTTTTCTTTTTTCTTTGAAGCTTGTTGTGTAGCTTTTTCTACGATGCGTCACTTGCTGAACTTCTCGGTGAAGTGACCAACAGTAGTTCCCCATCATGTTGGTGTTCCAGCGGCCTTGGTAGCGTTTTACCACCACTTTAATGATCTGGTGAAAATGCTCTCCTTGCTCCTCTCTAACATCTTCCATATTGTCTGGGAAGCAATAAAGGTGACTATTCAAAAAGTGAACTTTCAGGCTCATTAAACATCCTAAAGTTTTAAACTTCTTTAACATTGTAGCTATAATAGAAACATATTCTGGGTCTTTTTCATGTACTAAGAACTTTGTAACGACTTGCTTGAATGATATCCATGCTTATTTATCATTTAATGTAAATGTGGATTCATAGTTAACATCAAACATCAATTTTCTAATGTCAGGTCCGACAAAGACGCCTTCTTTTAGTTTAGCTTCTGAAAGGTGTGGAAACTTTTGGCAGAGGTACTTAAAACATGGTCCATCTTTAGGCAAAGCCTATACAAACTGCTTCATTAGGCCTAACTTTATATGTAGAGGCGGTAGGAGTACGTTTTCTGGATCTACAAGGCTTTTGCGTAGAATGTTCTCCTCACCAGGTTTTAAAGACTCCCTCACAGGTCAGTTCTTTGTGTACCAGTGTTGATCCCCAGCTCTATTGTCCCATTCACACAAGAAACATGGAAATTTGGTAAAGCCACCTTGCTGATGAAGGAGCATGCATGTTACTTTTTGATCGACACATGTCATCTAACCATGGGGGGAATAGCCTATGTTATTTAGCACTGCTTCTAGGTTTTCATAGCTTTCTTTCATATGTACAGAATGTCCAAGAGGTATAGATGAATACATATTACCATTGTGTAGTAAAACAGCCTTTGAACATGTTTTGGATGAATCAATAAACAGCCTCCAGTCTTCCTTTCTGTATCCAATACCAAACTTATTCATCAGCCTGGGAATATCTGAGCAGTACACTAAATCACCTTCTTGTTGAAAAAAAATTGTAAAACTGCTGCTCTCTCTTTCTATACATGTATATGCTGGTTCTAGCTGCCAATAAATTCTTTTATTTTAATCTAGAGCTAAGCAATTCAGCTTTTTCTTTCGTTAGGCCCAGATCCCTAACCAAATCGTTAAGCTCAGTCTGAGTAAACAATTTGGGCTCTAGACTTTCTGTGTTACAATGGAATTCATCATCATCTGGTTCATCTAAATCATATTGTACATCAGAAAATACTTATGTTGGAATAGAATTTAAGTTATCTGGTGGTTCAGGAACCAGCAAATATACACCATGCCCAACTGGTCGGATTGCGGATGGAAGGTTAGGATAGCTTATTACCTTCTTGTTTTTCGAATTATGACCAGTAATATCAACACTGCAAAAGTAGCAATCATCAGAGTGAATTCTTGACTCCCTCCACATCATAGGAACAGCAAATATAAATGCTTTTTCCTCCTTTTTGGACCATTTTCTCAGATCTTCAACACACACATAACATATCTTATTCAGCGCCCAAGATTCATCTTGATCACCAAGTTTAGATTCCAAGTATGATATCTAAACCTTTTTCACAAAGTCTGTAATGTTTCTTTGGTGTTTTTTAATCACAAATTCACCATAAATATAACAAAAACTGTCAGCAGAGTTTTTACAGCCGCGATTAGACATTGTACTGAGCACATGTACAGGAAATGGGAAAGTGAGGTTAGGTTGACAATAAACAAAACAGCATCTGTTAACACAAAAATAGTGTCGACCTTTTTTGCCAGCAAATGTTTTTCAGCAGTGCTACCAACGTCATCTACATTCATTACACCTCCTTTTTAAATTATTTTGACTATATAAAAACTGTTAAATTATTTAAAAATAGCTTAATTTAATAAATTTAACTGTAAAATGTGAAGAACTGGTGGGTGATGTAGTTTTTAAGTATCATATTTGGATTTCCCACCATAAAAACAAAAGAATAAGGTGTTTTCAGCAAAAAAGTTTTTCCATCGTTGGCCTGTGTAATTGTCACCCTGTAAGTGTGAATTGTAGAGTGGTCATGTAGATGAAGAGGTATGCAGGATGTGAATGGTAACTGTTTACAACATGCACAGTCATGTAGAGAAAGTCAAGGTGAACAATTTGTTACGGAAAAATTGTACGCTATCAAGTCAGCAAATTACCTCAAATCACCTACAGCGCATGGGTGTCACGCGAGATTTTCAGTTTAGGGAATTTAGGAAAGTTTAACTTTTTTATTAGGAAATATTTTCGCTAAAGGTTGTGGTCTTCGAGATGTTGAAGGAAAACGTACGAAAGTGAACCTCGGACGCACCACCATCCTTATTCTCAGTCCCCCACCCCGCCCCACATACCTGTGAGGATTTTTGTTGAAGGTACTCCGTCCCACCATTGTCTTTTCGGAGAGGCTTTCAGATTCTGCCTTGAGCAGCTGCAGATTGAAAAAAAAAACATTAGCTTGTGAATATCAAACTTCAGAGCATGTAGTGGCATGCTTGAATAACCAGACAAGTGTGGGTAGGGTTCCGTACAAACTTAATCATGTATATAGATAGTTCATCCACCCTGGGAATCGAGAATCACGATTATTTTGCTGTTACTGATACTGGCAGGCACGAATTCCAACGCTCTTGAGAATTTTCCTTTTTTTTTTAAAGATTAGATATTTTGTGTTATATTGTATTCGCCATTGTAATTTTTATTTATTTATTTAGATGTTGGAGACATCTAACTGGCAATTGCAGATGCGTTGACTCGTCTGCTCTAATCCCTGTTGAACGATACAGGTTAGAAGCAAATTGTACAGTCGGCGACAGGGCTATTTTTGTTACGCAAATGTCGAATTGTTCTGTGGAATGCTTCAGTGGATATTTTATGGGTTATCAGAACCTCATCCCAAACCATGGAATTGCAGACCCCTTTCAATTAACAGTATTTCTATGTGCTGACTTCTGATGTCATCCACACGTAAACGACCTCAAGAATATGCCTGAAGCTGAAGCACATTTTCACGTATCAGGATACATTAATCGTAAAAACTTACGATTTTGAGTGGACATAGCCCTCGTGTTGTTCTATACATGGAAGAACCCTAGAGATACTAAAAGGTATCAGATAGATTATACAGGGTGATTCAAAAAGAATACCACAACTTTAGGAATGTAAAACTCTGCAACGACAAAAGGCAGAGCTAAGCACTATCTGTCGGCGAATGAAGGGAGCTATAAAGTTTCATTTAGTTGTACATTTGTTCGCTTGAGGCGCTGTTGACTAGGCGTCAGCGTCAGTTGATGCTAAGATGGCGACCGCTCAACAGAAAACTGTTTGTGTTATTGAGTACGGCAGAAGTGAATCGACGACAGTTGTTCAGCGTGCATTTCGAACGAAGTATGGTGTTAAACCTCCTGATAGGTGGTGTATTAAACGTTGGTATAAACAGTTTACAGAGAATGTGTGTTTGTGCAAAGGGAAAAGTTCTGGACGGCCGAGAACGAGTGATGAAAATGTAGCACGCATCCAGCAAGCATTTGTTTGCAGCCCAGGAAAATCGACTCGCAGAGCTGGCAGAGAGCTGCAAATTCCACAATCAACTGTATGGAGAGTCCTACGAAAAAGGTTAGTTATGAAACCTTATCGTCTGAATTGAACGTCAACTACCCGAGGCGATGGATCGGCCGCCAGGCAGCCCGTGACAGAGCACTTCATCACTGACCTCCAAGAAGCCCTGATCTTACCCCCTGCGATTTTTTCTTATGGGGGTATGTTAAGGATATGGTGTTTCGGCCACCTCTCCCAGCCACCATTGATGATTTGAAACGAGAAATAACAGCAGCTATCCAAACTGTTACGCCTGATATGCTACAGAGAGTGTGGAACGAGTTGGAATATCGGGCTGATATGCTCGAGTGTCTGGAGGGGGCCATATTGAACATCTCTGAACTTGTTTTTGAGTGAAAAAAACCTTTTTAAATACTCTTTGTAATGATGTATAACAGAAGGTTATATTATGTTCCTTTCATTAAATACACATTTTTAAAGTTGTGGTATTCTTTTTGAATCACCCTGTATAATGATAAGACAGAGATTTAGGAACCAGGTTTTAAATTACAAGACATTTCCAGGTGCAGATGTGGACGCTGACCACAATCTATTGGTTATGAACTGTAGATTAAAACTGAAGAAACTGCAAAAAGGTGGAAATTTAAGGAGAAGGGACCTGGATAAACTGACTAAACCAGAGGTTGTACAGGGTTTCAGGGAGAGCATAAGGGAACAATTGACAGGAATGGGGGAAAGAAATACAGTAGAAGAAGAATGGGTAGCTTTGAGGGACGAAATAGTGAAGGCAGCAGAGTATCAAATAGGTAAAAAAGACGAGGGCTAGTAGAAACCCTTGGGTAACAGAAGAAATATTGAATTTAATTGATGAAAGGAAAAAATATAAAAATGCAGTAAATGAAGCAGGCAAAAAGGAATACAAACGCCTCAAAAATGATATCGACAGGGAGTGCAAAATGGCTAAGCAGGGGTGGCTAGAGGACAAATGTAAGGATGTAAAGGCTTATCTCACTAGGGGTAAGATAGATACTGCCTACAGGAAAATTAAAGAGACCTTTGGAGAAAAGAGAACCACTGGTATGAATGTCAAGAGCTCAGATGGAAACCCAGTTCTTGTTTCGATTCAGGTCTTTCAGTGCTCTGTCAAACTCTTCCCGCAATATCATATCTCCCATTTCATCTTCATCTACATCCTCTTCCATTTCCATAATATTGTCCTCAAGTACATCGCCCTTGTATAGACCCTATATATACTCCTTCCACGTTTCTGCTTTCTCTTCTTTGTTTAGAACTGGGTTTCCATCTGAGTTCTTGATATTCATACAAGTGGTTCTCTTTTCTCCAAAAGTCTCTTTAGTTTTCCTGTAGGAAGTATTTATCTTACCCCTAGTGAGATAAGCCTCTACATCCTTACATTATCCTCTAGCCGTCCCTGCTTTGTCATTTTGCACTTCCTGTCGATACCATCTTTGAGACGTTTTTGCCTGCTTCATTTACTGCATTTTTATATTTTCTACTTTCATCAATTAAATTCAGTATATCTTCTGTTACCCAAGGATTTCTACTAGCCCTTGTCTTTTTACCTTCTTGATCCTCTGCTGCCTTCACTATTTCATCCCTCAACGCTACCCATTCTTCGTCTACTGTATTTCTTTCCCCCATTCCTGTCAATCGTTCCCTAATGTTCTCCCTGAAACTCTCTACAACCTCTGGTTCTTGGTTCTGTCAGTTTATCCAGATCCCATCTCCTTAAATTCCCACCTTTTTGCAGTTTCTTCAGTTTTAATCTACAGTTCGTAACCAATAGATTGTGGTCAGAGTCCACATCTGCCCCTAGAAATTTCTTACAATTTAAAACGTGGTTCCTAAATTTCTGTCTTACCATTGTACAGGGTGTTAGAAAAAGGTACGGCAAAACTTTCAGTAAACATTCCTCACACACAAAGGAAGAAAATATGTCATGTGTACATGTGTCCGGAAACGCTTACTTTCCATGTTAGAGCTCATTTTATTACTTCAAATCACATTAATCATGGAATGGAAACACACAGCAACAGAACGTACCAGCGTGACTTCAAACACTTTGTTACAGGAAATGTTCAAAATGTCCTCCGTTAGCGAGGATGCATGCATCCACCCTCCGGCGCATGGAATCCCTGATGCGCTGATGCAGCCCTGGAGAATGGCGTATTGTATCACAGCCGTCCACAATACGAGCACGAAGAGTCTGTACATTTGGTACCGGGGTTGTGTAGACAAGAGCTTTCAAATGCCCTCATAAATGAAAGTCAAGAGGGTTGAGGTCAGGAGAGCGTGGAGGCCATGGAATTGGTCCGCCTCTACCAATCCATCGGTCACCGAATCTGTTGTTGAGAAGGTACGAACACTTCGACTGAAATGTGCAGGAGCTCCATCGTGCATGAACCACATGTTGTGTCGTACTTGTAAAGGCACATGTTCTAGCAGCTCAGGTACAGTATCCTGTCTGAAATCATGATAACGTGCTCCATTGAGCGTAGGTGGAAGAACATGGGGCCCAATCAAGACATTACCAACAATGCCTGCCCAAACTTTCACAGAAAATCTGTGCTGATGACGTGATTGCACAATTGCGTGCGGATTCTCGTCAGCTCACACATGTTGATTGTGGAAATTTACAATTTGATGACGTTGGAATGAAGCCTCATCCGTAAAGAGAACATTTGCACTGAAATAAGGATTGACACATTGTTGGATGAACCATTCGCAGAAGTGTACCCGTGGAGGCCAATCAGCTGCTGATAGTGCCTGCACACGCTGTACATGGTACGGAAACAACTGGTTCTCCTGTAGCACTCTCCATACAGTGACGTGGTCAACGTTACCTTGTACAGCAGCAACTTCTCTGACGCTGACATTAGGGTTATCGTCAACTGCACGAAGAATTGCGTCGTCCATTGCTGGTGCCCTCGTCGTTCTAGGTCTTCCCCAGTCGCGAGTCATAGGCTGGAATGTTCTGTGCTCCCTAAGACGCCGATCAATTGCTTCGAACGTCTTCCTGTCGGGACACCTTTGTTCTGGAAATCTGTCTCGATACAAACGTACCGCGCCATGGCTATTCCCCGTGCTAACCCATACATCAAATGGGCATCTGCCAACTCTGCATTTGTAAACATTGCACTGGCTGCAAAACCACGTTCGTGATGAACACTAACCTGTTGATGCTACGTACTGATGTGGTTCAAATGGCTCTGCGCACTATGGGACTCAACTGCTGTGGTCATAAGTCCCCTAGAACCTAGAACTACTTAAACCTAAGGACATCACACACAGCCATGCCCGAGGCAGGATTCGAACCTGCGACCGTAGCGGTCGTGCGGTTCCAGACTGTAGCGCCTTTAACCGCTCGGCCACTCCGGCCGGCGTACTGATGTGCTTGATGCTAGTACTGTAGAGCAATGAGTCGCATGTAAACAAAAGCACCGAAATCAACATTACCTTCCTTCAATTGGGCCAACTGACGAAACTAAAATGGGCTCTAACATGGAAATTAAGCGTTTCCGGAGACATGTCCACATAACATCTTTTCTTTATTTGTGTATGAGGAATGTTTCCTGAAAGTTTGGCCTTACCTTTTTGTAACACCCTGTATAATCTGTCTGAAATCTTCGAGTATCTCCAGGCCTCTTCCATGTATACAATCTTCTTTTATGATTCTTGAACCAAGTGTTAGCTATTATTAAGTTATTCTCTATGCAAAATTCTGCCAAGCGTCTTCCTCTTGCACTTCTTACCCCCATTCCATGTTCACCTACTGCGTTTGCTTCTCTTCGTTTCCCTTCTTTCGAATTCCAGTCACCCATGACTATTAAATTTTCGTCTCCCTTCACTCTCTGAATAATTTCTTTTATCTCATTATACATTTCATCAATCTCTTCGTCATCTGCGGAGCTAGTTGGCATATAAACTTGTACTACTGTGGTAGTCGTGGGCTTCGTGTCTATCTTGGCCACAATAATGCGTTCACTATGGTGTTTGTAGTAGCTTACCCGCACTCCTATTTTGTTATTCATTATTATACCCACCCCTGCATTACCCCTATTTGATTTTGTATTTATAACCCTGCATTGACCTGACCAGTAGTCTTGTTCCTCCTGCCACCGAACTTCGCTAATTCCCACTATATCTAACTTTAACCTATCCATTTCCCTTTTTAAATTTTCTAACCTACCTGCCCGATTAAGGGATCTGACATTCCATGCTCCGATCCGTAGAACGCCAGTTTTCTTTCTCCTGATAACGACGTCCTCTTGAGTAGACCCCGCCCGGAGATCCGAATGGGGGACTATTTTACCTCCGGAATATTTTACTCAAGAGGACGCCACCATCGTTTAACCATACAGTAAAGCTGCATGCCCGCGGGAAAAATTACGGCTGTAGTTTCCCCTTGCTTTCAGCCGTTCGCAGTACCAGCACAGAAAGGCCGTTTTGGTTAGTGTTACAAGGCCAGATCAGTCAAGCATCCAGACTGTTGCCCCTGCAATTACTGAAAAGGCTGCTACCCCTCTTCAGGAACCACACGTTTGTCTGAACTCTCAACAGATACCCCTCCGTTGTTGTTGCACCTACGGTACGGCTATCTGCATCGCTGAGGTACGCAAGCCTCCCTGCCAACGGCAAGGTATATGGTTCAAGGAGGGGATTGATGTTAATATACTTTCTTCATTTTGATCTACCAGGTTTTTTACTTGAAGTTTAGATTGGGGAGGATGTTTTGCTCTATCCTCTATTTTTGTCTGCTTGGCCTTTTAAGTGCGAAACTAGTGTGCTATTAAGGTTTAAGTTAGATCGAAGTGTAAAACTAATTAATTTTTTCATAACGTTTGCAAAAGTCTTTTTTGTCTTTGCCCTTGGGGGTGAGAGTAAATTAGGAATGTTAACGAAACATCTGAATAAGCGAGTGACACAGTAGCCCAGTCAATGAAGACTGAACGAAGTTGAATGTGGTAAATAATTTGTACAGTCGCAAATTTTTGTACGGTTGTAGGAGAGAGCGCCATGAACAGCAATGTTGACTGGTGGGAGGGGAAGGTTCAGTGTGGGGGTGGGGATGCGTTTGATGATCACTTTTATAAGTTTTTCTAGAAGAACTCGAAAGTCGCTGGCTCTAGCGAAAATGTATTCCGGTTCAATATCGTCAAATATCCTACAAAAAAGGGGCCCTACTTATTTTTTTTCTGTGGGAGTAATAGTTCACGGGTAGAGAGTGAGATAATATTGAAAACATGACCTGAAGCGCATGCACTGCGGCTTTGTTGGTTTTCGTAGGCCAATGTTCTATATCTCACTAGCGATTCAAGGCATTCTGCAACTATCTTTGATCTCATTGCAGGGGCTGATAGAGATTTCAGAGTAGCCTGGTTGTCTGAATGAATGTCGGTGCTGCGACCCTTTTAGCAACTACAATGATAAGCCAAAACATTGCACAACTGTGAGCCACGTGCATCCCTTTATACTTTATGTCTTCCCTGGCGGCGATGTCGTCTTTCAGCAGTGGAATTGTTCGTGTCTTGGAGCCAGAACTGTACCATAGTGTTTTGACGAGCATTGTAGTGAAGTGGCATTGATGTCTCGATGACCGTATTTGCCTAATGTAAGCGCTATGGAACCCATCTGGGTCGCTATTGGACGCCATCGCCGAGTACATAAATCAGCGGCCGGTTATTTACGCGAATTACATGACGTGTGCGTAGACATCTAATGCCAATTTCCCACATACCAACAGACTGTCAGATCCCTGTTACGCAGGATCAGTGACGTATTTCGTTCCAAAATAAAGACAGACAAACTATTAAGCAGGCGGTCATAAAGTTTTGCCTCATTAGTGTATGGACAGACGGAGAGAATACTAACGTCTTAGGTATTAATAATAGCGTCAGCTGTATTTTCGTACATTATTACTGTACCACTACTGGTTTCGTGGCGTTAAAGCCATACCATCTTTTAACGGTGTTTTGTATTTGACAGACAACGAATGTTGGGAAGAAAGATTCCGAGCTTACTTCTCTAATGTTTTAATAATATGTCACATGACGACGTGGCTTTAACGCCACGAAACCGGTAGTGGTACAGTAATAAAGGACCTAAATACAGCTGAAGCGATAATTAATACCCAATATGAATACTACTTGCCCCACCTACAAGGTTGTCTGCAGAATATTAACGGTCCAATGACGCTTTCTTGCGGGATTGAATCACAGGAGGTTGGTAAGCAGTGCGTCAGAAACATCTAACGCGTTTGTGATTCGATATTTTGAGCCAGAAAACCTCTTTTCTAGGCCACGAAAGCTTTAGTCACTAGAAAATATATCGCGCCAGTGAATTGTTCATCTTTGTCTGGAACTTCGATCTGTTACTCATATCACCATTAATCATGTATTATATTATACTCACCGTCGTCTAATGTCCGCCCCGATAGCTGAGTGGTAAGCGTGACGGATTGCCGTCCTACGGGCCCGTCTTCGATTCCCGGCTGGGTCGGGGAATTTCTCCGCTCAGGGACTGGTTGTTGTGCTGTCTTCATCATCATTTCATCCCCATCCGGTGCGCAGGTCGCCCAATGTGGCGTCGACTGTAATAAGACCTGCACCAGGGCAGCCGGACCTGCCCCGCAAGGGGCCTCCCGGACAATGACGCCAAGCGCTCATATACATTACTGTCGTCTTACGTTCTCATCTAAGGCTCATCCCAGTATAGCGCAAATCTACAATCAAGGTACCTGAGTGACGATTGTGGTGTAAGTAGCTTACCAATGACAACGAGACACATTCATAGAAACGTAAGTCTTTGTAAGACATGATAACTACACTACTGGCCATTAAAATTGCTACACCAAGAACAAATGCAGATGATAAAAGGGTATCCATTTGACAAATATAATACACTAGAACTGACATGTGATTACATTTACACGCAATTTAGGTGCATAGATCCTGAGAAGTGAATACCCAGGACAACCATCTCTGGCCGTATTAACGGCCTTGATACGCCTGAGTCAAACAGAGCTTGGACGGCGTGTACAGGTACAACTGCCCATGCAGCTTCAACGCGATACCACAGTTCATCAAAAGTAGTGACTGGCATATTGTGACGAGTCAGTTACTCGGCCACCATTGACCAGACGTTTTCAGTTGGTGATAGATCTGGAGAATGTGCTGGACAGGACAGCAGTCGAACATTTTCTGTATCCAGAAAGGCCCATACAAGACCTGCAACATGCGATCGTGCATTATCCTGCTGAAATGTAGGGTTTCGCAGGGATCGAATGAAGGGTAGAGCCTTGGGTGGTAACACATCTGAAATGTAATGTCCACTGTTCAAAGCGCCGTCCATGCGAACAAGAGGTGACCGAGACGTGTAACCAATGGCACCCCATACCGTCACGCCGGGTGATACGCCAGTATGGCGATGACGAATACACACTTCCAATGTGCGTTCACCCCGATGTCGCCAAACACGGATGCGACCATCATGATGCTGTAAACAGAACCTGGATTCATCCGAAAAAATGACGTTTTGCCATTCCTGCACCCACGTTCGTCGTTGAGTATACCATCGCAGGCGCTCCTGTCTGTGATGCAGCGCGAAGGGTAACCGCAGCCATGGTCTCCGAGCTGATAGATCATGCTGCTGCATACGTCAAAAAAAAAAAAAAAATGGTTCGAATGGCTCTGAGCACTATGCGACTTAACTTCTGAGGTATTCAGTCGCCTAGAACTTAGAACTAATTAAACCTAACTAACCTAAGGACATCACACACATCCATGCCCGAGGCAGGATTCGAACCTGCGACCGTAGCGGTTACGCGGTTCCAGACTGAAGCGCCTTTAACCGCACGGCCACACCGGCCGGCTGCTGCATACGTCGTCGAACTGTTCGTGCAGATGGTTGTTGTCTTGCAAACGTCCCCATCTGCTGACTCAGGGATCGAGACGTGGTTGCACGGCTGACTCAGGGATCGAGACGTGGTTGCACGATCCGTTACAGCCATGCGGACAAGATGCCTGTCATCTCGACTGCTAGTGATACGAGGCCGTTCGGATCCAGCACGGCGTTCCGTATTACCCTCCTGAACCCACCGATGCCATATTCCGCTAACAGTCATTGGACCTCGGCCAACGCGAGCAACAATGTCGTGATACGATAAACCGCAATCGCGATAGGCTACAATCCGACCTTTATCAAAGTCGGAAACGTGATGGTACGTATTTCTCCTCCTTACACGAGGCATCACAACAACGTTTTACCAGGCAACGCCGTCAACTGCTGTCTGTTTATGAGAAATCGGTTGGGAACTTTCCTCATGTCATCACGTTGTAGGTGTCGCCACCGGCGCCAACCTTATGTGAATGATCTGAAAAGTTAATCATTTGCATATCGCAGCATCTTCTTCCTGTCGGTTAAATGTCGCGTCTGTAGCACGTCATCTTCGTGGTGTAGCAATTTTAATGGCCAGTAGTGTACAATAAACTTCAGCAACAGGCGGTTATTTTTTTATAATTAATTCCTAATCGCATAACTGCTGAAATTAGTAGAGCCTTCGATTTCCGTGATCAATATGCTAGAGATTAAGTGAACATCTACGAGATCTTTGTGGCACGGGAGCGAGTCACACACACATGCCGTATATGAAGGTCATGACTGGTCCGGCAAGTGCTAGTTCATTAGTTTCTGTTGGTTTGATCGGAAGTTTCGTGATACCTCCAGCTCCATGCCGTGCTACGCAACAGAGTAAATGTGTCACTTCGGAGTATCCGATTTGGATTTTTTTTTCTTCTTAAGAGGGGGGGAGGGGGGTGGCAGAATCGAATTTACATTCATTACTGTGTGTTCACGCTCTGCGATGTGATCCTTGCTGTCAGTGGGGCAAGAACTGTGGTGTAGCAGAATTTTAAGAGACGTTATTAAGGAGCCGTGGATAAACGTTTTCGCTTTTGTCTGCAATAGGGAAATCAGTTAGTAACAGCTAATACACCGTTAAAAAGTCACAACATGAGGCGGTAGCATTGGAAAACGCCCGGAGACTTGAAGATTCTAACTAGCCATCATATTGTAGCCAGACAAAGATACTGAAATAAGATAATGGATTATAAGGCGTACCTACGAGCAGATATAGATTTAGATCACAATTTACTAATGGTGAAGGGCAGACTGAACTTTAAGAGGAGGAGGAGGAGGAGCTTAGTGTTTAACGTCCCGTCGTGAACTTTAAGAGAATGATCCGGAAGAAATAAGTAAGGTGTTGAAGTAATGAGGGATGATGGGGTACGTCTGAAGTTCTCCAAGGTGGCAGATATTGCGATAGGAAATACTGCAACAGGTAGCTCAGCTGAAGAGCAATGGACGTCGCTAAGAAGTGCAATCACTGTAATTTGACAGACGACCACAAGTTCTGGGAAGGTATCCTCGGAAAAGCTTGGGTAACAGAAGAACTACTTCACTTGATCGACGAAAGAAGGAAGTACACCAATTCTCGGGAAAAGACAGGAACCCAGCAACACGCGTGGAGGTGACAAAAGTCATGATATACTTCCTAATATAGTGTCGGACCTCTTTTTACCCGGCGTAGTGAAGCAGCTCGACCTGGCATGGACTCAACAAGTCGTCTACAGAAATACTGAGCCACACTGCCTCCATAGCCGTCCATAATTGTGAAAGTGTTGCCGGTGTAGGATTTTGTGCACAAACTGAACTCTCCATTATGTCTCATAAATATACGACGCGACTCATGTTGGGCGATTTTGGAGGCCAAATCATTAGCTCGAATTGTGGACAATGTTCTCTAAACCAAAGGCGGACAACTGTGGCCCGGAGACACGGTGCATTGTCATCCATAAAAATTCCACCGGTGTTTGGGAAGATGGCCTCCAAGTAGCCGTACGTAACCACTCAAAGTCAAAGATCGGCGCAGTTGGACCAGAGGATCCAGTCCATTCCAAGCAAATACAGCCCACACCATTCTGAAGCCAACACCAGCTTGCCTTTTGCCAATTTGGTCCATGGTTTTGTGGTGTCTGCACCACACTCGAACCCTATCTTCAGCTCTTATCAGCTAATATGGAGCTGATTTGACCACCTCAAGATTTTACAGTCGTCTAGGTTCCAATCGACATAGTCACGCGCCCAGGTGAGGCATTATAGACGATGTGCCGTTAGCAAAGGCACTCACGTCGGTAACATGCTGTCATAGTCCATTAACGCCAAATGTCGTCGCACTGTCCTAACGGACGCGTTCGTCGGACGTCCCACATTGATTTCTACCGTTATTTCACGCAGTGCCGCTTGTCTGTTAACAGTCGCAACTCTACGCAAACGCCACTGCGTTGTTCGCGGTGAGAGGTAATGCCTGAAATGTCGTATTATCGGCACACACTCGATACTGTGGATCTCAGAATACTCAATTTGCTAACAATTTCTGAAATTTAATGTCCCATGCGTCTAGCTGCAAGTGCGGTGAAAGCAAGTTAATTCCCGTCATGAGGCCATAATCACATCTGTAAACTTGCCGCATGAATCATCTATGTGCAAATGGCAGCCCCGCCAATGAAATGCCCTTTTACACTTTGTGTAAACTAGACTACCGCCATCTGTATATATGCATATCCTCAGCGTGTGTTGTGACAACTAATGGCCAGTAGTATCCTGAGACACACCCGATGTTACTTTTACGTCCGAAGACTTGTCTGCGTTCAGAACGACATGCTGTCTTCTATTTGCTAGAAACTCTTTAATCCCATGACGCAGTTGGTCTAATATTCCGTAAGCTCGTGTCTTTTCACTTTAGGGAACAAGGCAGAACTGTATCGGATCCCTTCCAGAAGACAAGGATCACAGCATCTACCTGGGTGCCTGTATCTGCTTCTTTTGGGGTCTCGTGAACTAACGGAGCGAGCTGGGTGTCACACGGTCGTTGTTTTTGGAGCTCATGTTGATTACTACATAGGACCTTTTCGATCTCAAGGAATGTCATAATAGGCGAGCTTAAAATATGATCCAAAATTCTACAACTGACCGACGTCAGAGATATATACACTACTGGCCATTAAAATTGCTACACCAAGAAGAAATGCAGGTGATAAACGGGTATTCCTTGGACAAATATATTATACTAGAACTGACATGTGATTACATTTTCACACAGTTTGGGTGCATAGATCCTGAGAAATCAGTACCCAGAATAACCACCTCTTGCCGTAATAACGGCCTTGATACGCCTGGGCATTGAGTCAGAGCTTGGATGGAGTGTACAGGTACAGCTGCCCATGCAGCTTCAACACGATACCACAGTTCATCAAGAGTAGTGACTGGCGTATTGTGACGAGCCAGTTGCTCGGCCACCATTAACCAGACGTTTTCAATTGGAGACAGATCTGGAGAATGTGCTGGCCAGGGCAGCAGTCGAACATTTTCTGTATCCAGAAAGGCCCGTACAGGACCTGCAAAATGAGGTCGTGCATTATCCTGCTGAAATGTAGGGTTTCGCAGGGATCGAATTAAGGGTAGAGCCACGGGTCGTAATACATCTGAATTGTAACGTCCACTGTTTAAAGTGCCGTCAATGCGAACAAGAGGTGACCGAGACGTGTAACAAATGGCACCCCATGCCAGCACGCCGGGTGAAACGCCATGATGGCGACGACGAATACCGCGATGTCACCAAACACGCATGGGACCATCATGATGCTGTAAACAAACCTGGATTCATCCGAAAAAATGACGTTTTGCCATTCCTGCAACCAGGTTCGTCGTTGAGTATACCATCGCAGGCGCTCCTGTCTGTGATGCAGCGTCAAGGGTAACCGCAGCCATGGTCTCCGAGCTGATAGTCCATGGTGCTGCAAACGTCGTCGAACTGTTCGTGCAGATGGTTGTTGTCTTGCAAACGTCCCCATCTGTTGACTCAGGGATCGAGATCCGTTACAGCCATGCGGTTAAGATGCCTGTCATCTCGACTGCTAGTGATATGAGGCCGTTGGGATCCAACACGGCGTTCCGCATTACCCTCCTGAACTCACCGATTCCATATTCTGCTAACAGTCATTGGATGTAAACCAACGCGAGGAGGAATGTCGCGGTACGATAAACCACAATCACGAAAGGCTACAATCCGACCTTCATCAAAGTTGGAGACGCGATGGTACGCATTTCTCCTCCTTACACGAGGCATTGCAACAACGTTTCACCAGGCAACGCCGGTCAACTGCTGTTTGTGTATGAGAAATCGGTTGGCAACATTCGTCATGTCAGCACGTTGTAGGTGTCGCCACCGGCGCCAACCTTGAGTGAATGCTCTGGAAAGCTAATCATTCGCATATCACAGCATCTTCCTCCTGTCGGTTAAATTTCGCGTCTGTAGCACGTCATCTTCGTGGTGTAGCAATTTTAATGGCTAGTAGTGTATATTAATCATTGATAGTCCGCGAATAATGAGCATGGGACAAACTGAACTGGTCGGTAGAAGAAGAAAGTGCTAACTAACAATAATAGGTGGATCTATATGTACACCTATATCCATACTCCACAAAACATTTGCGATGTGCACCGGAGGGTACTCTTTGTACCACTGTTATTTCCCATCATTCTTGTACCAATCGTTAATGGTTCTCAGTAAGAACGCTTGCCATAAAGCGTCCGTGTGACTTCGAAGAATGATCAAGCACAGACTCGGCGCACCATTTCACAAGAGTGGTTTTCGACGGACATGCCGCGCCATATACATTCTTCATTCTCCAATGGATTTCTGCTAGTGTTTGTACTTCGGCAGTCAAGAGAATAACAGCACGTGGAAACCCGCGAATGCCAAACTAATCAGTTGCCTAAATGTCGATGCTTATACACCCGCATCGGGGTCGTGCTACGTTGCATATATGATGCAAAATTGCCCTCAAACGAAACTTTTTGATTGTCCCTTATATTTTGTTTTCTCAAATGTATCACATGCTGGTAGCAAGTAGTTCCTTGTACACAGCTAGAGAGAGCTTTTAGCTTTATAAACAGTTTTGTCTTACTGTATTTATGTTCTTGTCTTTGTATTTATGCAAAAAATATGATGTGCAGCAAGTCAAATAACGCTGTTGTGCGTTAGCACTTTCTTCCGCGGACTCATTTGGTTCTGTAGGTTGCATAAAAGAAGCACTGATTCTCCCGAAACAGTGCATAAATGAGCAAACTTCTCATGGCCTCGCCAATTTAAAACGCACTTCGATCTTGGGAAAATACAGCTTTTGTTATTTGCGGAATGATGGTCTACGGCTCAAGGCCAAGGTCTTATGGATTGCGTAAATGTAGTTGGCTGCGACTACCTTGGAACTTTTCCACTCACAGGAATGTAATCTTATTTGCGTATTGTATGCACTTGGCACTCTGGTTTACCTGAAGAGGTTGCGTGAAATTTATGTTAGGCTGAACCCAAAGTGTACACTAGCAAGAGCATTGTTTAAACCTGGAAGCTATTTCCATTGTAGTTGGTGGACTGAACGAGGCCTCATCTGAATATTCTATTGAGAAAATCGTTGTCTTACTTCCCTGCGTTATTAAATGAATACTAAAAGCCTATATTAATTTACATATAAGCTCATATCATTTTGTGTATGTGTGTTTATTAAATAATATTTCAGTCTTCATTGGTGGATATCTGATGATGAAGTGTCTTTTAACAAACTTACTTTACAGTTGATCTGTTTTTAATTTTAATTTTAATAATCAACAGCCTCAGTTGCACCGTTTTCCTAGAATTTACCTAGGTTTCAGTTGCTGACAGGGCTGCGAAGTGTTGAAGATATTTATGGTCTGTTTTTGTTTGTCTTTAGGCGAAGAGATCATGAGTCTCAGCCATCTGGTTAGCAGTGATGGTTCGATCATAACCAGTAAATGGTCGCTGAAAATATTACATTCCCTGAAAATTTTAATGTCTTGCACTAAGGAACCGAACTTCTTTTCGCTAAAGTATAATTTATAATGTTGTTCAAATGGCTCTGAGCACTGTGGGACTTAACTTCTGAGGTCATCAGTCCCCTAGAACTTAGAACTACTTAAACCTAACTAACCTGAGGACATCACACACATCCATGCCCGAGGCAGGATTCGAACCTGCGACCGTAGCGGTCGTGCGGCTCCAGACCGTAGCGCCTAGAACCGCTCGGCCACTCCGGCGGCTATAATTGATGTAATTCCGCTATTAGCTCACGTGTAGTTATGGATGTCTTTCTCTGGTTAAATGTATCTACATTCAGGTGAAAAAAAGGCATGGAATACCGATATGCATAATTACAAATGGCTATATGGCGGTAGTATCGCATACACAAGGAATAAAGTGGCAGTGCATTGGCGGGACTGTCATTTGTACTCAGGTGGTACAGGTGAAAAGGTTTCCCAAGTGATTATGGCCGCATCATGGGAATTAACAGACTTTGAATGCGAAATGGGACTTTCCATTTCGGACATCGTTATGGAATTCAGTATTCCGAGATCCACAGAGTCAAGAGTGTGACGAGAATACCACATTTCAAGCATTACCTCTCATCATGGACCAGCAATGGCCGACGGCCTTCACTTAACAGCCGAGAGCAGTGGAGTTTGCGTTGAGTTCTCAGTACTAAAAGACAAGCAATACTTCGTGAAATAACCGCAGGACGTAAGACGAACGCACACGTCTGGACAATGTGGCGAAATTGTCAGCAGACGACCGACGCGAGTGCATTTGATAACAGTACGGCATCGCCTGCAGCGCCTCTCTTTGGCTCGTAACCATATCGGTTGGACCCTAGACATCTAGAAACCGTGGCCTGGTCAGATAGTCCCGATATCACGCTGGTAAGAGCTGATGACGGGGTTCGAGTATGGCGCAGACCCCACAAAGCAATGGACCCAAGTAGTCAACAAGGCACTGTGCAAGGTGGTGGTTGCTGCCAAATGGTAGGGCTGTGTTTACATGGAATGGACTTGGTCCTCGGTTATGTCCCGCAACTTGGAGACCATTTGCAGCCATTCATGGTCTTCATGTTTCCTAACAACCATGGAATTTTTATGGATGACAATGCGCAATGTCACTGGACCACTATTGTTGAGCATTCTGGACAGTTCGGAAGAATGGTTTGGTCACCCAGATGGCCTGACACGAATCTCATCGAATATTTGTGGCACAATACCCTGCACCGGGAACATTTTCACCATTATGGATGGCTGTAGAGGCAACATGGGTCAATATTTCTGCAAAGGATTTAGAACGACTTGACGTGTTCCTACACTACGCCAGGGGAAATTAGGTCAGACACGGGATTGTGAGGTATCCCAAGACATTTGTCTTCTGAGTGAAGATACCACAAGACGTCTTACGTTTGGTGGGAGACAGTGCATTACCAGAGTTGTATTCCCTCTTTCTATTCTAATCGTACCTAGCGTGGTGGTGGCGTGCTTAAGTCACTGGATTGGCATTCGCAAGAATGGCGATTGAAATCCTCGTCCCACCGTTAGATTTAGGATTTCAGTCGTTAAATCGCTTAAGACGTATTTCGTACTGATGTCTTTCAAAAGTCAGGATCATTTTTCCCTCCTCATCCTTCCTCAGTCACTGTTTGTGTTTTTTCTATTATCACCTCGTCGTTGACCAGACGTTAAACTCCAGTGTCACTCCTTCTGTGTTCTATTCGTGGATAATACTAGATTCTTTGATAAGAGCCACTGTTTTTTGTCAAATGAGCGGAGCGAAAACAAGACTCTCTATAAATTACACAACGAGTTCTTGTCCGAATTTACATTGCCAAACTAAGATTGGGAAATGGACAGATGGGATATCAAATTGCCCATCATGAGGTCTAGTTTTGCCAAAAATATGTAATCACTTGAAAGTAGTGATAGGATTAAAAAAACTTAATTAGTGGTTTTAGGGAAAACCGAAATATTTCACGAACAGCTGTTGCTACCTACGTAAACGAAGTGTCAAAAATTTTATCTCTCCAAGGCCTAGATATTTTGCACAGGAGCAATAACATTTTTGCGATATTTAACTTTCAAAAGGGCTTCCATCGAACCAGGTTCTAAATTTAGAACATTTCCAGAACAGCTGCCGCTAGGAACACAAGTGATGTATCACAAAGTTTATCTTCTCAAGGCGTAGCTATTTTGCGCAAAAAATAAAAAAAATCGTATGTGATGTTTAACTGTCAACATGTTTTCCTTTGAATCAAGTACTAAATGGATCAAATGGCTCTAAGCACTATGCGACTTAACTTCGGAGGTCATCAGTCGCATAGAACTTAGAACTAATTAAACCTAACTAACCTAAGGACAATACACACATTCGTACCCGAGGCAGGATACGAACCTGCGGCCGTAGTGGTCGCTCGGTTCCAGACTGTAGCGCCTAGAACAGCACGGCCACTCCGGCCGGCAATCAGGTACTAAATTCAGGACATTTTGAGAGCAGAAGAAGCTAGGAAACTGAATTTGGCTTCAATAATATCATACTTTCTGGAGAAGAAAAGAAGAATTGAAAAAAATCCGTCCAATATTTTGTAAAAAGATTCGTCTAAAAGTAAAAATAAATTGATTATAGAAACATTTTACGCGCCTTTGAGTGACACTCTAAATTGTGTATAGCAAATAAGGTGCGTCAAAGTTTCATTATTTTATTTTTTACTTATAGATAAATCATTTCACGAAACATTTGGCCTATTTTTTAAAATGCTTTCTCTTATTTTATCATAATGATCATTTATCTCATGAGAAGTAATATATTTCGTAGTTTGTCTTAGAACGTCTGCTCATGGAATCTGAAGCTTGTCTTTAGGTGACGTACAATGTAGTTCCTGTAGAGCTTCCCACTGATGATCCTTGAATGCACGCTCCTATTCTGATTAAACAAACCGTCGATAAATCTGTCAGCTTTTCTCATAGTATTTGTTATCTCTTGCATTAAACCGAACTAGTAAGGGTATCAGTGCAATGTTAATGAATCCTTCGTGAATGGATTGCACTTCTCCCCCACTGAAACCAGAAGCCCCCCATTTTCTTCCCAATCGTAGAGGGAGACCAAGAGATGAATACACTAAACAGATTCAGAAGGCTGTAGGTTGCAGTAGGTACTGGGAAATGAATAAGCTTGCACAGGATAGAGTAGCATGGAGAGCTGCATCAAACCAATCTCAGGACTGAAGACCACAACAACAACAACAACAACATTGGGAGTTAAGGAAAGACAAGGAGCCCTACCTCGCTTCCTCGACCTGGATGACGTGCGCCCGCAAGTGTTTACCTGTGGCAGGATTGCGGACCAAAAGATTAATTGGGCTCAGAACCGTAAGAATTCGGCAATGCTCGAAAAACGTGGAGCGAGCTTCCTAGAAATAGTCGCGTCCCTGCCGCCACCATCACTGACGTTACGAACAAAAACTTTGTCCCCGGCTTTAGGACGAAATGGCTCCCCTCCCCCCCTTCCCGGTTGTAACGCCTTATTTGGCAGCGGTGAGCAAGTTCTATACTTATACTGCGACTAGCCTTATCCCAGTTCCGTTTGACTATCTCGGGAGCTATTTACTGAGGTGTGACGAGCAGAATTAAAAGCAAAATTAATCCAAGGGAGCGTGGCATCCCACTTGGCTCAAATGGCTCTAACCACTATGGGACTTAACATCTGAGGTCATAAATCCCCTAGACTTAGAACTACTTAAACTTAACTAACCTAAGGACATCACACACTTTCATGCCCAAGGCAGGATTCGAACCTGCAACCGTAGCAGCAGCGCGGTTGCGGACTGAAGCGCCTAGAACCACTCGGCCACAGCGGCCTCCCACTTGGTTCGAGACCTGGCGTGGTAGATGATGAGAGCAGCCTTGACGTTCCTGTTCACCCTTTCAGCGAAAGAGGGCTGAGGATAATAGGGGGTCGTAGAGACTCGCTTGATGACGCTAGCAAAGCAAAAACGCTTCTACAAAGAGGCCAGGGTGTTGTTACTTACCAGTAATTTCGGCGTCTCATATATGGAGAAGATTTCGGTGAGATGGTGGATGGTAACGGCCGCAATAGCTCCCCTATTAGGGACAAGCCAAACGAAACGCGAAAAGGCGTCTATTACAATCAACACATAACGAGTTTTCCCGCCTCTTTGTGAGAGTGCTGCTTTCACTTGGATTGTAAATGTCCTTTGCGTGAGCTTGATTGGGTTTTTCCATCTTACATAGCTCCCACTCCTCCAGCAAGTCGGCAGATATCCTATGTAATGACGACCAGATCATGTGTTCCTGCACCTTATCGAGGGTCTTGTGAAGCCCCAAATGCCGCTCCCCGACCCCCAAGCAAGGAATCACGGCAGTAATAAAAATGGAAGGAACAAGCCCCACTGGCAAACAAATCCTAAGATCAGCAGGTCCTTCGACTTCTCGACAAACTATGACTTGGCCGGCCGGTGTGGGCGAGTGTTTCTAGGCGCTACAGTCTGGAACAGAGCGACCGCTACGGTCGCAGGTTCGAATCGTGCCTCGGGCATGGATGTATGTGATGTCCTTAGGTTAGTTAGGTTTAAGTAGTTCTAAGTTCTAGGGAACTGATGACCTCAGAAGTTAAGTCCCATAGTGCTCAGAGCCAGCCAAACTATGACTTTCCTCAACAGATGGTGGGTACCCATTCCCCAGCCAGCAGACGTTCTCTAAAGGGTCCTAGAAACGTGTTCTCGCCCTGTTTAGACTTTAGGTCGGTGAAAAGCTCCGGTACCTCTGCCATGACATTACGAACAGGATTCATGGACGAAGAGTGACAATCTCCTTCTCCCTCGGCTCTACTCCTCGTACATGCGACCAAGTACATCGGCCATCTGATTGTCAGACCCATTAATGAGCCAAACTCTGAAGCGGAATGCGAATGTCCACTCTGCCCATCTGGCGAGTCCACCGGTCTTTCTACGCCGTGCTTAGATCCAGCTTAGGGCTTATTCTTCCGTCCAAAATCAAACTCCTGGTGTTCGAGATAGAATTTAAATTTCTCGAGAGCGAAGAGAACGGCCAAGGCGCCACACTCGTAAATGGAAAGCTCTAATTCAGCATCAGTTAAACTGCTCGAGGCATAAGCGATAGGAGGCCTTTCTCCGGAACATTCCTGCCAGAGCGTGGCTGCGACGCGCCAGTCTGAACAATGAATCCTTTCTTGAAGTCCCAGCTTCGAAAGCGGCCTGCTGCCTCTCCCTCCAAACAAAGGTCTCTCCCATTTTGCGCAAACTATTAAGAAGGGCTGCGAGCTGAGCAAAATTAGGAACAAATTTCCTAAAATAATTGGCCATACCGATAAATCCAGCTACCCCCCTGCTTATTCCCTGGGGGAGGAAAACGTCGTAAGGCTGAGCTACGATCCTGATCAGTTCTAATCCCATCGCTTGAAAGAAGATGACCCAAGAAAAAAATTCACCACCCAGCCAGTGTAACTTTAGATGGCATAACAGTTAATCCAGCTGTCCGAAGCTGTAACAACATTTCCTCGAGATGACACAAATGTTGGTCAAATAAACTGCTGTATACAAAACATCATCAAAGTAGTTACATGC
Organism: Schistocerca piceifrons; assembly: GCF_021461385.2. NCBI lineage: Eukaryota > Metazoa > Arthropoda > Insecta > Orthoptera > Acrididae > Schistocerca > Schistocerca piceifrons. Next base: position 383,147,095 of record NC_060143.1, on the reverse strand, counting down.
GCAGCTAAACTTGAGGTCACCCAGAACATGATCCAACAAGCGAGACAGTACAACAGGCCTGGTAAATAAGCCAATTGAACTCATATAGGCTCCAATTGACGCAAGATGCAGTAAAATGTTTAGAATCCTCAGTATCTGGTAATAGGCTTGGTTGACATCAAGCACTGTGAAGTAACAAGGCACAGAAAACCGAGTAATACAATTGTGCAGGTAAGGAAGCGACATAGATTCCTGAATGACTTTTTTATTAAGTGCTTCTAGGCGCTCAGTCAGGAACCGCGCGACTACTACGGTCGCAGGTTCGAATCCTGCCTCGGGCATGGATGTGTGTGATGTCCAAAGGTTAGTTAGGTTTAAGTAGTTCTAAGTTCTAGGGGACTGATGACCACAGATGTTAAGTCCCATAGTGCTCAGAGCCATTTGAACCATTTTTATTAAGTGCTATGTAATCAACAACCGGCCAGTAATTCTTGCCTTGTCCCTTAGAGGCCTAAATATGGAGGAAGCATAAGGTGATGAGGACGGCCTAATAAGCATTTGGTTGAGCCTCATCTTTGGGGGGGTGGGAGGAGGGAAGTAATCGATATGGAGCTTGTCACAAAGGAACATCATCAATTAAAAGACTCTTGTTGTGGAATTTGTCCGTTACCCCCAACTGATTACTGAGGACGTCCAGGTCATTCCCCAAGACGATAAGTAGCTGCCTAGCCCCAACCTTTCAGAGATAACTCACATTAAAGTCCGAATGAAACGAGTTAAGCAAATTGACATTGATACGAGTACGGAAAGAACAAAGGGCTATCTTCTCTGAAGGACAAAAGTTGTTGCTTCCAAAGTCCTTCACCAAGTCAGTCCGTTAAATAAAGTCAGAGTCAAGGAAAAAAAAGTGACAATTTCTCTACAACGATTAATGTAACAGACTAAGAAAATTTACAGATAGATAATTTCTCTCGCAGCTCCCCTATCAGAGGCAACCCCTGCCCACTCACTGCGCCGGCCGCGGTGGTCTAGCGGTTCCAGGCGCGCAGTCCGGAACCGCGCGACTGCTACGGTTGCAGGTTCGAATCCTACCTCGGGCATGGATGTGTGTGATGTCCTTAGGTTAGTTCGGTTTAAGTAGTTCTCTGTTCTAGGGGACTGATGACCACAGTAGTTAAGTCCCATAGTGCTCAGAGCCATTTGAACCACTCACCGCTCAACATGTGTGAGAAGTGTTTTACATAAACCACCGTATTCCAAATACCATTGATAGTCCAATAAGGAGACTGAGATCCCTGAATCCAAAAGGCCGCAAACAGGTTCTTGACTGATCTGAGCACATATGTACCGAAGGGAAGAACTGTTACGAGCGAGAACGCGAGCACAGAAACCAGGAGACTTACCGGGAATGGGTCTGGCTCGTCCCCAGTAGCGCCATCTGTTAGCTCTTGGCCATCGCTCGAAGGGGAACTCGTGCACGAAATGACCCCCTCCTCCCCACATCAGAAGCAATCTCGGCGACCCGAAGAATAGGGGGACGGATCACGTGTATTATTGACTCACGGATTCTAGCCCTTCACGTCGGGCACGCTGCTTGTCGGCAAAACTAAAAACCTCCATAAAGAAGCCAATTCGTTCAAGTCAAGGCAAGTGGTGTGGTTTCGTGTGACGGTAATCCTTGAAAGAGCTTACAGCCTCATTCCCTGCAAAATATTTCGAACACTGTCACGTTCCGTGACTCCAATCTGTAAAGTGGTGACAGCGGTGTGACTGCACTCGATATACTCGACCAAGGTCTCGGTAGGTGCTTGCACCCGCCAACAGTGTTCACACTCCAGTTCATTCCGAATGTGGGGAGATAACTTCAGTCGTATTACACTACTCCTTAAGTCACTGAACCTGCCATGGCTCTGAAGTATTTCGGAAAATACGCCAAGGGATATAATAAACGAAGTGTAACAGAATGTGAAATTGTAAGGCATCAGCAAGGAATTCATAACGGTTAACCACAACCTCTTCTCAACCTGGGCCATCTGATAGATGGATTGTTTTGAAATACCGCGAAGCCAATGCGTAATCGTATTTGTTAACTTAGCAAACAAGTCGAGGACTGATCTATTCAAAACTTGACCATTCATCCCTTCGATAGCCTGACCCAATTAACTTGCAGTGGGAGAACCATGCTCCATACCGCTCGCCTCCCCATCTAAACGCAATGTGCTTCCACTGACCTCTCTTTCACGTGAACGAGATATTGATTAACAGCATCTTAATGTTCTCTCTAAGCTGAAGGTTTTAAAAGCGGCGAGACGTTTGTCCTAATGAAAAGTCGGGCCTGAATCCTACTTATCTGTTTTGGGTAGGTTGACTACCCTCGAAAAACTGAATATTGTGATGCAGTTCGCCGAAGTGGACGAGCAAGTTGAAAGAGCAGCATCTACCTCACCAGAGATAGCAGGGGAGATTTGAACAGGACGATGCATGTAATCTTGCTGCCAAACCTGCAATGCCGCCCTCAATCGGATGTTGCTGTAACTGAACTCATACTCAAGCGGCTCCTGTTTTAAAAAGGCCAGGCCAAAGCAAACTCTGCGCTCCATCCTCCTCCGTTGTTTTCCTGTAACAAATCCAGTAAAATCCGGAAACAAGAAAATAATAATTTAAACAATTCAAATTTCAAACAATGAATGAAATAAGAAATAACCACCCTCTGCTACCAACTGAGTTCCAGCAAGCCAGATTAACAGAAATTCATGGAAGGCCTAGGCCCCATGTTATGACATCATTCATTATTTGTCAAGTGATTCACATTTATTAAGCAATTTTTGAGAAAAAAGCAAGAATAGTAGAAGAAAATGAGATAATCTTTTAGAGAACCGCAGTTCTTAGAACAATGAGTGAAATGCTTCAAATTCAAAGGGCACTATGCCATAGCCAATTTAACAACGATAGCAGAATGATACCAGGCTAACACTACGGTTTTAAATTACAGGCCCAAGATTTAACATGGTCGTTTAACAGACCACTAGTACAAATTTAGTAACCGGTATAGTGTTTCAACAAATTTAAATGTCCTAGCTGACAGAATGGTTTTAAACATATCAAAATTTAACAAGGTCTGTTGAGAAAGCTCACAAATTTAAACGATACAAGGGCCAGCAAATGGTCCGACTGACTGGGGAAACTTGATAAGGAAAGGGCACAGCACCAAAAGGCCTCCAAGACGACATACGTGAACTCTGAAAAGATTTAGGCCCAAGCGAACCAGAGAAGAAAAAACTTTACTTAAACAGCAGTAATCATGCCATACGACTGTTTCACACAAGGCAACGGCAGCGCTGAATCCCTAATGCCGACCGAGCGAGGTGGCGCAGTGGTTAGCACACTGGACTCGCATTCGGGAGGACGACGCTTCCATCCCGCGTCCGGCCATCCTGATTTAGGTTTTCCGTGATTTCCCTAGATCACTTCAGGCAAATGCAGGGATGGTTCCTTCGAAAGGGCACGGCCGATTTCCTTCCTCATCAGAGCTTGTGCTCCGTCTCTAATGACCTCGTTGTCGACGGGACGTTAAACACTAATCTCCTCCTCCTCCCTAATGCCGGTCAGTAATATCCTGCCGCTGGTGCGCTCACGCTTGTCAGGTTGGGCCAATTGCACACATAGACTGCAGTAACAGTAACTGGCCATCGGGCGATAGCAGGACGCTTCTAAAATAAGCATCATGTGACAAAAGGATGGCTAGAAACAATAATAGGTCATTTATACGAAAGCAAATTTTCAGCAAATAGCTGCCTAAACAAGCATCCAGAATGAGGTACAACCCCTGGCAAACAGCGATTAACAGAGTAAACTAAGAATTTCAAGACTAGCGCAATTTAAGCAGTGGCGAGAACCAAGAGTAAGTATATTAACACAACTACACTACAAACATAGGTTAAGCAGATTTTAAATAACAATTTTTAACTTCCCTTGTGTTTTGAAATCCTCATTCTATTAATAATGTAACAGCGAAATACCAGTACAAAACAGCCCACAGACCCAGTCAGGCTTCAAGAATCAGGTAACGAATCTCATCTTACAACAATCAAGGGAACCAACCCAGAGGAAATGTACCTAGTGTACTAGTAGATCAGACCACACCAAAATCTAAAACATAATTAAAAGAGCATATTCATTATAAATGTTCATGACAGCACCAGTAGCACCTGCGACTGCTGCCACATTCCCATCGCTTGCACAGATTGTGACAGTGCAGGAGGGTTCCTTACTTTATCGAAACAAATAACACGTAGAAACGTTCCTTACTTTGTTAAATTATCACATGAAGTTATAAGAACATAAAGGACAGATCCGCAGGTAGTTGGAGTAACACAAATGGCCCCAAGCTGAAAATGTAAATCAGTCGCTCACTTGAAATGCGAATGTACCAGCCGGTCACAGAGCAGTAGAAACGCTGGAGTCGAAGATATAGTTATCTCATTCCAGTGTTCACTGCACGATATTTGAGAGGTAGCATAAGCCCCCATCTCATATTTCTATCTTACTATGAGTACTGCGAATTTCCTCTCTAATTGCATGCAGTGAAAAGTTGCTATTCCTTCACATGCGGACTTCCCACGCAGCGTCTCTGGTCACCCGAGTGGTCCAGTGACAGGCGGGTACTGCTGACCCTGAAAGGGTTAATCCGATGGGTGTGAGGGAGTCGAGTGGATGCTTTCCAGACGCCGACATTGTCATAAGAGCGGGGGCGACATGCTCACAGGGCCCTGACAGAGCGGCTGGGCTAGAGATTCCATTACTTCGCAGAAAATCAGTAAAAACACTTTCTGGCGTGCTACCAGCGAGGCATGGGAATGACTTGTGTTCCCAGGCAGTCTTGACGGGCAAATTCCCGCGTTTTCTGCAAAATCATAAATATGATTGGCTATCTCAGGGGATAGCTGCGTGACGTCTGGAGGGAGTCAGCTCTCGCCTTTCGGTCAGAGTAGGTTACAAGACTGAGCTCTCGTTGCTCTGGACAGCCTGCCTTCCGTTGGCTGTCTAACATACTTTCATTTAATTGTAACTGTTTGACGAAGTAGCTGAAGTTTCGACTTCAACGTAGCTTTCCGAGTACAGTTGACAACTGAGCGTTCTGCGTACAAGCGGCCTATGTTGTCCGTCTTGAGCAGTTTTGGCTATAGTTAACTGTATCTGAGTTACTGTTATTTTGGACAGAACTTTTATTCTGTAGATCGGTAGAGCAACCCTTCCATTTCTCACCACATTAATGAAACTTATTTATCAAATTAATTTCTATCAAATTAAATTATTGCAAGTGCCAAACTCTTTTCTACTCCACTTGCAGGGTCGATTAGAGTCAGTTCGCGTTTCTTCTTAATCCATGTGCAACAGCAAAAAGGGGGAGCGGCTTAGAGCATCATTTCCATATGAAGATTCTAGAAGAATTTAGTGTTAAATACACTGCTAGCCCCGGCACCTCGCAAATTTGCATTTATGATATCTGCACTTAGACACGTGACGCGAAATCTGTAGTCTGCACAGGAGAGTTACACGAAAACACCATATCCTCGGCAGTCGGGTACAGGCGTAAAGACCGGGTAGTGTAGGCGTCTTCCACTGTCGCAAAAGCACTATCGTCAGATGCGTCGCTATGTGGCCAGTTCCTCACAACAAGGGCTTGAAGCAGCAACCAAGTGGACGCTATGGGGAATGGACAAAGACTGGTGAAACTCAGTAGGCAGGAGCCTTGCTAAGTGCAGCTATTGTTACACACCAGTAGTCAATGACCAGAGTGGTGGAGTGTCTTGTCACAACGCAAGATTGAAGGCCATGAACAGAAATATTGGGTAAACTCGATGGCTTAGTAGACGGCCGTAGAGAGTTGTGAACATACGGAGCTACTAAGACAGCTGTGCAGGAGAAGGCTGTCATTCAGTTTCCTCCCATCCCCCTTCGCCTCACGAGACTGGAGCTGTGATGATGAGAGAGGTGGTGACGGTAGAAGCTGATACTGGTCACGTTGTGGCACCAGTGAGGTTTTGAAGGGCCCTGGCCCTGTGGCGGGAGCGGCGGTCGCACATCAACGTGTCGTGCATGTAGACATGTAGAAGGTGTGGCAGGCGGTTATTAGTAGTGCTGGTCCGCTGCGTGACAGAATGCAGTGGTGCTTGTGGTGGAGGCATCTGAGCCTGTGCTCGATGCTACTCACACAAGTGTGGGCAGGCGCAGGGTGTGGTTTCCAGCTTGGGACTGTGGAGGCAGGGGTGCAGAAGCATTGCTGGGTGGCTGTGTTTCACAGTTGAAAGCAGCACACACTGAAATCTGTTTTTGCAGGACAGAGCGGATCAGGTTATTGTTGTGGAAAGGGGCCAAAATCAGTTACTGTCAGTTGCACAAAAGACACAAACTTTATTTTCCTAAAAGCACTTAATCTCAGATGCCCTTAAAAGGATTCACAACAATACGGCTGAAAGCCCGAACACAAGTTATTGCAATTGCTTTAAGGAATACACGCAGCTGAAGGCCTTACTTAAAAAAGAAAATCTTACGTAAATACTCGACTGAAGGCCACACACTGGACACAGAAGAACCGAGGCTTAAGGCTTGGAAAGCAAAAAGAAAATTTAAAAAGGCTTTAAACAAGTGAATTTCCAAATTTTAATTTAAGATGGCTGAAGGCCTTATCTTAAAAATATTTGACATAAGAGCTCGGCTGAAAGCCACACACTGAACATAGAACAACTCACGCCTTAAGGCCTGGAGAAGAAGGATTTGCAATAGAGCAAATTTCCCCTTTTTTTCTTTTAAAAAAATTTAGTTCAAACAAGAATCTTCAAAGTTTTAACTTAAGACAGTTGAAGGCCTTATTTTAAAATTAAAACAAACTAAATTAATAGGCGGCTGAAGGCCTCGCATCGCACTTGAGACAAAAATCACAATCCAAAAACAACAGAACAATGGTGCTCTGAAGTGTTCCAAGGGTAACTCTAACGTAAGGTGAGGTGAGATAGGCAGCCAAGAATAAGATTAAGTAATCAGATGGCAACCCGACCCAGGGACGGCTGAAGGACCGACTAACAACCTAATCAATTCCGCTGCGCCGACCAATGGCACGACAACGGAAAGTATCAGCCAAGGACGAAGGTACCAGCAGCACTAAGTCTTCAAAATTGGCGTCTAAAAACAGCCAAAGCACAATAACCACTCAAAAATACGAACAACAGCAAAGGCTGTCAAACTACACGCGGTACGGACACGGCGAGGAAAAACACAATGCGGAACACTACGCTAATGCCCTCGCCGCGGAGCCTTCCTGGCTGCACTTTCTCGACCGAACGACTGCCTACTCCAGTACGCAGACAGCATTAACATAACTGCTCAGTCGAAATAAGCTAGACACATTTCCACGAAAACACTACCACAAGAACTCGAACAATCGTAAAAGCAATCACTGTGGAACAATCAGGACGAATGAAAGGTCGACACACACAGAGAACCGGAAGCTGTCGGCGACCAAATATACGTCGTCCAATGAGACGACCGACCGAACGACCAACCAAGGTCGTCCCCACTCAAGTCCTGTGTGTCAGCAACAGTCGGGCGAATCTTGGCTGTCCGGACCTTACTGCAGCTCCATCCCAACTCCCTTGATGTCCGTTCGAAACTCGGAGACATGGCGACCCGAGCACACTGGCTCGGACCCAACCATGCAGCGGTAACACTTGCCCGTTGGCCACCCGACATCTCTGCACAAGGAAGGAACCGACCCACGTCCGGCAAGATGACCAGCTGACGAGACCCAGAAACGGTCAAAAGACCAAATACAGGTCGCCCGATGCGACGACCGACCGAACGACCAACCAACGGTCGTTCCCGCTACAGCCTCCTCCCGTCGGACAGTGCATGTGTGTCGCCAGCTGTCGGCGAGTACTGGCTGTCCGGACCTCACTGACGCTGCGACCCGACTGAACCCCCGACACACAACGAACCGGAAATACTACCGGTCGCTTCAAAGATAATACGACAGTGCTCTTATTGATACGCGCTGCTGCTGCCACTCACGGGCAGGCAAGCCAGCAACTTAGTAACACCAGTAAATCGAATAAGAAAGGAGGCGACAGCTCCGTAAAGACAAGCTGTCAAGCAACAAACGGCATGAGACCTGAGTTTCTCCTGGCGTATGCAACTTTCAAATAATAGCCAAATAGCAGCCAAATACATCTGTTATTGCCGAACATTGCTTGGATACTGGTCACCCCATGTTATATAATAACACCGAGATATTGGCATGCACGTCCAGCTATTGGGACAGTGTTATTAGGGAGGCAGTTGAGATTAAATTAGCGAGCAACCTCGTTAACGGGAATGGAGGTTTCTGTTTAAACTCTGTTTGGAATCCGGCTCTCTCCCTTGTCAAAAAACAGAGGGACAGAGTCAATGCTACCTCACCTGCGAGTTCGTAGTCTCACTATCGATAGTTCTCACTCTGGTCATCTTTGGTGGCACTAGTGTTCAGTGTGTGTGTTATCTTTCCTGCTTCAGTCCGAGAACCGAGGTTTTAAATTTGCATGTACGCCGCCTGTCCGTTGCACTTTGCCTTGAAAATGGCAGGGTGTTCTCCCGCCGAATTATCGGCGGTCGCTGAATGTGTTGCCTGGCTGAATTCCCGGAAACGGCATGAACACGAGCCGCGCACGGCTCACACACAGTGGGCACTGCTAGTGTGAGTCATTGGTGCCTCTGCTGTCAGGACAGGTGGCAGCAGGTCGGGGACATGGCGCTCTTGTGAAAGCTTTGGGGGACTACAATACGGCATCGGTGACGTACCTGGCAATTGACGTTGGTGGAGGAAAATAGCTGTAGGAGAGGTAGAGAAGCATGAACAAGAGCATCCTCTCCATCTGCATTGGCAACAGGCATTGTGTTGGATGGGGTCCGTATAGCATAGTGGGATTCCATGACTGTTCTGGCTGTAGTGTTGCGGGGAGGAGTCTCATGGTCTTGGTGGCAGGGGTGGTTGGTGTGGTGTAGTCAGTGATGTCAGGCCGCGCGGAATTAGCCGAGCAGTCTATGGCGCTGCAGTCTTGGACTGTGCGGCTGGTCCCGGCTGAGGTTCGAGTCCTCCCTCGGGCATGGGTGTGTGTGTTTGTCTTTAGGATAATTTCGGTTAAGTAGTGTGTAAGCTTAGGGACTGATTACCTTAGCAGTTAAGTCCCATAAGATTTGTTATTGTTGTTGTTGTTGTTGTGATCTTCAGTCCTGAGACTGGTTTGATGCAGCTCTCCATGCTACTCTATCATGTGCAAGCTTCTTCATCTCCCAGTACCTACCACAACCTACATCCTTCTGAGTCTGCTTAGTGTACTCATCTCTTGGTCTCCCTCTACGATTTTTACCCTCCACGCTGCCCTCCAGTACTAAATTTGCGATCCCTTGATGCCTCAGAACATGTTCTACCAACCGATCCCTTCTTCTAGTCAAGTTGTGCCACAAACTCCTCTTCTCCCCAATTCTATTCAATACCTCCTCATTAGTTATGTGATCTACCCATCTAATCTTCAGCATTCTTCTGTAGCATCACATTTCGAAAGCTTCTATTCTCTTCTTGTCTAAACTATTTATCGTCCATGTTTCACTTCCATACATGGCTACACTCCATACAAATACTTTCAGAAACGACTTCCTGACACTTAAATCTATACTCGATGTTAACAAATTTCTCTTCTTCAGAAACTCTTTCCTTGCCATTGCCAGTCTACATTTTATATCCTCTCTACTTCGACCATCATCAGTTATTTTGCTCCCCAAATAGCAAAACTCCTTTAAGTGTCTCATTTCCTAATCTAATTCCCTCAGCATCACCCGACTTAATTCGAGTGCATTCCATTATCCTCGTTTCGCTTTTGTTGATGTTCATCTTATACCCTTCTTTCAAGACACTGTCCATTCCGTTCAACTGCTCTTCCAAGTCCTTTGCTGTCGCGTGACAGAATTACAGCGTCATCGGCGAACCTTAAAGTTTTTATTTCATCTCCATGGATTTTAATACCTAATCCGAACTTTTCTTTTGTTTCCTTTACTGCTTGCTCAATATACAGCTTGAATAACATCGAGGAGAGGCTATAACCCTGTCTCACTCTCTTCCAAACCACTGCTTCCCTTTGACGTCCCTCGACTCTTATAACTGCCATCTGGTTTCTTTACAAATTGTAAATAGCCTTTCGATCCCTGTATTTTACCCCTGCCACCTTCCGAATTTGAAAGAGAGTAGACCAGTCAACATTGTCAAAAGCTTTCTCTAAGTCTACAAATGCTACAAACGTGGGTTTGCCATAAGATTAAAAAAAAGTGGTGTTAGCGTCGTCGGCATCGTCTGAGCGCCTGGTGTCTTCATCGGCGGCGTGCATCTGCAGGTTGTTGTTACAGGTGGTAGTCGAGGTGGGTGTGTGGGGACGGGCAGCATATAGGTGGACTTCCGCCTATAGATCAAAAACCTGGTCAGTGTGCCATGCAGATGCAAGGTGAACATGTTGGAGTCCCATTGCAGGACCCAGTGGGGACGGAATAGTGTGGTCAGAGCGGGGGTTGGTGAACATTGATACACAGCATTACACGGGGGCGGTGACACAAGGTCACTGTGAATGAAAGTTGTGCATTCGCTGTGGTGATGGGGTTAAGTGGGTCACATGCGAGCCACACAGTCCTGCAAGCCAGTGATGAACTCAGGAATGACATCATGTGCAGGCAAGTCGGCGGGCTCCAGGACAGCGAGTAGCCAGACGTCATAAAGAAAACCGTCAGAGACCATGTGTGGCTCTGGCAGACGTCGGATGTGGCGCATGAATTGAGAGGGTTGTCAGTCCCCACACTGCTCGAGGGAAGGAGGTCCTGGACGCGCTGTATTTCGGAAGAGGTGACTTGCGTCACGAGGTGACGCCGGAGTGTCTCGTAGTGGTCGGTGGCTGGGGGCGACGATGTAGCGTACGTCGGCTCGAGTTGGCTGATCACCATGGGGAACTCTGTGGCGTGCTGGACGATGCCACAGCCGGCGGAGGTAGTGTTGTGGATTAGCAGGAGAGCCAACCCGTATGAAGAGAGGAAGCCGAAAGGCACGCGTTTAAACTCACACAGGCTGGCGTGAGGTCTGGAACAGGACAAGGAAATTAGAACTTAGAAAAACGGACGCAGATGGTGGAATACTTAACTTTAATCCATAAATGGTGAACATCGCTCTTGACGGTACATGTTTTACAGCATCAATAGTAACTGGTAATGGCGCCTTCCTAGGTCGTAGCAAATGACGTAGCTGAAGGCTATGCTAACTATCGTCTCGGCAAATGAGAGCGTATTTTGTCAGTGAACCATCGCTAGCAAAGTCGGCTGTACAACTGGGGCGAGTGCTAGGAAGTCTCTCTAGACCTGCCGTGTGGCGGCACTCTGTCTGCAATCAGTGATAGTGGCGACACGCGGGTCCGACGTATACTAACGGACCGCGGCCGATTTAAAGGCTACCACCTAGCAAGTGTGGTGTCTGGCGGTGACACCACAGGTAGCGTCCAGGAGGTCAACAATGGGCGCTGGCCTGCGGTTTGAAGGTCGGCAGACGAGCCGCATCACGGCCAGACGAAGTGGTGGCGGCGTGAGGTGGATCAGACGGCGGCGCTTCGATGCTGGGAGGAGCGGCGGCGGAAGTTGGGGCCGGTGCGGGCAGCGGCTTGGAGTCTGGCCTCGGTGGCTGGGTCGTCGGCGGTCGCGGTCGCCGCGAGTTGCGCTCCAAGTTGGCGTTTTCTTAACAGAGGTGGAGCCCCTCCACGCCCGCACTGGCATGATGGCCAACTCAATGGGTCTACTGCCATCACTGCATAAGGGTTAGTTTTCACTAATGTGAGGTGTCGCAGGATGTGGATACTGCGATGTTTGTGTACGTCTGGTTAAGGTTAACCATTAATACGCGCTCATCTGGAGATAGATTGGGTCCAAGTCGAACGAAGGTAGCTGTTCGAAGGGCAGAGGAAAAAAAAGTGCCAAGGCAAGAGCCAAGGGAAGAAAACCTCTGCGATAGGTCGGGTGGTAAGAGCAGTAGCGAATGTCTTGCTGGCTGGGATAGGTCGTGCAAGGGTAGGCTTTGTTAGTGGTGGGTATCATGCATGTCGATACCTTTGACGTTGTGCGGTTGTGTTGCTCGGAGGCTGCCGCTGGGTGCCAGTGTAGAGCTCTCGTTCAGCGTCAGCAACCTGCAACAGTTAGGTTTATATCGTTTTTGTGTCCGATAGGTCATATATCGGATGCACAGTGTAAGGCAATGTTGGTGGATTGTTTGTGCGTCAGTGGGCGAGCTCGTCGGTGTCCCTGCTGTGGCCTGTTGGTCGGCTCTAATAGCAGCTGGTAATTACCAATCAGTGTTGCTAATATGCAGAGGGTTGTCGACGTTTGTCGCTTGTTAGTATATGTTAGTTTACCATAGGCTATGCCGTAGCTAGTAGTGTCTTTGGCCGCTTGTGCTTCCACCTATGGTTGTGATCGTAGTTTCCCAGAGTGAGGATGTGTTGTGTACATATTTCCGCGTAGTCAGCGCATACACAACTTTCCCAATAGAGCGCGCCCCGCTAAGCACAACAGCGCAGGCGCAACACTCGTCCGCCTCCGCACTACGAGATGGCGCTGTCTTAGAGACGGGCCAAATTCTGCTTCCGCCGATCCGCGTATTAATATGTAACGCAGCCAATGAGATTGCTGCTAACGTAGAACCTTTTCTCTTCGCGGATCACACTTGCGCAGTGATACCTGAACGCGCGAGGTATTATAACGAGTGTACAGACCTCCGATTAGTCAGTCTGTATTAGTCTGCATTTGTCTGTACCAGTCTATAGTCAAGTTTCAGTCTGTGCCTAATAAAATTATCATATTCCTGTACATAGACATGAAGAGAAATGGATAGACACTTCGTCAATTATCAGAGATATGTGAGAATAAGATTAACTTACCAAGACCAAAGGAACTTCAGATTGTCAATTGTAAATAGCATCCAGAACCAAGTTAAGTTATCTTTATGCTTGTTATTATTTTAATAAATGTGTGTGAAAATTAATCAAGTTCTATTTAAAGTTGGTCACCGTCAATCTGCTACTCTAAGCGTGCAGGTGGCATTTCTATCGTCTGACCTAACGGCAGAAGATAAACACGCCACGATAAGACCACGAGACATATTGCTGACATTCGCCTACTTCGTTAGAGCGACAATCTGATGGTGTGTGTACCGAAGGTCTTACAGTACGCACACCACAGGATGAAAGGGTTGTTCGAGTGTCTCGAGTTCCTGTATAGTCGTGTGACGTGTTTTTTGAACGCTTCCTTGAGGGTATGAAGGCGGTATTCATGGTGAAGATCCACGGTGCTTGTGTAGCGTGGAGCGTCGCTAATGATACGTAGCACTTTGTTCTTTATGATCTGCAGGCGGCGCAGTCGTGTAGGAGCTGCATATCCCCAGACGGGAGCTGCGTACGTCATCAAAGGTCTAATCAGTGTGATGTATATGGACCTCGACATCCTCCTATTCAGAGTGCTTTCCCTGTTGAGCATTGGGTAGAGCTGTTTGAGCCTCGCGTGCGCTCGGTTGGCAACATACTCGAAGTTGGTGTTGTAGGGTTCCTGTTCCGAGAGGTGCGTCGTCAGCTCGGCGATAATGTCATGCTGCGCTGGCGCGGCAGCTGCGTGTAACAGGGCGTCGGCTGGGCCGACGGCGGTAGCCGTTGGTCGCTTAGGTTGCACAAGAGGCGGCGAAACACACATAAAGGAATGAGATCGTGGTGTGAAACACTTTAGCGTCCGTAGGACGAAAACAGAAGTTACTGGGTGCACACGTGAAGGAATCGGAGCACGCGCCTAACAGGACGAGGCGGCCAGAAGCGTGCCGAAACAGAAAAGTCAGTTGACCGAGTTCATCGCCGGGTCACAAGCGCAGGAAGGTTCCTTACTTTATTGAAAAAAAATAACACGTTGTAGGAGGGTTCCTACACTGCTGGCCATTAAAATTGCTACACCACGAAGATGACGTGCTACAGACGCGAAATTTAACCGACAGGAAGAAGATGCTGTGATATGCAAATGATTAGCTTTTCAGAGCATTCACACAAAGTTGGCGCAGGTGGCGACACCTACATCGTGCTGACATGAGGAAAGTTTCCAACCGATTTCTCATACACAAACAGCAGTTCACCGGTGTTGCCTGGTGAAATGTTGTTGTGATGCCTCGTGTAAGGAGGAGAAATGCGTACCATCACGTTTCCGACTTTGATAAAGGTCGGATTGTAGCCTATCGCGATTGCGCTTTATCGTATCGTCACATTGCTGCTCGCGTTGGTCGAGATCCAATGACTGTTAGCAGAATTTGGAATCGGTGGGTTCAGGAGGGTAACACGGAACGCCGTGCTGGATCCGAACGGCCTCGTATCACTAGCAGTCGAGATGACAGGCATCTTATCCGCATGGCTGTAACGGATCGTGCAGCCACGTCTCGATTCCTAAGTCAACAAATGCGGTCGTTTGCAAGACAACAACCATCTGCACGAACAGTTCGACGACATTTGCAGCAGCAAGGACTATCAGCTGGGAGACCGTGGTTGCGGTTACCCTTGACGCTGCATCACAGACAGGAGCGCCTGCGATGGTGTACTCAACGACGAACCTGGATGCACGAATGAAAAACGTCATTTTTTTCGGATGAATCCATCTTCTGCTGACAGCATCATGATGGTCGCATCCGTGTTTGGCGACATCGCGGTGAATGCACATTGGAAGCGTGTATTCGTCATCGCTATACTGGAGTATCACCCGGTGTGATGGTATGGGGTGCCATTGATTACACGTCTCGGTCACCTCTTGTTCGCATTTACAGCACTTTAAACAGTGGACGTTACATTTCACATGTGTTACGACCCGTGGCCCTACACTTCATTCGATCCTTGCCAAACCCTACATTTCAGCAGGATAATGCACGATCGCATGTTGCAGGTCCTGTACGGGCCTTTCTGGATACAGAAAATGTTCGACTGCTGCCCTGGCCAGCACATTCTCCAGATCTCTCACCAACTGAAAACGTATGGTCAATGGTGGCCGAGCAACTGGCTTGTCACAATACGCCAGTCACTACTCTTGATGAACAGAGGTATCGCGTTGAAGCTGCATAGGCAGCTGTACCTGTACACGTCATCCAAGCTCTGTTTGACTCAATGCCCAGGCGTATCAAGGGCGTTATTACGGCCAGAGGTGGTTGTTCTGGGTGCCGATTTCTCAGGATCTATGCACCCAAATTGCGTGAAAATGTAATCACATGTCAGTTGTAGTATAATATATTTGTCCAATGAATATCCACTTATCATTTTTCATTTCTTCTTGGTGCAGCAATTTTAATGGTCAGTAGTGTAAATTTTACTAAGCTACGCGAAATCAGAAAAAAAAGGTTCAAGTGGCTCTGAGCACTATGGGACTTAACATCTGCGGTCATCAGTCCCCTAGAACTTAGAACTACTTAAACCTAACTAACCTAAGAACATCACACACATCCATGCCCGAGGCAGGACTCGAACCTGCGACCGTAGCAGTCGCACGGTTCCGGACTGAGCGCCTAGAACCGCTAGACCACCGCGGCCGGCAATCAGAAACAGATAAAGGACAGGTCCATATGTGGCAGGGGTAATACATAAAGCCTCAGGTTCAAAATGTAAATCAGTCAGACTCGAGATGCGAATGCACTTGCCTCGCGCTTTGCTGTAGAAACGGCGGTCTCGGAAAAATCATTGCCTCGTCCCAGAATTCATCGCACGATATCGGGACTTACGATACCCGCACTTAGACGTGCAAGGCGAAATGTATAGTCTGCACAGCAGCACGACGCGATTGCGTCCAGACGCAAGGACGGCTCGGCGCTGGTGCATATCATCAGTCAGGTGCATCACGACATGGTCAGTTCCTCACAGCGCAGGTGCGGAGCAAGCCGGACGCTACGAGGGACGGACAAAGACTGGTGAAACTCGGTTGGCGGAAGCCTCGCTTGTGGCAGCCATTGTTCCACACCGGTGGTCAGCGACCATAGCGGTGAGGTGTCCTGTTGCACGGCCAGATCGACAGCCGTGAACGGAAGTACTGTGCGAGGGATAAAACTCGCTGCCTTAGCAGATGGCCGGAGCGAGCTGTGATCGTACGGAAGAGCTGTGCGGCGGAAGGTCGCCACAACACTAATAATGTTAGGCATCATCCGGAAAGGAGGAACACTATTAAACGAGACAATAAAAGCTGTCACCACAATTCTCAGTCCCGGGCATCCCAACTCCCAACTGACCAGGAAAGTACTTGGGCTCGAACAAACAGATGTGTATGAACGGTTGATTACAGGACCATTACGTACCTCTGGATGTGCTGGTGGGTGTCGTTTTTCTGCAAAACTCTGCAGTCATGCTCTAGATATCACTGTAGATGTAATTGTAGACGGCGCACGCAATGCATCAATCTTATCTATACATGTAAATGCGGAATGTCAATAAAATGCTCCGAGCAATACGAATGACAGCAAAACGCACAGTGAAGAAATGCAAGTTCATCGCATGGCGTATTTGCACATTCTATAATATCAGTGTTGAACGCCACGTCAATGACACTTTTGAAGTTGTTCACTGGTTCACCAATATCGTAGCCAGCGTTCTGCCACGCGTAACGAGGCATTGGTCTGTATACTCCCGCAGATAACTGATTGTAAATGACAGAATGCATATTCATGATAAAGAATCTGTCGTGCAATGTTGGCTGCATATTACTGGAACGTAGTTTAATGAAGTCTGTTATTCTCTTGGCATATATTTTATATTGCCTGAAGAAATACACATCCAGAAGTTGTGCATATTTTGTAGTTTTAGGCGGAATGATTTTTAAATCTACATGTTTTCCGCCACATGCTTCCAGTAGTACTCGATAATCCTTATGTCCAGACCAGGAGTCACGAAGTACTAATGACTTTCTCGACAAATGTGGATTCAAAACTGACAGAAAAAACGTCTTCAGATATTGTTTCGTCATCTTCCCACTCACACTTGCATCGACGACGGCATTCGGAGGACACCACGTTTCTATTTCCCTTGACACGCGGGGTCAAAACTTTCCACTGGATTATTGGAAGCAAGTATAGAGTTTGTCTGCCAATCGTCCGTCCATTGATATAGTAACATCGATCGTGTAAATATGTGTTGCACAGTTAACTGATTGCAACATCGCGACAGTGTTTCTCTCCCCTTTCATGGATAGTGTTCTGTCACAAGAAAGTTCATAGTTGAACTGACTCTGATCACAGTTTCATACAGAACTAATATCGATGTTTTCTCTCATGATATGCTCATTGACGTCAGCAACAAACGTTTGAGCTCTTTCAATCAGCTCTTCTTCGTCATCGTTATATTTTCGTGCTTAGAGCATAGTGATACGGCGTGTCGTTATCCTAAACTCCTTTTTCAAATTAGTAATTAATCCTAGTGAAGCTGTAAAGTTTATGCACCCGAGATTTCTGGCTACGTCCAATGTGCAACGTTGTAAATGCCAATAATGAACGGCGGAACCGCATTCTCGCGCTTCACCGAATTTCGCCATTACACGCTCCTTGATGGTCTTGAACAGCTGTGTATGATTTCCTTTGAAAACTGTATTTCCTTCTCTTTTCTTTGTCATGTAATCCAGTATGTTTTTAATATTGCTTTTAGACTTCAGTTTAGGGTACCTTTTCAGAAGCTTGTCGTATGTATCGAAACCTCTTACGTAATAATCATCGTACATGTTCTCCAGTGTGTTGTCATTAAATGCCGTGATGATACTTGCAACTTTAACCTTCTTCTTGGGAGACGGTTGGTATTCACTGTCACTGCTTCCATCGCCTCTTCCCGCACTTGCCGTAGCACTACCGTTTGCAATGAGTTGTTCGTCATTATCATCCCTATCATCATCATTATGTGTTAGTGTTACAACAGTATCTGTTTCTAACTTTTGCTCATATTTCTGCACTATAATAGATACCAGAAAACATGCGAATGATTCGTCTTCTACACCAACACCATCTTCACGAAGAAGGGTTCTTAGTAACTTCATCGCAACCAATCGCAATACATTAGTAGGATTGATTACCAATCGCCGAGCCATCTGACGCTTCAATACACAAATAATGTCACAAAACGCAACTTCTGAGGCACACTGCACCGTCCCTACTGGTCCCGACTGGCGTACCGCAGGTCAGTGTGCAATGCGGCATGGCAAGCGCAGAGGCCTCTAACGGACGATTGCAGAGTTTTGCAGATGAGGGAGTATCACTAGTGCAATGAGAGACCTTTCCATTATTTCTCACACGATTTTGGTGTATTTGTGTTTGTTCGAGCCCAAGTACTTTCCTGGTGAGTTACTTTTCAGGAAAGCAACAGAGGGTACTCTACGAGCACGGAGAATGGAAGACTCAAACAGTTTCTAGAACTACGGCGGTCCAAACTTCCTGGAGAGCACAAATTTAAAACTCAGGGAAGAATCACATAGTGCAGGGCAGTAACACCAGAGCCGGCTAACGCCGTCAGACTAGACACACAACACGGCCCAACAACAGGAAAGTAATGGCGACTCAGAGCATCAGAATTAGCTAATCACAGTCAACGGTTCCCTCAAACCGAATCGGTCAAGTCACCGACCACCAGCACGCAACAACACACGTTTTCTATAACCGACTTGCTTCCTCCTTATCTCCCCGGTGACTGTTCGTTCCCCCCTCGTCCGCCTCGCAAACATTTCAAACCGGAAGACGCGGTGCAAGACCATAGGGAAAAAGAACCAAAGGTACGATTTACAGCCGGCTGGAGTGGCCGAGCGGTTCTAGGCGCTACAGTCTGGAACCGCGCGACCGCTACGGTCGCAGGTTCGAATCCTGCCTCGGGCATGGATGTGTGTGATGTCCTTAGGTTAGTGAGGTTTAAGTAGTTCTAAGTTCTAGGGGACTAATGACCTCAGAAGTTAAGTCCCATAGTGCTCAGAGCCATTTGGTACGATCTACAGATCGCAGTCGATGCGAGTCGATGGAGCTAAACTTCCTTATAAAAGTTCTAACGAATCTCAGATTGACTCAGGGCTTCTCCACAATTGTCCGCTCCGGTAGCTGAATGGTGAGCGTGACGATTGTCAATCCTCTGAGCCTGGGTTAGATCCCCGGCTGGGTCGGGGAATTTTCTACGCGCAGGGACTGGGTGTTGTGCTGTCCTCATCATCATCCTATCATTCTCATCGACTGCACGTCACCAAAGCGGCGTCAAATTGAAAGTCCGGCACCCGGTGAATGGTCTGCCCGACGGGGAGCCCTAGCCATACGATTAAATAAATTAAATAATTCCACAATTAAAGTTATGCGGTAGTTCCACCTCCGATTGCTCCTAATGGATACCTGTTGTGATGGCTAATTGAAAGTGCGGTACTACAGTGCGTATTTTATTTCGATCAAGAATCGATTCTCTACTTTTGGCAAGACAAATTTTTTTGGGGAAAAGGGATCTTTATTGATGATAATACAAAGTCAAATCTAGGTGTAATTGCGAGTGGAACAGGAAGTGACTAATAGTGATGAATGTACCTTTGCTTGCGGAGTATGTAAGCAGATGTACATGTATTTTCGTGTATTCCCTATAATGTATATAGGGTTCAGCAGTGCCAGGGGATATTGATAAATCGTAGCATGCCTTTGAGGCAATGAACGGGTCAGCGAGAGGGCGCGCGTGTGCTGGAAAGGGGGGGTTGAAACTACGCCGCGAGGCGAGGCGAAGCGAACTGAGTGTGGTTGGGGAAGGACGTGGTACGCTGTTAGTCCTCTGCCTCATGGCATTCAAGGATCCTGGGTCTGATAGAAGACGTCGTGGTCACACAAGACGCGGAGCGCGGAGAGTACCATGCCGACTGCGACGTCCGAAGCGGTCCGAAGCGTCTGTTCTGTCGGGAGTAGTATCGGCTGTTGGAGGGGTGATCTGTTGGAACTCCGTCCGCTGACCTTCCTGCCGCCGCTACCCATTTCAGCTGTCCACAACACCGTCTAATTATCTGGTGACGACATATTTGGTGTTGAATTACTCGAACTAAGGTTGCGTTTCTGTGCTGTGTTTAAGTAGTGGTCGATGAAGATTAATTCGACGACTAGTTCATGGCTCCGTCGTAACGGTTCCCGCCAGAATTGTAACTGTCCCTAGTTGTATTGTCGCTTGTCGGTATTTGGCCAAGTCCTATAGAGTGGTTCCGCTCAGCTTCCCTAGGTTGTAAGTGTCCCCAGATTAGCGGTACTTACGCCCACTCTAAGGCATTTTATGTATGATTATAATGTCCTCGCTTACCTGGTGGTTACCCTGCGGGCCCTGGTCCTATTTATGTTGCTAATCATTTTCTGTGTATCACATTAGTGCTGTGCATCTTGATTTTACTGTCGTATTTGTGCATCTCAAACTGTGAAACCGAGAGGGCTTCTTGCTTGGGGCCACTCTGTTGCGTAACTTGCTTCCTTTTCGCGGGAACATTTAAGTGGCAGTTAGTCGGTAGAATAGTAACGTATACGTCCTGGGGCGTGCTTATTGAATTTTGGAAGCAGTGTGAGCGAGCTAGCTAAAATTTTCTTGCACTTTATGTTACTTTTGTGCTCTCTGTTCTCCAGTGTTAAATTTTGTCATTAGTCTAACCTGACCTCTCTCTGGAGCGCCTCGTGAGTCATTTACTATTGCGAGGGAAGGACGGGCAGAGATAATATCTCAAAACTATTTATTCAATCGGTTTTTAGCTGGCTCACATGAAGATTTTGTTTCGTCGATCTGTCCTAAACTGCACTCACATCTGATATTGCAGTCGGAGCCTTGAATTGGTATTTAATTGTTATGTGTATTTCTAAGAGAGTATTTTGCGTGTTATAGACGTCAGTGCAGAGAGTCAGTTGGCCCCGGACGTGATATAGTGTACTCCTGCCCATGGTGCTAAGGTGGTTTGCAGTAATTCTTATGTATTTATGATACCGCTGTTATTCTGTAGCTGCTCTTGTTGGTAAAATTTAATTTTAACTTCTGTACAGCTCTTGGAGCACCTGAATTTCCTCCTTTTGGGTTTCTATGTAATTAGTTATGCTAATTATCACTCCTATAAAGTCTAAAAATTACTTAATAATACTTGTCAAATTGCATTGCGATGGTTCGCCATTAGCACTACAGAATAACTGTTCAGTTGTTATTTAAAAACTCTAACTAAGCCTCAAGGCTCTTGTTCTGTATTGATAGAAACATTGTTCTCACTTCTAAAATTGGTTTAAATATGCTCTGAAGACAGCATTTAAATCTTGTTATGTAGTTTTAAATAAACTGTCTTATGTATTTTACAAATGGCACTGAATATTCATTTGCGCCGAACCCTACTAACCCTTGAGCAACCTATAAATCGCAGGAAGCGTATCAAGGGTGATTCAGCTGCTCTTAACGATGTGATTTTACGCAACCTGCAGTGTTATATTTGGCCTTCGAAAACCACGCACGAACTTTTCATAGTCTCCAGCTTGCTACGCGTAAACTGTTAGTCCTACAGAAGAAATGAATGGAACCTTTTTGTAGGAAATTTTGTACAGGCACTTTTCTTTGCTGGAGACCACGGGCTTCGACTTATTAAAGCAAAAGCAATGTACAAAAATTTCCGAGTACGGGAACTGTTCCCGGTATTCGAACTTTTCGGTCTCTATTGAATGCTCTGCTATGCCATCAGTATAGTCGGCTATTTGGTTTACTTTATTATTTAAACGTGTCCTTGAGGATAGCGAAAGAAATCGACTTTTAGAGACGTTACGCTGAAACTAATTACATCAACAATTCGACTCAAACTCAACCCTTACAAGCAGAGTAGTTTCGTGGTCAGAAGGCCAGATGAGTACAACATTGTATTTGCTTATTTTTTCTGTCAAAATTCACAATTTTATGTAAAATTTACAGAAACGTCAGTGCGCCGTGCTGCGGCTGGCCTTGGTGCTGTTTATAGGTTTCCGCCCTCTGTTGGAGACCAGAGGGTATTGGCCGTGTGCGGCTCTCGTTGATGCCGTTCATAGCTTGGCATATTGTAATAGCGATAGTGGCGTCTCGTTTTCTTAGTGTGTTCACTGGCGCCACAACGTTTGCTCGCCTTGCGTGTCCTTGAGTGGCAGCAGCAGCGCTTATCGATAGCGCAAAAACTGTGGTACCATCTTTGGAGCGGTCTCTAGTATTTCCGGGTCGTCGTGTGTCGAGCTACGGGAGTTGGGTTGCAGCAGCAGTGAGGTCCGGACAGCCAGGACTCGCCCAACCGCTGGCGACACACATGCACTGTCCGGCGGAAGGATGTGGTCGCGAGACCAGGGATTCAGCGAGTTTTAGTTGAATGGACTGTGATATTCGAGTGGTGCAACTTTCACTTGTGTGTGTGTGTGTGTGTGTGTGTGTGTGTGTGTGTCCGCCCATCGAAGTGACCTCATGGCAACAAGCTGTCAGTCGACGATTTATACTGGGGTCTTTCCCGTGCCTGACTTGAGTGGGGACGACCGTTGATTGATCATTCGGTCGGTCGTCGCAACAGACGACGTGCATTTGGTCTTCCGACGGCTTCTGGCTTCTCTGTGTTTGTGCCAACTTATAATTCGTCCGTGTTGTTCCACAGTGACTGGTTTTAGTATTGTGAGTTGTTAGTGGAATTGTTTTCGTGGATCCGTACGTATCTTGTGGTTTTGAATCAGCTGTTATTTTAATGCTGTCTGCGTACTGGATTTCTGTGAGGAGTTGCGAACTGACATCAGGTCGGTTGAGGGCGCAGCAGCGAGCTGGTCCATCCAGCGCGGGGGCAAGCACGAGCCGCTGGGCGGCATGCTGCCACTGAAGGATCAAGGAGGGGTAGCTGTGAGAGCGACGACTTCGTTGCACACCGTACCCTGGACGTTTGAGTGAAGAGTTAACTGCTAATGCAACCTCGACTATTCTGAGATCTCGCCTTTGGTTGGCGAGTTGTTGCTCCCAGGGCCACTGAGGCTGGCAGCAATTAGTGAAGTGTTTTGAGGCAGTGAAATTTAGCAGGCGTCTTTCTCTATTTGTTATTCATCATTGAATTTAGTAATATTCTTATTAGTGAAGTGCAAACTACGGTATTTTCTACCTTGGTTCTAGTGTTTCCTTCCGCCTTTGGTGTTTTCTGAAGACGAAGTGCTGTCTGTCTCTTTGCCCTTGCCTAAAAATATTCTATCTTTGTTCCGGTGATCGGATGTTAGGCGGATTGGTTAGTTGGTTGGTCAGCACTTAAGCTGCCCCTAGTTTGAGTTGCCATCCTGTTCCGAGAGTACAACTCTTGGCTGCCTGTCTCACCTTACCTTATGTTTGCGTTACCTTCCCAGGCCGACCCTTGGAACACTTGCTGAGAACCGCTTGTCCTGATTCCTTAGACTGTGATGTTTGTTTTAGGGATATTTATAATTTTCTAATTATTGTTGGTGTGGCCTTCAGCCGAGTAATAATTTCATTTCTTTGGTAATAAGGCCTTCAGCCATGTTACAGTAATTTTTTTTTTAAGCAAAGTTGTTTTTAAAAGCGAGGTATTTATTTTAGAAGTGCTATTTGGAATTGTTGTTCTGACTTCAGTGGCCTTCAGCCATTTGTTATCTGAAATGGTTTGTGGTCTTCAGTCGAGTGTAAATTTCACTTCTTTTATAATAAGGCCATCAGCCATTTGTCATCTGAAATGGTTTGTGGTCTTCAGTCGAGTGTAAATTTCACTTTTTTTATAATAAGGCCTTCAGCCGTGTTACAGTTTGATTTTAAAACGAAGTATTTATCTTAATATGTGCTATTTGGCCTTCAGCTGTTTGTTTGAAATTATTGTTGGTGGCCTTCGGCCCTAAAATTGTGGAATTTTTTTCTGTGGTAAGGCCTTCAGCCGTCATACGGTCAATTGTGTTTTTTAAGAGATTGTTTTAAATTTTTAATTTCTTTATATAAAGTTTACGTATTTGTTGTGCAACCGAGAGTAACTGATTACGGCCCCATCCACAATCGTAACCTTATCCTTCCCCATCCTGAGAAATCAGCTCTCAGGTATCGTTTAGTTGGCATGGCTGCGGTTGTTTGTGTTCCTCTGGTGTTGACTGTCGCCACTCGGTTTCGCAAGCGTTGCCTGTCCGTTAGTGACAGTAGCGGCGGTTATCGATATGTAGTAACTGTTGCCCTATCTTTGGGGCGACGTCGTTGTTTTTTCGGGTCGTGTGGGTGTGGCAGTTTGTTTGGGGACTCAGGAGGAGCCAGGCCACGTGCCAGAACACGCCGGGGCCGCTGGCGGCACGCATGGACTGCTGGATGGAAGGCTGTGGTCGCAAGGGTGCACGACTTCGTCGTAAACCGGATCCAGCAAGCTTTAAGATGAGTGCATTTCAACCATAGTAGAGAAACTTCCACCACTGTGATATCTCGCGATTCCCCAGTGCCGCCGAGGCGAAGAGCAGCGATTGGAGTGCTTGGGGAAGGAGGAACTGATTAGGTTTCCTCGACTTCTTATTACTATTTACTGCGTTCAACTTGTTACAATTTGTTAAGTTCAACCAGCGGTAATTTTTCTTGCCTGATGGCCGCTAACGCCCCAGTTACCTGCCCTGGGTGTTGGTGTATGTAATGGCAGTGTACGTTTCCTCGCCTTGCCGCTGCTGTCCGGTAAGGCGTGTAGTTTTCACAGCTTTGATGATTCTCCTACTCTGGTGGTAGTGATTCCTTTTGCGCTCCGGGCGCTCTAAACACAGTATTATGGGGACGTAATGCAGACCGCCGGTTCCGGCTTTGGGGTATTGTTCCATCGTTGCATTGGGTTTATCGGACGTCAGGTAGCTTCAGCACGATTATCATTAGTCATTCGTTAGACTGGCACTAGTCTGAGTTACCATCTTGTGAAGTGAATGAAACTCTTGGCTGCCTATCTCATCGCTTGCGAAAGTGTTTTTTGCTGGACCGTCTCAGAGGTCGATTCCTGGAGCACCATCTATGGCCCCTTGGTTCTTGTAAGACATGTGTGTCCTAAAAGGAGGACTGATTTCTAGTAGTTCAGTGTAACGCTCCTTCAGCCCACGCCTTCTGTGGTTATAATGTGCCTCAGTACCCTTTAAGGAACTTATGTACTGGTCCTAGTGTTTTAATATTATATTATTTATTACAATACCTAGTAATGCCTACATTAAAGGTTATTTATGTCTAGTTAATAGTTCTGGTCGCCTTCTGGAATAAATCTAGCAGTGCAGTGTTCACTGGATGTTAAGGGTTGTGTTACAAAGTTTACCATCAACTTATGGTTCAAATGGCTCTGAGCACTGTGGGACTTAACATCTTAGGTCATCAGTCCCCTAGAACTTAGAACTACTTAAACCTAACTAACCTAAGGACATCACACAACACCCAGCCATCACGAGGCAGAGAAAATCCCTGACCCCGCCGGGAATCGAACCCGGGAACCCGGGCGTGGGAAGCGAGAACGCTACCGCACGACCACGAGATGCGGGCTTACCAACATCTTATTTCACCCGTTTGGTGATCAGTTACTTGTTTTTTAATTAACCTTTGCTATTGTATTTGTTGGTTTACAGCAGGTTTCTATGTTTTTATATTATTGCCGTTCCTGTCGTCTGATGCCTTCCGCTGTGTTTGTGTGGCGACTTACCTGTAATATTTCAGTACCTGTAAGTTGTACATTGCAGAGAGTTCTTAAAAAATTCTTAATTTATTGCCACTCTTGGTGTGAAGAGCCTTAAGCCGTGATTGTGGTCACTTGCCTTAAAATTATAATTTGGTATTTGCATTAACGGAGTAATCCTTTAAAACCTATTTTACTGCCATTCTGCTGTGTATGTGGCGACTTGCCTTTAATATTTCAATACCTGTAATTTGTGAGTTACACCGAGTTTTAAACAATTCTTAATTTATTGCCATTCCTGGCGTGTAAGGCCTTCTGCCCAGATCGCAGCGGCTTGCTTTTAAAACATTATCAGCTGTATCTGTATTTAATGGTGATTTGCTAAACTGTAGCTCAGTGAAAACACTATTATTTACACAGTTGTTTATTCCTTCATTAATAATGTGTCGTATTATTATTTATTGTTGAATCTGGAATTACTGGTTTAAAATAAATTGTGTGTAACTGTAAAAGGCAACCAGTAGTAACTGATTACGGCCCTATCCACAATCGTGACCGAATCAAAATGTTCAAATGCGTGTGAAATCTTATGGGACTTAACTGCCAAGGTCATCAGTCCCTAAGCTTACACACTACTTAACCTAAATTATCCTAAGGACAAACACACACACCCATGCCCGAGGGAGGACTCGAACCTCCGCCGGGACCAGCCGCACAGTCCATGACTGCAGCGCCCGAGACCGCTCGGCTAATTTTGCGCGGCGTGACCGAATCCTGCCTTCCCTTGACTACCAGGTTTCAGTCAGTTTTACAGTTTTAAGTGCTCGGCTAGGGTAGTGGCGTAGAAAGGCAGGTCAATGATGACAACGAATTTGGGAAATAATAATAATCATAATCATGAATAACATACTAGAAATCCTGAAATCATGAAATGAAACTTCCTGGGAGATTAGAACTGAGTGCCGGACCAGGACTCGAACCTAGGATATTCATCGTGATGATGTGTAAGAAAGGGTAACAGTGTTGTTGCAAGTGGCGATGAAAATCTTTCCATTCTGTGGGCGTTTCTGAAGCGTATTTCTCGCAACTCCGATGCGGGTAAATAAGCACCAAAGTGCAGGCAATAGATTAGTGTCGCATTCGTGTCTCCGACTTGCGTGCTGTACTTGCGAAATCTTGAGCTATGTGACGTTATTACTAAATGCGTCCAAGAAGGACCAGCATGTTATTCTTTTCTTGGTTGCCGAAAGACAAGCACCTGCAGACATCCATCACAGAATGAAGAACATGTATGGCGCAGCACGTCTGTCGAAAACCACCGTTGTGGAAAGGT
This sequence comes from Schistocerca piceifrons, assembly GCF_021461385.2. Lineage (NCBI taxonomy): Eukaryota > Metazoa > Arthropoda > Insecta > Orthoptera > Acrididae > Schistocerca > Schistocerca piceifrons. The sequence goes on along the minus strand of NC_060143.1, from coordinate 383,120,076 downwards.
GTGCCAAGATCCGCGCTGGTCGCGATTGGACACAAGGCGGCAGTCGGTCTGGGTGGTCAGCACCGCCCATTAAGTGACACACTCGAGCACCCACACTATAGTCCTGGCCTTTCATGGCTTCGGTCCTTTAAAAAGCATTGAAGTGCGACTATTTATGTAGGACGAGGATGTGCTCTAGGCGGTTACGGTCTTCTTCGCGCAGCAGGACATGGTGTTTTACCAAACGAGTACCTTCAATCTTGTGCGTCGGTGGGAATGTCATCTCAGTGGTCACGCCATACCAGTTCTGGACAGTTGGGTCTTCGAGTGCAAACTATTTGATGGCCCACTAACATGGCCGTAACTACTACATCGTTTTTGGAAGACACGTTGCACAGTCCATACTGATACACCAACAGATCAGTCAATTTCATTCACGGTGTGAACAAGGGGGGACGTCCAAAACAATAGATAGTTTCTGTCATTCTGTTATGTCTCCAACCATCGATCCATCTTATTGCGATGATTCCACACAACCAACTGGCACATACACATCGCTTTACTTGTAGTATATTGATTATTCCTTGCTACTGTAGTGTTATCTTGAAACTGTGAGAGAGAAGGACAGGCGCTCCAAGGCGCAGAAGCCGAGACGGTGCTGAGGGCAGACGAAACTAGGAGAGATATGTTACGTGAAGTAAACCGTAAGGGGAGAGCCTTAAGTAAATGCAGACGCCCCCAGACGCAGTACCAAGACGCTAATTACTCTTCAAGGAATTAACATCTAGCTTTACATGTCGTCTAGACGCTGTTGTAGGTTGCCACTGTAGAACTTTGTAACCAACAGGCACGTACTAGCGTATAAAGCCAGCTTGATACCAGCCCTGAGAACAGAAACGTCAGTAGGTTCACAAGGGCTAGAAAGAGTGCGAAAACGCCAGAAAACTGTTTACCTAGCAGTCGCTACTCTGGAGAGCCCTAAGGGGGGGGGGGGGGCTAAATGACGTACAACAATAATGTTGCAAGTCTTACTTGGCAGAGCAGTTAAGTTTAGCTTTCAGCTGAACAATGTTGATAACAAATACGGACTTAGTGCAAATGCATTAACATCCCCGCCTTAGGAGCAGTAGAGGGGACCTAACTAAACCGTGATTGGCAGGCGCCTGCAAGAGACCTGCGGGATTGGCTGGGTGGCTTTAAGAGGGAAAAACAGTGCCCCCACGCGACTCTTTAAAATGCCTAGATGCCGCATTTTGGCGGAGTTCTCAGCTATCCGGGCGCCGAATCCGCGTCTGTCGACTCCAGCCTCGGTCCAGCTCCGCGTAAGTCTCCTCTCTCACCTGAACAGTGTCACATTCAGTATGTTTACTTTTGCAACTAAGTTCAAAAACTGGTTCAAATCGCTCTGAGCACTATGGGACTTAAAATCTGTGGTCATCTGTCCCCTAGAACTTAGAACTACTTAAACCTAACTAACCTAAGGATATCACACACATCCGTGCCCGAGGCAGGATTCGAACCTGCGACCGTAGCGGTCACGAGGTTCCAGACTGAAGCGCCTAGAACCTCACGGCCACACCGGCCGGATTGCAACTAAGTTGTTGCCTTAAGATGCTGCTAGTGTTTGCTACTGTGGTTAGTATCCACTCTTGGGACTTCTGCGCTGGCTTCTGTTGTAATAGTGTTGTTCGTGCTTTTTTTTTAACTCTAGAACTAGTCTCCAGTGTATTAGTTAGTCCTGTCTGGAATAAACAACTATTTCAAAACCCTGTTTGTCCAAGAGACTACAACGAGTTACCTACCAAGTCTCACCACCTGCATTTCTAGTAAATGCCTGTACCAGTGTTGGCTCGGATAGAAGAAAACAATCAAAAGCCTTCACTGTGAACTGTCCTTCTGCCTTCTGCTCTGTACCACTCGGGAGCGCAGACTGACCAGTAACCCCTTTTCTCCCTCTCCCACCTATGTAAGGACACGACATACTGCTAAGAATAACGCCAGCGGTGGCGGCTCTCATGACGACGTGGTACAGTTTTACATCATCTACACGCTCAAAGCGACTGATGTGCGCTTTCAAGGAGGCGTGACTAATACTTTGTTCATCAGCTCACCAAGTAGCCAGTGCTACACAGGGTGCCCCAGGAGGAACGGTCATTATTCAGGGACATGAGAGGAACGATCATTCGAAAAAATAGTCTAGTAAATAAGGGCTGAGAAGTACACATCGTACGAGCTATGTGCACTCGTTCACCTTCGCTACTGCGAAACATATAGCCCTTAAAGTTTTCATTTCAGCGCCCATATTTATTAGATTTTTTTGTTTCAAATAATCGTTCCTGTCATATTACTGAATGCTGGTCATTACTCCTGTGGTACCCTGTATTACAGAAGTGGTACAAGTGATGATAAAAACAAATTGAAAATAGGGGAGAATGTTGTACCTAGAAGGACACTATGCTTAGAAATACTTGATGTTTTCTCATCAGTGTTTCAATATAGTCACAGATTTTAGAATGACATGAAGTAATACGCTCTACAGACTGCCATAAACAGTTGCCGGCAATTTCTACAGTTTTGTTTTGGGATGCATGAGGATGTAGCTTGGGTAGCGTTTGTAAATATTAAGAGTTCTAGTTGATCAGTCTGGCCTGGCAACGGAAGACAGCAAAACGAAAGCTGAAATTTTAAATTTAGCATTTGAGAAATCTTTCACGCAGGAGGATCGTACAAACATACCGCCGTTTGAGTCTCTTACAGATTCCCGTATGGAGGACATAGTGATAGACATCCCTGGGGTTGTGAAGCAGCTGAATGGGTTGAAAATAAATAAATCGCCAGGTCTTGATGGGATTCCAATTCGGTTTTACAGAGAGTACTGTACTGCATTGGCTCCTTACTTAGCTTGCATTTATCGTGAATCTCTCGCCCTACGTAAAGTCCCGGGAGACTGGAAAAAGCGCAGGTGGCGCCTGTATATAAGAAGGGTAGCAGGACGGATCCTCAAAGTTACAGACGATTATCCTTAACATCGGTTTGTTGCAGTATTCTCGAACATATTCTCAATTCGAATATAATGAATTTCCTTGAGACAGAGAAGTTGCTGTCCATGCATCAGCACGGCTTTGGAAAGCATCGCTCCTGCGAAACGCAACTCGCCCTTTTTTCACATGATATCTTGCGAACCATGGATGAAGGGTATCAGACGGATGCCACATTCCTTGACTTCCGGAAAGTGTTTGACTCGGTGCTCCACTGCAGATTCCTAACTAAGGTACGAGCATATGGGATTGGTTCCCAAGTATGTGAGTGGCTCGAAGACTTCTTAAATAATAGAACCCAGTACGTTGTCCTCGATGGTGAATGTTCATCGGAGGTGAGGGTATCATCTGGAGTGCCCAAGGGAAGTGTGGTAGGTACGCTGCTGTTTTCTATCTACATAAATGATCTTTTGGATACGGTGGATAGCAATGTGCGGCTGTTTGCTGATGATGCTGTGGTGCTGTGGTGTACGGGAAGGTGTCGTCGTTGAGTGACTGTAGGAGGATACAAGATGACTTGGACAGGATTTGTGATTGGTGTAAAGAATGGCAGATAACTCTAAATATAGATAAATGTAAATCAATGCAGATGAATAGGAAAAAGAATCCTGTATTGTTTGAAATCTCCACTAGTAGTGTAGCGCTTGACACAGTCACGTCGATTAAATATTTGGGCGTAACATTGCAGAGCGATATGAAGTGGGACAAGCATGTAATGGCAGTTGTGGGGAAGGCGGATAGTCGTCATTGGTAGAATTTTGGGAAGATGTGGTTCATCTGTAAAGGAGACCGCTTATAAAACACTAATACGACCTATTCTTAAGTACTGCTCAAGCTTTAGGGATCCCTATCAGGTGGGATTGAGGGAGGACATAGAAGCAATTCAGAGGCGAGCTGCTAGATTTGTTACTGGTAGGTTTGATCATCACGCTTCAGGAGCTCGGGTGGGAGTCTCTAGAGGAAAGGAGGCGTTCTTTTCGTGAATCGCTATTGAGAAAATTTAGAGAACCAGCATTTGAGGCTGACTGCAGTGCAGTTTTCCTGCGTCCAACTTACATTTCGCGGAAAGACCAAAAAGATAAGATAAGAGAGATTAGGGCTTGTACAGAGGCATATAGGCAGTCATTTATCCCTCGTTCTGTTTGGGAGTGGAACAGGGAGAGAAGATGCTAGTTGTAGTACGAGGTACCCTCCACCACGCACCGTATCGTGGATTGCAGAGTATGTATGTAGATGTAGATTTCAGAGCTGTACAATGTATGTAGTTGCTATTTGGAGGCTACGGTTAATTCTTATGTTAGAGAGTTTTATGGTGCGTATAATACTAGATACGTTTAAAACTAGTTACATAACTTGTGATCGGTTAAACCATACTTTGTCAGCCGTACGCCATCTTGTACCTTGAAACGGAAAGACTTCCACCATGAACCACGTGATATCTGAGAATGAACAGTGTTGCCTTTTTTGTCTTCTTCCATATCTTGAAAATAGAAATCAGTGCTACTTGCGAATAGCTTCTATTTCAATTTTTTTTTCACTTTTAACAGTTGGTTGATAACAGTTTTTCTCAATTTGATCTCACTTATTATTAGTTGTAGTACACAGAAGTGTCAAGTCTTTGGATACCACTCAATATCGCGTCTGACCTCATTTTGCTCGGCGTATTGCAGCAACTCGACATGGCGTGGACTCAACAACTCGTTGGAAGTCCCCTGCAGAAGCAATGAGCTGTGCTGCCTCTATAGCTGCCCGAAATTGTGAAAGTGTTACCGGTGCAGCATTTTGTGCACAAACTGACTTCTCAATTATATCCCACACATCTCCGATGAGATTCTTCTCGGGCTACCTGAATGGCCAAATAATCCACTTGAATTGTCCATGTTGTTGTTGTTGTGGTTTTCAGTCCTGAGACTGGTTTGATGAAGCTCTCCATGCAACTCTATCCTGTGCAAGCTTCTTCATCTCCCAGTACTTACTGCAACCTACATCCTTCTGAATATGCTTGGTCTCCCTCTACGATTCTTACCCTCCACGCTGCCCTCCAATGCTAAATTTGTGATCCCTTGATACCTCAGAGCATGTCCTACCAACCGATCCCTTCTTCTTGTCAAGTTGTGCCACAAACACCTGTTCTCCCTAATCCTATTCAATACCTCCTAATTAGTTATGTGATCTGCCCATCTAATCTTCAGCATTCTTCTGTAGCACCACATTTCGAAAGCTTCTATTCTCATCTTGTCCGAACTATTTATCATCCATGTTTCACTTCCATACATGGCTACACTCCATACAAATACTTTCAGAAACGGCTTCCTGACACTTAAATCTATACTAAATGTTGATCTACACTCGATGTTAACAAATTTCTGTTCTTCAGAAACGCTTTCCTTGCCATTGCCAGTCTACATTTTATATCCTCTCTACTTCGACCATCATTAGTTATTTTGCTCCCCAAATAGCAAAACTCCTTTACTACTTTAAGTGTCTCATTTCCTAATCTAACTCCCTCAGCATCACCCGACTTAATTCGACTACATTCCATTATCCTCGTTTTGCTTTTGTTGATGTTCATCTGATATCCTCCTTTCAAGACACTGTCCATTCCGTTCAACTGGTCTTCCAAGTCCTTTGCTGTCTCTGACAGAATTACAATTTCATCGGCGAACCTCCAAGTTTTGATCTCTTCTCCATGGATTTTAATACCTACTCTGAATTTCTCTTTTGTTTCCTTTACTGTTTGCTCAATATACAGATTGAATAACATCGGGGAGAGGCTACAACCCTGTCTCACTCCCTTCCCAACCACTGCTTCCCATTCATGCCCCTCAACTCTTATAACTGTCATTTGGTTTCTGTACAAATTGTAAATAGCCCTTCTATCGCTGTATTTTACCCCTGCCACCTTTAGAGTATTCCAGTCAACATTGTTAAAAGGTTTCTCTAAGTCTACAAATGCTAGAAACTTAGGTTTGCCTTTCTCTAGTCTTTCTTCTAAGTCGTAGGGTCAGTATTGCCTCACGTGTTCCAACATTTCTACGGAATCCAAACTGATCTTCCCCGAGGTCGGTGTCTACCAGTTTTTTCATTCGTCTGTCCATAATGTTCTGCAAACTGGCAACATGGCGATTTGTCACCCATAAAAATTCCGCCCTTGTTTGGCAACATGAAATCCACGCATGGCTGCAAATGGTCTCCAAGTAGCAGTACATAGCCATTTCTAGTCAATGATCGCTTCAGTTGAGCGAGAGAACCCAGTCCACTCCATTATGGAGCCACACGAGCTTGCACAGTGTGTTCTTGACAATCTGAGTCCATTGCTTCGTATCGTCTGCACCACACTCGAATCCTATCATCAGCTCTTATCAACTGAAATCGGGACTCATTGACCAGGCACGGTTTTTCAGTCGTCTAGGGTCCCTCCCCCCTCCCTCCCACCCACCCACCCACCCACCCTCCCACGCTCTGCTCTCCTGCAGACGATACCATTCTGTTAGCAGTGGCACATTGCTGCCACAGTCCACTAACGCCAAATTTCGCTGCACCATCCTAACGGATACGTTTGTCGTACATCCCACATGGATTTCTGCGGTTATTTCACGCAGTGTTGCTTGTCTGTTAGCACTGAAAACTCTACGCAAACGCCGCTGCTCTCGGTCGTTGACTGAAGGCCGTCGACCTTTGTGTTGTCCGTGATGAGAGGTATTGCTTAAACTTTGGTATTCTCGGCTCACCCTTCACGCTGTGGATCTAGACTATTGAATTCCCTATTCCCGAAATGTAATGTTACATGCGTCTAGCTCCAACTACCATTCCTCATTCAAACTCTATTAATTCCCATCGCGCGGCCACAATTACGTCGGAAAACCTTTTCATATGAATCACCTGAGTACAAATGACAGCTCCACCAGCGCACTGCCCTTTTTTACCTAGTTCAAAATGGTTCAAATGGCTCTGAGCACTATGGGACTTAACTTCTGAGGTCATCAGTCCACTAGAACTTAGAACTACTTAAACCTAACTAACCTAAGGACATCACACACATCCATGCCCGAGGCAGGATTCGAACCTGCGACCGTAGCCGCCTAACGGTTCCAGACTGTAGCGCCTAGAACCGCACGGCCACTCCGGCCTTTTTACCTTGTGCATGCCATACGACCGACATGTATGTGAGTGCATATCGGTATACCATGAATTTTGTCTCCTCTGTGTAGAGTAATAAATACAGTATTAAATGCAGTATTGACAAGATTTGGTCGTTTACCAGGCTTTTAAATTGGAACGGAATATTTGATCGTAGATACACTACCATTTTGTACCCTGGAACAGTTTACCGTGTTTGGAAAATTTACAGAAAATATTCCAAAAAAGTAATTAAAAAAGCTACAGCACATATACAGCGAATGCTAGCATTTCAAAATGGAATAAGAAAATATATTAAATTTCTATTACTGTGCGGAGTGGAGTCGGGAGTCTGAGAACTGTTCCAAGGTACCACACACTCCCATACATAAGGAGCACGAGAAAGTACACTATCTGAGCAATAGTATTGGGACAATTCTTATCTAATCCGGGATTGACCACTAGATGTCGCAAGAGGCGTAGCCGCTGTTATGATAACAGGCAGGGTGAAACGCCCGCTGAAACCGCTGGGCAGGTCAGGTAATTAGGACTGTGGAAAGGGCCAAATACGCTGGGCTGAGTTCCACCTACTAATTTTAATTTATTGTAATGTAAGGTGTCAGGCAAATCCAACACCTTCCATGAAAACCCTGACATGATAAGCAAATCCAGTAGTATGTCACATAGCTCCGAATAAATCGTGACATTAAATTAAGCAAAGTAATACGAGTAACGAGTGGGCAAATGGAATACCACAGACTAACACAAGAATGCCTAAATGCATGTCATGCCTTTCCACCGTGAGACAGACGCAGTTCCGAGGGGAGAAACGAGAATAGAAGCTGAGAGCAGAACCGTGTTAAACTATAAGGCCCCACGATAAGGGACAGACTGGACACCCACGTCGCCAGGTAACCACTAGGACAACCCCAGCTGCAAGTTTTAGCGTGAGACTTTTTCGCGTCTCTGTTAAGTCAGGACCACCCCCCAGCCCATGTTAAAAGATAGAGCCCTCCAGAAGAACAGTATAGATCTTACGATAACGCTAAAAGGACCACATCAGCTGCAAGTTTTAGCGTAAGACTTTTTCGCGTCTCTGTTACGTTGCAAACTTTAAAAACATTGCCCAACCACGAAAAGTATAACGTTTCTCATTGGATAGAAGGAATTTTTGTAGGCGGAGCTTAAGGTTAACATTGAGACCCTGATTGGTCAGATGAAAACACAGCCAGATAGTTTTTTTTAAACCAACTTCGGAAAATTGTAGTAAGGAGAAGTTAGGTGAGAGTTGCTTCGGAGATGGCGATGTGAGCAGCCGGCCGCGGTGGCCGTGCGGTTCTAGGCGCTCCAGTCCGGAGCCGCGCTGCTGCTACGGTCGCAGGTTCGAATCCTGCCTCGGGCATGGGTCTGTGTGATGGCCTTAGGTTAGTTAGGTTTAAGTAGTTCTAAGTTCTAGGGGACTAATGACCACAGCAGTTGATTCCCATAGTGCTCAGAGCCATTTGAACCATTTTTTTGGCGATGTGAGCGGAGCTGTGCTGCCCGCCGCCCCCTGACGAACACTGACAAGGTAATGAACGCACGTGATGCCGCATAACAGCGCATAAAGCTTCACTCAGAACTGCAGAAGTCTCATCTGTTACCCCCCCTTTTTTTGCGTAATACTAGTGTCGATCGTCAATTAAAGCTCATGGTGTTCACATTTGCCACTTGAAGTAAAAATCTGAAATGTGATGATTTTTCTGTTATATAGTTATTGAGAAGCCACACCAGCCACTGTAATTTACGACAAGTTAGATAAATAATTAAAGATAATTGAGGGTCACTGTAGACCATTTTGATAGTTTTCTCTTTTGTGAAACTTAATTTAAACCTAGATTATAGATGTGATACGGCATATGTCATCCTTCGATCCATTGTAGAACTTGGAAACCCATTCAGGGAATATTCGTTCACATTTTTGTTGAACGCAGTTGGTTTTTACCATCCTGTATTAAAAACATTTCCTTTTATCAATAGTGCAATTTATAGACAATGTTTTGTGAGTAGAATAAAATTTCCAATGGTAAACTTAACTGCTTTTTCGACATTATTTTACCAGCTAACTAAAAATAGGAAAGCCTTGAACCCCTTCCTCTAAATTTAGTTAGTATTAAGATTCTTTTACAGGGAGTGCAGTGGAGCTGACGCTGAAATCATTAAGTATTTGGTTATATCATCGCTAGTCTCACTGAACTCTTCTGAATTCTACATGTCATGTGTGGTCTGGCGTTTCCTTACCAGCAACAGGTCCCACGTTCAAACTAGTCAATTCCCTAAAAAACACGCTCAGAGCGTCGTTGCGCGAAAGTGGTAGGGAGACACGATATAGAACGAACAGACACCAAGCAGAATGTTAGGGTAATTTAATAACACTTTTACAACCAAAGCGGCACATAGTCGGACCTTTAGCGAATGCAACTCTTTCACGGCTGAAGGCCTCCATACAAGAAATCTTAACAAATCAATAAGATAACAATCCAATTAAGATAGCAATAAAATAATTTTAAAAAATCACAGCAGAGTCGATAGAACAAACATATGCAAGGTGCAATACCGAAGGCTGAAGTTTCAAAATTTTAGAATGTATTACAATAAACTTTTAAAGGCAGAAGGCCAGATTGTTTAAAAACAAGAAATCTTAAAAATCAACAAGGTAAAAATGCAATTAAAATGCAAATAAAATAAAAAATAAAAAAAATATCACGGCTAAGTGGAAAGCCTCAAGGCGAAGCAGATAGAACAAACATATGCAAGGTGCAATACCAGTGGCTGAAGGACACAATTAAGTTTCAAAATTTTAAAATATATTACCATAATCTTTTAAAGACAGAAAGCTGAATTGTTTAAGCTTGAAAGATAAATTTAAGAATTAATTTTGCAAAATATTTTAAGAAAAAAGAAAAATAACCAAAAGCCTTGAATTTAAAGTAGCTGAAAACAGATAATTAAACACCAGTGGCACTCAGAAGCCTCCATGGAAGTCGGTCTGCCCTCGTTCACTTAGGCGAGACATGTGGTGAGCCCAACTACACTTGATCCGTCGGAACCCAACCAGGGGACAGCCATGGACCGACCGACACAACGACTTGCTTCCCATCAATCAGTACATGAGAACTCAAACAGAAAAGATTAGAAACGAGATAATCCACAATGGAGTACGTATTAGCTGTCAGAATTACACACCATGTTGGACAGCGACAACAGGTGAGGAAAGGACGCTGCCTGAAATTACATTAGTGGCCAGGGCAGATAACCGCAACACTAACGGCCACTAGGCAGAAAATTCCACTGGTCCGCAGAAACCGACCGACTCCTCCGAATACCGACAACATCTAAAATAGTCGCCAGGATATAACACTTTTGTGGCGGTGTTCGTAGCGACAAACAATTCGCTGTAGAAACGGCTTACGAAGTCACCGCCACACTTTTAATAGCGAGCCGACCGGTCCGCTGGAACAGTGAACAGAAAGATGAAAACCCAAATACTCTGATTAAATGAAAGTCGGTACTTATCTTTATTAACGAAGATACAGTAACACAGTGGTGAACTCCGTGTCTACAGAAATCTGTCTAGTTCGAGTCGGAGCGGCTAGGTCAGCGTCGGCTGACGACAAACAACTGCGATGAACACACAACTGACTAGCAAGTACACAATTCGGTGGCGAGTATACAACTGAGCGGCGAATACAGAACTGTCCTAGCGCTCGCGACTCCAGCGCTTAAGAAGCCAGAAGCCAGCGGTGGCGCGCGCAGACTTGAGGCGATTTCCTGTCTCGCTGGCGCTGCTTATGCGGACGGCGTCCGGACTTTGATGCTGCCAACCTTTTGGCAGCGGGCTCGGGTGGCATTACTGGCTAGGATATAACACTCCTCCCCCCCCCCCCCCCCCAAAATCGCCGCACCGTCGTTGAATAATGACGTGGCGAGCGTCGACGGCGGGGGAGGGGTCTGGCCGCAGGCGTAGCAGAAGAGACCGGGGCGGAGACTTGTCGGTGGCAGTCCCCGGTCCGCACCCCAGCATTGGCTGCGCGGGGCCTCGGGAAACACCGACTGAAAACCGAGGTCAGGGTGCACGCCTGTGACCACGGGCGCAGCTTCTGGTACTGGACGCGACGGGGCGTCGGGACCCACGAAGAGAGGCAGCGTCTCCTGACGCTGCGTCGACGGCTGCTGAGTGGGCGCCGGACAAGGCGCTGCGGTGTCAGACGCCTTGGGGGAGCCCAAGGAAAGCGGCTGCAGGACAGGCTGCACAGCCACCGCTTGGGAAGGCGGCCCGGCTGAGGGGTCGACGTCCATCAGCTCCGAAGGCGGTGGCGACTGAAGAGGGATCGCAGGCGCCGGAGCGACCACCTGGGGCGCTCCCGGATGAAGCTGCGCGGGAGGCATCAACGGGACGGGCTGTCGGCGTGGTAGCGGCGACGGCTGCTGCTGCTGCTGCCCTGGGGGCGGCAGCGAAGTCGGAAGACGCGGCTGGAACCCGCCGCGGACCAAATCTGGACAAAGAACGAGCGGCAGAATCCGGGCGGCCAGCGCGGCGCAACTGGTTCTGATGCCTCCTGTGCACCCCAGTAGCACCTTGAACAGTGTAAAAACCGCGACCCTGGACACTTATCACGGTACCACGTTCCCAACGACGGCGACCGTGATAAACTCTGAAAAAAAAAACGGCGTCGTTGCGCTGAAAACGCGTGCGATGCTCAGAAGCGGCGGGTCGATCCGGGGGGTGCAACAACCGTAGTAGGGTGCGATGACGACGGCCGTGGAGAAGCTCAGCAGGCGAAGGGCCGTCGCGTGGCGTGGTCCGGTACGACGACAGGAACGTGATGAGGGCCTGCTGACGAGAATGCGTAGCACGAAGGCGGTCCATATGATCCTTGCATGTGCGTACAAAACGTTCCGCTGCACCATTCGATTGAGGGTGGAACGGCGGAGTAAGAACATGGCGAATGCCATTGGCAGAACAAAAACTTTCAAATTCAGCAGAGGTAAATTGTGGACCATTGTCAGACACTAAAACTTCTGGAAGACCCTCAATACAAAAAATTGAAGTTATCGCCTGTATAGTTTGTGCAGACGTTGTAGACTGCATGGGCACAACAAACGGAAAATTACTAAATGCATCTATCACGATGAGCCAACGAGAATTCCAATATGGACCAGCGAAATCAATATGTACTCGCTGCCAGGGACCGGCAGGGCGTGCCCACTCAAAATAGCGTTGAGGCGGAGCAGCTTGGTGTTCGGCACACGTCGAACAATCTGTAGACATCTGCGTAATCTGCTTATCAATGCCGATCCATGTACAATGACGGCGGGCAAGCTGCTTGGTGCGGACCACTCCCCAATGACCTTGATGCAACAAGTCGAGGACCTTGGATTGGAGCACTTGGGGAACCACTACACGAAGCTGGTCATTCTCGGTGCGTAACAGCAAAACTCCGTGCGAAACAGACAACAGATGACGTTGCGGATAATAGCGACGAACCACAGGATCCGATATGTCCTTTGCCTGGGACGGCCAACCACGTTGAACAAAACGTAATAGTAAACTCAGATGAGGATCCGTAGCTGTCTCACGTGCCACCTGACGATAATCAATCGGAAAATCCCGGAGGGATTGATGCTCATCGGCGTCAATCTGATGGCAAGAGTCGTCAGAGGAATCGAAGACATCATCCGCAGCAATCGGCAATCTAGAAAGCGCGTCAGCGTTTGCATGCTGAGCTGTAGGGCGATACAGTATCTCATACTGGTATTGTGATAACAAAAGAGCCCAACGTTGTAGTCTCTGAGCTGTCCGCTGAGGAACTGGTTTAGACGGATGAAACAGTGACGTCAGGGGCTTGTGATCTGTTACTAAAGAGAATGGTCTACCATAGAGGTAGTGATGGAATTTTGTGACACCGAACATAATAGCCAACGCTTCCTTGTCCAATTGGCTATAATTACACTGAGCTTTGTTTAGCAATTTAGATGCGAACGCAATAGGACGTTCGGTGTTACCGACTCGGTGAGACAACACAGCACCGAGGCCGAAAGAAGAGGCATCACAAGCTAACACCAGAGGCTTGTTAGGGTCGTAATGGACCAGACAACGATCATTCAATAAAGCCTCTTTAAGCTGCTGAACGGCTGATTGGCAATCAGTTGACGACACAACGGAACATTCTTACGGCGGAGGCGATGCAACGGTGCAGCAATCTGTGATGAATTAGGTATAAACCTAATATAATACGTCAATTTGCCAAGGACTGCTTGCAATTCCTGCAGATTGCGAGGGGCGGGCAAATCACGAATAGCTGCTAAATGTGACTGGGAGGGATGAATGCCTTGAGCATTAATAACATGTCCCAGATACTCCAACTCCGTAAGGAGAAATGAACATTTATCGATGTTGCAACGTAGGCCTGCCTGAGACAACACTTTAAACAAACGCTCCAAATTACGGAAATGTTCAGCAGGCGTCCGACCGGACACTACAATATCGTCTAAATAGTTGCAACACGATGGCACATTAGCCAGAAGTTGTGACAAAAAACGCTGAAAAACAGCTGGAGCTGACGCACAACCAAAAGGCAAACGCAGAAAACGGAACAACCCCAACGACGTGTTTATGACAAAATACTGTTGTGATTGCTCGTCGAGGGGCAATTGCAAATATGCTTCACGGAGATCAATTTTGGAAAAGAACCGAGCTTCCCCTAACTTATCCATCAGCTCGCCCGGTCTAGGCAAAGGAAAAGAATCAACGACAGCCTGAGGATTAACTGTCGACTTAAAATCAGCACACAAACGTAACTTGCCAGACGGTTTCTTTATAATAACTAAGGGAGAAGCCCACTGGCTCGCTGAAACGGGTTGAATAACACCGTTGTTTTGCCAACGACGAAGTTCATCTTCTACAGGTGCCCGGAGGGCGTGAGGCACTGGACGAGCACGACAAAATCGAGGCTGAGCATTATCTTTTAACGTAATATGAGCGGCAAAGTTCGCAGCACAACCTAGTTCGTCTTTAAATATGTCACTGTATCGTTTACACAAATCGGTTATGCTGTCTTGAGGAACAACAACAGAATTAATTTGCAACACATTGTCTTGGATAGACAGGCCAAACAAGTCAAAACAGTCTAATCCGAAAATGTTTACACTGTCTGTAGAGCGGAGCACTGTGAATGAAACTGTTTTTGTATTGCCACGGAATGTGGCTGGCACGCTACATACACCTAACACAGTAATTTGTTCTCCACTATACGTAGCCAAAGAATGTTTTGCCGCTGAAAGTTTAGGGCGGCCGATAGCCGCATACGTAGCACTATTTATGAGAGTCACAGACGCACCAGTGTCTAATTGAAAAGTGAAGGTCTTATCCTGGATGCGTAGCTTCACAAATAGTTTATTACACTGTCTCTGGATCGGTGCAGTGGAGGCGGGAGACACAAAATCAGCCCGTTTAGCGCGTGTTCGCTGCTTACGACCACTCGTGGGGTGGGCGGGTGGAACAACAACTCCCGCTGCACTTGCAGTCTGTACATTACGTTTTACAGCGTTTGAATTACGCTTGGGTCGCATAGCAGAGGGCTGGGTGGGTGGCTTATTGCGAACAAGTTTATTACCCACACGAACCGTGGAAGAGTCTTTAAACGCGACCTTCTGGGCGGGCTGGCTTTGAAGAACATGAATATCCATGGGCTGGGCAGCACTAGAATTGTTCTTGCGTTTACGCAAACAAACAGTCTGGATGTGTCCTTTCCTTTGACAAAAGTGACAAACCGCGTTTCTTAACGGGCAACGTTCACGAGGATGAGCAAGAACACACTTAGGGCAAGACTTAACTCTATCATTTTGCACACGCGGCTGACGAATGTGTTTAACATGACGCGGCCGGCTAGTGTTTACAGTCTGACTCTCCCGGGGGGGCCGCGGGCGTGACATAACTTGCTTAGCACAGGCAATTTGAGAAATACATGGCTGATCTAACTCGCACTCAGCATAGTCAAAAGTATCTTGGGCTTCAATGATGTTCATCACAGTCTTTAATGACTGGTCAGGCAACTTTAAGATAGCAGCACGAATACGAGAATCTGCAATGTTTTGAGTAATAGCGTCTCGTAACATGACATCACTGTAGGAAGCTCCACACACACAATTAAATCGGCACTGACGGGTGATGCCCCGTAAATCTGTTAACCACTGTTTATTAGATTGATGTGGCAGTTTCTTTAATCTGAAGAACTTGAATCTGGCTGCTGCCACATGAACTCGCGACTCGAAATACTCAGCAAGCTTGTTAACAACAACGTCATAGTCTAAAGCTTCTGGCTGGGATTCCGGGAACAACTTACAAAGTAGTCGATAGACTTCCACGCCTGCAGTGGAAATTAAATAAAGCTGCCGCTCAGTACCTGTGATTTTGTAGACTGTCATGTGCGCCTGCAACTGCGCGAAATATTCTCGCCATTCTTCTCGTGATGCATCAAAAGCACGGAAAGGTGGTGCTGCCTGTGCTTGTTCCTTTTGTGTTGGAGGATTAGCCGCTTGTTTGGCGATTGCTTCCACCAGACTTTGTATTTGCTGACTCTGTAACAAGATCAACTGTTGTAAGTCGGCAGACATAGTGAACACGAATTAAACCAGCCCCCAAAATTTTATCTCTATAATTAGTAGAACAAGAACAAGTTGAACCAGCCCTGCACACGAGTTCGGAAGTCCTCGTCGCCAGTTTTGTGGCGGTGTTCGTAGCGACAAGCAATTCGCTGTAGAAACGGCTTACGAAGTCACCGCCACACTTTTAATAGCGGGCCGATCGGTCCGCTGGAACAGTGAACAGAAAGATGAAAACCCAAACACTCTGATTAAATGAAAGTCGGTACTTATCTTTATTAACGAAGATACAGAAACACAGTGGTGAACTCCGTGTCTACAGAAATCTGTCTAGTTCGAGTTGGAGCGGCTAGGTCAGCGTCGGCTGACGACAAACAACAACTCTGCTGCGATGAACACACAACTGACTAGCAAGTACACAATTCGGTGGCGAGTATACAACTGAGCGGCGAATACAGAACTGTCCTAGCGTCGCGACTCCAGCGCTTAAGAAGCCAGAAGCCAGCGGTGGCGCGCGCAGACTTGCGGCGATTTCCTGTCTCGCTGGCGCTGCTTATGCGGACGGCGTCCGGACTTTGATGCTGCCAACCTTTTGGCAGCGGGCTCGGGTGGCATTACTGGCTAGGATATAACAAACACCACACACACAACCCGACAAACACTGCACGAAGACTTGAACGACACCCAACAGTAACTAGACACATACGAAGATAAATCGGGAGTCGATGGACACACACACAGCCGACTCGAACGATCGGCGAGCCAAAACGCGTCGTCCGTTTGGACGACCGACCAACAATCCTCCAAGACCGTGGACCGGCTCAAGTGATGCGTGGCGGCAATGGTCGGGGGAGCCATGTCGACCCAAACCTCACTGCTGCTCCAACCCGACAGCACTAGTGCCGCCTTGCAACTCCGCGCCTGGCAGGTCCGGACTGCACTCCAGACGCGTTCCAACTGTCTGGCCGACCGGAACTCGCAATCCAAACTCCTGACGACAGACAAGGACTGGGAAGTAATAGCAGTCGAGCAAAGATACTACGCGAGGGGATATATCGATACGCGCTGCTTGCGCCGCTCACGATCAGGCAAAGCAGCAACTCAGTGACAGTAGTAACTTAAACTAACGTAGTGAGGTGGAAATACGTTAAAAACAGGGTGTAAGATACATGACGGCGGGAACACGAGCCACGCACGGCTCACAGGGAATATTTTATTGCCACCAGCAGCAGAATGGATCAGTCAGGAAAGCTCTTTAATTTTGAGCGTTGAATAGTAATTGTGTGTCACCCAAGTGACATATACGTCAGGAACATTTCAACCTTTTAAGCCCAAGTCCGCTACGGTGATTTGATTACATGGAAGCGAGAAAGGCTGAGCATCAAACTGCTACCATAACCCAGCTAGCAAAGTGACTGTGTGTAAATAATTAAAAAAGAATGGCGTGAAATGCTTGAGTAACTTCTCATTAGCCACATATCTCAGTAGTCGACGCTAAGAGACGCTTGAGTTGGTGTGTAGAATGACGCCACTAAACAGTTGATGACAGAAAACTAGTTATGTGGAGCGATGAATCACACTGTACCCCACGGCAATCCGATGGATGGGTTTGAGTTTGGTGAATGCCTAGAGGACGTTGCCTGCCATCATGTGCGGTGCCAACAGCGAAGTGCAGAGGAGGTGGTGTTACAGTATGGGATCCCCCACAGGGGTCATCACTCTTCAGTGAGTGCGTGCTTGGCTGCCATGGGGCTCCAGCCTTTGGATAACTACTTCCTCTCTCTGTGCTGCAAACCTCACTTCGACTACCTCTTATCTTCTCTGACTTTCTGTCGGATGACTCTTTTCGTACAGACTCTGATTGGACTTGGTTCACAAATTTTGGTCTTGATTTCTAGTTTCACTCTCGGTCACTATCTTCACCTTCCATTAAAGGTTACATAGTCCCCATTATTGAATATGACCTGCTGTCTTTTCCATATTTTACAAAAGTGCGTGTAGTGAAGGGAAGGTCCCCCACTGTGGTGTATGCTACGCCTCTCTGCACTTCCACCCTGGCACCCTTCCTTCCTCCCAAAACCCAGCACGGAAGCCATCCTATTGTGGGATGGGGGAGACGTCAAGTACCTGCATGATGGTACCCCTGACTATGCAGGGATTGCACTGTTGCATTGTTGGTGCCTGGGCTGCACACTCCCCATGTGTGCCAGGAATATGTGTTCATCATGACTTGGGAATGGGAGCTCTCAGTAACGTATTGCTGGGCAGGTGACCTTTGCTGTGGATGGTTGGTGCCCATGGGGAGAGCCCCCTTTCAGACTGGGTGGCAGCTTGGTGGATAATTAGCAAATCAAGCGACTTAAACTTTCTCCTAACGGTGACCGCACAGCCCCAGTAGTCTTTTCAGATGAAAAGACCACGTATGATGCAACAAAGTAAGATCCAAAGCATTCCCTTACCTGGCCACACCATAGGAGGAACACAGGACTAGACAACAAGGAGCAAAATCCTGTCCCCAATACCTTGTATGTGCCAGGACAGATAGAGATTCCTTTCTCGCCACAAAGCCTTTATTTTTTGTGGAGTGCAGTGAAGACAAATACAGAGAAGTTGTAGCTCTATCCAAGACGAAGAGCGATCCATTCTGATTACAACGTCATCTCCTGTCCAGTCACAATCGCTGCTCTCTTATGGAAAATTGGGTGACGTTCCCAAGACTGTCACTCCTCAGAAGAGTCTTAATATTGTCCAGGGCGTCATCTTTCACCGCGGTCTTGTTTTGCAGTATGATGATGAGCTGTGGGCCAACTTCCAGCGATGGGGTGTGCACCATCTATGGTGCCAGAAAGTATGAGCGTCTTAATCCCAGAAAAATGACACAATCTTACGCCACAGATGCAACGTCGTCGCCCTTTCTCTCGACAGTGCCTTCCTCTGTAGCGCCTCTTGCAGTGGGCCCTCCGAGCCGCTCGTCTGATACTTGACCCCCCCCCCCCCCCCCAGATGGCTGGGAGCCCCTCTGGTGATTTCACTTCTCCCACTTTGGGAGCTTGTATCCCCATCTGCCGGGAATATGGGCGTTCCAGGATTTGCCTTTGACTTCCTTCCTTTGACGACGACTCCTGGTTTGCCACTTAACGGATGAAGAGATCGATGATCTTGCAGTTTAGTCCGTATCACTCCAAACCAATCAACCAACAGTATGGGGGTGTTTCTCGTGGTTAGGGTGTGGTAACGTTATAGTGTTTAAGAAAACGTTAAATGCGGAAGAATATGAACAGATGGAAAGAAGGGAAAGGTTTTTGATCGGATGAGTATAGGGTAATATCAACAGCAGCAGAAAATGGTATAACGGGAGATAAATTCGTTATGAATAGGAAAGTGGGGCAGAGAGTGTGTTACTGTGAACAGTCCAGTGATAGGATTGTTCTTATCAGAATCGACAGAAGATCAACACCGACAACGATATTTCAGGTACACTTGCCGATATAAAGATACTGAAATAGTAGTGCAGTACGTGAGGGGAGATGAAAATCTAATAATCTGGAAAGCAGTTGTAGGGGAACGAGTAGAAGGAACAATTACAGGAGAATATGGGCTTGGGGCAAGGATTGAGAGAGGAGAAAGACTGAGTTCTCTAGTAAAGTCATAAATCACGAGAGGAGGCGATATACTTAAAAAGGCCGGGTGATACTCGAACATTTCAGTCAGGTTACATCAAGGTTAGACAGAGATTCCGAAATCAGATACTGGATTGTAATGCGTACGCAGGAGCAGGTATAGACTCAGATAATAATGTAGTAGTGATGAAGAGTAGGCTGAAATTTAAGAGATTAGTCAGGAAGAAACAGTACGCAAAGATGTGGGATACGGAAGTACTAACGAATGAGGAAATACGCTTGAAGTTCTCTAAGGCTATAGATATAACATTAAGGAATAGCTCAGTAGGCAGTATAGTTGAAGAGGAATGGACATCTCTCAAAAGGGCAATCACAGAAGTTGGAAAGAGAGACGCAGGTACAAAGAAGCTAACTGCGAAGAAACCATGGGTAACAGAAGAAATACCTCAGTTAATCGATGAAAGAAGAAAGTACAGAAATTTTCAAGCAAATTTAGGAAAACAGAAATATAAGTTGCTGAGGAATGAAATAAATAGGAAATTCAGGAAGGCTAAGACGAAATGGCTGCTTGAAAAATGTGAAGAAATCGGAAAAATAAATGATTGTCGGAAGGACTGCTTCAGCATATAGGAAAGTCAAAAGAGCTTTTAGAGAAATTAAGAGCAAAGGGTGTAACATTAAGAGTGCAACGGGAATTCCACTGTTAAATGCAAAGGAGAGATCGGGTAGGTGGAAAGAGTACATTAAAGGCATATATGAGGTGGAAGATTTGTCTGACGTGATAGAAGAAGAAACAGCAGTAGATTTAGAAGAGATAGGAGATCCAGTATTAGAATCAGAATTTAAAAGAGCTTTGGAGGATTTAAGATCAAATAAAGCAGAAGGAATAGATAACATTCCATCAGAATTTCTGAAGTCATTGGGGGAAGTGGCGTAGAATGTATGAGGCTGGCGATATACCATCCGACTTTCGGAAAAATATCATCCACACAATTTCTAAGACTGTAAGAGTTGACCTTTTTTATCGCTCAGTCAGTTTAACAGCTCATGAATCCATATTGCTGACAACGCTAATACACAGAAGAATGGAACAGAAAACTGAGGATGTGTTAGATGACGGTCAGTTTAGCTTTAGGAAAGGTAAAGGCACAGAGAGGCAATTCTGACGTTGCGGTTGATAACGGGCACAAGGCTAAAGAAAAATTAAAATACGTTCATAGGATTTGTCAACCTGGAAAAAGCGCTCCACATTGTAAAATGGCGCAATACATTCCAAATTCTGAGAAAAATAGTGGTAAGCTATAGAGAGAGACGGGTGATATATAATATTTACAAGATCCAAGAGGGTATAATAAGAATAGGCAACGAAGAGCTCGGATTAAAAAGCGTGTAACACAGGAACGCAGTCTTTCCCCCCTATTGTTCAATCTTTATGTCGAAGAAGCGATGATGGAAATAAAAAGATTCAGGAGTGGAATTAAAATTCAACGTGAAAGGATATCAATGATAGGATTCGGTGATGACATTGCTATCCTGATTGAGAGTGAAGAATTGCAGGATCTGCTGAATGGAATGAACAGTCTAACGAGTACGGAATATGGATTTAGAGTAAATCGAATAAAGGCGAAAGTAATGAGAAGTAGCAGAAATGAGAATAGCGAGGAACTTAACATCAATATTGAAGGTCTGAAAATAGATGAAGTTGAGAAATTCTGCTATCTAGGCAGCAAAGTAATCATGACGGACGGAGCAAGGAGGACTTCAAAAGCAGACTAGCGCTGGAGAAAAGGGTATTCCTGGCCAAGAGAAGTCTACTGGTCTCAAACATTGCCCTTAGTTTGAAGAAGAAATTACTGAGAATGCACGTTGGCAGCACAGCATTGTATGGTAGTGAAACATTGACTGCGGGGAAACCGGAATAGAAGAGACTCGAAGCATCTGAAATGTGGTGGTACAGACGAATGTTGAAAATAAGGTGGACTGGTAACGTATGGAACGAGGAGGTTCTGCGCAGAATCGGAGAGTAAAGGAATTTGTAGAGGAGAAGGGACAGGACGATAGGACATCTGTTAAGACACCAGGGAATTACTTCAATGCTACCAGAAGGAGCTGTAGAGCTGTAGAGGTCAAAGGGAAGACGGAGATTGGAATACATCCAGAAAATAATTGAGGACGTAGGTTGCAAGTGCTACTCTGAGAGGTTGGCACAGAGGAACCTTATGAGGTTGTCAGTAAGGGTAAGGGAACAGTTCGGAGACGACGACTATTTGTGTGAATATAGCAATGCGCCCTGCGGTAAAGCAGCAGCATCTTTGAGGCAATGGCTACTGGGTAACGACATTTCTGAAATAGACTGACCTGCCCAGAATCCCGATCTGAGCCCCATGGAAATCCTTTGGTACGAGTAAGAAGGCGGCTTAGCTCTAGACCGCAACGTCCAGCGTCGCTGCCTTCTGCGGTTTCGGATCGTGAGCAAGAATGGGCTGTCATTCTTCTAGACACATTCAGACGGCTCACTGAAAGTCTCACTAGCACAGTGCAGAGCGCACCCCTTTGTAATGTCAATAGGTGTCAGAATGCTTTTGATCAGATAGTGTAGATAACAGTGCACAACCACGCTGAGAGGACACTTATCGTAATACACATCTACCTTTTCCATTGTGCGGTAATAAATGGAAATGTCGTGTGGCTAGGGCCTCCCGTCGGTAATAAGAGAAGAGGTCCCATAGTTTAAAATGGCGTGCGTGGCAAACGCGTGACTAGCAAACGCGAGTTTTCCGTGTTTACAGTTGAGGAAAGTAGCCGCCGGCGAAGTTATGCTCACGAACGTCAGAAGACTGTAAGCCTGTAAGGGAAGCGGTGTTACGCAACAGCTGCAACGGCAGGTGAGGTCGGGGAAAGTTCCACCGGCAGCGGACGGCCGTGGAAACACCTCCGTCTTGAACATGGGGCGCCGTCGCTTACTGTCACAGCAAAAAGTCAGAGGGACCTTATACGGAAACACTTATTTCTGCGCGAGGGCACCTGCATTACAAGCAGCACGCGATCGACCGTCGGAGGAATGTCATACACTACTGGCCATTAAAATTGCTACACCACGAAGATGACGTGCTACAGATGCGAAATTTTAACCGACAGGAAGAAGATGCTGCGATATGCAAATGATTAGCTTTTCAGAGCATTCACACAAGGTTGGCGCCGGTGGCGACACCTACAACGTTCTGACACGAGGAAAGTTTCCAACCGATTTCTCTTACACAAACAGCAGTTGAATGGCGTTGCCTGCTGAAACGTTGTTGTGATGCCTCGTGTAAGGAGGAGAAATGCGAACCATCACGTTTCCGACTTTGATAAAGGTCGGATTGTAGCCTATCGCGATTGCGGTTTATCGTATCGCGACATTGCTGCTCGCGTTGGTCGAGATCCGGTGACTGTTAGCAGAATATGGAAGCGGTGAGTTCAGGAGGTTAATATGGAACGCCGTGATGGATCCCAACGGCCTCGTATCACTAGCAGTCGAGATGACAGGCATCTTATCCGCATGGCTGTAACGGATCGTGCAGCCACGTCTCGAACCCGGAGTCAATAGATGGGGACGTTTGCAAGACAACAACCATCTGCACGAACAGTTCGACGACGTTTGCAGCAGCATGGACTATCAGCTCGGAGACCATGGTTGCGGTTACCCTTGGCGCTGCATCACAGACAGGAGCGCCTGCGATGGTGTACTCAACGACGAACCTGGGTGCACGAATGGCAAAACGTCATTTTTCGGATGAATCCAGGTTCTGTTTACAGCATCATGATGGTGAACGGACATTGGAAGCGTGTATTCGTTATCGCCATACTGGCGTATCACCCGGCGTGATGGTATGGGGTGCCATTGGTTACACGTCTCGGTCACCTCTTATTCGCATTGACGGCGCTTTGAACAGTGGACGTTACATTTCAGATGTGTTACGACCCGTAGCTCTATCCTTCATTCGATCCCTGCGAAACCCTACATTTCAGCAGGATAATGCACGACCGCATGTTGCTGGTCCGGTACGGGCCTTTCTGGATGCAGAAAATGCTCGACTGTTGCCCTGGCCAGCACATTCTCCACATCTCTCCCCAACTGAAAACGTCTGGTCAATGGTGGCCGAGCAACTGGCTCGTCACAATAGGCCAGTCCCTACTCTTGATGAACTGTGGTATCGTGTTGAAGCTGCATGGGCAGCTGTACCTGTACACGCCTTCCAAGCTCTGTTTGACTCAATGCCCAGGCGTATCAAGGCCGTTATTATGGCCAGAGGTGGTTGTTCTGGGTACTGATTTCTCACGACCTATGCAACCTGTAACGTCTAGAGAAACAAAAACAATATATTATGTAGTAATTAGAGAATTAGATGTATCATATTGTGTCATTGTATAAAATTCTGTATTTTTTATTATTATTTATTTCTGAAAACGTCTGCGTCGGCGAGTAATAAAACCGACACAGAAGATAAATGTTAAACAGAGATTAAAAAAGGAACTAGTATATAATACGTGTTGAATATGAATGTCTTTGTCGTCTTAATTTGGAAGTTGTGCGAGTAAGATCTCCTGTTGTTGTCGTAGAGAACGCCAATGTAGCATTCTTTTGTCGAGACTAAGCAATGTACGCCATTACGTGTGAATTCACAAAGGTCTGTAATCACTGAGATATTTAAAGGTTTTAATAGAGTTGTTTAAATGAAAACTTGTATTATTTATTGTTAAGCTTGCTTGCATATTATCCCATCCTGTTGAGACATTTTTCAGTTATATAAATATTATCTGTGGTGCTGAGCTGCGTGGAGAACGAAGAGCCGCTGCCGCGGCGTATTTAAACGACTTCCAATATAGTCGAGCATACCGCAAGGAAGCGGTAAAATAATAGTAAAATAATATTATTTCTTTTAGCTCCCAGACTGGCAGTGAAGATCAGCAGATTTTATGATGTGTTGCAGATTGACGCGGGCTGCTGATAGGATATAATTTACAGTGCAAATAATTTAATGTACCTTCAGAATCTGATAGGAATCTTGCTGTGCTCCGTTCTGATCTGGCAAACTTTATAGTGACAACGTATTTTTTAATGAGAGTCTCATGTTCTTGGGCTAGTCGTGGTATGAAATAGCATTTTAACGAGAAATAAAATCCACTGCGAACTTGTGTTTTTGAACGATCACACGGACTGTAACATCAGTGCTCATAACAAAGTAATTTCAACTTTTAATCACTATGAAGTAGGGAAGATATATTGATTCTTAGCATGAGTTGCAGTTACGAAAAATCGTTCCTTAAATTGTAGGCCAGATACAGAACAATAAGACTTACATATATACATTTTATTCCGCTAAAGGGTAATGATGATAAAGAAAAGCAAAGCACGGCATTATTAACAGATATTTCGCGGCTCTTTTCGTATATGCGATAATAAAAAACGTGAAACTGTCGCCCAAAAACGCGGGGCCCGAATTTGCAGTGGCCACAAATATAAAATTTTATGTATTTTTCTTTCAGTGTTGATTGTTATGTATGTGTAGATATATATGTATTTAGTGATAAATGTATGTATGTATATCATGATCAATGCTATGTATTAATGAATGTGTAAACACTCTTTCATGACAAAACGTACTACTGCAAACGAGTCTGAGAAGACGATCCTGATAGTACTGAGAAGCTGTAACGACTACGTAATCCGGGGGCAGACGAACCCCGAGACAAGATAAACTAAAGGTAAGACTACAGTGTAGTTGTCCTGTTTGTAGAAGTCGAGCTCCAGTGAAGTGATCTCACTTCGCTAGTGGTGTGCATATTGTGCGTAGTTTGATGTTAGTGTTTGTGACAGGACAAAGTTGATGGTAGATAGTAATTTTTAGTGTGCAGTTAGTGTAGATAAATTAACGTATTTTGTGTGCAAGGGGCAAAACTGTCAGACTTTGTGGTTTAGTAAGCAATTTATGAATATGGTTAAGTTGCGTAGTCAACGTCCGAGCAATATGGATACTGAGGAACAACAATTAGTTGGTGCAGGAAATGTGGAACCGGGTACCTCAAGTAGTACTAGTACTCTCTTTGAGGATATAACATGTGAGAATGTGGGGGCAGGGGCACAGGAAGTGGTGCCACCGCCCACTAGTCCTCAAGGGGATGTAGAGAAAGAAGTTGTACCACCACCAGAAAAGCAGGAACCAGAGAGTGGTAATCTGCCTGGTGGGTATTCGCTTCAGGCTATATTAGAGCGCGTGCTGAATTACCAAGCAGAATTTGCGCAACAGCAAGTCGAGCGAGACCGCCAGCAAGCTGAGCGAGATCGCCGGCAAGCTGAGCGGGACCAGCAACTTGTGCAATCGTTAGAAAACATGAAAAAAGAGATTGCAGATATGAAACAGAATTATGAGTCGATACCTAAGGCCGTGCAGGAGCTGACTGAACAGGTCAACAACCTGCAAGTAGCAAACGCTAACAGGGTAGACGAAATAGGTGTATTAGCCAATCGAGTAGAAAAGCTAGAAATAGATTCCACGCAGCTTGTAGAGCAGAAGTGGAACGAACAAGCAACTAAAATTGAAACAGAATTCAACTCATGGCTAGAAGTGAAGGAGTGTGAGATTGACAAGAACATTAATTCCAAAGTACAAGCAGCCATAGCAAATAGAGGCTCCGAATCGTTCAGTACCGCAGTGAATAGTCAGGTACAGAACGACGTGCAAACCATCAAACAAATACTCAGTGAGGATATTCCGCAGTGGCAAGTGAATATGAACAAACGGATATCCGACCTGGAGAAGGGTTTAGCACAAAGCAGAAAACATTTGGAACAGGAACCTCTGTCGCCAACAGCCCATGGTTTCGGCAACGCACAAACTTATACGCGATACAACAATGGGGAATCTGTAGTCGATAATGCGAAGAGCTGTAGCTTCGGTTCGGAGCACACAGCATATGTCCAAGGAGCAAAACCATGTAGTTCAAAAATATTAGTGGAAGAAAGTTTAATCAAAAATAGACAATTTCAAACGTTTACTACTGAACGGAAATCAGTACACCCAGTAGTATTCATAAAAAGCTTTAAAAATATCTTGCCCAGTGTGTGGAACGAAACACAGAAAATTCAATACGTAATGTCGTACATTCAAGGTGATGCAGCGTTGTGGGCTACAGAAGTAGCAGACAGCTGCATGACATATGAACAGTTCGAAAGGGCATTTCTATCGAAATATTGGTCGCCTTGTATACAAGAGCGGCTAAGAAAAGAAGTATATAATCCCGAACCGTACTCACCTCGTCTGGGGAATTTGAGACGGTATTTTGAAAAATATATAAACAAAACACGCTACTGGGACGAGCCTATATCACCAAGAGACATAATAAGACTACTAAAATCACATTTACCCATTCTTATCAAAGAGAAATTAATACACGTACCAGAAAGCGATATGGAAAACTTCCTGTCTGTTCTAGATTCTATAGACTTGATACAGGAAGACGCAAAATCAGCGTGTGATCACTCACGGAATAATGGGTCAGGATGTAAACATGACAGAAATAGTAGTGCACAAAACCACAACCATGGAAATGGTGGGGGTGGTAACAAGCGGCAAGAACATTCGCAAAATGGTAGTAATGGTAGAGGCCAGAACGGGTATGGACAAACAACTTATAACAAAAGGCGTCGATTTGACGACCGGTACGAATCTGGAATGTCAGGGACCAACCGCTGGAAAAATGCGCGAGGTCAGTGGCAGAGCAATTATAGTGATAGTAATCGAAATTGGCAGCAAAATCAGCGAAGAAGCCCAGAGCGACAGGGTAATAACCGGTATGACAACAATAGACCACCGCCGCAAAACGCGCCTATTGCGCAGCCGTGGCGGCCGACAAATCAGAGTGTACATATAGTGGAGGTCGCGGACAATAGCCTTCCAAGTACTTCACAAGCAACTAATCCAACAAACTAGAATCGGCCTTGATATGCTCTCCATCGATGGCCGAGGGATGGAGTGAGAGCAACACGAGTGATAATAATATACCTGGGATACGTATGCTACGATACAACGATGGTGTCAGTATGGATAAAGATCTACTGAACGAACCACACGAATGTAAGAAGGATAATAACGAAAATGTGCAAGCTATTATCGAAGCGAAAATCAATGATGTTGCAGTGAATATAATCATCGACACAGGTGCCTCAGTAAGTGTAATGAGTATGGAGTTATTTAAGGCACTGGGAAAAGGACATAGCATTCCGACTTTCCCGGTTAATAATTGTAAGGTGTCTGGAGCCATAAGTGCACAGAGCCAATTAGTTGAATACCAGGTGCAGGTAGAGATTTGTAAGGAGGGCGAAGCCATAGTGAGCTCGTTCCTCATTGTTAAAGGACTAAAGGTGGCCTGCATTATGGGAGTAGATTTTCTCCGTGAGAGGGACGCAGTGATCGACCTCTCCTTGGGGAAACTAAGCATAGTTAATAAAGGTAGGAGGATTGAGTTGTCTATGATGAAGTCGAAGGAGGTACTTGTGCCATGTTGTAATCGAATTAATATCAAATGTAGGAACCCCTGGGTACTACACCTTGATGATTTTTCACATGTAGCAGACCTCTATTACCCGAATTTAGAGGATCGAAATTTTGAAACAAATGTTGAGGCATTTCAAACCAAAGTGCAGGAATCTGAAGGTTTAAGCGGTAAACAAAAGCAACAGTTGACGCAGCTGCTATCGGAATACACTATGGTATTTACCGACCGACCAGGAATAGTCAAAGGGTACCACTATCACATAGAGGTGATGCCCCACAAAACATACTGTCGCGCAACTTACTCCATCCCTTGGTCGAGGAGGGAATTAGTAGCTAAAGAGATTCGGAAGATGTTAGAGTGGGATATCATTGAGCCCTCCTTCTCTCCATACAGTAGTCCTCTTGTAGCAGTGGCGAAAGCCAATGGAAAAATCAGGCTAGTGTTAGATGCGAGGGACATTAACAAAATTATCATACCTGTCCGGACTCGCCCTGAGAATTTAGATGAGCAGATACAAAAATTTCATGGAGCACAGTACTTGACCTCGGTCGATCTGAAAAGTTCATATTGGCAAATTCCCCTTACACCGGAATCCAGGAAGTATACAGCTTTCATATTCGGAGGGCGGAGTTACCAATTCAAGGTACTTCCCTTCGGATTGAATGTGAGTGCTGGAGTGTTTATTACTGCACTAGACACGGTACTGGGTCCAGACTTATTAGAAAAAATCACTGTATATGTTGATGATCTGGTAATCGCTACTGCTACTTGGGACGAACATATGGAATTGTTGCGTAGAGTACTAGAGAGATTTAAGCAAGCAGGTGTGACAGCAAACCTAGAAAAGTCAAAATTTGGACGAAATAAAATTAAATTTTTAGGCCATCTTATTACACCACTTGGTATACGCCCAGACAACAAAAAACTAGAGGCGATCCGAGAATTTCCAAGCCCCCGCACTAAGAGGCAATTGAAAGCATTCCTTGGGCTCACGTCTTTTTTCAGAAGGTTCGTGCCCAATCAGTTGTTAAATGACGCGTCGCTACTAAATCTGCTACGAAAAAGTGTACAGTGGGTTTGGACTGACAAATGTCAACAAGCTTTTGAAGCGATTAAAACCGCCCTACTGAATGCAAATATTTTGCAGCACCCAGATCTGTCAAAAGATTTTTGTCTTGCGACGGATTCATGTTCCTATGGCCTGGGAGCGTGCTTATTTCAGTGGGAGGAAGGAAACGACCCGACAACAATAAAGATTATCGGCTTCGCCAGTAGGACTTTAACTAGCTGCGAGAGAGCCTACTCGGCAACCGAACTGGAAGCACTTGCAGTAGTCTGGGCTGTGAAAAAGTTTAATTATTATTTACAAGGGAAGGAGATTAAAGTGTATAGTGACCACCAGGCGTTAAGTTTTTTGATGTCATGCAAACTATTCCATACTAGACTGAGGAGATGGATACTTGTCTTACAAGAATACCGGATAAAGATTATGTACATAAAAGGCCAAGATAACGTAATAGCGGATGCTCTGTCGCGACTGCCGGTAGGATTACCGGATTTAGCAGAAATGTTAGAGCAATCCGCGGAGTATAAAGTGCTGTTAGTGCGTGACAATACTTACATGAAGGATTTTTTATATATATGTAAAAACCTGTGCGAATTACAAAGGGCAGATCCGATGTGGAAAAAAATCATTAATAATATTGAAGAGGGTGTTAACAATAGAGATGAGCAAGGTTTTAAAATAGTGAACCATATTTTGTATCATAAACTTAATACGAAAGAAGACTGCTGGGCGGTATGTATACCTAACCAGTCGGTAAAAGTTATGATATGGCACACGCACTTGGCATGGGGCCATGCAGGGATTGGAAAGTGTGCAGAGATCATGGCGAGATACTGCTACTTTCCTCGTATGAAACATCAGATTCAGGCAACAGTTAGAACTTGCGTGATATGTCAAAAAGCAAAACATTATAATAGATCCACTAAGTTTGAATTACATCCCATAGTTCCACTCAGGCCGCTTCAAATAGTATCTGTGGATGTAGCCGGTCCTTATCCCATGGCCAGAGGAGGTATGAAATATATACTGACCATGTACGATATTTTTTCCAAATACTTGGCAATTTATTGCATAAAATCAGCTACTGCCAAAACCATGGTCAGGCGGATCAGTCAAGAATACTTGCCCCAAGTGGGAAAACCCGAAGCCATAACGACTGATAATGCTTCTTATTTCACGGGTCGAACTTGGAAAAATTACCTACGGGAACAAAATATACAGCATATTCTGGTATCCCGGTTCCATCCCGAAGCCAGTCTAGTTGAAAGAATATTCAGAGAATTGAATAAGTTCCTTAGAATCTACATAGGGAACCGACATACAAAATGGCCAGGGCTAGTACCGAAATTTGTAGAAATACACAATTTAACACCCCATTCAAGTACAGGCTATCCACCGGCAGAGATATTGAAGGGATTTAATGAGACACCGAATGAATGGCTCACGCCTTTGCCGAGACTACCAGTCAAGGCAGAAACAAGGGAGGAAAAGATGAAAAAGATATGGAACAGACTAACCAGCTGTGCGGCAAACAGGAAAAGGAAGTACGACCGAGGTGTAACTAACGAACAGAAATATAATGTAGGAGATCTAGTACTTATTCGTAACCACGCTAAATCCTCAGCCACCTTAAAACAAAATAGTAAGTGGCAATTGCTATATTCAGGGCCTTTTGAAGTAATAAGCGTGCCACACGAATGTAGCTATTTGTTAGCACATCCCCAAACGGGGAAGATCAAAGGATTGTATCAACGTAAAGATGTGAAGTTATTTATTCAGTGACATATCACATATAAAGAGTAATAGTTGTAAGAAGATTTTAATTGTGTTTTAGAATATAAGTATGTTAGTATTAAGAAAGAAATTTGTGTGTAATGAAACTTGGAGGAAGTGGATTCAGAAAGTAGGCAATAGCTTACACAGGAAAGATTTTGTTTACAGACAATTAGAGCCATTTAAAAATTATAGGCTCATTAAGCAACGAACAATCTTCTTGTTGATAAAGTGAGGATTAATTTCTTGAATCATTATACAAAGGGTTAATTTCTTGAACCATTTTCTATGTGTAGTATGTAAGTGCAATTAATGATGCAATCTAATATAGTAAGGTAACTGTTGTAATTGTATTAGGATAAGGAACCCTGAGAGAGAGAGTCTTGACTAGCCAAACATGGACTCTGTAATATGCAACAATTATGTGATGTTTGCTGCCAGTAGTGATATGAGAACGACACTGGAGCATAAGCTAATCAAAAAACAAGCCCGTTCCGTGGAAAATCCGCTTTGTATATAACAATGCTTCAATTGAAGCCTGTGTACTTGGTACACGCCCTTGAATATTCATTACGCGATACGCGAATTAAGTCAACCAATGTGGAACCTACACTGTAGTCATATAGGAAAAATCACTAAAAATAATGCTAGTGCTAAATGAAGTATTTATTGATCAATATGCTCAAGTCAAGCTGTCATGCACATGGTAAAATCTGTTTGATAGATGGGTGATAACCAGGCAAGCTACACTGATAAGAAAATGAAAAAATTTCACAAAAGGGCTATATACGCCTAGTAACAATATGAAAAGTGTGTTGTGATAAGGTAAAAACAAATAGACGCCATGTAGATGAGAGTGAGTATGCGAAGAACAGTTAAAAGGTATTAAAAAATAAACTGTGTGCATAAACAATGGAGGAAAGGACGGAATATTGTGTGTAGCAGGGACAGAAAATGACTGTTGTATCTGCACCAATATATACGTCGATAAGTCTAGTGTTGAGTGACAGACTGTCCTAGTGCAGTGCTCAACGAACAATAGACAGTGTATAAAAACAGTAGTTATTGATCCGTTCGGAGTCGAGTTAAACGAACCTAGCTCGACGGGGACATGTAGTATGTGTGTTACGAAACATTTTCACGTGTTGAAAGACGCTCTGGCAGTGTACCAACCGTGGAGTGAGTGAAAATGTGTAGTACAATGTGCGTGTGACGAACCTTGAATACCAGTGTCACAATGCCACAAGAAACCTGTTATCACGCCAAACCATCCTGTGCATACCAGTGAAGCGACGGCTTACTGAACAATAATCGCTTTTAACAAGTTGCATCTTCTTCCACAGCTAGTAATCTGTGTCCTTAAAGGCAGTACACCGTTGTGGAATGTTTGTTTCATGCACTACAACGGGGAGCCATGTGGAGAAGCCGAGACGAGTGCCGTGCCGCCAGCCAGCCGGTCGCGGTAAACCACTGCCACTCACCGACATCGGCGAATGGTTCGCCGCGGTTCGCGACTGCTTGGGCGCCACGTCAGCACGACGTCGCTGTTACTGAGAGCAGGTCGTCGAACCCAGCGGCCGTCGCACGCGGCGTTCCAGACGACGCGACTCAACAATTGCTTCGCGCCGCCAGCTCCGTACAACATTGTTGTCATTCAAATGAACTACCAAATATGTGTTTAATGCACTAACATGAATAGGGTTTAGTGGACACGAAATGACGTGACAAACATTTGTTTTTTTTTCTTGAGTTATTCAATACGGACCCAAAGTATTCATTGGTTCAGTGATATATAGATATAATATGTTTTCGTCATGTTAATGAAGTATACTCGCATGAATGCTAGACATTTTAAACCAATTGTCGCGAGTAAATGCAAGGACGATTCATGATACTACTGTAAAAATGTGTAATAAGTGACTTTCATTACAATCCAAAACACAAATATTATATGGGTAACAAAGAGACTAAAGGTTTAACATGCTCTCACAAATAGCCTTTGTTATATGTGAACATTGGATAGAATCTGAACTTTTTGTGATCAAACTGGGTATTAAAACAAACCAGACGAGATGACCATGGCTCCGGCGCAGTTTTCCCAGGTTTTCTGATCGCACGTAGCCCGAATGGGGGAGCCAAATAAATGTAATGACCCTGGGACTAGGTTGACGGTCACCTCGCAAAGTGAAAGAACAGTATAAAAAGTGTAATTAAACCTACAGTGTAAAAGAACTAAGAAGTGTAAAGTGAATGATCCAACCAAGGTAACAGACAATAACCAAACAGACGTTAGTGGCAGCATATTGCCGAACATTTCCAACGTTAGTCAATTGCTGCCAGGGGGCATTGTAACGTCTAGAGAAACAAAAACAATATATTATGTAGTAATTAGAGAATTAGATGTATCATATTGTGTCATTGTATAAAATTCTGTATTTTTTTTTATTATTTATTTCTGAAAACGTCTGCGTCGGCGAGTAATAAAACCGACACAGAAATAAATGTTAAACAGAGATTAAAAAAGGAACTAGTATATAATACGTGTCGAATATGAATGTCTTTGTCGTCTTAATTTGGAAGTTGTGCGAGTAAGATCTCCTGTTGTTGTCGTAGAGAACGCCAATGTAGCATTCTTTTGTCGAGACTAAGCAATGTACGCCATTACGTGTGAATTCACAAAGGTCTGTAATCACTGAGATATTTAAAGGTTTTAATAGAGTTGTTTAAATGAAAACTTGTATTATTTATTGTTAAGCTTGCTTGCATATTATCCCATCCTGTTGAGACATTTTTCAGTTATATAAATATTATCTGTGGTGCTGAGCTGCGTGGAGAACGAAGAGCCGCTGCCGCGGCGTATTTAAACGACTTACAATATTGTCGAGCATACCGCAAGGAAGCGGTAAAATAATAGTAAAATAATATTATTTCTTTTAGCTCCCAGACTGGCAGTGAAGATCAGCAGATTTTATGATGTGTTGCAGATTGACGCGGGCTGCTGATAGGATATAATTTACAGTGCAAATAATTTAATGTACCTTCAGAATCTGATAGGAATCTTGCTGTGCTCCGTTCTGATCTGGCAAACTTTATAGTGACAACGTATTTTTTAATGAGAGTCTCATGTTCTTGGGCTAGTCGTGGTATGAAATAGCATTTTAACGAGAAATAAAATCCACTGCGAACTTGTGTTTTTGAACGATCACACGGACTGTAACATCAGTGCTCATAACAAAGTAATTTCAACTTTTAATCACTATGAAGTAGGGAAGATATATTGATTCTTAGCATGAGTTGCAGTTACGAAAAATCGTTCCTTAAATTGTAGGCCAGATACAGAACAATAAGACTTCCATATATACATTTTATTCCGCTAAAGGGTAATGATGATAAAGAAAAGCAAAGCACGGCATTATTAACAGATATTTCGCGGCTCTTTTCGTATATGCGATAATAAAAAACGTGAAAAACCAAACTGCGTGTAAATGTAAACACATGTCAGTTCTAGTATAATATATTTGTACAATGAATACCAGTTTATCATCTGCATTTCTTCTTGGTGTAGCAATTTTAATGGCCAGTAGTGTATTTTGCGGTATACACTGTTTCCACCAATTTGTCATCAATAGTGTAGTTGTGCAGTGCCGCTACGGATTTCTTTTCCTACGTATGAGTTATATGTTACATTTATTTACGTCCAAAGTCAACTCTCAGAGGTTGCGTCGTTCACCAGTCCTCTGGAAGTCCTTCTGGAAATCGATACTATCTTCTGGTGTTGCTACTTTCTTATGGAGATTCCGAGGTTTTCTACCAGACCCTTTATATACATTGTAAACAGTAACTGTCCTATCACATTTCCTTGTCGTACTCCAAAAATCATCTATGTATCCGTCGATTTTGTTCCGTTAAGAGTGACGTGTTGAATTCAAGTCCAAAGAATTCTTGAATCCAGACGCATATCTGATCCGATACTAAGTGAGCTCGTATTGTTTTCACTACACACGGCAGTGCGGGACGTTGTCAAAGGCCTTCCTGAAGTCAAAGAAAGCGGCATTCGCCAAAGGGCCGTTACCTGCAGCTCTATGGATCTCATGGAGAAACAGAGCGAACTGAGTTTCGCAGTACTTCTGTATGCGGAAACCTCTGTTTGCGGAATCCAAGTTGATTTTTAGAGAGGAGATTTTAGTTCTCCAAAAGCGTCACAATTCTTAAACATAAAGCATGTTCCACAATTGTACAACAGACTGACGTCAACGAAATAGGTCTATAGTTATGTGCATCAGTCCAAAGACCTTTCTCGGAAACGGTAATGAGTTGCGATTTTTTCCAGTCGCTAGGTACCTTTCGTTGTTCCAGAGATCTACGATAAACTGCTGCCAGAAGCGGAGCAAGCTGTTTCGCATAATATTTGTAGAATTATACAGGTATCTCATCTGGTTCTACTGCCTTCACACTACTAAGCGATTGTAATTTCTTTTATATTCCGCGATCGGTCATCTTAACATCTGCCATTTAGCGTTGTAAGGAGCGACCATGTTACAGTCTTCCGCGGTGAAACAATTGTGGGAGACCGAATTCACTATTTCGGCCTTCTCTCTGTTATCTTCAGAGTGCGCGATGTTTGGTTGCATTTTATAATGGACACCTAAAATGAATAAAAGGCAGCATTTAACTCTCAAACCTCAAACTCCTTCGCTTCAAGTTCAAAGAGGCGGACTTTTCGAAGTTTGATACGAGTGCTATTTCTATTTCATAACTCATTTCTTCCAAACCAGGACCAATAAAGTCAAAGATACTTTCCTAATATCGAGATCGCTCACTTTCAGTCACTAGCAATGGTGCAAATAGCCCATTTTGAAATATGAAGTTAATCAAAATCAGGATTCCAGCCCTCATGTTAGCAGACAGGCCTATCATTTTGGTATCACTCAGTTTCCAAACCTATATTTTAAGATAACTGTGTCCTAGAATTATTGTAAGTAGCGTCTTTAGTGTAAAGTGTAGGCTTAAAGCAATTAGCGATTAATGTTATTTAAAACATTCATTCCATGGCCTATTATTTGGGAAAGTATTGTGTATGAGTTAAATGTAGCTACAATTTATTTGATTGATACACCCCTTTCGTTATCTTGCGACTGCCTGAGAAACTTGTTTACTTGATGTTGCAGTACGCTGCCTGACAAGAAAGTGAAGCACGCAGAAGACCCGGTCGGATGTAAGTGTAAATGAGAATTTACGCTGCTGTGTAGTATCACTTCAGCTGTGTGAATGGATTCGTGATTTCCTATCAGGAAAGTCACAGTACATCGTAATCGACGGTAAACAGAGGAAACCTACAGTGATATCTGGGGTCCGCCAAGGAAGTATTATAGTCTTCGCTTTTCCTGATGTATACAGGGAGATTTTTCCCACCGTGTACAAACTCTAGGGATTGATCGATGAGGGGATACAGAACAAAAAAGGTCTAATGAACTTATGTCCGGAAATGCATGGTTTCCATGCTAGAGACGATTTATTCAATCATACCTCGTTAGAGAGACTGCGGTCTAATGCGCTGTGTGCTACGCAGCCACAGTTAACAGCATGAGTTGAAAAAGGTTTCCATGTGCCTCAACTCCTGCGTGTACGAGCCTTAGTATTTTCTGACTCACATGTTCACAGCGGCCAGGCTGCATCTGAATAGTGTCAAAGACACTGTGTCTCCTCTTCTGGAATGGGCTGTGCGCACACGATATTTTTGAGTTGGCCCCATAACCAGAAATCGCACGGGCTGAGATCCGGCGAACGAACAGGCCGTGCAACTGGACCCCCTTGTTAGATCCATCGACCAGGGACGACATGTTTCAGATGCAACCGGAGGTTAACGGTGGAGTGGGCTGGAGCACCATCATTTAGCAGGCACAAAAACCCTTCAGTGGCTCTCCTTCCATCAATAGAGGTAAAGTCACTCGCAAGAATCCGCGATAGCTCCGGCCTGAGATGGAAGGAAAACTGGTTCCAAAATACGGTGGCCAATCATCCCGGCCCACACATTCCGGTTGCTGATGATTCGCTCATTGTGGATACTGTCTCACAGATGACTGTTGTGAAAGATGAAGATGCCAATCCGCGTAAAGGTGGCCTCATCTGTGAATAGGAGGATGACACAAATCCCGGAATGGTAGTTAGCCGATGAAGAAACCAGTAACAAAACTGCTCCCGATGTGGACAGTCTGTCCATAGTAAGCCCTGTAAGTGATAAGGGTAGTAACAATTGTCATGGAGAATGTCCCACACCGTCGTCAGGTTTATCCTGTACTGGCGGGCCAACTGTCTGGTACTGACAGGGCGGCCGCCTTTCACAGTTTTGATTTCAGGTACGTACATCATGATTTCCTGCTTCCTGAAACGACCCTGTCTCAGACAAACGGCGAAACACTGTTGCAAACATTGAATGCTGTGGTTGTCGTCGGCGGGGATATGTCTCCCGATACAGCCTTTGCCATTTGTCTTTCCGTGGGTAAATACCATGTCGGCAAGCTCGATTCGAAAACGGAACCACTGTGTACAACGCTATACCACATCCACTACAAGGTGAGTCAGCAAGAGAAGTGAATCGGACACAACAATGCCAGTTACTACGGCAGGAGAGGGTTCTAGGGCATGACGTATGAGGAACAGTAGCACTATCTGGGAGGAAACGATTAATACTGTAACTGTGACTGCATGCTACAGCGCATATTAGACCGCAGTCTCTGTAACAAAGTATGATTGAATGAATCGCCTCTAGCATGGAAATCATGCATCTCCAGACATAAGTTCATTAGACCTTTTTTGTTCCGCATCCTCTCATCGATCAATCCCTAGAGTTTGTACACGGTGGAAAAAATCACCCTCTATTAACAATATAGGAAACAACATGATCAGCCCTCTTAAACCGTTTGCAGGTAATGCTGTAAATTGTTGTCCTCTTTGATTCTTTGCATGTGATGTCATTTACCATCCAGTAAAGTCATCTTAAGATAAAAACCAATAGCAAAATGCTGAGACAAGATATCTCTATGATGCAAAAAGTGGCAACTGTCTCTGGATAAATGTGAGGTCATCCAAATGACTACGGAAAGAGATCCGTTACATTTCTGTTAAACGATAAACCACATAAATATAATAACTGTCATTTCGGTTAAATACCTAGGAATTAAAATTTTGAACAATTTAAATTGGAACGATCACATAGATAATGTTGTAAGGAAGGCAAAATAAAGAAAGCGCTTTATTGCCAGGACACTTAGAAAATGCAACAGTTACCACAAAGGAGACTTGTTACACTAAGTTTGTTCGTCCTCTGCTAGAGAACAACTGTGCGGTGTGGGAATCTTACCAAATAGTTGTGACGGAAGACGACGAAAAAGCCCAAAGAAGGGCAGCTCGTTTTACATCACCGCGAAATATCGAGGAGAGATGGGGTGACAGTCATTAATACAAATACGCTTTAACGTCTTTTGAAGAAATTTCAGCCATCAGCTTTCTCCGTCAAAATGTGAAAATACCGAGTGATCAAAAAGTCAGTATAAATTTAAAAACTGAATAAATCACGGAATAATGTAGGTAGAGAGGTACAAATTGGTACACATGCTTGGAATGACATGGGGTTTTTTAGAACAAAAAAAAATACAAAAGTTCAAAAAATGTCCGACAGATGGCGCTTCATCTGATCAGAATAGCAATAATTAGCGTAAAAAAGTAAGACAAATCAAAGGTGATGTTCTTTACAGGAAATGCTCAATATGTCCACCATCATTCCTCAACAGTAGCTGTAGTCGAGAAATAATGTTGTGAACAGCACTGTAAATCATGTCCGGAGTTATGGTGAGCCGGGAATCGAACCCGGGCCCCTTGGCGTGACATTCCAGCGCGCTGACCACTCAGCTTCCAGGGGCGGACGTCAGTAACAGTATTGGAAGGACACGCACTATGTGTGGAAAGCACAATGTGAGGTAAACATCGACGAAGTGTGTCCTTTGAAGAATGCCGAGGGTCCGCAGAAGAAGGTTGAAGATCGGGACCTGAATTTGTTGTAATGAGCGGCGGTAGTTAAAGGCCGCAGTGCGCCGTGTGTCGTTGTGAAACTCTATTCCGAGACATCTCACAGTGCCACTGAGCTGTAGGGGGTCGACACACGCTGGGGTGAACCCGTCTCCTATGGCCACGGCGACCGATTTGGTGTCGTTGAGACAGCAGCCGGAAGCCACGCCGTGTGTGGTAATCCATTCTAGTGCGCTGGATACATCGCCGCGATTGCGGAGCACGAGAACCAGGTCGCCTGCATATGCTGCGCAGCGAATTGACGTCACATAAGATGAGTCGGGTGAAGCGTTGACGGAGGCCATAGAGGTGTGGTTTCAGTGTCAGAGCATAGAGTAAGGTCGACAAGGGGAAGCCTTGACGCACCGATCGGAAAATCGGGAGGGACTGCGTGAGACGACCGTTAACGAGCACCTTGGAAGTCACCCTCGGAGGAGGCGCATCACGAAGTCTGTGAATTGCTGTGGGTACTGCATGTGTTGGAGAACGGACGTAAGGTACGCATGATCCACTCTATCAAAAGCTTGGCTAAAACCTAGTGATGCCAGCACTCACGGTATGCGGTGTGCTCTCTCTAGGGCTAGTATGTCACGGCGTCGACACAGTGCGGTGTGGATGTTTTTGAAACCCCCTAAGGAAGCTTGATCTGGTGAGATGTCGTGAGGCATGGTCGGTCGTATACGATTTGCTAATAATCTGGTGAATATCTCCATGTCGCAGTTGACGAGTGTTAGCAGGCGGTAATCACGTATTCGAGCCCCACCATTAGGTTTGTGAACCGGTATAATTAATCCTTCTGCGAAGGTCGCGGGGAGCGGCACTGCGGAGGACATAAGCTCCCGACAGATGTCTGTCAACTTGGGAGCCAGTAAATACTAGAAAGTTCTATAAAACTCCACAGGAAACCCGTCGGGGACATGAAACTTATTCGCCGCTCCCTCACCTATGGCATCGATAACTTCGTCTTCCGTGATGTCGTTCAATAATTCAGTTTGTAAATCCTATGGGACAATGCCATAAACCAGTTGTGAGACTCCTCTCACCGCCGTCGGGTTGGAACATTGAGCAGAATAAAGTCGTGCTCAATGGTCGAAGAAGGCTGCACCAATGTCGCTTTGTGTGGTGTGGTGACGGCAGCCCTCAGTGGTGATGGCATGTATCAGCGCCCGTCTTCGCAGTTTACGTTCTCGAATGACGTGGTACATTGCGGGTCGTTCCGATGCGAGTCTGTCATGTGTTCTCGCTCAGACGATCGTCCCTTCGAGGTGTCGCTGCATATGGGCTACGATCTGTCCCTTCGCACGCTGTACTGTCATCTGTCGTTCCGGCGTGGGTGGCAAGGAGGCATATTCGCGAAGAACGGTGAAATAAACATCGAGGGTATGCCGCCTCCAAGCAGCGGTCTCAAGACCATACGTAATAAAGGTTCTCCGTAGCGCCGGCGTGGCCCAGTTTAACCACCAACTGATCGATGTGAGATACGTCGGGAGGCGTTGGACGCGCGAACTCCACATGTCTTCGATGGCGCGTCGACATTCTGGAAAAGCGAGGTGAGCAAGGTTTAATTTCCAGGGATGTCAGCTGCGCTACACCCGTTGGCGACGAGGGATGACGGAGCATATATAGGTCTCGTGATCAGAAAAGGCTACGGCCATCACCTCCACGTCGCTCACTGTCGCCGCCAGAGAACGGGAGACGTAAATCCTATCGATGCGACTAGATGAGTGACTCGTGAAATGGGTGTATCCCGGTTGATTTCCTCGGACATGTTCCCATGTATCTACCAGCTGGAGATCGCTGATGAGTGTCCCACGTTCGGAGCACGCTGAATGGCGTTGCAGCTAATCTTCAGGTGCTTGGGTGCTACTGAAATCGCCCCCTAGTACCAAATCATCGTGCCTGTCCTGAAAAAGCGGTGGTGTTCCTTCTGTGAAGAAGAGCGATCGGTCGCGACGGCGATTTCTTCCGGAAGAGGGGTACACACTGATAAACTGGACCTAGTACCGTCACGGCCATTCCTCTAGCGTGGGGGAGATATCGGACTTCGTCCGCCTCTAGGCCCCTCCTGATGAGAACTGCGCCTCCACTGTTAGTTGGCGAGGCGTGGGACACATGGGCCTTATAACCATACACACCCGGGAAATCGACGACGAAGACTTTTGGAGAAAGACAACGTCTGCTGCATTGAGCATGTCTTGGAGCAGCGACAACTTCGTACGTGTCCGAATGATGTTAATGTTGATGGTCGCTAAGCGACAGGTCTGTAGATCGTCACCTGCAGTGTGGGCCCCCGTCAGCGTCGCCGTAAATGGTGGGGCCTGTAACCTGCAGGCCGCGTCTGCACCTTCATCTGTTGCTACTCGGGAGGGGCCGAGATGTGGGAGGAGAGAACCCTCTCCTCATCCACCACAGCGGGTGTAGAATCGTTTTCAGTGTCATCCGCCCAAAGTCCGTAAGTTAACATTGGCTGCGGTGGAATACTTGTGAGCTGAGTGACTTAAGGTGAATCTGCAGTTGTTTCCGGTTGTGTACCAATGGCGTGCGATGTGCTTGTGAACTGTTTGTCCGAGAGAGAGGTAATGGGCTTTTTCAAATCAGACAAAATGACAGGTGAGATCGATCCCGTGTCATCCATTTTTCTCGTCTCGTTGGCCATCTGGTCGTCAACTGGAGAAGACGTCCACTGGAGGCAATCGTGCGAGGGTGTGCGACGTCGCTTTTTATTTTTTCTTGGTGATCTTTGTTTGCGGGCGGGGTTTCTGCGTCCGAAAGAGTTTGTGGTTCCCGCATTGCATCCTCTTCAGGGAGAAAAGCAGAGGTCTGTACAACCCTAGCGTCGAGAGCCATTCTCTCGTCCGAATCTTCTTGTGGAGTCGATGGGCGGCTTTGTGCAATCTCTGTGGACTTCGTAATGTTGTTGGTCAATCCAGAACTGGCGACAGGTGTGCGCTTTAACGCTTCCTGTCTTCCAAGTGTTCTTTCGTAGGAGGTGGT
The DNA here is from genome assembly GCF_021461385.2 of Schistocerca piceifrons. NCBI lineage: Eukaryota > Metazoa > Arthropoda > Insecta > Orthoptera > Acrididae > Schistocerca > Schistocerca piceifrons. The sequence continues at coordinate 383,078,242 of NC_060143.1, read as the reverse complement.
GCCGCGTCATCTAATGGGATATGTGTAACCCGACGTTGAATACACGCCGAGCGTACGTGACCCTCCTGGCCGCAACCAGAACAAATACGAGGCTGTCCATCGTACATTATGATTGCTTGACATCCACCTGTGACTAAGTAGGATGGCATGTGTTTCTTTAATTCAATCTTGACTTGTCGGACGCCGTTGAGGACCTGACACGTCTCGAAGGTGTTACATTTTTCGGCCATGTGGCTAATTACCGTCCCATACGGGCGGAAAGCTGAGGTAACGACGTCCGGTGGCACTTAGAACAGGAGTTCGAAGACTCTTAATGTGCGTAGTCCTAGTCCTGCATTGTCAACGGTAACCTCCCCGATGTGACCATCGAAGTGTTTGAACTTGTGAGTGTTCGCACATCTGTTCACAACTGCGTGACATAACTCATCATCGCCCATCTTGACGTAGACGACGCTACTTGTGATGGATAGGTGGATACCGGCGATCTGCTGTGGTGGTGTTTGAACTTCGTCACGGGTGAATCGTTCGATTTCAAAGGCTCGTTGTCGTGCGTGGTCAGGCTGGAAGCTGATCTTGATGGTAGCTTTTCTGTACGAATGAGCCGTAGCGACTCAATGTCAACGGACGCGAGTACTAGCTGCGACGAGGAAGTAAACAAACTACGCGCCCTCGCGACTCTGCGGACGGGACGTAAACTAGACGTCCTCGCCGCTCACCGGCCGAAAGCAGACTGACTATCCGTGCCTGCCTGACGACCAGATCCAAACTTCCACATCTTGCCTTTCTTGCGTCGCGACATATACTAGTACACACGCGTATGTAGTTCCCATACAGCGGAGAACATTTTTAAAGAAAAGTCGCTGCCCGGTGTCGCCGGATAGATTCGATATTACAGTATGCTGCACAATTGTCCGAAGTTACACTGTAGCGTTCTCCTTAGCACCACAGGCACTGCAGTACCATATTTATCCGCCGATACCGGGAGCGACTCACAATTAAAAACTCCTCCCCTGTACGGGAATTGCATAATGTGTGTTCGAGTACATGTCGTGGCGCGGGAACGAATACGAAGTTTCGGTCTGGTCGTGAATAGTGCAAGGACAGCTGAAGAGATTAAGGCGACCGCTAACGTAAAGCTCGAAATCCAATTTCGAAGCCCAGCCTGGCACAAATTTTCATTGTCATCATTCCATTATACAGCTGATGGTTGTTCCTATTCGCAGCTGCCAACGCACTGCAGGTATTTCATAGCTGCTTCAGTCGCCGCAGCGCCTGCTCCTTCGTAGGAACACTGCGTCGTTGTTCTTGCCAACACAGGCACTACAGTATCCAAAATGCAAGTTTCCAGGTGGGTGCTATTTACAATACAGCCTTTTTCGACACAACTCGCCATAGAACATTCCGATACATTACAATTTGTTTTTACACATCTTCTTGTCACACAGCCAGTGCCCTGCATCACGATACGGAAATAAGGACGTATTTTCTTGTGCCCCACCTGAAGGTGAGCCTGAAAATACTAAAAAACTAATTTGTGGCTGGTTGCAGTTCTGTGTTTATGTCCAATACACTGTCACACGCTCTACGAGGGGACTTTAAAAAGTAAGTTACACATGTCGTCCTACACCAAGACTATTGCACAACGAGAGTGGTGCATTTTCGGAACAGTGTACGTGTTCTGGGTTTCCTGCAGAGACATTTCTGCTGGCATGTAGATAATAGGTGCATCACAGGGAGACTCGCATTCGGGAGGACGACGGTTCAGTCCCGCTTCCGGCCATGCTGATTTAGGTTTTCCGTGATTTCCCTAAATCGCTCCAGGCAAATGCCGGGATGGTTCCTTTCAAAGGGCACGGCCGACTTCCTTCCCCGTCCTTCCCTAATCCGATGAGATCGATGACCTCGCTGTCTGGTCTCCTTCCCCAAAACAACCCATCACAGGGTGGGAGTGAAATGACCCAGCACTTGGAAACGTACTTGAAAGCTGAAGTACGCGGGACAATGCGATTCTGGTCACTCTCTAAACTGCACACAAATTCATTGTAAAATTCTGGCGATACGTGAACCAGATGCAATGTTACGTCCAGCAGTAGCGAAACTGAGCCAATAATTTGAGCAAGACGCACATATGTGGCTGATGCTGATCGGGAAAGAAGACGTTCGACATCGAATGCGGACGACAACGTCCATGCAGTGGAGAAGGTGATCCACAACAGTCGCAGATTTTTGGGAAGAAAAGACAGTGACCAAGTAGAGGATTTCTATTGTCGAGAAATGGTACGCTTGATAGAACATTCCGGAGCTCGTTTAGAGAGACTTGGTAACTGTACTGGAAACTATACGATATTGCTGTGCCTGTGTTATTCTGAATTACGATGCAAAGTTTCTTTGGACATACACGCATGCTAGTCCAAAGCAACAGGCATTGCGGCGACTACAGCCGCTATGAAGTACACTAAATGTATCTACAATTGCGAATAAGGACAACCATCGGCTGTAGAATGGAACGACGGCAACGAAAATTTGTGCCGTTCCGAAACTCTAACCCTGATTTCCCGCTTAACGCGAGCTGTCGCCTTATCATTTGGCTGTCCTTGCAACTCTCACGGACAGCACCAAACTTCTATATGTCGTCAACCATTTTCAGTGATATGATATGTTCGATAGGCTATGATGTCACGATCAACGAAGCTTTCCAGTCCGGATACATTGGGTACGCCTGTACCACCACGTACAAGAGCGACTGTTAACCATCCGTTACCATGAGTAAACGAATCATTGATGTCGATGCTGAAGTTCAGTCTGCAACCACAAAAGACTGCAGGTCCATCCAATAGAGTGTGTGCAGCGACAGATCTGATGGTATTCTTTTTCTTGTCGGCGGCAGATGTGGTCATTTCGACGTCTTCAATAGTTTTGTATATTGTGTGTCTTGCACGGCGACGGTATCTTCTGTAAGGCGCTGGACAAGAGTACATCTAGGATCTGTCGACATAGAGTATGCAACAGCATGTTACGTCAGCTCTCTGAGCGCTTGACCTTTGACCCCGCCGATGAGGCGGCCTTACGCAATCTTGGCAGCGCGCCAGCCGCGGACTGACTGACAAACAGCGGACGCGGACACCTAGTGCGGCTAGTGCCCGCGTCCGGGATAACACTCGGCTGGCACTGTGAAATATTCTAAGTCCCTTATCTGGCGCCGCGCCAGTGCGCGGCTACAAAAGCGAGCGCTGCCCGCGGAGCGGACCATTCGCGCTGCTGCTGCTGCACAGGCAACTGCATTGAACGCTGCCAAGATGCCTTACAGAAGATACCGTCGCCGTGCAAGACAGACAATATACAAAACTATTGAAGACGTCGAAATGACCACATCTGCCGCCAACAAGAAAAAGAATACCATCAGATCTGTCGCTGCACACTCTCTATTGGATGGACCTGCAGTCTTTTGTGGTTGCAGACTGAACTTCAGCATCGACATCAATGATTCGTTTACTCATGGTAACGGATGGTTAACAGTCGCTGTTGTACGTGGTGGTACAGGCGTACCCAATGTATCCTGTACAGGTCAGACGCTGTACTTGAAAGTCGCTTGCCCGGTATCGGCAGTGAAATACGATATTGCAGTACCTGTGTTACTCTGATTACTACGCGAAGTTCCGTTGTACATGCATGTCCAAATATCTCACCTGTACAGGTATATACGTAATGGATGTGCGAATATAGGTTACAAATTCATGTTTGACAATGCAAGTTTTGGTGTGACCTTGAGTCATGCACTGATTGCCAAACAGTCAGGCGACCTGTAGTGATAAGCGGGAAATCCAGGTTTGAGTTCCGATCCGGCACAAATTTGCATCCTCGTCATTCCATTCTACAGCTGATGGTTGTCCTTATTCGCAATTGCGAATAAATTTAATGTATTTCATAAGGGCTGTAGTTGCCAAACTGATTGTTCCTGTATTACAAAGGTGACGCAATATCGTATTTCCCTGCAGATACCGGGCAAGTGACATTCAAGTACAGCGTCTGACCTGTACGGAAATATGCATAATAGATGTACGAGTACAGGTCGTAGACGCATGGTTGACGACATATGGAACTTTGGGTCCGGCCATGAGTCGTGCACGGATAGCCAAATGGGAAGGCGACTGCTCGCCATAAGCGGGAAATAAGAGGTAGATTCCCGGTCCGGCACAAATTTTCGTTGTCATCATTTCATTCTATAGTCGATGGTTGTCCTTATTCGCAATTGTGAATACATTTAGTGTATTTAATGGAAACTAGTGTCACGCATCTGTGTCACTTTGAAGTGTAATGCTGTCTTGGCAACAGACTTTTTTAATGTGAGAATTAGTATGAATGTGAGGATACGAGAGAAACTTTATTAAGGTTATTATTTCAGACAACGCACAAGATGGGGTGTCAGGTAGACATCAGAAAGTGGGCCAGTGCTCCGTATGAAGTCAGACTTGACAAGCTGCTGAAGAAGCGGCAGTGCTGTAATGGCTAGGCGACGGTGACACCCCCAGGCACCAAGAAGACGCTTGTACACAGCCAGAATGTTCGAGAACCTTCTGAAAGGTTCTGCAGGAACTTTTAGGAAGACCTACAGAAGGGTCATGGAAATCATCTCTATGGGAGAAACTCGCACAGAAGTCCCAGAAAAATCAATATATAAACGGCCAGGGCAGGGGACAAAAATTCCCAGGAAGCAGCTAGATGCAGTATAACAGCAGAGTTGTCCAGGGCACTCACTATAGAGTGACATTGGGATGCTGATGAAGTAAAAATTACGATAAGTCTGTACACATTCGAGGGTGGACAACTGAGTCTCTCATAAGTATTCAGCAACGATTATCGTCTTGAGTTTTCCGCTTGATAGTAAAGAATAAGGTGTACAGAGTTTGTCTCTAGTAGTAGCAACGAGTAATAGTCGATATTTTCTGTATATCAGAATACAAAGAGGAACAAGGGCTGTCTCGAACTTGTCTACCATTGTGTTTGAAGTGTTTGATTGTGTACTGTTAGAACGGGTGCAGGCAGAGACAACGAAAGCTGGAACTCATGAACAATGAGATGCTGGAAAGGACTAGGGCACTCATTAATGTTGCAGGCAGAGACAACGAAAGCTGGGACTCATGAACAATGAGATGCTGGAAAGGACTAGGGCACTCATTAATTCAAAAAAGATATGAAGCCCCTCTAACACACCTCTCTGAATAAGGTTGAGCTATTTGGAAATAAAACGTTCTTAAATTGCAGCCTTACGTGTTTGCAGCCTTACTCACTTCCTACAAAGCCAACAGCCTCTCCTCTCCATTCCAAAACCACTTGTGCTAAGCATTCTTGGAAACTTTCTCCCTCTCACTCCGGTTAAAGGTAACGTAGAACTTAGCCATGTTATCGTCAACGTATCGGTTGCGCCATACAGGCTATGCCTTCATCCAACGCTGGTGACTGGATCTGTGCCGGAATACGACATAAAATTTCTGGTGCCAGATGGGTAGGGTGTTTCGTGCAGAGGCATTATAAGTAGGAAATTAGACGGCAGAATATAGTAAAAGAAACAGGGAGAGTATCCGAATCACTCCCTCTAACTGTATACAGCAAGAAGAGAGATGACTAGACCTGCGGTAAAGGTCAAAAGAAGTAGAAGCCACCCAGAGAGCCCAGCAGAAACTTGGTGAGCTTGTTCCCGTCAGACAAGTTGTAGTAGATCGCAGCAGAGGAAGATATACTTGTAGAAGGAACTACAAGGGAAACCAGGAGAACTGCAGCATTATCATAGCAAAGACTTCAGGCAAGCAGCAACAGCAATAGCTATAATACGCTATTAACGTAAGCTGACTTCAGTTAGGAATTCAGATGTTAGAGGTATCAGTGCGAAGGATGCTAATGTATTACTAAATCATTTAATGGAGTTCAGTGAGAATGTGAATACAGTGTTCAAAGTAGTCCGAGCGGATGATCAACCATTACTATTTAAACGCGTCGTCAAGTTACGGGAGAAACTAGGGCAAAATTTATCGGGGAAAGATGTATGCTTGGGATCAAGTGAAGGTAACATCGGAAGAAAATTACTCAGATGAGTGAACCATAGACTGTTGGAGCTACACGATGTTTCAGACCCCACAACGCCCAGTGGAAGGAACTGCGCCATGTCATGGGAAAATCGATTAGATGAATTATCAAAATCGTTCAGAGAGGCTGTCACCAGAGGGACAGGGGTGGCGCCACTACACTGAAGAGCGAAAGAAACTTGTACACCTACCTAATATTGTGTAGAGCTTTCGGGAACACTCATAAGTGCCGAAACACGATGCGGCATGGACCTGACTAATGTCTGAAGTAGTGCTGAATGGAATTGACACCATGAATCCTGCAGGGCTGTCCACAAATCCGTAAGAGTACGAGGGAGGGAAGTTCTCTTCTGAACAGCATGTTGCAAGGCATCCCAGACATGCTCCTTAATTTCATGTCTGGGGAGTATGGTGGCCAGCAGAAGTGTTTAAACTCAGAAGAGCCTCTCTGTAGCAATTCTGGACGTGTAGGGTGTCGCATTGTCGTACTGGAATTGCGCAAGTCCGTCGGAATGCGCGATGGGCATGAATGGATGCAGGTGATTACACAGGATGCTTACGTACGTGTCACCAGCCAGAGTCGTATCTAGACGTATCAGGGGTCCTATATCACTCCAACTGCCCCCCCCCCCCCCCCCCCCCCGTCTACCATTACAGACCCTCCACCAGCTTGAACAGTCCCCTGCTGACATGCACGGTCCACGGATTCATGAGGTTGCCTCCATACCCGTACACGTCCATCCTCTCGATACAATATGAAACGAGACTCGTCCGACCGGGCAACACGTTTTCGTCCAGTGTCGGTGCTGACGGGCACAGGAGAGGCGTACAGCTTTGTGTCGTGCAGTCATCAAGGGAACACGAGTGGGCCTTCGTCTCCTATAGACCATATTGATGATGTTTCGTTGACACTTGTTGATGGCCCACCATTGAAATCTGCAGCAATATGCGGCAGAGTTGCATTTCTATTACGTTGAACAATTCTCTTCAGTCGTCGTTGGTCCCCTTCTCGCAGGCCTTTTTTCCAGCCGCAGCGATGTCAGAGATTTAATGTTTTACCGGATTCGTGATATTCACGGTACACTTGTGAAATGGTCATACAGGAAAGTCCTCATTTCATCACTACATCGGAGATGCTATGTCCCATTGCTCGTGCACCGACTATAAAACCACGTTCAAACTCGTTTAAATCTTGATAACCTGCCATTGTAGCATCAGTAAATGATCTAACAATTGGCGTGTCGGGCCGCAGAACCGCATTCTGCCTGTTTACATACCACTATATTTGAATACGCATGCCTGCACCAGTCTCTTCGCGCTTCAGTGTATTTACACATTGATATATTTTTTTCATACTACTCACAACCGCGCTAGAATTCACAGTCTCTTCCGTACTTCCTTATTTAAGCGATATTTCATTATTGTAATTATTACTTAAGTGTTCTTACTTCTGTTAATAAAAAATTCTGCTCGTATTTAAAGCCCATTTGAATCATGAAGGGGTAAAGCTTTTCACGTACGATAGCTATAGGCCACACAAAGCATAACCAGAACCATGACAGTGCGAGAAGCCGTGACAGTAATGGTCAACGCAGTTCTGCGTTGTTTCTTGCGATACTGTTGTATGTCTTATCGGCTCTGCAGTCATTTATCCTTTTTGCGATGATACGAATTCAGCTAGGGAATGTAGTTCTTCTGGTTTTAAGATCCCATTTAGAAAAGTTCGGTTCAGGGTCGGCAACACAACGCATCTTCTCAGATTTATGACGGTCTTTCCACTAACAGTAGCTGGAAGATGGAATATTGTACCTGCTTTGGAATGCAGTGATTCTCGGTGGCACGCATTGGAGAGCTCCTTAGTAGATATCTGCAGGTAGTGGTGTAGATGTCCACGCACAGATTACGCCATTCGGGTAAATTATGGGCCGGTGGTTGTGCGCGCCGACCTAGTGCCGGCAGCGCCGACGATTTCCATCGGATTCACATCAGGCGAATTTGGTGGTCAAGTCTGCGTTGCCCTTGGCAGCGCGGGACCAGTAGCATGTGCTGTATGTGCTGTGTGGATAAACCACCTCTGCTTCTGGATTAAAACTACCGATTTGCACTGTTTACTGGTGATTTCTATATGGCATCGTAATCTTACAGCCCGAAGTGATTTAGGCAAACCACAGAAAAGATAAAGGACGCACCACCATCATACTTTAGCAAAAGATTTTGACGAAAACCCGAGAAAATTCTGGTCCTACGTAGAGTCACTGAGAGGGTGGTGGTAAGTTCCTATGGGACCAAACTGCTGAGGTCATCGGTCCCTAGGCTTACACACTGCTTAATCTAACTTTAAGTAACTTAGGACAACACACACCCATGCCCGAGGGAGGACTTGAACCTCACGTCTATCCAGTAACACGTTGACCAGTCTTGTGTAGTAACAGATGATAACAAAAGCAAAACCGAAGTTTTAAATTTCACATTTAAAATATGATTCACGCAGGAGACTCGTACAAACATTTTTGACAGACGTTTGAGCGTCGCACACATACCAGTATGGAGGACATAATAATAAGCATCCCAGGCGTGGAGAAACAACTGGAAGAGTTGAAACCAAACAAGTCGCTAGGTCCAGATGAAATCCCAGTTCAGTATTACAAAGAATACTCTACGAAGCTCGCCCCTTACATAGCATGTATTTATGGCTGATCTCTCGTACAGCACCAAGTCCCGAGACAGTGGAAAGAAGCGCAGGTGGCTACTGTATATAACAAGAGTAAAAAAACGGACCCGCAAAATTACGGACCAATATACTTATTATCGGTTTGCTGCAGAGCTTTCGAACATATTATCATTTCGAATGTAATAAATTTCCTAGAGACAGAGAAGACCCATTCCACGAATCAGCACGGTTATTGAAAAGCATCACTCGTGTTAAAGTCAGCTTGCACTTCTCTCAGATCATATTTTGAGAACTATGGATGAAGAGCAACAGGCGAATCGCATATTTCTAAATTTCCGAAAAGCACTGTGCCCGCTGCAGAATGTTAACGAAGGTACGAGCGTACAGAATAGGATCTCAGATTTGTGAGTCGCTCGAAGACTTCTTAGAAGCTAGTACGTTGCTCTCGACGGCTAAAGCTCAACAGAGACAAAGATCCCCAGGGAAGTGTGATAGGATCACGGTTATTTTCTATTTGAATAATATAATTGGTCTGGTGGAAAGAGTTAGCAGCAGTCTGCGGCTGTTTGGTGATGTTAGGGTGTAGGGGAAGGTGTCGTCGTTGAGTGACCGCAGGAGGGACAGGATGATTTGACTAAATTTCTAGTCCGTGTGACTAATGGCAACCAGCTCTACATCTAGAAAATTATAACCTAATGTAGTTAAGCAAGATAAACAAACACATAATGATCGAATACAGCATTAGTAGTGTCCTGCTTGACACACTCACGTCGATTAAATATGTAGGTGTAATGATGCAAAACGATATGAAGTGAAATGAGCAAATAAGGATTGCTGTAGATAAGAGAAAATACATCTCTTACGGAAGCGTATAGACAGTCGTGTTTCCCTCCCTCTAGTTGTGACTGGAATAGGAAAGTAAATAATTATCAGTGGTACAAGCTACCCTCTGTCATGCACCGAACGATGGCTTTCAGAATGTTTATGTAGTTGTAGGGGTAGACAGGTTTTTGTGTTGTGATCTTACTTTCAGCTGTCGGTGTTTTACTTATTTATTTATTTGTGTCACCAGTCTGCTGACTGTGTTTGATGCTGCCTACCACGAATTCCTCTCCTGTACCAACCTCTTCATCTCAGAGTAGCACTTGCAACCTACGTCCTCAGTTATTTGCGCTGGATGTATTCCAATCTCTGTCTTGCTCTACAGTTTTTGCCTTCTAGTACGATGGAAGTCATTCCCTGATGTCTTAACAAATGTCCTACTATCCTGTCCATTCTTCTTGTCAGTGTTTTCCAAATATACCTTTCCCCTCCGATGTTGCGCAGAACCTCCTCATTCATTACCTTATCAGTCCACCCAATTTTCAACATTCGACTGTAGCATCACAACTCAGACACTTCGATTCCCTTCTGTTCTGGTTTTCCTACAGTCTGCGTTTGACTACCATACAATGCTGTGCTTCATCAAATTAAGCCCCATGCGTGATACTAGTAGACTTCTCTTGGCCAGGAATGCCCTTTTTGCCATTGCTAGTCTGCTTTTGATGTCCTCCTTGCTTCGTCCGTCATCGGTTATTTTGCTGCTTAGGTAGCAGAACACCTTAACTTCATCTACTTCCTGACCATCAGTTCTGATTTCTCGCTCTTCTCGTTTCTGCTACTTCTATTTACTGTCGTCTTTGTTTGATTTACTGTCAATCCATATCTGCACACGTCAGACTGTTCATTCCATTCATCAGATCCCGTAATTCTTCCTCACTTTCACTCAGAACGCCAATGTCATCAGCGGATCGTATCACTCATATCCTTTCACCTTGAATTTTTATCCCACTCCTGAAACTTCCGTTTATTTCCATCATTGACTTTCGATATACAGATTGAACAGTAGGAGCGAAAGACTGCATCCCTATCTTACATCCTTTTTAATCCGAACACTTCGGTCTTGGTCGCCCAATCTTATTATACCCTCTTGGCTCTTGTACATATTGCATATGACACGTCTCTCCATATAGCTTACCCAGTATTTCTCAGAATTGCCAACATCTTGCGCCATCTTACATTATCAAACGCCTTTTCCAGGTTGACAGATCGTATGAACGTGTCACGATTTTTCTTTATTCTTGCTTCCATTATCAACTGCATCGTCATAATAGACTATCTAGAGCATTTACCTTTCCTAAAGCCTCACTGATAATTATCTAACACAGCCTCAATTTCGTTTTCCATTCTTTTGTGTATTATTCTCATCAGCAACTTGGATACATGAGCCATTAAGCTGTTTGTGCTATAATTCTCGCACTTGTCGGCTCTTGCAATCTTCGGAATTGTGTGGATGATATTTTTCCGAAAGTCAGAGGGTATGTCGCCAGACTCACAGATTCTACACACCAATATGAATAGTCGTTTTGTTGCCACTTCCCTCAGTGATTTTAGAAATTCTCATGGCAGTTTCATTTCCATTTCTGCCTTATTTGATCTTAAGTCCTCCAAAGCTCTCTTAAATTCTGCTTCTGATACTGGATCACCCATCTCTTCTAAACGACTCCTGTTTCATCTTCTGTCACATCAGAAAAATCTTCCCCCTCATAGAGGCCTTCAATGTATTCTTTCCACATAGAGGCCTTCAATGTATTCTTTCCACCCTCTCTCCTCTGCACTTAACAGTGAATTTACCGTAGCACTGTCAATGTTACCACATTCGCTTTTAATTTCACCGAAGGTTGTTTTGACCTTCCTATATGCTGAGTCAGTCCTTTCGACAATCAGTTGTTTTTCTATTTCTCCGCAGTATCGATTTGTGGAACGACCTGTAGAGGATTGATGAATGGTGCAGACTCTGGCAGGTTACCTTGAACGTCGCTATTGTGCATACACGGATAAAGAGATTCACTATGTACAACTGTACTACTGATGGCAAACTGCTGGAGACAGTGTCTACTGTAAAATCACTAGGAGTAACTATCCATGGCGATTTTACCTGGAATAACCAAATGAAACAAATAGTAGGAAAAGCAGGTTACAATGAGACTCGTAGAAACACTTAAGGAAATGCAACTCATCCAAGAAGGAAATGCTTATAAGGGGCTTTTTCGACAGTTTCTTGAGTATTTTTCATCAATATTGCTTCATTACTAGGTAGGACTGATAGAACAGAGAGAGAGAGAGAGAGAGAGAGAGAGAGAGAGAGAGAGAGAGAGAGAGAGAGGGAGAGAGAGAGGGAAAGATCCAGCGAAGAACAGCGAGCCGGCCGAATTGGCCGTGCGGTTAAAGGCGCTGCAGTCTGGAACCGCAAGACCGCTACGGTCGCAGGTTCGAATCCTGCCTCGGGCATGGATGTTTGTGATGTCTTTAGGTTAGTTAGGTTTAACTAGTTCTAAGTTCTAGGGGACTAATGACCTCAGCAGTAGTGCTCAGAGCCATTTGAACCATTTTTGAGAACAGCGCAGTTCGTCATGGGACCGCGAGAGCGTTACATAGATGTTAAACAAACTCCAATGGCAGATTTTAAAAGACAGGCCTTGTGCATCACAGAGAGGTTCATTAATGAATCTTTTCGGGAAAAGTCGGCCAACGTACTACCTTCCACATACATCTCGAGAAATGGCAGCGACTGGGAAATTCGAGAAACTGGAGCTACTGCAGAGGCTTACCAACAATCGTTCCTACGTGCCATTCGCGAGTGGACAGCGGTGGCGGAAAATCAGTTAGTCGTGCCAGAAGTACCCTCAGCCACACACCGTGATGTAGATGTAGATCACCCCTAGGCGGCATTCAGTCCCGCGGTGGTCGATGGTCATCATGTTTAGGCTCATTAGTGTAGATTAGACGCTGATCCTCATGCATACGAGACTAGAATATCAGCCACCGCATTATTCCAGCCCTGAACCTTGTACAACTGGGCATAACACGTCAGCAGCTGTTCATGTCACTGTTCATTTGGTATCCTTGAAGTAAGTCTCATACAGAATGCCGCTACATTTTTTCAGCAACTTTTGCACTTCCGTGCTGAATAGCACTAAGTGGAAATCGATTTCCGCTTTCTGGCTGCTGCTTTTCAAATGCACAATTAGGGCCTTGGAAGCTAAGCACGGGATCCTTGTAAGCCATGCAAGTCACAGACTTGCTTCGCGATCGAGCGTGGCATTCTAACCTCTACGCTCGTAGCGGCCTTCCGGTCGTGTACAACTTGCTACTGAGTGGAAACGCAAAGGTTTTTGGTGCCTAGGTGACCAACACTCTCACTATCAGATGGCATTGAGAATCTATTTTGGAATGTTGAATAAAAACCGCTGCAACTGTTGTAAACCCTTGGTTAAAGTCACGACCGGTTTCGTAATTTAAGTTAAATCGTCACGTACAAATCTGATAAAAGATAGGAAAGCGACCATAAATAATGTTACACAAAGATCCAATCATATTGATAAAAAGTGTCTACAAAATTGCATAATTGCATTACGAGTATAGTGGTCAAGCCACTTTTATAGTCCGATCCCAACCTTTTCTTCAAAATTTGGGAAATTTCACAAACAGAAATAGTCATAAATTAAAACGTGGGAATGAAATTGGAGCCTATGAACAAATGGGACATGAGGAAGGATTATAAAAACGCTGGAAAAAGGGGGAGGGAGGAAGAAGACGAATTATAAACAGTACCTCACCTGAAGTCGGGACGGAACTCTGCGATTGCCACACACGAACTGATAATATATCAAAACATAGGCCCCCGAGAAGAAGCGGTGCATATATAGAAGCGTAAATAATATCCAATAAACTTTAAGGAAACGGCTGAGAACCGTGCGTACAAAAATAAACATATTAATAAAAACAGCTAATGTCAGGTGAGTAACTCATAAACTTAGGGACTAAAGCCTAGAAACTCTTGTGGAACATTTATAAACATAACATTAAGAATTTTAATAATATTTAAATTTCTTACGATTTAAAAAAAAAATTTTTTTAAATTTTCAAAACAGAGAATAGCTCTAGTAAAGGCAGCAAGGAAGAGGAGATAAGGGGAAGAGGGCTAATGAGCGAGGTTGCTCATTTAAGAAATTCAAACTTAGACAAAATTGCTTTACATCTTGACTCAGTTTGAGAATTGTATTTGCTTTGAAGATTTTCCTAATGCACGAAAGATCTCGAGCTCTTCCAAGGTATTAAGAACGTTACCCTTGCGTTGCGTATGCATCATTGTAAGACCAGATATACGACTCACCAGTTTCGGATAAATGTGAACTCAAGGCAGAACTGTAAAGGCAGCAGAAACGTGTTCCTTAAACCTAACTTCCGAGGACCTTCCAGTTTTGCTTATGTACTTAGACTGGTGATCATCACAGGTGACGTAAACACCTGACTACCTCTCGGACTCGTGTTTCGTCCTCTACCTGAGTTTTAACCTCAGTCCATTATTCTTAGGAATGAAATATGCTGGGACAATATCTTCTGGAGCCAACTGTATACCCGCTCTATTTGCAACCGTACCAAAGCGCGGAATCCTTTGATAAGAAGTGATCGTAGGCCCATTCTCGTGCCCTGAGAGTACGAGGTGCATTCAAGTTCTAAGGCCTCCGATTTTTTTCTACTTAACTACTCACCAGATATCGATTAAACTGGCGTTACTTCTCGACGTAATCGCCCTGCAGACGTACACATTTTTCACAACGCTGACGCCATGAATCCATGGCAGCGGCGAAGGCTTCTTTAGGAGTCTGTTTTGACCACTGGAAAATCGCTGAGGCAATAGCAGCACGGCTGGTGAATGTGCGGCCACGGAGAGAGTCTTTCATTGTTGGAAAAATCCAAAAGTCACTAGGAGCCAGGTCAGGTGTGTAGGGAGCATGAGGAATCACTTCAAAGTTGTTATCACGAAGAAACTGTTGCGTAACGTTAGCTCGATGTGCGGGTGCGTTGTCTTGGTGAAACAGCACATGCGCAGCCCTTCCCGGACGTTTTTGTTGCAGTGCAGGAAGGAATTTGTTCTTAAAAACATTTTCGTAGGATGCACCTGTTACCGTAGTACCCTTTGGAACGCAATGGGTAAGGATTACGCCCTCGCTGTCCCAGAACATGGACACCATCATTTTTTCAGCTCTGGCGGTTACCCGAAATTTTTTTGGTGGCGGTGAATCTGTGTGCTTCCATTGAGCTGACTGGCGCTTTGTTTCTGGATTGAAAAATGGCATCCACGTCTTATCCATTGTCACAACCGACGAAAAGAAAATCCCATTCATGCTGTCGTTGCACATCAACATTGCTTGGCAACATGCCACACGGGCAGCCATGTGGTCGTCCGTCAGCATTCGTGGCACCCACCTGGATGACACTTTTCGCATTTTCAGGTCGTCATGCAGGATTGTGTGCACAGAACCCACAGAAATGCCAGCTCTGGAGGCGATCTGTTCAACAGTCATTCGGCGAACCCCCAAAACAATTCTCTCCACTTTCTCGATCATGTCGTCAGACCGGCTTGTGCGAGCCCGAGGTTGTTTCGGTTTGGTGTCACACGATGTTCTGCCTTCATTAAACTGTCGAACCCACGAATGCACTTTCGACACATCAATAACTCCATCACCACATGTCTCCTTCAAGTGTCGATGAATTTTAATTGGTTTCACACCACGCAAATTCAGAAAACGAATGATTGCATGCTGTTCAAGTAAGGAAAAGGTCGCCATTTTAAGTATTTAAAACAGTTCTCATTCTCGCCGCTGGCGGTAAAATTCCATCTGCCGTACGGTGCTGCCATCTCTGGGACGTATTGACAATGAACGCGGCCTCATTTTAAAACAATGCGCATGTTTCTATCTCTTTCCAGTCCGGAGAAAAAAAAAATCGGAGGCCTTAGAACTTGAATGCACCTCGTAATGTAGATGAAATTACCTGGAGCAGCTCCCGCCCTCTCCCTCCCTCTTCCTTGGAGCTTATACTAGGGTTATTCTCCTATTTGAGACAATTAAAAAAATTAAAATTTTTTAAAACCTGTAGGATTTTTAAAAGTATTTTTCTACTTGCTATGTTTATAAATGACCTACAACAGGTACTAGACTTTTATCCTTATGTTTATGAATTATTCACTTGACATTTGTTATCTTTATTAACGCCCTGTTCCCAACCGTTTCCTTCAAGTTGGTCGTATGTTATTTGCGGTTCCACGCGTGCGCCGCTTCTCTCGGGGTCATGTTTTATTACCCTGTCAGTCTGTGTATGCATTTGCAGCGTTCCGTCCTAACGTGTCTTCAGCTGAAACACTATTTACTCTATACTTCTCCTTTTTTCCCCTCTCCTCCTTTTTCCGGCGATTTTTATAACCTTTTTTCTTGTCCCATTTGTTTGCCAGTTGCAGTTTCACTGCCGTGTTTTATCCATGACTATCGCTGTTTGCAAATTTTCCCAAATTTTGAAGAAAGGTCTGAGATCGGACTGTAAAAGTGGCCCGACCTCTATAATTTAAGTATTCAGTCTCACGGACATTTTTTATCATTGATATGGTCTTCGCGTAATATTGATTACGGTCTCTATCTTCTTTTTACTGAGATTTGTACTTGATGATGTAATTTAAATTACGAAACCGATCGTGCCTTTAGTAAAGGGTACACAGCAGCTGCAGCGGTTTTTATTCAACATACAAAGGTTTGGCTGCGGTTGCTCGTCCATTAAACTATTATATTTTTTCGAAACCAGAGTCAGTGCCAGTTCTGATGTGCCACAGTCCTGTGCGCCACACATGATTCTCCATTTCTAGGTTTAGAAGCGTGCATAAGACGGAGAAAAATTGACGCCGCCTACAAGAGAATTATGCAGAAATTTGGAGGAAAGAGAAGGAGCTGTATGAATACCAAGAGCTCACATGGAAAGTCAGTACTAAGCAAAGAAAGGAAAGTTTATAGTTTCATAAGTATTGCTTACAAAATACATGCACAGCTTACTTATAGAAGAAAGGAAAAACTGATAGAAAGCAATCTCAGGGGACTTCAAGTAGGGTTCCACAGAACTGTAGCAACACGCTCTCATGTTGGCCTGGATTTAAACAAAACAAGAATGTGAGCACATACTCGATGAGTGCAAATAACTTTCCACACCATTGGGATACGTGGAAGTTACATGCATTAGCGACGTTAGCTAAGGAGTAGACGTGATTAGAAAAGGAGAAGGAGAAAAAGGTAATAGGACATTCATAACAAAACAGCAGATTAGTGGTATTACTGACAAACATGATCTCTCCATGTTGTTGTTGTTGTAGTTGTTGTGGTCTTCAGTCCCGAGACTGATTTGATGCAGCTCTCCATGCTACTCTATTCTGTGCAAGCTTCTTCATCTCCCAGTACCTACTGCAACCTACATCCTTTTGAACCTGCTTAGTGTATTCATCTCTTGGTCTCCCTCTACGATTTTTACCTTCCACGCTGCCCTCCAATACTAAGTTGGTGATCCCTTGATGCCTTAGAACATGTCCTACCAACCGATCCCTTCTTCTAGTCAAGTTGTGCCACAAATTTCTCTTCTCCCCAATCCTATTCAATACCTCCTCGTTAGTTATGTGATCTACCCATCTAATCTTCAGCATTCTTCTGTAGCACCACATTTCGAAAGCTTCTATCCTCTTCTTGTCCAAACTATTTATCGTCCATGTTTCACTTCCATGCATAGCTACATTCCATACAAATACTTTCAGAAACGACTTCTTGACACTTAAATCTATACTCGATGTTAACAAATTCCTCTTCTTCAGAAACGCTTTCCTTGCCATTGCCAGTCTACATTTTATATCTTCTCTACTTCTACCATCATCAGTTAGTTTGCTCCCCAAATAGCAAAACTCATTTACTACTTTAAGCCTCTCATTTCTTAATCTAATTCCCTCAGCATCACCCGACTTAATTCGACTACGTTCCATTATCCTCGTTTTGTTTTTGTCGATGTTCATCTTATATCCTCCTTTCAAGACACTGTCCATACTGTTCAACTGCTCTTCCAAGTCCTTTGCTGTCTCTGACAGAATTACAATATCATCGGCGAACCTCATAGTTATATTTCTTCTCCGTGGATCTTAATGCCTACTCCGAATTTTTCTTTGGTTTCCTTCACTGCTTGCTCAATATACAGATTGAATAACATCGGGGAGAGGCTACAACACTGTCTCACTCCCTTCCCAACCACTGCTTCCCTTTCATGTCCCTCGACTCTTATGATTGGCATCTGGTTTCTGTACAAATTGTAAATAGCCTTTCGCTCCCTGTATTTTACCCCTGCCACCTTCAGAATTTGAAAGAGAGTATTCCAATCAATATTGTCAAAAGCATTCTCTAAGTCTTCAACTGCTAGAAACGTAGGTTTGCCTTTCCTTAATCTAGCTTCTAAGATAAGTCGTAATGTCAGTATTACCTCACGTGTTCCAATATTTCTGCGGAATCCTAACTGATCTTCCCCGAGGTCGCCTTCTACTAGTTTTTCCATTCGTCTGTAAAAAATTCGCGTTAGTATTTTGCAGCTGTGGCTTATTAAACTGATTGTTCGGCAATTTTCACATCTGTCAACACATGCTTTTTTTGGGACTGGAATTATATTCTTCTTGAAGTCTGAGCGTATTTCGCATGTCTCATACGTCTTGCTCACCAGATGGTAGAGTTTTGTCAGGACTGGCTCTCCCAAGGCTGTCAGTAGTTCTAATGAAATGTTGTCTACTCCTGAGGCCTTGTTTCGACTCAGGTCTTTCAGTGCTCTGTCAAACTCTTCACGCAGTATCATATCTCCCATTTCATCTTCATCTACATCCTCTTCCATTTCCATAATATTGTCCTTAAGTACATCGCCCTTGTATAGACCCTCTATATACTCCTTCCACCTTTCTGCTTTCCCTTCTTTACTTAGAACTGGGTACCATCTGAACTCTTGACATTCATACAAGTAGTTCTCTTTTCTCCAAAGATCACTTTAATTTTCCTGTAGGCTGCATCTATCTTACCCCTAGTGAGATAAGCCTCTACGTCCTTACATTTGTCCACTAGCTATCCGTGCTTAGCCATTTTGCACTTCCTGTCGATCTCATTTTTGTGACGTTTGTATTCCTTTTTGCCTGCTTCATTTACTGCATTTTTATATTTTCTCCTTTCATCAATTAAATTAAATATTTCTTCTGTTACCCAAGGAGTTCTACTAGCCCTCGTCTTTTTACCTAATTGATCCTCTACTGCCTTCACTACTTCATCCCTCAAAGCTACCCATTCTTCCTCTACTGTATTTCTTTTCCCCATTCCTGTCAATTGTTCCCTTATGCTCTCCCTGAAACTCTGTACAACCTCTGGTTTAGTCAGTTCACCCAGGTCCCATCTCCTTAAATTCCCACCTTTTTGCAGTTTATTCAGTTTTAATCTACAGTTCAAATAACCAACAGATTGTGGTCAGAGTCCATATCTGCCCCTGGAAATGTCTTACAATTTAAAATCTGGTTCCTAAATCTCAGTCTTACCATTATATAATCTATCTGAAACCTGTCAGTATCTCCAGGCTTCTTCCATGTATACAACCTTCTTTTATGATTCTTGAACCAAGTGTTAGCTATGATTAAGTTGTGCTCTGTGCAAAATTCTGCCTGGCGGCTTCCTGTTTCTAGCTCCAATCCATATTCACCTACTACGTTTCCTTCTCTTCTCTTTCCTACTACCGAATTCCAGTCACCCATGACAATCAAATTTTCGTCTCCCTTCACTATCTGAATAATTTCTTTGATTTCATCATACATTTCTTCAATTTCTTCGTCATCTGCAGAGCTAGTTCGCATATAAATTTGTACTACTGTAGTAGGCGTGGGCCTCGTGTCTATCTTGGCCATAATAATGCGTTCACTACGCTGTTTGTAGTAGCTTACCCGCACACCTATTTTTTTTATTCATTATTAAACCTACTCCTGCATAACCCCTATTTGATTTTGTATTTATAACCCTGTATTCACCTGACCAAAAGTCTTGTTTCTCCTGCCACCGAACTTCACTAATTCCCACTATATCTAACATTAACCTATCCATTTCCCTTTTTAAATTTTCTAACCTACCTTCCCGATTAAGGGATCTGACATTCCACGCTCCGATCCGTAGAACGCCAGTTTTCTTTCTCATGATAACGGCGTCCTCTTGAGTAGTCCCCACCCGGAGATCCGAATGGGGGACTATTTTACCTCCGGAATATTTTACCCAAGAGGACGCCATCATCATTTAACCATACAGTAAAGCTGCATGCCCTCGAGAAAAATTACGGCTGTAGTTTCCCCTTGCTTTCAACCATTCGCAGTACCAGAACGGCAAGGCCGTTTTGGTTAGTGTTACAAGGCCGATCAGTCAATCATCCAGACTGTTGCCCCTGCAACTACTGAAAAGGCTGCTGCCCCTCTTCATGAACCACACGTTTGTCTGGCCTCTCAACAGATACCCCTCCGTTGTGGTTGCGCCTAACGTACGGCTATCTGTGTCACTGAGGCACGCAACCCTCCCCACCAACGGCAGGGTCCATGGTTCACGGGGGGATGATCTCTCCATAAGATGATGAATACTAGGACAATGAAAACATCAGTAATGAATGACAAACAGTTTGACATCAGTAAGCCGGCTGGAGTGGCCGAGCGGTTGTAGGCGCTGCAGTCTGGAACCACGCGACCGCTACGGTCGCAGGTTCGAATCCTGCCTCGGGCATGGATGTATGTGATGTCCTTAGGTTAGTTAGGTTTAAGTAGTTCTAAGTTCTAGGGGACTGATGACCTCAGAAGTTGAGTCCCATAGTGCTCAGAGCCATTTGAACCATTTTTTTTTTTGACATCAGTAATCCCTTGGCAGTTTAAGATGCAATAAGGGTTTTGGTCTGTGGGTTGATGCCATCGTCACATCTGAGTTAAAGAGGATAGCCGTTGAGCCTACACGCAACATCACCTCTCTCCGCCTTTCAACATTCCAACTAAGTAATAGCCCCGCTGGCCTTCGCATGTCCTAATAGTGTAGGCTGCTCTTCCTACTGATATTCCAATGTCGACAGTAACTGATACAGGCAGACGAAGAAAAGAGCTCGGTGAAGACCTGTTTCTAATGAAAAGTCCTCCCCCCACCGCGAAGACACTCTCTCGCTCTTCCTCTGACAATGTGCAGGTGTTACGCAAGAACGCTACTTCCCTGGCACTATCGATATTTACACTGGCTAACAGTGCCGAGTCTTTAAACCTGACAGATACGTGCCCCAAATCTGTCGAATCTTAATCATACTAGGTGCACCTCAAACGCAGAGACCTTTTCTTTTTTGAGTCCTCAGTCTTCTATTTGGTTTGATGCGGCTCCTTTCCTGTGCATCTTTTTCATCTCAGCACTTGCAACCGATGCCCTCAATTAGCTTCAGGATGTATTCCAATCTCTGCCTTTCTCTACACTTTTTACCATCTAAAACTCCCTCTTGCACCAGGTTATTCCCTGTCTTCTTAATAGGTGTCTTATTATCCTGTCGCTTCTTCTTGTCAGCGTTTTCCACGTATTCCTTTCTTCGCCGATTCTGCAGAGAACCTCCCCATTCCTTACGTAATCAGTCCACTTAACTCTCAACATTTCGTCTGTAGCGCCACATGTCATACGCTTTGATTCTCTTCTGTTCTGGTTCTCCCACAATCATGTTTCACAACCATATAATTCCGTACTCCAAACATAAATTCTCAGAAATTTATTCCTCAAGTTAAGGTCTATGCTTGATACTAGCAAATTTCTCTTGGCCAGAAATGTCCTTTTTGTTAGTCCCAGTCTGCTTTTTATATTCTCCTTGCTGCCTAGGTTGTAGAATTCTTTAACTTCGCCTACTACGTGATCCATAGTTTTGATGTTAAGTTTATCACTATTCTCACTTCTGCTACTTCTTATTATGTTCGCATTTCTTAGATTTATTGAGACAGTAATGGAGGACGGTGCGAGAAGACAGTTGTCGGCGACGAGGTTATTAGATCAAAGGGCGGCACTATACCGGCAAGTGAAACAGTAATCCTTTGTTGTGCATTTGTGAACAAAACACTGACTTGATCACGTGTATATTTCGACCGAATTATGCCATCTTGAAATCAAAAATATCTTGAGCAGGTTACCTATCGGTGGCATCAGTTGGTTCGTAACATTGATACTGGTCTGGCCCACACCAGTTTACGGCTCTGCATACTTTAGACCTGTGACCGGTCGTACCAATAGTGTACATGAGCTGGATCGGCGCTTGTTTTGAAAATAAAAGAGGATCAACAATAATGGAGTACAAGTTCGGATTAGTAGATCCTTAAGCGATATAAGGAAACCGCGGAAATCGTGAATGGCCAGATAGGGATTTGTACCTCTTTCCTTCTGAAAGTGAGTCCAGTATATTCACCAACGCACCATCCCTGTCGATGTGAGTGACGAAATAAGAAGGCCGTGCTGTCCTCTATTTGGTGAAGGCTGTACGAGTGTGTACGATGAAGACTAGAATAGTAAGTCTCGAATTATCAGTAGGTCATTTGCAGCTTCTGATCGAAAGAGCATTGGGTCGCCTTCACTAGCAAAGAGTACTAAAAACCTTCCATTGGTTTCACTCATGACAATTAACCCTCTTATGTCCAGTAACACACAAGACAATAGAGAGCCTACGAGTTACCTTAGAAGATAACTTACAGAATGACAAACTTACGTTTATATAGTTTCTGTGTTCAGAGGAAGCCTTAGGCAATGCTGACTGGAATACACTCTTTGAAATTTTCAATATGGTTGTTGTTGTCTTCAATCCGATGAGAGATTTGATACAGCTGTCCACGTTATTCTATCCAGTGCAAGTCTCTTTATTTCCGAATAACTACTATAACCTGCATCCTTATGCATCTGCTTATTGTATTCATCTTTTGGTCTCCATCTACGATTTCTGCTCACCTACTCCCACCTTGCCACTTCACCCTAGTATTAAATTGGTATGCCCCCTTGATGCCCCCGAATGTGCCCTGTCAACCAATCACATCGTTTTGCACGTTATAGTTAAAATCTCTATCCTCCCCAATTCTTCTGAGAACTCCGCATTAGTTATGTGATCTACCCATCTAATCTTCACCATTCTTTTGTAGCACTACATTTGAAAAGCATCTATTCTCTTCTTTTCTGAGCCGTTTATCGTCCACTTTTTACTATAGTACATAGCTACGGACCAGACAAATACCTTCATAAAAAAATTATTAGCGCCTAAATCTCTTCCTCAGAAACGCTTTTCTTGTCATTGCCAGTCTGCATTTTTGCTCACTCTATTTACGCCAACGTCAGTTATTTTACTGGCCAAATAGCAGAACTCCCTTACCACTACTTTTAGTGTATTGTTTCCTAATCTAATTCCCTCGGCATCACCTGATTTAATTCGACTACGTTCCATTATCCTTGTTTAGGTTCCGTTGATGTTCATCTTATACCCTTCTTCTAAGACGCTGTCCATTCTGTTCAATTGCTCTTCCAAGTCCTTTGCAGTTCTGACACGATTACAATGTCATCGGAAAAACTCTAAGTTTTTTATTTTTTCTCCCTGAGCTTTAATTCCTACTCCAAAGTTTTTTGTTTCCTTTACTTCTTGCAAACGTACAATTTGAATAACAGCGGAGTAGCCTACAACCCTGTCTCAATCCCTGCTTCCCTTTCATGCCCCTCGACTCTTACAACTGTTGTCTGGTTTCTATACAAGTCTAAACTGTCTTTCGCTCCCTGTATTTTATCCCTGTAACCCAAAGAGTTCAAAGCTTGTATTCCAGTTAACATTGTAAAATCTTCCTCTACGTCTATATATGCTATAAATGTAGTTTTGTTTTTCCTTAACCTTTCTTCTAAGATATGTGGTAGGTTCAGTATCGTCTCGCTTGTTCCTAAATTTCTTCGGAACCCAAACTGATCTTCCCAAAGGTCGGCTTCTACCAGTTTCTCCAATCTTCTGGAAATAATTCGTGTTATTATTTTGCAACCATAGCTCAGTAATATGCAAACATGTTCTGAAGGTAGCAGGGATAAACTATATGAAGTGAAAGGTTATTTACAGCTTGAGTAGAAACCAGGCTGCAGATATCAGACGAAAGTCATGAAAGAGAAACAGTGACTGAGAAGTGAGTCGGACAGTGATGTAGCCTATTCCCCTTGGGGTTTGCCGATGACAGTCCAATTGTCACCGATAGGAAAGGACTTGGACAAGCAGTTGAACGGAATGGATAGTCTCTTCAACAGATTTTATAAAATGAACATCAACAAAAGTAAAACAAGAGTGCAGTCGAATTAAATCGGGCGACACTAAAAACAGTAGACGAATTTTGGTATTTCGGAAACAAACCTATGATAGCCAAAGTGGATAGAAAATGAAGACTGGCATTCACATGAAAAGTATTCGTCAAAAAGAGGACGTTGTTAACATCTAATACGAGGGGACTTACTTAAAGTAAGTTATATATTATTGTGGCACACCAAGTATCTTTTATTGATTGATGTACTACATGTAGAAGTGACACAAATACAGGACACTATTTTTCGACAAAGTAACCAAGACTCGGTAAGAAACCAGAACGTTACTAGTTATTCAATCCCTCTACGCTAGAGATCCTCTCCTTGGTCACAGAGCAGTTCAGAAACCGCTGTATGAACGACCACAAGTAGACGAATAGTGTATGTTCTGGCTCAACTTTCGTATGCTAGCTCACTCACTCGTTCACTAACTCACAAATATCTGCCCATAACCTTCACCAATTATCTACTATAGTCCAATTTTATAATAAATTACTTAAAAAATTAAGAGAATTCAATATATTTTTTTATTCTCATGTTCACTTATTGTATAAAATTTTTTTTCTCACAAAAGGTGAATGTAAAAGAATAAAAGTGCATATAAGAAAATTTAATTCATTCTCACAAAGAATAATTCACACTAAAATTTTACTGGCTCACTAGTTCAGTGTATTTTTTTTATGAAAGGTGAATGAAATTAAATAAATAAAATCTGTTCTATTTCTAACCCAAAATTTTTCTAATTTTTCTTCTAGAGCAGTGAACAGTTGATTTTCCCATGTTTTCTGAGATGATACTTTGCTACAGTTCTATGCCATTCACAAAAAACTTTTATTTTAGTATATTTTATTATGTTCTTTACGGTTTCTACAATCTCCTTCTTTTCGATATTTATCTTTATGAAATTCAGTAATATTCTTTTTATGTAGACAGCTACCACACTGCTTTAGCTGTTTGGTGTTGTCCACTTAATGATTATAAAATTTAATTGGAAAATAATAAAATTTTTTAAAAAGTTCCTGAGCGAATTCCAGATGTTGGACTTCATTATTTCTATTTTTGAGTTTCTTCATTCATTTTTATTTCAGTTTCATCTGTGCTTCTTCAACTAATCGAAAATCCCAGTCAGTAATTAATTTAGAATATCTAGCTAGGGAAATAATCTTTAATATATTATAAAATTTTGCCTCCATTTTAAGTATTTAAATATTGACATCCAATAATAATACATAAAACTAGTTTATTTTTTAATCTCTTTCAAGACACTTGCATTGTTGATCTTCTTGATTAGAGTCTCTGTTTATAAAGAAACTTTTTATTAGATTTTTTTTCAATCATAAAGTTTGGTAACGCACCTGTTCTTTTCCCAAAACATATCTTTTGTCATCATGAGGACTGATTTCTATCTTGTTAATTTCAACAGTATAGACTTCATGTTTATCACTTCCTATACTATTATTTTTCAGTGCTCTTCTCTATTGTTAAACCAACAATCTTTATGATTTTCTAAATTTGTTCTGTTTTTAAGTGTACATTCTTTAACACTTTACATTTTCTTTTCTTTATCAAAAACTTTATAAGCATATATTTTTGCTCTTAAACAACAAAATTCTTGCATTATTTTTCCATTGCGAAACAAGCCACCGATTAGGGCGCCAGGCTGAGAGTGGCGCCGTAGGTGAAACAAATGTAAGATTTCTATAAATGACGGATCACAATTATTAGTAGCGGCCACTTTGGGGCTAAGATGAGACGGGCATCAGAGAAACCTAGGTACCTGAGCTGTATACAGTTCGTATCACAGTTATTAACGGAAACTGAAAGAAAAGAAGAAGAGGGGGGGGGGGGGGGGCGCCGCGTGATAAATCGCTTCTGTGGAAAAATGTTGTCGAACCGGTCCAACATCTACGTTACTGTATTCTAATAACTTAGTATCTGATTCGTTTGTATGGTTTTGTTTCTATATATTCGGCACATACACTGGTGCACAAAATATAATTAGAAAAGTACCTTTCGAATGAAGTGTCGCGGCCGACTAACATAGCTCTACGAAACGACCATTCATAGAAAGAAATGCTATATTATAGCACAAAATCAAATGGTTCAAATGGCTCTGAGCACTATGGGACTTAACATGGGAGGTCATCAGTCCCCTAGAACTTAGAACTACTTTAACCTAACTAACCTAAGGACATCGCACACATCCATGCCCGAAGCAGGATTCGAATTTGCGACCGTAGCGGTCGCACGGTTCCAGACTGAAGCGCCTAGAACCGCTTGGCCACTCCGGCCGGCTATTATAGCACAGAAGGTATGAAAGAAATACGCAACGAGACAAGTAGAACTGGCACTTTTATTCAAATACAGTAATTACACTGACGTCATTGCGATTTATGATGACGCAGTGAACATTAAAAACTGCTTCTAAAAAGGTGTGGGGTCGCCACGGACAGCAATGCATGCTCGCCGCAATGTTGGTAAGGAGTTCTTGCGTTACGGTGTTCCTTCCACCACCAGCACTGTCGAAAACAGATGGACCTCCGTTGGTGCATGTGAACGTGAAGCAGTACGTCTCACCAACGCATCCCATAGGCGCTCGATAGCATATTTAAGTCTGGGGAACGGTCAGGCTAGTCCATTCGCCGAATATTCTCTCGGTCCAAGCCTACCTACATCAGCACTGTTTGACGCGGTCACTCAGGGTCATCCACACAAATGAGGTCAGGGCTGAAAGCACCACTGAAAAGACGCAAACAGGAAAGAAGTATAATGTCATCATAACGTTGGCTAGTGAGTGTATCGTGTTTAAAGACTTGGAGATCAGTGCGCCAATGCACCTCGGCCACCTCACCTCGAGTGAACTGTTTTGCTTTCCCGGTCTCACTGTTACTGCCCTCGCGCCTCCGATCTCCACGTGAACCATGCCCTCCTAAGGGGAAGATGTTTAACTAGAGAGCATGGAGCGACATATTGATCGCGCAACGGTTCAGAAGTGTTAGGTCAGTTGGTATTCGGAGCACGACTCACAGTGCTTCAACTGACGTTGTGCTGAAAGCTCCCGATAATCTGAGTAGAACACGTCTGTGACCTTGTTTAACAACAATTCTGAATGTTGTGAGACAGAGCCATTGTGCCCGCCGGGAAGCATCTACTCATTCAAACAAGGCACAGAGATAAGTTGGTATAGTTTGTAGTGGAAGTCAGTAAGTGATTGTGTGGATTTTTGTGAGTTGGTAAACAAGTTTTTCTGTTTCATCAATTGCCCGTTGTGAAGTCTCATATTATCTCGGCTCGATGCTGATGGCTGTCCCAGTCGAGATGACGTGGAACGACGTCCGTCGATCACGACAACGCCAGTATGCAACTATTAGAAAAACAAAGTCCTCCTGCGGTTTTTGGTTATTTTTCAGATACTGTTTCTCAAAAGTGGTATCAACGTCTCGATGAAGCAGCACGCCGGAGTGTGTGCGCCGCCCTTGCTTGTAATTAAAGCAATGGTGTTCGATGTCTGTCGACCTTCTCCACTTATAAATATAGCGACTGTACCAGTCGATAACGCGATGACTCCCTTGATCTGAAATGATAACCAAAAGTCCTTTGGGTGCCCGCGACAGACTTTTCAGTTTACGCGAACTTGCTGACTATAGTCCTTATGCCTAGTTTGAGAATGGGTATTCAAACGTTGAAAATATAGTATCTTGAATCATCAATCCACCGCCCAAGCCGAGGCCACATCATGATTGTGCGAGTATCGAGTTGTTAATTATTATTCCGTCGTCAAGACGTCGCTAAGTCGCGTATTCAACAACTACACTACGTAATTCCAGAGACAATATACCCTTGAGCAATGTTCAGAATGCGTCGTATTTCGATGTAAGCTTATTGCTGTTCACAGTTAAATTGTCACTAAATAACTTTTCACTTTTATGTTATCCGAAGAATCAGTTAATTCCACAAATACACATTAAATGTCTATTAAATGATGTAGGCGACGCGAAGAATTAAAGCTGAATTAAAGTTTATTGTTCTTCGTAATTATTTGTCCCTAAACTGAGCACACACACCGATTTTCCATACAGGGGATTGCGTCTATTAGCATCAGCGATTCTGACTTTGACGATTGCTTCTGACAACACGGTGCAATTGTAAGTTCTTCGTGATTACGTTTATCTGTTGCCTACTCAGGTCTAATAATTGAGTTTATGTCGGCGATCAGCCTCTTTCTGTGTTCTTTGATATTCGTGACTGTTAAGTATGACGAAAGCTAAGTCCCATCACAAATCAGCAATCATATGAGGTATTTTTCTGTCACATATATCAACTATCCCGTTATCTGCCTAACGCTAAAGATGATTTTACTTCAGTCCGACTTCTGAATAGTACTTCAAGTCTATACCGTAAAACTTTTTAAACGTCAGATCGGTTTTTAAAACAATCTTGCAGCGCTTAACATGCGTACTATTATTGCAAGGGCACAAGAGAGAAGTGAAGTTAACATCTCCATTGCCGAGTTACATTGTAGTCACAGCGAACTTACAGTTCTAGGATAAATGTTATCTTTGGTTAATTTATGGTCTGGGCTTTAACCTTCGTAAATAATAATTTTTGAATTATTTCTTTAAAGTTTCTCTTTCGTGTCGTATGATATTCTTTCATTCAGTCCTTTCTTTATGATAAGCATTAGTATTTACATAACATTCTTGTTAACCAAACTGTCAAAAGTGTAAATTTTGTTGTCGGTAGCTGTCATCACTGTCAGTATGACTGATTTTTCTATTTCTTTTTGCAACAAAAGGGTGTTCAATATGGGTTCTATAATTGGGGGGTTACACTGTTTCATGTGTCCATCGCCCGTCAGTCAGTATCCCTAAGGAACTCGTTATGTTCCTTCTGTGAATATTCACATTGTGTAGTTTTATAATGGGATCCCTCTATAGTTTTCCTTTATGTGGACTGTCTTTTCCGGAGCCACAACGAGCCTGCAGGCTTTGGTTTCCAGTTCTCTTCTTCAGTGGGCTGTCACCACAACCAACAGTCCATCAGCGAAGCCAACAATCTCGTCAATGTGAGTATCCAATCCATTCCTGTTTGGAGCGGTTAAATGGAAAGATCGCAAAAAGATGGGTCCACTTACTGAACCTTGCCGAGAGCCCTTTGTGATTCTCTTGATCACTTTCAGTTTACCCACCCATCATTCATCCACTCTGTTAATACAGTATACCAGTATATTGTATAGAGCTTCTGATTTTTGCAATTCCCGTAGTCTTGCGAACGTCGTGGGCCACCAGACGGTTTCAAATGCTCAGGCGATTTCTATGAGAACGGGCGTTACGTATTTTCGGTTACCATTGTGTGCTAATTAGTCTGTCCGGTTAATTGGATCGCCATTGTACACATTTTCACGGAACCCGTATTGACGCAGGCTGTTTTCCTATTATCGTTTTCACAAAAACCGCTTTTGGACGTTCTACAAGGTGTTTAACAGGCCAACTGGCCTACACGGCTTCGGAATGGGCTTCTCTTTGCCTTCAGTTTTCTTGATAATTACTTTATTTGTTAACATCCAGGCTGCAGATTCTCTTCCCAGTCTTAGGGCTTCTTTTATTTCCTGACTTCAAAATAAGATGATATATGGCGCTACTCGCTTGAGGGTCTCGGAGTTAATGCTGTCCGGGCCTGGTGCTTCTCTAACTTTTAATTTTTCTGTGGCTAGCACCACCTCTTCCTTTGTGAAGGGGCAGGTAACGGTCTCCTTTGTATATTTCATTGGTGTGGTGTGGATCGTCCGTGTTGTGGCTGCCTTCAGGGATGAACTTGTAAAGCAGATAATCCTATGTACTTCTACAATCCTGTGTGAAACCTCAGATATCCTAGCTATGGCTAGTACAGACTGTGTTTCTACCCTCTCGGTTATCGATTTGTAAGTTGCTCGCCATAATTTGTCACTTTATCGTAACTGAACATACTCGTCCTAATGACGTCTATTTGTTTGTAGTAGCAGCTCCCTGTATTGTCGCTTCGCTTCCCTAAACATTTCTAGTCGTCTTTGTATTTCTCTAGCGTTGCTGTCCTCTGGTCGTATCTGCGATTCCATTTTGAATCTGCTAAGTTCGCTCGAATTTGTTTTACTTGTGCGTCTTGCAAAATCTCTGTCAGTCTGTGTATCATATACACCACTGGCCATTAAAATTGCTATACCAAGAAGATGACGTGCTACAGACGCGAAATTTAACCGAAAGAAAGAAGATGCTGTGACATACAAATGATTAGCTTTTCAGAGCATTTACACAAGGTTGGCGCCGGTGGCGATACCTACAACGTGCTGAAATAAGAAAAGTTTCCAACCGATTTCTCATACACAAACAGCAGTTGACCGGCGTTGCCTGGTAAAACGTTGTTGTGATGCCTCGTGTAAGGAGGAGAAATGCGTACCATCACGTTTTCGACTTTGATAAAGGTCGGACTGTAGCCTATCGCGATTGCGATTTATCGTATCGTCACATTGCTGCTCGCGTTGGTCGAGATCCAATGACCGTTAGCAGAGTATGAAATCGGTGGGTTCAGGAGGGTAATACGGAACGCCGTGCTGGATACAGACGGCCTCATATCACTAGCAGTCGAGATGACAGGTATCTTATCCCCATGGCTGTAATGGATCGTGCAGCCACGTCTCGATCCCTGAGTCAACAGATGGGGACGTATGCAAGACAACAATCATCTGCACAAACAGTTCTACAACGTTTGCAGCAGCATGGACTATCAGGTCGGAGACCATGGCTGCAGTTACCCTTGACGCTGCATCACAGACAGGGGCGCTTGCGATGGCGTACTCAACGACGAACCTGGGTGCACGAATGGCAAATCGTCATTTTTTCGGATGAATCCAGGTTCTGTTTACAGCACCATGATGGTCACATCCGTGTTTGGCGACATCGTGGTGAACGCGCATTGGAAGTGTGTATTAGTCATCGCCATACTGGCGTATCACCCGTTGTGATGGTATGGGGTGCCATTGGTTACAAGTCTCGATCACCTGTTGTTCGCAACGACGGCACTTTGAACAGTGGACGTTACAGTTCAGATGTGTTACGACCTGTGGCTCTATCCTTCATTCGATCCCTGCGAAACGCTACATTTCGGCAGGATAATGCACGACCGCATGTTGCAGGTCCTGTACGGGCGTTTCTGGATACAGAAAATGTTCGACTGCTGCCCTGGTCAGAACATTCTCCAGACCTCTCACCAACTGAAAACGACTGGTCAATGGTGGCCGAGCAACTGGCTCGTCACAATACGCCAGTCACTACTCTTGATGAACTGTAGTATCGTGTTGAAGCTGCATGGGCAGCTATACCAAGCTCTGTTTGACTCAATGCCCAGGCGTATTAAGGCCATTATTACGGCCAGAGGTGGCTGTTCTGGGTACTGATTTCTCAGGATCTATGCACCCAAATTACGTGAAAATGTAATCACATGTCAGTTCTAGTATAATATATTTGTCCAATGAATACCCGTTTATCATCTGTATTTCTTCTTAGTGTAGCAATTTCAATGGCCAGTAGTGTATAAGTATTAAATGCTGCCTGCAACCTGAGAAAGGTCGTGCGACGCTACCGAATCCTGCAATTACTGCCAGACTACTTTACGAACAGAAACTACTTGTTGGGTGTTTTTTTATGTCGCGTGTGTCGCAGTGTTTGAAATTATGACGTTATGATCACTGCGTGTAGCTCCATTGGGCACATATCGTGATGCAATGGACCGATGTATTTTATGTTTGCTACTGTAGTCTCAGTGTTTGATTTTGGTTCCGACTGTTGCTATATGCGTTGGTTTGGTCCTACCTGTCAACAATGTACAGGTTGAGATTTTCACTCTGCAGCGGGTGTGCGCTGATACGAAACTTCCTGGCAGATTAAAACTGTGTGCCGGACCAAGACTCGAACTCGGGACCTTTGCCTTTCGCGGACAAGTGCTCTACCATCTGAGCTTTACAAGCACGACTTACGCCCCGTCCTCAGAGCTCTGCTTCTGCCAGTACCTCATCTCCTACCTTCCAAACCTCACAGAAGCTCTCCTGCGAACCTTGTAGAACTAGTACTCCTGAAAAAAAGGATATTGCGGAGACATGGCTTAGCCATAGCCTTCGGGATGTTTCCATAATGAGATTTTCACTCTGCAGCGGAGTGTGCGCTGATATGAAACTTCCTGGCAGATTAAAACTGTATGCAGGACCGAGACTCGAACTCGGGACCTTTGACTTTCGTGGGGCATGTGCTCTACCATCTGAGCTACCCAAACACGGCTCACATCTCGTCCTCACAGCTCTCTTTCTGGATATATCTTCCAGGCTGTGGCTAAGCCATGTCTGCACAATATCCTTTCTTTCAGGAGTGTTAGTTCGGCAAGGTTCGCAGGAGAGCTTCTGTAAGGTTTGGAAAGAAGGTGACGAGGTACTGGCAGAAGTAGATCAGTTAGGACGGGGCGTGAGTCGTGCTTGGGTTGCTCAGATGGTAGAGCACTTGCCCACGAAAGGCAAAGGTCTCTAGTTCGAGTCTCTGTCCGGCACACAGTTTTAATCTCCCAGGAAGTTTTATGTACAAGTTGTTCGCGTGTCTCTTATCATGAATTTAGCGTCCTTGTGTATCTGGTCGTGATGGGTGCCGTTTTGTTGAATATACGTTGACATCTGGCGCGATGGCTAAGTTTCTTACGTCTCTTTGTTCATTTCCCGTCCGGCTGGATCTCATCGAAGAACTATGCACAAACTGACGAAATTATCTACCTTTTCCTCATTCCCTTTCCACATTTCTGTCGTAACTGTGGTCAGAATATAGTTGTGACATCTTTGTTCCGGTCCACTGCCTGTTGACTAACATGATCGCAGCTATTTGATCACAAACTGAGCGATGGTCCACTTCTGCCCCTTACTCAAGTAGTTATTCGGCTTGGCATTAACTGACAAAGTTGTTGGATGTCCTCCTGAAGGATATCTTTCCGAATTCTGTCGAACTGGTGCCTTAGATCGTCAAAATCTGGAGATGGTTGGAGGTCCCTGTTCATAATGCTCCAAAAGATCTCGTTTGCGGAGAGGTTCGGTGACCTCACTGGCCAAGGCAAGATTTGGCAAGCACGAAGAGAGGCAGTGGAAACCCTCGTCGTGTGCGGGTGGACATTTTCTTGCTGAAAATATCGTCGACGTATCATTGTGCTTTAAGGGTGCCGCAGATGACACCAAAGGAGTCCTGCTATGAACAGAAATGGCACCGCAGACCATCACTTTTGGTTGTCGGGCCGTACGCCGGGCGACAGTCAGACTGGTATCCCACCGCTGTCCAGCCCGTCTCCAGACACGTCTTCAGGCTGGAATCTCACTGATCGGAGTAGAATTATCCCGCTTAAAAATGAGCCATGGTACGTTGACAATATTCTACGCCCTGTTTTGTTGCCCTTCATGGCAAGCCATCCTGGACTTACATTTCAGCAAGATAATGCCCGCCCTCACACGACGAGACTTTCTACTACTTGTCTTCATGCTTGCCAAATCCTGTCTTGGTCAGCAAGATCGCGGAATCTCTACCCATCTGAATACGATTGCAGCGTTAAGGGCAGGTCCCTAATTTCGGGGTTTTGACGATTTAAGGCGCCAATCGGACTGAATTTGGCACAATATCCCTCAAGAGGACATACAAAATTCCTATCAATCATTGTCAAGCCCAATAACTGCTTGCATAATGTCCAGAGGTGGACCAATGCGTTAGTGACTTGCTCCATTTGTGAAGCTCTTTCTCTGGAATAGATCATCGATTTTTTTCTGAAACTGTATCTATTTGTTTGTCTGTACATTTATTACATCTACCGATTTCCGTCCTATTTGGGATTTTCTTGTTCCTTCGTGGTGAGACTTCTTTTTAATTGTCTTAGCGTGTGGTTCACTCTAAAAAGAGCATAGAACCTTCTGAAATATGCTGCTATAGAAGAATGCTGAAGTTAGATGACTAGATCTAATAACTAATGAATAGGTACTGAACTGATTTATGACGAAAGAGAAATATATTGGACAACTTAACTAAAAAGAAAAAGGATCGGTTAATAGGACATGACTGGGAGCATAAAGGAGTCGTTAGTTTGGTAATGGAGGGAAGAGGGGATGCGGGACGGGGGGGGGGGGGGGGGAGGAGAGAATCGTAGTGGGAGACCAAGGGTGAATACAGAAATCACCTTCAAATGGGGGCATGTTGCAGTAATCACCTTCAAATGGGTGCATGTTGCAGTAGTTATTCAGAGATGAAGAAGTTTGCACAGGATAGACTAAAGTGGACTACTGAATCAAACCTTTCCTGCAGGGCAGAACATCATATTGCTGCCTTCACGACCACCACTGTTTGCAGCTTGTGATGGAACTCTTGCAGCCCTGGTTTCAATCCACTGACTATTTTTGCCAAAAGTTCAAAAAATGGCTTGCTCCGGAGTGGTTGTAAGTTCTAGTGGTGAATATCTGTAAGCAGGATTTTAAAAAGCGAGTTCATGTGATCAAGTAGAAAAATAAGCAAACTCCGCGTATGCCAGAATCTCACAAAACACTTCGTTTATCTATTACTATAAAGAGTCCCTCAATTTTCACGCAAACTTCGCACATGCACTTTTGAGGTAAAAGGTTTTGCTCACTTTTAACTGGAACTGGTTGGATACCCTCAGGTTCATGAATCCATTTTATACTGGTCTGAGGTGAGATCTGGTTTCGCAGGACAGAGCAGATCAGGTTGTGGAACGGTGCCAAGGTCAATTACTTTTAGTTACACAAGAACACACAACTTTATTGCTCGAACCAACGCACAGATTTCTCTTTAAAACGACAAAGATCAATTCACGGCTGAGGGCCCAAGTAACTTCTGCAGAATAAGTTTGAATGATTCCTTTTAAAACACCAGGATTTAGAGTAACGGCTGAGGCCCTTACTTAAGTAAAATTGCAATATCTTCTCGGCTAACGGCCGAAATCATATTTCAGATCAGCTAAGGAAACTCTTTAGAAGCCAAGCATTTACAATTTTCGGCTAAAGGCCATATTAAGGAAAATTCAAATAAATTCTTCGGCTGAAAGCGCAATAAAAAAAATTTTACATAATAAAAGAGAGGCTTTAAAGATAAGCTTTTACACAATACAACAAAAACATCTTAAGAAAACTTCAAGTATCTTGTCAGCTGAAGGCCCAAACAATTACTCAAGAATGATTAAAGGCCACGTTAAGAGAAACATTTACAGAACACGGCTGAAGACCGTTTCAAGAATTCATGATAAGTAAAGTGAAACCTTACAGACAAGGATTTACGTATTAAAGCCACAGATTCTGAAACAAACACGGCTGAAGGCCTAAATACAGACCAATAAGAATTTTAAATAAAACACGGCTGACGGCCTAATCTTAAAATAGTTGTCATGAAGTCGGCTGAAGGCCATATACTAAACATAAAACAGACAATATTAATACACGGATGATGGCCTGCCACAGTACCTGCAACCAAATAAAATGACAATCACAAACAACAAACAGTGGTGCTCAGAAGTGTTCCAAGGGACGGCTTGGGGCGGAAACTCTAACAAGAGTTTAGGTGAGACAGGCAGCCAAGCGTAACACTAAGAAATCGGGTTGCAGTACGACCTAGGGACGGCTCAAGGACCCATCAACAGCCTAAACAATTTCCTTCCACCCGATACACTCGCTGCTCTATTTCAACCGACCGACTGACTGACTATTCCAGAACGCAGACAACATTCATCTGCTCAAGAAGTCGAACAATCGCAAAAGCAATCGATGTGGAACAACAAGGACGAATCAATTCGACATACAGAGATTTTCCACAAGCTGTCGACGACCAAATACACGTTGTCCGGTGAGACGAACGACCGACGCAGGTCGTTCCCATTGAAGTTACTTGTGTCGGCAATGGCCGGGAAAGTCTTGGCTGTCTGAAGCTCACTGCAGTTCCAACCCGACTCAACTCGATGTCCGTTCGGAATTCGGAGACACGGCGTCCCGGGCACTCTGGCTCGGACCCAACCATGCAGAGGGAACACTTGCCGATTGGGCACCCGACATCTTCACACGAGGAAGGAACCGACACACGTCAGGCAAGATGACCAAGAGACGAGGCACAGAAACGGTCAAAAGACCAAATACACGTCGCCCGATGGGACGACCAATCGAACGACCAACCAACGGTCGTCCCGCTCCAATCTTCTTCCGTCGGACAGTTCATATGTGTCGCCAGCGGTCGGCAAGTACTGGCTGTCCGCACCTCACTGGCACTCCGTCCCGACTGCTGCTCCGTCCCCGACTTCACTGCTGTTGCGTCCCGACTGAGCTCCCAACTGCCCTCCAGACACGCGACGAACCGGAAATACTATCTGTCGCTCCAGAGATGGTACGACAGTGCAGCGCTGCTGCTGCCACTCACGGACAGGTAAGGCAGGAAGTTAGTGACGCCAGTAAATGAAATAAGAAAACGAGGCGGCAGAACGGTAAGAGAAGACGACAAACAATAAATGGGGTGAACACGAGCCGCGCACGGCTCATGTGGAAAGTAATGAGAAATCTAACACGAAGCCTCTCCTCGGGATCGCTCTGTGTTTGGTTACGATTATCAGAAACTTGGAGAACGTCGGAACACAGTCGGACCAACAACTGCGGTGTTTTTAGATTTAATGCGGTATGTTAACAATTATTACTCGGAGACCGTCTAATCACAAATGAATGAAGCATGTTTGTGCCGTAAGCGTTTCAGCTTCATTATTTGCAAGGCATCTTCAATGACCTGGAATATGTACACATTTTTGTTTATGCTATTTAGTTTACATTTAGGACGTCGTATGCCCTAAATGTAATTTGATTTTCTATGATGTAGTAATATTTTGATGTTCGACGTATAGATTTCGTGGCGGCTGATCTACATGGGTTCTTTTCCCTCTGTTACAGTTGTTCTTCGACTTCTTGCTGCCATTTTTGAGATTTAGTTTTCACAGCACAAGGAACTTAACACGCGTTTCGATGATGTTTTGGATGGTGTTATCAACTGTCGAATATTATTGCCAAGAACGTGTGTTTTTGTGATATCAGTGATCTGTTTGTGTTGTGTGTGAAGTGTGAACTGGTATTACCTCGGCGTATAATAAAACGCCCAAAGCACATATTAAAATGTGTCTGAGTGGATATGGGGAAAATTACAGACGAAGTTATAATAGTAAAATCTAAAATCGAATCAGTGGAAAAAGATCTTGGGGAAAAATGGATAAGATACAGATGGAACTTGGGGGCAAGGTGAGCGACTGTGTAAAAGCTCAAGATGCTCATAAAAGCAATAATAATTTAGCAATTGGTAACGTTGCCAATCCTGTAGGTGAGGATGAGAAAGAAGCGAGCAAAATTAAAGATAAAATAGAGTCCATTATTACTAGTGAAAATGAATTAAAAAAACAAATGCAACAGATAAAAAGTGATTTAAATTCGTTAACCCCCCAACAGTCCAGATGGCTATAAATGTCCCTTCGGCAAATACTGGATCTGTGAAATGTTACACAGATCACAGAAGAGATCACCCAGTAAATTTCTTGGCTGCGTGTAGGGACGCTTTTGTTCACGGCATGTCAGACGAAGCGAAAATAAAATACGTTAAACGGCATTTGGAGGGAGACCCATAGTATTGGGCAAATGTTAAATGTAGTTCGTGAGAGTCATTCGAAGAGTTCGAAAAGTTTTTTTGAATAAATTTTGGAGCGATGCAAAACAAACGCAGATCCAAAATGAATTTTTAAACGAGCCGAGTTACAGGTACGGTAATGGAACGATGAGAGATTTTTGCAAGCGTGAACATGGCAATCTTATGCATGTGAAATATCCGTTGGGGGTTTTGATGGAAATCAAAAAGGCGATTACCCTAAAATTTGCAATGAGATCTTGTCCATAGTCCATGTGATTCCGTGGAAGACTTTCTAGAATTTGTAGAAAAATTAGAGAGGGCTTTCAAGTTCAAACCTCAGAGCAAACCGGGTGGTAGTTATCAAAATGGGAATCCAGATAATCATTACCAAAATATTAATCGTGAGACAAATCAAAGGAATTCCCAGGGAGGTAGTAATTGAAGTGAGCAGAATGGTCGGAGAACGAACAGGAGTGATAACGTCCATGAACAGGATCCAAATAAAGAACACAGATTTGATGAGGGAAGTGCTAAGTGCACTCACGTAACAACTGGGCGGGAAGCTGATGTTCGCCACATTTCAGGTCCGGGGATGGCGATCTGAACAGGCGATGAAAAGTACTGGAGATAATGGTAATGGTAGAAATGTTGATATGTTTGGAGAAAGGCAACAAATATGTGATATGGAGTATGTTAAAAGAGGAAGGCTATATAGGTGGCTCTTTCAATAAAAGTAGGCGCTAACGGCGGGAGCATAGATTTGTGAGAGATTTAAGTAATGCGGGGAATGATGTAAGTTATGAATGTGTAATGAACGAGTATGTGAATTGTGATGGAATGCAAAGGTTCAGTGATTCAAAAAGAAGTTAAAGGGGAGATGAATTTTGTGAAAGCAAATTGTGTGGAGAGTTCTGAAGAGGTATCAGCAAATAGTGGCAATTGCAGTAAGGAAGCTGTTGTAGTAGCAAGTATTTGTGAGTAGGCGAAAAGCGTCCGATGTTAGTGAAGGCGGCGTAGCTTTGGTCTCACCAGCTGCAGGGGAGGGTGATTGTGTTTCGGCGGAAAGCGTCAATGTTACTAAGGGAGGCTTAGCATTGGTCTCGCCAGCAGTTGTAATTAAAAATGTATTGGTGGAGTTAGATGATTTCTGTTTAAAGGAACAGAGTAATGATAATTTACGTAATGATGTAAAAACTACTGGTATTGATACTTAGGAGGAAGGTATTTACGCGTTTCTAGTCACTAATGAAGGTGAAATGAAACTTATTGATGAATGTGTGGCTCTAAAACGTTTTTCAGCGTACGAATGTGAGAATGTATGTAAAGTAGGATTGGGGGTAAATCTGGATGGAATGTGTAGAAAGGGCAGTGTGTGCTGATTTTCGTCCGATCACAGAGGCATGTAGCAAGTCTGGAAGTCCAAAAATTGAACGACAGGGTAGCAGCAATTTGTGTAATGCAGTGATGATGAAGTCCCATACTCCTTGACAGAGCATAGGGGAACGATGCGGGAGGGCCGCACCGCTGTACTAGGCGGAGGTGGTTTGACATTGCCTTCCTCCGACTGTAATGGGGTGAGTGATGATGATGACGACACAACACCCAATCACCTTGAGGCAGGGGAAAATACCTAACCCTGCCGGGAATCGAACCCGTGACCCCGTGCTCAGGAAGCGAGGACGCTACCACGAGACCGCGGGATGCAGATTGTGCAATGTAGTGGCAAAGGATAAAGTTGTGTACGAATCACGTAAAATTAACTTGTCGATGGAGGAAAGTAAGGTTTCCGATGTGAATTTATGTAGTGATTTAAATGGTGTATCAGTAGATAAGGTTGCCGAGATGAATGTTTATGGTGATGATGGCTTAGGCATCGATGTATTATTTCAGAAGATAAAGTGTTTAACAGTGAATTGATGTGTAATTTTGATGAAGAAGCAAGTGTCGATATTTTGGAAGGAAAAGACAGTAAAGTTGTGCATGCTGTGGGTAGTGAATCAGCGAAAGATGTGGAAGAGCTAACAGAAAATTTAAAAAGGGCTGAAGTAAATTGTGTGGATGAGGGTAATTTGTGTATTGAAGTTCGTACGATTTGGTACATGAAGGAGGAGTGTGATTTTAGTGTGACTGATTGGCGTTGGTATGGTAGAACGTTACGGTCGTTACTGCCGCATATGTGGAAACGAGAGAAGTTTAAAATTGTTAGGGTTTTAGAAAAGGGAAGGAATGAATTTGGGGCGAAGGAAATATTTAATGAATTATTTTGGGATTAACATGAGACTGAGGGATGGATAGAACAGGATGTGTGTACACTAGAATTGGAAGAGAAGGGACGAGACGTAGAAAATGATTTGTTAAAGGAGAAATGTTTAGAACGAAAGGAAATGGTAAATGTACAGCCAATTATTGAAATTAAATTTGGCAAAGAAATGGTAGATGCAGTTTTAGATTAAGGTAGTAACGTGTCAGCGGTGTCAGAAAGTTTTATGAACATGATATAAAATACGAAACTAGTAATCTTCCGAGTCACTGCCGTTCGGATTAAAACGGCAGTTGGTGGAATGAGTAAGCCAATAAGACAACACATACTTTTAGAATTTAAATGTGGAGAAAATAAATTCGACATAGAATGTTTTATAGTGAGTGGTCCAGTAAAGGAGGTAGTTTCAGGTACTGACTTAATGTGCAAATACAATACTTCGCTTTATTGTGTAGGGAAACGCCGGAATTTGAATTTCAGAATGAAGAAAGGCAAGTAAAATTTAAAAGACTTTTAACAGATGAAAATCAGATCGCTCATACCATAGTTACTTAGGGTTGGAGTGAGGAAGTCGATATGCATAACAGAATTAAGGAAGTGATTGACGCAGTCAAGAGAATATAGAGAAAGGGGAGAACATAAAAGCTGTTCTAATTTGTAATTAGTGATAGTAATTTTGGAGGGACGGTTTTATATGTTTTACTTTGGCATTCATTAGTAATTTGTTAGTTTATTGTGGCACTGTACATGTGGAAGAGGGGGAAGTTTAAGCACTGACGGTGCATAGAGATCAGTGATCCCGTGGGTTTAAGTAAAATATGTATTGATTTATGCTTTGTATAAGAGTGTGGCAAAGAATTTAGTGGTCAATTTGAAGGGTCGCTCTGCTTTTCAGCAACCGCGTGGTGCCGAACACTGGCCAGAGCATGAGGGGTAGCCCTAGCACACGGTCCAGGCCGAATGCGTGGCTGTGAATTCCATGTTGACGCAGCGTCGAGGACTGTGATTTGAGTAGATGAAGGAGATGTGTATGCCGGGAGTGCTAAAGATGGCGGACTTTGCGAAACTACACTCCTGGAAATTGAAATAAGAACACCGTGAATTCATTGTCCCAGGAAGGGGAAACTTTATTGACACATTCCTGGGGTCAGATACATCACATGATCACACTGACAGAACCACAGGCACATAGACACAGGCAACAGAGCATGCACAATGTCGGCACTAGTACAGTGTATATCCACCTTTCGCAGCAATGCAGGCTGCTATTCTCCCATGGAGACGATCGTAGAGATGCTGGATGTAGTCCTGTGGAACGGCTTGCCATGCCATTTCCACCTGGCGCCTCAGTTGGACCAGCGTTCGTGCTGGACGTGCAGACCGCGTGAGACGCCGCTTCATCCAGTCCCAAACATGCTCAATGGGGGACAGATCCGGAGATCTTGCTGGCCAGGGTAGTTGACTTACACCTTCTAGAGCACGTTGGGTGGCACGGGATACATGCGGACGTGCATTGTCCTGTTGGAACAGCAAGTTCCCTTGCCGGTCTAGGAATGGTAGAACGATGGGTTCGATGACGGTTTGAATGTACCGTGCACTATTCAGTGTCCCCTCGACGATCACCAGTGGTGTACGGCCAGTGTAGGAGATCGCTCCCCACACCATGATGCCGGGTGTTGGCCCTGTGTGCCTCGGTCGTATGCAGTCCTGATTGTGGCGCTCACCTGCACGGCGCCAAACACGCATACGACCATCATTGGCACCAAGGCAGAAGCGACTCTCATCGCTGAAGACGACACGTCTCCATTCGTCCCTCCATTCACGCCTGTCGCGACACCACTGGAGGCGGGCTGCACGATGTTGGGGCGTGAGCGGAAGACGGCCTAACGGTGTGCGGGACCGTAGCCCAGCTTCATGGAGACGGTTGCGAATGGTCCTCGCCGATACCCCAGGAGCAACAGTGTCCCTAAGTTGCTGGGAAGTGGCGGAGCGGTCCCCTACGGCACTGCGTAGGATCCTACGGTCTTGGCGTGCATCCGTGCGTCTCTGCGGTCCGGTCCCAGGTCGACGGGGACGTGCACCTTCCGCCGACCACTGGCGACAACATCGATGTACTGTGGAGACCTCACGCCCCACGTGTTGAGCAATTCGGCGGTACGTCCACCCGGCCTCCCGCATGCCCACTATACGCCCTCGCTCAAAGTCCGTCAACTGCACATACGGTTCACGTCCACGCTGTCGCGGCATGCTACCAGTGTTAAAGACTGCGATGGAGCTCCGTATGCCACGGCAAACTGCCTGACACTGACGGCGGCGGTGCACTAATGATGCGCAGCTAGCGCCATTCGACGGCCAACACCGCGGTTCCTGGTGTGTCCGCTGTGCCGTGCGTGTGATCATTGCTTGTACAGCCCTCTCGCAGTGTCCGGAGCAAGTATGGTGGGTCTGACACACCGGTGTCAATGTGTTCTTTTTTCCATTTCCAGGAGTGTATAATAGCAGACATTTCACAGCTCATGTAGAAATTAATAATAACCAGCGGAATCATGATACCTTAAAAAGAAACATGTACATTGTCATTATTTGCACGTCGATTCTGATGGTGTAATCAGATTTTCAATATCTTTATTAGTTTAGTATCTGACTGTAAATTATACAAGTAACACCGAGCAACGCATTTCTAAAACCTAAAGGTTTTCCCGATTTTGTCGATCGACGTGTCTTTAGAAAGCTAATAGTGTAAACCTAAATCGGTATGAATTACAGGCATGTTACTTGGATAGTACATGAGTGATTGGAGATCTAAGTGGCCGACTACTATTAATCACATCAAGTCATAAGTACTCCACGGTTACACAAAAAACGGTAGCAGATGCTTATAAATATATTTATTGATCTATGTCTTTGTTTATATCCGATATGTACTATTCATGAAGAAATCGGTCAAATATTTACTGTGTTTTACAAAGGACAGAAATTTAGGCTACTGGCCTCCTGTTGTTTCTGTTCCTATGATATATGTTTATTTGATTTGTTTATGGATTTAATAATGTCTGTTAAAGCGTGTTTATGATCCAGCCATAGGAATATTTATTTAATTTCAAGTTATTTAAATGTAAATCCAGTATTTCATATGTGTTTCAATATGTTTGTGAGTGTGCGTTGGCTTGAAGAAATGGCGGGAGCGCTCTAGCCAATCACAGCGCTCGTTAATGGGGAGACTGGATTGAAGTGGGGGAGGAGTGCTGGACAGGGCACAGAGGAGTGCTGGACGGGAAGCACCAACGGTCATGGAGAGTGGAGCAGTTTGCATGTGGTCGCGAGATATTTCGTAGTGCCGACTGTGCACTAGTGAGATTTCCATGACTTATGCAGTGAAGATGTAGTATGCGTTTAGAAGTGAATATCTCACGAGCTTTGTTGTTGTTCATAGCTAATTACGTGATGTAGGAATCTATTGTTTTCCTGTTATTCAACTTATATTTTATTTAATTGCTGGACCATCGACACCAATAAGTGTTGGCAGTAATAAACGTCATTCTTAAAGGTACTTCTGCTATGGTACTCATCATTTAAAGTCGTTAAAAATAGTACCTGCAGATTTTATTTAATTGCAATCTTTCGTTTATAAATTTCTACACTACATTCAAAATGCACAATTGGCGAGTGATAGGAACCTTCGATAATTGGATTCATGTGTATATTCATATTGTATACAGTAGACTCAGCAGTATTTGGCTTGTACTGCGGCAACTACGTATCCCAGTCCCTAGACAACGGAACCAGCCAAAACGTGGC
The DNA here is from genome assembly GCF_021461385.2 of Schistocerca piceifrons. NCBI lineage: Eukaryota > Metazoa > Arthropoda > Insecta > Orthoptera > Acrididae > Schistocerca > Schistocerca piceifrons. Next base: position 383,034,461 of record NC_060143.1, on the reverse strand, counting down.
TAGATTAAGTCTGAGTCTGACAGTACGTAGTTGAGGGCTACACATTGCATTCTTTTCTTCTTGAAAGCCAGGAAGTTTTAAAACATTATACTTAACAAGCCCCACGGCTGGGATGGTAAGCAGAATACAGACGCTACTAGGCACCAAACAACAAGAGTTGCATCAAAATGGTGCAACAAATTGAGTAATGTTCGACCACACATGCATTACTAACATATTTTCATAACTCAGCACTCGCTAATACTTTGTCTCAGGTGAGGTACACTTGCAATACGGGAGGCAGAAGGTGTATGGCCAGTGGAAAACATGAATAGAACAACCTCACCTTATCAGTGCAGCGAAATAATCGTCCAACAGCATCAGTGAAGCAGGTCGCCACTACAATCTCCCAATAAAATGTCATCGGTTAACGGCCACCAACTGCTTGGCTGCACAGACCACCTCAAGACACAGCAGTTACAACTGTCGCCTGTACAACGACTTTTCAAAAGCACCTCTTCATCGACTGGATTACCTCCCCTCCTTGGGAAATCGCCCCGTCTTCTCTGCCCCTTCCAACTAAAAGTCACTCACGCTCACCTGTCGATCCGCTCACGTCGTGCTACCTGGCAACCGACTCACCAGCGCCGCAAGGTTAGCATCTCTGAACAAATATCGATAGACGCAAAGCCGGCATGGCTCTCTCTCTCTCTCTCTCTCTCTCTCTCTCTCTCTCTCTATCTCTCTGTGTGTGTGTGTGTGCTTTATAAATGGTTCAAATGGCTCTGAGCACTATGCGACTTAACATCTGAGGTCATCAGTCCCCTAGAACTTAGAACTACTTAAACCTAACTAACCTAAGGACAGCACACACACCCATGCCCGAGGCAGGATTCGAACCTGCAACGGTAGCGGTCGCGCGGTTCCAGGCTGTAGCGCCTAGAACCGCTCGGCCACCCAGGCCGGCAATGCGATGGCGCCATACTCATTATCCTTCAGCCAAAACTTTAAAAACACAACAAACAGCTGGGAAAATAATGGCGTCATTGTCGTGGGACAGAAAAGGGGTTCTGATCGTCGATTTTTTGGAAAGAGGTGAAACAATAAATGCTGCAAGATATTGTGAGACCATGAAGAAACTTCGCAGAGCCAAACAAAACAAACGTCGAAGGATGCTGGCAACGGGATTCTGTCTCCTTCATGGGAACGAGCGTCCGCGCACTGCACATACAACACAAGAGTTGTTTGTGTAAAGATTTTTTTCTTTTCCATTCTTTTTAATTACCGCTACTAATCACAAACTTTCTCAACTATTATATTACCTATTTATTTAGCGACCTGCTTCGAGGTTTAAATCTCATCTTCAGGCTAAATGGCATTACAATCCATTTCCGTGGCTCTCTTGGTCACTGTTCACAAATCGTCACTAATATAGCAGTAACTTGGAAACACGATCACAAACAGTTGTTGCCTTCGTTTGGTTGGTATGTTTTAAGCCACCCCTCTCACAGCCCCGATCTCGCACTTACTATAATCTGTTCACTAAATTGAAGGAACACCTTCGTGGAAGATACTTTTCCGACGACGACGAGGTGAAAATAGAGGTGGAGAACTGGCTGAAACATGCGGCGGGAGACGTCTGTGACACAGGAATCAAAAACCTCGTCCCACAGACGACAAAATGTATTGAGGTAAACGGTGATTATGTGGAAGAATACTGCATGACCTATACCATAATGCATGGAAATTTTATTTAAAAAATTCATTATTTGTACTTCAAAAAATTCTTGTAAACCTACTTTCCAGATTAGCCTCGTATGTTGAAACACGTATGTAACATAGCAGCGATGGCGAGGCATTGTAGCATCTGTGACCAGAGAGTATGCGCTTGACCGCGCGAGTGTTGCGAGCGGTACTCAGTCTGTCAGTCAGTCGTTGCGAGTCTGTCAGTAGTCGTTGCGGGTCAGTCAGTCGTTGCGAGTCTGTAGCTCTGTCTAGTTGAGAGCAGTACTCAGTCAGTAGTCGTCGCGTGCAGTACGCCAATAGTCGTCATGGAGAGCGGTCGGCAACACTGGTCAAGATGGTGAATAAGGTATACTGTTAAGTAATATAATCATTAGATAATGAAAAATTTTATTTATTGTAACTATTCTCCAACAAGTCCCCAATAATAATTTTTATTTCAAAAGCATTTTTTTTCAAAAATTTAATTTTTATTGAACTAAAGGTTTCGTTGCACTTCCCATTTCACTCCACTTCTTTAAAAGAAAATTTTTAGTAAAATCACAAAAAAAGAGAATATTATTATTTGCAATGCAGTTCCTCCAAGCGGTGCGCAACAACAAGAGCAGAAATGTGACATCCATTTATTCAGAGGTAAGACTTTAACTCTGATTGTTTTACACAGGGCCAAAGACCGATATTTCGGTTTAATTGAATTTTCTTGTCACTGAACGGACTTTAATTTTTTTATGAAAAATTTATATTTCAGTCAGATTGCGTATTTCACATTTTTGTTGCCATTGTCAGTACATTCCATTGTGGGCAGGTTAAGCTAAGCGCAATGCCCATTAGGATTCATAATTAAATATTGTCATATTTCTTTCTTTCAAATTTTGTGGGAAGGTTACACTTGGCTCCCATTTGTATTAACTATTGTCTTTTTCTGTCTTTAAAATTTCGGTGGGGAGGTTACACTGGGCGACACCCAGTCCAGGATCGTATTTCGTTGAGAGTCTTTTGAACAACAGTCAGATATCTGCTCTTGTTTGCTTAACTATAATTAGGATTTGGCGCTACGCTTTTACTAATTTTGTGACTCTCTTTCCACAGATCAACGGCAATTCGTTGCTCTATTGTATTTGTATGTTGCTTTTGCATTTGTGCTTATTTGTTTTTGAATAATTGTGACTATTGTAAAAATGCCGCGAAAGACTGTGAATAGTGTATCGCGAGGTATTATGAACGAATTTACCGACTTAAACAACGTGACGAATAGTAATTGTGACACGCAGTGTAATGATGACAATCCTGCGTTCACTGACAATCAATGCATTCCAACCACTAGTGATGACTTTTACCCTGATAATGAACAAACAAACTCAATTGTCTCTTCTGTTAATTTGACGACAATTGATGACGCGGGACGCTCCATTGTAATGAGCGCTACCCAGCTTAACACAACCGGTTTGGAAAATTCAAGTAACATACAAACAAATTTTTCGAATGAAAATGGTCAGTGTAGTGAAAGTACGACGGATTTATTTAATTCCGAAATAGGGACTGACAGTGTATGTTTAACTGGCAAACCTTTTTGTAAATTACAGAATGACCAAATGGTCACGCAAAACGAAACAATTCCAGATCGACAATTGAATAGCACAGAGAATAGAAATGCTAATTTTGAATCGGATCCAATTATGGCATTTTTGCGGCAAAATTTCAAACAGTTTAATGAAAAATTTAATAAAATTAATGAAAATTTCAAACAACTTATGGAAGATAACAAACACTTAAATGAAAAACTTGACAATAAGAACGAAAAACTAGACAAACTTAGTGAACAGATCAGACAAAAGAGTGAAAGTTTCGACAACCATTTCAAACAACTTAGAGAAACAGTTGATAAAAGTTTCGAACTCACAAGCGAAAGACAAGAAGACCTTAAAGAACAGAACAAACAAGTTAGTGAGCAGATTACAGCTGTTACCGTGCAATGCCAGGACATTAAAGAACAATTACGTGTGAATACTAAGACTTGTGCTAATAACAGTAATGAAAATGTTGGCACTGTTGCACAAGAATTAAATAGTACACGTGTAAGCACAACAGAATTACATAAAGACGAAGTTAATGCAGCCACTGAACAATGTTCAGCAAACGCAACACAGATACACGAAATTAATGCAGTCACCGAACAATGCCCTAAAAACGCAGTACAGATACGCGACGAGTTTAATTTAGAACCACTGGAAGTTTCACACACTCCGAATATGGAAGTTGACGAGAAATTAGCAAGACAGATCAACCAAAATGACGAAAGTATTACAGTAACAGAGTTGAAAACTATTTCAGTCATCAATACGTCACAGAATCCGCCACTTTGCGGACATTTGTCTGACTCACGCAGCGTGTGTAATGTGAACAATTTACAGAGAATACGCGAATTAAAATCCGAAAAGCCACGCGACTTAAAATCTGAAAAGCTATGCAACTTGAAATCCGAAATGACACAGACGAACAGATTCACACACAAACCCGAACGTGTTTTCAAATTCAATGACGAGAACGTAGATTACGAGCAATTTTTATCCGCCAGAAAATGTAAGGAATTTAATAATGACAGAACACAGGTACACGCTTTGAGCTGTATACGACAATTTGTTTTTATGCTTTCACCGCTATTACCTGTAACGCAGAAGCTAGCTTTGGACCAGATGCGACAATTTATTTTTGTATTTTCAACAGCATTGCCTATAATGAAGAAACTAGAATTAGCATGCAGACAGCAATTTATTTCTGAATTTGTACCGCCATTGCCTATAACACAAAAGCTAAAATTTATTTGCAGTGCGTAATTGACCTCAGGGGATTCATTACGCTTTAATGAATATGTGCCGTAGCGAGCATAGGGCCCCGAGCTGTAGTAGTGCTGTTTCATCTTTAGTTTTCTGCACTGCTGCCTTTTCTTCTACTATCCTTTATATCTATCCAAACTGCTCTTTAACTATTGCTCTACCTAGTATTAAGAAACGAGTAATGAAAACAGGATATGACAAATATTTTACCGAATGTGACAATTTTCAGTAGGCACTCCCGTAATGACAACTACCGCCGTAATTTTAATTACAGATAAAATAGTAATCATCAGTATGTGTAAAATTATCAGTAACAGGAACCACATTTTTTGGTAACAATAGACCTTTTCACCACAACAGCATGAAAGTCAACCGCTTAGCATACCTAACCAACAATGCAGTCTACAAGGTCAACCAAACTTTAATGTTTCGCCGCGTGCACGTATAGTCCCAGCTCCAACAAATAGTAACGTATGGCAGCAAAGAAATAACTACGTACAGATAACACACCATTTCAATTCCTATCGCAATGCGCCGTATAGAAATTACTATCATGACATACGTAAAAATGATGAGCATAATTTTCAGCGTACATTTAATAACAGTCGATCTTATTAGCAGCAACAACATCAGCAACAACGAATAATCATGAATGAAACAGACAATAGGTGTCATCCATAGCGTAACACGTCAGTAAGAAATAACAGAACAGTTCATATAGTGGATATGCCACAGCATCCTCCCGTAAAATAAATAACGACACATACGATAGATTTTAACCAGATAGAGCACAGATTGCATATTACAGTAACGCAAACATTATTTTTGACACGCAGAATTTTGCTCATGAGAATGTTATTTGAAAAATGCTTTGTTGAATGCTCCACTATTATCGCACCCAGATCTTACTAGAAATTTTTCGATTGCCACCGACAGTTCCAATACCGCTTTGGGCGCACATATTTTCCAGGAAATTGAAGAAGATGGTTCTACAGTAATTAAAAACATCGCATTTGCAAGTTGCATTTTGTCACCTGCTGAACGAAATTACTCCGTTACAGAATTGGAAACATTATGTGTTGTATGGGCTTTTACGAGATTTCGGCACTTTCTTTATGGCAGACATACCACCGTTTACACAGACCACAGAGCGATACAATTTTTGCTTTCAGTTAAATTTACTCATGACAGATTAAGTAGATGGAAACTTTATTTACAGGAATTTAATTTTACGATTGTCCACATTCCCGGCACACAAAATGTTATAGCAGACGCACTATCCCGTTCTCTCAGCAACAATCAGCAAGACGTAGCAACCAACTTCTGCAAAACAAATTTCAGTGTCATGTACATTCAGCAAGTTGCATTTGAAAATTTTATTTCATCGTCATTACAGGACATAGCACAAGAACAAAACAAAGACAATGTCTGGAAAGAAATTAAACACCTTTGGCTAGATAAGAATAATGTTACGATTAGAAACCATTACACTGTACGCAATGACATTCTGTTTCGCCGCTCTCATCCTGACAGCAACAATTGGTTATTATGCATTCCTGACGAACTGGTCAACAAATTAATTTGGTACACTCATTTAAGCTACGCACATTACGGAGCACGAAAATGTTTTCTTATACTGAGACAGAACTGTTATTTTACTAACATGGAAAAACGTATACGACGAGTTTTAGCGTTTTGTAAAATTTGCCAGAAAGCTAAATCAGACACCACTTCACATATTCCTCCTTTATATCCCATTATACCTGTTAAATTAAGACATATGGCCGCAGTAGATATTTTTGGTCCGATTCCCAGAACTAACAGAGGTTTTTGCTACATATTTGTCGCTGTTGAGCTTACTTCAAAATTTGTTACTTTCACTCCACTACGCAAAGCTACTGCTAAAACTGTTTCGAAAGCATTTGTAAAACATTTTCTATTTCATGTAGGGCATGTAATGAAAGTAATTTCTGACAATGGATCTCAATTTCGTAGTAGCGTATGGACACGCATGTTACGAGCCAGAAACATTTCTCCGATCTATATATCCAAGTACCACGCTTCTTCGAACCCTTGTGAAAGATTAATGAAAGAAATTGGTAAGCTGTGCCGAATATACTGCCACAAAAGACATATTGATTTGGATACATACATACTCTCATTCCAAGATGTAATTAATTCCATACCAAATGAATCCACTATGCTATCTCCGTCTGTTATACTGAAAAATGCTGAACCACCTAACAAAATTAAAGAATTAATAACATTTCCTACATCTCGTCGATTACGACACCACGAAATAATTGACATTGCGCTGAACAACATCAAACGTGCCGCAGAGCGCCGGAGAAGACAGCAAAAACAGGTTTGTACACGCCGCGTCTTTCACGTTGGACAGAAGATACTAGTACGTACACACTATTTATCCAGCAAATTAAAAGGTAAGTGCAGTAAATTTGAACTTTTATACGCAGGTCCATATCGGATTCGCAGCATCCCTCACCCCAATGTTGTACACGTCGAAACTTTGAGAACTAGAAAATCGAAAGGCAATCACCACATCTCAAACATTAAACCGTTTATTGAGTGAAACCACTGTATGATTCAACACACTATGATGCCATTTACTAATGCAATTATTTCACCTGACTAATTACTGATGATTATTGTATTTTTTCTTGGCAAGTGCCCGGCAAGGTAAGGTTAGCAGGTCGCTCTTCTTGTCGTTACACATCAGACCGTGCATACTTTTCCAGACGAACTTACGTATTTTATGACTAATTATGCAATGTTAGCTAATGGCATGTTAATTTCATTACATTTTTTCCATTAAAGGCTTTAATTCTCGCCTCTATTAACTACACTCTATACAAGCTGAACACAACGAACGTCACATTTGTCTTTTTGTGTACGATTGTATTCCAGTTTTGTTTGTATGCACTGTGAAATAGTTAAGATATAACACACACCAGTTGATTTTGACATTCTTTTTGCCCAATGACATCTCAAGATCGTGACTGTTTTACATTTTTGCTGCTGCATCGTATTATTCTGTGTACATTTTTTCGCATCCGAACACTGTCAATGTCTTGGACATATTACGTTTTCTGTCATGTTATGCTGTATGCTTAATTGTGTCACCATAAACCAGTCATTATTTAGTGGGTATATGATTTAAATGCAGGACATTAATCTTTGTTCATCAATTTCAGAAAGGAATGATGATTCTAAGAAATAAATTTAACATAAATGGGAATTTCACCTACGGAATAAACGAAAGGAGATGCAATAACTTTATGAGGAAAAGTAAATGGATCAGGATTAACAAACATTAACAAGAATATACTATACTCATCACAGAATAGCAGTCTTAACTAATTTTTTCTTTCAGAATACAAGGTGATTGATGCAGGCTGTCAGACTGAACTACACATCTTAGTTTTAGTGATGAAATATGCTAGTGATAAGGAATAGTTATATAATGAGTAATGAAGTGATTTTTTTTGCAGATGATAATGAATACTGATGAATAATGATGAAGGAAATGGTATTATGAATAATGAAGTTTTTCTTTACAGGTGATGATGATAATGAAGTTATGATGGTATTGATAATGAAGTTTTTTCTTTACAGATGAGGATAATGTTGAAGTTATGTATTTATGCTATGTAGTTATTTAAGTATTTGTTGCAGTTTGCTTTGACAGCAGGTGTTACATTGCATGGTAGGATGACAGAAAGTTTTGGAAAGGACAGCTATGGAACACATTTTTATACACATTTCACTACCTGTTAATTCGAAGTTCACTACTTTTCAGCATAGTGTGCGTTTCTTCTTTCAGGTCAATAATCCGTTTTTGTATTTTTTCCAGGAGAAGCTTTTCATGATACTTACTAAACCTGTTACTTATTATACCTGTTCTAGTACTTGCATTTTTATTTTTTACCCATTTGTGTTTATCATTTATGAATGTGATCACATATACTGCCTTGTTGCATAACCTTGCTACAGCTGACTCATGACGAATGACGTTACCTATCCTCATTTGCAGCAATAGGTCAAAAGCAAATAGTGTTATGCCTCAGCAATTAATTATCGATTTCAACGCAATGCATTGCTAACAAAAAAAATGTATTACCAGTCCCAAATAGTGATACCAGTTTGAGAAAATTCTGAATAATACTGATTAGCTCTGAATAGTATGTCACTTGAGCAATGACTTCTTAATGAGACAAAAAAAAGTATATATTTAAAATAATGCTTTGTCACTAGTTAATAACTGCCACTGTTTATTGTAATGAGACTACTTATAATGCCTATGATTACTAATGCTATGACTAATTAACTGATTTTAAATAATGACTTTGTAATGATCTGAATACTACTGAAGGAGAAACACTGTTTATTGTAATGAGACTACTTATAATGCCTGTGATTATTAATGCTATGACTGTAATTAACTGATTTTTAATAATGACTTCGTAATAATCTGAATAATACTGAATGATGATTCTATTCAATACTTGCTGGCCACTGAGTGCCAATAATTAATGTCACTTGAAGAATTGTTATTAATTATGCCATTAATTAGCCCTTTTTTTCCCATGTTGAGTTTTCATGTTTTGGTTAATGGCCAATGAGTGCCAATAATTTGTATCACTCAATGTATTATGTTAATGCTAGGCCAATAATTGACTCTCCTTTTCAACTAAGACTTCTGATGAACATTATTCTGTCATACTAAATATACTTTGTAACTGGCCAAGGACCGCCACTGTTTATTGTAATACGATTACCCATGATGCCAGCTAGTGATTCTTAATAGATTGGAATGACTAATAATTCTTACTATTGGAATGACAAATGATTAATTAACGACAAATGATTAATTAACTGTAATTAGACAAATGATTAATTAACGACAAATGAATAATTAACTGTAATTAGGAAAAGGCTAATGATTATTATTGGAATGACAAATGATTAATTAACTGTAATTAGGAGAAGGTTAATGATTCTTAATTACACTCTGTAACTGAAAAGAATGCGATTATTTAATAATGCTTTGTAACCAGGAAAAGAAGGCTACTGATTCCATGTAAAACAATTAATGAACATTTTTCTGTAATACTACATACTTGGTACAGAAATGTTCAATAACTGGGCTATGAATGCCACAAACTAATTAAGTCTCTAATTGTCAATATTATGTGACTTGATGTCCTTCACCTCATAAGCTGACTACCCTGAATTATTGCAATGTCCATTTGTCCTGTTTATCCTAGTGATCATGGAGCACTATCTTTGGTTTTGCACTAATTCTACGTTGGTGTGCCTTGTAAGAGCGTGGTGTTGACACGACATGCTGTCCACCACCGTGAGCGATGAAGACGTTATTATGGTCGCACTGTTTGGTGTACCTAATGTACTGCCAAAATGAAAACATGGAATATTACTACGACAATTCAGTGTCTTGGGTACGCTGATAAATTCTGATGGGACAAGAACTTCAAGTTGTGTCACTTGGTGTTGCACTTCTGTGGAAAGATATGGACTTTCAGAGCAGCTGTGTGCAATCTAAAGTGCTACAACCATGATGCAATCCTTCCCTTTCCTATCCTGATTCTTGTCACATAAAGAAAAAAAAAAAAATTTTTTTTGGTAACATCATTTATGTTCATAGGTTATACATTTTTCGATTTGTTGAATTCCAGTGCGAGTACACTTGTGGCACTGGTCGACATGATTTTTTGCCATTATGTTTATTTCTCCAGTGCGTGTGCACTTTGGACATGATTTTTTTTTTGCCATTATGTTTATTTATTGCGAAAATGCTAAAGACATTTTTCGATTTGTTCTGAAGTACAGTATATGTACACTCTTGTCTTTTATGTTGTATATACATTTTTATTTTTAAAGATATGTTCTGAACTACAGTGCATGTGCACTTATGTTAGGCGTTTATATGTTTTCTATTGAACTTCAGTGCCTGTGCACTTTTCTTATTTTTCAATATGATTTGTACTATACTGTATATTCAATACTTCAATGCGTATGCACTTATGTCATTTGTTATTAATTGTATATACATTTCATCATTTACTGATATGTTCTCAACTGCAGTGCATGTGCACTCATGTCACTTGTCAACATAATATTTTTTGCCAGTCTGTTTATTTGTTCTGAATATGCTAAAGAATTTTTTCAGTGCCTGTGCACTTTGTTATCTGTCAAATAATTTGTATATACTTTTCTGATTTGCTACTATGTTTTGTACTCACATTTTGTCTTTGTCTGATATATTTTGTACTTAGTGCGTGTGCACAACATTTACTTTATGTACTACATCTAAATATTCTGTAAATTGTAGAGGTTTATTAATTAGGAAAAAAAATTTTGCCGCGATTGGCAAGTCCAAATGACTCACCATCGCTGCCAAATTTTTGCCCCCCCAGTGGAGGGTTATGAAACGCGTATGTAACATAGCAGCGATGGCGAGGCATTGTAGCATCTGTGACCAGAGAGTATGCGCTTGACCGCGCGAGTGTTGCGAGCGGTACTCAGTCTGTCAGTCAGTCGTTGCGAGTCTGTCAGTAGTCGTTGCGGGTCAGTCAGTCGTTGCGAGTCTGTAGCTCTGTCTAGTTGAGAGCAGTACTCAGTCAGTAGTCGTCGCGTGCAGTACGCCAATAGTCGTCATGGAGAGCGGTCGGCAACACTGGTCAAGATGGTGAATAAGGTATACTGTTAAGTAATATAATCATTAGATAATGAAAAATTTTATTTATTGTAACTATTCTCCAACAAGTCCCCAATAATAATTTTTATTTCAAAAGCATTTTTTTTCAAAAATTTAATTTTTATTGAACTAAAGGTTTCGTTGCACTTCCCATTTCACTCCACTTCTTTAAAAGAAAATTTTTAGTAAAATCACAAAAAAAGAGAATATTATTATTTGCAATGCAGTTCCTCCAAGCGGTGCGCAACAACAAGAGCAGAAATGTGACATCCATTTATTCAGAGGTAAGACTTTAACTCTGATTGTTTTACACAGGGCCAAAGACCGATATTTCGGTTTAATTGAATTTTCTTGTCACTGAACGGACTTTAATTTTTTTATGAAAAATTTATATTTCAGTCAGATTGCGTATTTCACATTTTTGTTGCCATTGTCAGTACATTCCATTGTGGGCAGGTTAAGCTAAGCGCAATGCCCATTAGGATTCATAATTAAATATTGTCATATTTCTTTCTTTCAAATTTTGTGGGAAGGTTACACTCGGCTCCCATTTGTATTAAGTATTGTCTGTCCTCTTTTCCCTTTTAAAAATTACGGTGGGGAGGTTACAATGTATAAAAAGAGTGTAGCCTATGTCCGTCCGCACGTTTATTATGCAAAAATATGAAGTAAATCGGTCAAGAAAGTTTCGAGATTTTTAGTTAAAACGTTAAACTACGACTTGTATTTATACAGGGTATCCAAAAAACATCGATAAACTTCAGGAGCAGGACACTAGTAAACGCATCTCTTCCACAGCAAGCTCTTTGCTTTTGATATTTTATGAGGAGGTAGTATGGACCAAACCAAGAAAAAAAAAGTGTAGTAAACGTAGGTCCTAAAATGCACACCTTAAGAGTAATGAGCACATCTTCAGTAGAAGAGTTATGTTTCACACTAGGGAAGATGAACAAATGCTCATAGCTCTTAAGGTACATATTTTAGACCCCATGTTTACTAGACACATTTTCCTCGTTTTGGTCTTTCTCCGAAAATATATAAAGCAAAGACCTTGCAGTAGAACAGATGTGTTTCTAGTATCGAAGGTGAACAAGTGCTCATATCTCTGAAGGTATGCATTTTAGCGCCAATGTTTGTTATACATTTTTTACTTACTTCTGTAAAAGGAAACTGTCCCTAAAGTTTGTCTTTTTTTTTACATATACTTTATAGTAATATAAGGTCACCCATCTTTCTCTACAAGTTACTCCTAGTTTTATCGGAATTTCGAACATCTTGTACCATTTTACACTGTCGAACGCTTTGTCTATTTCAACGAATGCTATAAGCATGTCTTCATTTATCTTTAGCCTTACTTCCATCATCAATCGCAACGCTAGAAACTGCCTCTTGGTGCCTTTGCCTTTCCTAAAGCCAAACTTGCCGACATTTATCACATCCTCAATTTTCTTCTCCTACATATTATTCTACTTAGCAACTTCGATGCATGAGCTGTTAAGCTGACTGTGCGATAATTCTACCACTTGTAAGGTCTCGCTGTCTTCGGAATTGTATGGATGATTTTTTTCCCGAAAGTGTGGCGGTATATCGTCAGTTTTATACACTGCAGACGCCGATATGAATAGTCGCTTTGTTGCCACTTCGCCCAATGATTTTATCAATTCCGGTGGAATGTTATCTATCCCTTCTCCCTTCTATGATCTTAAGTAGTCCGAAGCTCTTTTAAATTCTGATTCTAATATTGAATATCCTGTCGCTTCCCTGTCGACTCCTGTTTCTTCTTCTGTCACGTAAGCAGACACGTCCTCCCCTCGTAAAGGCGGTTAGTATACCCTTCCCTCGTATCATAATGACCTTTCTAGACTCTGTGAAGCTCATCTGCAGAAACCAGCACGGTTTTAGGAAACAGCGGTCATGCGAGACACAGCTGGCCCTCTTTGTGCATGATATACAACAGGCTCTAGATACCGGCTCCCAGGTTGATGCCATATTTCTCGACTTTCGAAAGGCGTTCGACTCAGTTCCACACTGTCGCTTGCTACAAAAAGTGCGCGCTTACAGTCTATCCGATGACATATGGGGTTGGATAGAAAGTTTTCTAACAGACAGAGAGCAATATGTCGTCCTGAATGGGGTGACTTCAACAGAAATAAGCGTAACTTCAGGTGTGCCCCAGGGCAGCGTAATAGGTCCGCTGCGTTTTACGATTTACATAAACGATCTGGTTGATGGTATTGGCTGCGGCCTGAGACTGTTTGCCGATGATGCTGTAGTCTACAAGAAAGTAGTATCACACGAATGTTGTGAACAAATCAATGAGGATTTGCAGAAAATAAATGCGAGGTGTAATGACTGGCAGTTGTCTCTCAATATTAGTAACCTACTGCGTATAATAAACGCGAAAATCCCCATTAATGTACGAGTAGAAAATAAATGCCCAGTCTTTGGAAGAGGTAACGTCCGTCAAGTACCTGGGTGTGACTATTGGAAATGACCTCAAATGGAATGATCAGTTTACACAAGTAACGGGTAAGGGGAACTCTAGATAGCAGTTCATTGGTAGAATCCTGAAGCGATTCAGTCCTTCAACAAAGGAATTATCTGTATGGGACCCTTACCAGTTGGGTCTGATTCAAGAGATTGAGACGGTCCAAAGAAGAGCGGCAAGATTCGTGATTGGTACATTTAGCCATTGCGAGAGCGTTACAAATCTCATAGAAAGTTTGAAGTGGGACACACTTACAGATACGAAGGCGCGCTAAACAGAAGGGGCTGCCAACTAAATTCCGAAATCTGATCTTCACTGAGGATGTAGAGCATATATTATTACTACCAACTTTCTGTTTACGCGGTGATCACCATTCAAAGATATGGGAAATAAGAGCTCGTACTGAGGCCTTCAGACAGTCGTTTTTCCCTCGCGCGATCCGCGAGTGGAACAGAGAGGGGGAAATATGACTTTGGAGCGAATTGTGCCCTCCGCCACACACCGCTTGGTGGCTAGCGGAGTATATATGTAGATGTACATGTAGACATCTCCTGCCCCGTCTGCATTTAACAGTGGAATGCCCACTGCACTCTTATTGCTACTACCCTTGCTTTTAATTTCACCGAAGATTGTTTTGATTTTTCTGTATACTGAGACAATAATCCGACCAGCGCTTCCATTTCGATTTCTTCATATTTTTCCTGCAGCCATTTCGCCTTAACTTCCCTGCACTTCCTGTTTATTTTACGTGATGTGTATTTCGCTGAACATTTTTGTACTTCCTTCTTTCGTCGATAAACTGAAGTATTTCTTCTGTAGAAATAGATCTGAACATTTCTGATCTTAGTTCTCCCATAATTACATCACGCAGAAAGGTCTGTAAACAAAGTAATCATGTTTCTGGATTTTCCACTGTATGCAGTGATGTAAGCCAACCTGTTTCACAAGGAAAATAAAAAGTACTGAGATGACTTGACTGTAAATTAAAACTCTTCCGCCGGCCGCGGTGGTCTCGCGGTTCTAGGCGCGCAGTCCGGAACCGTGCGACTGCTACGGTCGCAGGTTCGAATCCTGCCTTGGGCATGGATGTGTGTGATGTCCTTAGGTTAGTTAGGTTTAAGTAGTTCTAAGTTCTAGGGGACTGATGACCGTAGCTGTTAAGTCCCATAGTGCTCAGAGCCATTTGAACCATTTGAAAACTCTTCCTCCTTCTCTTATAAACGGAAATTTTTGTTCAGGGACAAGTTCCAATTTTCTTTTCAATCTTCTACGTAATATAATTGAAGCTCGAATACCTTCTTCTAGCAAATAATAATAATAATGTCGTTTGGCGAGGGCCTCCCGTCGGGTATATCGCTCGCCTGGTGCAAGTCTTTCGATTTGGCGCACTTCTGAGGTCATCAGTCCCCTAGAACTTACAACTACTTAAACCTAACTAACTTAAGGTCGTCACACATATCCATGCCCGAGGCAGGATTCGAACCTGCGACCGTAGCGGTCGCCCCGTTCCAGACTGTAGCGCCTAGAACCGCTCGGCCACCACGGTCAGCCCGATAGAATATTCCAGTCTTATATTCGTTTCATCTATATGTATTAACGGGAACGGTAAAACGCGAAGAGTAAACAGCAATCCAGTAGCTTTCCGGTAGGGCTGGATACTTGGCGGTAGGTAGGAGTCTGCGCGGTCAGGGCAGTGCTGTCGCCGGCCGGGGTGGCCGAGCTGTTCTAGGCGCTACAGTCTGGAACCGCGCGACCACTAAGGTCGCAGGTTCGAATCGTGCCTCGGCCATGGATTTTTGTGATGTCCTTAGGTTAGTTAGGTTTAAGTAGTTCTAAGTTCTAGGGCACTGATGACCTCAGAAGTTAAGTCCCATAGTGCTCAGAGCCATTTGAACCATTTGAATTAGTGCTGTCGCTGCTAGCGTACTGGCTATTCTTCCTACTTTACTGTCCCTGTTATTACATATCGATAAAACGAATATTAGACTAACCCAATTTCTGCACGTGAAATACCGATTTAAAAATCATTTTGTTTGTAACGGGAAACAATCCGACGCTCTCCATCGGCAAAGGGCGTCGCATGTAAACCGTGATGAACAGCAATTGTTTTGGGCTGAATCAGACTACACAACGCAAAAACGATACTACAAATATTTGCTGAAACACAAGAGCAAATGCGTCTGAAGACTCTTACGAGAGACACTCTGTCTACTACTGAAGCTCATCTGTGCAAAATAGCGGCTGAATTCTTTAGAAATTTTATTTCTGCTTTCTAGAAATTTAGCGCAATTCTCTGTGAAATCATGGGCGTCGCTAAACTATTGGTGAGGTTCCTCATTAAATACAGAGGATATAAACTTCCGGAAAGTTCATCGAAAGATAATGGAAACCTCTGTTCAATATCGTCAAGTGTCCATATAAGCTGCGACCTTCAATAAAGAGCTTCAAGAGGTAATATTCTCTGTTGTAATGATCGTATTTCTATTATCAATTATTAAGGACAGCCATTAATAAAAGCTATTACGAATAAAATTATTGTTGTTATTAACCTTGTGTAGCTGTTGCCCTTGTGCTAGCTCTTTGAATAGACCTAATTTTGGCTGCTTTTGTGTCAATGCTTTTGCTTAATTTACTCCAGATCTTTAAAAAAATAAACTGAAGCGGTCGCAGAGTATTTTTGATCAGCAATACTTATATTTTATTTGTTAACAAGCATGTGCACGATGTTTAACATACAAATTCAGGAACCTTCATTTAGGCATTTAATCTTGGAAGTTTTTGAGCCTTTCTGGCCTCGTGTATTAGCGTTGACGTATTTGTGCAAAAGGATATGTATTACACTAGCCACTGCAAGTTTATTGAGTAAAATGAAACTTCACAACAGCAAGCATAGAAAGACGCTATTGCGTTATTTATTAACTCTGTTCAGAAATGAAATCTTCATGGAAGCGACTGTTGGAGTGTTAATCACAATGGGTGATTGTGATACAAATTATGAAACGCTGATTTCAAAAGTTTAACGCAAAATTTATCTATTATACTCGGCACAGGTACAGGAGGAGGGGCAATAAAGGCCAACTAAAGGGGCTTGGTACGGTGAGCGGCAGTAGGGCTTCTCCATCACACTGCAGAAGTGGAGCCCCTGAAGTCCTTTACCAGGGACATGTGCACGAAGTTCATAACATTCTTCCTGGTACATCTGCGAGTCCTGAACGTTCCTGTGCTCCTCCCGTATGAATGAGAGGTATTCTGCCATGATTGCCTGCCTGTTGCGTATTACTGTGAGTGCTTTTTACTCTGGTATCTAAGAGTGCCTTTCCTGTCGCGAGAATGACGTAAGGCATCGCAAATTAATTAATCGACTTTCTTTTTTTGCACATCTGTCCTCTTTAGTAGCTGACATCACATCTTAGCAGGTAAAGCAGATCCCAAGTCCCCCTCTACTTTTGGCCAAAGTTCAGATGTATCCATCGCATTCAATCTGCTACACTATACTCTGGCAATCTACATTTCGCAAGCCATTTTAACATGTGTCACCGAGCATACTTGCCGTACCGTCGTCACTTTACCCCTCTCCTGTTACAGTCGTGGATGATTCGCAGCAAGAACGATTGTTGGTAATAACCTGAGTTCGATTTGTAACAACAACAACGCTGTACTATTGAACATTTAATAATTTTTTCTTCTGATTTTCGATAAATTAGTGTAATCGATGTTCTGATTTCATTTCTTTTTTGTTTCATGCCATTATGTTAAAGAAACTGTAAACAATTTTCGATGTGAATATTAATGTTTATGTCAAATTTCAAGCAATATTATAACAGTATTGAAATGTAAGAAACGTTGAAACTATTGTAAGATGTTAAAATTGTAATTGTGCGTCTAGTCCATACATAGGCAATGTATTAGGATATGTAGAATGCAAAACCTCGGGTGAATACCCTGTCTTTAGGGGAGCGGTAAAAGGTGGATGGCAGGCGAGCGCGGGAAAATGCACACGGGCACTGCACGACATAACGGGCTCAGCAGTAGTAGTCGGAGTTGGGCATTGGTCTGAGCAACACGTCCTGGATCGAGGAGGCTCTCCTGGAAGACGTAGTTTCATTGAGCCTCGGATATGCCGTTCCGACCCTATACAGCATGGCAAAATTCCATAGGCACTAAATGGGAAAGAAGTAAAGGGCCGATACATCAAGAGCCATTGCTGTGGTTGTATGTGCGCTCTGTGCCTCGCCATCTCGCCGCCCGCCAACCGCCACATCGATACAAAGAGGTTGAAACTTTTAGTACTGTATTCGTGTTACTTTTGTTCCATACTGTTCAATAACAACTTAAATTTTACCAGAACTGTCCTATCATTTAATTATCCTCACAACTAACCTAGATAGGGTCCTTTCCAAATGTTGTGCAATCCGAGTGTCTCGAAATGAAGAATTAAAGTTTATGTTAATAATAATTACCGGCAGACCTAGCTATGTTAGAATGATGTTTAAAGAACTTTTTTGTTAATGAACCAATAGACGAATAACAAGGTCTGACGAAGTTGGAAGATAATTTTGATATTGATTTAGTAATGAAGCTTAATTATTTCGAGACAGATATAATGGTATTTAAATGAGCTGGAAATAAGACAAAAAGAGTAGTAAATCATATATTGGAAATCTTGAGGGCGTAATGATTTCAGTAATTAATTGTTTTAATACAGTGATCATAAGAGTTTCAGGCCCCCCCCCCCCTTTTTTCTTCATTTGAATTCTGAAGTGTTCTAAACTGATTTGACCAGCAAAGTCAAAGCCAAAATGGAAACCAAAATTTATCAGTGTTTTACCTTTATCAAAATTGACATTGTGTGTGTGTTTCGAAAGTGCTATTTCTAGGGTAACCTATGCCCGATTTTAATCAGATCAATAGACAGTACGAAGTTTTGTAGTAAACATTATAGTGTAATGTTATGTATTTATGGTTTATCCATATTAGTACAGAAAGTGAAATTATCAGTTCAGTAGATTTTCTGGTTCTAAAATTTACCATATTATGCAGTGTTATTACGTGTGGTTTTGCATGAACGTACATCAACTTGTACAGGGAAGAAACTCAGTTAATGCCTAATTAGGCTGGCGACCGTATTATTAACAAATTGGTAGCATCTTCTGTGTTGTTTCTTGTCCGTCCTGACGTGTAGTTGCATTTCGGACTTGCTTGACGTATCATTGTTACACTCCTGGAAATGGAAAAAAGAACACATTGACACCGGTGTGTCAGACCCACCATACTTGCTCCGGACACTGCGAGAGGGCTGTACAAGCAATGATCACACGCACGGCGCAGCGGACACACCAGGAACCGCGGTGTTGGCCGTCGAATGGCGCTAGCTGCGCAGCATTTGTGCACCGCCGCCGTCAGTGTCAGCCAGTTTGCCGTGGCATACGGAGCTCCATCGCAGTCTTTAACACTGGTAGCATGCCGCGACAGCGTGGACGTGAACCGTATGTGCAGTTGACGGACTTTGGGCGAGGGCGTATAGTGGGCATGCGGGAGGCCGGGTGGACGTACCGCCGAATTGCTCAACACGTGGGGCGTGAGGTCTCCACAGTACATCGATGTGGTCGCCAGTGGTCGGCGGAAGGTGCACGTGCCCGTCGACCTGGGACCGGACCGCAGCGACGCACGGATGCACGCCAAGACCGTAGGATCCTACGTAGTGCCGTAGGGGACCGCACCGCCACTTCCCAGCAAATTAGGGACACTGTTGCTCCTGGGGTATCGGCGAGGACCATTCGCAACCGTCTCCATGAAGCTGGGCTACGGTCCCGCACACCGTTAGGCCGTCTTCCGCTCACGCCCCAACATCGTGCAGCCCGCCTCCAGTGGTGTCGCGACAGGCGTGAATGGAGTGACGAATGGAGACTTGTCGTCTTCAGCGATGAGAGTCGCTTCTGCCTTGGTGCCAATGATGGTCGTATGCGTGTTTGGCGCCGTGCAGGTGAGCGCCACAATCAGGACTGCATACGACCGAGGCACACAGGGCCAATACCCGGCATCATGGTGTGGGGAGCGATCTCCTACACTGGCCGTACACCACTGGTGATCGTCGAGGGGACACTGAATAGTGCACGGTACATCACAACCGTCATCGAACCCATCGTTCTACCATTCCTAGACCGGCAAGGGAACTTGCTGTTCCAACAGGACAATGCACGTCCGCATGTATCCCGTGCCACCCAACGTGCTCTAGGAGGTGTAAGTTAACTACCCTGGCCAGCAAGATCTCCGGATCTGTCCCCCATTGAGCATGTTTGGGACTGGATGAAGCGTCATCTCACGCGGTCTGCACGTCCAGCACGAACGCTGGTCCAACTGAGGCGCCAGGTGGAAATGGCATGGCAAGCCGTTCCACAGGACTACATCCAGCATCTCTACGATCGTCTCCATGGGAGAATAGCAGCCTGCATTGCTGCGAAAGGTGGATATACACTGTACTAGTGCCGACATTGTGCATGCTCTGTTGCCTGTGTCTATGTGCCTGTGGTTCTGTCAATGTGATCATGTGATGTATCTGACCCCAGGAATGTGTCAATAAAGTTCCCCTTCCTGGGACAATGAATTCACGGTGTTCTTATTTCAATTTCCAGGAGTGTATTACAGAGTGGGTGTAAGTCTGATTTGCCTCCATTCAGGTACACGCGGTCAATTTCTATACAAAAATCCTTTCTCATAAGGTGAAGCCCGTCAACTTACCATACTACAGGCTTTAATGAGTATTGTGTGCCCTACGCACCGGCGTTTACAAGTGACTCCCGGTGACAGGACATCCAGTTGTTGTCGGTCACAAATTAGCGTGAATACCGAACAGTGGATGTCCAGTGGCACGAATTGCAATAATATTTAGTAAAATAAATAGCAGTGAACGTCAAGTACGGTAGTGTGGTGTAATTTGCGTTCAGTATGGACAGGAACGTAGAAACAGTAGATGTGCCGAGCGTAATGGAAAATGCGGCTGGCAATGACAGGAGTGCATGCGGCTAGATAACAGATGGCGTTAGCGGAAGACAATTAGCGTACATAGAATATCACGAACATGTTAACGAACAGATTGAAATGTCGAGATTGCCTCGAACACAGCAAGGAATAAAACAGGAAGTAGGGGATGACTTTGTAGATGATAGTGGGTACGTGAACGAATCCACTGAGATGTTTGATTCACCACAGATAAAGAAAGAACCGAAAGAAAATTTTGATGTAGGATCGGAACACTCCGTTCTCGTAGAACAAAACAGCGTGAAAATTTTAACCATGAACGACTTGTTTGAACAATTAACCAAACGAATTGCAGGACAGAATGATCAGCTTAAAACACATGTTGATCGGCAGCTCAAAACACAAAGTAACCAGCTGAAAACTCAGAATGATCAGCTTAAAATACATGTTGATCAGCAGCTCAAAACTCAGAATGATCAGGTTAAAACACATGTTGATCAGCAGCTCAAAACTCAGAATGATCAGCTTAAAACACACGTTGACGAGCAGTTTAAAACACAAGTTGGTCAGCTTAAAGCACAGGTCGAAGGACAAGGAATTAAAATTAGTAAACAAATAGAACATGTAGAACAAAAAGTGGGTAATTTAAGTTCTGTGGTAAATACTATGAAGTTTGAAATTGACACAATTAATAAAAATATGGATACTACACAGGGGGAAATTGACAACATTAACAGTAGGTTTGATGTTGAAATTCTCAACATCCAAGAGAAAGTAGAGCCTCTGGTTGAAACAAAAGTAAACGAAAAAGTTTTCGGTCTTAAAACTGAGATCGTAAACGAA
The DNA here is from genome assembly GCF_021461385.2 of Schistocerca piceifrons. Lineage (NCBI taxonomy): Eukaryota > Metazoa > Arthropoda > Insecta > Orthoptera > Acrididae > Schistocerca > Schistocerca piceifrons. The sequence goes on along the minus strand of NC_060143.1, from coordinate 383,012,860 downwards.
TGTCAATACGGAATCTCACAGTTGAAAAAGGCAGTTTCAGACACTGAAAGAGATTTAGGCGAGAAAGTTACCGGATGTGTACAAAAGTGTGAACAAAATACATCGAAAATTCAAGGCAAAATTTTCGATCTCGAGAGTAAAATCAAAGATAGGCCTGGTGTTGTCTGTAATGGCACACCACTTACGAAGCTGTTGGAAGGTGAGGAACGCTTCGATACCGCCAAGAAACATAACGGATGGCATCCGTTGGATTTCATCAAAAATTGCGAGAGAATGTTTCCTGAACACTTGTCTGGTCAGGAAACGATAAACATAGTAATTAGCGCCTTAGCAGGTGACGCTAAGCGCTGGGGAATTAATTTGAATACCGAACAAATGACGTTCGAAGAATTTAAGCAAAAGTTTACGGAAGAATATTGGTCCGAACAAAAACAGGATCATTTGTGGCGCGAGTTTATCATGGCCAAGCTTCATGATAACAGGGGCAGGAATTCTTTGATAGATTTCTGCGAATATTGGTACCGAAAATTGACACATTTAAGAGGGAGAAGATCCGATTCTGAAATCATATGGGAGCTATATAAAAAGCTTCCAGAAGATTCAAAGAGATATGTGGGAAGCAATCATCGTAGCTTCCAAGCGTTTCTCGAGAGGGTCGAAGACGAAGACCATTGGCGCGAAAGTCGTGCCAATTATCAGAATTTTGGTAACAGAAATAATCGCAATAATGACGAGAGAAATGACGGCGATGGGTTTCGCGTCAACGTGATACAAAGAGGTAGAGGCAGAGGAAGAGGGAGAGGGAGTTATCCAGGTCGCGGTACAGGGTACGCCGCGCAAAATAATAACGACGCGGGAAACTGATTTCCGCGAACGTTGCGGGCCAAACGGAAGCGGACAGAACATACTGGCCCCGATTTAAGAAATGTTACCGGACTGACAGTAAAGTTATGAGACAGGTTAGAGACAGGCGTGGAACGACGCAACGTGTTGTTGCGAAACAAGCATCAGGTGCGAGCGCTGGTGAGTCATCTTCGCCGCGCAGAGCAATACATGTTAACAGGCGAGTGGAGCATAAGAGGGCAACGGCCCAGCCTAGCAGAACAGCTGTTCAGAGAGAAGCCGTTAGCAAGGCGGCAGCATTAGGTACGAACATTGCCGCAAGAGCTGGTGGATACATTACGAGTGGTAATTCCGTGGCGAAGGAAATAGTAGATAAAACAGTGGATACACAGAGAGGTGAGGTTAGTAGTGTTAGCAATAAAGTAAAACGCGAGAATGAATTAGCAGAAGTAACTGATTGGCGTGTGCAGATCGACGATCTGTACAAGGGCCTCAAGCAATGTGAGTCGGAGGATTTTAAGAAGGAATATGAGGCAAGGAGGTTAATTAGTGGAAAAGGAAATAATAGGGACGTCGATAAGGTGACGTGGCCCAAATTTGAAGAGGAGAGATTAAATAGCGCCGCGCAAAGTATGCGTGCTGCCGATAGGACGAAGGTTAAAGATAGGAAGGAATTGGAGGATGATATCCTGAACATTGACGAGGAAGTAACTTCTGTTAACGATCCGCCAACAGTATGCGCTGCGACCGAAAGGCACCGTGGGGAAGGGGCAGATAATTACCTAAAAGTAACTGAAGTCCACGAGGATTACACTAAATATGAAGTAACAGTTGATGTGAGTAAAGCTGATAACGAGGCCGTTTTGCCAAAAGAGGATATTGAGTTAAAATCAAAGTCTGACGAAAATGCAGAGGAAGAACTTGGTGCCTGTCTCAGAAAAGCTTTTATGTTGGAACCTGAAAGCGATCCAAAATGGTCAGATTCTGACGATAGTTCAGATGACGAGTATTTCGGTACTAGTGAAAATAATGGGAATACAGCTAATTGCGATATTGCACCTACTGATGACGAAGTTTCAAAACAAAACCCAGATGTTGAGACTGAACACAGAAAAAAGGAGCCACCGGACGAGTCAGTGTTATTGTTACAAAGAGTTCAAGTAAGTAAAGACTTTGAACTCCAGAAACCTAGAAAGCCACCAGATATAAATGGTTCACAGGTCAGGAACGTATCTTGGGACGATGTCACAATCGACCAAGGTGCGTTGCGGAAAAAACAGGAAGGGGCATGATTTAGAGTCTGGGGCAGATTTATATTGGACTTTGAGAATATCATGCACACATTACATCATGAAACTACTGGGTTCCCACCGGAAGAAATTTTGTTAGGCAGCAGAAGTAAAAGTTTAATTGAGGAAAAACTAGAGTTTCCACCTTGTACAAGCTTGGGGTTGAGTCAAAAGAAAGAATTAGTCAGAAAAAGGGCAAAGCAAAAAGCTGAATCTAGATCTAAAAGACATGATAAAAATCTGAAAGTTTCAAAATTTAAAATTGGAGATTATGTTCTTTTAAAAACCCACGAAAAATCTAGTGAACTGAACCATGAAATTTCCAAATTTAAATATATTTATAATGGACCATATATAATAGAGAACATTCCACACAACAATGCTTACTACCTGATCTACCCAAAATCCAAGAGACCTTTAGGTGTAAGGAATGTTGTGGACCTGAAACTGTATGTTCCTAGGAGTGAGTGACCTAAGTGCAATCAGAAAGCAATTTGCAGTAAATGTGATGTATCCTATGCTGAAACTATTTTATTCCAAATGTAACAAATACTTTTAAATATATGTATACCAAGATCAGTGTACTAATGTACTTATGTGAGTTTCAGATTACCAAATGTACTATAAATGTAAAGATGTAAGGAGAAAAGGGTTGAAAAGAAAAAGCAAATGCTGTAAGCCAGATAAAAGATGGGACTGCCAAAAACCAAAGTGCGCAGTATATGAGTCATAATATAAAGGACTGCCAAAAATCAAAGAGGGCAGATAAATAGTCAATGGAGAATTGTAAGTGTGGTACAGGTGATACTGTAAAATGATGCGAAATGGACTGCCCATATCTGAATAATAGGCAGCAAATATATGTAGTGAATTTTTTAAATATTATTGTGTGTTTATTAGTAAATAAGGAAATGGACTGCCATTCAATGCAAGCAGCAACAAATTGTTTTATAGTATATATAGGTATTTGAATCTGCTTTTGTAGATAAGTGTTTGTGTTCCAAATTTTGGTTTTATTTGTCTGAGAAATTTAATAATGATGAGTAATTTGCTACTTAAATAATGTTGTAATAGGAGGATGGACTGTGCTAAAGGCACTTAAGTAAATGATAAGTAAATGTTCTCGATATATTAAAAACTATAGACCTCTATAATGTGCGAGAAAGGAAGTTCAGTGATACAAAAATTTTATAATGGCACATTCATGCAAAAATTCAGAACCCCTGTATAAATATAAAGTTCAGTGTTCCCATCAAATTTGCACTTAGTGAAATTTACTGGAAACAGGGGCATGTGTAACAACAACAACGCTGTACTATTGTACATATAATCATTTTTTCTTCTGATTTTCGATAAATTAGTGTAATCGATGTTCTGATTTCATTTCTTTTTTGTTTCATGCCATTATGTTAAAGAAACTGTAAACAATTTTCGATGTGAATATTAATGTTTATGTCAAATTTCAAGCAATATTATAACAGAATTGAAATGTAAGAAACGTTGAAACTATTGTAAGATGTTAAAATTGTAATTGTGCGTCTAGTCCATACATAGGCAATGTATTAGGATATGTAGAATGCAAAACCTCGGGTGAATACCCTGTCTTTAGGGGAGCGGTAAAAGGTGGATGGCAGGCGAGCGCGGGAAAATGCACACGGGCACTGCACGACATAACGGGCTCAGCAGTAGTAGTCGGAGTTGGGCATTGGTCTGAGCAACACGTCCTGGATCGAGGAGGCTCTCCTGGAAGACGTAGTTTCATTGAGCCTCGGATATGCCGTTCCGACCCTATACAGCATGGCAAAATTCCATAGGCACTAAATGGGAAAGAAGTAAAGGGCCGATACATCAAGAGCCATTGCTGTGGTTGTATGTGCGCTCTGTGCCTCGCCATCTCGCCGCCCGCCAACCGCCACATCGATACAAAGAGGTTGAAACTTTTAGTACTGTATTCGTGTTACTTTTGTTCCATACTGTTCAATAACAACTTAAATTTTACCAGAACTGTCCTATCATTTAATTATCCTCACAACTAACCTAGATAGGGTCCTTTCCAAATGTTGTGCAATCCGAGTGTCTCGAAATGAAGAATTAAAGTTTATGTTAATAATAATTACCGGCAGACTTAGCTATGTTAGAATGATGTTTAAAGAACTTTTTTATTAATGAACCAATAGACGAATAACAAGGTCTGACGAAGTTGGAAGATAATTTTGATATTGATTTATTAATGAAGCTTAATTATTTCGAGACAGATATAATGGTATTTAAATGAGCTGGAAATAAGACAAAAAGAGTAGTAAATCATATATTGGAAATCTTGAGGGCATAATGATTAGTAATTAATTGTTTTAATACAGTGATCATAACAGTTTCAGGCCCCCCCCCCTTTTTTCTTCATTTGAATTCTGAAGTGTTCTAAACTGATTTGACCAGCAAAGTCAAAGCCAAAATAGAAACCAAAATTTATCAGTGTTTTACCTTTATCAAAATTGACATTGTGTGTGTGTTTCGAAAGTGCTATTTCTAGGGTAACCTATGCCCGATTTTAATCAGATCAATAGACAGTACGAAGTTTTGTAGTAAACATTATAGTGTAATGTTATGTATTTATGGTTTATCCATATTAGTGCAGAAAGTGAAATTATCAGTTCAGTAGATTTTCTGGTTCTAAAATTTACCATATTATGCAGTGTTATTACGTGTGGTTTTGCATGAACGTACATCAACTTGTACGGGGAAGAAACTCAGTTAATGCCTAATTAGGCTGGCGACCGTATTATTAACAAATTGGTAGCATCTTCTGTGTTGTTTCTTGTCTGTCCTGACGTGTAGTTGCATTTAGGACTTACTTGACGTATCATTGTTATTACAGAGTGGGTGTAAGTCTGATTTGCCTCCATTCAGGTACACGCGGTCAATTTCTATACAAAAATCCTTTCTCATAAGGTGAAGCCCGTCAACTTACCATAGTACAGGCTTTAAGGAGTATCGTGTGCCCCGAAAGCGCAGCGTTACAGATTCCTTTCACTTTTAGAGAAAAAGACATAAGAGAAACCAAGTAATATATCTGTGGAGCTTCTCGCCCACGGTATACCTACTTATGACGTTACACATCCCGGTTGTCTATATTATATTGGGGGGGGGGGGGGCAGATGGCGACAGAGAGAGCGGCAGTACGACGCTGTATTCATCAGCACTCACAGAATCAACAAAGTTTCGTCAACACACACACACACACACACACACACACACACACACACACACACACACGCACACACATACAGAGAGAGCGAGAGAGAGAGAAAGAGAGAGAGAGAGAGAGATAGAGAGAGAAACGGCCTGCAGAGGTTTTATCGGTGTTGCAGGGGAGGCTGCACCGAGAAATAATTGTTAAGAGGAAAATTCGATACATTGTGCCATTCTCGAGTTATTTAGGACTGAACATAGCCATCAGGTCATCATGCGCTTAAATTCAAGCATCCTGTCAGAGACAGTGCCGCCAAACTTGTTCTTCGTTCGATTTCATCAACGAACAAATGTAGCTTTTGCTCGCCTAGCTCTAACTGATCACTTACAAAAGTGGCACATTTTAACTGGTAATGAGCACCTGAGAAAGGGTAGCTCATAAACCATATTGTTCTCTTTACTCCTCACTTGGCACCCAAACACATCTGTGGTTCGATCGATGCATACACATTGGTGAAAGGAAAAATGGATCCACATATTAAGGGCCATAATGTTATTGCCACATATTCTACTGTCAGTGAGAATCGACAAGACAGATTAAGAGGAAAATAATTGCAGTCAGCAGATGAAAGGGTTACTGTACTACTACGTGTCTCAGGAATAGTAGTCTAATATCTTTGGACAAGGTTCCACATAGAAGAAACTTCGATTTCTGTCCACAGATGAAAATTCTATCCCTGCACCGCAAGTGAAACAGCAGTGTAAAGAAATCAAATTTCTCTGTAAGGATTTGTTCTATGTCAATACAAAACACATGTGGCAATTTTTTTTTTCATTTGTGGTGTAACTTGCAGTTTAAGGTAAACTTAGCGTCGATGGTGGTTCGATCTTTGTGCCCCACTTGATGCAAGGCACATTGGAGCCTCAAATTAAGTACCGAAATGTTATTCCAAATCTAAATTGTTTGTATTATTCTTCTATAGTTGTACAAAGCACATCTGGCTCACTTTATTGATACTACTCATTTAATTTTCAGATTTATGACATTTAGGAAGTCAGTTTATTAAACTGAAAATAAACAATATTCACCATGTGCTCTGCTGTTCCCCATGCCAATTGCTTTGAAGTGGTGACAGCTTAGAGAACAGTTGCTGTGTTCTGTTTAACACTATTCTCCTGTGTGTGTTCCGGGGCAATGAGAATATGTGAAACACGACTAGCGTAAAAGTAAACCTTCCAAACAAACAAGACAAAGAACAGATTATAAAGATTACAACCCAGTGCTCTCTGCCTACATTTTTAATTATTTACTTGCAAACTATACGGAAATTCTGAACACAAACACCAGCAAGGACAACATAAGTGGTATATTAAAGTTGGAGAAACATCATTCTTCACAATACTGTTAACTATAAGAATTCCCGAAATGTAATAGGTTCACACAAATAAGGTCTAAAGAAAAAGAAGAAATGTATCAGACAGACTTAAAACATTCCCTATTACAGGCATTATTTATTTATTTATTGTTCGTTTAGCCTGATCATCTTAATCCTCTAAGTGCAGCTAATGTATTACGTGTACACAAAAGGAAGCAGGAAGTGGAACAAGTTGAAGTAAAAAAGATGCAAACTGGAGCATTTATCGAAAACAATTGCCATGAAGCAAGAAAATGAACTACCTCTGAAATAAGAACCAGCCATATAGAAAAACCTGTACACAACTGGGTACTACAAGATGCAAGCATTTACTGTAAATACCGTGGAAAGTTGCCATATGCTACTCGCAGAAAATTATGGCTCCAAGAATGTTTACTACATCAGAAGATGTATGAAAGTATTTGGAAAAATCTGGATGTGACTGGGAATACAAGATATCGGTATTTACTGAAAATACCATGGAAAGTGGTCGTATGTTGGAGTACTTGCAGAAAATTACGGATCGTAAACGTTTTCTAGATGAGAAGATATTCGAAAAATGTGTTTATAAATCTCCACTCCTGTACGCTTAAAAACAATCATTATTGTACCGTTGTATCTAAATTTTCTGTTATCAAATTGCGTGTTTAGCCACCGAAAGATCATATGCAGAGTTCAAAACTGATGAAACAGCTTCTTTAAACAACGAGTTGTTTGCTTAAGTGGTAAGCTGAAAGTTCCTCTCCCGTGTCAACTTTTCCTCTCGAAGTAGCACATGCAATCTATATTCTCAATTATTTCTTGGATGTATTTCAATGTCTGTTCTCCTCTACAGTTTCTACCCTCTAAAGCTCCCTCTATTACCACGGAAGTCAATCAATGATGTCTTAACAGCTGTCCTGTCATCCTGTGCTTTCTTCGTGTCAGTGTTGCCCATATTCATAAGTGACTTGCATTTCTTTATTCCTGAATTTCCCTGAACATTTTTTTACTTCCTTCTTCAGTCAATAAACGAAGTGTTTCTTTTGTAACCCATATTTCCTCGCAGTTACCTCCGTTGCACATAAGTTTGTCTTTCCACCTCCCGTGCTGCTCTTTTTACAGATGTCCATTCCTTCTCAACTGAACTGCTTATTAGGCTATTCATTATAGCTACATCTATAGCCTCAGAGAACTTCAAGTCTATTTCTTTATTCACAATATTTCTGTATCCCACTTTCTTGTGCGTTGAATATTCCTAACTAGTCTGTTAAAATTCGGCCGACTTTCCATCATTACTAAATTTTGACCTGAATCTATATCTGCTCCTAGGTACTCCTTACGATTCAATATCTGATTTCGTCATTCCTGTCTGACTGTGATGTTATTTAAATGAAATCTTCCCGTATCTCCCGGGTTTTACCAAATATACTTCTTCTTGTGAGTCAAGAACAACTTCGCTGATACTAGGTGAAATTTATTGCAGAACTCAATTTTTCAATCTTCTCTCTCATTTCTACCACCAAGACCACAATCTCTCGTAACGCTTTCATCTACTCCTTCCACTACAACAGCGTTCCAATCCGTCATGACTATTAGATTTTTATCTCCCTTCCCGAACTGAATTACACGTTCAATATCCTCAAATAGTTTCTCTAGCTCTTCATCTTCTGCTTGCTATGTCGGCATGTAAACCTGGAATATTGTTGTCTGTGTTGGGTTGCTGTAAATTCTGATGAGAACAACCCTATCAGTAAACTGTTTACAGCTACTCACTCTCGGTCCCGCCTTCCTATTAATAATGAATCCTACTCCCGATATACCATTTTCTGCTGGTGTTGATATTACCCTGTACTCCTCTGACCAGAAATCCTTGTTTTCCTCCTACTTCATTTCACCCCAACTATACGTAGATTGAGCCTTAGCATTTCCCTTTCCAGATTTTCTAGTTTCCCTTCCACGTCCTAACGTAATCGCGATGTGATTGACATGCGTAATCACACTTCCATACTTATCAAGAGGTCCGAAACGAATAATACGGTCTGCTGCCATCCTGCTGCGATTACGGGCAGCATGGGATTCACGCCTGAGCCTCAGGACGTGCGCTAGCAGCGCATGTCGGGTGTTTCAAGCGTCAACTTCGCGTCTCAATATCTCGGGATGTAATGGGAATATTGCGATGCAATCAACGCCATTATGTATGTGCTTTGTCATGCTATGGATTGCTGAAGAAAAAGTATAGGAGGTCCATTTAAAAAAACATAAGTTTGTGTTAAAAAACACATATGCTTTCGTTTTAGAATGTTTCCAAATATGTACATTCATGGGCCCCAGCCCTACATTGATACCGGTGAAAGTCGTTTTCCAATAGCTGTTATTATTCCAGAGATATTTTGGGTGGACGAGATAGCTGGGACACCCTGTATATATATATATATATGAATCAGCCCGTAAGGCGTCCGGATTTTACGCACCTTACATAAGCTTGATCCATAACGACAATAGGATACAGTACGAGAGCCTCAGAAAATAATAATTATATTATATCAACAAAAGGCAATTGCAGTTGATCACACGTACCGGAAATTAGAAAAACATGTCCCTTTTCCCATGTGTCGTGCACGTGAAAATCGTGAATCACCATACCCTGCTCTGGACAAGGTGTTTAGTACAGGACTTGATCCTTGGGATGAAGGGTGCAATCAAAATCGCCCGTGAAGACGCTCTGTTCATACCGTCCAAGGAAAAGTGGGCAGCGATGTCCGCAGAGTAGATCCTGGTCCAGTCACGGCGTATGGTGGTGCCCAACGATGCATAACCGTAAATAAATCGGGTATCGAGTGCCGTGACCGCTAATCTTCGAGTGGAGGGAGATAAGGGATATCGGTGGCTTCGATGCCATCGTCCACTAAAATCACGCCAGTATCTGCTGGACCACCAGGCGTCACGTACGTCGCGTAACAATGAAAGTCCGGGAGTGCATTCGTTCGCGTCTCTTGCAGGAAGGCGAAGGCGACGTCTGTGGCTCGTATTGCTTCTCTCAGAAGTTGGGTTTCGGCAGGGGAGCTAAGCATGTTGATATTCATCATGGGCAAGCCTTAAGCCGGGTGGGGCGGTGGTTGGGCAGGGTTAATCGAAGTGATGATGAACGGAAGCGGACATCATGAGTGACACACACACTGCCGACCGCGGCCCTCCCAGTGTTGTTCATACCTCAGAGGATCCCCGGATTAGTGTCCCGCCCGGTCTCGACTTCCTCGGCCCATGTGCAGCACCTGTGGTCTTTGACTAGTAAGCAAAACCTTCTCGGTTCCAGTTTCGAACCACACCACTGATTTACGGTTTCTAACCACACCACTGATTAAGTTTTGAAAAAAATCAGCAGCAATTGCGGCTGCAGATTTCCGGCATAAGACGTTCCCCTCATCCTACCAACGGCCTTCTCAAAGAGAGTGTGGAAGGCAACATAATGTGTATCCACAGGAAATGGGGTCTGTAATTGAAAAAAACTGTCATGATTATTTCTTCATCGACAAAAGATTCCGGACTAGTCCCCCAAAAGGATATAGGGGAGGCGAGGTGACCGTGAGAAAATACTGAATTACCTACGAAAAGCTAACATTCTACGGGTCGCGGCGTGGAATGTCAGACGTTAGAACGTGGGAGGGAAGCTATAAAATCTGGGAAGGGAAATGTAAATATACATGGGAATCTGTGAAATGAAGTGAAAAGAAAATAAGAATTTCTGCTCAGAGGAGTATAGGGTAATACCAACAGCTGCAGGAAAAGGTATAACAGGAATAAGATTAGTTCTGAGTAAGAAGACACGGCAAGAGCAAGTTACTGTCAACAGTGTAATGACAGGTTTGTTCTCATCAGAATCTACAACAAACCGACACAAACGACAATAGTTCAGATATACAGCCGACACTGCACGCAGAAGATGCGAGATGGAGAAAGTATGAGGATATTGAACGTGTAATTCAGTGCGTAAAGCGAGATAAAAATCTAATAGTCATGGCGGATTGGAATGTGGTTGTAGGGGAAGGAGTAGAAGAAAGGGTTACGGGAGATTATGGGCTTAGTAGTAGGAATGAAAGAGGGGATAGATAAAATGAGTTCCGCAATAAATTTCAGCCAGTAAGAGAGAATACTCTGCTCATGACTCGCAAGAGAGGGAAGTATACTTGGAAAAGGCCGGGAGATGCGGGAACATTTCGGTTAGGTCAGACAGAGATTCCCAAATCAGATGCCGGCCGGAGTGGCCAAGCGGTTAAAGGCGCTACAGTCTGGAACCGCACGACCGCTACGGTCGCAGGTTCGAATCCTGCCTCGGGCATGGATGTGTGTGATGTCCTTAGGTTGGTTAGGTTTAAGTAGTTCTACGTTCTAGGGGACTTATGACCACAGCAGTTGAGTCCCATAGTGCTCAGAGCCATTTAAACCATTTTAAACCAAATCAGATACTAGATTGTAAGGAGTACCGAGTGTTATCATTTCCTTTGCGTGCATTGTGGTTCTTTAGTGGATACAGGAGAGAGGAATGGAGTTCATGAACAGAAAATTTTCATATCAATTTATTCAACATATGATATCAAATAGTGAAAGTAATACGCAACTTTGTTTCAGTAGTTCTAGCGTCAATTATTAACAGTAGATTTGATTGTATAAATGTATCCAGATACGAAAGATTTATAAATCTGTACTCTTCAGTACAATGTCTATTCAGAAGATGTCAAGCTCTGGCCTCTGTGAAAATCTGCAAATGTTTTTAAACTGGCAAACACACAAAATGAGCCGGCCGGTGTGACCGAGCGGTTCTAGGCACTTCAGTCTGGAACCGCGCGACCGCTACGGTCGCAGGTTCGAATCCTGTCTCGGGCATGGATTTGTGTGATGTCTTTAGGTTAGTTAGGTTTAAGTAGTTCTAAGTTCTAGGGGACTGATGACCTCAGATGTTAAGTCCCATAGTACTCAGAGCCATTTGAAACATTTTTGAACACAAAATTAAGGCAGTGCATGAATGTATAGCAGTCGCTGGGGCTCTAGAGGGGGATGCTTGTCTCGCTTTGGCAGGGGCGTAATCGTTCGAGGCAGCGCCCTCGCGCCGCGGTGGCGGCTGTAGGAAACGCAACGGCGTAACTGGTGGCGCGTGTATTTGAAAGTGTGTCTGACCGGATAGCAGCCGTTGCCGCACCGAGGAGCAGATATAGACTCAGATCACAATTTGGTAATGATGAAGAGTAGGTAGAAGTTTAGGAGACTAGTCAGGATGAACCAACGCACAAAGAAGTGGGATTATGAAAAGCTAAGGGATGAAGAAATGTGATCGAAGTTCTCTGAGGCTATAGATACAGTCATAACGAATAGCTTGGTAGGCAGTTTAGTTGAAGAGGTATGGACAATTCTAACACGGACTATCATAGAAGTTGGAAAGAAAAGAACATAGGCGCACAGAAGGTAACTGTGAGGAAGCCATGGCTAACAGAGGAAATACTTCAGTTAATTGACGAAAGAACCAAGTACAAAAATGTGCAGGAAAATTCAGAAAAAAGAGGAAATGCAAGGCGCTTAGGAATGAAATAAACAGGAATTGCAAGGAAGCTGTCGAAACGGCTGCTTCGAAAACGTGCAGAAATCGAGATATAAATGTTTGTCGGAAGGACAACTCGGTATACGGAAAAGTCGAAACAAGCTTCGGTGAAATCAAAAGCGATGGTGATGATATCAGCGGTGCAGTTGGAATTCTACTGTTAAATGCAGAAGAGAGAGAGGGTAGGTGGGAAGAGTACACTGAAGGCATCTATGCCGGGGCGAACTTGTCTGATAATGTGATCGAAGAAGAAACAGGAGTCGATAGGGAAAAGACAGGGGATCCAGTATTGGAATTTAAAAGAGATGTGGAAGACTTAAGATCAAATAAGACGAAAGGGGTAGGCAGCACTGCATCGGAATATCTAAAACCAGCGAAGGAAGTGGAAACAAAACGACTATTCACGTTGGTATGTAGAATACATGAGAGTGGTGATATAAGATCAGACTTTCGGAAAAACATCACCTCCCACAATTCCGAAGATAGCGAGAGCCGAAAAACGCGAGAATTATCGCACAATCAGCTCAACAGCTTATGGATTGAAGCTGCTGACAAGAGTAATACACAGAGGAATGGAAAAGAAGCCTGGGGATCTGTTAAATGAGGAACAGTTTGGCTTTAGGAAAGTTCTGACGTTGTGGTTGATAATGGAAGCAAGATTGAAGAAAAATCAAGACACGTTCGTAGGGTTTGTTGACTTGGAAAAAGTGTTCGACGATGTCAAATGGCGTATGATATTAGAAATTCTGAGAAAAATAGGAATAAGCTATATGGAAAGACGGGTAATACATAACATGTACAAGAACTGAGGCGGAACAATAAGAGTGAGAGACCAAGAACGAAATGCTCGGATTAAAAAGGATGTACTACACGGATGTAGTCTTTCGCCCCTACCGTTCAATCTATACATCGAAGAAACAATGACGGAAATAAAAGAAAAAAATATGTGGAATTAAAATTCAAGGTGAAAGGGTATCAACGATAAAGTCCGCTGATGACCTTGCTATCCCAAGTGAAATTGAAGAATAATTACAGGATCTGTTGAATGGAATGAACATTCTCACAGACACAGATGGATTGGGGATAAATCGAAGAAAGACGAGAGTAAAGAGAAATACCGGAAATGAGAACAGTGAAAAACTTACCATCAGAATTGGGATCACGAAGTAAAGGAATTTTTCTGTCTAAGTAGCAAAATAACTCATGATGGACGGAGCAAGGAGGACACACGAAGCAGTCTAACACTAACAAAAAGGGCATGTCTGGAAGAGAAGTCTACTAATGAAACACAAGCGTTGATTTTACGAAGAAATATCTAAGAATGTACGTTTGAAGCACAGCATGGCATGGTAGTGAAACTTGGACTGTGGGTAAGCCGGTACTCAAGAGATTCGAAGCAATTGTGATATGGAGCTGCAAAAGAATGTTGAAAATTAGGTGGACTGATAACGTACGGAGAACAATGACAAGAAGAAGGGACAGGATGATAGGACACCTGCTAATACATCAGGGAATAACTTCCGTGGTACTAGAGGGTGGTGTATGGGAAGACGGAAATTGGGTTACATGCAGCAAGAAATCGAGAACGCAGGTTGCAAGTGTTACTCTAAGATGTAACGGCTGGCACAGGAGAGGAATTCGTATCCGACTGCGTCAAAGCAGTCAGAAGACCAATGACTCACGAAAAAGGTCGTAGTGGTTGATGGAAGGGACCAGGCAGCTTTGCAGCCTGCACTGGAACCTTCCTGCTGACCAGTGTTGACTGCAGAGAACTGACAGACGGAAGCTAACGGTCCTGTTGTCTGTCCCGCAGGGTTGGAGTCAGTATCAACGGTGTGGTCCTCGTGGTAGGAGTGACCATCCTTGCTGCATCAAGAGCACATTTTAGGTTGGCCGTCATAAATAATTATGGCTCAACATCCTCCTATCTGGTGGTATGATTGGTTCATGTCATCGCAGTTTAATGTGCACTTGTCGTACTCCGTTGAGGACTGGTCACGTCTTAAATTGGGCCCACTTTTCTGCCACGTGTTTTCCACTGTACCGTAACTGCAGAGCGCCACCAAGCCGCCTGTCGCCGAGAGTTGGGAGGGTAGTTCAGTTATGTGTATAGTCCGCAGTATCAGTCTAGCATGTTCAGCCTGGACGTTACCACCATTTATGGAAGCGTTTCATCTCTGGAAGAACCTTGTAACATGTGGCGTCGTTATTAAGCTTCAGATAGCTGTAATACTAACAATCGAAAAGTGGATGCCCACGATGTCGGCAGCCAAATCTTTTCCTCCTCCTGTAAAAACCGCTCGACTTTGAGCCTAACACAGTCATTACTAAATGCAAATTTCAGTGTTTTTTTCTTATATTCATCTGCCAAGATCTTGTCGCCAGTGGCAGTAAACAAGGTGAGCGTGCTAGCGCTGCAGGTGGAAACACGCAGCAAGTCTGCTCCGCTCGGCTGCTAAAGCTGAACTGCCCTTAGACCACTGGAGAAGTTCTATACCTCTAGAATACGCACTGTGTTTGAACAGTGATGTTCGCCTGATGTCAGAGGCTCTACTCTGTGATTGACCGACGGAAGCAATTGGAGCAGTCGTCGTGCTGATCTAAGAAGCAGTGTATTTGATGCTTTCGTAGTTATAGTTGCGTATTACGAAACGGATATACATATCATAGAGCTTTACATGGAGTTAGTTCTTGGTATTATTTAGTAGTTGATTATGATATGAAAAGGGGATAAAATCCAACTTTTTAGGGAGTCCTGACGCTATTATTTCAAACAGCACATGCTGCAGCTTTCTTGTCTCTGTAGCATCAGTAACATAGCTTCAAGTAAGCCTAAGACTGAAAATAATAAAAATCAACGTTAACTTATCGACAACGTCAGTTATGTTTTTCTAGAGTAGAATATAATGCATTGTCTTCTTTCCCCCTAAAATGGTGCTTGGTGAGATGAAGCATGCGGTTTCTATAGTTTACGAAAATATTCATTTTGATTCACCATATTAAATATCTGTCTAGTATGGGAGATTATGAATGACGGTGTGTGTGTTTGTGTGTTAGTCTTGCCAACTTAGTGGATTTTCCACTAAAACTGGTGGTTACTACCCTCCTTTTAGTGGCGAAATATTGCTTCTAGTGGCTGGCGGATTTTATAGTGGTTTAGAAGAATTCAGTTTCAGTTACTGAAAATGCGATCTCTCAACCACTAAGCTATTTATATGTTTCGAAATATGTTATTTCTACTTTATTTGATTTCAGAAGTATTTAACTTTTACTGTGAAGACAACACGGATACATTACAATGCGACATCATACGAACACTCGATAGGCTACTGAGGGAGTCCCTGTTGAATGAACAGTGTTTAGTAGCACCTAGTTCATTTCACGAGCGAAGAAAACTTGCGCAGGTGCAAGGAATGTAGCAACTGGTTTCAATGGGTGCTCACTTATTTCATTGTAGCTTGGAATAACTACTGAGCGCTTGTTGGCTCACGCAGGTTGCGTCACGTAAGATGTACAGAAAAAGTAGACTGTCGTCGTTCGTGGAGCGCACTATGTAATTGTGATTCTCAGTGTGTGGTATTGTTTCATAACCTCATACGTGTATAACTATGCCGAAACCACAATATACGCAGGAGTTTCGGGATTCTTGGCTTCAAGTACCATGTTTAAAAGATTGGCTTCAAGTTATTGAAAGTACTACGGGTCAGGCTGCGAAGTGCAAATTTTGTGGTACAGTTTTAAGGACTCACTGTGGAGATTTGAAGACTCATGGGATATCAAAAAAGCATCTACAAAATAAAAAGGTAAGCAACCTTTTTTTATAATTGATTAGTCATTCATTGATCGGTTTTACATCTCTGACCACTCTTTGACTAAGTAAATTGTTGCAGGTTGTAATTATGCAGTCTAAAATTACTTTTAAGTGAGCGCCCATTGGGAACAAAAAAAAAAAAAAAAACGAGGAAGAAGCAAGGCTTGCAGTCTTCACAGGCAAGGATACTAGTATACGTTTAGTCGACCATTTGGGAGAGGTAATTAATCACAGTCATGAAACAGATATCGGAAAATTTCTGGTGCACCGAACTAAGTGCACCTCAGTTGTAGAAAACGTGTTAGCACCGCATTTCACTGAAATTTGAAAACGAGATTGCAAAGATCAACCATTGAGCTTATTAACTGATGAATCTACTGATATTTCTGTACATAAGTACTTGGGACTGATTATAGTTTATTACGGTAAATCACACCAAAACATAGTATCCACATACCTTGACCTTGCTGAACTGCATGAATGTAGGGCTGAAGCCATATTCTCTACTATAAAGAAGACACTTTAACGATTTGATTTGCGGCTTGAAAATTAACTGGGCATTGGTACAGATAATGCCTCTGTCATCGTTGGAGTAAATAACGGAGTGTTTACGAAGTTGAAAAACAGGTACCACACCCGGCTTTAGTGCGTCGCTTGTGCCTGGCTGTTTCAGTTCCTGCAAAAGAATTTTTACCAATAAATTTGGAGTTTTTTTATTAAAGCGACATATGACTGGTTCAGTCGATCCTTTACCAGACGAAGTCTTTTTAAGGATGTAGCATCAACGATGGACAGAAACCGTTAAAAATGGTGCAAATGGTTCTGAGCACTATGGGACTTAACTTCTGAGGTCATCAGTCCCCAAGAACTTAGAACTACTTAAACCTAACTAACCTAAGGACATCACACACACCTATGCCCGAGGCAGGATTTGAACCTGCGACCGTAGAGGACGCGCGGCTCCAGATTGTAGCGCCTAGAACCGCTCGGCCACTCCGGCCGGCCGTTAAAAATAATTCAAGGGTCCCAGACAAGCTGCTTATCAATAGAATACGCTGTATCAAGAATATACTCGCAATGGTTAGAGCTAAAAACACATTTTTCCCTAGCTAAACTGCGCGAAAAGTGTCGCATGGCAGAGTTACTGCACGCTGTGTATGCGAACGACATTAATTACGAATATATTTCATTTCTATATCCAATATTAATTGAAATAAACAGAGTCAAAAAAGTGTTACAGTCGAAAGATACCGATCACACCACACTCTTCGATGAGTTGACCAACCTGCTAGACATGGTTGTCAGCAAAGTTACGTTACCTGCAAATAAAGTTAGTATTTTTATTCAAAATATTAGTGAATTCTTTGAGCGAAGATGTTATCTGGGATTCCGCTTTGAAAAGCAGTTGTTTGAAATGAGAGAAGAAGGATTACCACGGGAAGAAGAGAAAATGTTGCGTAATCGGTACATAACAATTATAGTAAGTCTGACTAAAGAAATAAAGAACTGGTTACCATAAAATTTGACTTTGATGAAAAAGATTTCCAGAATAAGTGTTGAGAGACTATTTATCAGTATGAGTGTAATAAAAAACAAGCAGAAGAATACCATGAAGTTCAATCTCTTAATTGCTATATTAAGAATACGCTGTGGTTTGAGGTTGGAAGAAAAATGCTGCAACGAATATGATATTTCAATGAACGTTGTAAAAGTAATCGGTACTGAAGAATCGTACCAATCTGAAACCGACGACGACGATGATGATGATGATGATGACACAGACAAAAATAATTCATCTGAAGAAGACGAATTCATTTAAATAATTAGCTGTTGTTATAAACTTTTTGTATGTTCCTGACCTTTACTTGCTGGTTTATTTATTGTATGCTCATTTAATGATTGTGAATATTTTATTACTTAATAATAAAGGAAACCAATTAGTTATATACTTATTGTTTTCATTCATAATATTTTTTTTAAATTATAGGAAATTTTTGAAATTATGATAGTAGGGACATTTTTGTTAGTGGTTCCTAGTGGTTTTTGTACTTGGAACTCGTGGGGAGCTCTCTTTAGCTGTTGGCAACACTGGTGTGTGTGTGTGTGTGTGTGTGTGTGTGTGTGTGTGATTGAGTGAGTGATGTAGATATAAAATCGTATCACTTAATTTGAGAGTCCACTCTTGTGTTTGGCGTATCAAGTGTACCTTAACCTGCAAGTTACACCACTAGCCTCAATAAAGCGAGGGACATGTTTTTTGTAATCGTATAGACCAAAGTTTTACATATTTGATAAATAATAGACAGTTTTTGGTTTCTTTAAATTGCGATTTTAATTCAGATGAAAAAGACGAATTTTCATCAGTGGTCAAAGATCGAAATTTCCTCTGTGTGTCATCTCGTCGAAGCACATTACTAGACCTGAGACTCGTAACTGTACAGCAAGCGTTTCAGTGCTGGCTGCAATTCTTTTACCAATAATCTGTCTTGGCGAATATAGGTTACAGCCTGAGACGAGGAGATAACACTGTGGCACTTAATTTGGGGGAATATTTTGTCTTGCACTAAAGTGGGTGAAAAGACAACTCCAGTCGTTTTTGAGTGTCAAATGGTCGGTACAGAGAACAAATGGCTGGCTCTGGGCTACAAACTGATTAGGTGCTTAGTTGTTAATAGTGAACTAAACACTGTCCTGTGATAAGAAGACCAAAATGTGTGTGTGTGTGTGTGTGTGTGTGTGTGTGTGCCGACTTCCGTCTCTCTACTCGCCAACGAAATTGTCCTTGCATGTAGGCAACCGAGTGTCTGATCTCACAAGTACCTTACTGTGTGCCAAAGTCCCATAGATCGATTACTGAAACAGTATATTGGCTGAGACCTCTACGAATGAAAGAGCGTGGAATTTTAAGAATTTCCTCAATGAATCTGATATTTCAGTTGCCTTTCCGGCTATATATTTTAAGTTTCACTTTAAATCGCCCTGTACGCATTATCTCAGATATTTAATGGATGTTTCTGCTTCATTGTTTGTTCATGAACAGTGTAATAATACCATAATATGTCTGTTCTCCAAAAAAATGGTTCAAATGGCTCTGAGTAGGACTTAACATCTGAGGTTATCAGTCCCCTAGAACTTAGAACTACTGAAACCTAACTAACCTAAAGACATCACACACACCAATTCCCGAGCCAGGATTCGAGCCTGCGGCCGTAGCGGTCGCGCGGTTCCAGACTGAAGCGCCTAGAACCACTCGGCCACACCGGCCGGCGTCTGTTCTCCCTTTTTATGCTCAATACGATACATTTATGTTAAGGGTCGACATCGAGTTCCCGCATCAAGTGTCGATCCTCCGGAAGTCTACCTACAATTTGCAACAATTTTTACGCGCTGCAACTTCTCAACAACAGCATCATCTGCGAAGAACTTCATGGAGCTTCTGACACTTTCCTGCTGGTAGATGGCATCGTGCCGAAGAAAAACAAACTGCACTTAGGGATGGACATGATGACAAGGATAGATGCGTATCTGTGCTGATCCATTGTTCCTTCCAGAGTCAAGAGATTACCAAGGGAATGCCACGAAGACATTCCCCAGACCATAACGCTTGCTCCTCTGGTCTGGGTGTTTGCATTCGCACGTTTCACGAATTACATGCTAATGATCATCTGTCTCATGGAGAACAAAACGTGAGTAATTTGGAAAGGCCACCTATCGCCACTCCAGTAGCGGTACTGGCAACCAAATTCCAGCCTTCTTCGCCAATGAACAGCAGTGAGCATGGCTGTATGAAACAGGCGCCAGCTGCACGGGCTCATACACAGCAACGTTCGCTGAACTGTTGTTGAGGAGATACTGTTGGCAGTCCCTTGATTCATCTGAGCTGTCAGTTGAGCAATTGCTCAACCGCAAGACAACAATGGCAGGAAATGTGGAAAGTTTCTCAACAGACAAAAGGCGGTTATTACGCAGTGCTACAACCTCGGATTCCTTCACAGCCGTGGTTCACGAGGACACATCTGGACCGATCCACGATTTCTACCATCATAAGACTCCGCTTTAATCATGCCTCTTTCCCACAACATCTATATCGGATTAACGTTTACAGTTCACCAGCATGTGAGTGTGATCCTGAGTCGGAAACTGATGTCAATCACATCTTATTTATGTGCCCCAAATTTGACCGTGAAGGGTTGGTCTTTCTGAAGACATTGCTGAGTATGGGTTACCATCTTCCTCAATCATCTTCTTCTCTTTTGTGTACTAAAGACGTTCGTCTATATAAAGTGATAGTTAACTTCATCAAGAGTATTGGTCACAATCTGTAGGTTTTAATGGTGTACGTAAATTATAAATATGTCTTGCTGATGAAGATGATTCAGAATTGGTGTGAATTGTAAGCCAAGGTACTTTTAATTATTTTCCAATTCAATTCAATTCAATTTTTAAAACATTATGTACAAACCTGTAACAGTTAAGCTTTTTATTCTTGTAAATATGCATTTCTGTATTTGTTTATTCAATTATGTGTACATTGTCACTATGTGTTGCCGATGGCTAAATTGAGTATACACTCAAAGGCCAAATAAAAAATAAATAAATAAAAAACTGCTCAACAATTGCACGTCTGTTCGCCCGTACCCATCACCACGCCCATCGTTCAACGCTTTTGTCCATTGCTCGTGGTCCACCACAACTGCCTCTGCGCCAGTTTTTGGATAGCGCCGTTTTTCCACGCACACAGCGGTACGCACACAGCGGTACGCGAACAGTTCACAAACTTAGCCGTTTCGAAACTGCTTCGGCCCTTGACCCGAAAGCCAGTGTTCTTTTCCTTCTGGACGTCGGATAAATCGCTCCGATTTCACAGTACTTCAATGACTGCACTGTTTCCACGTCGCCCAGACATGCTTTATACCCTATACTGCCAGTGCCGCCACCTGTAGTCTGTCAGTGATTATTGCACGTTGACGTCGAACATAAGCAGTGGTCACATTAATGTGACTGGACTGTATATATAGATATGGCGTCCCTCCTAAGAACCGTTAGGCGGACTTTATCAGTTGTTTCGATAGATATTTTCAATTTTTGCAATATCAAGCTGGAGTCGCTTCAAACAAATACTGCCCATCATCTCTTTCATGCAATGACCAGGGTCAACGGAAAGTGTCGGTTTGTTTCCCATTACGAACAAATTGATTTTAAAAGAGGAATTTTCGGTACCCAATCCATAGAGCGGTTGATAATTAGTCTAGCACGGTATTAGTTTTATCGGTATGTGTTAACAGGGAAATTGAAGGTCGAAGCATAACCAGTACTCCAGCAGCGACTGAGCACGCTGCTGCACGGTGGTATTAGTGGGCGCAAGCCTAGGACGCTGCTAAGTCGCTGCTGGAGTACTGGTTATGCTTTGCCTTTTAGTGTTCCTCTTAATATACAGGGAAGTCCATCTGAAGTTTCGGAAGAGAACACCTCGAAAACTGTACATCGGGTAAAAATAGCGGGTAAGACAAGTTCGTAAGTTCAAAGGGGGACATCAAATGATACTACACGTGACCCCCTGCCCCCGCCCCCTTGGGTGGAAAAGGGGGGATTTTTAAATCTTAAATGGAAACCCCCACTTTTATTGCAGATTCGGATTCCCCCTAAAAAAGTAATCAAGTTATGTCTGAAACAATTTTTAAACCATTGACAGATGGCACTGAAATCGAGAAAAATTGAAAATCGAGAAGAACTCCGATTTATTTAAAATGATCGGAGAAGGACGCATAAAATCGATGCAAAATATGCACCAGTTCTTTGATTACGCCAAATTAAGCTAGTTTTTTTTAGAAAATGTATCCTACCCGCTACAGTTTTTGATGGGCGGTGGCGGAATTGTATTAAAATGTCGTTAGAGAACTCGTCACAATTGCATTACTCACCCAACTGTGGCGCTACCGTTGCCAGACTGCGAAGTATGGCTCAGTGTAAAGATCGGTGAAATGCGATCAAACGTCACTTCACTTTCATATTGTGAACTGTAAACATCAACTGACGAAAGTAATTTATTCTAAAGCAGCGGAACATGGCTCCCACAGAGATAGTTGATATGATGTTAATTTTACGTGAATGCCATAATAATAACGCTGCAGCTGCGCAATTGTATGCCGATCGTTTCCCAGACAGACGACATCCAAGCGAAAACATTATTCGAAATTGCACTCAGCGAGCTCCAAATGGATACATCGTCATCGCGAATAGAATGAAAATGACGCTCGTACCCTTACCGTTCTCGCCTGTGTTCAACTGGATCCAGAAACTAATAGTCATGCGATTCAGAGGCAAACTGGAATATTGAAATCAACTGTTTTGAGGATTTTGAAGGAACATAAATATCATGTCATATGACACTGACTTAGGCATTAACGCCGAAAGATATGCAAGTACGCGTGCATTTCTGCCAATGGGCCTTGGAAATGATAAGAGGTGACATTGATTTTTTTAGATACGTTACGTTCACCGATAAACCCACATTCTAAAACAATGGCGAATTAAATCGTCATGATTGTCATTGTTGATCCTCTGTCAATCCACAATGGCACAGACTCGTTGACAATCAACACAAATGCTCGTTAATGGTCTGGTGTGGAATTTTAAACGGTTACTTGATAGAACCGTGTTTTTTTTTTTACAGAAATGTCAAACTTCTCCGCCATGATTTGTTGGAGCTAATGGAAGATGTTGATTTAGAAACTAGGCAACGAATGTGGTTCCAACAGGACGGAGCAGCTCCCCATTATGCTAAAGATGTGCAGAACGTTTTAAATTTACGGTACCCTGCTCGGTGGATACGACACGGCGGACCAATTCAGTGGCTTCCACGTTCACCAGACCTAACATCTGATTTTTTCTTGTGGGGTTATTTAAAAAATATTATTTATGAAAGACAGCCCACAACCAGAAACGATGTGGAGCAACGCATTCGAAGAGCGTGTGCAGCCATACCACCGGATATGCTGCTCAGAACTGTGGACAACTTTCGCAGACGATTGACTGCATGAATTGAAGCAAATGGAGATAATTTTGAACAACTTCTTCGTGGCTAATTTCATTGATTAAGCACCCCATAACGTGAGAGGCAAGGGGACTCACACTAATGAAGCACCCCAACATGTGAGAGGCAAGGGGACTCACACTAATGAAACACCCCAAGGGAATATCATTCTACTACGTCCATGTCGTTGTTCCTGGGTAACGCTAAAAGTACGATACACTACATTTTGTACAAAAATAGCTTAATTTGGCCTAACGAAAGAATTGGTGCACATTTTTTTATCGATTTGAGGCGTCTTCTCCGATAATTCTAAGTAAATCAGAGTTCTTCCACAGTTTTACTTTTTTCTCGATTTCAGCGCCATCTATCAATGGTTTAAAAATGTTTCAGACAAAACGTGATTAATTTTTTGTGGAGAATCCGAATCTACAATAAAAAATGGGTGTTTCCATTCAAGATCTAAAAGTTGCCCCCCATCCCCACCGAAGGCGGCGGGGGCTGGAGGCCACGTGTAGTATCATTTCATATCCCCTTTGAGCTTATGAACTTGTCTTACCCACCATTTTTACTCGATGTATAGTTTTCGAGATAATCTCATCCGGAACTTCAGATGGACCACCCTGTATATCGTTAAACCGAATATCACTGTAGGCTAACGGGTGCATAAAATTCCGCTTTCAAAAGTATTATGTTAGTAACGGGAAATAACCCCACGTTTCCCGCCGGCACTTAAGGTCGTATTAAAGATGTGATGAGCAGTGCTTGTTTGGGGTGGATATATGATTAATGGAATTGTGTGACTGTGGTTCCGAAGTACGCACTTTGCTTTCTTTCTTTTTCTGCCAAAGCCATTACACTGGCTTTTTGGTTCAAAAATGGTTCAAATGGTTCTGAGCACTATGGGACTTAACATCTATGGTCATCAGTCCCCTACAACTTAGAACTACTTAAACCTAACTAACCTACGGACAGCACACAACACACAGTCATCACGAGGCAGAGAAAATCCCTGACCCCGCCGGGAATCGAACCCGGGAACCCGGGCGTGGGAAGCGAGAACGCTACCGCACGACCACGAGCTGCAGACGGCTTTTTGGATTTTACATGTAATGTTTCTGGAGTATATGTACCAATATTACGGTAATTATTCAGGTGTAGAAGGCACGTAATATTCTGCAAATATAACTAGGATAGAATGAGCCGACACAAACAGCACAACTAATTCGTATATGACTGAATCGTTTACTGCAATGGCTGCCAGCTATCGAAATCACGCTGCTAGCGCTGGAATCGAAAAGGAGCCTCTCTGACAAGTGGCAGAAAAGGGGACCGCGGTTACTCGTTACCTCCGATTTCATCCACATTTACAGTGTATTCAAGGCTTCGTCGGATATGAAAGTTAGAGAAGTAGGAAATCCAGATGACCAAACTTTTTTCTAAAAGGCATTTCGACACAGGCCGAGCGAGGCATAGGGCAAGCTTACAGGACAGCGGTTAAGATAGCGGAAGGAATGTCACAGTTTGCCACTGACCAGTAGGGACATGGATTTAGCAACCTGCCTGTCGAGTGTTGTGTGCAAGCTTGTTCACTTCCCGCGGCGCGCAAGTTGCCTACTACAGGTTTATTGAAGCAACATGCGTACTCATACATGAAGAACACTAAGATTACGCTACAGTTCGAATATATGACACCGAGCATATGAAGAAGAAATTTTGTTGACTGATGAACTACATCTAGGTGCACAGGACATTATTGTCGTTGTTAAGCTGACCAACGAAGAACCGTGCATGAGGTGCTTACCAGCGTTGCCAACTAGCTTCATTTCTGGTTCTCAGACAGATATATGGCGCTGTTACCGCTGAATATGCAGGCCTAGGCATGAGGACACCCCGGATTTTTCAGCTACCTTCTGAGGTACCCACCGATCCATTATTACCGCTCTTAAGCTGTACAAGGCTGTCATTAGCCATGTGGCAGACTTTTACAACATATCCCGTACTCAGTGGAGTAAGATGCTGCTTTTTCGATTCTGACACTTACTTATGGTCAAGTGACGACTTGTACAATGTCTGGCGGTGGGGATCGGCATAAGTTACAACCACAGTCAGTCCAACACGGTATTGACAAGTCACATACCGTCCTCTCGCTGCACGAGTCTTGCCAACCCAAATTTTTCTCTCGGAAGACGCATAAAGTCGGATCTACACACACATTCTGATACCGAGACACACATTCAGAAGCAGCACGTCCTGTAAGCATAAGAAACGCTGACGGACATCTTCTGACGACTGTCTGTTGCAGGCTCATGTACACGATCGAACTCATCTCGGTTGTGTCGTGGACGCACCTGCTACGGAGGCGTCGACGGAAATTACTCCCCATTTCGGTACTGAAACGAGGAATTATTCTTCACCTGGAAATCTGTTCGGAGAGAAGGGGCGATACAACACTGTCGCAACCGCGAGGAAACAAAAGAGCCTTCTTGATAATTGCTGTAACACCCCGGCCGCCTCTCTGCAGTGGCTCGTGGCTGGTCGACGTGGAAGTGACTTTTTGGCGGGCACAGTACTTGTCGCATATGGGAGTTACATACACCCACTACTCCCCAATGTCATTCGCGAGCTCGGCTTGATAGGCAGATAGGCACATCGGACATCATCTATGCCGATAGGCTGGGTTTCGCGCACTTCACAGAACATTTGTCTAGCGGAATTGACAGGATATATACTGTATATACCTCCCGCCCTGTCAGGGGTGCGGTCACAGCATCCGAGTTGTGGGTGGCAGCGTTTACTGAACACACTGCTTACATTTATGCTTGGAGGCCAACGGGTGTGGCGCAAGCCGCAGCCGTGGAAATTTACCACCGCTCACCTGACCTCACCGGCATGTCAGGCGGCGGAAGGACACACGTGGAGACGCTGCGGCGTGGAGGCGCAGCTCTGTGGAGTTCTACTACGCCATCGTCACGGGCTGTTCCGATAAGCCCCCATAACCGAACCGCCAGATGATTGTCATCCTGGTGAAAGCTAAGGTTGTGACCGTGACACCTGAACACTTCGAAGTTACGAACGTTCGTAGACGTCAAACCGTCGGAATCTCCAACTAACGGATTCCAGTGTACCATACAGTCAAGGAACGAAAGCACAGGCAAAGATGGCGTACGCCACGTCACACAAAGAGACTCAAGCAACGCATTCTTTACTCACGTAGTAGTTTATCTTGTCGAGAAACCGAAGTGGATAGTGCCTGTGAGTTCGTATGGACAGAGGTCGTTGATGGCAACCGAAATAAAATAAACACTGGATCATCTCCCCGACCTCCCAATTCAGATGATACAGTTGCCGAAAGGTTCAAAGAAAACTTGAGTTTGATTTCAAACACGTATCCGACTCATACGATTAAAGTTGGTGGTGACTTTAATTTAATCTCGATATGTTGGCAAAAATCCGTGTTTAATTCCGGAGGTACGCATGAAACATTATCCGAAATTGTGCTAACCCATTCGCTGAAAATTATTTCGAGCAATTAGCTCAAAATAAAAAAAATAAATTAAAAATAAACTAAAAATTTACTTGTTCAAGAAAACAGATAAAATTCGCTTGACGCCTTCCTGAGAGGCAATCTCCACCCCTCCCAAATCATCAATATAAGTGAAGTCCAGATGTGGTTTGAATTGAAAAAAATACTATCGGCAACAATCGAGAGATTTATCCCAAATAAATTGACAAACGACGGAGCTGATCCTCCTTGGTATACGAAACGGGTCAGAACACTGTTGCAGAAACAACGAAACAAACATGCGAAATTTAAACAGACGCAAAATCCCCAAGATTGGCGATATTTTACTGAAGTTTGAAATTTAGAGCGGACTTCAATGTGAGATGCTTATAACAGTTTCCACAATAAAACTTTGTCTCTAAACCTGTCAGAAAATCCAAAGAGAGTCTGGTCGTTTGTGAAGTATGTTAGCGGCAAGACACAATCAATGCCCTCTGCGCAATAGCAATGGAGATACTATCGGAAACAGTGCTGCTAAAGCAGACTTACTAAACATAGCCTTCCAAAATTCCTTCACAAAAGAAGACGAAGTAAATATTAAATAATTAGAATCAAGAACAGCCGCCAACATGAGTAATATAAAAGTAGATATCCTCGGAGTAGTGAAGCAACTTAATTTACTTAATAGTGGTTCAAATGGCTCTGAGCACTATGGGACTTAACATCTTAGGTCATCAGGCCCGTAGAACGTAGAACTACTTAAATCTAAATTACCAAAGGACATCACACGCGCATTCATGCCCGAGGCAGGATTCGAACCTGCGACCGTAGCGGTCGCGCGGTTTCAGACTGAAGCGCCTAGACCCGCTCTGCCACATCGGCCGGCTAAATTACATAATAAAAGCAAAATTTATGGTCCAGAGTGTATACCAATGGGTTCCTTTCTGAGTATTCTGATGCAATAGCTCCATTCTTAACAATCATATACAACCGTTCGCTCGACGAAAGATCCGTACCCAAAGACTGAAAAGTTGCACAGGTCACACCAATATCAAGAAAGGTAGTAGGACTAATCCACTAAATTACAGGCCCATATAATTAACGTCAATATACGGCGGGGTTTTGGAACATATATTATGTTCGAAAATTGTTTATTACCTCGAAGAAAACGGTCTATTGACACACAGCGAACATGGATTTAGAAAACTTCGTTCCTGTGAAACACAACTAGTACTTTATTCGCATTGAGTGTTGAGTGCTATTGACAAGGGATTTCAGACTGATTCCGTATTTCTGGATTCCCAGAAGACTTTTGACACTGTACCACACAAGCGTCTTGCACTGAAATTGCGTACTTATGGAATATTGTGAATATCGTCTCAGGTATGTGACTGGATTCGTGACTTCCTGTCACACAGGTCACAGTTCGTAGTAATTGACGGAAAGTTATCGAGTAAAACAGAAGTGATTTCTGGCGTTCTCCAAGGTAGTTTTATAAGCCCTTTGCTTTTCCTTATCTATATAAACGATTTGGGAGACAATCTGAGAAGCCATCTTAGGTTGTTTGCAGATGACGCTGTCGTTTATCGACTAATAAAGTCATCAGGAGATCAAAACAAAGTGCGAAACGATCTAGAAAAGATATCTGAATGGAGCGAAAATTGGCAGTTAACCCTAAATAACGAAAAGTGTGAGTTAATTTACCTGAGTGCTAAAAGGAATCCGTTAAACTTCGGTTACTCTATATATCAGTCAAATCTAATGGCCTTGAATTCAAAGAAATACCTAGGAATTACAATTACGAATAATTTATATTGGAAGGAACACATCGAAAATGTTGTGGGGGAAGGCTAACCAAAGACTACGTTTAATTGGCCGGACACTTAGAAAATGTAACAGATTTATTAAAGAGACTGCCTGCACTACGTTTATCCGTCCTCTTTTAGAGTACTGCTGCGCGTTGTGGGATCATTACCAGTTAGGATTGACAGAGTGCATCGAAAAAAGTCAAAGAAGGGCAGAATTTTTTGTATTATCGCGAAATAGGGGAGAGAGTGTTACTGAATTGATACAGAATTTGGGGTGGACATCATTAAAACAAAGACTTTTTCTTTGAGTAGGAATCTTCTCACGAAATTCCAATCACCAACTTTCTCCTCCGAGTGCGAAAATATTTTGTTGACACCGACCTACATAGGGAAAACGATCACGATGATAAAATAAGGGAAATCAGAGCTCGTACGGAAAGATGTAGGCGTTCCTTCTTTCTGTGCGGTATGCGAGATTGGATAATGGAGAATTGTGAAGGTGGTCCGATGAACCCTCTGCCAGGTACTTGAATGTGATTTGCAGACTATCCATGTAGATGTAGATAGACATGATGTCTACAGTGCCATGAATTGGTTAGCCGCTAAAAGCGAAGCTTCAGAGAGCCGTGTAAATGTACATAAATCGGTGGCCTTGACTACTGGCAGAAGGATGACAGCTGCAAACGTCGCCCCACTCAGACTACGCGATACAACCCGCTGTCTTGGTATCGACTTGACGGATGTCATCTCTTCTTGCACGACGACCATTAATTATCAGGTCCCCTTAACATATTCTAACTGGATTTGCAGATCATGGTCTCCGGACTTTGGATGATCACTGTGCACACGTCGCTCTCCAGAAGTTCCGGACACTGAATGGTTTGAAAAAAGGCGGTGGTCCGATGACTGCCGTAGGTCTGGATCAAATGATTTGGAAATTCTAAAAGACGGGTTCTTTAGGTGTGCAACATGGTAGAGGGAGGAAATGAACTTATTCGACATCAGTGGAAGCAGTGGTCACAGTAGTGCAGCAGGAGACGAGTGGCGGTGTCAAACCTGTAGTGCACGGAGAATTGCCCGAACATTGGACATACCTGTGAGCACGGTGCGTAAAATCCTACGGAACATCCTTCTTTGCTATCCATTCAAAATTACCCATGTGCACGAGTTGCTTCCTGTTGACCTGCCAGCAAGAGAGACCTTTGCTTTAGAATTTCTTGCTCTCATGGAAGTGGACAATGATTGGCAGTGGAAGATTTTGTGGACAGACGAAGCCCACTTCAATCTGACAGGATATGTCAATACACGGAACTGTCGAAAATCCACACGCATATCAACCAGTACCACTTTATCCTGAAAAGGTCATTATGAGGTGCGGGTTGAAGGCATTATTTATCATAGGACCATATTTTTTTGAAAAGACAGGTGCTTCCAGCCCTGTTACCTGTACCGTCACTGGTAAGCGCTATGAGTGTCCTTTGAGCACCCACGTCATTCCAGCTCTCAAACAGCGTGGATCTGTGGATGGGATCATTTTTATGCAAGATGGCGCACCTCCGCACTTTGCAAATCCAGATAAGCAGCTACTGAAGTGCCGTTTCGTAAATGCTAGAATTATCAGCCGCCATTCCCCACAACCTGGCCCTGCCACCTGATCTTAATCCGTGTGACTTCTGGCTGTGGGGTTACCTGAAAGATGTTGTGTTCAGTGTTCCGATTGAAAACTTGGCTGAATTGAAGGCACGCATTGTGCAACACATTCTGAACGTGACCCCGGAAACACATCAGTTGTGGAACATGCTGTTTCTCGATTTCAACTTGTTGCAGAAAACGGTGGACAGCATATTGAAAATGTTTTGCGCCAGTCACACGGAAATTAATAATCTGACTTGATTTTGATTTACGCTTTTCACGCGGTTTTTGGCCTCAGGACAATTAGAAACCGATGTGATTGATGCTTTTTATGCGGTTTTTGCCTCAGGACAACTAAAAACCGATTTTTCCCATCCGATGTGATAAGACCTTACCGTGGTGGATGGTCTTAGGTAACTAACAGTATCACATCTGTACTCCCATGTGCACTGAGTAGTATAGTTTGTTTAAAACGTCAAACGTACACCTTAAGCATTGTTATATAATTCACTTGTCGTTTGTAGTCGAGCACTGTTAAATTATGATGCTTACAGCGCCATCTATTGGTACATTTTTTTCTTCTGCCATACGTTTTCCCCCTTCTCCGACAATACTCCATTGCAGTTTGACATCATTCTGACCAGTGGTGTTATTTCTACAGCGTTTTGAAAGTTTAATTATAATGACCCTGTATTTTGATGCAGTTTTCTCGGGTTATAATTGCTTTTTCTGTCTACAGGCCGATCAAACTGCACCGGGAACCCGTTGATCACGTGCAGCTGCCGAGGGCTTTCGTCGAAAATCAAAATGAAACTAACTTTTTAATCGCAGTTTTTCCTTGGAAAGCTATTTGCACAGTCCTTGTGGACGCTGCAAGAACAATCCTTTCTTGGAAGTTTATTTGCAATCCTTGATTTGCCTTTGTCTTTCCTTTTCACGCCTTTGTGCAAAAATTGATAAATATAATATGCTGAGCATTATTTCGGTTTATGAGCGTTCTAAGTAAAGTAAAAATTGAAAACGAAGATTGTTTCCTCAGTGTTTCGACCTCGTGACTTTCGGATTACCGTTCGGTACGCTTTCCGCTGCGCCAACCGCTGCTTGACTATTACAGTACCATGAATAACTCATGTCTCGCCCGACCCGCGCCGAGAATGCTATTTTTGTTTCCTAAGCGCTTGGGCATGTGGAGCTCTCACTTCTTTCACTTCCATTTCTGACCAAACCCTGCTCCTACTGCAGACTTGGACGAAAGCTTTGATGACGTGTAGGCGCAATCCCGTTGCAAGCGAAGAGTACGCACGGTGCTGGAGTTATGAGTCAGTGAAGGCCCGTCAATGAAGCCAGACCACAGAGTGAGAAGACGGGCAGTTATCGCGTGCCTGTTATACACCACTGGCTGACCTCCCACTCGGGCTGGCTTGAGCAAGTCGGACACTCTCAGTCATTTCTTGTGGAAGTGGCAGTTACGCACTTGCTGGAGTGGCAGCAGGGTGGAGAGGACGTAGCCGCTAGCAATGGCTGGCGTGAAATTTCCTGCGGGTGAACGTCTCTGCGTACTACCAATCTCTTTGAAGGCCGTATAAGATGGTATCCGTTTCGCTGTGGAACGGCAGTGTGTTGAATCAGTATTTGAACGGCATTGTTTGCAGATATTTTGGTTTGGTCACGACGTTGAGTTTCTTAGCTGTGATTGCGACCCACGTTATTGGTTGATTCATATTGTAGTACATTGCGTCCTAGAGTAGAATACTGTGTTCCTACCGATTCAGATATTTGCATTTGTGTCTAATATGACTTGACTGAATCCATGGTTGTCTAAGAGCAACAGGTTTTGGTGCGTTCTGTTTGTCGATAATGTGTCATTAAGGCTTTTATTTATTCTTTTAATTAGTTTTGTATGTCGATGCAGTAGATATTTTAGTGCAATATTTAATCTACTGCACAATTTTATCAAAGGAGGCCACATATGTCGTGTCAAAGCATTTAAAGCGCATTTGGCACCACTTATTAGTTTAGATAAAATATTGTCCTTTTATTTAAGTTCTTTAAGAAAACAGTTTTCCTTTATGTCAGCATAATTATATACTGAGGTTATCTTCTGTTTATTCGACCCAAGTTGTGTGATTGGAAAATGCCTCTGGTTTCTTTTTAGCAAAATTAATTGGCTTATCATTTACATGCTAATTACTCTGGTTGGTTAACTTGTGCGGTCTTGTTGTCGTGATTATTGTAAAATGGCTCTTGGAGAGAGGTGCAAAACTCCATAACTGGTTGTTATTAATAAAATTTTTGAAGTTACTTGTCCATGCTACCTCCAGCACATTCCACATCGCATCCCGATTATCACTAGCGTTTTAACGACAACGGAAGACTTTTCATGTTTTTCTTTCTGAATGGGCTTCAACATGAAAATCGTGAACTCGCACAACTTCTGACAGTTGTCTTTCATCGTAGAACTTCCTGAAAGCTTTTACTGCAATATGTCATTAACTGACATTTAATTATAAGCTTCGAGTGACACTAGCTTCGTCCGCATCTCGTGGTCGTGCGGTAGCGTTCTCGCTTCCCACGCCCGGGTTCCCGGGTTCGATTCCCGGCGGGGTCAGGGATTTTCTCTGCCTCGTGATGTCTGGGTATTGTGTGCTGTCCTTAGGTTAGTTAGGTTTAAGTAGTTCTAAGTTCTAGGGGACTGATGACCATAGTTGTTAAGTCCCATGGTGCTCAGAGCCATTTGCACCATTTTTTTGACACTAACTTCTCTCTTACAAATCGTTCCCTATGTTCTGGCGTTGTGGCAGTATGATCACAGGAAGACCTCGCCACTGCCAAGTCAGCTACGAAAGAACCCGTCCCCAACATCTTCCTCTCGCCACCCCCTCCCCCCCTCCGCCCCTCAACTAGCCATATTTCCGTCCCCCCCCCCCCCCCCCCCCGCCACACTTTTAACACATTACTTTCGTGAAATTAGTTACGACCACGATACGAACAATATGTCCTCTCGCATGCTAGTCACGGGGTGGCCATTGACAAACTACATGGTACAGTCGCGTTAAAGTGACCACCTCGCATGTTCGACGTCAACGTGCAATATCCAATCACAGACAGAAGGTGGCAACGCCGGCAGTGAAGGGTATACAAAACGTGTCGGGGGTGCGGAAAACAGTGTTGTTTTTGCCGTTTTGCGGAAACACAGCGGTTTACCCGACGCCCAAAAGAGTGATCATTGGCTTTCAAGCCAAAGGTGGAAGCACTTTCGAAACGGCTATAGTCTGTAACACGTTCACGTGCCGCAGTGGTTATAATACACCGTGCAGAGCAAAACGGAGCGCTTCAAAACCGTGGCCGAGGCAACCGTGGTGCACCGCGTGCTATACATGACAGATGTAAACAACGGCTGACGAGATGTGTACAGCAGTGTTGAGCAGCCAACTGACGAGCTAAGGGGCAGCCAACAGTGTCTTGTCAACGACCGTTCAATGAAATTTGCTGCGTATAAGCGTCTACCTTATTGATACACCGTTGCTCACTGCTGTTAGTCGGCGACGAAGGCTGGACTTTACACGTAAATACTGTTAGTGGTCGTCCACTAAGTTTCGACAGGTGGCCTTTTCACATCAATCACGTTTTATGCGTCAGATGTTTGAAAGCAAACACCCTACAACAATCGTCGTAAGGATACAGACCAGAGAAGGGAGCGTTGTTGTTTGAGGAAAGTGTTCGTGGAATTCCCTGCGTGATCTCGTGATTATGGAAAGCACAGTGGATCAACACAGATATGCATTTACCCTTTGCGACCAAGTTCATCCTTATATGGAGTTTGTTTCTCCTCGGCACAATGAAATCTACCAGCAGGACAATGCAACGTGCCACACAGCTCGCTGAGTATGCGTGTGTTTTGAAGAGTACCAGGAGACTTAAGAGATCGTCTCTATCGAACTGTTGACGCCATGGATCCTCAACCGATAAATCTAGCGTAGCTGGCCACGTCAGTCGAGTGGGTATGGCTCCACATCCCTGAAGATACCCTCCAGAGCGTCATTGGCTCACTTCCTACACCTGTCGCAGCTGTCTGCAGTGCAAAAGGTGGTTATTAAGGCTTTTGAGAGGTAGTCACATTAATATGACTTGACAGTGTACGCGGCCTTGAGTATGACACTACTGAACACATTGGTTGCATATTCACCCGACAGCCATGACATCGCGACCAATTATATTGTAGAACGATAAACCGCAGTCTTGACAGACCACAACTATGCCACTGTGGAGTTCCGACACATGTTGGCGGACTTTTCGTCTTAAGGGGAGCACGTACATCCTATACCTACAGTGTTAAATTTGCAATATTGCTAACCCGTTATCTCAGAACCTTATAAGGATAGAGATCTGAAATTTTTGGGAAGTATAGTTTCACTCCTTTTCTGATTACCAAAGCAGAAACATAATATACCGAGAAATAATTAGTTAGTTATTATTTTCAAAATTTTTGTTCGTTTTTTTTTTTAAATTTTGCTTCTGAAAGTAAGTAAAACCGTAACAGGTGGAAATGTTTAGGTGGTTCAGCAGCAGCAGAGGTAAGACAGTGCAAAATTAGATATACGTATCTACAATAGTTCCTGAGATAACAAGTCAAATATTTTTAAAAAAAGTCATTTTCAGCAAATGAGTTTTAAAGTTTTTTTATATTAACTCACGTGGAGGCATGCCAGCGCCTAGAAACAGCCAGGCCCATAATCAGCATTATCTGGATCCTGTTCTTGATCTTCTTGTAAACCTAAAAGCTAGTTTCTTTTCCTGCCTCTTGCTTTTTTCGTCATTTCCTTTGCTACACGCTGGGCTTTCAAGATCCCAAGTCGATCCATTCGCTGGAAGGCTTGCAGTGGTTTGGCTTCTGGAGTACCGCAATTTTCATCGCTCGTGCGTGCATCTGCGGCTCCTGACATTTGTGCTTGTTGTCAATCTTCTACTATCGTGTTCGAAAAGATCTGTATGAGACAATGTGTATGGTGTTCGGCGGTGTACAGCCCTTATGTGTGTATGACGCTGAAAACAACACGTACTAAGCGCGTGCATTTTATATTGCCACTTGGGATTTCCTCACGTGTCACACATAAGAAAGGGAACTAAAGTTGCAAAATAATCTCTATATTTTAGTGCATTAGTGATTTTATTATTTAATTTGATATACTTTATTATTATAGGAAACAAGTTTCTGTCTGTAGTGTTAGGAATTTACAAGCGTGTCTATCGCAAAGAACGAAAGACAATTCGTAAATGAGAGACGCTTTCTGAATACATACTTTCCACAGCCTTCTTAAACGAGCGTATGTTGTAGGAGAGTTACAGAGTAATAACTAAACAATCAGAATTTTTTATTTCCCAAATCGTCCTTTATGTACTCTAATATGCTGATTACAATAGGTTTTCATAGCAGAAAACGAGATGGGAACGTTGAAAAATGTACAATTCTGTTAGATGAAGACATACTTAAAATAGTTTTTTAATTCTAATTCATCCATATGTACAAGACCTCAAAGCTTTTAATGGCTTTAACACGGATATTTCTTAAAATTGAGTGGGTACTGAATTTTTCTAAAGAAGGAAAATGCGGTTTTATATATTTGATAAACTTGCACTATGTGGATTCAGTTAAGGAAGTTTACAGTTTTAGCTTTGTTGTACTTAGATGAAATATGTAACTATATAGTAAAAAAGAGCAACGCTTCTTTGTTTTATTGGAAAATCCATCGAAATACCACAGACAAAACAATGGGAAATAAATGATTTTTGATTGACCTAGATGATCAGTCATTATGGAACAATGATAAAAAAGAAAAAAATGGAAACGGAAAACTGAAAATACATCCGCTTTCCAATGTATATGATCACCATGAATCTTCATAGTCCAGATCTGTTGTGAATCGAGAGATGCGGGAATTAGATTGTGAACAAAATCTAAAAAAAAATAAAAAAATAAAAGTTACATAAATGATGAAACTAAAAATGGTGCCTCTTTAACTTTTAATACAAAGTCCATCATTGGCAAATGCTTCGTTGAGTCAGAGAGATCTATCGGATCGCTCTTATATCGTTTTACTTTTCTAAACTGTTCATTGGCTTTTGTCACTGGCTAAATGTTTGCGAATATAACCTATCTCTCTCTCTCAGAAAGAAGTGTATCATCGTATTCTTTAGGTTTGCATGTCTGATAAAAGATAATCTGACTCCGCTCTCCTGATTCCCTTCCTAATCCAACTAATACGAAAATGAAATCCGACAACGGACGACCAAGAGGCAGATTAATGAAAGGAAAATGGGAAGATGTTTATGTGTGTCTCGATACTTGCACGTTGACCGAGATACCCACTACTGTGTTTGATAGTCGGTTAAAATTTGTTTCCACCAATAATTTCAGTTTGAGCCTAAGCAGAGCAGAAACATTTGCAGTCACCGTCTCAATCGGCTCCTTTTAATAGAACCTAGATAGAAAGTTTGATACTGCTCTAAACATGTAAGGAACAAGCAAGTCATATCTAATTGAAGTAATAATTTTTCGTTCGTATGAGGTGATGTACGAATGGCCGAGTTTTACACGTGAGTCACGTGTCTCTTCCGACAGAGCAGCCTGTTGTGCCTAGTGGGCAATAGAGAACTGAAGTAATGCATACAGCAGTGCCGCTTCCTATGACAGTCGCCTTACAAGGCCGATAGGGGTTCGTCGTTATTTGTCCTCGGCATATGTTCGAGGGAGGACACACGCCTCTTACAGACATGATTTCTCTATCCCAGAAAATAAAGCTCAGAAGCTGATGATCGTTTATACCACTAGGTGAGATACTGGCGCCAGTCGAAGGTTGAAGGACTGCTCCTGAAGTAGAAAGTTACGCCCCCTGGAAGACTTACTGATGTCAAAGACGTTTACCAAAAATGGGGGAAGAGTTAAAACGCTTGCGCAAAATATTCAGGGTGGTAGGGGGGAGAAACGAGAATTTGCTCAGGTCTCATAGGCTAGCAACAAGATGGCGGCGTAGATCTTTCTGAGGCTCATAAGATGAGAGGAAGGGAGTCGCGTAGAAAACTCGCTCTCTTCTGGTAGCTCAAACAAATAAGCACGAGCTCTGATTAGCTGATGATGGTTTTTGAAGGGGTTATTTTTGGTGAGACGCTTGAGTTAGAGGAACGAAAAGGTACGGAGGATGTTCGGTTTCTAAGAGCGGAGGGGATAACATTCGGTTTCGGAGAGCGGTACCGGTACAGAAAACATTTGATTTTGGCGGGGAAGCTCTTTTCCGGAGATCAATGGAGAACGCCACCTCCTGTTGCTGCAATCGTTGAAGAGCAGTTGGTGGCCGAGAGAGATCTAAGGCTGCAGCCAGAATTGTATCTTCGCTGCAGTTTTAGGATTTAACTGAGATCGGAATAGTGTGAAGTTTAATATCATGCGACCAAATTAGAGTCGTTTCCCAGTCGTAGTGTAAGTAGGTTGTTTAGGTTTTCTTATTGGTAACGCCACGTAGCGCTCTGTATGAAAATCACTGGCTGTGCTGTGTGCAGTCTGTGGCTAGTTTGCATTGTTGTCTGCCATTGTAGTGTTGGGCAGTGGCAGCTGGATTTGAACAGCGCGTAGTGTTGCGCAGTTGGAGGTGAGCCGCCAGCAGTGGTGTATGTGGGGAGAGAGATGGCGGAGTTTCATAATTTGTCATGAACTGCTATATATATTATGACTATTAAGGTAAATACAGTGTTTGTTCCCTATTAAAATCTTTCATTTGCTTACTATGCCTATCAGTAGTTAGTGCCTTCTGTAGTTTGAATCTTTTATTTAGCTGGCAGTAGTGGCGCTCGCTTTATTGCAGTAGCTCGAATAACCAAGATTTTTGTGAGGTAAGTGATTTGTGAAACGGATAGGTTAATGTTAGTCAGGGCCATTCTTTTGTAGGGATTTCTGAAAGTCAGATTGCGTTGCGCTAAAAATATTGTGTGTCAGTTTAAGCCTAGTCTTGTATAATTTTTCAAAGGGGACGTTTCAGTAGTTATGTTTCTTAATTTTTTCAGTTTAATTGTTTCGTGGTTCGGAACTCAACGTTGGTAAAGTGAATCTTGAGTTTCATGGCTTGCTCGTTAACTCGGCTAGTGCAAGTATTAATTCTAATGCATGCTTAATCTCTCCTTAATACCTTGTATTGTATTGTATTGTATGTTAACCGGGGACCTAGAAAAAATGGACAGGTTCCGTCCACGCCGCAGCTGCAGTGGTCCACAACCCCACGACGACTACCGCAGTCCACTCCTCCGCCCTACACCGCAACCAGGTTATTGTGCAGTTCGGCCCCCGGTGGAGCCCCCCAGGGAACGTCTCACACCAGGCGAGTGTAACCCCTATGTTGGCATGGTTGAGTAATGGTGGTGCACGCGTACGTGGATAACTTGCTTGCACAGCAATCGCCGACATAGTGTAACTGAGGCGGAGTAAGGGGAACCAGCCCGCATTCGTCGAGGCAGATGGAAAATCGCCTAAAAACCATCCACAGACTGGCCGGTTCACCGGACCTTGAGACAAATCCGCCAGGCGGATTCGTGCCGGGGACCAGGCGCTCCTTCCCGCACGGAAAGCGGTGCGTTAGGCCGCACGGCCAACCGGGTGGGCTCCTTAATACCTTGGGTAACACAATTATTTCTGCCACATCATTTGAAGTCTATTCAGTCGCGATCTGGGGAAGTAACGCCTGTTTCACACTATATTTCCCAGTACCTTGCGTAACCACCATACGCGTATTACTCGTAACTGAGACAGTTTAATACCTCATGTACTTCTTGTTAATTTTTACGAAGTCTTTCGCCATGTTTAGTTTTTCCCTTGTGTGTATATATCTTTGCAAAATGTGTCCACCCCTGTTAGCTGAGTGTTCAGCGCGGCGGAATGCTACGCCAAGGGGCCCGGGTCCGATTCCCGGGTGGGGCAGAAGATTTTCTCCGCTCAGGTACTGGGTGTTGTGTTGTTCTCACCATGATTTCATCCCCATCTCCGACGCGCAAGTCGCCCAATGTGGCGTCCAATGCAATAAGTAGTTGCCCTCGGCGGCCGAACTTCCCCGAATGAGGGACTGCTGGCCCACAATGCCGTACGCTCATTTCCATTTTTGTAAAATGTGTAGTTCTCGAATTCTTCTCGATATTGTTCAGTAGTTCGATAATCCCAGGTCACTTGAATATAAAATAGCCAAGGCCATTAGCCATAGCTTTACAGTTAGTTAATCCCATATCACTTGAACATAAATCAGCCATGGCCATCAGCCATAGGTATGAGTGAGGAGGATTGTTTCTCATGTTTCGATGGAGCAAACCTTGTTTTAAATAACACGTATCTTCGGATCAGCCATCAAGTCACGGGATATATTCCTTTAGTTTGTAATAAGCATTAATGCACAGGCACGTGTCCACCGACTCATGAGTAGAAACAAACAGTAATAGCTTACTTAATTCCTCGCCACGTATTCATTATTAATACTACACTTGTTTTATTTGGCTCACCCTGTAACAGTAACAGATCGACCGTGATTGCGTGTAATGGATAAGGTATCTGACTAAGTTTTACGAAAGACTTGTACTGAAACGAAGCAGTAGCAAAACAAACGGGAATCGAACCAAGGATTTATCAGTACGAGTAATAAGGTAAACTACAATTACGTAAAGGGAAACTGTCGGCAGCCTAATTAGCCAAAGTTGTACCAAATGCTAGCGCTGTTCATAACGAAAGTTATCTGTTGGCATGTACTGTACTTGAGAATACAACTCTATTTTTACTTGTAGGACAGTGGAACACTTCAGCAAGCAATGAGTGAGTGGTTTGACTTGAGTAACACAGAAAAAATAGTAACTGTTTTCGCAGCAACTGGCTCCTACAATCTGTGTAATAAAGGAGAAAGCTAATGATCATTACAAGTAAATGATTACTAAATGATGGAGCACAACTAATCGGGATATTAGGACCTTTTATCAGCATTATTATGGTAAAATACTGTCATCGAAATGGTTTGGACATAATTATATTCTCTGTACTGATTATTGCTTGTTTTCTGAAGCAGCATTCACTTCTTTATACTATATAGCTCAAATGCAGCATGTGGTTCCTAGATCTGTTACAGTCTGAATAATTGTAGCTAGTTACTCATTAGAATACACAAATGTTCTCAAATTGGTGGTTGCACTTCATTTGTACTGTTATTCTAATGTTCAAAGCAAAGCTGGCTGAACAGTTACTGTGGGGGAGGCCATGAACTAATCTATCGGTAGCTCAGATCAAAGATGAACATTTTAGTTTAAACATAACATGAGAAACACTTTTAACTATGTATGCATGAAAATATGAATACTGTAGCCTACAAACCAGTGCAATAATTATTCCTTACGCCGGACCGTCAAGATTATTAACTAGTAAACTGTTCTCAGTGATACGTTTTATTCCAACAATTGAAATGCTGCACTGATATTTCAATAAGCATTACGTTGAAGCAAAATATCTTTAGAATGATATTTTCACTCTGCAGCGGAGTGTGCGCTGATATGAAACTTCCTGGCAGATTAAAACTGTGTGCCGGACCGAGACTCGAACTCGTGACCTTTGCCTTTCGCGGACAAGTGCTCTACCAACTGAGCTACCCAAGCACGACTCATGCCTCGTCCTCACAGCTGTACTTCTGCCAATACCTCGCCTCCTACCTTCCAAACTTTACAGAAGCACTTCTGCGAACCGTGCAGAGCTAGCACTCCTGAAAGAAAGGATATTGCGGAGACATGGCTTAGCCACAGCCTAGGGGATGATTCCAGAATGATATTTTCACTCTGCAGCGGAGTGTGCGCTGATATGAAACTTCCTGGCAGATTAAAACTCTGTGCCGGACCGAGACTCGAACTCGGGAGTTCCGAGTTCGAGTCTCGGTCCGGTACACAGTTTTAATCTGCCAGGAAGTTTCAAAATACTTTAGGTTATTTCTTTACAATTTTACTTTAGTGAAGCTTTAAGATACTTCTATGAAAAAGACGTATAGTACTTCAGAAACGAATCTGAATGGTAAAGAAATCTACTACTCCACATACGTTATTAGATGTTCTTACAGAAATCAGTTACGAGTACTTTTCAGTTCAAAAAAATCGCATACACAGCAATACCGCAGTACTTGGAATAGGACCTTGTCTAGGTAAATAACTAAGGATAGGATGATAGACACAAAGTTTAAAAACACAAACTCATTATTCGATAAGAAACCACGTAACTTGTCCATGCAATTATAAAGTACTCACCAGATTGTTCGAGACGAAGTTGATAGCTGTGGCTGATCAAAAATACGGCAGAAGTATCCGTGGCTCTTGCTATACAACAAGCTCTGAGAATTTTCTTATCAACGTCGGATTTTCGTAGTAGAGAGATAACCAATGTATGCCACGCATAATGAGTCATACTTCGTCCAGATCCGAGACTATATTAAATATTCTTGCTGCTTTTCTTGCTTCGTTCCGCACACAACATGCGAACACCAGCTTTCCACAAGAAAGCCTTGCAGTTGACCTCCAAATCCACCTTTTCCATTCCCGTGAAATCGGTTTCGTTGTTGAGGGTCATACCTCCATGTTTTACATGATTAAAGTCGTAGTTTCCGTATGCATGAAGTAGTGCGCAAGTATAATAACTGATTTTATTACTTTTGCGGAACATTACTTCCGAAATCACACGCACAGATGAATTATGTTGATTTAAATTATTAGGAAAGCATTTAGATAGATGGTACATCAAGGAACACGGTTATACAGATGTCGCATTGGCTAAAAGTAGACAAAGAAGTTATTTCAATAAGTATAGTTTATATCGATATTAGTGTTACAACCTCACAAGAATGTCACTCCTTACCCACATAACAATACACTTCTTTCAAGTCTTCGGCCGACTGCGCTGGCCGAGCGGATCTAGGCGCTTCAGCCCGGAACCGCATTGCTGCTGCGGTCGCAGGTTCTAATCCTGCCTCGGTCATGGATGTGTGTAATGTCCTTAGGTTAGTTATGTTTAAGAAGTTCTAAGTCTAGGGGACTGATGACCTCAGATGTTAAGTGCCATAGTGCTTAGAGCCATTTTTTTTTTCAAGTCTTCGAATCCGAGAGAGCTACAAGTTCGCTGATGTTGCCTATTGCTCTGCCACAGGGTGAAAAAATTATTCCTACGATTGTGTCTAGTATGTTCCTGACGCTGCTTCCAGCCTTGAACAAAGAATGCCTGGATGTACTCGCTTGAATTTAAGTCTACAAACTTGACGAATAGTTCTAGCGCTAACACTTTTATTCTGTATTTAACGAATTCTTGGGTTTTGCCGATGTATGCATGTTGTTTTGATGATTTCTCTCCTCCCGGACAGACACGTGGAGTAGTTGACAACAGACCTTCTTCAGACCTTCGTCCAACCGTAAAAAGCGAAGCGTAGCCATCGATTTCATCGACTCTGTGCTTTGGTAACAATATCATTTCGAGAGTTGCTGGTGTATTGGGCTTCCAAAAAAGACAGTCTGCTTTCTCGTCTGAACAAAAATTTTTTCATAAGACTGTTTTACCAGTTACCAGAAGCTGGCTTTCTAGGAGACAGTGGACACAGAAGGCCTTTCGTTTTTCTAGAGACGTAATAGATTGTCTACTTGTAGCCTTGCGATGATGAAAAGTGAGTATATGAGGTTGTCGGCGTAGATAAATCGTACTCGCTCGCTTATCGAGGTTTCAACTCAATTCTATTGTCAAATGAACTCTGGCGCCTACGATGACTCGAGCTCGGTTTCCAATACAGATAGAGCAAAACAGAAACGTCCTGGAAGCTACAGTATGACTCAAAAGTCTGCTAACACTTGAAAATGCATTAATTCACCGAATACTGTAGTTGAGAGGCAAAACTTGACA
Source organism: Schistocerca piceifrons (assembly GCF_021461385.2). NCBI lineage: Eukaryota > Metazoa > Arthropoda > Insecta > Orthoptera > Acrididae > Schistocerca > Schistocerca piceifrons. Next base: position 382,969,832 of record NC_060143.1, on the reverse strand, counting down.
GAAATGCCCGAAATGACGTGTGAGTTCAGTAAACCCGAAAGCAAAGATGGCAAATATTTAATTCGTTCTACTGATGCGTAACAAGTAACTGTTTCAGTTGATGAAAGGTATTGAATGCGGTGTGTAGTGTTTAGGTGTTCAATTTGACGTTAAATTGTGGTGCTTTCACTTGAGAAATGTATTTTTCTTGTAAAACCTGTGTTTCGACGACGCAATAAATACACGCATTTACTGCAGGAGGCATTTGTTGAAACATTTCCGAGAACAGCTGTACCTCTTCGACAAAATGAGAGATTTAGAGAGACATGTTCACTGTTAGACGGCGAACGAATTGGAAAACTACCTAAACCAAATGAACAAATCTTGTTGGACATTTGTGACGCTATGCAACATAGCCCAGCAAAATCACTGCGTGAGATGTCAGAACAAAAATTATATCGAGCTTGCAACCGCTCATAAATCGGTTAGGAAAACACAGAAATTCTTCCCGTATAAAGTAACAACAGTCTAAGGACCGCAAGATGAGGATTACAAAATAGGAACCCCTTACTGCAAAGCCGGCCGGGGTGGCCGAGCGGTTCTGGGCGCTACAGTATGGAACCGCGCGACAGCTACGGTCACAGGTTCGAATCCTGCCTCGGGCATGGATGTGTGTGATGTCCTTAGGTTAAGTTAGGTTTAAGTAGTTCTAAGTTCTAGGGGACTGATGACCTTAGAAGTTAAGTCCCATAGTGCTCAGAGCCATTTGAACCATTTGGAACTTACTGCAAATGGTTTACGTCTTTTATTGTGAAGAATTCTAGTGACGTTATGGTGTCACTTTCTGCTCAGACGAGGAGTGATTCTTCCTCTCTGATCATGTTAGGACACCAAACACACAATTATGGTCAGTGGAGAATCCTCGTGCTTTGCTTGAAATGCCAGTGCATGATCAGTAAACTAGAGTGGGGACAGCAATATCCAGAGGACGTACTATTGGCCTTCATTTTTTAAAAGAAATTGTCAACAGTGAACGTTATTGTTTAATGATTGACCAGATAAGGGAAGACCGAATCCAACTATTCATGGTTTCAACAAGATGGCGCTACTTTGCATACAGTTAACAACACTACGCGTCTTCTGAAAGAGCTTTTTGGGGAACATGTCACCTCAACGAAGCTATGCTCTTTCGCCTTACTCCACCAGAGGTTTCTGTATGGGTAGCAGCAAAATCTATACTGTATCGCAGTCGCCCACTTCTGTTTTATGATTTAAAAACTGAAATAACTTCACATGCGAGTAGCATATCACAACCATGTCTTCATAAAGTGTTTTCCAACAAAATTCTGTGAGTTCAGACCTGTATAGCTACCCACGGACGTCATTCCAGCTTGTGTTACAACTGCACTTTAACATTCCGAACATCCTGCAGTGTTTAAATTGATGTCACAAACACAGCTCCAGTACGATGCACTCCGCAAGCGTTTCCGCGATGTCAGTAACTTTGGGACTACCCCATGGAAGTGCTACAGCGCCGTTGCTGCTCACAATTCAAGCGTACACTGGAATAACGGTTCAATTCCAGTTTTAAAGATTCTGAGAAAAGAAATTTAATTATAAATAATTTCTATATTTTTGTTCTAAATTATTGTCTACTGTATATCTTATATTATGGCTTAATAATCACTTACAGCAGGGCTGTGCAACAATGAAAGAATGTAACAATACACAAAATTTTCAAGGTAAAAATGAGGTAAGCCCTTTCATAAGTGAATTTAAAAGCTTAGAACTACTCTTCGTTTTATGAGTATTATTACCACTGTGTCACTTTTATACTTGACACTCAGGTATATTCAATAAAGCAATTTTTTATCTTAACATAGTAGGCGACATACTTGCAGTAACGTAGTATACCTGCGAAAAAAATTAATACAACAATACAAAGAACTAAATTTGCCATGTAAAAATTATTGTCAAAATCTTAAGAATATCAAATGAACTTTAAAGCACAAAAATATCCTCAGCGCTTTGTTACAATAACCTAGCTTTTTTCCAAATTGTTCAACTTTATGTAAAGACGCAAAACAGTCACATTGATTGATACCAGTACGTAAATAGAAGAAAAAATGTTATTTCAGACTTACAATGTCTGTAATATTATAAAAAGTTATCTCACTCATCTTCATAATGGGTTTCGCCGACTGATAATGGACTGAAACATTGTTTAGCTTCTGGGCCACAAAACCGCTTCAAAATTTGCTGATCGTCATGTTTTGCTTTAAGGATGCCAAGATATTATAGGTGACTTTGTGGAAGTAGAGCCTTCTAGTCTAATTCTTGAAATTGAGGAGCATCAATGATATTGCAGGTTCATTTGGACAAACATATGACAGTCATATGTGGGGCAGGTTATCATTCTGTATCACGAGGAACTGAGAGATAGTTTTTTAAGCAAAAGGACATTTCTTCTTGTAATTTTCACTCAGAAATTGTCCTACCTCAAGAAAAAAGCCTTGCTTACAGTCCACTAGAAAAATGGGCTGTGTAAGTCTTCTGGAATTTCCAAGTACTTGACGTCAGTCATGTGGCGTATTGTCCTTGTATTTACTGGGCCCCTACTTTTGTCACATTCGAGATAGGAATGGCGCTTCGCTGGAACAGTTGTATGGATCCAGTCAAACCTTCCTTTAGCATACACCATAAATGACAAATGAAACACACTATAGTTCTTGTTTTGTCCCAAGCAAGAATCGCAGATTACATTGAGTTCACGTTCACTACTAAGTATGACTTAACAGTAACGCCATAGCATAGAACTAACTTCATCTGATCCTTTGTTTGAAATTGTTTGATCGTACGTATGGAACTGGGACTTTTCTTCAGCAAGGCAATGTAAGAGGATGAGCCAATAAATAAGCCACAAACGCCAGAATACCGCATATCTTTTTAAATTTCGCGTCTGCAACTACCCAGAAAGTGAGAGTATACGTCGCGTCGAAGGTATCTGATGCAAAGTATTCCGCGGTCAATTCTTAATGATCTGCAGTCAGACCAAACTGGCAAGTCACTGGAAGTGTGCATCCGACTAGAACAACGCGATATTTTATCAGCCGATGCATATATGGTTAGAACTTTATTTCACGGAAAGTTGTGTTATATGGGGTACAGGAATTCAGCAGACAAGAAAAAGTAACAAACAAGAATTGTCCTGAACACCCTAATTATGCAGTGACTGCCCATTGCAGAGGTATTTCGCTACCCCCACGGCTTACCGGTCTTGCGGGGTGCAGCAGTTAAAGGAACCAAATAAACTTGTGGTATCACCCGTTACATGTGCCGCAAGAATTCTATGCTGCAGGCTTTTAATGCCCTGTTGAACAATGGGATAAGTATTTAAGTTTACTAGGGGAGTATGTTGAAAACGGAAATAAATTTCAGTCTGGTACATGTGGCTCTGATTACTCCATCCCAGTTTGCGACTTATTTATTGACTCATACTCCCTCGTATATTAAACGAGTAAAGTGACTGCTGCCGTCGGTACTAAACCTCACTTGTTGAAATATTGGGAAATGGAAGATTTTTCTGATAATCCATCGTATTTGCAATTGTGTTTTAGATTTTTCTACACTTCCAGCGTTCAGTCTGCTTTATTTCGTAAGATTTGGGAGCCTTTATTTTGAATACATAAGCATTTTCTTTTCTTAATCAGGTTCTGCAGCGAAATCTCGTCGTGACTTCTAGTCCATAATTTTTACCGCTGGTCTGAACATGTGCTTTCCCTGCAGTGGGTAGAGAACGTTACAAAGTGATCAGGCGTCCGTGCATGGGCAGAAGAATTCTCCATGACAAACTGGTATTTCAGTTGCCTTTCCATTCCTTATTACCTTAACTTCATCATGTTCGAGTCCATGGGAATGGTCGTGCCCCACGACCTTGATGTAATCGAGGACAGAAAGAAGGTCGGCATCGGACATAATAACATTTCTCTTTTTTATTACGTTGCAGATCTGTAAAAGAACTTCCAGTGCAAATGATGATTGCTGCTTTGACAATATCAGAATCTGCAATCTAATAATAATAAAAAAAACAGTGACATTACGACCGATGCTGACCTTCTTTCTGTCCTGCAACCCAACTGGGTAACTGTAGCAGAAGTCACAATATTGTACTTCATCAGAGATTTTTCTTGGTCCCCTGTGTAATATAGACTTCACAGTGATTAAACCAGATAGATTTGCATATGATGCTCTTTCATTGAACTGTTTAACCATGCGTTTCTTCCTGTGCTAAGTGTGTTTACAAACGTTTCAAAGGTTACCACTTACAGTCATCCCGGTATTGTGACTCATGACTGGAATGCGTTTTGAAGCATCTGAAGCTCGCTCATGAACGCCGTGAGTTAAGAGCTCGTGTGTTAAGGGCCCTTTACACACTCAGATATTTGCACCGACTTGTCTGACCAGTGTTTGCACAGACAATCGTTGCGCGGGAATGAATTGCCGACTGGAAAATTGGTCTGTGTTACTGTCTGTATGAAGACTGACGACGCTTGAATTGAGCTGACGCAGACCAGATGAAGTTCTTTAGTACTTCATATGCCACGACATATTACCGATATGTTGTGACTCAACGACGAAGGTGAGATCATAGCAGAAAATTGCCAAGCACCTCAATGTCAAGTTTAAATGAGCGGTAATCGTTTTTCTCATTGTAGTGACATTTCTTCTTATATGCGGTGTAACATATTGCAACATCACACAGAATGTCATCCTAGGCAGTTAAACCAGTCCTCTTTTTTTAGTTTTTAGCTCCTTCAAGAAATTAACATCCGAAACCGATGAGCACTTTAAATGGTTCAAATGGCTCTGAGCACTATGCGACTTAACTTCCGAGGTCATCAGTCGCCTAGAACTTAGAACTAATTAAACCTAACTAACCTAAGGACATCACACACATCCATGCCCGAGGCAGGATTCGAACCTGCGACCGTAGCGGTCACGCGGTTCCAGACTGAAGCGCCTTTAACCGCACGGCCACATCGGCCGGCGATGAGCACTTTAGAAGCCACTCTTTTGTACATCTCGTATGTACTGATCTTTTTCTTTTTATAACTCCAGAAGTAAAAACACTAGACAGAGTAATTATCATGTAAGTAAATTTACATAATTTTCCCATAACCATAAAACATTCAGCTCTCTCGGATTTCTTATTCATGACTGTGCGAAACCTGCGCTGTGGTCGAAAAGCGTAAACGCGAATTGAGTACTGTAGATCAGATGTGCGTACTCTCGTTGCGAATATGGACTGTCAAGACAAACCCGAGCCTGTAAAGGACTCATTAATTACCATTATGTCGCAGCTGTCAAACGGCTTCCCGCACCAGCCGCCAGGGGCGCTGACATCGAGCGGTCATGGAGTTCTTATACTGAGATAAGTGTTATGTTGTGTATTCTTTCCTAACTACCATTAAATAGCTTCGAGTTGAAGGACAGGTCTTGCTTTGATTAGATTGCGTATCGCCAATCCATTATCTATAGGTTCCGGCAAGGAATTCCAGTCCTTAAAGAACGTAACGAATAGAGAGATCGACGAACCTCTGGCTAGACGGCCGGCCAGTGTGGCGAGTGGTTCCAGGCGCTTCAGTCTGGAACCGCGCGACCGCTACGGTCGCAGGTTCGAATTCTGCCTCGGGCATGGATGTGTGTGATGTCCTTAGGTTAGCTAGGTTTAAGTAGTTCTAAGTTCTGGGGGAATGATGACCTCAGATGTAAAGTCCCATAGTGCTCAGAGCCATTTCAACCATCTGGCTAGACGACGGATCGATCGACGGCGATTAACTCAGTATGGCAGGTATGTTGAGCACGACGTGATCTCGCCTGTGAAATAGCAAGAGGTGTGACTAAATCAGATCTGATATAATAGGACCATCGGACGCGATAATTCCGTCCGCTTCGCGGCTTGCAGTGCGTCTACCCCCGTTCTGGTTGCACAACCCGGAGCTTTGGTTTCCGCAAGCGGATTCTAGTTTCATGTACATGGGTATTACGACCAACTCATGTTCGTCCTCAGGCAGCTGGAGCATCGTTATGCCGCTGAAGTGTAAGACATAATTACCACACCACCCACGGCCAACGTGTATGAGAAGCTAAAAGCAGACTTGAACCGACCCGTTCCTCTGTTACAGGAGGAATCTCTCCTTGAAGTGTTGACCCAGAAATCTTCCCAGTATTTACTGCATCTGCGCTTTAGGTGGACACTGTGACAATACCGGACAATCTGCTAAGCAAGTTCTTTGCTGCCGCCAATGAAAGCCATAACAGCGATGCAGACGGAGATGCCTTTGGACCAGTTGGCCGACTGAATTGCGAACGCTATAGTTACTGCCCCAATTAGCACGTCGGTAACTGTATGGAGTGGAGTATGGGCGACACCGAGTAATCCCATTCCTTTTACGATATTTTCTGCCTCGACTGTCGCACCGGTTGCGATGTATCGCAGCCTAGCATCAATGATTGACGCACGGGCAGATTGCGACAATCTGGTGTCTAAAGTTGAGACCCTTACGAAGAGGACTGACGAATTACTACCCCGGCGAGACATCAGCGGTAACAGAAGCCGGTACCGCAGGAGATCTAGAAGTCGTTCCTCCACTACTTCATCGACATCTAGACAAAAGAACACTGCCTGCTGGTAACATATGAGATTCGGGGACAAGGCACATAACGACACATCACCACGTGCGTATCCAAATGCCAGTAGCAGTCGGACGCAGGTGCCGACGAGTAACATCCCAGGGCCTCTTTTATCAGTGACTGGCAGCCGGGCTACAAATATCTGGTGAATACTGTGTCACAATCGTGCAACTTCCTCTGGAGATTGCTACGATATCACAGGCCAGCGACACATTTCTGCCTGCCCGCTGCAAACAACTATTTAATAACGACCAAAGGCACCTGTAGAGATGTGCAAAATAGTTTACTAAAAATATTTAAATTCGAAATGCAAATACTATATCATTTTTTAAATTTCAAACGTAAATACAAAATGGTTTTAAATAAAAGTTCTTGAATACAAACTGCAAAATACGTATTTTGAAAATACGTTTATTCAGATAAAATATGTCCAGTCAGTGAACATTTTTCACGCCATTTATTTACTGATCTTAAGGCCAATAACAAATTTTTTCAAGCAATTCATCTTTCACGTCCCGCCTATGTGGCCTCATTATTATTCCACTAAGTTAAAACAGCCATTTATCAGGACAGAATATTTTACGTAAATACTGAAATCTGTACCAAGTCAGGGAATTGAACCCGCGTCTCGTGCTTACTAGACAGGTGCGTTAACCACTAAGCCACCTTGGCACAGCGGTTCACACAACTGCACGGATTCTCTCCTCGATCCAAATTCTCACTGCTGCCCCAGTCTACTTTAAATTCCCTCTTACACACGAACAGAACTGATGAGGCTATTCATGTTCTCGAATAGCGCCTCGGCGTCTAACGCAAATGGAGTTCGATTCTCGGGCTTGGTACAAATTTTCACTTGCCGCTTCAGTCTAATAACTGTTCAAGAAATGTAAACTATTGTAATTATCTTTTAAATATTTTGTTCTTCCCAGATCTACAGTAGTGTTGACAATAACACTAGCTGAAGAAGAATCAGAGTCCTCAACAAACGTGTAATACTATTTAACATGTTTTTATCAGAATGTAGGAAGTTCTTCCCATGTTCTCCTTCTTGTTTCATCTTCTGCAGTTTTGAAATAAACAGTTCCTTAACTCCTGTTCAAAAATGGTTCAAATACCTCTGAGCACTATGGGACTTAACTGCTGAGGTCATCAGTCCCCTGGAACTTAGAACTACTTAAACCTAACTAATCTAAGGACATCACACACATCAATGCCCGAGGCACGATTCGAACCTGCGACCGTAGTGGTCGCGCGGTTCCAGACTGAAGCGCCCAGAACCGATCGGCCACTTCGGCTTAACTCCTGTTCTCCGCTAGCCTTCGGTACCCATTTTAATTCGAAAAAAGAATAATATGTTGGTGATAATATGCCATCTTTTCCTTTTTCTTCCTCTAATTTATAGAATCTCTCAAAACCCCTGTTAAGACTTACTTTAATAACTTATATCAGCAAGCTACTTAGCATTCTTTGCATTCTCATTACTTCTGGCAGAAGACGTCCATACTACGTACCTTTATCCTCTTCTAAACTTGTGATGCCGTCAGAAATAGCTTTTCAACAGCTTATTTCTTCATTAAGAAATTGTATTTCAATTTTTTAAATACTTCCTAACCCTAGATTACTTAAAATTTCATATAGAGTACATATGAGTGCGATTAGATCTTGAACAGAGCCATAGTATGAATTCCATCGTCTTAGACATGGCTCAGTAGGGGCTACTAAATAGTTTTCACAAGCTTTGGGAGACCTTGAACACAGATTACAAAGGACTTCACATTTTGATATGGTTGCGTAACGAACATTTTTGTATGAATCACTTTGAGATCGGCCCTAGATCTCTTGAAGCTATTAAGTGTAATGTGTGTTACCTCACTCCGTTCTTCCTCCAGTTCCAAAAGTTCGCTAGGCGTTATCAGATGATTTTGGTACGTTTCAGATTACACAAACAATTATGGTGAATTTTAATGTGTACTAAGTCTTAGTGCCTTTTCTAATAGTTAGGGCCATGGTCGTATTCTTATTTATTTTATTTATTTACACGTCAAGTTCCGTAAGACGTCATGGAACGTGTCAGTACATGAAATCACAACATAAAAGTAATAACAGATAAAAATAAAATGTTTATGAACCCTAAAACAGTCATTCCATAAGTTAAAGTAAACGCAGTCAACCAGCTTAATTTTTCAAGGAACTCCTCGACAGAGTAGGAGGAGTGAACCATGAGGAAACTCTTCAGTTTAGACGACAGTGGGATAGACAAACAAAATCACTCAAAAGAGGAAAGGCCGCTGGACCTGATGGGATACCAGTTCGATTTTACGCAGAGTACACGAAGGAACTTGCCCCCCTTCTTGCAGCGGTGTACCTTAGGTCTCTAGGAGAGCGTAGCGTTCCAAAGGATTGGAAAAGGGCACAGGTCATCCCCGTTTCCAAGAAGGGACGTCGAACAGATGTGCAGAACTATAGACCCATATCCCTAACGTCGATCAGTTGCAGAATTTTGGAACACGTATTATGTTCGAGTATAATGACTTTTCTGGAGACTAGAAATCTACCTTGTAGGAATCAGCACGGGTTTCGAAAAAGACGATCGTGTGAAACCCAGCTCGCGCTATTCGTCCACGAGACTCAGAGGGCCATAGACACGGGTTCACAGGTAGATGCCGTGTTTCTTGACTTCCGCAAGACGTTCGATACAGTTCCCCACAGTCGTTTAATGAACAAAGTAAGAGCATACGGACTATCAGACCAATTGTGTGATTGGATTGAAGAGTTCCTAGATAACAGAACGCAGCATGTCATTCTCAATGGAGAGAAGTCTTCCGAAGTAAGAGTGATTTCAGGTGTGCCGCAGGGGAGTGTCATAGGACCGTTGCTATTCACGATATACATAAATGACCTTGTGGATGACATCGAAAATTCACTTAGGCTTTTTGCAGATGATGCTGTGGTGTATCGAGAGGTTGTAACAATGGAAAATTGCACTGAAATGCAGGAGGATCTGCAGCGAATTGACGCATGGTGCAGGGAATGGCAATTGAATCTCAATGTACACAAGTGTAATGTGCTGCGAATACACAGAGAGAAAGATCCCTTATCATTTAGCTACAAAATAGCAGGTCAGCAACTGGATGCAGTTAATTCCATAAATTATCTGGGAGTACGCATTAGGAGTGATTTAAAATGGAATGATCATATAAAGTTGGTCGTCGGTAAAGCAGATGCCGGACTGAGATTCATTGGAAGAATCCTAAGAAAATGCAATCCGAAAACAAAGGAAGTAGGTTACAGTACGCTTGTTCGCCCACTGTTTGAATACTGCTCAGCGGTGTGGGATGCGTACCAGATAGGGTTGATAGAAGAGATAGAGAAGATCCAACGGAGAGCAGCGCGCTTCGTTACAGGATCATTTAGTAATCACGAAAGCGTTACGGAAATGATAGATAAACTCCAGTGGAAGACTCTGCAGGAGAGACGCTCAGTAGCTCGGTACGGGCTTTTGTTAAAGTTTCGAGAACATACCTTCACCCAGGAGTCAAGCAGTATATTGCTCCCTCCTACGTATATCTCGCTAAGAGACCATGAGGATAAAATCAGAGAGATTGGAGCCCACACAGAAGCATACCGACAATCCTTCTTTCCACGAACAATACGAGACTGGAATAGCAGGGAGAACCGATAGAGGTACCCAGGGTACCCTCCGCCACACACCGTCAGGTGGTTTGCGGAGTATGGATGTAGATGCAGATGTAGATGTAGATAGTAAAGCGCGCGGATTACTGCTAAGATTTTTTAATTCGAGTGCTAGCTTACTGCTCACACCTTTCTGCACAAGATTTAAGGAAATCCAATCCAGATGCAGGATACATTTCTGCCAAGTATTAACTGAGTGAAAGCTGCTTATTCTTGGGAATAAGATAACATTGTCAACAAGAAATGACTGTAAGGAATATACGATTGTACTGAGAGGCCAATGTCAAAATGCCCAGACTCGTGAACTGGGGTCGACAAGAGGGTCGTGAACTTTCACCACTTACTGCCCGAACCGCCCGTTTCTGAGTGATAAATATCCTTTTAAAATGGGAAGAGTTGCTCCAGAATACAATACCATACGACATAAGCGAATGAAAATAAGCAAAGTAGACTAATTTTCGTATCGTACGATCACTTATTTCAGATACCGTTCGAATAGTAAAAATGGCAGCATTAAGTCTTTGAATAAGATCCTGAATGTGGGCTTTCCAAGACAGTTTACTATCTATCTGAACACCTAGAAATTTGAACTGTTCAGTTTCACTAATCATATGCCCATTCTGTGAAATTAAAAATTCAGGTTTTGTTGAATTGTGTGTTAGAAACTGTAAAAACGGAGTCTTTCTGTGATTCAGCGTTAGTTTATTTTCTACAACCCTTGAACTAAGGTCATAAACTGCAGTCTTTGAAACCGAGCCAATGTTGCACACAACATGCTTTACCACCAATATTTCAGAAATATTTTAGAGTTACCTGTAATACTAGAGGACATATCATTTATATAAATAAGGAACAGGAGTGGCCCGAACACTGATCCCTGGGACACTCCCTACTTGACCATACCCCACACGTACCCCACATCAGTCACTCTCAACAATGTGAATAATGACCTTTTGCTGTCTGATGCTAAAGTAAGAGGTGAACGAATTGTGAGCTACTCCCCATATTCCGTAATGGTCCAACTTCTGGAGCAATATTTTGTGATCAACACAATCAAACACCTTAGTTAAATCAGAAAATATGCCTAGCGTTCGAAACCTTTTTCTTAACCCACCAGTACCTCCCAAACAAAAGAGAATATCACTTTTAGTTGTTAAGCGACTTCTAAAGCCTAACTGTACATTTGATAGCAAATCGTCTGATATAAAATGATCAATTGTCCTTACACACACAGCCTTTTCAATAACTTTAGCAAACACTGATAGCACAGAAATAGGTCTAAACTGTGCCCTTTCTCCTTTTTATAAAGCGGCTTTACTACTGAGTACTTTAATCGTTCAGGAAAGTGACCATTCCCAAAGGAAAAATTACAGATATGGCTAAATACAGGGCTAATATGTGCAGCACAGTACTTTAATATTCTGCTAGGCACTCCATCACAACCATGAGAGTCCTTGGTCTTCAATTATTTAATTATTGACTCAATATCCCTCTTGTCTGTATCAAAGAGGAGTATTTCAGATTCCCTGTAGAAACTAAATTTTTATTTAATTCACCAGCAATACGCAGAAAATGATTGTTAAATACTGTACATATATCTGATTTTTCAGTAACAGAAATATTTTTGCTACGAATTGACTTTATATCGCCGACCTTGTGCTGGTGACGAGACACTTTCTCCACAAGTGACAATATGGTTTTAATTTTATTCTGTGAATTAGCTATTCTATTTGCATACCACGTACTCTTTGCCTTCCCAATAACGTCTTAAGCACCTTACAATACTGTTTGTAATGGGCTACTGCAGCTTGATTTTGACTGCTTCTAACATTTTGATATAATTCCCTTAGCCTACTATTAAGCCACCCGGGCTGCCTATTACTGCTAGTGCCCCATTTAGAACGTTCTAATGGAAAGAAACTGTCAAAGAGCGTGAGAAATGTGTTAAGGAAAGTATTATATTTATCATCTATGTTATCAGCACTATAAACATCCTGCCACTCTTGTTCCCTGACAGGGTTTAAAAAACTCTCTATTGCTATTGGATTAACTTTCCTACATTGTTTGTAATTGCATGTGACATTTGTTTCAGTACAAAAGCCTTTTAGTGTTAAAATGTGTGCATCACGGTCTGAAAGGCCATTCACCGTTTTACTAACAGAATGCCCATCTAGTAATGAAAAATGAATAAAAATATTGTCTATGGCTTTGTTATTGCTCCCCTGCATCCTAGTTGGAAAAACACAGTCTACATCAGATCATATGAATTTAGAAATCTACCAACATCATTTTTCTTGCACCGTCACACAAAATTCATATTGAAGTCACCACATATAACTAATTTCTGGGACTTCCTACAAAGCGAATCAAGAGCTCTCTCTAGCTTGAGCGGAAATGCTCTGAAGTCATAGTTAGAGGACCTATAAACAACAACAATTAGAAGTTTAGTTTCAGTAAATTCTACTGCCCCTGCACAACATTCAAATATCTGTTCAGTTCAGTGTCGTGATAGGTCTATGTAGTCAAATGGAATACAGCTTTTTACATACATAGCCACTCCCTCACCACGCAAGGAACTCCTTGCAAAACAGCCAGCTAATCTGTATTCTCGTAAAGGAAGCCTCTGAATTGTCAAAATATTCATGTGGTGCTCCAACTTACCAATAATTTCAGAGTGAACATCTAGAAGCAGTTCACTAACTGTAAATCTAATACCTCTTATAATTTGATGCAATATGCTAATTCCTTCTCTACTTGGAAACATGACATCCTCTGAAGGTGAGCCCTTAGTTGGAGGGACTTCCTGTAAACAGGTATACCTATCAGCTGATTTCAGTTTAAAAAAGGTGCACCTCCAACATCAACTACTACAGGAGTTTTTCCATGATTGATCCCACCACCACCCACTACACTGTCACCTACAAGCTTTGCCAGCCTCCCCTTCCCATACCAATTGAGCTGCAGGCCATGCCAAGTGAAACCTGATCTGCTGATAGACCCAACTGGCACCACTGATCTATGCCCTCTGCCATCAGCGCCCTCCACAGCCCCATGTTAACGCGCCTAACAGCCGCATTAAGATAAGGCCGATCATGACGCTGGAACAGTTGCACAGAAATGCATGTTAGTGACGCCAGTTTGAGTAGCTATTCTCTTGACTGGTATGCCTTTGGCGCTTAATGTACCAGATGTATCCGTCGTGGAAGTATGTTTGTTTAAGCAAATGGCTCCTTAAAAGAATGAAAATTACGAGTTATAAAACAAAAAAATCACGAGAAACATTTTGCATTTTACAACTAAAAGTATCTATATTTTCAGTATTTCAAATAAAATATAAAATCATTTTTGAAAACAGTATTTCGAATGCAAAATAAAAATAGGTATTTTTCATTTCGTAGCTGCATTTCAGATACGTGTATTTCACATAATTCACTTCTCTGGACGCCGCACGGATGAAATTAGACATTCATGTGGGACTTCACTATTGCGGACGTCTCAAGCTCATCATCGGGGCTGATGGGTTAGCACAGGACCGCCCGCTACTGCGCGTGGCGAACGGGCGATTGGTTGACGCCGTAAGCGGCCTGGCGACACGTGTCTACCGGTACCCAGCCAAGGTTTGCAGGCGGATGCTGGGGAGTACACACGACTACTACAACAGTTCCCGGCCTTCATGCAACCTCCAGGGACAAGAAATAGCAAAGTCATGTTCATCACATCAAGACTATGGATGGCCCACCGGTTTCCCGTCGACCACGACGTTTGGCTCCAGATCGTCATACAGAGAGAGGGAATCATGTGACCATCCAGCCCTCCATGGTGCTCCTCTTCACATCCTGCGCCAAATAAAACATTGCACGGCGTTCGTATTGAGTTTACCGTGCCATAAATACCCAGACATGCAGGATTGGTACCCAATTACTCTACTGCAAGGTTACAGCTGTGCATTATGTGGCGTGACAATTTTTAGTGTGCTGGATTGGGAATACTCTTACATGCATATAACCGTAGCAGAGGAAGACGTTGCGAAGACAGCAATCATTACCCCATCTGGCTTATTCGAGAACCTGTATGTGACGTTCGGGTTGCAAAATGCGAATCAGACTTGGCAGCGGTTTACAGGTGTGGTACTGCAAGGACTGTCCTTCTGTTTCACATACTTAGACGATATCCTCGTGATCTTGTCAACTGCAGAACAACATGAACAGCACTTGATGCAAGTCTTGGTACCGCCAAATAAATACAGCTTAGTGCTAAACACAGTCTAGGGTGTTTTCGGACAGCCACAGATCTATTTTTTAGCACACCGAACATCATTCGAAAGCTCACTTCCTCAACCTGAAAAAGTGGAAGCCGCCTTCTAGATCGCACTTTCACGAAACGTTCCGGTGTTTTCAGAATGATTAACTTCTGGAATCTCCAGCAAAATTACAAGGACCTCTTACCGTAATACTCATCGGCCAAAAATCAAGAGGACTTCGCCAGCCCACTGGACTGGCGATATGCTTTAGGCTTTTGTAGTGGTAAAGCGCAACATAGCAGATACAGCATTCCTTATGCGCCCTGAGCTAGAAGTATCCCTCGCACAGGTAGGTGACAAGTCTCTGGGCTGTTCAGCAACAATTCCATGAGGGCACGTGGCAAACTTTGGTTTTCTGCTCCCCTGACCTGTCAGTATCTCAGGAGAAGCGGCGAGTGTACGATTGGGAACTCCTCGCAATATATGTGATAAACGTTTCTGTCCATAACTGGAAAGCAAGGGAAAGCACGGACATCAGACACGTATCATATCTGGTGTTGACAATGTGGTTTGTCTCACAGTTATGGCATTTCAGACTGCTCCAGCAACATAGATTTCACCCGTCGCGCTGAGGCACAGAAATCTGATCGAGAGCTTCTACGCTACCTCAGCGATCCGCCGACAATGTTGAAGGTGAGATTAGTTGATGTTTCCGGTGCCGACGCAAAACTATACTGCGACCTCTCGGCGGTAAACTGGACCATTCCTACCGGTAGCGTTTGGAAGCCCACCTTTGACAACCTGCACAACATAACTCATATAGGAGTCAGATCAGCAGTTCGTATGCTCTCTCACCGATTCGTGTAGCTGTGGGCTGAAAAAGACCGTCCGGAATCGACCCGCACGTGTGTCAAACGCTAATGGAGCAAAATCAGTCGTCATGTACGCACAACAGCTGGGACCTCTCCAGCCACTAATGCGCAATTTACACAGCTTCACGTGGTTGCTGTGGGACCATTAACGTCTTCAAATGGACAACAATACCTCCTTACATGACGGATCGTTTCACACGCTGGTGGGAAAGAACACTGGTGGATAACATTTGCAGAGACTCTTGCGTCCGCCTTCACAGCAAGTTGGATTTCTCGTTTTGGTTCACCGCTGCAGATATCGACAGATCGCGGACGGCAAACATAATCGGAATTTTTCTGACAATTAGCATAGTTCTCCAGGACAGTGCATTACAAACTACCAGTTACGACTTGGCCAGCAACCTTATGACTGGGGGCTGGCAGCGCTCGCTCTAAGCGGAAACGACGAGTCAGAATTCAGATTGGACGTCAGTACTACCAATGACATTGCTGGGCCTCCGGTTGACAAATAAGCTTACTTAGACGCTTCTTCTGCAGGACCTACTTTTGGCGAAACCTTGCGCCTACCTGCAGATTTTGTAGAAGCACAGTCGTGGAGTCCCGATACCAGCGATTTCGTACTTCGACTGAGAGAACAAGTCGCCCAACTTCACCAAACTTCAAGGCATGGCACTGCTACCACCTACGTGCATGAAGACCTAGAGACAAGCACCTACACCACGCTCTGCACAGCTAGAATCTGACCTTTACTGCAACCATCGTTCACTGGCCTCCACAAGGTGTTGCAGCGAGGGGCTTACACCACAGAGACACTGGTGAATGGTAACTTTCCTACAGTCTCCATAGACAGAGTAAAACCAATGAACGTTCAATACGAAGAGCGACTACCTGAGTCCAGCAATCGAACCTGTTTGTAACCAGCATCAACACTGTCACCACCCGTCACAAACGGCCGTTAACAGGCACAACAAGAGCTGGATGGCGAGTACACTTCCTGGCACACTAACTGGACAGAGCACCGCTCCCCCCCTCCCCCACCGAGGAGGCTCATATAGCGATCGAGCCGCAGTTCCCTCTCAGTGCAGTGTACTGCAAACGTCGTCTGTGTGTGTGTGTGTGTTTGTTTGTTTGTTCATTACTGTTACTTTGCAACTTTCCGCTCCAGCCGCAAGCGGCATTGATATCGATAGTGAATTACTCTGAGCCATTATGGAGTTTCTAATTTGAGATACGTATTTTGTTGTGTATTCTTTCCTAACTACCACTTTATAATTTCTAGTCGAAGTATATGTTTCGCCTTGATTAGATTGCATATTTCCAAGGTCTTTGTTGTATTTTCTGTCAAGAAATTATAGCCCATAAGGAACAAAACGAGCCGGCCGATGTGACCGAGTGGTTCTAGGCGCTACAGTCTGGAACCGCGTGACCGCTCCGGTCGCAGGTTCGAATCCTGCCTCGGGCATGAATGTGTGTGATATCCTTAGGTTAGTTAGGTTTAAGTAGTTCTAAGATCTAGGGGACTGATGACCTCAGAAGTTAAGTCCCATAGTGCTCAGAGCCATTTTTGAAGAAAACGAAAAGACAGTTCACACCCTCGAATATCCAGTTCCACGCACCTCAGGCTAGGTGACAGATCTGTCGACGACAATCAACTCAGTACGACCACAGGGGGTTTGGGGCTCGGTGACACGAGTAGTCTTTGTGACAGGGATAATTGGTGGCCCACAGCCAGCAATCTACCATCCTGAGTGCTTAATGAGGTTAGAATAGCGACAACAGTGGAATAATCATGACTTGGAGGTGGAATTTTGTTTGTTATTATGTCATGGCATTTATTGTTTTGTTCTGCCTCGTGAAATTCCCGATGCCAATATGATGTTATACAGGCTATAAAACCACAGCTTAATTTCAGTTCAAATGGTTCAAATGGCTCTGAGCACTATGGGACTTAACAGCTGAGGTCGCCAGTTCCCTAGAACTTAGAACTACTTAAACCTAACTAACCTAAGGACATCACACACATCCATGCCTGATGCAGGAATCGAACCTGCGACAGTAGCGGTCGCGCGGTTCCAGACTGAAGCGCCTACAACCGCTCGGCCACCCCGGCCGGCCTTAATTTCGGATGGAGCAATGTTCCGGCACCTCAGAGGGAATTTTAATTGACCTGACTGAAATAAGTCGGCACCAGAGATTTAAAATAATACATAGGTGTTAAATCTCAATGTAAGTACAATTTGCCGCCAGAAGTTGTGATCACCACATATGGGCAACCTTCGAGGCGACTGTTTTTTTCTTACGACTGCCATCAGCTTTAGAGATCTGCACTATTACAAAGAAAATTCGAGCGCCGTTTCGAAGTTGTCACCATTTACATATCGCCTTTTGTTTACGACTGCCAGCACCCTCAGCGATTTAGTGAAATGGCAACGTCTCGTGTCAAGGAGAGATCATGAGCGCCTGGATAATGGGCTTCCACGGAATCTGGTTTCTTCTGCGTCGTAATGTATGCCATAGCTGTTGCTCAAGTGTGCGCACGGCATGTACGTGACTAAAAGTTGGCAACCTTCCGGGCCGATACGTAAACATCCTTCTCGTCATAGGCGTTCGTTTGCAAGGAGGAAGGGGGGAGGGAGAGCGTCCACTCTCCCCCCCCCCCTTCCATTGGAATGTGGAGTACAGAGCTTTTATTCATTACAGTATTTTCATACAGTTTCAGAAGTGATTTCCAGTGATTGGCAATAAGACAATACCCTATGGCAGTTACCATCCTCTCATTAGAAAGAATTACTCTGTTATGTAGCACGGGCCTCATTCGTTTGCATTCCGTGCTCCATTTCATAATAATAAACACACTGCTGTATTGCGGCTCAAGCGATCGCGGAGAAAAAGCCGCACTCGAGTGCCGTGCCGACTTCTTTTATGGGCTTCTTCTAAGAATGATTGTCAACTTGCCTATGAGGCATACTCCAACTCTTCTGTAATCAAATTCCCCGTAGCAGTCTCCGTCACAGCTCTTCTTGGAGCATTGTTTAGAATGATGACTTTCACAACGCTGTTGTCTTCATTTCGAGAACACATCCAAGAGTGCGTTTCAACATTTTTTTAAAAATTTTATGGTTCTCAGATCGTGACCATACAGTCGTATCAACACTGGAAGGTTGTTTTGACAATTCAAAGTGTACAGTAGTTTAGGTTGTACCCAGGTACGAAGTTAAATAAACATAACGAACGGTAGATTCTGACATAAACAAATTTTACACCAACAGTATACTAGAACAAGTAAACAACACGAAGGCGGAACACAGGATAGACAGATATGGTTCGCTATAAAATCCTGTTGGTAACACAATAAGAAATGACAAATCGCCTTTGGTAAAAATTGTGGATATTACGAATTTCACCATTTCATAGTGCTGGAAAGGAGTGTAGCCAGCTTAAGGAAGCTTGGTGAGTTAGTTCAGTGTGTAAAGTTTATTTAACAACGTAGGAATGCTACTGCCAGGTTTGGACATTCACACTCGAAATGAGGCTAATCCCATGGACTTCAGTAGGCGAAAGCCGGAAACAATGATCATTCATATTGTTCAGGGCTGACGTGGCCTGACAAGAGTTCAGCGATTTCTGTTTTACATAACAAACAATTCATCACACGCCATAAGCTGAACTTGTTTCTAAATAATTCGGACTTAGAGGAGAAGGGTGTATACCTTTAGCACTGGAAGATAGCAGAGCCATCAGCTTTACGTTACCTGGAAAGTTCTTCTGCAGTCTTTTCTCTTTTGTAGAAACGTTCATGCCCACTACATATTTTGCGATATTCTCGATCCGGATCCGTGGGACGAGGGCTGTATAGGTAGATACCAATATTGTAAGTTGTGCTTCAGAGGAGTCCTCAAATCAAAATACTGATTAGGTTCGCTGTGCAATCTTTTAGACTTAGCTCACGTATGGGTGTGTACTTAATGGGTACCAGTATTTCCCTTATCAACACTACTCACAAGAAATTGAGTGTGCTGTGACATATGTAATCGACAATTTACAGCTCGGCAAAACTAGGTGGTTCCCCACGCGAAGCGGCTCAAAATTTTTATACTACTGACATCTTGTCTAAAGCAACACTTTCATATGATTTTTGCTCTATGAGATCACAAGTACACAAATCTATCAGTTACTGATAAACATACAGAGATTTTCGCTGCTATGAAAAAGGCTGTATTAATTGCTCTTGCTTTGCTGCTATTACATGCGCAATTCAATGATCTTTCAGTGCTCTAGGAAGAGTAAAACTGTCGTTGTATTGTACAAAGAGTGAAAACACGTAATGGGATTTGGACATGCATGTGTTCACAGAAGAAAAGTAATTGAAAAATCTGATTTTACTAATTTATTTACAAATTTGGACAACAGCCTTAGTGATTGTTATTTGCCTGCAAACAAGATCAGGTGTAACAATTTCTAATATTTTAAACATGGTTGCACCTCAGCTACACGCACGTGGCATCTTAATAGGGCTGAAAAGTAACAATCATTCACTTGCAGAATTAAAGATGAATTAACCATGCGACACGGTTTCAATAAATATTAATTTGTGTTCTTCAGAAGAAAAATTGATCTATTGATCAGATTATTACAAAATAATTTGATATGTCAAAAAGCGAGTTTGATTGCTTCTATCTTTAACATTTGCAGCTACTTCATAGTAATTTGTTCAGCAGGCCCATTTTCCTGCTGCTGAAGACAAATTTATATTTGTCGAAGCCACGGTGTAGCCGGTTGGCATTATTTCCCAATCCTATTAGTTTTATACATCTAATGTATATTCTTTTCAAGTGGCGTTATTCATTGTTACTCAGTGAACAAAAGACAAATGGCATCTAAATCATTTACTAAATATCTAGGCACTACAGTCTGGAACCGAGCGACCGCTACGGTCGCAGGTTCGAATCCTGCCTCGGGCATGGATGTGTGTGATGTCCTTAGGTTACCAGAATGAGATTTTCACTTTGCAGCGGAGTGTGCGCTGATATGAAACTTCCTGGCAGATTAAAACTGTGTGCCCGACCGACACTCGAACTCGGGACCTTTGCCTTTCGCGGGCAAGTGCTCTACCAACCTTATGGTAGAGCACTTGCCCGCGAAAGGCAAAGGTCCCGAGTTCGAGTCTCGGTCGGGCACACAGTTTTAATCTGCCAGGAAGTTTAGTCCTTAGGTTAGTTAGGTTTAGTTAGTTCTAAGTTCTAGGTGACTGATGGCCTCAGAAGTTTAGTCGCATAGTGCTCAGAGCCATTTGAGCCACTAAACATCTAACTTCTGGTCTCATGTCACACTGTGTTTTGTTTTTCCCAGCTTCTCGAGACGTCGGAACTGTGAGAGAGGACAAGTTACTCTCTCACGTATTTTTCGTACACGGGAAATTATTAAAGATTTAATTACAACCTTATGCATCTTGAGCGAGACTCTGGAAAGTTAACGGACTGAGCAGACATTTATGGACCTGGTAGGCCTTAAAAGCATGAGGTATTTTTATGGTTCTTAGTTCGTAGAAACGGCATGTGGCATGTTGAAAGCAATTCGGAGCGAACCCATCCCACAGTAAATCTTTCTGGACAGGCCCACAGCCGTACAGGGCAGACAGAGCAGCCCCTAGTTGAGACAGGTCTCCAGCAGGACAATGCTGCTATACCAGCATTGACGCCAGTCGAAGGCTGGGGGCGATGGACTAAAGGAACACGTCTACACAGTGAAGTCGTAAACCAGGCATTGTGTGCAGAGCCACACATAATAAAAATTCACAAATTTTTCTGTTCACTGACACTACAAATGTGCCTGTGACTCACTTCCATCGGCCGCCTAGGTTGTATAAGAAGCTCCGGCGTCTGAGAAACGTTTAGAGACAGAATGTTCTCATAGCTAAGACTAACATACTCCAAGGCACAGGTGGTTTAGATAAAGAATTTTAAGATTGTACCTGTTCGCTTGTTGTGGCAGAAAGCGACGCGACTTCAGAGAAAAGCATCTTCTCCCTCAGCGAAAACTTAAAAAAGTCAGTAATTGGCGGTTTCTTTTTTTTCCAGTGACTCAGGTTTCTTAACTCTTGTGCTGGTTCGACATGAGTTTGTGCTGTGATTGGCTCAAGATGGGGTGAAGGCAGTGTCGTTCATGCACTTTGAGGAAAACCGGAACTTTTTATCTGGAGAGGTGCGTGTCACTCGGGTTCTGGACTTCGGTCTGTAAGCATCTTCTGGTCTAAACTCTGGCATATGTGGTTGGTACTTGGGACCTGTCCTGAGACTGACTTCATTTGGGAGTAGTTAGACTGCGGAGGTGCTGGTGAAGTTCTTACTGTACCGACAGTGCGAGTTCAAACGTCTCGGACTACTCGTTTGCCGAGGACACACTTATTCGTCTTCGGTTTATCAGTCTTGACGTTTGGTATCCTTGTGCGCTCTGTCGTATAAGTAAGCCAAATTGGTCCTTGGTACGACCAGCGAGCAGGTGTGTCACACACTGAAATCTGCCGCGATTTCAGGGCTCTGGTAGAGAGTAAATTGTGATCCGTCTGCCTGATCGCTAGACCGTGAGATTTTTCATTTCTTTCGTGGCAGCGTTCGATTCACAGGTGCTGCCTCCATGTCTCGCGACCGCCGCGCACTTCTCGCCAGCTGCAGTTTATATAGCCACAAGAAGCAAACAGGCTAATGTACGGCTGCTCCAGCCTTGTCAGCGCGTACAGATCTCAACTGCCACTTGCTCTCAGCTGCACCTATCTAAACTTCAGTAGATTTGATCAGTCAGAGTCTGCTCAGCGCCAGATCAATTCAGATTGCGTTATCCACTTATTAAGGCCAGAGTACTTGACTCACTTCTGCCACCCAGGATCCTTGTCCTTTGTTCTCTTAACCCAACTGTTAGCTGCTTACTGTATTCAATCAATAACTATAATTTATGTCTGTTTTTCTTTAAAAAAATAGATGTTGTTAGTAAATTTTACTACGAGGCGTGTTTTTTAAGTAAGTACCGTTTTGAAATTAAAAAAAGACGTGCGAAGATATCTCAGTAATTTTATTTTTACATGAAAGCCTGTACCTTAATCTACACACTGACACCATTACAATCTGATTCTTCCTTGTTTACGTTGTGTAGTGAGTGTTTAAGATGCCTCCAATAATAGCGAGTCCCGCCGACTGTGAAGTACGGGCTGTTATAAGATTTCTTAGTGCTAAAAGCCTAAAAGCGATCGACATTCATCGTGAAATCTGTGCAGTTTACGGAGAAAACATTATGAGTGATGGAATGGTAAAAAAGTGGGTGAGAGCATTTAAAGATGGACGCACAAATGTGCATGGTGAACAACGGAGTAATCGTCCTTCGGTCGTTATGTAAGTTTGGTGGAGGAAGTGGACAATAAGGTGAGAGAAAACAGACGCTCTACGATTTCTTCCTTGCGGGATGACTTTCCTAATGATTCTCGTAGTGTTTTGTATGGCATTGTGATCGAGCACTTGAATTACCGAAAATTGTGGTGGGTACCGAAAAAGTTGGCGGATGTGGAAAAAACCAAACGTTTAGACAGTGCATTGACTTTCCTTGAGCGGTACCACAACGATGGTGATGATTTTTTCAGCCAAACTGTTACGGGCGATGAAACATGGGTGGCCTGCGTCACTCCAGAATCAAAGCAACAGTCCATGGAAGTTGAGCAAGGGTATCGTTTTGCTGCAAGACAATGAACGTCTGCATGTGGCGAATCAGACCAAAGAACTCAACACATCTTTTCGATGGGAAACTCTAGGTCATCCTCCGTACAGCCCCGAACTTACGCTCAGTGACCACCATCTGTTCCTCCACTTGAAGAAACACCTGGGCGGTCAGCATGTTCAAGACGATGACGAAGTCAAAACAGTGGGGATGCAGTGGTTAACAAGTCAAGCGGCAGACTTCTATGAGGAGGGCATTCAAAAATCATGTAGAAAAGTAGATTAAGGTACAGGCTTTCACGTAAAAATAAAATTATTTAGATATCTTATCACGTCTTTTTTTTTAAATTTCAAAACGGTACTTACATAAAAAACACGCCTCGTACATTCTCAATCATTATACTGACAGCACCACGGGTAAATCTTCATTGTGTTGTCCCATGCCTGGGTAACTGTCAACTGTACGTGATCCCGATGGGCCAGGAATATCTTCACCGTCATTCATCGATAAATGCTTTCTTTATTAATACTGGTAAAACTTTCAGTAAGAAGCTACAATACAACTGGCTGAACGTTGCGTCTGGCAGCAGCTGAAAACATGACTTCGTAGCCACGAAGACTATCAACTTGTGTTGATGCACATAGAGCAGAACTAGGAAGCAAGTTGAGACTGCTGCAGGTACAGACAATGTAGCACCTGTTGTTTATATTAAGTCTTGTGGTATTATTGCTTCCAAGGAAGAAATTATGTTTTGGAAACTTGAATTTCAAAACGGTGTTTGCTAGAATATGACCTCATTGCAAGTTTTATCACAAGTTTGTATGACTTGGCTGGAGGGAGTGCTTTTATTGTTGAAGAGGTGCGTTCTGGCATTCAAAATTTTGAAAATGTAGGACTGCAATTAGATCAAGAGCCATAATAATTCGAGGCGATTTGGAACTTTTGCCACAGACAATCAGAACTGCCACCACTTTCTGCACAATTACAGTTTAGTATTCTACATATATGCAAGAACCAATAATTTTCTAAACCTTCAAATAATAAGTGATTTGTCTTCACTTTGTGTAGTGAACACTGATTTTTCCCCAGTCTGGACATGTTCCTCGTCCAGTTGCTGAAATATTCCGTGTATCTCCGATTTTAATGAACTACAGAACCAATACTTACATGGAGTAGTAGTTTCCTAAAGTGGTTAGTCAGTCTTTTGGGTGAAATCCTCCACGTGGTATCAAAGTGGCTAAGTTGATGTACAACAAAAGAGTAAGTTTTTGAAACTGCTTAATTGAAGTGATCAATTTCAACTACTATCATAAATACTGCACACTACTTTGCATATTGGAATAGTGGTTACGGAACTTAAGTATGAGCTACATCTGTTGAATGGCCTACACATTTCTTATTTACGTTTTACGTTTGTAAGAGGGATTTTTTCTGTATCTTTGTGTTTATGTGTATACTGTTACTTTGTCTTGTTAGAAGTGTTCACTTAAAATCCAGTTAGTAGACAAAACAGAGTCTAGGACCCCCTTTGTCAAATTTATAGTTTAATAACTCTACAGTGAAAGTGTATATAAAGTTCAGCAATTACTCTACATACTTTTGTGCACATAAAGTTTTAACTAGCATTAACTGAATAGAACAATAGACAGATTCATGGTTTCCATACATTACCCATGTTGTGGATTGGCAAGACAGCCAACCCACTATGAGAGGAAGCCGAAAGGCACGCGTTTTAGCTCACGCAGGCTGGCGTGAGGTCTGGAACAGGTCAAGGAAATGAAACTAGCAAAAAACGTACGTAGCTGCTGGAATACTTAACTTTAATCCATAATTGGCGAACATCACTCTTGACGGTACATGTTTTACAGCATCAATAGTAACTGGTAATGGCGCCTTGATAGGTCGTAGCAAATGACGTAGCTGAAGGCTACGCTAACTATCGTCTCGGCAAATGAGAGCGTATTTTGTCAGTGAACCATCGCTAGCAAAGTCGGCTGTACAACTGGGGCGAGTGCTAGGAAGTGTCTCTAGACCTGCTGTGTGGCGGCGCTCGGTCTGCAATCACTGACAGTGGCGACACGCGGGTCCGACGTATACTAACGGACCGCGGCCGATTTAAAGGCTACCACCTAGCAAGTGTGGTGTCTGGCGGTGACACGACATTCCTCCCCCGCAAATCGGCGGACGGTTGTGGCATAAGGCTTCCGCCCGCCAGGGGAAGGACCCTATGTTGACGTATGCGACGAGGTGGGGAGCCTAGCAACAGGCGAGGCTGTGCCACCCGCACCCTGCCATTCGGACCGAGGGGAGCTAGGAAACGCCTGAAAACCTGCTCCAGGGTGCACGTCAACATGCGGTGTATGCGCCTGTAGAGAGACAGGAGGGGCCGAAGGGTCGACCTCCATCGGGCCGGGGCACCCGACGGGCGAAGACGACATATGGTCCGGAGGGGGCAAGCGTTCCATGTCGGAGGACAACTGGTCACGGGAAACGATCGGCGGCGCGTGACCCAGGGAGGCGCCCGGCGGTTGCAGCGACGCGTCCACTGCAGGCGTCGCCGGCGGGAGAACAGGCTGCGGCGGCGGCGGCGGCGGCGGCGGCGGCGCGTCGCCATGGGGCAAAATGGAAGGCAGCGTCGGTAACACCTGGGGCTGAGGCGAGCCAGTAGATGGGTCCCCAGGGTGCTGACCGGACGGCACCGTCGCTGAAAGCAGATGGGGAGCGGCAGATCCCGTGCGACGACAGAGGCGCAGCTGATTGAGATGCTGACGCACCTCACCAGAGGCCCCCAAAACCAGATACATAGAGCGGCCGAGACAGCGAAGAATGCGCCCTGCGAGCCAACGACGTGAACCTCGATAGTTGCGGTAGTAGACAACGTCCCCTGGGGCAAAAGCAGGTGTCTGCCGCCGCACAGGAACCTGATGCGGCGGATGTAGCAAAGACATCAAGGTTCGATGAGGGCGACCGTGGAGCAACTCAGCCGGCGAGCGACCATCTCGGGGCTGAGAGCGATACGAGGACAAAAAGAGCAATAACGCGTCCTCCCGAGAATGAGACTCTTTCAGCTTCAACATCTGTGACTTGAAAGTCCTGACCAAACTTTCAGCGGCACCGTTTGACTGTGGCGAAAACGGCGCGGACGTCAGATGTTGAATACCATTGGCTTTGCAGAATGACTGAAATTCTGCGGACATGAATTGTGGGCCATTGTCGGAAACAATAGTCCGTGGAAGACCTTCAATACAAAAGATAGCAGATAACGCTTGGATGGTGGCAGATGACGTCATGGAAGACATCCAGCGACAAAAGAAAAATTACTGAATGAATCTACCACAACGAACCATCGAGCATTCCAGAATGGACCAGCAAAATCGATGTGTAATCGTTGCCAAGGAGAAGTGGCTTTTGGCCATGCAAAGAATTTCCGCGGTGGTGCTGATTGTTGTTCGGCACACACC
The DNA here is from genome assembly GCF_021461385.2 of Schistocerca piceifrons. Taxonomy (NCBI): domain Eukaryota; kingdom Metazoa; phylum Arthropoda; class Insecta; order Orthoptera; family Acrididae; genus Schistocerca; species Schistocerca piceifrons. Next base: position 382,943,193 of record NC_060143.1, on the reverse strand, counting down.
ATGCAAGAAGAGCACATATTCGTAATCGCGGCATCGATACCGAACCAAGTACAGTGCTGATGAGCAAGTTGTTTCGTTCGCACTATACCCCAATGTCCTTGGTGGAGAAGCCGTAGGACAGAGGACTGTAACGAACGTGGGACCACGACCCTGGACTGATCATTATCTGAACGCAACAGCAAAACACCGCGTCGTACAAAAAGTCTCTCCTTGTGAGCAAAAAATCGGCGAACCAACGGATCCCCGATCCGTGACTTTGACAAGGGCCATTGAGTAGCAACGAAACGCAGAACGGTAGCCAGGACAGGGTCGGCAGCTGTGGCTGTAGCTACACGACGAAAATCAATCGGATACGAGTCGACCATGTCATCGGTTTCCGCATCAATGAACATGCAGGCAAGTTCGGAGGAATCGAATGCTCTATCCTCAGCAACAGGCAAACGGGACAACGCATCGGCGTTTCCGTGCTTAGCAGTGGACCGATACAAGATATCGTAGCGGTACTGCGAGAGGAAAATAGACCAGCGAATGAATTTCTGCGCTGTACGTGGAGGTACAGTGACGACCATACAAGAAATCATGAAACTTTTTAACACCAAATACGAGAGCCAATGCTTCTTTCTCGATCTGTGAATAATATCTTTGTGCAGACGAGAGCAATGTGGATGAAAAGGCAATAGGGCGATCGTGCGAACCATCTTTGTGCGCAAGCACAGCACCGATCCCGAAATCCGATGCATCCACCATCAACAAAATATGCTTCCGGGGATCGAAAGGCGTAAGGCAAGTATTGGAAAGCAACGCCGATTTCAACTGGCGAAAGGCGCGTTCGCATTCCGTCGTCCAGACGAACGGAACACCTTTACGGCGTAAGCAATGAAGCGGAGCTGAAATGGAAGAGGCGTGTCGGATATATGTGTTATAGTAATTTATTTTTCCCAGCACACTCTGTAGCTGCTTCAAATTCTGCGGCGAAGGCAAGTCTTGTATGGCACGGAGGTGCTCTGGACTGGGATGTATGCCTTGGGCATTGAGTACATGTCCCAGATAGGGTAAGTCACGAGCAAAAAACACACATTTGTCCTTCCGCAAGCGAAGACCATTTTGTCGCAAAACCTGAAATAATGTTCTGCTTCCATCTTTCCGGAGATCACAATATCGTCCAGATAGTTTGCTGCAGTAGGGACCGACGCACAAACAGTTTGTAGATATTGCTGAAACAATGCAGGGGCGGATGCACGCCCGAATGGCAGTCGTTTGAATCGATACAAACCAAGATGCGTGTTAACCACCAAAACGCGCTGGGAGTCTTCGTCCACCGGTATTTGCAAGTACGCATCTGCTAGGTCCAACTTCGAAAAATATTTACCCGGGCACAGTTTGTCAAAAAGATCTTCCGGGCGGGGTAAAGGAAAAGTTGCAGTCACTAGTTGTGGATTCACTGTTGCCTTGAAGTCCACACAAAGTCTCAATTTTCCGGAAGGTTTTTGCAAAATTACTAAGGGTGATGCCCAGAGAGAAGCCTGCACACGTTCAATGACACCGTGTGATTCCAAATCGTGTAATGTTTTTGCGACCTCATCACGCAATGCGTGGGGAACATTGCGCGCTCTGAAAAATTTCGGTTGCGCGCTGACTTTCAGTTCCAAATGTGCTTTATAGTTCTTTAACGCAACCAAGGTCCGGTGCAAAAATGTCTGCAAATTCTTCACATAGACGAGAAACACTGTCCGAAGGCACAGTCTGGTTCACTGATAGGACCTGATTGACTATAGACAAGTTAAAAAACTGAAATAAATCGAAACCAAACAAGTTCACTGCAGAAGAAGAACGAAGGACATAAAATGACACAAGTTTTGTTTGTACCTTGTATGTAGCAAGAAGGCTGCACTGTCCTAACACAGGGATAGCTTGTCCTGAATAACGACTTAATGTAACATTTGCGGCACACAACGGAGGTGTGCCCAGCTGCTCGTACGTGTAGTGATTGATCAGGGAAACTGCAGCTCCGGTATCGAGCTGGAACGTTATCACTTTGCCGTTAATGTCCAAATCTACAAAAAGTTTATTGTCCTGCTTACAAGAGCTACTGTCTCGTGCAACGTGAACTGACACTGGTACATAATCACTTGCGACTTGATGTGATTTCCGGCGACGTCGACGCACACTGTTTGTGGGACGAACACAGTCACTGTTAGAGAGAGTGGCACTGGGCGGAGTGGAATGAACTACATGAATTTCCATGGGCGAAGCGTCGCGAGCCTGAGTATCCTTGGTTCGATTCCGATTCTGGCGTGAAGCAAAGGGCCTGGAATGGTTTTGAGCTTCCGATCGGAGCTTTTTCTGGCAAACACTTTGAATATGTGGTGTCACCGCCAGACACCACACTTGCTAGGTGGTAGATTAAATCGGCCGCGGTCCATTTAGTACATGTCGGACCCGCGTGTCGCCACTGTGTAATCGCAGACCTAGCGCCACCACAAGGCAGGTCTCGTGATACGAACAAGCACTCGCCCCAGTTGGACGGACGACCTAGCTAGCGACTAGATGTACGAAGCCTTTCTCTCACATTAGCCGAGAGACAGAATAGCCTTCAGCTAAGTTAATGGCTACGAACTAGCAAGGCGCCATTAGCATTACAGTGATTGTAATTAAAGTCTCCTGTGTATAGTCAAGAGCGATGTACCACAATGATTGATTAAAGATAAGTATTAATCCAGCTACGTACTTTTCTTCATAGCATTAATTACGTAGCCTGTTCCAGTACTTCACGCCCGTCGGCGTGTGTGCACGCGTGCCTTTCCTTCGGCTACCTCCAGTGGCGTAACAGTCTTGTTACGTCACTACAGAATATGTCCTTTATTATTACAAAAAAAGCAAATAGCCTGGCGTGACGGGCAATTCTCACGCTAATGTCTAGTAGCACACTGCGGGTATGATTTCACTGCATTTGCTTGCTGGCGCGGTACACGTGGCTGAGAGTATGGTGGCAGCTGCGCGGACAGGCGCGAGGGATGTTTAGTGTTCCGTGCAGCGCACCCGGTGGGCCGGTTAATGTGACACACGGGTGGCGAAGTTTCAAATGATTCCTGAGCATAGTTAAGTGTGTCCTGCCGATCCAATATGTCCATCACGTGTTCAAGGGAGGGATTAACTAGTTTCAAAATTTGTTCCGTTATACGAACATCAGAAACGTTCTGTGCAACTGCATCACGTACCATAGTATCTGAATAAGGGAGTCCACATTGACACTCAAAAGCACAATCCCTAGTAAGGCCTTGCAAGGTTGCAACCCACTCCTGATTAGTTTGACTTGCTGTACGTTTTGTACGAAAGAAGGTATACCTTTTCGCAACTACATTGACTGATTCTTTGAAATATGCATCTAATGCAGACACAATTTCTTCATAGGACAGAGTTGCTACGTCGCATCGGGGAAATAATTTGACCATCACAAGGTACGTGGTCACTCCAACGGAAGATAATAAGAAAAGCTGCCGCTCGTTACCTTGAATTCTGTAGGCGGCCAGATGGAATCCAAATTGGCGTGACCACTCCGTCCAGATTTCCAATGCAGCATCAGAAGGACGAAAAGTTGGTGCAACTGCGTGTTGTGGCTGCGTGAGCGGTGGAGCGGCGGCTGCTGCATCGTTTTGCAATGCACGTTGACCCTGGACGAGCTGACCAAGGCCATTCAGCAAGGCCTGCGTCTGCTGGTTCTGTAAGCGATAAAATTCGGACAGTACATCTGGAGATTATGGCGAAGCCACTACACAAGTAAATCAGGGCAGTATAATTACGAACGTGAATTGGCCTCATCGCCAAATGTTGTAGATTGACAAGACAGCCAACCCACTATGAAAGGAAGCCGAAAGGCACGCGTTTTAGCTCACGCAGGCTGGCGTGAGATCTGGAACAGGTCAAGGAAATGAGACTAGCAAAAAACGTACGTAGCTGCTGGAATACTTAACTTTAATCCATAATTGGTGAACATCACTCTTGACGGTACATGTTTTACAGCATCAATAGTAACTGGTAATGGCGCCTTGATAGGTCGTAGCAAATGACGTAGCTGAAGGCTATGCTAACTATCGTCTCGGCAAATGAGAGCGTATTTTGTCAGTGAACCATCGCTAGCAAAGTCGGCTGTACAACTGGGGCGAGTGCTAGGAAGTGTCTCTAGACCTGCCGTGTGGCGGCGCTCGGTCTGCAATCACTGACAGTGGCGACACGCGGGTCCGACGTATACTAACGGACCGCGACCTATTTAAAGGCTACCACCTAGCAAGTGTGGTGTCTGGCGGTGATACCACAACCCACATACATCCCAAGAAAACACGGAGCTTTAATCTCATTTAAAATAACAGTTAAAGTAATAGTTTGGTAACTATTTTAAAATGATTCTCTCCCAGTAGGGAAGTAATAGGGCCACTTCACATTCGAATTATCCATACTTCTCCTTTATCAATTATTTGTCTTGATCATAGCAAGCTATTGAAAATGCTAGTATGTTCTGTTGTTTTTGTGTCCGATTTGACAGACTGATTTCTGATTCACATAAAGTTTGATACAACAGTTGTTTATCTTTGATGGCAGTATCTTTACTAGAAAATACTGTTGCCTACTTAAGCTGTCAACCGTATTCATTTCCATGACCATCAATTTATTTTCCAACTATGATACCACAGGTTCGATTCCATTCCATTCAGAATAACTGTTACTTCCTTTCCAATATGTAATCATTCATATGATTCAGTACAGTCCGATTAACTTCCATTAGTACTCGACCATAGTTCAAACTTGTCCAAGGGTAACATAAGAGAGAACCTGCTATTATATTAGAAAGCTATAGTGCTCTACTTGTCATCACATGACAGGACATTCTTTAAATCGAGTACATAACATTTTTTTCCTTATTGTTGTTTCATTCCCCCTCGTCCCATACGGGCGGCGGGAGGGAACTAGTCTATCAGTAGTACACTCAATTCGCTCTTCAGCCAACTGACAAGAAAATCTAAATGAGATGAAAGAATAATAAACAGAAAGATGAGATATTTACAATGAATTTAAAACTTTTTAAATGTGAGAATAAAATTGAAGTTTATATGTATAAGAGGCATGACTTACTCCGCTTTTAGTTAAAAACAATTGTAAAAAAAGATAAAAAATCAGGAACACGGTAAGATTACATTTAAGAACAGTTTAAATCTTCCGTAAGAAATACTACTGCTCCCCCTATCAAAATTCCTGCCAGTTCGTGTACTCAATACTTGTAACATGTTTTTTCTTTTTTTGTTATTACTATTTTTGGTGTGGTATGAATATTAATGTACCCAGCACCAGTCCTCCATCCATATACTACCTCCATTCTGCCCTCCTCAACGACCAACCTTTCCCCTTCAACAACACACTACTTATACTGCAGCAGGTCATTACAGCTTCAGTGACAGTGAGGCTCATCTTTTTAAGGTCAGTGTTCAAAGCACACACACATAATAAGTTTTAACCGTGTTGAGTGTCAAGTGACACGAAATCGTAGGAAGTTTGCTAGGGAAAGCAGTAGCACTTATTACGGGAGTTTTTGAGAGTAGACTGTCGTACATACATTGATCAGCCAGCCGGCCGCTGTGGTCGAGCGGTTCTAGGCGCTTTAGTTCGGAACCACGCAGCTGCTACGGTCGCAGGTTCGAATCCTGCCTCGGGCATGGATGTGTGTGATGTCCTTAGGTTAGTTAGGTTTAAGTAGTTCTAAGTCTAGGGGACTGATGACCTCAGATGTTAAGTCCCATAGTTTTCAGACCCATTTGAATCATTTTTTAACTGATCATCCAGAACGGTATGACCACCTACCTAATAGCCGGTATGTCCACCTCTGGCACAGATAACAGGGCGACGCGTCGTCGTGGAAGCAATGAGGCGTTGGTAGATCTCTGGAGTCAGATGGCATCACATCTGCACACACAAGTTATATAATTGCCGTAAATTCCGGTGAGTGAGGCGATGAGCTCAGATGCCACGTTCAATCACATTCCAGATGTGTTTAATCGGGTTCTGATCTGCCGAGCTGGGACGTCAGCGCATCAACCGGAAAACGCCACTATATTCATCGAACGACTCCATCAGACTCCTCGCTCTGTGATATGGCGTGTTATCTTGTTGAAAAATGCCACTTCCCTCGGGAAACATGATCGTCTAGAAGGGGGTGTGCGTCGTGTACAATCATTTTATGGAACCTTGCATGATCCCCATTGGATCCATGCGTGCCCATGTTAATGTTCCACAGAGGATAATATAGCCGTTCCGCTGTACAGATGTCAAGGAACGAATTCACGCCATACCATCGGCACGATGAAGAAGCTATGGGATTCATCAGACTACACAACGCTCTACCACTGCACAAAAGTAAAGTGACGATGTTCACGTATCCATTTCAGTCGTAGTTACCGCTGGCGTGATGTTAAAATTGGAACATGCATGGGTCGTCGGCAGCGGAGGCCCGTCGCCTTCAGTATTTGGTGCACTGTGTCATCAGATACCCCTGTACTCTGCCCATCATTATAGTCTGATTTTAGTTCCGCCACAGTTCTCTGTCTGTCCTGTTTTACCAACCTGTCCAGTCTACGACATCCGACATCTGTAACCCCGCCCAACCCCACGACGTCTGGAGGTGGTTTCAACTTGGTTTCGCCACGTGTTGAAGTTTCTCACCACACCACTGCTCGAACAGTCGACAAGTCGAACAGCTTCCTAAATGCATGTGCCGCGCCTCCGGGCCATCACAAACTGCCCTCGGTCGATCTCAGATAGATCGCGCTCCTTCCCCCTTCTACACACGGACAGCAGGTGACGCTGCCTTCGCTTGGTCGGGTTTATATCGATGATAGGTGTGTGGTCATATTGTTCTGGGTGATCAGTGCATTTAGTAACAGAATGGATATATGAACAGTAGTATACCGTAACGAGGAGAACGTGGATGACGTACAGAAGTAAGAGCTAGACACAGCAGTTACCGAAATGGACACGCAGATGACGCTACCGTACAACCTTACATAGAATAGGCCTACTACGAATGTTTAAATAATCAGATCCAGATGTTTAATATAAAAAACTGCCCAATAGACGAGTGAAATGAGGAAGCTTACGTGAAAGACAATAAATACATAAATGAATCTGTTAAAATATTGATTCTATCCCTAATAAAAAAAGAACTGATAGAAACATAACAGGTATAATCATATTATGAGGACATGTTACAACTGGATAGAGGCAAACCATTAAATATGAATTACTTATTTAAACTTTTTATTGAACAAATTAAAGCACGGGGTAAAGCACAGAATAATCAACTGGTTAGCATTGCTAGTGGTCTTTATAATTGATTCAAGAGACAAGCTTGCAGCATTGGTAGCTTTTGAGCAAAACAGTAGCCTTGAGAATCAAATGAAAACACAAATTGGTTTCATTAAGATGCAGGGCATTAAAATCGGCCAACAGTCTAACAAAGTAGACAAAAGAGAGGGCGTTTTGAACACTAAGATTGAGGTCAAGAAAGTCGAAACTGACAACATATGCGCCAACGTTGCCACTGTGCAATGTTAGAATAATGATATTAATGCAACGTTCGATTCAGAAATCGAAAAGATCCTGGAATGTGTGGAATCTATAATAAAGATGAATGTAGACAGAAAGGTTTTCCGTTTGAAAATCGCAATTTTTGGTGAATGTAAAGCAGAAATTTTACATTTGAGGAAAACTGTATTTGTCCCGGAAACCCGGCTAGTGTGGCCGAGCGGTTCTAGGCACTTCACTCTGGAACCGCGCGACCGCTACGGTCGCAGGTTCGAATCAAGCCTCGGGCATGGATGTGTGTGATGTCCTTAGGTTAGTTAGGTTTAAGTAGTTCTAAGTTTCTAGGGGACTGGTGACCTCAGAGCCATTTGAACCATTTTTTGACCCGGAAAAGAAAACGAGTAAACATGTAAATAAATGCGAACGGAAATGTAATCAAAACACTTCTCACATTCAAGGTAAAATCTACGATACTGAAAAGAAAATTAGAGACAAATCCAATTACGTGACTCGTTGCATAGTTCGTTACAAACTTTAGGGTGGTGAAGAAAGATATGACCCAGCGAAAAGGCATAATGATTGGCATCCGCTGGATTTCCTGAAAAAACTAGGAAAGATATTTTCCTGAACATTTGACTCATCATGAAAAGATTAGCATAGTTATCAGGGCATTAACATGGGATGTCAAGAGATATGGTCTGAATTTCAACACCTACCAAATGACGCTTCATGGTTTTAAACAAAAGTTTACTGAGGAGTACTGGTCAGAGGAGTCACAAGATATCTCATGGCATGAGTTCATTATGGGTAGAATGTATGACAACAGAGGCAGGAATTATTCTGCGAAACCTGGTTCAGAAAATTAACTCATTTGAGAAATAGGCGATCAGAATCCGAGGTCGTACGGGAACTGTGTAAATAGCGCCCATAAGATTCAAAACGACATGTAGGGAGTAATAACAAATGCTTTTCTTCATTTCTGGAAAGAGTGGAGTACGAATACCATTGAAAGGGAACCGTGATTACTGCCTGGCAAATAACAACCGAAGTAATCACGATGATACTTACCAGAATGACAACGAAAGGTATCATGTCAGTGCAAAGATTAGGAGGTGAGTTAGACAGTGATTTAATTCAGTCACTCGTAGTAGAGGTTTTACAGCACTAAATTACAATGACAACAGTGATGTGGACAACCAAGGACTGCATACGGTGCAAGCCAAACTAAAGCAGATGGATTCCTCAAGGCCCAGGAAACAGCATCGGAATAACCGTTGTTAATTCCGTTTCTAGGGTAGTGACTGCAAAGTGTTACGTGGCGGTGCGGCGTACCAACAGACGCGCACGACGAAGAATCTTGGCAGGCAGGCAAAAGATATGCGTGAGACTGCGGGCTGAACTCTCTTTAGGAACAGACAGAACTCAACGATCAGCTGTCTATGGACAGCAGAGCAGAGCAGTTACGTCACAGTAGAGAGCAATGAACTCACTTCAGTAGTTAATGACGCAATAGCAAAAGAGAATGTGAATACCTTTGTAAGCAAAGAGATAAATGCGAACAACAGTTTAAATAATAGCGAAGTAAAGAATTTTTAAGAAGAATGAGCCGTCAGGAATAACCATTTTGTGTAAACAGATCGACGATCTATATAAGGAATTACAGCAATGTGTGTGGGACGATTTTAGAAAGGGTTATACAGCCCGAAGATCAAGTAGAAATGTAGGGTGAAAAAGAGGCGACGAAATCAGGTGATAGGCAGTGACGTTAATTGTGCCGCGCAAAATAAACATATAAAAAAAGTTTTCCACCACCCCAGTTCCCAAAACTCCTGAAGATACACGTTGACCGCAGATATTGTCTCACAGACACAGTCCCTTTGACCGTTCAGAGATGTCACTAAACCCGCCCACAGATGTAAACAACCATGCATGAGCAGCGCCTATTAGATGGAGGAAGTCCGACAGCCGATAAGTGTCGCATATGCCTACCACCAGGAAGGAGCTACACGGCTCGTGTTGTCTGCAGTTCAACCACGCCTAGAAGTCAACACCGTGATTCGATCGCGTCCGCATTGTTACGTTGTGCCAGGAAGGGCTCACAACAAGGGAAGTGTCCAGACGTCTCGGAGCGAACCAAAGCAAAGTTGTTCGGACATGGAGGAGATACAGAGAGACAGTAACTGTCGATTACATGCCTCGCTCAGGCCGCCCAAGGGCTACTACTGCAGTGGATGACCAATGCCTACGGATTATGGCTCGGAGGAACCCTGACAGAAACGCCACGTTGTTGAATAATGCTTTTCATGCAGCCACAGGACGTCATGATACGACTCAGACTATGCGCAATAGGCTGCATGATGCGCAAATTCACTCCCGAAGTCCATAGCGAGGTCGATCCTCCCAACCACGACACCATGCGGTACAGATGAGCCCAACAACATGCACAGAGGACCGCTAAGGATTGGTATCGCGTTGTCTTCACCGATGAGTGTCGCATATGCCTTCAACCAGACAATCGTCTGAGACGAGTCTGGAGGCAGCCCCGTCAGGCTGAACGCCTTACACACACTGCCCATCGAATGCATCTAGGTGAAGGTTCCCTACTGTTTTGGGGTGGCATTATGTGGAGCCGATGTACGCCGCAGGTAGTCATGGAAGGCGCCGTAACGGCTGTACGATACGTGAATGCCATCCACCGACCGATAGTGCTAACATATCGGCAGTGTATTGGCGAGGCATTCGTCTTCATGGACGACAATTCGCGCCCCCATTGTGCACAAATTGTGTGTGACTTCGTTCCGGATAACGACATCACTCGACAGGAGTGGCCAGCATGTTCTCCATACATGAACCCTATCGAACATGCCTGGGATAGATTGAAAAGGGATGTTTATGGACGACGTTCCCACTAACCACTCTGAGAAATCTACGCCGAATCGCCGTTGAAGAGTGGGGCAATGTGGACCAACAGTGCCTTGATGAACTTATAGACAGTATGCGACGACGAATACAGGCATGGATCAATGCGACATTACGTGCTACTGGGTATTAGAGGTACCGGTGTGTACAGCAATCTGTACCACAACCTCTGAAGGTGTCACTGTTTGGTGATACAACATGCAGTATGTACTTTTCATGAGCAATAAAAAGGTCGGAAATGATGTTTATGTTGATTTCTATGCCAATTTTCAAATGGCTCTGAGCACTATGGGACTTACCTTCTAAGGTCATCAGTCCCCTAAAACTTAGAACTACTTAAACTTATCTAACCTAAGGACGTCACACACATCCATGCCCGAGGAACGATTCGAATCTGCGACCTTAGCAGTCGCACGGTTCCAGAGTGTAGCGCCTAGAACCGCTCGGCCACCCAGGCCGGCGGGACTTAGCATCTGAGGCCATCAGTCCCCTAGAACTTAGAACTACTAAAACCTAACTAACCTAAGGACATCACACAGATCCATGCCCGAGGCAGGATTCGAACCTGCGACCGTAGCAGTCGCGCGGTTCCGGACTGAAGCGCCTAGAACCGCACGTGCATAGGGTCGGCTGCCAATTTTCTGTACGGGTTCCGGAACTCTCGGAACCGAGATGATTCAGAAGTTTTTTTGATGTATGTAAATGCACTGCTTAAAAGTACAGCAAGAAATTAATATAAGGAACCATTCTGTAATAATATGCTTGTCCCGATCAGTTAAAAGTGTATATATGTACTATCTCTTCTGTGTATAAATATTCTATGTATATTTACCCAATATAACAAGAAATTTTCTGTGGCACACGAACAGTTTTCTGTAATAGAGAAGGAATTATTAACGTTGCGAGAAAACCGTGACTCTGAAGACTCAAATAACGATAAAAGGTCAGGTAAAGATTGTATCACACAACGGAGAAAAGCGTTCATATTAGAACAAAATAGTGAACACGAGTGGTCAGATTGAGAAAACATGACGAAGAATAAATTGGCCTGCTAAAATAGATGAATTCAGTTGGAAAAATTGTTATACACCAAAGAATGTATTATTTTCAATGGCAAAAAACCAGAAGCGAATACAGAACCGAAATGAAAGAACTATCGGACGATACCATACGTACAGTATTATCAAACACGAGCCGTAAATTATCTCTGGAACGTTTAGTGTGTCGGCTCTTTCTCGTGCCCGGGCGTTGCCGCGGTACGATTGTCGTGATCGCCTATTTAGGCGAGAGCAGAACGATTCAAAACGAGTTGGCGCAGCAGCGAGACGCGGTGATACGGTGGTTACCGATAGAGGGCAGTGAAGCTGTCATGTCGTCTTTGTTGCAGTTCTGGTCATACGCGGTTGGTGGCGGGCTGCACGAGCCCAGAATTTGCTTTGGTCGAGTACGCCAAGGAACGCTCGTGAGCGGACGACGTGACGTAAGACTTCACGCCAATAGCGGAACTGAGGCGTTGCTACGTCTAGAACACAGTGTTGCTGTGCACAGTCCCGAATACAACCGTCTGCATAATAGCACCGTGCCAAGACATCTGTCTGAAGCTGTCACCTTCAGCTGTGTTAATTCTGGTGGGTAAGCTGTTTTCCCATCCAGGATCGTTTTTGTGCGAGTAACTGTTGGGTGGTCCTTTAAGACTTTCGCGTTGAGCTGTGGTAGCTAAAATGTGCTGTCGCGTCTGTGTGTGGGAGTTCCTCTCCCTGTGGGTGCCGTTATGATGACAAGTACTACTTGCGTCTATTGCGTAATTTACCGGGTCTAACTTACGAAAGCTGTGTAAATTCTTTAAACCGTGCAGAGCTTGAAACCGGGAAGTTTCGCTGGGGCAATACCTATTTATTTAAAGCCCAATGCCGGGCAAGTTCTACAAGCGACTATGGTGAAGTCTGTTGCGTTGTTTGGAGTATGTTGCATTGAATAGCAGCATGTGTAGTCATAATTGTGAGTCAATAGAGTGCTGGTAATGGTTTTTCTTGCAGTACTTCCTACTCAACAGCGTGCGCAAGAAGCTTGATTATGCAATGCCATTTTACTTGTAATTATAAAGGTGTAATTTCATTTTAACTCTATAATGAGCTGTGCTATTACTGCTTTGTGTACTGCTAGAGCATTTCAGTAAGCATCCTACTTAAATCGTTAACGCTGAATGAAAAACGAGCCACGTTCAAATAGTATGTTTGTTGCGTTACAGAAGGAACTTGTTTTCTAAGCCGACTGGGCTGAGCTTCGCGCGTTGCCGCGTGAACAGGGCAGCTAAGTGCTTCTCCGACCGCGGAAGACCGGTAAGTTTGAGCAGTACTGTAACTGATGCATGTATTCTATCTTTAAGAAATTTTTTCTGACTTGAGGCTGCAGCTTGTTAATAATATTCTTTCGTATTTTAAACAATTCAAGATTACAATCCCTCTCGGAGCCGCCAGGCTTCTTAGCCCTCATTCAAATAATTTTGTCTAAAGTATTTACATTGAACATCTGTAAACTCTTTTTCTTAAAACCTTGTTTTTCTTTTTTTAAAAAAATAAAGCTATTTTCCAACTAAGTTTTGTCACAAGAAAAAGCGTAAGTTGCAAGTTAAACAAATTCTTTACATATGTTCTTGAAAGTCACCATTATTGCGTTGCAAGATTTTTCTGAATTTTTTTGACTTTATTTATTATTTGAACAATCATCAAGTTGTAATATCATTGTGTCTCTGTGCTATTGCCAGTGTTGGCTGTTTCGATGCCTCTTAAATAAAGTTTGTTGTTGACAATCCTGTATGGACTTGGACCTTGTGGTGTCACCGCCAGACACCACACTTGCTAGGTGGTAGCTTTAAATCGGCCGCGGTCCATTAGTACATGTCGGACCCGCGTGTCGCCCCTGTGTGATCGCAGACCGAGCGCCACCACAAGGCAGGTCTCGAGAGACTGACTAGCACTCGCCCCAGTTGTACGGACGACTTTACTAGCGACTACACTGACGAAGCCTCGCTCCTTTGCCGAGCAGATAGTTAGAATAGCCTTCAGCTAAGTCAATGGCTACGACCTAGCAAGGCGCCATTAGTAACATTGCATGTATCTAAAGAGTCTCACTTATATTGTCAATAGCGATGTACCATGGATGGATTAAAGTTAAGTATTCCAGAAGCTACGTACTTTTCTTTATAGCATTCATTACGTATCCTGTTACAGACCTACCCCTTGCCTGCGTGAACTAAACGCGTGCCTTTCGGCTACTTCCGTGGCGTGGCTGTCTTGCTACGCCACAACAACCCCCGCAACCTTCGGGCAGCCATGCCTGTGGTTTGCAAGGCTCCCCGTGCTAGTGAAACAATGCTGTGAGCAATACCAAACTTCTGGACTACATTCGGCACACTTCCAGTTTCGCGATGATCCTTCCCCGGGTGAAATCATCCAAATGTCTCCGAGCTGTGTTGTAATGAAGACCACCATCTCATTGCACCGTAACTGCCGCTAGAAGGTTCTGCATTGTGTCATGACACTGTAATAGCCACTAGAGGACTTCGATTTCTATCATGACGCTGTGTAACTGAGAAATAAAGTGCTGTAATCGAGTTTCAAATTCGAAGAGTTTGTCCCACCATTGAACACGACAGACAGGACCATATTTGATATGTATATCAATAGATTAGAGGCATTATTTATCAGAGTCATTTTGAAAACATTTTAGGTTTGAAAATCTATAAATGCAATATTAGCAAATTTATATAGGTCTTAAACTTTGAAATCAACAGATTCTCATTTAGAAACATAAAAAAATGTATAACTGACTAAAAATTCAACCGTTATTCGAAGTGTTAAACTTTAATCATGTGATAATGAAAAATCAGATTAAATGATTAATAGTAATACTTGACTTTTCTTTAACAGGTTTCCATCTTAAAATTATTAAAGACAAGGTTTATTCCGTTTATTCTTATCGACGAAAATCACCCCACAATAATAATTTACGTGATACATAAAAGCTACTGAATCGAGTCATCAATAACCACAGGACAACCCAAAACACAACGGTCCTGCCCCACGCACCACCTTAACAGTACGGCACTACGCGCTATGCTCTCTGTATGGCGAAGCGTCATCAGTCAAACGATATATTTCCAGCAGAGTGGAACTTACATAGCTTAACACTCCTTAAGATAGCTTCATTCTAATGCTGGATATCTTTAAGTACCACTTATCCTAGATAACTAGTCAGTATGCTAGCCTAAGAGTGCGTGGTTCTGCACATTAACTTCGAAACAGGGGCAGCACAAAAAATTTCTCATACTAGTACTTGTAATTTAATTAAGTACAACACTGGCAAACAGTATAATACAGAAGCAACGAATGCGCTTTATCACAAAATGCATTGTCATCAGATCTTTGCTCACTGTGGCAAACTACAGATACACTTCCTGTTATATTCCAACGTAACACGCATGTCGTGTAAGAGTTTCGCAGGCACTGCCGCTAACGGCCCGCAACCCTCTGCTTTCATTGCGTGTGTGGCGCGAGATAAACAGTTCAGAACAAGAATCACAAAAACGCCCTTCCAACATGTAATTATGTTTCGCAACATACATCACTGTAAGACACAACAATGAGCACAGACTGGGAGAGAATACACGATCCATGGCTTGCTATTAACCTCTAGCCAGACAAACAGAGTAACAGCAGTGCCAAGTGACAACAGTGGAACAACTGGCTCCTCCCCCCTCCCTCCACCGCCCCCCCCCCCCCACCACACACCGTGCTAGTACGTGGCTTCACACTGACAACGCTGACCTTGCTCCGCGTCCATTGGTGATGCACATAACCTATCACACGAAGTGTTCGTAGGGAATTTGTAGCGTCTGCTGCCCAGGTGCTTTCGCAGATTTCCAGTGTTGGTCGCTGATCCACAATAGGATCTCTTTTCAACATAGGAGATTTTCCCTAAACTTTTACTGAACCCTCGTCAAAACAGCGAAGCCATGGCGCTCGCAGCAACAAAATCCAGCTGCACGCCAATCACAATTTCGGCACTCACAGCGTGCCTACACAAGAGGGCCACCAACAACGGCGACGACGTTAACCTAGGCACTGAATAGCAAAGCTAAGGTGCGATACAAAACAATCAAACTCAACATAAACGAACGTTCTCCATTCAGTAACCGAGTATCTGCATTTTTGCAACAAAGGCCCCGCACATTATTATACACTGACAGTAGAAATCGTAATATCAAAAAATAATTAACGTACAGTAACGAAACTTCGGGAACACATTTTTTTCAGTTAACATATTTAAGTGATAAACACTGGAAGATCACAAGTTAATGTAAGTGCGAGATAAACCATTGCAAATGGGAAATGCTGGTACAGTAATAACCGGTGTTATCTCCAGAATGCAAACGCGCTTACATTGTGCTGTGCAGGTTGTGGATGTCAGTTTGTGGGATGCAGTTCTGTGCTGGTTGCGCTTGATCTGTCAGTACAGGGACGGTTTGGGCTCGATTGGGGACAGAGCTGATGACCGAGTAGGCCAAAGCAACATGTCGACGCTCTCTGGAGCATGTTGGGTTACAAAGGCGGTATGAGCGCGAGCGCTATCCTGTTGGAAAACGCCTTCTGGAACGCTGTTCATGAGTGGCAGCACAACAGGACGAATCACCAAATTTCCGAACTGATTCACAGTCAGGGTGCGTGGGGTAACCACTAGAACGTTCCTGATTTCATACGAAACCGCACCCCTAGGCAATAACGCCAGTTGTGGGTCCAGAGACTGTAGCAAGCAGACAAGTCGTCTACAGGTCCTCAACTGGCCTTTTCCTAAGCACATACGGCTATCACTGGCACTTAGGCAGAACCTGCTTTCATCAGAAAACAAAACAGGCCTCCACCTGGCGTGTTTGTCGCCTTAAAGGCATTATTTACTAACATCAACTTACCACATCTATGACTAACGCTGACGACAGTTACAGCGTGTATTAAAAACAAAACTGTTTTGCAACCTCATAGTGGCGCTACTGGCTCTGCTGCTATGCGACTGACACGAAATGTGAATATACACTACTGGCCATTAAAATTACTACACCACGAAGATGACGTGCTATAGACGCGAAATTTAACCGACAGGAAGAAGATGCTGTGATATGCAAATGATTAGCTTTTCAGAGTATTCACATAAGGTTGGCGCCGGTGGCGACACCTACAACGTGCTGACGTGAGGAAAGTATCAAACCGATTTATCATACACAAACAGCAGTTGACCGGCGTTGCCTGGTGAAACGTTGTTGTGATGCCTCGAATAAGAAGGAGGAATGCGTACCATCACGATTCCGACTTTGATAAAAGTCGGATTGTAGCCTATCGCGATTGCAGTTTACCGTATCGCGACATTGCTGCTCGCGTTGGAAGAGATCCAATGACTGTTAGCAGAATAAGGAATCGGTGGGTTCCGGAGGGTAATACGGAACGCCATCCTGGATCCCAACGGCCTCGTATCACTAGCAGTCGAGATGACAGGCATCTTATCCGCATGGCTGTAACGGATCGTGCAGCCACGTCTCGATCCCTGAGTCAACAGATGGGGACGTTTGCAAGACAACAACCAACTGCACGAACAGTTCGACAACGTTTGCAGCAGCATGGACTATCAGCTCGGAGGCCATGGCTGCGGTTACACTTGACGCTGCATCACAGACAGGAGCGCTTGCGATGGTGTACTCTGCGACAAACCTGGGTGAACGAATGGCAAAACGTCATTTTTTGGGATGAATCCAGGTTCCGTTTACAGCATCATGATGGTCGCATCCGTGTTTGGCGACATCGCAGTGAACGCACATTGGAAGCGTGTATTCGTCATCGCCATACTGGCGTATCACCCGGCGTGATGGTATGGGGTGCCATTGGTTACACGTCTCGATCACCTCTTGTTCGCACTGACGGCACTTTGAGCAGTGGTCGTTACATTTCAGACGTGTTACGACCCGTTGCTCTACCCTTCATTCGATCCTTGCGAAACCCTACATTTCAGGAGGATAATGCACGACCGTATGTTGCAGGTCCTGTACGGGCCTTACTGGATACATAAAATGCTCGACTGCTGCCCTGGCCAGCACATTCTCCGCACCTCTCACCAATTGAAAACGACTGGTCAGTGGTGGTGTAGAAACTAGCTCGCCACAATACGCCAGTCACTACTCTTGAACTGTAGTATCGTGTTGAAGCTGCATGGGCAGCTGTACCCGTACACGCCATCCAAGCTCTGTTTGATTCAATGCTTAGGCCTATCAAGGCCGTTCTTACGGCCAGAGGTGGATGTTCTGTGTACTTATTTCTCAGGATTTATGCACCCAAATTGCATGAAAATTTAATCACGTGTCAGTTCTAGTATAATATATTTGTCCAATGAATACCCGTTTATCATCTGCATTTCTTCTTGATGTAGCAATTTTAATGGCCAGTGGTGTATTTAAGTGGTTAACACTGGAAGATCACAAGTTGATGTAAGTGCGAGATAAACCATTGAAAATGTGAAATACTGGTACATTAATAACCGGTGTAACCTCCAGAATGTTGAATGTAAGCATGAAAACATGCTTACATTGTGTTTACAGGTTGTGGATGTCAGTTTGTGGGATGCAGTTCCGTGCTTGTTGCCCTTGGTCTGTCAGTACAGGTACGATTTGTGCTCTATTGGGGACAGATCTGATGACCGCTAAGCAGGCCAAGGTAACATGTCAACGCTCTCTAGAGCATGTTTGGTTACAACAGCGGCATGCGCGCGAGGGCTATCCTGTTGGAAAACGCCTGCTGGACTGGTGTTCGTGATTGGCAGCACAACAGGACGAATCACCAAACTGGCGAACGGATTCACAGTCAGGGTGCGTGGGGTAACCACTAGAACTCTCCTGATTTCATGCAAAATCGCACCTCTAGACAATAACGGCAGGTGTAGGTGCAGAGAGTGTAGGAAGCAGACAGGTCGTCTGCAGGTCCTCATCTGGCCTTTTCCTAAGCACACACGGCTATCACTGGCACTTAGGCAGAACCTGGTTTCATCAACGCAACAGGCCTCAACCTACCCGCAATGAGCTCTCGCTTGGCAACACTTAAGTCGCAAATGGCGGTGGTTTGAAGTCAGTGGAATGCACGCTACAGCGTGCCAGGGTTGCAGATGTCCTTGAAATAACCGATTCGTAACAGTTGGTTGTGTCACCGTGGAGTCAACTGCTGCTCATCTTACTGCTGCAGAGAGAATATGCCACAGGGTCGTCCCGCCGGCCGAAGTGGGCGCGCGGTTCTGGCGCTGCAGTCTGGAACCGCGAGACCGCTACGGTCGCAGGTTCGAATCCTGCCTCGGGCATGGATGTGTGTGATGTCCTTAGGTTAGTTAGGTTTAACTAGTTCTAAGTTCTAGGGGACTAATGACCTCAGCAGTTGAGTCCCATAGTGCTCAGAGCCATTTGAACCAGGGTCGTCCGGAGCAGGATCTACTTTTGAAGGTACATTCCCGTGACCACCGCTGCCAGCAATCATGCACAGTAGCTACATTCCCTCCGAGTCTTCCTGCTATATCGCAAAAGGAACATCCAGCGACTCTTAGCCCTGTTACACGACCTCTTTTGAAGTCAGTGCACAGTTGATAATGGCGTGTGTGTCGTCTTAAAGGCATTATTTATTAACATCAACTTACCACATCAATGACTAACGCTCACGGCTGTTACAGCGTGTATTTAAAACAAAACTGTTTTGCATCCTCATAGTGGAGCTACTAGCTCCGCTGCTATGCGACTGACACGAAATGGGAATACACTTCAACCCTCAGGCGTAGAAACACTCCTACAAACTTTCATTTATGTCGCACAACTCCTTCTTGATGTTACGATTTTTTTTCCGTTGGCGTAAAACAGTTCTGGAAAACCGATAACTCAGACAAGTCACGCAGAATTCACAGAGCCCAAACAGTAGGTCAACTACACTCCTGGAAATGGAAAAAAGAACAGATTGACACCGGTGTGTCAGACCCACCATACTTGCTCCGGACACTGCGAGAGGGCTGTACAAGCAATGATCACACGCACGGCACAGCGGACACACCAGGAACCGCGGTGTTGGCCGTCGAATGGCGCTAGCTGCGCAGCATTTGTGCACCGCCGCCGTCAGTGTCAGCCAGTTTGCCGTGGCATACGGAGCTCCATCGCAGTCTTTAACACTGGTAGCATGCCGCGACAGTGTGGACGTGAACCGTATGTGCAGTTGACGGACTTTGAGCGAGGGCGTATAGTGGGCATGCGGGAGGCCGGGTGGACGTACCGCCGAATTGCTCAACACGGGGGCGTGAGGTCTCCACAGTACATCGATGTTGTCGCCAGTGGTCGGCGTAGGATCCTACGCAGTGCCGTAGGGGACCGCACCGCCACTTCCCAGCAAATTAGGGATACTGTTGCTCCTGGGGTATCGGCGAGGACCATTCGCAACCGTCTCCATGAAGCTGGGCTACGGTCCCGCACACCGTTAGGCCGTCTTCCGCTCACTCCCCAACATCGTGCAGCCCGCCTCCAGTGGTGTCGCGACAGGCGTGAATGGAGGGACGAATGGAGACGTGTCGTCTTCAGCGATGAGAGTCGCTTCTGCCTTGGTGCCAATGATGGTCGTATGCGTGTTTGGCGCCGTGCAGGTGAGCGCCACAATCAGGACTGCATACGACCGAGGCACACAGGGCCTACACCCGGCATCATGGTGTGGGGAGCGATCTCCTACACTGGCCGTACACCACTGGTGATCGTCGAGGGGACACTGAATAGTGCACGGTACATCCAAACCGTCATCGAACCCATCGTTCTACCATTCCTAGACCGGCAAGGGAACTTGCTGTTCCAACAGGACAATGCACGTCCGCATGTATCCCGTGCCACCCAACGTGCTCTAGAAGGTGTAAGTCAACTACCCTGGCCAGCAAGATCTCCGGATCTGTCCCCCATTGAGCATGTTTGGGACTGGATGAAGCGTCGTCTCACGCGGTCTGCACGTCCAGCACGAACGGTGGTCCAACTGAGGCGCCAGGTGGAAATGGCATGGCAAGCCGTTCCACAGGACTACATCCAGCATCTCTACGATCGTCTCCATGGGAGAATAGCAGCCTGCATTGCTGCGAAAGGTGGATATACACTGTACTAGTGCCGACATTGTGCATGCTCTGTTGCCTGTGTCTACGTGCCTGTGGTTCTGTCAGTGTGATCATGTGATGTATCTGATCCCAGGAATGTGTCAATAAAGTTTCCCCTTCCTGGGACAATGAATTCACGGTGTTCTTATTTCAATTTCCAGGAGTGTATGTGGCCTCTGACATCAGCCATCAACACTTTGTCTCTTTACGATAGAGTCCACGAGACTAATTCCGCTATGGACGGGAAGGTCTCCGGCGGAGGTTCGAGTCCTCCCTCGGGCATGGGTGTGTGTGTTTGTCCTTAGGATAATTTAGGTTAAGTAGTGTGTAAGCTTAGGGACTGATGACCTTAGCAGTTAAGTCCCATAAGATTTCACACACATTTGAACATTTTTGAAGAGGAAGGTCTCACCGCACCAAGTCACAGGTCGCACAGAGTGCTTCTCGCCTCAGTCGTGCCCCGCGTGTCCACCCCTCAGGAAGCTCACTCGTGAGCCTCATTGCCAGACGCTGGTCAGCGCTCCCAAGTGTGGCGACCGCCAAGTAGACACGCGAGTTCAAATCGCTAGAACGATCGACATCTGGCACAGCATCAATAAACTGTGTCTAGTTGAAACACGTATGCAGCGATGGCGAGCCATGACAATCTCTGACCAGAGAGTAGTAGCGCGTGCGAGATGATTCAGTTGCGAGAGAGCAGTTGCAAGCAGTCTGTCGGTAGTAGTAGCCTTGTGCAGTTGTGTGAGGAGTCGGCGGGCGTCGACATGGGTCTCTGGTCAAGATGCTGAATGAGGTATATTGTTAAACAAGGTAATGAAGCTGCATTGCGCACATGAGATAATGTAATGTATATTTATTGTAATTAATTTTCAAGAAGTGCCCCAATAATAATTTTGCTTTCAAAGCATTTTTAACAAAAGAGCTATTTAATTGAAAAAATATTTCCCTTGTTTTTCCTTAAACAAAAGTTTCAGTTAAATTCAAAGAATATGTGCGATGCATTTCCTCCAAGCTATGGCGAAAAATAAGAGCAGATGCAGTTTTAGTGAGGTAAGAAATTAATTCTGATTTTTTTTTTTTTTTTTTTTTTGCACAGGGCAAAAGATCGACTTTTCGGTCTAATTGAGTTTTCATTGTCACTGAAATTTCATTATCATTTAATTATCTTTCATTTTGTGGGGAACTGACTTTGCAACATTTTGTATGACTTACACTTTTTGCGGGCAGCTTATATTTGGGTCAGATTGCGATTCTCACATTTAATTGTCATTGTCAGTAGAATTCATTGTGGGGAGGTTACACTTGGCTCCCATTTATTATTTTTTATTGAAATATTTCTGTGGGGACGATATTGCTTCGTGGCTCCATTATTTACTTAACTTTGCTATACATAATTTTCTGTGGGGAGGTTACACTTGGCGACCCTGCCAGGATCGTATTTCTTTGGGAATCTTCTAAGAAAAGTCAGATATCTGCTCTTATTTGCTTAAATATAATTAGCATTTGGCGCAACGCTTTTACTAATTTTGTCACTTTCTTTCCTCAGATCATCGGCAATTCGTTGCTCTGTTGTATTTGTGTTTGTTGCTTTTTGCATTGTGCTTATTTCTTTTGTGAATAATTGTGATTTGTGTTAAAATGCCGCGAAAGACTATTAATAGTAGATCGCGAGGTGTAGTGGATGAAATCACCGATTCAAACAACTTTACCGATAGGACATGTGACACGCAGTGTAATGATGACAATCCTGCGTTCACTGACAATCAGTGCGTTCCAACCACTAATGATGACTTTTACCTTAATGATGAACAGGCGAACTCAGTTGTCTCCTGTGTTAATTTGATGACAATTGATGACGCGGAGCGCTCTATTGTAATGAGCGCTGCCCAGCTTAACACACCCGGTTCAGAAAATTCAAGTGACGTACAGACAAATTTTTCTCATGAAAATAATCAAGATATTCAAAGTAGGACGGATTTATTTAATTCCGAAATAGTGACTGACAGTGTACAATTGACTGGCAAACCTTTTAGTAAATCTCAGAATAACCAAATGGTTACAGAAAGCGAGACAATTCCAGATCCACCATTAAATAGCACAGAGAATAGAAATGCTAATTTTGTGTCGGATCCAATTCTGACATTGTTGCTACAAAATTTCAAACAACTTAGTGTTGATATCAAACAACAAAGTGAGAAAATAGACAACAATTCCAAACAACAGAGAGAAGATTTCAAACAACTTAATGAACAGGTCAAACAAGATAACGAAAAACTCAAACAACACTTAAATGAAAAATTAGACAACAATTCCAAACAGTTAAATGATAAATTAGACAACAATTCCGGACAGCTAAATGATAAATTAGACAACCGTTCCAGGCAGCTTAGTGAACAAATTAGAGACGTTGCCGCACAATGTCATGACACTAAGGAACAGTTACGCGAGGAAATTGGGGCTTGTTCAAAAAAAAGTAGCGAAGAAATTAAATCTGTTGCTCAAGAATTAAGGGTCATGCAAACAGCTACAACAGAAACACTTAGAGAGGAAATTAGCGCAGTCGGTAGACAATGCTCTGAAAAAGCTACACAATTACGCGACGAGTTTAAAGCAATGACAGTAGAACTTTCGCGCACAATGGATGAAAAGATTGACGCGAAATTCGAACAACAGAACACTCAAATTAACGAACGTCTTAGTCTTCCGCAAACTTATTCAGGATCAAAATAAAGTCAAACGTCAAGTAATGGAAACAATCACTGCTCAGAGACAAGAAGACAGACGTAAAATGTTTGCGAAGGCAAAAACGTATGTAGACAATAATATTGCCACAGTGTCCGACAAAATTAATACCATCAAACAGTCGAACACAGAATTACGTGACGAAATTTCGTATCTTAAATCGAAAACAGAGACATACACAACCGATTTTCAAACAGTGACCGACAGACTCGAACAATTAGAACTAACACAGGATTCCGATGTCGTCAAAGCTGACGTTAAAAAAACTGAACGAAACTGCACGTAAATTGCAAAAACAGATTAATGCCACTGACACTAAAACCGATGATCAGGTAAAAATACTGACTGAAAAATGTGATGAACTGGCCAGTCGTATTGACGTCATTGAAGGTAATAATGACAGCAAATCAGACGATACCTCACCGGTTTCATTTAATCAAACACCTGAATTTCAAAATTTACAGCAGACGATTAATGTGATCGATTCGTCTAATAACACGCTGCGTAGAAAGTTGTCAAGTTTACAACAAGAAGTAACAGAGATGAAAAGTATTTCAGTTAATAACACATCACAGCAGACGCCACTTTGCGAACATTTGTCAGACTCGCGCAACGCGTATAATTTGGGTAATCTACAGAGA
Organism: Schistocerca piceifrons; assembly: GCF_021461385.2. Lineage (NCBI taxonomy): Eukaryota > Metazoa > Arthropoda > Insecta > Orthoptera > Acrididae > Schistocerca > Schistocerca piceifrons. The sequence goes on along the minus strand of NC_060143.1, from coordinate 382,919,131 downwards.
GTACGGGACTTAGATTCCGAACAACCACAGTTCAACAGATTCTCTTACAATCCTGAACCTGTTCCATCACACAGAAATGATAATTTCGATTACAAACATTTTCTGTCAGTAAGAAAATTTAAAGTGTTTAAGAATGACAGAACACAGATTCACCCACTGGATTGGATACAACAATGTAGCTTTGCTTTTCCACCGACTTGGCCCGTTACGCATAAACTTGAATTTATTTGCAGTTTTTTGGAAGGCGAACCGGCAACTCGAATGAGACCGATCGCGAGACAATGTTACTCGGTAGAAGAGTTTCAGAATGCTTTTCTGTCAGCGTATCGGTCGAAGACGACACAGCGCGGAATTAAAGATCAGTTAATTAGTTTACCGAATTATGAGAACTCAAATTTTCCGAGTGTGACGCAATTTTTTGAGCACATGGTGCAACAAAACCAGTATTTAAGTGAACCCTACAGTGAATCTGCACTCATTCAATTATGTATCTCTAAATTACCACGATCATTAAGAGTGTCACTTTTAACAGGTCAGCAAAAGGAAAATATTTCGGCATTCAGGGATCTGCTGCAGCTTTTAGAAGTGCAGCAATCAGATTATTCTTTCGTAAACAAAAATTTTTCATATAACAACCAAGGCCAACAGACGTACAGCAATTATGATCAGACACGTAATTTTAATAGGAAAGGTAACAGATGCTTTAGGAATGACAACCACCAAAACTTTAATAACAGACAAAATTCTAATTATCAATATCGTCAAAATTTTGAGCAAGAGGAATCACATTTTGGTAACAATAGACGTTTTCCACCACAACAGCATGAAAGTCAGCCGGTTGGAATACATAACCAACAATGTAATGCACAAGTTTAACCTAACTTTAATGTTTCGCCACATGCACGTATAGATCCAGATCCAACAAATAGTAACGCACGGCAGCAAAGGAACATCTACGTACAGAAAACGCAGTATTTCAATTCCTATCGCAATGCACCGTATAGGAATGACTACCACGATGGACGCAAAAATGATGAGCACAATTATCAGCGTACATATAATAACAGTCGATCTTACCAACAGCAAAATCATCCGCAAGAACATATTCTCATGAATGAACCCGATAGTAGGTATCATCCAGAGCGTAACACGTCTGGAGGAAGTAATGGAACTGTTCAAATAGTAGAAATGCCACAGCATCCTCCTGATCTGACTAGATACAGTACAGGTCGCATCTTACAGTAACATAAGCACAACTTTAGACACGCAGAATGTTATTCATGAAAATGTTATTACTTTTGACGACATACGAGACACTCTCTTTTGCAAGAAAGACCAGTTGTTCAGAAAATCATTTCACATCCTGTCATCGAAATTAAAATAGGTTCAACGAAATTTTCAGCAGCAATCGATTCCGGATCACCTATGTCAGTAATAAATGAAGAAACTTTTAACGAATGTAACAAAGAGAATACCTATCCTACATTACCATTAGGCAAAACGAAAGTGAAAGGAGCAGTATCGAGTAAAGGTGTAGACGTTAAATTACAGACACATTTATCATTTTGTATTGCAGGTCAGACTTTTCACTCAAATTTTTGGATTGTTCCTTTATTGACAACAGACGTTATTTTAGGCACTAATTTTCTGGTACAACACGACGCAGTTGTTGATTTTCAAAATTCCTATTTAATGTTGAAGGATGAAAATGTGCAATTGGCTTTAGAATTTCAGCACTCTTTATCTGCGGAAGAACAAACAATTAATCGCACAGAGCTCATTTCCGTATCACGTGACATAGACTGTAATTCCACATTGTTCACGGATACGTATGTACATAATTATAATACTCCAGACGAAGCTGACTACGACGTAATGCAAATGATTTCTGATAAAGTTAAACAAAGCAGTGCAAATACAGACGACGAACGAACGCAATCACACAAAATTCTTTTACAACAAGCTCCAGTTTTTGACAACATTCCTGGTACTATGTCCGGTTTTATGTATGAATTTCAAGTCAAGCAGCACGACACATTTAAAGCCAAGCATTATCCCATTCCGTATATTCATAGAGAACAGGTTAAGAAAGAGTTGCCGGATATGCTTGACCAAGGAATTATTGAACCAGCAGTTAGTCCGTACATAAACCCGCTACATATTGTTAAGAAAAAAGATGGCTCACTTCGCCTCGTACTTGATTCACGTCACATTAATGACATAATTATAAATGAAACAGATCGACCACAGACACTAGAGGAACTTCTACAGAAATTTCACGGTACAGCTATTTATTCCACACTAGATTTGAAATCGGGATTTTGGCAAATTCAACTTCATCCGAATTGCAGAAAGTATACAGCTTTTCTCTGTTTTGGCGACTGTTATCAATTTTGCAAATTACCGTTCGGCTTAACTATTTCTTCAGCAGCTTTTATTCGCGGTTTGAACACAATACTTCCGACAGAACTTAAAGACAGAATCACGACGTACGTAGACGACATTCTTATTGCAGAAGCTAACTGGTCTGAACACAATCTGATTTTAGAACGTCTGTTGCAAACTTTTCATGCTCAAGGACTTACAGTTAATCTTAGTAAATCGCACTTTGGCAAAACTTCTATAAAATTTCTTGGACACGTAATTTCAGCAGAAGGCATTGCGCCTGATCCGGAAAAACTTCAAGCTCTACGTGACATTACTGTTCCTACGACGAAGAAGCAATTACGCAGTTTTTTGGGCTTAATTAACTTTTTCCGCAAATTTATTCATCACTCTGCTTTAGCCACACCTAGATTATGCCAATTAACAGGTAAAAATGCTATTTGGTCTTGGGATAAGCAAGCACATTCTGAATTCATGAACCTGAGACATGCTTTGTTGAATGCTCCACTTTTATCGCACCCAGACCTTACCAGAAATTTTTTCCATTGCCACCGACAGTTCTAACACCGCTTTAGGCGTACATATTTTTCAGGGAATTGAAGAAGATGGCTCTACAGTAATTAAAAACATCGCATTTGCAAGTCGCATTCTGTCACCTGCTGAACGAAATTATTCCGTTACAGAATTAGAAACATTACGTGTTGTATGGGCTTTTACGAGATTTCGGCACTTTCTTTATGGCAGACATACCACCGTTTACACAGACCACAGAGCTATACAATTTTTACTTTCGGCTAAATTTACTCATGACAGATTAAGTAGATGGAAACTTTATTTACAGGAATTTAATTTTACGATTCTTCACATTCCCGGCACACAAAATGTTATAGCAGACGCACTTTCTCGTTCTCTCAGCAACAAACAGTAAGACATCGCAACCAACTTCTGCAAAGCAAATTTCAGTGTTATGTACATTCAGCAAGTTGCATTTGAAAATTTTATTTCGTCGTCATTACAGGACATAGCAAAAGAGCAAAGTAAAGACAATGTGTGGAAAGAAATTAAACACCTTTGGCAAGATAAGAATAATGTTACGATTAGAAACCATTACACTGTACGCAATGACATTCTGTTTCGCCGCTCTCACCCTGACAGCAATAATTGGTTACTATGCATTCCTGACGAACTGGTTAACAAATTAATATGGTATACTCATTTGAGTTATGCACATTGCGGAGCTAGAAAGTGTTTTCTTATACTGAGACAGAACTGTTATTTTGCCAACATGGAGAAACTTATACGACGAGTTTTAGCGTCATGTAAAATTTGCCAGAAAGCTAAGTCAGACACCACTTCACATATTCCTCCATTATATCCAATTGTACCTGTTAAATTGAGACATACGGCCGCAGTAGACATTTTTGGTCCAATTCCGAGAACTAACAGAGGTTTTTGCTACATCTTTGTCGCTGTTGAACTCACTTCAAAATTTGTTACTTTCACTCCGTTACGCAAAGCTACTGCTAAAACTGTTTCGAAAGCATTTGTAAAACATTTTCTATTTCATGTGGGGCATGTGATGAAAGTAATTTCTGACAATGGATCACAATTTCGTTCTGCTATATGGACACGCATGTTACGAGCTAGAAACATTTCTCTAATCTATATATCCAGGTACCATGCTTCTTCGAACCCCTGTGAACGATTAATGAAAGAAATTGGTAAACTGTGCAGAATATACTGCCACAAAAGACATATTGATTGGGACACACATTCTCATTCCAAGATGTAATTAATTCCATTCCAAATGAATCCACTATGCTATCTCCGTCTGTTATACTGAAAAACGTTGAACCACCAAACAAAATTACAGAATTAGTAAATTTTCCTACATCTAGTCGATTACGACACCACGAAATAATTGACATTGCGCTGAACAACATCAAACGTGCCGCAGAGCGCCGGAGAAGACAGGAAAAGCAGGTTTGTACACGCCGAGACTTTCACGTGGGACAGAAGATATTAGTACGTACACAGTATTTATCCAGCAGAATAAAAGGTAAGTGCAGTGAATTTGAACTTCTATACGCGGGTCCATATCGGATTCGCAGCATTCCTCACCCCAATGTTGTACACGTCGAAACTTTGAGAACCAGAAAAAGTAAGGGGAACCACCATGTATACAATGTTAAACCCTTTATTGAATGAAACCACTTTATGATGTAACATGCTATGATGCCATTTCCTAATCTTTATGACCACTTATGCAATTATATTCACATGACTAATTACTGATTATTATCGTATTTTTCTTGGCAAGTGCCCGACAAGGTAAGGTTAGCAGGTCGCTTTTCTTGTCGTTACATATCAGACTGTGCACATTTTTTCCAGAGACACTTACGTATTTTATGAATAATTATGCAATGTTATCTAATGACATGATAATTTTGTTACATTTTCTCTCCATTAAAGTCTTTAATTCTCGCCTCTATTAACTACACTACGTACAAGCTGAATAAAACGAACGTCACTTTTTTTTGTCTTTCTTATGCATATACGATTGTTTCATGTTTTGTTGTATGCACTATGAAATAGTTAAGGTATAACACACACCAGTTGCCTTTGACATTTTTGCCCTATGACATCTCAAGATCGTGACTGTTTTACATTTTTTTTTTTTTTGCTGCTGCATTGTGATTTTCTCTGTACATTTTTGCCTTTGTACACTGTCTATGCTTTTGACATATTACGTTTTCTGTCATGTTATGCTGTATGCTTAATTATGTCACCATAAAGCAGTCATTATTTAGTGTGTATATGATTTAAATGCAAGACAATCTTTGTTCATCAATTTCAGAAAGAAATGATGCGTAAAGGAAATAAATTAAACAGAAATGGGAATTTCACCTTCGAAGTGATCGAAAGAAGATGCAAACCTAGTGAGGAATAGTAAATGGATCAGGATTAACAAGCATTAACAAGAATATACTATTCACATCGTAAAATAGCAGTCTTAACTAATTTTTTCTTTCAGAATACAAGGCGATTGATGCAGGCTGTCAGACAGAACTACACATCTTAGTTTTAGTGATGAAATATGCTAGAGATAAGGAATAGTTGTGTAATGAGTAATGAAGTGATTTTTTGCAGATGATAACGAATGCTGATGAATAATGATGAAGAATATGGTACTATGAATAATGAAGTTTTTCTTTACAGGCGATGATAATAATGGAGTTATGATAATGTAAGTAATGAAGTGATGAATAATGAAGTTTTTTTCTTTGCAGATGAGGATAATATTGAACTTGTGTATTTGTGCTATGTAGTTATTTAACTATTTGTTGCAGTTTGTTTTGACAGTATGTTTTATATCGTATGGTGTGATGACTGAGGGTTTTGGAAAGGACAGCTGTGGAACACATTTTTTATACACATTTCACTGCCTGTTAATTCGAAGTTCACTACTTTTCACCACAAAATGCATTTCTTCTTTCAGCTTAATAGTCCATTTTTTATATATATATATATTTTTTTGCAGGAGAAATTATTTATGAGATTAATGCGCTATAAGCAGTTGTTCATTAAATCTATGTCATTATATATACTCTACTTGTTTCATAACCTTGACTCATGACGAATGACGTTACACATTTTTATTTACAGGAGCAACCTGGAAGCAATTTTTTTTCTTTTTGTCCTCTTGCTTTCCCCTATAATTACCCCAAGCAATGCATTGCTAACAACTAATGCTACCCATTTAAGAGAGTTCTGAGTAATACTGTATGATTTTTTTTTTTAGTCACAGGCGTTGAGTGATAATTACAGTGTGTTACATTTTGAATACTGTATATGTCACTGGAAAAATTAAAAATGTTGTGTACTATTCAATACTTGCTGGCCTATTAGTGCCAATAATTTGTATAACTAAATGAATTATGTTAATACTATGCCATTCATTAGCTCCTGTTTTCAATGATGACTTTTGATGTCAGTAACTGGCCAATTAGTGCCAATAATTAGTATACCTAGATCAATTATGTTAATACTATGCCATTCATTAGCTCCTGTTTTCAATGATGACTTTTGACGTTTGTAACTGGCCGATAAGTGGCAATATTGATTGTAATCAGATGATTTATGAACATTATTCTGTAATACTAAATACATGGTACAGAAATGTTCAATAACTGGGCTATGAATGCCGCAAACTACTTCTCAATGAACACTACTATGTGACTTAATGACCTTCACCTTCTGAGCTAACTACCCTGAATTACTGCAATATCCATTTGTCCTGTCCATCCTCATGATCATGGAGCACTATTTGGTTTTTGCACTAATTCTACGTGGTGTGCCTTGTAAGAGCGTGGTGTTGACACGACATGCTGTCCACCACCGTGAGCGATGAAGACGTTTTTATGGTCCCACTTATCGGTGTACCTGATGTACTGCCAAAAGGAAAACAGGGAATATTACTACGACATTTCAGTGTCTTGGATACGCTGATAAATACTTCTGGGAAAAGAACTGCAAATTGTCTCACTTGGTGTTGTATCTCTGTGGAAAGATATGGACTTTCAGTGCAGCTGCGTGCAACGTAAGTGCTACAACCATGACGCAATCCTTCCTATTTCTTCCCTAATTCTTGTAAAATGAAAAAGTCATATACAGTGCGTGTGTACTTCCTTTCATTTGTTAATAAGATCAGTTATCCTGAAATTACTAAAGACTTCTATAGTGCATGTGCACTTTATTACACTCCTTGATTTGTTTGTTTGTTGTAGAAAAATACTAGAGTGTACTACAGTGCGTGTGCACTTTTGTCATTTATCAATATGATTTGTACATTAGGTTTATTTGTCGTAAATATTTGGGGAGTTTTTCAGTGTGTGTGCACTTTATGCCATTTGTACTCATTACGTATGTATATTTTGTGGTTTTCTGATGTGTTCTGTACTACAGTGCGTGTGCACTTTTGCCATTTATTAATACATTTTTTGATTTGATGATATGTTCTAAACTACAGTACATGTGCACTTATGTCATGTGTTAATATGTTTTCTACTGAACTTCAGTGCCTGTGCACTTTTCTCATTTTTCAATATGATCTGTACTCATTCTGTATACATTTTGTGATTTCCTGATATGTTCAATACTTTAATGCATATGCACTTATGGCATTTGTTACTCATTGTATATACATTTCCTCACTTGCTGATATGTTCTAAACTGCAGTGCATGTGCACTCATGTCACTACGTTTGCACTCTTGTTGTCAATCAAATAATTTGTATATACATTTTTCTGATTTGCTAATATGTTTTGTACTCACATTTTTGTTATTGTCAAATATGTTTTGTACTTGATACATGTGCACCATATTCTTTTCATGTTCTATATCTGTATACATGCTGTAATTGTAAAGTTAATTAGTTAAGAAAAAATTTGTTGCTCATGGCAAGTCCAAATGACTCACCATCGCTGCCAAATTTTTGCCCCCCAGTGGAGGGTTATGAAACACGTATGCAGCGATGGCGACCCATGACAATCTCTGACCAGAGAGTAGTAGCGCGTGCGAGATGATTCAGTTGCGAGAGAGCAGTTGCAAGCAGTCTGTCGGTAGTAGTAGTCTTGTGCAGTTGTGTGAGAAGTCGGCGGGCGTCGACATGGGTCTCTGGTCAAGATGCTGAATGAGGTATACTGTTAAACAAGGTAATGAAGCTGCATTGCGCACATCAGATAATGTAATGTATATTTATTGTAATTAATTTTCAAGAAGTGCCCCAATAATAATTTTGTTTTCAAAGCATTTTTACCAAAAGAGCTATTTAATTCAAAAAATATTTCCCTTGTTTTTCCTTAAACAAAAGTTTCAGTTAAATTCAAAGAATATGTGCGATGCATTTCCTCCAAGCTATGGCGAAAAATAAGAGCAGATGCAGTTTTAGTGAGGTAAGAAATTAATTCTGATTTTTTTTTTTTTTTTTTTTTTTTTTTTTTTTTTTTTTTTTTTTGCACAGGGCAAAAGATCGACTTTTCGGTCTAATTGAGTTTTCATTGTCACTGAAATTTCATTATCATTTAATTATCTTTCATTTTGTGGGGAACTGACTTTGCAACATTTTGTATGACTTATATTTTTTGTGGGCAGCTTACATTTGGGTCACATTGCGATTCTCACATTTAATTGTCATTGTCAGTAGAATTCATTGTGGGGAGGTTACACTTGGCTCCCATTTATTATTTTTTATTGAAATATTTCTGTGGGGACGATATTGCTTCGTGGCTCCATTATTTACTTAACTTTGCTATACATAATTTTCTGTAGGGAGGTTGCATAGTGACTAAGAAATTAAAGTCATCAGCTGCCAGTGAGCACTGATTTATGTCAATAGGGGAAGCTGAAAACTGCTGCCGGATCGGGATTCGAACCTGGGTCTCCTGTTTACTAAACAGCGCTGACCACTGCGCCATCTGAACACTGTGGACATCACAACCGCACTGACTAACCCAGTATGCCTCTCCTCAGACACAATTTCTCAGCTTACACCACACACTTCTGCTGTAGTGCCCCCGCTTATTAGCCTCAGAACGCGTGGCATCTCTCCAGTTACCGTAAGCTTGGTGTGAATCTGCACTGAAGTGATCATTGCCCTTCATCGCCTTAATTATGTATGTGGCGTCTGTTCTTTTGGATACGTTCGACAGAACAGACACCACATATATATAAAATGGTTTCTTGTTTGGAGGAACATATTCTTCGCCATGGTGATTTCGTTGAGAGAAAAATTGGTTGACATGAAGAACCAAGATGCAGAGTGTTAGTAACGTTTGTTTTCTGTAAAAATCTTTAAGAATTTTCACATAAATAATCAGAGGCACTATTTTCCAACACGTCCTCTTATGAAGTCTACAAACAGAACGCCAGTCAGTGGAATGACATCATTCCTAAACGAACAAAAAAAGGGGCCAGTCAACTTCTGAGGACCGAAGAGGTTACAATCACAGTGTCTTAGCATTGAGAGGGCGTCCTCCTCATCGACTTTATATGAAGATGTGGGACGATAAATACAGTGTCATACTGTCGGGTCCTTCGCTAAGCTGCACCATACAAAACAAACGGTGTGAATTGTTGTCCAACAGCGTTGTGCTTCTTCTTGATAATGCTGACTAGAAAGATTTGCTACAGCAGTTTAACTGGGAAGTTCTTGAACACACATGATACCTCACAACTTGGGTTGGGATATCCTTAAAGAAAACATATGGAAAGTGGTCGAAAATCTTTCGTCATCTATTGTTTCGTGGAATACGCTTTATTATTTAACAACAATATTATCATTACGATTAAAGAAAACTTGTTTTAAGTGAAAAGGCCCAACTCAGTAGAAACAATTTTTAACAGTTTATACCATTAAAGAGCAAGGCCTGAAACCGGAAGTATAGAGTTCTCAAAAAAAGAAAAAAAGGTAAAGTCACACCAACTGGGCGAGGCTGCAAGGAGGTCCAACAAACAATTTTATCAAGAAAATGAATTACAATGACAACCATTAAATGTACTAATAATTTCCAAACTTAGGCAACTGTTACACAGTTGGATAACACCCATTCAAATACAGAAATGATCACAAGTCACGCCACTGATCGTGGCTGTTGGGCCGCTTAACAGCGTATAAACTTTAATAAGAAAAACCTTTAGCAATAAAATACACAACTGCACAAAACAAACAAACTGGGAAGGTATAAAAATTTAATATAAATCTCCACCGGTATCTCAAACAAAACATTGAAAATGACAGTTCAATAAAATACATTTGATCAAAACAAAGGATATGTTGGAGGTACATGTAATTTAAACGTAACTCCCAATTGGTGCAATGACCTTAAATGAATATACAATTGCCCTAAATTAAGGTAAGCTGAGAGCTACAGCAGGTGGCTGACACAGCAAACAAGGAACGAGCAGCCAAGTTTCACAGTGAGTGGAATGACTGTGAGTCAAGGTAAGGTTCTGTAGTGGTTCTTTATGTATTGGTTTTTATATAGTATGAAAAGTTGAAGTTAATGTTATTGTGCCTGCTTCACAACTTGATAATTATTTACGGCAGTGACTCAGTTGTGGTGCTTCTCGCAGTTAATATGCCCGACATGGTGTTTTTGTATTAAAAGAAACCGCCAACAAACAAAGTTCCAGACTTTTGTTAATTAATATTTAGTTTTGTGGAACTGCAAAGCTAAGAATATTCTCGCGATTTCATTAAGCGAGGATCGAAAAAATTTACTGAACTCAGTCTACTCCTATAAGATTCAATGTTGTAAATATTGATTACTTTTGTTGTTTCAAAGGAAGAACCGCTAATCAAGAGAAAACTTATAGAATTACATTTATTTTTACTTGTCAAAATTAGCGAATGCTAAGATACTTATTACGACTCTGGGCCGTTATCACTTAGAACAATGGCACTGACCTCTGCACCAATGTTCCCCTGTAAGATTTACATAAAGAAATTAATTTTACCATTTCAAGAATATAGGAGCTGGTACACACAAACATGGACAACACTTTTAAGTAATATTTGATTATATTTAGTATAAATACGTTTTCGTGATTCGTCCCAGAGTGGCTTCTTACACTACCAAGAAACAGAAGGTAAGAGAGCGATCTTCCGGCAAAAAAAAAAAAAAAAAAGATCGCAGTTACATTCGCTGATCACATTAATTGATTACAGAGTCTTTGTTACTTTCTGAGATACTATTTATATTTCGGTATGTCGTCAGTTATTTAATATTATTTTTATCACGTTATGTGGCGTACCGCCACGGTTCGACAGTTTGTATTGATACGTAACAGGCCGTAAACTTAACGCACTGAGAGGCCGTAATAAGACTTCAAGGTTTAAACGAATAATTAAAGAGATATAGTGAGAAGGAACATTGGGCTTGCCAGACACGCCTTAAACCTTCTGAGCTTATTAAATTCAGCAAACAGAGCAGACTACTGTTACCCGCTTAGTCGGCGGCACTCCGATGTGGCACGCATCAAACGATCAACTCAACTTGAACCAACACGACACGGTTGGTAGAATAACCAGATTGACGGCCAACACAGACGCCGAGCGACGACGAAGTATCGCCGCGGCAAGAAGCAAACACGCCTCTACTCCGGGCCCAGGGAATAGAAATGCCTCGTCTGCCGCCAAAGAAACTCTGCCAACACACACCAAAAGAGGATAGTAATCTGTGCGAAAAGGGCTACACACAAGAATGCCTAAGGAGTACAAAATCAGAACTAATCACACAAGGGACTACCGATACAAGTTTAACACTCCTTAAAATTGCTATTATTCAAAAGCGAAAATGTCAGCGCCTGCTCATACAATACCTGAAGCATACTCATCAACAAAGGTTGCTTTGCCTCCCACACAGATTATGTTACAATTTAATTCCGTCCATGGAACTTATAACACTTCACAACATATGGCTTGGAACACAAATTGCGATCAGTAACACTGACCCATGATCATGCACTCACTCGCTCATAGGTGCGTTAATATGACAGGTCCGATTCCACGTAACACAGACATGGCCTAACAATATCAAGTACTCAGAATAAGAAAACGACACTTCAGTCAGATGTGAAGGAGCCGTGACTTGGAGGATTTCAGCCGGCGGTGCTATTGCCTCCAACCCGTACAGGCGGTCGCCGAACTGCCGTAAAAATGGAACTCCCGGAGTAAACCGGGAGCTTGCCGACTAGGTTGCAAAGCGACGTCCGTAGGTCTTCCTGCAGCTCGTCGTTACTGATCCTTAAGCGAGCCGGCAAGGCTTGCCCCGAACGGTATAACCATTCGCGGCTTCTCGTACCCTTACCGGAGAGCCGGAGTCCTCCAAAAGCAACAACTTGTGAGCCACGTGCCCTCCAGCCAACTGACAACTCAGGCCCCGCCAAACCAACCACACTCACACATCGAGCAAAGGCAATAGCTCGCGACACACGATCAAATCGATATCGGTAACCCAAGTAGCAAGTTCCGCCAGTGGTATGCCATGCCGCAAAGATTGAAGCCGCGTTGCCTCAATACACATTATAGCCCGGACTTGGTTCCGAGTGACTACCTTCTTTTCCCAAATTGATGGATTTTTTAGGCGGGAAGCACTAAAGAAATAACAACGAACTCGACGAGAACGTGTCTCGTTCAACAGCTTCGCGACAGCTGAGTATGGAGTAGGTACAGGGTGACTTGTGAAACGTTACGGAAAATGTTTAAATCTTTAGAGTGAACACATAGAAAATATGTTATTAAATAAGTTGCCATTCATTATTTCGAATGTTGTCCTTGGAGCGTCTTTTGTACGATAAGTTCTCTTCAATCAGTTTCTTTGTTCCTGTAGTCGGAATATAACGTCCATGCAATCCCTAAGATATAAGTTGCAAAAATTATCGTATAATCAGGATTACAGGTCAAGCATCCAAGTTCATAGAAAAAAAGAAAGGAAAGATGAGTGAACATTAGATGATAATCAGCGTGGCTGTAGGAAACGTAAAAGCGCCAGCCAGACAGTTATCTTAAGAAAAATCGAGACTCATTTACAGAATACGTTGACCTAGAATAAGCGTTCGACAATGTTAAATGGAGAAAGATATTCAAAATCCTCAAACTATAGATGTAAGCTTTAGGGAAAGACAGTTAATATACAACCGAGAAGAAACAATGAGAAGGAAGGCTTGAGAACGAAGTTCCCGGATAAAAAGAGTGTAAGTCAAAGATGCAGTCTTCCGCCCCTACTGTTTAGTATATACATCGAAGAAGAAAGACGAAAATACAATATAGGTTCAAAAATGGGATTAAAATTCAGAGTGTAAGGATATCATTCGCGGAAGACATTGCTATCCTCAATGGAAGTGAGGAAAAACTGCAGAGCTCTTGAATGCAATGAACAGTCTAGGCCGTACAGCATACGGATTAAAGATAAACTAAATAGAGACGAATATAATGAGTAGCAGATATAAGGTTAGAGAGAAGCTGAACTTCTAAATTGGTGATCAGGAAGTAGTTGCAGTGACGGAAGTCTACTGTATTGGAAACAAACCAATACGAAGTAACACAAGTAACAGATGACAGGCGAAGGAAGAACGACGTGAAAAGCAGAGTTGATTCCCGGCCAAAAGAAGACTTCTGTTATTAAACATCCACTTAATTTGAGGAAAGAATTTCTGAGACGGTATGTTTAGAGCGCAGCATTGTTTGGTAGTGAATCGTGGACTGTTGAGAAACCCGAAAAGAAGAGAATCGAAGCGTTTGAGATGTGGTGCTACAGAAGAATGTTGAAAATTAGGACTGAAACGACAAGATGTGAGTAGGTTCGCCGCCAAATCGGGCAGTAAAGACAGTTATGAAGAACACGGACAAGAAGAAGGGACAGGATTATGGGATACGTGTTGAGACATCAGAGAATAATTTTTACGGCGATATTGCGGTGCCCTTGTTAAGTTCAGTGCAGTTTTTCCTCGGACTTAGATACACGTCCAAAGCAACAGGCACTGCGGCGACTACAGCCGTCATCAAAGACATGAAATGTATCTGCAGCACAAAGTTTCATTGTATTCATTCCATTAAATAGCTGACGGTTGTCCGTATTTGCAACTCTGAATATATTTCATAACAGCTGTAGTCACCACAGTGCATTTTCCTTCGAACATTATGCATGTCCGTAAGAACATTACATAACACTTCTTAACAACACAGTCGCTGCAGCATTATATTTATCTGCCAGTACCAGGCAGCGACTTTGAGTTAAAATGTCCTCCCCCAGCACGGAAATTACCTAATGTGTACGAGTACAGGTTGTGACGTATGAAAGACGACATATGGAACTTTGGGCATGGCCGTGGGTCGTGCACGGATAGCTAAAGCGATTAAGGCGACCCCTCGCGTAAAACGGGAAATCCGGGTTCGAGTCCCAACCCAGCAGAAATTTTCGCTGTCGCCATGTCATTATACAGCTGATAGTGAAACATTTGAAACTGAAATAACATAACGGTCAGTAGCCTGCAATGCATCTGCTAGAATGGAAATGGCTTGCGAACGTGTGTTTTATTTCTTCGCTTATGTGCTTTATCCTGTGATGAACTTTTCTGAGTGCGAGAATGTAAAGTGTCACTAACTTTAATCCAAACCAAAACTGTATGGATTTACCTAACACAAAAACTAATCTGATGCGACACTATTGATTTGAAATTGGCCCTGGTAATAAAACAAGACGTCATCAATTTGAAAGTAATGGTACTGTGCTTAATGAATGCTATCCCTGAAATAATAAAATTTCTTACCTTTATCTGCGCAATGGTAACAATCTTCGTACTGCTCTCTGTTAGTACTTTAAATTGTAAAGTCAGCACAAGACCATTATGCAAGGCTGATGCTTAACATATATTTTAATTAAATCGTATATGTCAGACAACAACTTCTTGAGCAAACTAGTTAATCAAAAGCGACATGGATATGGGAACTGGTATTGAGTTGTGGGAAGCCGGCCGGTGTGGCAGTGCGGTTGTAGGCGCTTCAAAAAAAAAAAAATGGCTCTGAGCACTATGGGACTCAACTGCTGAGGTCATTAGTCCCCTAGAACTTAGAACTAGTTAAACCTAACTAGCCTAAGGACATCACAAACATCCATGCCTGAGGCAGGATTCGAACCTGCGACCGTAGCGGTCTTGCGGTTCCAGACTGTAGCGCCTTTAACCGCACGGCCACTTCGGCCGGCCTGTAGGCGCTTCAGTCTGGAACCGCGTGACTGCTACGGTCGCAGGTTCGAATCCTGCCTCGGGCATGGATGTGTGTGATGTCCGTAGGTTAGTTAGGTTTAAGTAGTTTTAAGTTCTAGGGGACTGATGACCTCAGAAGTTAAGTCCCATAACGATTCCTTCTCTTCTTTTTCCTACTATCGTATTCCAGTCACCCATGACTAGTAAATTTTCATCTCCCTTCACTATCTGAACAGTTTCTTTTATCTCATCATACATGTCATCAATCTCTCCATCATCTGCGGAGGTAGTTGGCATGTAAACTTGGAGTACTGTGGTAGGTGTGGGCTCGTGTCTGCCTTTGCCACAATAATGCGTTCACTATGCTGCTTGTAGTAGCTTACCCGAGCTCCTATTTTTTTTATTCGTTATTAAACCTACTCCTGCATTACGCCCATTTGATTTTGTATTTATAACCCTGTAGTCACCAGACCAGAAGTCTTTTACCTCTTGCCACCGAACTTCACTAATTCCCACTATATCTAACTTTAACCTGTCCATTTCCCTTTTTAAATTTTCTAACCTACTTGCCAGATTAAGGGATCTGACATTCTACGATCCGATCCGTAGAACGCCAGTTTCCTTTCTCCTGATAACGACGTCCTACTAAGTAGTCCCCGCCCGGAGATCCGGATGGAGCTTATTTTACCTCCGGAATATTTTACCCAAGAGGACGCCATCATCATTTAACCATACAGTATAGCTGCATGCCCTCGGGAAAAATTACGGCTGTAGTTTCCGCTTGCTTTCAGCCGTTCGCAGTACGAGCACAGCAAGGCCGATTTGGTTAGCGTTACAAGACCAGATCAGTCAATCATCCAGACCGTTGACCATACAACTACTGAAAAGGCTGCTGCCCCTCTTCAAGAACCACACGTCTGTGTGGTCTCTCAACAGATATCCCTCCGTTGTGGTTGCACCTACGGTACGGCTATCTTTATCGCTGAGGCACGCAAGCCTCACCACCAACGGCAAGGTCAATGGTTCATGGGCGGATGGGGGTGTGGGGTGAAGTTGACGCAGTATACAGAAAAATCGAAGCAAGCTATGGTGAAATTAAAGGTAAGGGAGGTATCATTAAGAGAGCAACGGGAACTCCACTGTAAATACAGGGGAGATAACAGATAAGTGGAAAGAGTAAATGGAAGGCCTCTATGAGGGGGGAGGACTTGTCTCATGGCGTGGCGCAAGAAGAAACGGGAATCGTGAGGGAAGAGACAGGGGATCCAGATCAGAATCAGAATTTAAAACAGCTTGGGACGAATTGATATCAAATAACGCAGGAGAGGTAGATAACATTCCATTGGAACTTCTAAAATCGTTGGAGGAAAAGACAACAAAAATACTATTAACATTGGTAAGTACAAGGTATGAGACAGGCGGTATACCATGAAACTTACGGGAAAACGTCAAACCCACACAACTCCCAACACTGTAAGAACCCACAAGTGCGACAATTATAGCACGATCAGTTTATTAGCTAATGCATCCAAGTTGCTGAGAATAATCATACACAGAAGAATGGCAAAGAAAACTGAGGGTGTGTTGCATGATGATCAGTTTGGTTTAGGATAGTATCAGAGATGCATTTCTGACATTGCGGTTCATAATGGCGGCTAGACTGAAGGAAAATCAAGACATGTTCAGACGATTTGTCGATCTAGAGAAAACGTTCGGTTCTACAACTTCAAATGGTGCAAGATGTTCAAAATTTTGAGGAAAATGAGGGTAAGCTATAGGGAAATACGGTTAATAAACAACACGTGCAAGATCCAACATTGAACAATAGACTGGAAAACCAAGAACAGGCAGCTCGATTTAAAAAGAGTAAAGTGGGGATGTGGTCTTTCGCCCTAATCTTTAATCTATACATCGAAGAGGTAATGACGAAAAAAATAAAAGTAAGACTCAAGAGTGGGATTAAAAGTCAAGGTAAAAGGAGATAAATGATAAAATCGGATGATGACAGTGAAAGTGAAGAATTACAGGATGTGTTGCATGGATAAACAGTCTAATTAGTACAGAATATGGACTTAGAGTCTACCAAAAAACATCGAAAGAAATGAGAAGTAGCAGAAATAAGAACAGGGCGACACTTATTGTCAGAGGTGATCACGGAGTAGTCCGCCCCCTAGTGTTGTCAGCGCGTATGGCTACCACGTAGCGCGTCCGTGATTGATTCTTGGTCGGATGGGAGATTTTCTCCGCTCAGGGATTGAGTGTTGTGTTGTCCTTATCATCATCGACACGCAAGTCACCTTACTTGGCATCAATGTAAAGATTGCAACTCGGCGGACGAACTTCCCAGGAGCAACCTCCCTGCCGTCAATACCATATGATCAGTTCATCACGGACTGGATGAAGTTAATGAATTTTGCTACCTACGCAGCGAAAAACCCTTTATGGACGAAGCAAGCAGGACATAAAAAGCAGACTAGAATTGGCAAAAACGAAATTCCTGGCCAAGATAAATCTGTTAGCATCAAACCCAGGCCTTAACGCGAGGCTGAAATTTCTGAGAATGTTTGGAGCATAGAATTGTATGGTTGTGAGACATGGACTGTGGGAAAACGGGAACACAAGAGAATCGAAGCGTTGAAATGTGGTGCTATAGACGAATGTTGAAAATTAGGTGAACTGGTAAGGTAAGGAATGATGAGGTTCTCCGCAGAATCGGCGGGGAAAGGAATATATGGGGAGCAGTGACAAGAAGAAAGGACAGGATAATAGGACATGTGTTAAAACAGCAGGGTTTAACTTCGAAGGTACTAGAGGAAGCTGTAGAGGAGACAACCGAAGGGGAAGACAGCGATTTCAACATATCAAACAAATAAATTAGGACGTAGGCTACAATGAAAAGGTTGTCATAGGAGAGAAATGCGTGGCGGACCGCATTAAACCAGTCAAAAGAATGGTGACGAAAAACAAAACAGTACTCAGTTAAACTATCTCTTATACGGCAACTAAACGGTGGTCTCGAGACTGTACCAGCGAGGGAAACGCGTCATGACTGCAGAAGAAAACGGGGCCGGATGGGGCAAATCTTTTTCTGTGGGGATTATCTAACACCTCGGGTTTCGGAAGAAACGTCCGATTGCGTGGAGGGCAGTGCACAGTTTTGAGAAGGCTACAAGGTTATCACTGTTAGCACTGCCTTCCTTTAAAGGCCACGATCGTTTCTCTGGTGCCTCTCTGGTTTATCCATGCACGAGAGGACGCAAAGCTAAGGAAAAAGAGCCATCTTACAACGCAACTGGCCATCTTGGAGAAAATTGCCAACATCTGAATTAATAGCAATCACGACCTGGAAAATTTATAGACGATGTTCCCATGTCGTGCCATCATCATCACTATCTGCTTGTTGTCTCTCTTCTGCCCTCGCGACATGCATAAAATCACAAAAAAATAATTGTTGGTATAAATTACTTTAGACTGATTAGCCAGACCGTTAGGAGTCACCTAGCGAAGAATGAATGCTAGTCAGACAGACGCACGGTGCATGTGATATAAGAAAGAATGTGGAGGGGGCGATCTGTCTGAGTTTGACCGAGGGTAGATTGTGATGGCCAGGAGAATTGGAACGAACTTTTCGGAAACTGCATGATTTGTAGAGTATTTGAGGAGTGGTGAAACCAAGGTGAAACGACGTCCAGACGTCGTTTGTTTGGGCAGCCGCCCCTCATTACAGATGTCGGACGTCGTAAGATGGGCAAACTTGTTAAACAGGCAGGCGGTGAACTGTGGCGGAAGTAACATCAAACTTTAATGCTGGGGTGATACAATTGTGTGTGAGCGCACAGTGCACCGAACACTCCTAACAGTGGGCGTCAGCAGCCATCGACTCACGCATGTGCTACTGATAACACACAATATTGGCAACGACGATTGAAATAGGCACGTGACCATGGCCACTGGCCTTTGACGCAGTGGTCGAGCGTTGCATGGTCTGATGAATACCGATACCTTCTTCAATATGCCGATGGGAGAGCGTCTTCCAGGGAACAGCTCCTTGACACATGTGCTCCGGAGAAACTGGCAGCGGCTCCATTACGCTTCACGTGGGCCGCCATGGGTCAGGTGGAGCTCGTACAAGGCACCATGACGGCCAAGGAGTATCGTACACTGGTTACAGGCCATGTACGCCCCTTTGTGACGATCATCTTTCCCGATGGCAGTGGCATTCCTCAACAAGATAATGCGCCATATCACAAGGCAAGGAGTGTGGTGGAGTGGTTCGAGGAACACAGTTGCGAGCTCCAGTAGACAGGCTGCCCCCTCCCGCAACCCGTCGTAACTGAAACCGATCGAAAATATCTGTGATGTGATGAAACGTGGCTTCAGAAATCATCGCCTTCCTCCCCGGAATCTAAGAGAATTTTGTGACTTGTGTGTGGAGATGTGGTGCCACTTCCCTCCAGCTATTTACCATGCAACGACGCATCGCCGTTGTCATGCGTCCCAAACGTGGACATACTGGCTATTATGTAGGTGGTCAAACGTTCTGGCTGATCAGTTATTTAGAAATATCTTTGATAACCTGAAAGTTTTGCTGAGCTGTAATCACCTTAATACAGACGTGGCGGTGGTAGTTGACAACCCTTGACGAAATCAGCCTCACCGGAAGACAGAGATTGGGGTATTTCCAACAAATAATTCAGACATCGGGCATTAGACGGACATTTCCGGCTTTTTACGGTTGTGTCCGACCAAATATATAAAAGTCCGGTCTGTCCGACTATTGTTAGGCTTTTCAGTGACGAACTAGGAACGCACAATTGAGGACGGTTCGAAGCTATCTAAACAAGCGCTAAGTGTAAGGAGGGATAAGGGGATATACTGGATATACTGTACGTACGGAAAGTAAACGAGTAAAACGCTAGTAATATCTGGCGTTCCGCAAGGAAATGTTGTAGGCCGTCTGTTGTTCTTGATCTAGGTAAACGCTTTAGGAGACAAACTATGCAACCCTCTTTCAGATGATGCTACTCTTACAACCTTATATAGTCATCAGATGATCAAGACCAATGGTTAAATGATTTAGACATGATATTTGAATGGCGAGAAAAGTGTCAATTGACTTCCAATAAAGAAAAGAATGGAGCCATCCACATGAGTACTAAAAGAAATTCACTAAATTTCGATTACACGATAGATCATACAAACTTAAAGGCTTTCAATTGAATTGAATATCATTATGAGTAATTTAAATTGGTACGATCGCATAGGTAATGTTGCGGGGGAGGCAAACCAGAGACTGCGTTAGGTAATGTTGCGGGGGAGGCAAACCAGAGACTGGGTTTTATTGACAGAAATTCAACAGGCCTACTAAAGGGACTGCCTCTGCTAGAGTACTGCTGTGCGGTACTGGATCCTTACCAAACAGGACTGACAGAGGACATCAAAAAGTCCAAAGAAGGGCAGCTTATTTCGTATGATTGCCAAATATGGGAGAGAGTGTCACGGATATGAAACGCGAATTGGGGCGGCACGCATTAAAACATAGGCGTTTTTTCGTTGCAGCAGGACCTCCTCATGAAATTTCAGTCACCGACTTTCTCCTCTGGATGTGAAAATATTTAGTTGGTGCCTACCTACATAGGGAGAAATGATCACCATAACAAAAATGAGAAATCGGAGCTAGCATTGAAAGATATAAGCGTTTGTTTTTCCCACACGCTGTTATAGAATGACACGCAAGTAAAATAGGCTCAAGTTGGTTCAATGAATTCTTTGTGAAGTACTTAGTTGCGAACTTGAGAGTAATCGTGTAGATGTATAGTCTAAGGCGCTGCAGTCATGGACCGTGCGGCTGGTCCCGGCGGAGGTTCGAGTCCTCCCTCGGGCATGGATGTGTGTCCTTAGGATGATTTAGGTTAAGTAGTGTGTAAGCTTAGGGACTGATGACCTTAGCAGTTAAGTCCCATAAGACTTCACACACATTTGAACATTTGTGTAGATGTATATGTAGATGAACAAACAAAGATGACTCTGCCCTTAAAAAGCTTTTGGCTACTGGAAAGCACATGGAAAATGGACAGCGTGTTTCAAATCACTACATAATGAAAAATTATATTCGGAAATACTGAAGGTGTCAGGATATTACTTTGCAGTTCCAGGTGATAACTTCGATAGGGTATTCTCTTTTACAAAGGTCTAACGGGTAAACAAAAGCAATCAGAAACATTACACTGTTAAGGAATTTCAAATTGTCCTGAAAAATTTCCACAAAATGATTTCCGAGAGAAATGACTTTCTTGATGATGTGGGGTGAAATGAGAAATATTAGTATTTAACAGCAGATTATACAGGGTGACAATATTTGAACTATATGAAATAAAATCGTCATAATTTCTGAACTATTTGCGTCAGGACGTTCAAACTGCACGGTTGGCTCCAGGGCATGATGGGAATTAGTATGGTTTGGTTTAGCGACGAAACCCACTTTCATTTGGATGAGTTCGATAAGAAGCAAAGCTGACGTGTTTGGGGGTCTGAGAATGCGCATTTCGCGATAGAAAAGTCTCTTCACCCTGAACGTGTGACTGTATGGTGTGCAATGTCCAGTCACGGAATAATCAGTGCGATATATCTTGATGCCACGGTGACTACCGAACAGTACGTGAAGGTTTCGGAAGATGATTTCATCCCCCTTTTCTCAAGTGACCTTGCAAGACGGAGCTCGACCCCATCGAAGCAGGAGAGTGTTTGATGCCCTGGAAGAGCACTTTAGGGACCGCATTCTAGCTCTGGAGTACCCAGAGGCCGCTGGTATGGGCCTCGATTGGCCGCCATATTCTCCGGATCTGAACACATGAGACAAAAGTGGGACCACATCAAAGACAAGATGTACAGCAACAACCCCCAAAACCATTGCTGAGCTGAAAACAATCATTCAGGAGGTCATCGATAGCATCCAACGTTCCGACACTTCAGCGGGTCATGCAGAATTTCGCTATTAGTCTGCGTCACATCATCGCCAATGATGGCAGGTACAGTATATCGAACATACCATAACCTAAATTCGAATTCCTGTACAGACGACTACGTGTTGAATAAAGTGTGAGCACGCCGCACTTTGTAACAATTCACGTTTTTTCTTCATGTAGTTCATTAGTTGTCACCCTGTACTTTGTTTCTTATAAGTCTAATAGAAGTGACAGAAGTTATTGAACATTTCTTCGCTTTCCGTCCCTTAAGACTAGATACCTGTTTATTTTGCTTAATGAAATTTTTTTGCTTGTTTCGACACAGGATTACCTTAGGGAGAAGACTGAGCAATTAAGGACGTTTAGCACTTAGTTGCTAACATAACCACTAAACTGTAAAACTTTTAGAACAAAACTTCCGGCTAAATATAACGCAAAGTTCGGCTCATCTATTTTAGGATCTACATCTACATGATTACTCCGCAGCTGACAATTAAGCGCCTGGCAGACGGTTCACTGAAGTACCTCCAAGTTGTTTTTACCGTTTCATTTTCAAATAGGACGCGAGTAAAACGAACAGTCTTTCCGTGCGATCTCTGATTTCTCTTATTTTATTATGATGATCATTTCACTCTCCTATGCAGGTGGACGCCAACGGAATATTTCCGCACTCGGAGGAAAGCTGGGGATTGCAATTTGTTAAGAAGATCGTGCCTCGACGAAAAATCGCAATGTTTTGATGATTGCTACTCTAATTCGTGTATCATATCCATGGCAATATCTTCCCTTTTTCGCGATAACACAAAACGGGCTGCCATTCTTTGGTCTTCTTCGATGTCCTCCGTGAATTCTATCTAATGACCGTCCCACACCTCGCAGCATTACTCTAGGAGACGATGAACAAGCTTAGTGAAAGCAGTCTCTTTAGTAGACCTGTTGCAGTCTCTAAACGTCCTGCCAATAAATCGCAGTCTCCAGTTAGCTTTTCACACAACAGTGTGTATGTGATCGTTCCAATTTATGTTCGTGGTTGTAACCCCTAAGCATTTAGTTGAATTTGTAGTCTTTGGGTTTGTATGATTTTTCGTGTAACCGAAATTAAATAGATTCCTTTTGGTACCTGTGTGGATGATCTCACATTTTTCATTATTTAGACTTAATTTTCACTTTTCGCACCATATAAATATCTTGTCTAAATCATTTTGCAGTTACAATTGGTTTTGATCATCTGATGACTTTACAAGACGATAAATGACATACTCATCTACAAACAATCTAAGAGGGCTGGTCAGATTGTCGGCTAAATCGTTTAATTTCATCAGGAACAGCGGAGGACCTATAACATTTCATTGGAGAACATGGGACATTACTTCCGTTTTGCTCGATGACTTACAACAAACTGTCACCTGTCTGACAGAAAATTACGAATCGAGACTCACAATTGAGACGATACTCCATAGGCACGCAATTCAGCAACTCTATCCAAACAAAAAGTCGAGGCGGGCCTTATCACACCAGAAGGCAAAACACAAAATAAAAAAGTCAAAACATATTTGTGTGGCCAGACAGGTTTTTCTTAAGAGCCCTGCACAAGTACAAAGCAACCGACCGACATATTGGTCGTGTGTAGGTGTTTCGACTGACCGACAGACGAACTTACTTTGTCGGGATGTCTGGCTGATAGGACCACCCAACAAGTTGAGCCGTGTGTAGCGCTATTGTGGCGACCGCCTGACAAAAGTTCGCGTTTTGTCACTAAAGGCAGGATTAAATGTTGTTGTAACATACTGTACATGATAGGGTGCGACTGGATGGAACTCTAAGGACAGAGCTTCTGAAGCAATTCAAAGACTGCAGCTATTTGTGGGACACGTCGCGCGAAGAGTATAGGAATATAGATGCATGAAATGAAGTATTCTTTTTAATTTTTTTACGACTTCATAACGGTTTCGTGGACTACATGGAATAAAAGTCCACCGACCTCTTATTTCTGGCGTCGAGATGACTGGGTGTTTGTGCTGTCCTTATCATTTCATCATCTTTCATGAAAATGGCGAGATTGGACTGAGCAAAAGGTTGGGAATTTGTACGGGCGCTGATAACCGCGCAGTTGAGCGCCCCACGAACCAATCATCATCTTCATCATAATTATCATTAGCTTATTTCTGTTCTTAGATTTTATTTTCGAAACTTATCAAAAATGAAATCTAAAAACCGAAATATCGACATTCAACGGACATTAATTCATAAAATGTACTTGCTGCATTGTAAATGCCTTTATCCAAGGTTGCTGCTATGAGGAGCTAAGTGTGGGACTTTCCTTACAGTCTAAAATTTGGTAAACGTTTCATTCTTATGTATCTGTTATATTTTTAGATGATGTGCGCCACCATCATTTGTACTCTATCATCTTATAATTTGAAATGAGTTTCTCAAACTTGAAACGGCACCTTTTACGCTGCATGCATAAATAAATAAATGAAGTTCATACGAAATTTCTCGTTTTATTTCCTATGCTTTATGATAATGTATTTTCCCAGGCAAGTATAAATCACGCTGCTAGTTCCGGGAATCATTTTAGGTAATACATAATAGTGGGAATACAACGGCACCGACTTTGAGGTCCTTATAAATCCTGCTAGTGGCCAACACTGTACTGTAGGTAACAGCCTCTCTTCGCAGCTTACAGCCTCCTTGATGACTGTATTCTGTTTCGTTACAAGTAGTCTGACGGTATTCAGCAATTCGAAAATTAATCCTTTGTCCGTTCTTAGATAAAGACGAAATCATCAGCTCGCAGCTCATTAAGTATTGGGTTGGTACATAAGTTCGAGTGTTTTCCATTAAGTTAGATAAACACACCAGACATACACAACAGAGACTTTAGTCGTTAATAGTATATTCTCTTTCACTATTTAAAACAGTCTGCCAACGCTGGGCTAACTTTTAAATTCCGTTACTGTAGAAATCACGTGGTTTTGAGGCGAAGAACTCGTCGAGACATGTTCCAAGGGGATTTTAATACGGAAAGGAAGTTTCTTGAAGGCTGTTCGATAGAGATCTGAAAAGATGAAGCTCTAGGGCCTCAAGATCAGGTGAATAAGGAGGGTGCCGAATGATTTCCCAACCCAACTCCCATACAGTGTTTGTCAGTCCAGAAGAATGCGTGCGGGCGTTATCGAGGAGTATCATCAGTTTCACACGGTCTTCCTGATCGTTTTTCTTAACTCCGTCTGCAAGACGTATCAATTGTTGACTACAAATGTCAGTAATGATGGTAACACCTCGGGGAAGCATTCGTAGTATATTAAATCTACGCTGCTCTACCAGATGCACAACATTGTGTTCTGTGGATGAGCGCAGGTGTTTGTACTGGAAGTTGCTGCACTGTTTTGGGTCAACCAATGCTTTCTTTTCTTTATGTTAGCGTAAAGACGCCACCTTGCGTCACCATTGACGATGCAGGTGAGGAGAGGACGATGTTGCTCACGAGCAAACAGAGATGACGTGGGGCCAACCGCTGATTTTTGTCATTTTGGCTTAGGGCGCGCAACACCAATACAACGAATTTTCGAACCTTTTCCATTACATGCAAATGTCGCACGATGGCGGAATGATCGCAGATCATCACATGTGCCACTTCACGAGTACACGGACGTGGATCATTGTGGATTAACGTGTTTAAACGATCTTCATCAAACCCACGAAGGTCTTCCTGAACGCGGGAGGGTCACTAATGTCAAAAAGATCCTTCATAAATCGGGAAAACCATTTTCTGTCCGTGCTGTGTCCGGTGGCATTATCCCCATACACGGTGCCATTGTTTCTGGCTGTCTCCTCTGCTTTCACCCCTCTATTGAACTACGACAGAACAGTATGCCGGAAATGCTCCAACTTCTCTTCGAATTCCAGTTTCTAGCATCCACAGCTACTCTCTCTATCTCTGAAGGAAAAAACGACAATATGGAATAGCAACAGTGAATTAAAAATAAAAAATGACAATGGATTAATAAACCCATAGCAACCGGAACACCAACATACAGAATAAACGGTGTACGAACTCTTGTAATAGAGTGTAGGTGCAATTCTGTCTTTGCATTAGCCAGTTCTTTGGCCGAAACTTTCTCCCTGCCGTTTTCGGCCTTGTTACCTCTAAAGCAGCCAAGGCAACCCCAGGTTTTTTTCCGTGTAAACCAAGCGAGATCTCGTAGAAGAAAATCTCAGCTGACTTAAAACAAACAAATCACATCACCTAGTCACAGACTGTAAATGCGGTCGATCGGGATGCGAGTAGGCTGCCACGAAATTGAGTGCTCGGTGGATGAACTGAGGTGTGTGCAGAGTCCTTAACAGAGAACGTCGGGTACATGTGCTAACCCTGAGATCAATCGGTGCCACACAGGAAGTCGAGGGGCGCCACATCAAACCAGTGATAAGCCTGGTCGCAACGGAAAAAGTGTCAGGACATAACTGGGTGGCCAAACTGGCTTCTTCTTGATCGTTGCTTGGTTAGCGCACCAACAGACCACGTGCGAGTCACGGTCGGAAGGCGGGAGTGTCGTGTGGGCGTGGCGCACGGGACCCGCTGCCCGCCGAGGCGCGCGGAGTCAGCAGTCAGTGAGACAGCGGTCAGAAGCGCCAGCCAGCTGCTCTCCAGTCGCCTCTGTGCCTCCAGCCGCACAGCACGCACGCCGGCCGACATGGAGCAACCGCAGCCGCAGCAGGTGGAGCGCGCGTTGGCCATGCCGACGCTGGCAACTCTCACGGGGAGGCCCCGGCTCGACATCGACTTCACGGACATCACGTACGCCGTCGGTGCCAGAGGTCAGTCTCCGTCACGCTTCATTAACGTTTCTGCACTAGGAATCTGCTGGAAAAATAAATCCTGCAATCCATCCTAGGATGTCGTCCAAATGCGTGTGACAAGTAGCAGACAGGACTAAAGGGGGTTATTGAACGTATACGAGAGAGGATTAACAGGGGATATTGAACGTATACGAGAAAGGCGTTCAAAACGCAGATTTGGCGTTAGCAAGAAATGTGTTTCTGCAAAAAGAGAAATTTAATATCTGATGTAAATTTAGGGTTTTTTTTAAAAAAAAAAAAGAAAAAAAAAAGTAAGAACTCCGCAAACAGCTGTATTTTGAACCAATTTTGTTGCCGTACTAGCGGTTTTTAGGCTTGTAGCCACCTTGTCATGCACATATAAACACTAAAACATGGCGAAGAAATTGAAGACCCAGCCGGCCGGAGTGGCCAAACGGTTCTAGGCGCTTCAGTCTGGAACCGTGTGACCGCTACATCCTGCCTCGGGCATGGATGTGAGTGATGTCCTTACGTTACTTAGGTTTAGGTAGTTCTAAGTTCTAGGGGACTGATGACCTCAGAAGTTAAGTCCCATAGTGCTCAGAGCCATTTGAACCATTTGATTGAAGACCCAACCTTCTTAGTTAAAATCATAATGTTCATAGATTGTATATTCACGAATAAAAACTTGAGTCAGAGACAAATATCTGTATATGAAGGTTGAGCCTTCTACATTTTCTATGTCGTTTACCACGTATTAACGTTTGTACGCACCTGATGATGTGGCTAAAAACCACGAAACTGTTAGTTTCCTAACAATATTGGTTCAGAATATTCAAAATACAGCTGCTGCTGTGTAGTAAATATAGGTGCTAGGAAGTCTTTTTCTGAAGCTATTTGTGTACCCTTGTATGGACGTGGAACGATGACGATGAACAGTTAAGGCTACAACAGAATTAAATTTCCTGAAATTCGAGGCGACAGAAGAATACTGAAGATTAGATCTGTAGGTCGAGTAGCTGAAAAGATATACCGAACAGAATTTGGTAGACGTAAATTTTTGGTACAAGAATGGATAGATTTATTGAATAGGACTCAATTCGTGTATGAGGATTGCGACGATACTGATAATTATAAAAAGTTAACCAAAGCTGATATTTCGCTGTTAAGTCAAAAGATGTTAGGTGAGTGGACTAAGTTGAACTAACAGCTTGTGGATTTTATTAGCGACCTAATAGCACTGGTTTCGACGCGCAAGTCGCCGAAGTGGCGTCAAATCGAAAGACTTGCAGCAGGCGAACGGTCTACCCGACGGGAGGCCCTCGTCACACATTATTATTATTAATATTATTATTAGCACTGGTTAAATTTTTTATATGGATGGACTGATACAAGAATCCTGTCGCATCAAAGAGTAGCAAATTTCGTGATGGAAGGTAATGCGGAGCTATGGAGCCAGACTAAGGCATGACTTCAGTGGATGTAGGTTACGAAGATTATAAAGAAAAGTAGACTTCCTTTCTTGTGTGAAACGTGTTCCGCAGCTGTAACGTATTGGAAGAAATTCATGTTATCAACATAAGATCCATTTAGTGAATAATATTTTGACGACGAGTTTCGGTAAGATGCAGCATTTTCAAGTCAACGTAAAAGTACATTGAAGTAAAACAAATTGATAAGCTAGGTTAACACGTAGAAAGTCGTGTCGAAGTTAACATTTTGCTTGGTCAAAAACATTCACATCAATAACTGAAAGAAGACACTGTTTGGAGGTCAGCACGTGTATGCAGTGCTCCGTCCCCTGTAGTGCTGTCATTTGTCCTCCACACTGCATAAAAATACGGGTGTGTCACAGTTGTACCGTGTTCTTCAATACGTCTAACATCTGCAAAAAACTTCCCGGTGAAAGTAGTATAATAATAATGCATCATTCACTAAAAGCAAATCACAGTCGTATCACGAATTTCTGCAGAGATGAACCATCTACTGCGAATGCTTGGATCCAACCAATCTTCGGACTGAAGCGCACAACAGCAGCAAGAATCACAACAAAAAGGACGGTAGGAACGGTCACGTGAGGGTTTCTTTGGATCACGGAAGAGCGTCACGGGCATGTTGCAAACATGAACTGGAAGATTCTTGTAAATGTCAACCGTCGCGCGAAAGCCTACTTACAAAGTTTCAGCAACCAGCAAAAAGTGAGGAACCTAGGATTACACTACAGCAACCTAAGTATCGTTCCGTAGGACATGCAGAGACTAGGTCTGTCTAATGAAAGTGCACAATGGAGCTTAAACGTTTCTCCCCCGCTCTATTCACGAATGAAACGAGAACAGCCTGTCATACGTGGTACAAAACTAAGTAACCTATACCGTGCACTTTACAGTGCTTCGCAAGATATGCACGTTTACGTAGCCATAGATAGCTGTACGTATAAGAATTAATTTTGATGTGACAAGTAAATGTTTCAAATATTGTTCTCTTTCAGGAGCACTAAACCCTTCCGTATCGAAAATGTCTTGCATGGCATATTCTGAAACACACAGCGGTCACTGGTGTTTTAAAAAGTAGGTGTGTCGTATATTATGCGCCGGAATAGCTAATATGTACGTGACAAGTTTTGTGATGTGACTCTTTTGTACGTCTAGGAAGAAACGATGGACATAAGACACATTGAATACGGGTAATTTTGTTGCTGGAGGTCGTTTGGATGGCGGGACGTCCTTGAAGTCTCTACATCTATACTGCACAATCCACCTTATGGTGTACGGCGGAGAATACTTTGTGTTCCAGTATCACTTCCCTTTTTCCAGTTCCAGTAGCGTTTGGTTCACGGGAATAATGGTTGCTGGTAAGCTTCCACGTGGTCTCGAATCTAATTTTATCATCCTAGTCTTTTCGCAATATATACGTAGGAGGAAGCAATACATTTGTTGATTCTTCTACAAATTTACATTCTCGCACCTTTAGCAGGTGGCCATAACGTGATGCAGAACGCCTCCTGCAGCGTGTGCCACTGGAATTGGCTGAGCATCTTCGTGAAGTTTTCGCGCTTACTAAATGAACCGGAAACGGAATGTGCTGCTCTTCTTTGGATCTTCTTTATTTCTTCTATCTACATCTACATCTACATTGATACTCCGCAAGCCACCCAACGGTGTGTGGCGGAGGGCACTTTGCGTGCCACTGTCATTACCTCCCTTTCCTGTTCCAGTCGCGTATGGTTCGCGGGAAGAACGACTGTCTGAAAGCCTCCGTGCGCGCTCTAATCTCTCTAATTTTACATTCGTGATCTCCTCGGGAAGTATAAGTAGGGGGAAGCAATATATTCGATACCTCATCCAGAAACGCACCCTCTCGAAACCTGGCGAGCAAGCTACACCGCGATGCAGAGCGCCTCTCTTGCAGAGTCTGCCACTTGAGTTTATTAAACATCTCCGTAACGCTATCACGGTTACCAAATAACCCAGTGACGAAACGCGCCGCTCTTCTTTGGATCTTCTCTATCTCCTCCGTCAACCCGACCTGGTACGGATCCCACACTGATGAGCAATACTCAAGTATAGGTCGAACGAGTGTTTTGTAAGCCACCTCCTATGTGGTGTGCATCCCGTAGTGACGAGAATTATTAAACTGCCGGCCGGTGTGGCCGTGCGGTCTCAGCGCTTCAGTCTGGAACCGCCTGACCGCTCCGGTCGCAGGTTCGAATCCTGCCTCGGGCATGGATGTGTGTGATGTCCTTAGGTTAGTTAGGTTTAAGTAGTTCTAAGTTCTAGGGGACTAGTGACCACAGATGTTAAGTCCCATAGTGCTCAGAGCCATTTGAACCATTTGAATTATTAAACTACTGATCGAACGAGTGTTTTGTAACCTAGTTCCTTTCATCAATCTAGCCATCATTGTAGTCAATATGTTAGCTCTTTTCTTCACAATTCGATTTATAGTTCTTCATAAGTTACCCTAACAAATCTTCGACATTCCTTTGTAACACCATGTTACAGAAGCTTCTATTCTCGTCTTGTCTGTATTTTTTGTCCCCACCGATTCACCTCCTCGAAAGGCCGCACGCCAAGTACTAACACGTAAGGCACTTAAATTCAAATTTGATGTTAACATATTTTTTCTTTTTCAGAAAATATTTTCTACTTCCCGTCAATGTTTCATATCCTCCTATTTACAGCGTCTAATTTCTTAATCAAATTTCTCTGTCATCTTCTGACTTCACTTTATTAGATTTGTTTTACTATTATCGATCTACAACTTTCAGCCAGTTTTCAAGATACTACACGGTTAGTTCAACTGATGTTCCAAGTCTTTTGATGTCACTGAAAGAACTGCACTGTCGTTAGCATACCTTAAGGCTTTATTTCTTCTCACTTCAATCTCCACAATTCTCCATGGTTTCCTTAAGTGCTTGCCCCATGCACGGACAATAGCATGGCAGATAGGTACTAACCTGTCTCACTCCCTTCTCAAATGCCGTCTGTTATAACTTTTGAATCTTACAACTGCACTCTAGTTACAGAAAATTCCCAGATGTATCTCGGAACTTAATGACATGAACTTCCTGGCAGATTACAAACTGCGTGCTGGTCCGAGAGTCGACATCGGGACCTTTTCCTTTCGCGGGCAGGTGCTCCAACTGAACTTGAAGGTGACAGTGAAGGTGCTAAATTGTGCTACTGCTAAAGACTCACTCTTTGAATGCTGTAATTAATGACTGCAATTATCTGTCACCTTATTTATGTCATTTCATTGGAGCCATTTTTGTTACTGTTTTTGTGGAATAAGAAAATAAAAACTACCCAAGCAAGACTCATGACCGGTCCTTAAAGCCTTACTTTCGCCAGTACATCATCTCCTATCTTCTAGACTTCTCAGGAAATCGTCTGTAAAGTCTGAAAGGTATAGACGAGGTACTGGTGGAAGTAAGGCCGTGAGAACGAGTCGTGAATAGCACTTGTTTAGTTCACCTTGGCAGGGACCTTGCCGGCGAATGGTGAAGGTTGCGAGTTCAAGTCTTGGTCCAGCACACATTCTTAATCTGCCTGGAAGTTTCGTATCAGCGCATTCTCCTCTGCAAGGTGAAAATTTATTTTTGGAAACTTAATGACAGTTCAGAACTGAGGCGTACAGGAATGCAGACCCAGGCTTACATCTTGTGCGGAATAGTAAGAACCAAGCGAGCATTCCACACGAACATATCTCACAGCAGGACTCTGTCTGCCAGTAGTGGCTTCCTACATTCTGCGCCATGCAGCGATTCTTCTGCAAACCTTGTTTCAGCAACACACCTGGCAGAGGGCATGGCGGAGAGTGCCTGACACTGCACAGCGACCGCTATCATAACAAATCTTGTACTGCACATTCTGGTGTGGGACTGTAATAGAACTCCGAGATTTCCGTGGAGGTATAATGAGGAGAGATGGCACTACACGCTTGCGCCGTGCATTGCTTTGAAGCCGCTGCCATGTCAGTAGGCCCTAAACATTACCAGACTTTTTACAGTTGCTTCTTGTTCTTAATTTACGTCGTTTACATTCAACAATTGTTTTACATAGTAAATGCGAGAGTCACCCAAAATAGTAATGCACCACATTCTTTTTTTCTTAGCCAACACAAATTGTACGAATGCGAAACTTTTAGGTATGCATTATTTGAAGTTAGTAGAGTGCATGGGCAAATATTCCGTTTCCTCCTACAGACAGCGTAGCTACAGTAATGTTTCAAAATTGCATCAGTAAGTGATATACGTTACAGCCAACGTCGTCATAGAATTCTCACTGCAGAGAAAGGAACTGTTGGGAAGATTCAAAAATCTTTGTATGCAGTTTATGGAGCATCTGTAGTCGACAGAAGTACGGTTATCTGCAGGTCGAAGAGGGTGAGGCATTTACGAGAAGGCGGTTTGAGAGCTCAAAGATTTGTAGCGTTCGCGGGGACTCCATCTGCGGCTGTCATGAGTAGATGCAGCTTGCTGATGTGTTCATTCATGATGCCAGGAGGAACACTTAACTCTGAAGCATACGTTAACACATTAACCAAACTCACGAAGCGCTCCCAGCGACTACGTCGCAATAACAAACCAAGTGATTGATTCAGCATAGTAACGCTCGATGTCACACAAGTTTGGTGACTTCGGAATACATCACTATACAGGGCTGAACAGTGTTATCTCATCCACCTTACAGCCCTGACCTAGCTCCCTCAGACTTCCAGTTTTTGGGCCATTGAAGGATGACATTCGTAGAAGACATTTGGATGATAACGAAAAGGTGATTTGGACTGCTTAGAAAGCTGCAATAAGGCGAACTACTGAAAGGGCATACACTTCCTTGTGTCACTGGAGAAGAGCCATAGAAAGAGAAGGAGGTTACATGGGAAATAGGGTGTGTAGAAGAAACATCGTTGTTTCTTTTGTGCACGTTTCATTATATTCAATAAACGATTGTTGAAGAAAAAAAATGTGGTGCATTACTATCTGGGCGACTATAATACAGTACTTTCACGAATAACGCAGTGTCAGGAAGGAAATTTTAGAAGATTTTCTGGTCTTATAGGGATATTTGATCCAGTACTAGGACATTTTTGCTACATGTTTCGAATAGCCAAGAAGCGTCCAAGGCTGCTTTCGCAATCCAATGTTTTACTTAACACGGAACGACGAAACTGATGGTCCGTCTATGTCCTCTTCCCGGAAATGCTAAGAACGTATGTCTGGACTGTTTGTAATATTTAGTTCTCACAGCGTTCAGCCAGGGCGTCCTCGGAGTTGTGTTGATAGGAAGTCTGAGATCAAATTGCAGTAATACGACTGCAGTAAAAGTAACAAGCGCAACTGAAATGCATGTATATAGAAAATATCGCTTGAACGAGTCCACTTATGAATGAAATGTGATTCCTTTGCACTTTAGACTATAATCGGAGCACCTGGTGTGTCTGTAAATGATTGAAGCTGGCTTTTTTTTTTTTTTTTTTTTTTTTTTTTTTTTTTTTTTTTTTTTTTTTTTTTTTTTACAGAGCACTTCCATCAGAATCCAGAAGCTAATGTTTAGGGCTATTAACATAGCAGACGTAGACTTCCAGTTGTTGACGTCATGACAGCTCCCCTTATTGTACGGCCAACACACTTCTCACAATACCTGCTGCAAATGTGACGTCATTTTGACATCACACGTAATACCAACAACCGCAGGGATTGCTGTCGACATTGTGACAAAGAAGAAAATGAATGTTCCGGTTCCTCGTTTCACTGGCAACAATTTAAAATGTCCTCTTAGGTTCCTGCCTAAACACACACTCGGAAATCGTCAAATATTTAATTATTCTTCCTTTAATCATTCAAAAATGTAAATGACATCGAATGTTTCAGAAGATCATTGTGTTACATTTACCAGAAAGTCCCAGAATTTGTTTAAAATGTTAGGATGAAAAATAATATTAACTTGTACCAGGATGCGAAACTACATCCTTTCACTCCGTAAACCACGACCTTATCTATTACGTCTTGCGATTTTAGTCTCCTGTTTTGGTTTTTATACAGGGTGAGTCACTATTGCGACCAAGAATAACTCCGAAAGTATAATAGGAGCTGAGAAGTTTGTGGGACAAATGTTGTTGGGACGACGGGGTTGCTAAGTGGTGTCGCGTCAGAGATATGAAGGCTAACTTCGTTTTTTTAAATGGGATGCTATAGTTTGGTACTTATTTTCTGATAGCGGCTATCGAGACGAATCCAATTTGAAGGTCAACGAAGGTCACAAAGGTGGCATGAACGTCCATTTACAGAAGGATTCCGAACTTATAACCATAGGTATCGATGCAGTGCTGCATCTTCTTATCATGGATTGAGTGGTATTCCTCATAACATCGGCCCTTATCGAAGCACATGTTCTGACAATTCTGTCTCGCATATCTTCAGGAGTAGTTGTAACGTCGTTATAAGAAATGCCTTCTACGAATTCCCACAAGGAAAAAATCCAGAGCTGTAAAGTCTGGCGAACGAGCCGGCCACGACATCATCTCCTCCGCGTCCAATCCAACGATTTGGGGATTGTCTCTGCAGCTCATTCTAGCCATTAGCGAAAAATGTGCCGGACACCCATCGTGTTGATACCACATTCTGGTCTTTGTTCTAAAAGGTATTTCTTCCAATAACAGACCTAGTGTTCCTTGCAGGAATGTGTTGTCCTTCCTACCATTAAGATTTCCTTCAATGAATTAGGGCCTCCAGAATCCCACACCATACATTCACCGACCACGGTTTTTGATGTGCAACTTGCCGTAGCCAACATGGATTTTCAGTTGCCCAATAATGCATGTTTTGCAAATTAGCATTTCCATGGTTCGTGAATCTAGCCTCGTCAGTAAATAAAATCAAATTAATAGATGTGTCATACCTCTGGATCTGAAGTTGAGCCCATCGGCAGAATTCAATGCGACGCATACAATCCGTACCAGTTAATTCTTGGTGGAGGCTGATATGGTAAGGATGATATTTATGGCATGCGAAATGCCGGCCGCGGTAGCCGAGCGGTTCTAGGCGCTTCAGTCCGGGCGCGACTGCTACGGTCGCAGGTTCGAATCCTGCCTCGGACATGGATGTGTGTGATGTCCTTAGGTTAGTTAGGTTTAAGTAGTTCTAAGTCTTGGGGGCTGATGACCTCAGATGTTAAGTCCCATAGTGCCCAGAGCATTTTTTTTTTTTTTTTTTTACGCGGACTAACACAAGGATCTCGAACAACAGTGGCAAGAGTACCAATTTCGTTTCCTCTTTAATAGCTTTCCTTTGTCGGATATGTTTCCGATGCATTAAAGATCCAGCTGTTCTCAATTTATCATACACATATTTAAATGTACGACGTGTGGGGTGAGTACGTTGAGGATATCTTTCAGCGTATAAATCTCTAGCTCTCACTGAATTTCGTTGGCATTCTCCGTAAATGAGAAGCATATCGACTTGTTCTTCGAAGGAATACATCATTCACATTCGCTTGATTCGACAATACTAATCTTGCCGTTCCTTTTATGTTGTATTGCGAAAGCGTCAAATGGCTCTGAGCACTATGGGACTTAACATCTGTGGTCATCAGTCCCCTAGAACTTAGAACTAGTTAAACCTAACTAACCCAAGGACATCACACACATCCATGCCCGAGACAGGATTCGAACCTGCGACCGTAGCGGTCACCCGGTTCTAGGCTGAAGCGCCTAGAACCGCACGGCCACACAGGTCGGCTTGCGAAAGCGTCGAATGATGTTTACATGTCAATGGCACTTTAGATGGATACGCCGTATTCGGCGAATATTTACTATTTTCACGATATACGAGAGAGAATTGTCAGAGCATGTTCTTCGATAATTGCCGAAGTGATAAGGAATGCCACTCAGTCCATGATACGAAGATTGCAGCACTGCATTGATACCTTCTGTAAAGCACTGCATTGATACCTTCTGCAAATGGACGTTCATGCCACTTTTGTGACCTTCGTTGACCTTCAAAGACTTTACTGTTAATATCATCGGATTCGTTTCGATAGCCGCTATCAGAAAATCAGTATCAAACTATAGAATCCCATTTTTAAAAATTTGACCTTCATATCTCTGATGCGACCGCACCTAGCAACAAAAAACCAACGCCATATTATGGCCTCCGTTGTCCCATGCAGCGTTTGTCTCACAAACGTTTCAGCTACTATCATACTATCGGAGCTATTCTAGGGGGCACTAATTAGTGATTCACCCCGTAGAATGTCTTCAAGGCTTGTATTGTTGATACGTTATTGATATTTAGTTATAATGGTGATGTGTTTGTCGTAAATTTGCACCATTACTTTGAAACGGCATATTGTAAATTTATAATACACACACATCTAAATGCGCCAAAATGAATATGGCACCTGCCGCATTGATTGTCGATATTGCGTGTGACGTCAAGATAACGTTACGTTTGCAGAAAGTCCTGAGATGGGTGTTACCTTCTTACCTGTTACCATTATTACACCTCCATGGAGATTACACCTCTACGCCTCAAATAATTTCACTAGGATTGCCTTCATTTTGGCTCGGTGAACTAATTTTTTACTTCGTATTCAAACAAGAGCTGACAAAACCTGGAAAAAATTAACTAATTTGTTTATTTGCAGTTAAGGTTCGCACTTAAGTTTCATAGTTGAGGCCCCAAAGTTACTGTACCGCAGTACGCTGCTAGAGAAGCGGAACAAAATGACAAATGGTTCAAATGTCCCCTAGACTTAGAACTATTTAAACCTAACTAACCTAAGGACATCACACACATCTATGGCCGGGGCAGGATTCGAACCTGTGACCGTAGCAGCAGCGCGGCTCCGGACTGAAGCGCCTAGAACCACTCTACCACAGCGGCCGGCGAACAAAATGACACACTACGCTGATAGTGTAGTATCATCCAGCAATTTTAACTGAAGGAAACAACGCTACATCAAACCATGACGAGTTGGTTCAAATATGTGGCAGTAATGCACTGTCACGTCTCACTCTTTACACTTTCAATTCTTCTTCCAATTTTAATTTTTTCATTGGTAGTTTGTCCTCTAAACTAACTTCTTACGTAATATCCGGTAATAATTTGGTAAGGCCTCCGTTATAGAACTGTAAATGCAACAGGTGTTATTCCTGACATGGAATGCAAGCGCATCCAGAGCAGCTTATTCGACACAGTTTGCTGCCATACATATTAATGCAGTCGTCTGAAGACAGACAACGATGTCATAACCTTGTTTTGAGCGGGACGGTAGGGTACTGTGTGCGGCGTGTTGGAAGAAGTGTGAGCCAAGGTCGGTGCACACGGGCGGGCCAGCGTTTGCCAACAGAAGCGCTGTCGCAGCCGACGGCCTTCTAACGACGGCATCGTTTTGGTAGTGTAACCTGGCACTAATAACAGTAGAGCTCTAGTTTAATGTAGTAACTGCTCGGAGGACAAGAAACAGAGTTAACTGGTAATAACGAAAAAGAAATATTGTTTTAAATCCGGCGATATTTAAGCGCTGCCGGCAAAGATAAAATATTGCCGAACGACATTGTCATGCCACACGTGCCGTGAGGAAAATACGAAATTAAATAGCTCCATAAATACAGTAATGGAGAACCCCAAATGGAACACACATAATAAAGGAGCAAGAATTTGTTATAGGCCGCTAAGCACAAAACAAAACTGAAAACGTTGCGAAGCATTGTCATCATCTTTCACGTATTTTGACATTTTTGGGGAACGAAAATCTCTCTAAAAATCAACATGGATTCTGCAAACAGAAATCTTGCAAAACTCAGCTCGCTCTTTTCCTCCATAAGACACATAACGCTGTAAACAAAGGCACCAAGGTGATGCTGTGTGACTTTTCAGGAAGGAAATTTACACCGTCCCGCACTTCCGTTATTGAAACAAACATCATCTCAGCGGGTGTCGGATCAGATTTGCGACTGAATACAAGACTTCCTTGCAGACAGAACTGAAAGCGTCGCTGTTAACGGAACGAAGTAAACATATGTTGAAGTAATTTTCGGAGTACCCCAAGGAAGTGTGATAGCACCATTACTGCTTACAAAATATATAAAGGGTCTAGTAGAAAGCGTCTGAAGCTCTTAAAGACTGTTCGCCAAGTATGAGGTTGCCGATTAGGAGAATGACTTACAGAGGATTAATGACTGGTGGAAGCCCCACCAGTTGACCCTAAACCAAAAATGAATGTAACACATTGCTCATACATAGCAAAAGAAAGTGGTTCAAATGGCTCTGAGCACTATGGGACTTAACATCTGAGGTCATCAGTCCCCTAGAACTTAGAACTACTTAAACTTAACTAACTTAAAGATATTACACAAATCCATGCCCGAGGCAGGATTCCAACCTGCGACCGTAGTGGTCGCGCGGTTCCAGAATGAAGCGCCTAGAACCGTTCGGCCACTCCAGCCGGCATAGCATAAGAAATCCACTACTATACTACTGCTGATCTGATAACAAAATGCTGGAAACAGCATCTACGGTATGACGTCTAGGAGCAACTATGCAGAGCGACCGTAAGTCGAATGGCCACATAAAACAAATACTAGGAAATGAGATGTCAGACAGATTCATATGAAGAATTTTAAGGAAAATTAACTCGTCCACCAAGAAAATGGCTTACAATGCACTTATTCGACCGGGTGTCGAGTATTGTTCATCAATCTGGGACCCTTGACAGGAAGGACTTCTACACTCGGTGAGAAAATCCAACGAAGAGCGGCTCGTTTCGTCACGGATCGTTTAGTCGGCACGAGAACGTTACTGAGATGATTAACAACCTCTAGTGGCAGATGTCACGAGACAGGCGTTGTGCCGGGAAGAATTTGACGTTCCACATACATCTCGCAAAAGGATCACATTGAGAAAATTCAAGAAATTAGAGCTAACACAGAGATTCACCTAGAATCATTGTTCCCTTGTTCCCACGAGCCATTCGCGAGAGGAATAGGAAAAGTGGGAGGCCGGCCGGAATGGCCGTGCGGTTCTAGGCGCTACAGTCTGGAGCCGAGCGACCGCTACGGTCGCAGGTTCGAATCCTGCCTCGGCCACGGATGTGTGTGATGTCCTTAGGTTAGTTAGGTTTAATTAGTTCTAAGTTCTAGGTGACTGATGACCTCAGAAGTCGCATAGTGCTCAGAGCCATTTTTGGGAGGGGGCAGGGGGTCTCAGTGGTAGCAGACGTACCCTCAACCACTCAGCATTAGGTGGCTTGCGGAGTATGATGTAGACATAGATGTCCTACGAGTACACCAATACAAAATAAATTCACACCCACACACACACACACACACACACGCCCTACATTATGTTTATCTCCACATTGATTACATGTTTGTCGACCAGCCAACGCCTGAACTATACGGTGACCTACTCGTACCAGTTATTAACTGTAGCTTCAGTACATAATATAGCTAATCAAGTTAACAGAGAAGAGAGAAAAGCTAATGTCGTGTAAGGCACCAGGAGCACAAGACTGCCTCATCATTGGCAGCTTCATGAAGAAACCATTAAAAGGAAAACTTCCGGGCAGATGAAAATTGTGTGCCAGAGGACTCGAACCTGAAACCTCATGTGCTCTACAGATCCTTTTTTACAGTTGAGCTATCCAAGGAGGTCTCACGACCTGTCTTCACAGCATTACTTCCACCAGCACCGTTCAGTTTCTCCCTTCTGCTCCATACCGTGCGAGATTAGCACTCCCGGAAGAAAGTTATTTAAGTGATCTTTAATACGACTGTAAGGTTAGAGAGATATATTGGAAAAAGTAAAATTTTGAGAATAGGATAGTTAATTTGGTACTTTCCCACAAATGGAAAAAGTCTCATTTTCGAATCCTTGTCCAGCACACAGATTTAACCTGCCAGGAAGTTTCAGTCGGCACACATTTTGCTCCGCAGTGGTAATTCATTCTGGAAACTAAAACTGTGAGTCTGATATTATGTAACTCAACAAATTACGAGTAAAAAGGTAAATTCGTCTGCGTTAAGCCATTTCCGTTTCCATTTCCATTTCGATTGATACTACTTACACATGGACTAAAAAAATCAAGACTTTTGCTCTGTAGAGATTTCTACATACACGGGGTGTTTCACAATTCGTATTACAGGCCTATAGGCTTTGTAGAGGGTATTTACTAAATGAAGTTTTGATAAGGAGCCCATGTACGAAAATGTACCATTTGGATCTTCCGTAACATTGAACATCGGACCACTTTCAAATCTCCCAAATCTCATTACACACACAAAATGAGAAGAGGGCACCGTCGTCTGTGTATAAAATTAAGACAAAATTATGTGAGAAACTACTCTTGCAGTTTTGTATTCAAATTACGTGCTCTTCTAGCATCACTAATTGCTAATGTAGCACAATTTTAGAGTTCAAAGATAGAAATCATTTACTAAAAGGTGTCGATGAATAAAAATATAAAGACAAATATACTCGTCCTTTTGTTTATACTCGTCGTTTTTCCTCTTTTTTTACTGACAAAGTCAAGTCATTTTTTCACTATATCTTTTCACATTTTAACTCTAAGTAACAGTAAAAATATCCCATTCAACTTTCTACCACCAAAAAGAGCTTTTTACTCGTACCTTCATGAAACAAGACATGCTGTAGGCTCGCTAAAACAGACTAATGCACATACTGACTGCCAACTATTGACTGATCATTTGGCGCGTATGCAGTTCTCTCTATTTAAACGCGAACTTATGGTACGTTCTGTAAGCTGTATTCTTCGGATTAATGATTATGACGACATCCGGTTTTCGTATTATTAACAATTTTATGTAAACTTATTTTCAGGCTTGCAAAAATCAAAGCAATAAAGTAATGGTAAACGCTATTTTGTGAAGTTGAAAAACGGAAATTTTGGAATTTTAAAATACTCCACTTTTAAATGACAGTACATACTTAGCTTTTGCAAACTGTTAAATTATTTACGAAGAAGTTAAGTGTATTATGAGACGATAATACTTCTGTGTAATGGACAATAAACTTCCATGAAACATTACGTAAATTAGATTTAGAAAAATATTCGAATCATATGGCATTTGTTATAACTTACGTAAAGTGTAATCTAAACTAATTTTTACAACCAAAATCTTTTGTATTGAAACAAAAAAATAATTGTTTGTTATGTTGCGAAATAATTTCGAAAAGTATAGTGTTTTCATCAGTATTTCAGGATGACTTGTTAGTCCAGTAGGCATAAATCCTGTATTTTATAGCTGCAATTAGAATGAACGCCGCAGAAAAAAGAATAGGATCGCCGTGTTTAGTACAATGATTGTAGTATCGCTTGACATAGCAATACCGCTATATTGGTTTATTATAATGGTCTAGTGTGATCAAACTTGAAAAGGTAATCGCAAAATTGGTACGTATAATTATTCTTTTGCTTTACAAATGGGGCGGGCGGGCGCGCGTGTAAGTAGTTTCGTAATGTTGTTACCAAAGATCTCGGAAGAACTTGACGGATTTATTTCGCATTTTTACACGATGCACTAATAAACATTCAGATTGACAAAGGTGTACTTATTTTTTTCAAACAACAAAGCTCAGGCTTTGTTAAAATACTCTGGGAAAGCAAATGCTGGGCTGCGAAAAATGTGCGATTTCGTTTTCTTTCTTGTAGTCACTGTCAACAAAGACAGCAATGCCTCTAAACGATTTTACAGATTGTTTCTCTCAAACGCAGTTTTTTCCTTACATATAAATTATTACAAAAACTGTATACAGAATAATGTGTTATCTTATCCCTTGGGGTCTGTTTTACAGAAAACATGGAAGTTACGTTTATGGCTTATCGGCTTATGAATACAATACTACTACGGAATCTGAATCACCTGAAACTTTGTACTCCTACCCATTCTCAGATTAAAGCTATCCGAAATACCATCATTAAAGTCACTACCTTCACAGATCCAGCAACTGGAGAGTGTGTCTCACGTCCCGTGTACCAATGATCCAAACCTATTTACCCATTACTT
Organism: Schistocerca piceifrons; assembly: GCF_021461385.2. Taxonomy (NCBI): domain Eukaryota; kingdom Metazoa; phylum Arthropoda; class Insecta; order Orthoptera; family Acrididae; genus Schistocerca; species Schistocerca piceifrons. Next base: position 382,876,682 of record NC_060143.1, on the reverse strand, counting down.
TTAAACGACTTTTTTTAAAACAAAAGTTGCGTTCGCAATATCAATAAACAAGGCTGAAGGTCATAGAGAGGAGTAAGAGGATAGGAGGGGAGGAAGAGATGGACAGAGAGAGTAGGAGAGAGAGAGAGAGAGAGAGAGAGAGAGAGAGAGAGAGACATAGAGAGAGAGAGAGACATAGAGAGAGAGAGAGAGAGACATAGAGAGAGAGAGAGATACATAGAGAGAGAGAGAGAGACACATAGAGAGAGAGAGACACATAGAGAGAGAGAGACACATAGAGAGAGAGAGACACATAGAGAGAGAGAGACACATAGAGAGAAAGAGAGACTTGGAGAGAGAGAGAGAGAGAGAGACATGGAGAGAGAGAGAGAGAGAGAGAGAGAGAGACATGGAGAGAGAGAGAGAGAGAGAGAGAGACATGGAGAGAGAGAGAGAGAGAGAGAGAGAGACATGGAGAGACATGGAGAGAGAGAGAGAGAGAGAGACATGGAGAGAGAGAGAGAGACATGGAGAGAGAGAGAGAGAGACATGGAGAGAGAGAGAGAGACATGGAGAGAGAGAGAGAGAGAGAGACATGGAGAGAGGGAGAGAGACATGGAGAGAGGGAGAGAGACATGGAGAGAGAGAGAGAGAGAGACATGGAGAGAGAGAGAGAGAGAGACATGGAGAGAGAGAGAGAGAGAGAGACATGGAGAGAGAGAGAGAGACATGGAGAGAAAGAGAGAGAGACATGGAGAGAGAGAGAGAGAGAGAGAGACATGGAGAGAGAGAGAGAGAGAGACATAGAGAGAGAGAGAGAGAGAGAGAGAGAGACATAGAGAGAGAGAGAGTGAGAGAGAGAGAGAGAGAGAGAGAGAGAGAGAGACATAGAGTGAGAGAGAGTGAGAGAGAGAGAGAGAGAGAGACATAGAGAGAGAGAGAGAGAGACATAGAGAGAGACATAGAGAGAGACATAGAGAGAGAGACAGAGAGAGACATAGAGAGAGAGAGAGAGAGAGAGAGAGAGACATAGAGAGAGAGAGACGTAGAGAGAGAGAGACACAGAGAGAGAGAGAGAGAGAGAGAGAGAGAGAGAGAGAGAGAGAGAGAGAGAGATGGGGGGGGGGGGAGGATGAACAAATATCCAATAAAAGCATACATACTTTTCAAGAAGCAGCAATTAAGTAATCATTCCTCTTGCATTCCATTCGTGCGTGGGGGTGGGTAAAAACCTTAATAGGTATTGTAGTAGAATGAAAGATGACTCTGCCATGCTCTTCAGTGACTGGCACTGTAAATACAGGTGTCGAGTTGCAGCGAGGCGTGTTAAGCACTGGAGCTCACGTTAGTAATTCACTGTCATTGCGGCCTTGACGCACGACTGCCACCTTGACTATGTATAAGGCTCTGCCTGACGCAGTCGTACTACACGAGGGTCTCGCAAAGTATCAGGTAGATCACGGCCTTTAGCGGCCTGCGTAGAACACTGAAGCCATTAGTAACGGTACGAAGAAATAACCACGTCGTGCACGCTGGTTAAAGCTTTACAGGCCTTGCAATTTTAAAGGATTATGAAAGACGGAAGTTCAAATATTGATAAAACTACATTGACGCCCATCACATACACAAATCCGTTAAGTCTCTATTAGATTGTACTGGATGATAGAACTCGATGTATTTGTTTTGCTTATAGAACGTCATTTTTCCTGTCAGAAAGGTCACAGTTCGTAGTAATAGACGGAAATTCATAGAGTAAAACGGAAGTAATATCCAGCGTTCCCCAAGGAAGTGTTATAGGCCTATTGCTCCTGATCTATATTAACGACATAGGAGACAATCTGAGTAGCCGTCTTAGATTGTTTGCAGATGATGCTGTCATTTATCGTCTTATGAAGTCATCAGATGATCAAAACGACTTGCAAAATGATTCAGGTAAGATACCTGTATGGTACGAAAAGTGGCAATTGACCCTGAATAAAGAAAAGTGAGAAGTTATTCACATGAGTTCTAAAAGAAATCAGGAAATTTTCGATTACGCGATAAGTCACACAAATCTGAGGATTGTAAATTCAACTAAATACTTACGGATTACAATTACAAATAACCTAAATTGGAACGATCACATAGATAATGTTGTGGATAGAGCAAACCAAAGACTGCGATTCATTGGCAGAATACTTAGAAGGTGCAACAGGTCTACCAAAGAGACTGCTTACACTACGCTTGTCCGCCCTATTCTGGAGTATTGCTGTGCGGTGTGGGATCCGCATCAGGTGGGACTGACGACATCGAAAAAGTACAAAGAAGGGCAGCTAGATTTGTATGTTCGCGAAATAGGAGAGATAGGAGAGATAGTGTCACGGACATGATACGTGAATTGGAGTGGCAATCATTAAAACAAAGGCGTTTTTCGTTGCGACGGGATCTTCTCATGAAATTTCAATAACCAGTTTTCTCCTCCTATTGCGAAAACATACTGTTTTGCACCCACCTACATAGGGAGAAATGATCATCACGATAAAATAAGAAAAATGAGGACTCACACGGAAAAATTTAAGTGCCCTTTTTTCCCGCGTGCCGTTCGAGAGTGTAACGGTAGAGAGACAGCCTGAAGGTGGTTCATTGAACCCTCTGCTAGTCACTTTATTGTGAGTAGCAGAGTAATCACGTAGATGTAGACGTAGATTTCATTGTTATGATAAAAATAACATTAATAAATATACGGCGGCGACTATAGGGAACACACGTCTTCCAAAATCTGTTACATTATTACAGGAGAGGTTGAGAGCGTTTTCGATGCTTCGCCGAACTAATTCTGTTGTGACCTGTAACTCTGTTAGCCAATAAAGCGAACTAAAGACAGCGCTGTCGTGTTGGCATCCGAAAAATGAGGAGGAAATAATAGTACATACTGGAAACGCTCCGTCAGCGTGATCTGTCACTAATTCATTTTCAGCCAGCACAGCCATCAGCACGCTCCCATAAACTAAGATATAATATTGCAGATCCGTCTAAGCAAGGTATCGGCTTGACAGAATAAAGGTAATCTTTGAACTGTAACCGTTTATCACAAATCTGAAAAACGGGACAAATTATCAATGAGAAAAGAATTTGTAATTGCGCTGTTACATGGATAATAAATAGAAATGTAAATAATATTTAATAGCAGCAAGATTTATATTTTTCTCATTACCCTGATATGGTCTGAACTGAATTGAATATTGTGCGATCATTTACTAATTTCGATCTGTGTATTCAGATCTTTCTTTGTTAGTCTATAGTAATAAAATATCTTTTCACTATTTACACAAACATCAAAAAAGTTTTGTCTCACCTCAGTTCCGAGAGTTCCGGAACCTGTACAGAAAACTGGAATAGAGATCAAGAGATCAACAAAAACACTATTTCCGACCTTTTTATTGCTCATGAAAACAACACGCTGCAAAAAAAAAAAAAAAAAAAAAAAAAAAAAAAAAGGTTCAAATGACTCTGAGCACTATGGGACTTAACTGCTGAGGTCATTAGTCCCCTAGGACTTAGAACTACTTAAACCTAACTAACCTAAGGACATCACACACATCCATGCCCGAGGCAGGATTCGAACATTCGAACCTGCGACCGTAGCGGTCGCGCGCGGCTCCAGACTGTAGCGCCTAGAACCGCTCGGCCACTCCGGCCGGCAACACACTGCATGTTGGACCACCATACAGCGAGACCTTCAGAGGTGGTGGTCCAGATTTATGTACACACCGGTAGCTCTAATACCCAGTAGCACGTCATCTTGCATTCATGCACGCCTGTATTCGTCGTGGCATACTGTCCACAAGTTCATCAAGGCACTGTTGGTCCAGATTGTTACGGTCCTCAACGGCGATTCGGCGTAGGTCCCTCAGAGTGGTTGGTGGGTCACGTCGTCCATAAACAGACCTTTTCAATCTATCCCAGACATGTTCGATAGGGTTTATGTCTGGAGGAAGTCATTCACAAGATGTGCACAATGGGGCGCTAATTGTCGTTCATGAAGACGAATGCCTCGCCGATATGCTGGCGATATGGTTGCACTATCGGTCGGAGGACAGCATTCACGTATCGTATAGCCGTTATGGCGCCTTCCAAGACCAGCAGCGGCGTACGTCGGCCCCACATAATGCCACCCCAAAACATCAGGGAACCTCCACCCTGATGCACTCGCTGGACAGTGTGTCTAAGGCGTTCAGCCTGACCAGGTTGCCTCCAAACACATCTCCGACGATTGTCTAGTTGAAGGCGTATGCGGTACCCAAGAGTGAAGAGAACGTGATGCCAATCCAGAGGCCGGCCGGTGTGGCCATTTGAACCATTTGAACCAATCCTGAGCGGTCTTTTCGGCATGTTGTTGGGCCCATTTGTGCCGCGCTGCATGGTGTCATGTTTGCAAAGATGGACCTCGCCATGGTCGTCGGGAGTGAAGTCGCGCATTGTGCAGCCCATTTCGCACAGTTTGAGTCGTAACACAACGTCCTGTGGCTGCACAAAAAGCATTATTCAACATGGTGGCGTTGCTGTCAGGCATCCTCCGAGCCATAATTTGTAGCTAGCGGTCGTTCACTGCAGTATTAGCGCTTGGGCACCCTGAGCGAGACATGTCATCGACATTTCCTCACTCTGTGTCTCTTCCATGTCCGAACATCACTTTGGTTCACTCCGAGACGCCTGGACACTTCCCTTGTTGAGAGCCCTTCCTCGCACAAAGTAACAATGCGGGCGCGATCGTACCGCGGTATTGACCTCTAGGCATGGTTGAACTACAGACAACATGAGCCGTGTAGCTCCTTCCTGGGGGAACGACTAGAATTTATTGGCTGTCCGACCCCCTCCGTCTAATAGGCACTGCTCATGCATGGTTGTTTACATCTTTGGGCGGGTTTACTGACACCTCTGAACAGTGAAAGGGACTACGTCTGTGATACAGTATCCACAGTCAACGTCTATCTTCAGGAGTTCTGGGAACCGGGGTGATGCAAAACTTTTTTTTTTGATGTATGTATATTAGTTATCTCATTCGTAGTTGGAAATGCGACTCTGGGATGCTTGCTCAGACTAAGTTCCACCAATACGAGGCAGCATATGGGGCAACAAAATCACTCCAGCTAACTCGATCAGCTGTTTGGTTTCGAGGTTCCACCCAGTTCATGTCCGTGCACTGGAGATCCTTAACAGATGTTACATTCATCTTCCTGTATGTCCATCCGTTGACTTCCGCAAGTGATTATTCGACGATCCTTCCGTCTTTCATACGTAGAACATCATACGAAGAACACGCCTCTCAAACTTCTGTCTTCTTTCAGCAACTATTCTTGGCAGTCTACGCAGAATATTTCTACTCAGCACTTGCGTTACTCTTAGTTTAACCAATATCAGACTTTAAAAATGTACATGAGGTTCCTCAAGAAAATCCGTGAAGCAATATGCTGAAACACAATAAGCAGATTTAGCGAATGCAATTTCTGGGCAAAAGTTTTTTCTGAAGACAGATATACAGGTTTTTTGTTAGGCTCCCTCTCATTGACAGTTCAGCATCTAATATATAACTGTGAGTTGTATTGTGTACAGACTGGATCAATGCAGCTGTTGACTTTCCTCTTTTTAGTCCATGATTAAATCTACTTTGATCAGTGTTCCAAATGCAGCGTGGTTGTGTTTGGAAACTCGCGGTTTTCTGTTTTACATCTTCGACAAAACAGGCTCCAGACTGGAGAATATCTTTGTTTCCTGTACATATCTGGCTGTCATGGAAGCAGTGATGTGTCTCCGGCACATTCTGTTTTCTTTCTTGAGACATGCTATGGAAGCTGCAGATCATTTTCGATTGCTTTGGAACATGCTATGAAAGCTACAGAATATTTTCGCTTGCTTTTTCCGTGGCCCAAACTTCCAGGTGCAGTAATAGACATTTTTCTTTATTTCTTGTTACATCAGATTGGGACAGAATGTGTTATTTTATCTCCTGTTATTTGGTTGCCTTGTTTTCTCGAAACGGATGTTCATTATGCCCTTTTTCTCAACATATTCAAATATTAGTTAGATGTTCGATGTGATTTTATAGATTGAATTCTCTTCAATAACGAGTTGCAGGGCGCAACCATATGTGAAAGTGTATCATAATGATCACAAATGCTTTCAAGGCATACTTCCAAAAACTTTGTTAAAATACTAATAATATTTGATTTATTTTCTATTACAGGGACATAGTCACAAGAAATTTTTAGCTTCTTTTTGAAGATTGTTTCCGCCACTGCCACTAGCAGTGCAATCTTAAACACTATTATTCGCCTTACCGTCTATAAAGTCGTTCTCTTCATCCAGAAGCCTATTCAATGTAACTTGAGTAGTCAAATGAATTTTAACGTTTATCAGATCCGCCAAAAACTTAACTTAAATGCCACAATATTTAAAACTTTTCAAACATTAATGGTTTCGTCTATTTTTGGTGTATATATGTGACAATACTGACACGCGAAAACTAAATACGTCGACTACGAGTCGAAGTAACAGACTGGAGTGTTAACCCCTCTTGCCCCCTCTTCCTCCAATAGTCCAAGCGCTCATGTGTACAAACCGAGAGCAACACAACCACACGCCGTCGCAGGCGTGGGTAGAAATGTGGGAAGAATCTCTGTACAAATATTTAAATACAAATTCCTCTTCGAGCCGAGAAACGTCCCTTGTCAGTGCCAGAAAGGGTGACGTCACGTCACAGCATGTGCAGTCGAAAACAAAGCTCGGTCCCTTGTGTGAGTTGATCGTAATGTGGCTACCATCACTCCAGCGCTCGACGCTGGTTTCTTGTTTACCACGGACAGAGCGCTACAAAACATGTTCCCGTCATTATCTGCATACTAGCAAACTTTCAAAGAGAAACGGCATAATTTTACTGTGATATATACAGAGTGCTGCAGCACTTTAATGCATGATAACAGGCTGCTACTGCTTGAGTGTGCTGCTTTCTTTCCCAGCAGTGTATGAAAAACCAATTATGTACAATGTTAATTACGTAAGTTTCGTGTTAAATTTGTTGAAAGTTAAATGTTATTGCGAAAATTTTTCCTTCGTGCAGTGAGCATAGCGCAACAATTACTTCTGACCACTGTTTCTATGGCGGTATTATAGATCGTAACAAACTCGTATGCACCTGCTGCCTATTAAATATGAAATCAATAGCATTTTCTCTCCTTTTTCATGTATTTAGAAAAGAACGTAGAGGAAGCGGGTACCAGCTATTATCACCATAAAAGCGCACAAAAAGTAAAGAAAAATATCGAAAGGAAAACAAAATTCGCTTTAGACTGGGATCGAACACATCCCTGGCAAATTTTGTGTTGTCCACAAGTAATTTTTGACTGCTGTGGCTTCCGAGTTAAAATGCAAACTTTGTTTCTTAAATGGAACTCCACACCTTTTTTCTGTAACATTGGAAAGATTCTACGAAGCAGGCTTTAAGGGCGTAACATGTGTAGAGCATGATGAAGTAGTGACAAGGTATGTTGTTGTTGTTGTGGTCTTCAGTCCTGAGACTGGTTTGATGCAGCTCTCCATGCTACCCTATCCTGTGCAAGTTTCTTCATCTCCCAGTACCTACTGCAATCTACATCCTTCTGAATCTGCTTAGTGTATTCGTCTCTTGATCTCCCTCTACGATTTTTACTCTCCACGCTGCCCTCCAATGCTAAATTTGTGATCCCTTCATGCCTCAGAACATGTCCTACCAACCGGTCCCTTTTTCTCGTCGAATTGTGCCACAAACTCCTCTTCTCCCCAATTCTATTCAGTACCTCCTCATTAGTTATGTGATCTACCCATCTAATCTTCAGCATTCTTCTGTAGCACCACATTTCGAAAGCTTCTATTCTCTTCTTGTCCAAACTATTTATCGTCCATGTTTCACTTCCATACATGGCTACACTCCATACAAATACTTTGAGAAACGACTTCCTGACACTTAAATCTATGCTCGATGTTAACAAATTTCTCTTCTTCAGAAACGCTTTCTTTGCCATTGCCAGTCTACATTTTATATCTTCTCTACTTCGACCATCATCAGTTATTTTGCTCCCCAAATAGCAAAACTCCTTTACTACTTTAAGTGTCTCATTTCCTAATCTAATTCCCTCAGCATCGCCCGATTTAATTCGACTACATTCCATTATCCTCGTTTTGCTTTTGTTGATGTTCTGACAAAACTCTACCATCTGGTGAGCAAGATGTATGAGACAAGTGAAGTACCCTCAGACTTCAAGAAGAATACAATAATTCCAGTCCCAAAGAAAGCAGGTGTTGACAGATGTGAGTAACAGTACTACAAAAGGCATGTCCTGCCATCACGAGAGGTGGTCCTACAAAAAACACAGGACTCAGGTACAGTTTGTGGTGTTACCTGTGGCACTGCACTTCTTGCCCTGTGTTCTGCTGTTAAGGCAATGGGTAACTTTCTCTTGAAACTGTTCATACTTTCACACTACTATTAAAATCGGTTCATTCTGTGAATGATGTCTACCACAATTTCAAAATGATGTAAGATTTTGTTTACAAATGAAGCCTCATTTTCAAACCACGGCAAATCAATCACAGCAATATGCCCAGGAAACATAAAAAGCATCGTGTACTGACCAGACTTAACAGTTCTGGACTTTTCTATGAAGGAAAAACTGAAACAATAGGTGTAGAGGGAAACACTGACTCTGTCCTTAAACTGTAACTCGATCCACAGGCCCAGATATCGACTGACTGCCATGTCATTGTCCACCAATGGCGTCATTGGGTACAGGATGAAGAGTTCAGCATACCGATATCCCAGCCATTGTCAGTTCTCATGGCCTGGAGACGCTACTACTGTCAAGCAGCTCCTCATTTAGCAGCATGAGGCTGAGAGCACCACATACCAGTCCTCCCACCAGCGAAAAATCCCTGGTGGAGTGCGTGCATACTAACGTGACCAATAGAGGTGCAATCGGTAGGGCACATGTGGGGACAGCGGTAGTGGTGGGGGTTCTAGGCAGCCACTGCAGGGGAAATGCTTGAGCGCCCGGGGAAGGACTGTTCTAAACTGAAGCCTATGCTCCCATTCTTTGTATGTATTAACTGGAGCCGCTCCATAATTGCATGGTGACCATTCAAAAAATCTGTCACCTCTGCTTTGGTTGGTAGCTAAAAACATTTGCATTGAAAATGTCGTTTATTTTCGCCTGGCTTTTTAGCCATTTGTAAGTCTCAGAGAAGCGCCATGATTGGCAGAATTGGCACGTTAAAATTTGTTTCTTTTGCCGAAACACAGCCGAGTTTACGCAATGTCACCTGAGATACAATTGCGAGAGAAGTCTGATACCGTGGTTTATTAAGATCATTGAGGAACTGAGGTAAAGTAAGGCCAATAGCTTAGGAAAAAGCATATTCTCAGTGTAATGTCTTCACTTATGCTGTTCCAAAGCTCACAGCATTTCTAATTTTACCAGCAATCGATGGCCCTTAAAAATTACACGCTTTCATCGGAAATGTCTGTATTTGGTGGAATAACATGTTAGATAACGAAGTTTCTCGTAATAATCATATGGCAAAATATTCTCCTCTTATCCCGTTAAGACAGTTCAAACCTGCGTCTGACCATCCTGATTTAGGTTTTCTGTGGTTTCCCTATATCGTTTCAGGCAAATGCCAGGTTGGCTCCTTTGAAATGGCATTGCCAACTTCCTTACCCATCTTTCCCAAATCCGATGTGACCGATGACCAAGCTGTTTGGTCCCCTCCCCTCAACCAAGCCTTCTATAATTTGGCAAAATCTCATCTAGATATCCCAAACCATTTATGAAATATAAGGGAATGATATAGATATTTGATTCTGGATTTATAGCTGGCACATGCGGTCGCAAATGAGTGTGCTACATCAGGTCAGATTTTTTCGAGGTTGGTGGCACACCTCCACCGAAGTCCAATGAAAAAGTCTTAGCAGCAACATATTACGTAATATGCACCAAACCCAAAATCATAGCGACCTCTATTTTTCATTGCAAACTTTTTCGAATGACCATTAGCGACATAATGAGCAGGATATTGTAGGGCGTGCGCCTCGTATGTCTTTGGAACGCGTTGCCGATCAGCGGAAGGTGGGCCAACATAGGCGGCCTGCCCTTCCGAACAAACGAAAGAACTCGCCCAGCGCTTTGGACGAAAGCTGATCACTGCTCATTGACCACCGTATCCTGCGAGGACCCTAGGAGGCCGGCCGGTGTGGCCGAGGTTCTAGGTGCTTCAGTCTGTAACCGTGCGACCGCTACGGTCGCAGGTTCGAATCCAGCCTCGGGCATGAATGTGTGTGATGTCCTTAGGTTGGTTAGGTTTAAGTAGTTCTAAGTTCTAGGGGACTGATGACCTCAGATGTTAAGCCCCATAGTGCTCAGAGCCATTTTTTTGACTCCAGAATCGAACTCATCTAAGTAGATATGGACACTGAGGGGGGGATCCCGCAGACGAGGAATTCCAGATGATACGAACACATACTGTGATACGTCGAATAGAAAAAACGTGCGGTTCTGGCTGTCTGGTGTCGCTTTTAGTGTGCTTCAGTGCCGAGCACCAGATTAACAATCACAGTGACAAAACCACAAACGAAACAGACTTACGTGTTTGCTTACATTTCCCCATACATTAGAAAAGAGCTTTGTGAGATCTCTTCTACTAGCGGCAGGAGAGTGGTTCGCGAACTGTTATTTTGCCAGTAAGCACGTGTCAGCATGGACTGGGGATCATTCGTATTCCCAGTAGAAAGTCGTAAATGTCGTCCAGTAAAGTTTCTAGGTATGTAATATTACAAACTTCCTCCAGATTAGGCAAATGTAGCAAATCGGTTGGTTCTTTCTGCATTAGATGATGTCTAACGCGTATTATGGAGCTTAGGGAGACATCATCTAATTCATGGGCGGTTTCTGAGAAAAATTTAAAAACATTGCTTTTAGGTATCAAAATCAAGCCGCAGTTTCCAAGACGGCTGTGCCCAGTAAATAGCTTAAATTTTGCACGATATGTTCCTAAGATCCCAGTCTCGAATAGCCTTGAAAATTTTCTTCTTACCTTCACAAGTTTCCGAGTTACAGAGGCTGAACTTCACCCTACTTGTACACCTAAAATACGCATGTAAAATCCGGTGTGTGGTGAAAACGTAGTTTATAAAGCTTCTGGATACTCAGTATTGTTGTAGTACTGAGCCACACACAAAATTTTTGTGTACCTAAAATCCGGTCTGAGGTGTAAAATTATAAATCTTTATTTCAGTTTCACTTAAGTAAACAGTCAAAATTTTTCTGACCCAGTTTTTTTCACATGGGTGTCGTGACTGCTGTAATGGGAAAAAGATGAGACCCAGTCGAAAAATGCTATGGGAGCACAAAAAAGGCGACTATGCTCCAGTTTAAAAGAGTCTGAAAAGTGTGGTCCCAGTTACCTTACTCAGCACCTTCTTTTGTACTGAAGTAGGAGACAGTAGCGGTGGGAAAGAGACAGAGAAGTAATAAGTACTGGAAGATAGTGGATGGTGGTTGTGGTGTAGGAGGGGGGAAGGAGACTGTGAGTGTGTGTGTGTGTGTGGGGGGGGGGGGGGGGGAGTGAGTCGGAGGGGGCAATGGGACACAGTTAAGTGATAAAACAGTGCTAGGAAAAGAATGGAGTCAGTGCTGCAAGTGGGAGAGGAATAAAAAGTACGAGAAAGTGAAGTGGATAAAAGACAATTATAATGATAGTCTATGAGTATGACAGCGAGGAAGAGAGAGATAGCGACAGTGAGAAGAGCCAGCAGCGGAGGAGGCAGGTCGCAGCAATACATTGCGAATGTGCTAAACTTTTATCAGAGGTTGGTAAGAAGGATGCAGCAACATCAGTGCTCGCGACATCTAGGTCAAACTCTCTGCGTTTCACTACACTGTGTCAGGATAACGCTACTGGGCAGCAAGGAGTCTGGCTACGGCGAGCGACAGCTTGGACTGCAGCTGATCGTCATGTTGCTGCTACTGATCAGGTCGTGTCAGCAGAGACAGTTCGGCGAGGGTTGTGGGAAATACACATTCGTCCATTCTAGTCAATGGAGGCGCCCTACTTGACGCGCGCACGTCATGTGCCCAGACAGCATGTGCAGTAGGGCATGGAGTGTTTGGCTTTTGGTTCTCTCCACAGTTGAGTCACGCTTCTCCGCTGAAGTCATAACGGCGGCACTGTACGTGTTTCACGTCGCAGTGTGGAGGCAGTGAATCATCTGGGTGTCACTTCCCTCAAGTCCGCTTTCGGTGTGGATCTCTTATGATTTGGGAAGCTATCAGGCTGAACAGCCACTTCAAACACTGAACACTCATTCGCAGCGCTACCGGGATGAAACAGCGTCGCAGTGCAGTGTAATGCTGGTGATGAGGTGACCTGGCAACACCTTTGGGACTCCATGAGTCATAGGCTGACGTGCATAAATCCCCAGCCAGGAACAGTTGACAGTCGACGCGTTACAATGCGCCTAAAACAACATCCCACAAGCGTAAATCAGTCCCTTGCTTTGCAACTGTAGCCGCCGCTGCCAGTGCCAGGCTGTTCGACACAATTCATTAAAATGGGAATATATAACTTCCCTCGGCGTGAAAATGATTTGATCGTGCATCAAAGCAAAACATACCAGTGGCGCTACGCAGCTGCACTATCACTTGCTGCTCGAATGCCAAATCTGAGGGGGTTACCTAACCCGCTGTGTCTAGGAATTTCGTGAATGGATGGTTCTGTGCAGCGCCATTTTTAAACTGGGGAACGAAGAAATCCTTGTTGCACCGAATATACTTCCGAACTGGAGGAGGGAGGGGAACGAGGACTTTGAGAACCTTTTGCTGTTTTATTTACGCACGTGTGAATGTCGCACCCTTTTCTTGCCCACACCACGGCAAGTTGCCTGAAGGGAGGGATAAAAATACATTAACACCCTTTAATGATTCGTATCACTTTCAGATTTCGTCGAATTGCTTTGAGAGTTCCCTAGTGGTTCCACACGCTATACTAGAGCGAAGAATGCGGTCACACTACACTACGCTCATGTTCAATGCGGTTACAGTCGCGTCATATCCATAGAAAACGGTTGTACCGTTTGTGAGTGGGGAGGTGTGAGGGGGGGGGGGCGTATCAGCAGTAACAAAGGTTGTCAAGAATGTCCTGCTGCACATCAGATCTCTAACTATCGTTTTCGGACGTGAAACGCGTGAAAATGAACGCTCCAGGGGTGATTTCATTCATGCCCCTTTTCCTTTTTTACACCTCTTGAACCCTTTTGGTGTCAGTTGTGATCAACGATGTATGCGAAATGTTTTTCCTTGGCCATCCGTAGACAAACCGCATTGGTTCACTGTTATGATTTCGGTCGCAGAGGCGTCAACAGAAGGGAGTGAAATGTCGGTGAAGGGAGGTGTGAAGACCTTTCTAGGCTGTGACATGTCCACGTTAGTGTTTGGCTAAAGTATGGTGAAAAGTGGTGCCAATGCGACATAATTAATCCACTTTATAGCTCACATCAATTTCTGCGCTCTGGCTATTTTCTGATACGTGTCAAACCTTGCTACTTGAAGCGTCGTCGAGGGCGAAAATGAAGTCGCAAGGCGCCACGCTTTTGACCATTATAGAGGAAGGTTTTCGGCACCTACAACCCAAATTTCGAACCTTGCCGGAATGGGAGAAAATGACAGGATTTCTAGAAACTGGCCCTTCACTTTTATTGCGCCCTTGGTGTTGAAATATTATCAGTCCTATTTTGCTTCCTTCGCCGTACACCAGACGTTAGTTTTATAATCTCTTTATGTTTGCAACTCTACAATGAAAAAGAAAGTACGTGGACTGAATTTATGAAACAGATACTCACTAAACAGAATGGAATTTTAGTTTGGCATACAGAATCTAAAACGGCGCAGGAACTAAACCGTATTCACCGGCTGGCTCTCAGCACTATGGGACTTAACATCTATGGTCATCAGTCCCCTAGAACTTAGAACTACTTAAACCTAACTAACATAAGGACATCACACAACACCCAGTCATCACGAGACAGAGAAAATGTATTCACCGCTCAATATTATTGCAGTGATCGCCGCAAACATTCCTCACATACAGTCACAAAAATGGTTCAAATGGCTCTGAGCGCTATAGGACTTAACATCTATAGTCATCAGTCCCCTAGAACTTAGAACTACTTAAACCTAACTAACCTAAGGACATCACACAACACCCAGCCATCACGAGGCAGAGAAAATCCCTGACCCCGCCGGGAATCGAACCCGGGAACCCGGGCGTGGGAAGCGAGAACGCTACCGCACGACCACGAGATGCGGGCTCGCATACAGTCCATTCCATTGATAGTCGTACTGGAATGAAATGCATAAAAGGTAATACCCAAAGTAGGACTTTGGCTGTCGCTCTATTCATCAGGTCTGTCTAGCTGCAGAGAAGTGTTCAGTTCACTATACATCTCTGCCGCAAAAAACTTTAAACTTGCATTTCAATACTAGGTAACTGGATATGCAAATGATTAGCATTTCAAATTACGCAGATGTAACGACGTTTGCATTCTGTATGTAAGAAATGATTACGCAGCAGATTCTCGTACATAAATCGCATTTTAAAGTTGTTTGTTAGCGAAGAGCGTATTATGTCTTGTCAGAAAGAGAAACGGCCAGCAGAACAAGTCTCAAGTCGTCAGCAGCACGGGCGTGGCCCGTTAAGACTGCGGTTTATCACTGCGCAATAGTACGCTGGTCGACATCTCACAATTGCCAAGCGAACATGGAATAAATGGGTTCAAAGAGGACTCTCCCTCAGTGTAATACAGGACGTTCAGAGGCCCACATGACTAGCGTACTAGAGGACATAAGGGCTGGACAAAAATATGGAAACACTACAAACACAACACATTACCTTACCATGCCTAATACGGTGTTCGAAACACTTGCCAAACAAAACAGCTTCCATTTATCACAGAGTGGATAAATCCAGGTTCTGTATGGTTTTCAGAGGAATCTTCTTCCATTCTTCCTGCAAAAAAGTGGCAAGTTTTGGTATCTATGATGGAGGTAGATAGTAATCACGCACCACAAAGACTCAATATTACTGAGATCTGCTTACTGTGGTAGCCAAGGGAGATTCGACAATTCATCCTCAAGCTAGTCCTGGACGATACGAGTTGTGTGAACAGGGGACCTGTCATCTTGGAACAGAGCACCACCATTGGGCAACAAACATTATACCATGGGATGACCTGATCAGCCAAAATGGTCACATAATACCTGGTACTAAAGCGACCTTCCAGAGTAAACAGGGAGCCCACAGAATACCACGACAAAGCACCCAAAATTATCACCACTCTTGGCACATAAGGTCACCCACAAGTTGGAAACATTGTGAAACAACACTCATCCGACTAGATGCCTTGTTTGCACTGGTCCGTTAGTCCAGCTCTTATGGCTTCTGCGCCACGTTTTCCTGTTACGCGCATTTCAATCAGTGATAAGTGGTTTTACAATCCAAACAGGCCCTGCAGTTCCATGCTTGAGGAGTTCTCTTCGCGTTTCGGTGCTGACAAGGTTCACGAGTGCGACATTCAGTTATGCAGAGACCCTACAGCTGTCATCTCATTTTTCACCAGTCCTCGTCAGTGGCTGTCCGTCACGATCTCCCAACACACGCGTTCATCGTATTGTGACTTTCCTCTTTTCCTGGATGCGGTACAAATCTTCCATGTGGTACCTTTTGAAACACAAGATACATCCGTCGCCTTGGTTACGGAATCACCAACCATATGAGCACATTCAGTTTTCGCACTTTCGAATTAACATAGACAAGATGTAAAGCTCTCACAGTTACACATAAAACTGTTCTGACTATGACTAACTCTTGTAATGTATTGAGAACATAATGCAGGTGCTGATAATGATCAAATACAATAGCGATCGCCGGGCGATGTGGTCGAGAGGTTCTAGGCGTTTCAGTCCGGATCCGCGCTGCTGCTGCGGTCGCAGGTTCGAATCCTGCCTGGGGCATAGATGTGTGTGATGTCCTTAGGTTGGTTGTGTTTAAGTAGTTCTAAGTCTAGGGGACTGATGACTTCAGGTGTTAAGTCCCATAGTGCTTAGAGCCATTTGAACCAATAGGGCATCCAGGAGGCTTAGCTAGCATGTGCATTTATGTTGAAGCATGCATTTCTCGCGATGGTTTTATCCAAGCATCGTTCATCATGGAGGTACTTCACGTACGTTGAATCATGAAGTGGGGTCGTTTGCAGCAAGACAAATATCCTCACACACAACATGATGATGTCTTGAGTATCACAGATCAGTGAGGCTCAGTGTGCTCCTCAGAGCCTTGGGGCTTGGCAAGGTCCCTGTGAGGGTTTCGCAGAAACATACATCTCTAGAACAAACCCATAATCATGCCACACACTGAGAAAAACAACCGTTTACAAATATTATATCAGCCAAATATAAGGCTGCGATGTTTATACACTCCTGGAAATTGAAATAAGAACACCGTGAATTCATTGTCGCAGGAAGGGGAAACTTTATTGACACATTCCTGGGGTCAGATACATCACATGATCACACTGACAGAACCACAGGCACATAGACACAGGCAACAGAGCATGCACAATGTCGGCACTAGTACAGTGTATATCCACCTTTTGCAGCAATGCAGGCTGCTATACTCCCATGGAGACGATCGTAGAGATGCTGGATGTAGTCCTGTGGAACGGCTTGCCATGCCATTTCCACCTGGCGCCTCAGTTGGACCAGCGTTCGTGCTGGACGTGCAGACCGCGTGAGACGACGCTTCATCCAGTCCCAAACATGCTCAATGGGGGACAGATCCGGAGATCTTGCTGGCCAGGGTAGTTGACTTACACCTTCTAGAGCACGTTGGGTGGCACGGGATACATGCGGACGTGCATTGTCCAGTTGGAACAGCAAGTTCCCTTGCCGGTCTAGGATTGGTAGAACGATGGGTTCGATGACGGTTTGGATGTACCGTGCACTATTCAGTGTCCCCTCGACGATCACCAGTGGTGTACGGCCAGTGTAGGAGATCGCTCCCCACACCATGATGCCGGGTGTTGGCCCTGTGTGCCTCGGTCGTATGCAGTCCTGATTGTGGCGCTCACCTGCACGGCGCCAAACACGCATACGACCATCATTGGCACCAAGGCAGAAGCGACTCTCATCGCTGAAGACGACACGTCTCCATTCGTCCCTCCATTCACGCCTATCGCGACACCACTGGAGGCGGGCTGCACGATGTTGGGGCGTGAGCGGAAGACGGCCTAACGGTGTGCGGGACCGTAGCCCAGCTTCATGGAGACGGTTGCGAATGGTCCTCGCCGATACCCTAGGAGCAACAGTGTCCCTAATTTGCTGGGAAGTGGCGGTGCGGTCCCCTACGGCACTGCGTAGGATCCTACGGTCTTGGCGTGCATCCGTGCGTCGCTGCGGTCCGGTCCCAGGTCGACGGGCAAGTGCACCTTCCGCCGACCACTGGCGACAACATCGATGTACTGTGGAGACCTCACGCCCCACGTGTTGAGCAATTCGGCGGTACGTCCACCCGGCCTCCCGCATGCCCACTATACGCCCTCGCTCAAAGTCCGTCAACTGCACATACGGTTCACGTCCACGCTGTCGCGGCATGCTACCAATGTTAAAGACTGCGATGGAGCTCCGTATGCCACGGCAAACTGGCTGACACTGACGGCGGCGGTGCACAAATGCTGCGCAGCTAGCGCCATTCGACGGCCAACACCGCGGTTCCTGGTGTGTCCGCTGTGCCGTGCGTGTGATCATTGCTTGTACAGCCCTCTCGCAGTGTCCGGAGCAAGTATGGTGGATCTGACACACCGGTGTCAATGTGTCCTTTTTTCCATTTCCAGGAGTGTATTTTCCCACCTCCGCGTTACAAATGTTTTGAATGAAATGCCCAGTCGATGAGCTGTTGTTTTCACGTCAATTCTACCAACATTGAGAGTTGTTTAGTTCTCGGGGTTTTGTAACATTCCTAGATTCATGCCTCGTCGCTGTGCAGCCTATGAAAAGGATTGCGGAAGACTCCCAAATAAATTCCAAAGTACAGTGCAGTTTTAATACCAATATATTTCCAGGACTCTGGTGTCCGAGCCTGGTGAACTGTACTGGTTACATCACATGTACCCAAAGTTGACATCAAACGACACAGAGTTCACAACAATCAACAAAAGAGTGAGCCTACAATACATTCGCTCGCAACCCTAGCCAAAAAACGAGTGCCCCAAGGCGCCTGCGTGACCTCTATTTATACTTTTGTTAACAATTACAGACAATGAAAATTACAGTTTTATGTAAAATCACAATTAAAAGTTAAACCGAATATGAGATACACATTGCTAAAAATTTACAATCACAGTGCTGAACAAGGTGAACCTATTTTCAACTTATTTACGAGTTAATATAACATTTTCTGACTAATTATGTTACAGGTAACAATTACATTTCTAAATTTGTTTGCAACAAATCAACTAGTGCCTGAATTTTAGCGCTAACATATATCGGAGATTCAATTACCATGCTTTATTTATATGTTCTATTTAATTTGCAGTAGTAATTTTATACTAATAGGTTTACTGGTACATCCTGACCATGTGCTACATTTCTTTCGATTAGTTACAGTACTAATTTCATATTTATATTGTTTCTCCATTAGAACAATGTTAATCAGCAAAGCATCGTTTTCGAATTATATGTATACTGAAATAGTGGTTATTTTTGCATGTAATTTGGAAACGGGTCACTTTACAATTGGACAATTAGGACTGATGTTTATCTTTAATGCTTTCCGAGGGGTTCTGATAGGTATAAATGAGATACAGTAATATTTCAAGGCGACAAACAGCATAATAAATTAACAATAACTCTCTCTCTCTCTCTCTCTCTCTCTCTCTCTCTCTCTCTCTCTCTCTCTCTCTCTCTCTCTTATATTGAGTGTGAGTATGGGACACCTACATACTCCGTCACAATACTGACACCAATAAAATACGGAATCTTGCAGAAAATTATTGGTTCAAATGGTTCTGAGCACTATGGGACTCAACATCTTAGGTCATAAGTCCCCTAGAACTTAGAACTACTTAACTTAACTAACCTAAGGACATCACACACACCCATGCCCGAGGCAGGATTCGAACCTGCGACCGTAGCAGTCCCGCGGTTCCGGACTGCAGCGCCAGAACCGCACGGCCACCGCGGCCGGCGCAGAAAATTATTCTCCCTGTTTAAGGAATGAAGTGATTTAACAGGACACTTACACGTGGTGGTTCTTCATTCTTGCTATTCAGTTAGGCAGCTCATAATGGACATAGTGTATTACTCTGCGTAGGAACTCACGTGGGAAGCCTGCCACTCTTTGTAAATTTAAACCTGGATGTCCATATATAATTATGCACCTCGTTATGTCATGATATTTACCCTAATATATTGAAAAACTCTTGATAACGCGATTGGACTGAGTTACAAGTATTTCGGAGATACAAGAATTCGACATCACGAAGAAGGGTTTAATCTGTAGCAATTCAGAATAATTTCGTCCTGAATACTGATGGTTAACCAAAACCAATAAATCGTAATCATGCATTAAACCATGCCTTATAGACTTCGTTATTGCAGTACAGAAGTGCTTAGCATTTGTTACCTGTTCTGGATAAGGAAATTATTAATCCATTAGCTGCTGTGGTGGAGGAAATTAAATCCCGTGATATCGGCTCTGGAACCTCTTGACCCGGTAATAATGCATTATGTGACTTTGTGGTGCTGAAAATCCTGTGTAAGACTTACTACGTAATTACATACCGTTGCCCCTGAGTAGAATACAACATTCGAGAAGGGTTCAGTTAGTAATGCAACACTTTTATTTCTGCCAGTTTCGGTTGAAAAAATGCGGATTTCCTTGCGGGACATTGTGAATTATTCGCTCTTCAGCCCCTATAGTTTCATGAGGTTCCAATAGGTGGCAGCGCCATACGTAGCCTTCAAATAGCGGCTGAAAACGAGGTGCCTTCAAAACAGTTGTGATTCAGTTTCTTTTGGACGGAAACCAGAGCGTCACAGATACCCAAACATTCTTGCAGAATCTCTAAGGAGATCCGAGAGTGATCTAAAGCACTGTGAGTCGTTCGGCGAGGCGTCTGTCAGTATCACGACGAGGTTGTGCATACCTATCCGATACTCCGCGTGCCGGCCGGCCTCACGTAGCTGTGACTCGTGCAATGTTGGAACGTGCGGACACACTCATTCGAGACGATCGACGGATCACAATCACACGCTTTGCAGCGCAATTGGACATTGTTGTTGTTGTTGTTGTGGTCTTCAGTCCTGAGACTGGTTTGATGCAGCTCTCCTTGCTACTCTATCCTGTGCAAGCTTTTTCATCTCCCAGTACCTACTGCAACCTACATCCTTCTGAATCTGCTTAGTGTATTCATCTCTTGGTCTCCCTCTACGATTTTTACCCTCCACGCTGCCCTCCAATACTAAATTGGTGATCCCTTGATGCCTCAGAACATGTCCTACCAACCGATCCCTTCTTCTGGTCAAGTTGTGCCACAAACTTCTCTTCTCCCCAATCCTATTCAATACTTCCCCATTAGTTATGTGATCTACCCATCTAATCTTCAGCATTCTTCTGTAGCACCACATTTCGAAAGCTTCTATTCTCTTCTTGTCCAAACTATTTATCGTCCATGTTTCACTTCCATACATGGCTACACTCCATACAAATACTTTCAGAAAGGACTTCCTGACACTTAAATCTATACTCGATGTTAACAAATTTCTCTTCTTCAGAAACGCTTTCCTTGCCATTGCCAGTCTACATTTTATATCCTCTCTACTTCGACCATCATCAGTTATTTTGCTCCCCAAATAGCAAAACTCCTTTACTACTTTAAGTGTCTCATTTCCTAATCTAATTCCCTCAGCATCACCCGACTTAATTAGACTTAGACAATGTTATTAGCGCTGACACAGTACTTGGGATACTCAGAGGTGTGTGACTGCTGAATTTCTCGCCACCTAACAGAAGACCATAAAGAGCAACAAAGCTGAACGAAATTGCTTGCGCCGGCCGCGGTGGTCTCGCGGTTCTAGGCGCGCAGTCCGGAACCGTGCGACTGCTACGGTCGCAGGTTCGAATCCTGCCTCGGGCATGGATGTGTGTGATGTCCTTAGGTTAGTTAGGTTTAAGTAGTTCTAAGTTCTAGGGGACTGATAACCACAGCAGTTGAGTCCCATAGTGCTCAGATCCATTTTGCCAAATTGCTTGCGCGTTACGAGGCTGAGGCTTAAAAAATTTTGTTTAAAATCGACACATACGATGAAACATGGGTTCATCACTTTAAACTAGACAGTTCATATCACCTCCCCAGCGAAGTTCAAAGCCACACCCGCAGCTGGTCAAGTCGTTTTCAGGGACTTTGGAGGGGTAATTCTTTTTAATGTCATCCTTCTTGGTGCGAGGATCAACTCGGAAGTGTATTGTAGTACCCTCAGGAAACTGAAGTAAGGACTTCAGTGTGATCCTTCTCCATGACGGTGGGTGGGGGGACACGTCGTCATAATCATTACACCAAAGTGCATCATCACTGGCTTTCGGGCCAAGTGTGTAAGCATTTCCGAAACGGCTAAGTTTGTAAACTGTTCGCGTGCTGCCGTGCTTCAACTATACCGTGCATGGCAAAATGGCGCTCTTCAAAACTGGCGCCGAGGCAGCTGTGATGGAGCACAAGTCATAGATGACAGGGATGAATGAAGGCTGTGGAGATGTGTATTAGTGAATACACGTGCAACTGTTGAGCAATTGCCGGCCAGATGAACCAAGGGGCTACCAACAGTATCTCCTCAACGATGATTCAGCGAATGTTGCTCCGTATGTGCCTCCGCAGCAGGCACCTGTGCCAGGCTCCCATGCTGACGGCTCATCAGCGATGAACACTGGAATTAGCACACCAGGACCGCAACGGGGCTAGAGGTAGTGTATTTGGAGCGTAAACAAAACGTCCTCGGTCCCGGGTTCGAAACCTGCCACCACTTAAATTTTAGCTGATAGTGAGCACTGGCGGCCGAGGACTTCTGGCATAAGAAGCAACCCTCATTCTGCCAACGGCCTTGTCAAACAGGCGGAGGAGCGGACACAAGCCCTAGGGGTGGGAAACAGCTCCTAAAGGCTGGAGAACAGCAGTGATCAACGGCGTGAGGATGCATAAGGCAATGCAAATCACGGCGTTAAAGACACATAACGTGTATCCACAGGACATGTGGCGTGTAATTGAAAAAGTGTCATGATGATTTCTCCATTGGCAAAAGATTTCGTAGTAGTCCCCCATTCGGATATCCGAGAAGGGCCTGCCAAGGCGGAGGTGACAATGAGAAAAAGACTGAATAATCAACGAAAGTAAAACGTTCGAGTCGGAGCGTGGACTGTCAGAAGCTTGAATTTGGTAGAAAGCTAGAAAACCTGAAAAGGGAAATGCAAAGGCTCGATTTAAATATAGTTGGGGTCAGTGAAGTGAAATTGAAAGAAGACAAGGATTTCTGGTCAGACGAATATAGGGTAATATCAACATCAGCAGAAAATGATATAACAGGAGTAGGTTTTGTTATGAATAGGAAGATAGGGCGAGACTGTGTTACTGTGAACACTTTAGTGATAGGGTATTTCTTATCAGAATAGACAGCAAACCAACACTGACAACGACAGTTCAGGTGAACATGCCAACGTCGCATGCTGAAGATGAAGAGACAGAGAAAATATATGACAATATTGAATGGGTAATACCATACGCAAAGTGAGATGAAAACCTGATAGTTGTGGAGAACTGGAATGCACTTGCAGGGAAGAATTAGAATAAGAGTTTACAGGAGAATATGGGCTTGGGACAAGATAGAAGAGAGGAGAAAGACTAATTGAGGACTGTAACAAATTTCAGCTAGTAATAGCGAATACTCTGTTCGAGGATCACAGAAGGAGGAGGTATACTTGGAAAAATCCAGGTGATGCGAGAAGATAATGGTCAGACTGACATTCCGAAATCAGATACTGGATTGTAAGGCGTACCCAGGAGCAGATACATACTTAGATCACAATGTAACAGTGATGAAGAGCAGGCTAAAGTTCAAGAGATTAGTCAGGAAGAATCAATACCCAAAGAAGAGGGATACGGAAGTACTGAGGAATGACGAGAGACGCTTGAACTTCTCTAAGGCTATAGATACAGCAATAAAGAACAGTTGGAGAGGAAAGGACATCTCTAAAAACAGCAATCACAGAAGCTGGGAAAAGAAACATTGGTATTAAGAAGGTAACTGGAATGACACCATGTATAACAGATGAAATACTTCAGCTGATCGGTGAAAGAAGGAAGTACAAAAGTGTTCAAGTACATCCAGGAATACAGAAATACAAGTTACTGAGGAATTAAATACGAAGTGCAAGGATGCTAAGACGAAATGGTTCAAAATGGTTCAAATGGCTCTGAGCACTATGGGACTTAACATCTGAGGTCATCAGTCTCTTAGACTTAGAACTACTGAAACCTAACTAATCTAAGGACATCACACACATCCATGCCAGAGGCAGGATTCGAACCTGCTACCGTAGCAGTCGCGCGGTTCCGGACTGAAGCACCTAGAACCGCTCGGCCACCATGGCGGGCTAAGATGAAATGGCTGCATGTAAAATGTGAAGAAATCGAAAAAATGATAGTCGGAAGGACTGACTCAGCATATAGGTAAGTCAAAATAACCTTGAGTGAAATTAAAAGCTAAGGTGGTAACATTACAATTGCAACCGGAATTCCATTGTTAAATGGAAAGCAGAGAGCGGAGAGGTGGAGAGGTGGAAAGAGTACATTGGCCTCTGAGAGGGAAGAATTGTTTGATGTGATAGAAGAAGATAAAAGAATCGATTTAGTAGAGATAAAGGATCCAGTATTAGAATCAGAATTTTAAAGAGCTTCCAAAGATAACATTTCATCAGAATTTCTAAAATCGTTACGGGAAGTGGCAAAAAAGACTATTCACTTTGGTGTGTAGAATATGAGTCTTACAGTGTACCATCTGACTTTCGGAAAAATATCATCCACACAATTCCGAAGACCCAGAGATGACAAGTGCGATAGTTACCGCACAATAATCTTGACAGTTCATGCATCCAAATTGTTGACAAGAAGAATATACAGAAGAATGGAAAAGAAAATTGAGGATATGTTAGATGACGATCAGTTTGGTTTTAGGAAAGGTAAAGGCACCAGAGAGGCAATTCTGACGTTGAAAAAAGAAAAATAAACATGTTCATAGGGTTTGTCGTCCTAGGAAAAACTTTCGACAATGTACAATGGTTCAAGATGTTCGAAATTCTGAGAAAAATAGGGGTAAGCTACAGAGAGAGACGGGTAAAGTACAATATGTACAAGTACCAAGAGGGAATAATAAGAATAAACGACCAAGAAGGGAACGCCCACTCAGTGACGATAAGTGGTCTTTTCTGATGAAACACGTTTCATTCTCCATTGAAGAATTGGCGTGTATGGCTTAAAACGCATGACAGCAAACACCCTGCAAGTAGGAGAGATCATTATGGTCTGTGGAATGTTCTCGTGCCACTCCCCGTGTGTTTTTATCACTCTGAAAAGCACAGTGGATCAACACAAGCAAGCGTTTATCCTTGTCAGCGAGATTCTGAATGGTACCATCAGGATGTGGAACCATGTAGACTTCTGTACCGTGGTCAACTACGCTAGGGTTCTAGGTTGAGGATCTATGGCGCAAATACGTTGATCGAGATGGTCCCACATATTCTCTATTTGGTTTAGATAGTTGGGTGGTCGGTGAAGCATGGTGAATTCATCCTGCGGCCTTTCGAACAACGCACATGCACTGCCAGCTGTGTGGCACGTTGTATTGTCCTGCAGGTAGATGAGATAGTTCGGAGCAAAAATAAAGTGAATATAGAGGTTTACGCAGTACCCAAGGATAAACGCATGCTTGTGTTGGTCCACTGTGCATTCCAGAATGATAAAATCATATGTATGCTACATCAGGGCTCAAGCACGTTTTTCATCCTAGTAATGACTTAATAAATACATACAGAAAATTGTTCCTTGCAGGGGCGTTCAAAAACTAAAGTACGCATTTTGATGGGAGGGCAAATAACTTCTATTGACTGCCACACTACACTTCAAACTGACACATATACGTGACATTATTTTGCAGTATAGTTACCAGACCTTGGAACGTTCTACCAGTCATTCAATTCCTCGATGATAGAAACCTTCTTGCTCAGCGAGCCATTCCAGAAGAGATACATTAATATCTATCACTGCCGTGCATTAGTTTCTGGATCGACTGTACATTGTCAACATCGATGTCGATGGCCTTCTTTCCTTATCAGCATCCCTCACGTTTTTGTGTCCTTGATCAAATAGTTGGCACGATTTCACGACGACTGGAGGCGGCATTGCGTTCGGTCTATATTCTGCCAGAATGCACGGTCAATCTGTGTGCAGTTTCGACGTGTTGCCCCCAACTACCTACCAGATTTGCCTCCTACTGTCCCGCATACTTCGACTCTGGAGTACGTTCCCACTTCCTGCTCTTTCACTTTCACACTGTGATGCTGCTGTTATCTGTATAACAGGAGGACTGAGTATGCTGGGAACCCAGAGCGTGTACTCCGTTCTGACAACGAGTCACTCTTACTGCGCAGTGATGTTAGTGTGGGACAACATGTGTAACTTACTTTTTGAAGCCCTTGCGCATGACCCATTCTGCTATTTTCTATGGAAATGCAAAGGAGTCCTTTTTTCTGTTTTGGATGAGATTATGTCGAAAGCTATACATCGAGTAAAAATAGTTGGTAAGACAAGTTCGTATGCTCCCCAGCCCCCGCCGCCTTGGGTGGGGCGGGGTTCAACTTTTAAATCTTAAATGGAAACACCCATTTTTTATTGCAGATTCGGATTCTCCATAAAAAAGTAATTAGGTGTTGTCTGAAACATTTTTTCAAACCATTGACAGATGGCGCTGAAATCGAGAAAAATTAAAATTGGGGAAGAGCTCCGATTTAATTAGAATGATCCGAGAAGGGCGCATCAAATCGATACAAAATGTGCACCAATTCTTTCATTTCCCCAAATTAAGCTATTTTATTACAAGATGTATCCTACCCGCCACAGTTTTTGATGGAGGGAGGCGGAATTGTATTAAAATCTCGTTAGGGAACTCTTCACAATTGCAATACTCATCCGACTGTGGCGTTACCGTGGCCAAACTATGAACTATGTCTCAGTATAAAGGTCGCTACAATGCAATCAGAAGTTTCGACCGCCGTAAGCCCTGGCGGCAGAAGTCTTCTTCACCCGAAGACTTCTGCCGCCAGGGCTTACGCCGGTCGAAATCCTGGGAAAAACCTATCCCATGGAGTGGGACGGCGAAATACCTAGGGGTTACCCTAGACCAGAGGCTCACCTGGAAGCATCACATCCGTGATGTGAAAGGGAGAGCAATAGGACGCCTTCGCGCCCTGTATCCGCTGCTAAACCCGCAGTCGTCATTGCCACCGCAACACGGCATCACGCTTTAACTAACATTGGTTCGCCCACTGTTAGAGTATGCGGCCGTGGTCTGGGGGAAAGCCGCAGATGCTCACATTGTGACTCTGCAGCGGATACATAACCGCGCCCTGAAGACTGCTATGCATCTCCCGAGGCGCTTCTCGACGCGCCAACTCCACGAGGACACCGGAATCCTGCCTCTCCCAGACACTGCTGAGGGATTAAGTTTTACTAATCCCTCAACAGAGTGTGTCTTTCTCTTTTTCAGGTTACACCAGCTAGGACCAATCAACAAGAGTGGTAATATATCTTTCTCTCTCTTACAGGAACCGCAGGAATGACAAATTTTTGTCTAAACTGCACCACCACGAGCCAAGAACAGGCTCGTCATTCCGGCGTCAGCGTCAGAAGTCACTTCACTTTCAGACTGTGAACCGTAAAAATCAACTGATGAAAGTAAATTATTCTTTAGCGAAACATCGCTCACTATCCTCCTACAGAGATTGTTGATATAATGTCAATTTTAGGTGAATGCCATAACAATTACGCTGCAGCTACGCAATTGTATACGGATCATTTCCCAAACAGACGACATCCAAGCGAAAACATTATTCGAAATTGCACTGGGCATGCTCGAAATACATACATGCACCGTCCACCTCGTCATCGCGAATACAATGAAAATGACGCTCGTACCCTTACCGTTTTCGCCTGTGTTCAACTGGATCTTGAAATGAGTAGTCGTGCGATTCAGAGACAAACCGGAATACCGAAATCAACTGTTTTGAGGATTCTGAAGGCATATAAATATCATGCATATTGTATCACACTGACACAAGCATTAACGCCGAAAGATATGCAAATACGCGTGCATTTCTGCCAATGGGCCTTGGAAATAAGATGTGAAAATGATTTTTTCAGATATACACTCCTGGAAATTGAAATAAGAACACCGTGAATTAATTGTCCCAGGAAGGGGAAACTTTATTGACACATTCCTGGGGTCAGATACATCACATGATCACACTGACAGAACCACAGGCACATAGACACAGGCAACAGAGCATGCACAACGTCGGCACTAGTACAGTGTATATCCACCTTTCGCAGCAATGCAGGCTGCTGTTCTCCCATGGAGACGATCGTAGAGATGCTGGATGTAGTCCTGTGGAACGGCTTGCCATGCCATTTCCACCTGGCGCCTCAGTTGGACCAGCGTTCGTGCTGGACGTGCAGACCGCGTGAGACGACGCTTCATCCAGTCCCAAACATGCTCAATGGGGGACAGATCCGGAGATCTTGCTGGCCAGGGTAGTTGACTTACACCTTCTAGAGCACGTTGGGTGGCACGGGATACATGCGGACGTGCATTGTCCTGTTGGAACAGCAAGTTCCCTTGCCGGTCTAGGAATGGTAGAACGATGGGTTCGATGACGGTTTGGATGTACCGTGCACTATTCAGTGTCCCCTCGACGATCACCAGTGGTGTACGGCCAGTGTAGGAGATTGCTCCCCACACCATGATGCCGGGTGTTGGCCCTGTGTGCCTCGGTCGTATGCAGTCCTGATTGTGGCGCTCACCTGCACGGCGCCAAACACGCATACGACCATCATTGGCACCAAGGCAGAAGCGACTCTCATCGCTGAAGACGACACGTCTCCATTCGTCCCTCCATTCACGCCTATCGCGACACCACTGGAGGCGGGCTGCACGATGTTGGGGCGTGAGCGGAAGACGGCCTGACGGTGTGCGGGACCGTAGCCCAGCTTCATGGAGACGGTTGCGAATGGTCCTCGCCGATTCCCCAGGAGCAACAGTGTCCCTAATTTGCTGGGAAGTGGCGGTGCGGTCCCCTACGGCACTGCGTAGGATCCTACGGTCTTGGCGTGCATCCGTGCGTCGCTGCGGTCCGGTCCCAGGTCGACGGGCACGTGCACCTTCCGCCGACCACTGGCGACAACATCGATGTACTGTGGAGACCTCACGCCCCACGTGTTGAGCAATTCGGCGGTACGTCCACCCGGCCTCCCGCATGCCCACTATACGCCCTCGCTCAAAGTCCGTCAACTGCACATACGGTTCACGTCCACGCTGTCGCGGCATGCTACCAGTGTTAAAGACTGCGATGGAGCTCCGTATGCCACGGCAAACTGGCTGACACTGACGGCGGCGGTGCACAAATGCTGCGCAGCTAGCGCCATTCGACGGCCAACACCGCGGTTCCTGGTGTGTCCGCTGTGCCGTGCGTGTGATCATTGCTTGTACAGCCCTCTCGCAGTGTCCGGAGCAAGTATGGTGGGTCTGACACACCGGTGTCAATGTGTTCTTTTTTCCATTTCCAGGAGTGTATTATGTTCACCGATGAAGCCACATTCACAAACAATGGCGAATTAAATCGTCATGATTGTCATTATTGGTCCCCTGTTAATCCACACTGTCACAACTGTTGACAACCAACACAAATGGTCGTTAATGATCTGGTGTGGAATTTTAAACGGTTACTTGATAGGACCGTATTTTTTTTACCAAAATGTTACAGGATAATATTATTTACAACTTCTCCGCCATTATTTGTTGGAGCGAATAGAAGCTGTTGATTTAGAAACTAGGCAACAAATGTTGTTCCAACAGGACGGATCAGGTCTCAATTATGCTAAAAATGTGCGGAACGTTTTAAATTTACTGTACCCTGGTCGGTGGATAGGACTCGGCGGACCAATTCAGAGGCCTCCACGTTTACCGGGCCTAACATCTAATTTTTTTGTTATTGGGTTATTTAAAAAAAATATTGTTTAAGAAAGACAGACCACAACCCGAAACGATACGGAGCAACACATTCGAAGGCGTGTGCAGCCATACCACGGGATGTGCTGCTCAAGACTGCGGACAACTTTCGCAGACGATTGACTTTATGCATTGAAGCAAATAGGGATAATTTTGAACAATTTCTTCGTGGCTAATTTCATTAATTAAGCACCCTAAATTGTGAGAGCCAAGGGGACACACACTAATGATGCACGCCAGCATGTGAGAGGCAAGGGGACTCAGACTAACGAAGCACCCCATCGGAACATCATTCTGCTATGTCCATGTCGTTGTTCCTGGGGAACGCTAAAAGTAGGATACACTACATTTTGTACAAAAATAGCTTAATTTGGCATAACGAAAGAATTGGTGGACACTTTTTATCGATTTGATGCGTCTTTCTCGGATAATTCCAAATAAACCAGAGTTCTTCCCCAATTTTACTTTTATCTCTATTTTAGCGCCATCTGTCAATGGTTTAAAAAATGTTTCAGGCAAAACTTGATTATTTGTTTTATGGAGAATCCGAATCTGCAATAAAAATGGGTGTTTCCATTTAAGATTTAAAAGTTTCCGCCCGCCCTACCCATGGCGGTGGGGGCTGGGGGTCACGTGTAGTATCATTTGATGTCCCCCTCTGTCTTACCCACTATTTTTACCCGATGCATAGTTTTCGAGATAATCTCATCCGAAGCTTCAGACGGACCACCCTGTGTTTTGTACTTAATGCACTGCGTAAATGTGAAATTCTTACATCGAACCAAAGCAGATATGTATCGACTTACCTGGGCTTTATTCTGTATATCAGTTAGATCCATGACATCGAATATCCTTGTTGCTGGTGAAGGCACACGCTTTGATGTTCTGGTGCGTTTCCTCACTCAAATTCATCATATTGGTCATCATATTCCGCCTCTTCTCCATCACTCTCTTCTACGTCTTGTATTCGCTACTGTGAATGTGAAAATATAGGGCGTTACTGAAAGTAGACCTAGTGCTACCTTAAAAATCTGTATCGCCGTTTTGCTATGAGGAGATAAACAATCCGTTATTCTATAGCGTACGGTATACTAGCAGTTTACAGTATACTGTAAATACATTCTATAAACAAGCAGAAATTGCATTATGTAAAACAGCTTTCTTCAATCAGATGTTGAAACCTATTGGGAGCTTGTATAAACGAAAATAAGTGATGAACAGGAAGCACGTGGTGTAAATCACAAGCTACAATAAAGGACAGTAAGTTGATTTACTTACTTGACCAAAAAACAACTTTTATATAGCGCACATGCTTCATGAGTACTGAAGAGGATATTTGAGGATATTCATGTGGCAATAAAAGAGAACTTGTTGGAAGAGACAATTTAAATTTACATCCCCTATCTTGTGTCACAGAAACCTTTATCCTTAATACTTATCCGATGATCGTGGGTAGGAGTTGTACAATGGTTGAAACGCATTCGTACCAAGGTAGTTAACCAAGGAACTTAACAACTTACTGTTTGTTTGAACTATCGAAACCGTGGGAACTTCTAATTACTGGCTGTACCGCAATATTGCATTGACTTTGCGACCAGTTTCCTCACCCACAACTTCAAATCAGAGGACATTCATTACACAGCCAGAACCTATGGCATTCTTCGCCAGCCTTCGACTCTGTCTTGTAAGCCAGTCGTACATGAAGTGGGGCCCACAGAAAGGATACTCAAGTCTATACGTTTGTTTCGCAGTCTCTCTCTTAAAATTTCCAGTATTTGAATATTCAATTTACTGTTCCATTTTAAACTTTGAGTAGCCTGCGGTGCTCTTTTTGAATTAAATTACAGCAGCTTCTCGAGCCCTGTATAAACATCACATTTGAGAATGTCTCTAATTACTATCGCTGCCACAGTAAAATTTGAACAATATGGGGTCAGACGAAACTGCTTGGCATACTTATATTTCAGCTTCTAGACAAGAAGTACACATCCTAATGCTGAAGTCTCTTGAAATAGAAAGCCTTGAGTATAAACGTGAATAAAGTACGTCCATTAAAGATTAATGAATCATTGAAACTGGAATTGATTGTGCCGAGCAATTTTTCATATAACTGTAATAGCAAATATAGAGATTTTCCAACTGATATTGGAATGGAATTGGGAGTGTGTCTATGTAGGTATGTTTGAATCCTACAGTAGATGCTGTGCACTCAGTGTAATGATTCCACTAGTAGAGCGCAGACTCCACATTTCCAATGTATACCTTATGTGTGGAAGACTGTCTCATTTCTATTACTGGGCTGCTGTGTCTCTTGGCAAATAAATTCTCGCGCCAAGTACTGACGTCCAACATACAGCGGAGTTTCAATAACTTCCAAGAGGAGGATTTGGTAAGTAATGCAGTACTTTGTTGTTTTTCGGCCAATTTCGCTTGAAAAAAGAAAAAGTGGAATTTGTTGTGGGACATCGTGGAATAATCCCGCTCCAGCCCCTATATTGTCATGAAGTTCCAATAAGTGGCGGCGCTGAATGTATCATCCAAAATGCATCTGTAACGGAGGTGCGTTTAAACGAGAGCATCGTAGATATTCGTAGGCACGTGCAGAATGTCTACGGAGACGTGGCGGTGAACATAAGCACGGTGAGTCGTTGGGGGAGGCGTCTGCCATCTTCGCAGCAAGGTAGCACAAACTCGTCCTATTTCCCACGTGCCAGCCGGTCGAACACAGCCATGACTACTGAAATGTTGAAACGTACGGACACTCTCATTCGATACAAATTTTCGGCCAATGATGTTCTTCAATGCGGATGCACTCACATTGCTCAAACTCTTACGGGAATTGGCACATTTACTGCCGCGAGTAATGAATATAGTGGGCAGGGCCACTACAAATGTAGTGGGTGGAAGGTAAGCTGGAAATGTGGGTCGCACGGGGAGCTTGCCAGAGTCCTCGATGGCTCAATCGGATAGAGCGTCTGCCACGTAATCAGGAGATCCCGGGTTCGAGTCCCGGTCAGGGCGCACACATTTTTAACTGTCCCCGTTGATATTTATCAACGCCTGTAATCAGCTAATGGTCTGGATTTCATTGTAATTTCATTCTTATTCGACGTGATCGATGGATCACAATCAACCTCACTGCACAATAGGACGTCTATGTTGATAATGCTGACACACTCATCCACGCAGTTGGGGTACACAAAGAAGTGTGACTGCTGGGTTCCTCGCCGCCTAACAGGAGACCATAAAGAGGAACAAAGAACTATCTGTGACGAATTGTTTGCACGTTACGAGGCTAATAGTGAAAATTTTTTGTCTAACATTCTCGGAAGAGACAGTTCAAAGCCACACCCTCAACTGGCAAAGTCACGGCGATGTCTTCTGGGGCTCTAAAGGATTATTCTATTTGATGTCCTCCTTCATAGTGCGACCATCATCTTTAAGTGCACTATACTACCCTCTAGATAGTGAAGCAACCACTTCAGTGCATTAGTCGTCACAAAAATGTAAACAAACTTCTCCTTCTCCATGAGAAAGCAAGGCTTCTAGCAATTCTGGGCACCCAAGAAGATCTCATAAAATACATTCTACAGCCCAGATCTCGCACCTTCCGACTTGCATCTATTTGACCCAATGAAGGATGCACTCCACAGGACGCAGCATGTGGATGGAGGGCTGGTTGTTGATACAGAAGACGTTGGCTTTGATGTCGACCAGTAGTGGTACCAAGTGGGCATACAGGCACACCAGTGACGTAGCCATTGCAATGAACAGAGAATACGTTGAAAAAAAAGGTTTTGTAGCCAAAAGAGAGGGGTACAATGTGGTTGGTGTATTGGAATCCTGAATAAAACCAACCTGCATTCAGTAAACAATTTCTTGCATTATATATTGAACGCCCTTCACAATTTAATGATTCACATTTTTCTAGAGCATTTGTAAGTATGCACATAAGTAGGTGGAGGATACGTAGTCACAAGCATTACACAAAAGTAAGTATTGTAATAATGACTTTCACGAATTCCAAAAGTACGGTAAATGGTATGTAATGATCAAAGAGAGAGATTACACTATGGATTACGGTTTATGGGTCATTACAAGATACCAGATCGAACGTGCTCAACATGTCACGTGTACATCGTCACACAAAGGAAATCTAAAAAAAATTACACTGTAAATGAGCCTTGGTAAAAACTGCTATTTTGAAGAGCGCGCCGCAGCGCGTAGTGAGAAACAGTCGCCCTCCGTTTGTGGCGGTGGAGCCGCTGTGGCAATCGCAGCTTTGGTGTCTCCCTCTGGTGGGAAAGGGGAAAGGTTGCCTGTTCACGTGCATTTAAGGGGCGCTATGAGCTCGCTAGGGGAGTCTGGTCAGTTGGTCAGTCCGAGTGAGGCTGGGTCAGTCTCGCTTCACCAGTTGCTGGTCTGTCTCTCGTTCGCATTTGTGCGGCAATCAGTGTCTGTCTGTCGTCGGACTGCTAGTATGGCAGTTGTTTGGGTCAAACGTTAAAGCCAGGAAATGAGAGTCTTGCCACTCCGCCAGTAACAGAACTCAGCTAGTGGTCGCCAGGTCGGGGCTGTGTTCCTGCATCTCAGTCTGCGCGTTAGGCCGCCAGTCTGCTCGAATTCCTTGGGCAACGGTTACTGGCGGTTGGATCCGTCGGTTGGACGGTCGCACACTGAGACACAAGATGACTTGACCGTCTTGAGCGTCGGCGAATGTGAGGTCCCCACGTGAGTCCAGTGGGCCGCGCCGTATAGAAAGGGGTAGTGGCTTCGCGGTCGACACGAGAGCAACAGGAGTCAGACCACCACATCGGGCTGGCCGGGGCCAGCTGCGACGCCGTGAGACGGGAGAACGGCGCGCCTTCCTGCGTCCGCTGAAGCGGCTGGCAGCGGACGGTTCGGGAGAGCGTTGGGGGTGCTGCGCCAGGTCTTGGCCAGAAAGCGCAGTTTATTAGAAGTTAAGTGATTGCAGATATGTTGTTTCATTTACTTGTTAAATTCTACTTGTTTTCTTGGTGAGGTCACCAGCCGCTTTGTTTTTGGGTCGTCCCACCATTCTTCTCCGTTTGCCCATCCGCGGGAAGGTGGTTATTTGTGAATTGGGTGGTCAGTTTCTCCCTTGTGGAGTTGGGGAGGGTTAGAGCTATCTGCGGTTCGGGTTGTTCAGTAAACCCCCCTGTCAATCTGCCATACGTTAATAGCTGCCTCTGTCATGTTTGTCGGATTCGGTGGTAACTAATTTATATAATTAAGGTGGAAAGGCCGAATTCCTGAAATATGTTTTTATCTTGACTATCATCTTGCGAGGGGGTATATATGTAATGTACAACATGTTGTACATTTTATGTAACTCTGAATTTCATGGGTTTTATTTGAATAGTCATTTTCATAAAGTTGCCACCCTTCCACCGTAAGAGTTCCTTTAAAAACAAATTGCACTTTTGGTGGCAAATAATTTCTTAGTGTGAGTATTTGTACCATTTCCATCCCTCTTACAGGGTGCATAGTTAATGTGTTTGTGTGAGTTGTTAAAATTCTTAGTTTAAAGTAATCTGGTGTGTTGCAGATTTGCACCAGTGTAGTCTTTAAGAGGTTGTTGTAAGCGGTCGTGACTACGGCCGTGTTGAAAGGGAGCGGCAAGCTTCTCAGCCCAAAGGCTCATACTGTCAGTATTGTTCTTTCTGCCTCTAAATAAAATTGTAACTTCATATTTCGAGGGTGCTTTTCTGCTTACAAATTTTAAATCTGTTTTTGAAAAGGCTTTTATGAATAAAATTCCCATTTGTTAAAGGTAATTTCATTTTCATCAGTTACTCCCTGGCAACTACTTCCACGCTCACCTAGTGTGTTTAAATGTGTTAATGTTCTTGATGAATCGCTAGTAAATGAAGCAAATTCTTTAAGAAAATATTTTGAATGTAAATTCACGGTTCAGTAATGTTACAGAAACATTCATGGGTGACTGAGAATGTTTATGTCACTCGAAACCAAGGATGCGTGAACGAGAAACAGATACTAGTTACCATGATCTATAGTGAAATTTAAGGACTACAAATACACGAAGTTCCCCACAGTTATTCAGATAGAAAATGTAAATCGAGAAATCATGTCTCGATTATGTCTGTTCTGTATAATTTCTAGGACATTTACGCCCCAGCAATGTAAACAAACACTAAGCAATCTGCGACCTCACGAATTAAAGGAAGCAGAATGCTCCTTTTCCCTAAGAACATGCTGCTTCGTAACCTGACTTTGGCGACCTGTTACCTGATTGGTTGTCATGGGTCAAAGCTCTGCGAGGACCAAGACATAACTCGCAACACACGCACACGCACACTACGCCAGCGGATGGAACTCGCTTGCGACAGGCGCTCTGGGAATAAGTGACATTAGTCGCGTGGTGTTGCGCGTGGCGCGAAATTGGCCGTGTTACGCCAGGGAAGGCACATTTACCTCGCCTTGTAGCATCAGCGCAAAGTAATCATTTGCTACATGAAGGGTTGGTAGGGCTCAGCGTGACGCTGCTAATTGTTACGACATCGTTATTACACCAGTCAGCGGGTTCGAAACCTATGTTCATGTGTGTTATAGTGATAGAACAGAGTAATTGGAATATCCAATATGATGTCTTAATACTAAGTACGTTTTTCTGTCCAGCACAGGACAGTGACCCATTATTGTTGATTGCAGATGTAGCAATTATCGGTAATAAGATGTATTTCTTCCATTCGTTCACCTGAACAGGCAGAAGAGCAGAATACATCATTTTACATTATCAGGACTACAGAAAACTATCTTTACGTAATTTTTTGTAATTAAGAAAATTTCAAAAGTCTTTCAATGCCTAGATTGCATTTATATACGAAAATTAAAATATAGCGAATACTGTAACGACCGTCTTCAGATCTGTAGATAAGCCAAATACAGCAAATTAATTTTTGATATGAATTTTTACTGATACAACCGGTTTGTACAACCTGTCTCTCATAAGAGTATGGTAAGCTTTTAAGTTTTCGGTGTTGCACTGGTATCTTCTATACTCATTTTCAAAGTTAGTTGCAAGTCTCATAAATAATTTGAACGGTTCTGTTATCGAAATGATGTGGAACGAATCAGTTTACAGGATATATATATGTAAATGATTAGTGTTTTATTTGCTGGCTTTGTTTTTACGTAGAAATTTGTCAGTGGAATAAGAGTGATCTAGGAGAGAGGATTTTAAATTAGATTTAAAACTTCCTTCGCTACTTCCCAGACATTTTATGTTATTGGGAAAACGATCAAAATTATTGTTACTGCATACTGAACTCCTCTCTGAGCTCCTAACAACTTTAACAATTGGTAATGATCAATCTTCCCTCTCATTGTGTTGGTATGTACACCGTTCTTCTCAAATTGTGATGAAATGTTAATGTCAAATTCAGTTAGAGAATATATGTATTATTGCTGTGCAGTTAAAATGCCCAGCTCTCTGAAGGGATACCTACATGACGTCTCTGTCTCAACACATATTATTCTTAATCGTTTTGCGCAAGCAGTATTTTCTTTCTAAGTGGTGTGTTACCCAGAAAATTACTCCATACAATACTATTGGGTGGAAATGTGCATAATACGGCAGGAAGTTCACACGATTATTTCCAAGATTAGCAATCATACGAAGAGAAAAAGTAGGTGAGCTTAATTTTTTGACATGCTCAGTAAATGCTTCTTTCAGTTCATGCTTTCATCAGTACGTACACCCAAAAATTTGAAGCACTCTACCCAATTCCCAGACTCTTGCTCATGTACTACATCAGTTGTCGGTATGACTATTTGTTGCATAGGATTGAATGTAGTGTGTTTTTCCTAAATTTACGTAGAATCCATTTTCAGGTAATCACTTAATAATTCTTTATAAAATATTATTTACCAACGCTTCTGTTGCGTTATCTCTAATGGGATTTATTATAACTCCAGTATTACCTGCAAAAAGTGTCAGTTTTGCTTGCTGAATATCAAGTGGGGAGGATACTCAAACATACAAGGAATTGAAGTAGACATAAAATTGAACACTGTGGAACTACCTTTGTGATTTTCTTTCCAGTCACTAAAATTTCTATCTATCTGACATTGTCAGAGTTATTCAGCACAACCTATCGTATTCTGATCGTCAAGCATGATTCAAAACAGGTGGTTGGAAACCCGTTCAAATGGTTCAAATGGCTCTGAGCACTATGGGACTTAACATCTGAGGTCATCAGTCCCCTAGAACTTAGAACTACTTAAACCTAACTAACCTAAGGACATCACAGACATCCATGCCCGAGACAGGATTCGAAGAAAGTGGGTTGAGGGATCGTGACAGTCGGTCACTCTGGATGACTGTGATGAAAAATAACCGGACTACAGCAGCAAAAGGCTATTGGGAGCTGGTTTCTCAACTGGGGCAGGGATAAGTTTACGGTTGTGGACGGGGCCGTAATCAGTTACTCTCGGTTGCACAACTAATACGTAAACTTTATTTAAAGAAATTAAAATTTTAGAACAATCTCTCAAAAAAAACACGGCTGAAGGCTTTACCACAGAAAAAAAATTCACGTTTTTAGGGCCGAAGGCCGCCAACAATAACCTCAACCAACAAACGGCTGAAGGTCTGAATTAGAAATCAGAATAACAATTTGAAGTAGCACTTTAAAATAAATACCTTGCTTTTAAAACAAGTTTGCCTTTAAAAAACTTACTGTAACGCGGCTGAAGGTCTTATCACCAAAGAAGTGAAATTATTGACGGCTGAAGGTCACACCAACAATAATTAGAAAATTACAAATATCCCTAAAACAAACACCACAATCTAAGGACTCGGGACAAGCGGTTGTCAGCAAGTGTTCCAAGGGTCGCCCTGGGAAGGTGACTCTAACATAAGGTAAGGTGATGCAGTCAGCCGCCGGCCGCGGTGGTCTCGCGGTTCTATGCGCTCAGTCCGGAACAGCGTGACAGCTACGGTCGCAGGTTCGAATCCTGCCTCGGGCATGGATATGTGTGATGTCATTAGGTTAGTTAGGTTTAAGTTGTTCTAAGTTCTAGGGGACTGATGACCACAGACGTTAAGTCCCATAGTGCTCAGAGCCATTCGAACCATTTGATACAGTCAGCCAAGAGTGGTACTCACGTAACAGGATGGCAACTAAAACTAGGGGAAGCTTAAGCATCGACCGACCAACCAATACGCCTAACGTCCGATCACCGCTAAAACGATGGATTTTTAGGGGAAGGTGAAGATACAGACAGCACTATATCTTCAGAAAACACCAACGGCCGAAGGAAACACGAGAACCATGTTAGACCTCACAAAGAAGTATACACAGTACAATACAAGAGGCTGTCAAACTACACGCCGTGTCGGACAGCATCAACACGACGAGGAAAGGTACACAGCTGGAAAAGTACACTAAGCTCCAGGGCAGGTAACTGGTGCGTTAGCGGCCACAAGGCAGAAAATACAGCTGGTTGCACTTCACTAATAAGAATAATACTAAATTCAATCATGAATAACAAATAGAGAAAGACGGCTGCAATATTTCACCGCTACGAAACACTTCACTCGTTGCCGCCAGGCTCAGCGGCCCTGGGCGCAACAACCCGCTGACCAAAGGCGAAGTCTCAGAATAGTCGAGGTTGCATTAGCAGTTAACTCTTCACTCAACTCGAACGTCCAGGGTTCGGTGTGCAACGAAGTCGTCGCTCTCGTAGCTGCCCCTCCTCGATGCGGCAGTGGCAGCATGCCGCCAGTGAAACCGGCTTGCCCCCGCGCTGCACGGACCTGCTCGCTGCTGCGTCCCTAGCCGACCTGATGTCAGTTCGCCACCTCCTCACCAAATCCAGAACGCAGACAACATTAAAAATAACTGCTCATTCAAAACCACAAGATACCCAAGGATCCGGGAAAACAATTCCACCAACAACTCACAATACTACATCTACATTTATACTCCGCAAGCCACCCAACGGTGCGTGGCGGAGGGCACCTTACGTGCCACTGTCATTACCTCCCTTTTCTGTTCCAGTCGCGTATGGTTCGCGGGAAGAACGACTGTCTGAAAGCATCCGTGCGCGCTAGAATCTCTCTAATTTTACATTCGTAATCTCCTCGGGAGGTATAAGTAGGGGGAAGCAATATATTCGATACCTCATCCAGAAACGCACCCTCTCGAAACCTGGCGAGCAAGCTACACCGCGATGCAGAGCGCCTCTCTTGCAGAGTCTGCCACTTGAGTTTGCTAAACATCTCCGTAACGCTATCACGGTTACCAAATAACCCTGTGACGAAACGCGCCGCTCTTCTTTGGATCTTCTCTATCTCCTCCGTCAACCCGATCTGGTACGGATCCCACACTGATGAGAAACACTCAAGTACAGGTCGAACGAGTGTTTTGTAAGCCACCTCCTTTGTTGATGGACTACATTTTCTAAGGACTCTCCCAATTAATCTCAACCTGGTACCCGCCTTACCAACAATTAATTTTATATGATCATTCCACTTCAAATCGTTCCTCACGCATACTCCCAGATATTTTACAGAAGTAACTGCTACCAGTGTTTGTTCCGCTATCATATAATCATACAATAAAGGATCCTTCTTTCTATGTATTCGCAATACATTACATTTGTCTATGTTAAGGGTCAGTTGCCACTCCCTGCACCAAGTGCCTATCCGCTGCAGATCTTCCTGCATATCGCTGCAATTTTCTAATGCTGCAACTTCTCTGTATACTACAGCATCATCCGCGAAAAGCCGCATGGAACTTCCGACACTATCTACTAGGTCATTTATATATATTGTGAAAAGCAATGGTCCCATAACACTCCCCTGTGGCACGCCAGAGGTTACTTTAACGTCTGTAGACGTCTCTCCATTGATAACAACATGCTTTTCTAATGCTGCAACTTCTCTGTATACTACAGCATCATCCGCGAAAAGCCGCATGGAACTTCCGACACTATCTACTAGGTCATTTATAGATATTGTGAAAAGCAATGGTCCCATAACACTCCCCTGTCGCACGCCAGAGGTTACTTTAACGTCTGTAGACGCCTCTCCATTGATAACAACATGCTTTGTTCTGTTTGCTAAAAACTCTTCAATCCAGCCACAGCTGGTCTGATATTCCGTAGGCTCTTACTTTGTTTATCAGGCTACTAAAACCAGTCACTGTGAAAAAACACGGACGAAATTATAAGATGGCACAAACACACAGAAACCAGAAGCGGTCGGAAGATCAAATGCACGTCGTCCTCTGCGACGACCGACCGAGCGACCAACTAACGGCCATCCCCGCTCAAGTTAGGCACGGGAATGATCCCAGTATAAATTATCGACTAACAACTTATTGCCATGAGGGCACTTCGGCGGACACACAGACACACACACACACACACACACACACACACACACACACACACACAGGTGAAAGTTGCACTACTCATATATCACGGTCCATTCAACTAAAACTCGCTGAATCCGGCCCTTGACGTGGTCGTGCACTCTCACGACCACATCCTTCCATCGGAGAGTGCATGTGTGACGTCAGTGGTCGGGCGGGTACTTGCTGTCCGGACCTCACTGCTGCTCCGTCCCAACTCAACACGCTCGACACACGACGACACGGAAATACTAGAAGCTTCAAAAATGGTTCAAATGGCTCTGAGCACTATGCGACTTAACTTCTGAGGTAATCAGTCTCCTAAGAACAAATTAAACCTAACTAACCTAAGGACATCACATACATCCATGCCTGAGGCAGGATTCGAACCTGCGACCGTAGCGATCGCTCGGCTCCAGACTGTAGCGCCTAGAACCGCACGGCCACTCCGGCCGGCTACTAGAAGCAGTACCAAAGATAGTACCACAGTACGCGCTATCGATAAGCGCTGCTGCTAGCACTCACGTACAGACAAGGCGAGCAAACATAGTGGAGCCCGTGAACACACTAAGAGAACGAGATGCCTCTATAGTTATTACAAGATGCCAATCTATGAACGGCATCAACGTGAATCACACACGGCTCAGCACTGTACAACTGAGTGTAGCGTTCAAAAACCCTGTCAGCACGAAAACACGAAGGAAGCTTCACAAGCCTGAAATTATAGGGTGAGCTGGAATTCCAGAATTACTCATCCGTGATGCAAATGCCCGCAAAAGGAAAATGACGTGCGAAAGCCATATAGACTGGACTATGGGCTAATGGGACAATGACGTGTGGTCGGATTGTTTGCAAATTCTACAAGAATTCTTGCCAAAAGTGGAACACGGAGAGGGTTCAGCGATGATTTTGGCAGCCAGATCGTGGTACTCCATGGGCGCCATGGCTGCTCTGTAAGGTCCCATTACTACCAAGGATTATGTGACAGTTTTGGTTGATCGAGTCTCTCCCACGGTACACTGTGTGGTGTCACCGCCAGACACCACACTTGCTAGGTGGTAGCCTGTAAATCGGCCGCGGTCCGTTAGTATACGTCGGACGCGTGTCGCCACTATCAGTGATTGCAGACCAGGCGCCGCCACACGGCAGGTCTAGAGAGACTTCCTAGCACTCGCCCCAGTTGTACAACCGACTTTGCTAGCGATGGTTCACTGACAAAATACGCTCTTATTTGCCGAGACGATAGTTTAACATCGCCTTCAGCTACGTCATTTGCTACGACCTAGCAAGGCGCCATTATCAGTTACTACTGATCTTGTGAATCTTGTACCGTCAGACCGACGTCCACCATTAATGGATTAAAGTTAAGTATTCCACCAGCTACGTCCGTTTTTCTAAATTCTAATTTCAATGTCCTGTTCCAGACCCCACGCCAGCCTGCGTGAGCTAAAACGCGTGCCTTTCGGCCTCCTCTAGTAACCCGGTGTTGGCTCTTCTGCCAACCAAAACACACTGTTTGTCCCCCAGTAGTCAGTAGTGACGCCGTGTATGAAGACAGCAGAGCTCGCACCGTTCAGAAGTAGTTTCGCTAAGACAGTGGACGGGGATGAATTGCTGCATCTCCTCCGGCAACTACAGTCTCCGAATCTCATTATTATTGTGCCTTTGTGGTCTACTTTGAGGAAAAGGGTCGGTGATCGCTATCAACCTCCCTCATCGTTACCTGAACATGCCATTATTTTTCAGGAAGAATGATGTGTCACACTGTATTTAAATATTGTGAGACTGCTGAAATCAGTTTTCAATGCCAACGATTTTCCTTCACCTTATTAAGCATTGTAATATCTTGTATATTTGGTGTTTTCCTATTTTTGTCTACCCCCTGTATATGTCTGTCCAGTTGAAGTGATCATTGTCCATGCTGTGATACAGTCAGCTGATAATTTCCGGTAATACGGGTACGCTATGGTAGACACTGCGAAAGCTATCAGATCGTACTTTTAACATCCCTTGGTCTAGGAAAATGAGCTGTCTTAATTTTACTTTTCAGAATATAAGAACATCGTAGGCAATAAGCTATTTGGTTTTAAACTGTCTGGCAGCATGAACATAGCGCAGACTTGACACAATCAGTTCACACAACTACGGACCGGTCAAATATCAGGAGACACTTCTAAACTCTTGTGGGACACGGTGGTCATAATATTAAGAACTAGATCGATTCCTTAAAATTACTTAAGGTCATGAGATTACGAAGAGACGACCTGCTAGTGAGTTCCAACGTTAGACGGCCGGGGTGGCCGAGCGGTTCTAGGCGCTACAGTCTGGAACCGCGCGACCGCTATGGTCGCAGGTTCGAATCCTGTCTCGGGCATGGTTGTGTGTGATGTCCTTAGGTTAGTTAGGTTTAATTAGTTCTAAGTTCTAGGGGACTGATGACCTCAGCAGTTAAGTCCCATAGTGCTCAGAGCCATTTGAACAATTTATTTAGTTCCGACCTTACATCGCTGTTCACAAAAGTACATCTGCAAGACTCTTCGGCGCTGCTGTCTCATAATTTCTGACTGCAAATATTTAAACTCTTCAAACATGTACTGCCGATCACTTAAGAGTTTCATGGAGAGATGGAGTGACCATGGGATACCCACTGTGCCAGGGATCCCAGACTTCTACATGGAACAATGAGTTGGCTCAAACGCTCACCAGAAACCGATGATGATGATGATGATGATGGGTTTGTGGGACGCTGAACTGCGCGGTAATCAGCGCCTGTCAACGTCCCAATTTTTACACAGTCCAATTTTTTCCATAGTCCATTCGAGCCACTGTCACGAAAGATGATGATGATGATGATGATGATAATGAAATGATGAGGACAACACAAACACCCAGTCCCGGGGCAGAGAAAATTCCCAACGCGGCCGGGAATCGAACCCGGACACCGTGATCCAGAGGCAGCAACGCTAGCCACTAGACGACGAGTTGCGAACTCACCAGGAACCGAAGCACTTCTTCCGCTCTGTCGACGATACTTTCGCGATATGGGAGCCTGGCACACAGCCTCTGGACGAGTTTCTAGACAACTTAACAACATCCATCAAAACATTTTCGCTATGGAAATACACTAGGCTGATGGTACACGGGGCTATTCAAAATTCACAAAGGAAGTCCTCCAGACTAACTGCAACACCTAAAGGAAGTATTTTGCAAATCAAGGCACGGAGAAGCACAGATTAGTAGGATATTAAAGAGGAGACAATATGCTGCAAAGCAGGAAGAGGAAAAACAAGAGTCACTTTCGTTCAGTACTTGAGATATCTCTCAGTCAAAATTGCGAACATACTCAGAAAATCTAATATAGAAACAGTCTTCTGGTTACCGTCGTAGACGAAAGAGGGGTTGCAGCTGTGGAAGACTTACAAAACTGACTATACCGGGATCATACAGCATCGCCTGCTAACGTGGCCAGAAGTAT
This sequence comes from Schistocerca piceifrons, assembly GCF_021461385.2. Classification (NCBI taxonomy): domain Eukaryota; kingdom Metazoa; phylum Arthropoda; class Insecta; order Orthoptera; family Acrididae; genus Schistocerca; species Schistocerca piceifrons. The sequence continues at coordinate 382,832,385 of NC_060143.1, read as the reverse complement.
ATTGGGCGAATGCAACGAGTAACGCATCAGTCGTATGTTACTGGGACATACAGAAAAATTTGTGGTATAGCAGAGTAGCAAGAGCGATCACACCTCTGACTCTCGGAACACCAAGGTACTTCGCCGAGCAATCGGCTGATTGTGTGAGCGTCCATAGACTGCGCTGACAAAAGCAATGGGACAGCGATATGCATGTATACTGGTGGTGGTAGTAACGCGTACACAAGGTATAAAAGGGCAGTGCGTTGGCAGATCTGTGATTTGCATTCGTGTGATTCATGCGGAAAGTTTCCCGACGTGGCTAAGGCGCATGACGGGAATGGAGACTTCGAAAGATGATTGGTAGTAGGACCCAGATGCGTCAGACATTTCATTTCTGAAATAGTTTGGAAATTCAGTATTCCGATATCCACAGCGTCAAGAGTGTGCCGAGAATACCACGTTTCAGGCATTACCACTCACCACGGACAACGCAGTGGCCGACGGCCTTCATTTAACGAACGAGCGCAATGGCGTTTGCTTACAGTTGTCATTGTTAGCCGGCCGGGGTGGCCGAGCGGTTCTAGGCGCTACAGTCTGGAACCGCGCAACCGATACGGTCGCAGGTTCGAATCCTGCCTCGGACATGGTTGTGTGTGTTGTCCTTAGGTTAGTTAGTTTTAAGTAGTTCTAAGTTCTAGAGGACTGATGGCCTCAGATGTTGAGTCCCATAGTGCTCAGAGCCATTTGAACCACTTTTTGTCATTGCTAATAGACAAGCAACTCTGCGTGAAACAACCGCAGAAATGAATTTGGTACGTACGACGAAAGTATCAGTCAGGATAGCGCGTTATGGGGTGGGGGATGTGGGTGGGGGGGTAGGAGGAGGGGGGGGGGGGGGGCAGCAGACGATCGACGGAAGAGCATAAGCTTACAGCATGATATAGCCCGCAGCACATCTCACGGGCTTGCGACCGTATCAGGTAGACCCTAGACTACTGGAAAACTATGACCTGATCAAATGAGTCCCGATTTCATTTGGTAAGAGGACGTCTGTTAGGACATCTGTTAAGCCATCAAAAAAGAGTCAAGCTGTTGAGGGTAGAAACTGTAAAGGAAGAGATTGGAATCTATTCAGTAAATAATCGAGGACGTAGGTTTTAAGCACTACTCAGATTGGCACAGCAGAGGAATTTGTGGCGGGTAGCGTCAAAGCAGTCAGAAGATTGATGACTCAAAAAGAGCTGATGATAGCTTAGGGTGAGGCGCAGACCCCACTAAACCCTGGATCCATGTTGTCAAAAAGGCACTGTGCAAGATGGTGCTGGCTCCATAATGGTGTGGGCTGTATTTACAAGGAATCGACTGCGTCCTGTGGTTATGGTCGGCTACTTGGAGACCATTCTAGCAATTCATGGACTTCGTCTTCCCAAACAACGAAGGAATTTTTATGGATGTCACCAGGCCACAGCTGTTTGCCACTGGTCTGAGGGACATTTTGGACATTTCGAGCAAATGATTTGGTCGCCCAGATCGGCCGACTTGAAGAGGTCAGTTCGAGCACAAAATCCTGCACCGGCAGCACTTTCGGAATTATGGGTGGCTATATAGGCAGTATGCCTCAGTATTTCTGCACGCGACTTCCGACGGCTAATGGAGTCCACACCATGTCGAGATGCTGCTCCACGCCGGACAAAAGGAGGCCCGACTCAATATGAGGAGGTATCACATGACTTCTGTCATCTCCACTGAAATACAGTTTCACGACAGTCTTGTCGACAAAGGCGAAGGATACCAACTAAGTGCGGCATGGACTTCAGCATTATCGAGAATACGACGAGAGGTTTGCAAGTACCGTCAGGTTAACAAGATGCAAACGGACAACTCCTACCCCACCACAGCAGCCTAACCACCCTCACCGGCCTTTGGCCGGGAAGCCCATGGCAGCGTGTGACCACAGGCGGGGGGCAGTCGACTAGTATAAATCTTGGAGCGTCCTCATATCTCGACACTTCTCCAGAAGATAATTAGTATGAAACTCGTCGAAACGTAGCGTATTTTAACACTGCCACCTGGCTGAAAGTTCTAGAGCTTCTCACCAACTCCAGGAGAGCCTACATTCACATACAATATGTGATCAAAAGTATCCGGACACCTGGCTGAAAATGACATAAAAGTTCGTGGCGCCCTCCATCGCTAATACTGGAATTCAGTATGGTGTTGGCCCACCCTTACCCTGGATTTCAGCTTCCACTCTCGCAGGCATACGTTCAATCAGATGCTGGAAGGTTTGGGGAATGGCAGCCCATTCTCCATGGAGTGCCGCACTGAGGAGAGATACCGATGTCGGTCAGTGAGGCCTGGCACGAAGTCGGCGTTCTAAAACATCCCAAAGGTGTTCTGTAAGATTCAGGTCAGGACTCTGTGCAGGCCAGTCCGTTACAGGGGCGTTATTGTCGTGTAACCACTCCGCCATAGGCCGTACGTTATGAATAGTTGCTCGATCGTGTTGAAAGATGCAATCGCTACCCCCGAATTGCTCTCCAACAGTGGGCAGCAAGAAAGTGCTTAAAACATCAATGTAGGCCTGTGCTGTGGTAGTGCCAAGCAAAACAAGGCGTGCAAGCCCCCTACATGAAAAACCCGACCATACCATACCACCACCCCTTCCGAATTTTACTGTTGGCACTACACACGCTGGCAGATGACGTTCACCGGGCATTCGTCATACCCACACCCTGCCATCAGATCGCCACATTGAGTACCGTGATTCGTCACTCCACACAACGTTTTTCCACTGTTAAATCGTCCAATATTTACGCTCCTTACACCAAGCGAGGTGTCGTTCCGCATTCACCTGGGTGATGTGTGGCTTATGAGCAACCGCTCGACCATGAAATTCAAGTTTTCTCGCCTCCCACCTAACTGTTACAGTAATTATGAAACGTCCCCTTTTGAACAATTACAAATGACTGTGCTTAAACTGACACACAATATTTTGTTAGCGCAACGCAATCTGACTTTCAAAATTCCCTACAAAAGAATGGCCCTGACTAACATTAAACTATACCTTTCACAAATCACTTACCTCACAAAAATCTTCGCTGCTCAAGCTACTGCAATACAGCGAGCGCCACTACTGCCAGCTAAATAAAAGATTCAAACTATGGAAGGCACTAACTACTGATAGGGATAGTTAGCAAATGAAAGATATTAATAGAGAACAAACAATGTATTTACCTTGATATCATCATATATAAATATAGCAGTTCATGACAAATTTCAAAACTCCGCCATCTCTCTCCCCACATCCACCACTGCTGGCGGCTCACCTCCAACTGCGCAACGCTACGCGCTGTTCACAGCCAGCTGCCTAACACTACAATGGCGAGTATTACAACAATGCAAAGCAGCCACAGACTGCACACAGCGCAGCCAGTGATTTTCATACAGAGGTGGCGTTACCAATAAAAAAACTTAAACAGCTTACTTACAATTACAATGGATCCTGATGCAGTTTGGAATTACTGTGTGATGGTCTGGATAGATGTCTGTGTATTACACATTACGACCCTCTTCAACTGTCGGCGCTCTGTATCAGTCAACAAATGAAATCGACCCGTACGCTTTTTTGCTGTACGTGCCCCTTCAGGTTTCCACTTCAGTATAAAATCGGAAACAGTGGACCTGTGGGTGTGTAGAAGTGGGGAAATCTCGCATAGAGACGTATGACACAAGTGACACCCAATCACCTGACTACTTTCGATCGTGAGTTCCGCGGAGAGCCCCATTCTACTCTCTCAAGATGTCTAATGGAAATGGAAATGAGCGTATGGCATCGTTGGCCGGGAGGCCCCTATTCGGGGAGGCCGCCAAGTGCAAGTTTTATTTCATTCGACGCCACTTTCGGCGACTTCCGCGCCAGTGATGAGGATGAAACGATGATGGCAACACAACACCCAGTCCTCAACTGCAGAATATCTTCAACCCGGCCGGGAATCGAACACGGGCCCGATTGCATGGGAGGCGAGCACGTTAACACCCAGCTAAGCAGGTGGACACGATGTCTAATGACTACTGAGGTCGCTGATATGGAGTATCTGGCAGTAGGTGGCTGCACAATGCAGCTAATATGAAAAACGTATGTTTTTGGAGGTTCCCGGATACTTTTGATCACATAGTGTACATTGAAATCTTGTTTCAAACAGCCGCGCGAACTTGTGGTTTGGTCTTTAGAGTACACTGCTGTGTCGTAATGCAACGACAGTCGTTCCACCGAGTGCACATTCTCACGGAAGTGATGCTTGCGTAACAGTAGCTGGATAGTCCCTGCCCCTGCTGTATCTGAGATGGTGAGACAGACTGAAGCTGTGATTGTTTTGCCCCCGGCCCCCACCCCACGTGCCGTCTTCTGATAACCGGAGCAGTCGAAAGTCACACAGTATGGGTGTAAATTTCGCAGATTTATGGCCACCATTTGTTGCGATTAAGCGTACCTGCTAGCAGTTCTCTTCAGACCTGCGAGCCAGAGTCTGCCCGAATTGCCGCCAAGTGTCACGCCTAGCTAAAATTGCATGGAATTAAATAACCACACGAATTACGCTTTTATTTTTTTTCAACACAACGGGTTTTGACCATCGAGGTCATTTTCCATCCGTTACATGTCTGCCGTCCCACATTACCGGGCCGCTTCTGGGATATGGGCAGATATGTCGGCCCCGGACGGAATCCGCCCGGTGCACTGTAGGCCAACACGCTTCAGAACCTGCACAGTATAGAAAAATAGGTATAAAATAGAATTAAGAAATTCAAATTGGCAGATGAAAATGTATAAACTCAGAGGGTTCGAGAAACTTAGTTTGGGGTATTTTTAGGTCGTTGGTAATGAATTAAAAGCCTAAATTTTATTATTGTAATTTTTTATTCGGTATTTTGAATTTTTCAGTCGAAAGAGTTGAAATTAATCATAATACCAACGTGGACAGTACTCACCGCCAGTGTAGAAAACGATCTGTCCAGCCACCGCTTATAAGAAACGTCGAGTTGGTCGCGTTCCTGTTGAGTCTGGTTCCACCTCGTCCAAAATTTTGACGCAATTATTAACAAATGCTTTTCATTAGCAGCAGTCGCCTGAGACGGACTGCCTATGCCCTCAGACAATTTTGACTGTACAGCCACGACATGACTGTCAGTACCTGCTAATCATAAATCTCGCATAGTCCTACTTGTGTTGGTTTTTGAATTGGAATTGGATGCTGGAAAAGAAATCACTCAAAATCTTCATCTCACGGTTATCCACAAGACAATGTTTATTGATTACTTTTCAGTTCAGATATTAACCTCCGCGATGCCAAGGGGGTAGGGGTTGATATTTCGTGCCCACCTTTCGAAAACACCGTAATTTATTGTGGTACTTTATACTTTAAAATTTTGAAATGTATATTATTGCTTTTAATGATTTCTGCTATTAGATTCGGTAACTGTCTTAATTTTTTCAGTAAAACTTAACCCAGTAATTTAAGTCTTAGTAGTCAATGTGACAACAAATATCATTCATATTTTTAGGTTCAGGATTCTTCTTAGACATATGTATATCTTTAAAAAGTATGTTGTGAATGAAAATCAACAATTAACTAAATTTGTCTTTTTTAAAATTTTTGTGGTGGTCGTAAAGTACCTCTACGTTTAATGTAAACATTACGGAAAATACTAACATTGTGCTAAAAGATATTGTGAGATTCTGTATCCTTCAGTACTTGTTTAAAAAGTATTGGCCTGATTTATTTATTATGCACGGGATCTGACTAAACGACTTCAGCAGCACTCGTCTGGGAATGAACTACATCATAACAATTCAAGAAGACATTTCTCAAGTAGGGCGGCTCTTGTCTGTAATAACAGAGGGCGAAAGATGAAGACTACTGAAGTGCACTACATGAAAAAGGATATTTATTAACAAGGCAGTCTCTCCTCATTTCACAAAGCAAAATCCGTATTAGTATTATGGTTCCTTATGGAGATTGATTCCTTAAACTCTCTGGACATCATTCTTTCAGCAAAGGATTGTGATGTTAGAAATCTGGCATACGATTTCTCTTTTTACGGCATTAAAACTCTCGCACTTGCCACAACTGGTAAAAGAAGTCACTAGAAGATACATTCATTAATCGTGGGAAATCTCAATAATTCCTACAGACTGCGAGCGGTTGCCATAAAACCTGTCTTACGACAGTTATTCTGCTCAAGAAAAATCTGTAGAAGGCGATGGAGAAATTCTAATGTCAATGGATAATGACGAAAGGTCGCCCTTTCAGAAACTACGTTAAAACCGATAAAATTTACACACGCAAAATTTAGTTACGGTATTCCTAAATAACTAAAATTAAAAGGGGCGATCGTAAAGTTTCTGTCTGAAGGCCATACAGTACAGGATACCTACGCCAGGCGTCAAAATTGTCGTGGTCCTTCGGGCAATCATCCCAGCTGCGCACCAGGTTGAAATTACCCGTTCTGCGAATCAAAGTGTCCTACTGCGTGATTAAGTCCGTAACTGCGTGCTCCACATCCTCATTAGACAGACATCGTCGACCTTTCACGGCTGCTTTTGACGAGTCGAAGGCGTGATAATGACACGGGGAGGGGTCAGGGCTAAAGGGCGACTGTTAGTCGTCTGCGTAATCTCTGCGTTACTACATTTGCGATGTGGGTTATTAGGAAGCACCAGCAACCTTGTCACGCACCATTCCACAGCTTGTGGTTTTCAATAATCATGCCGCTCCAGGGACATTCTTCTTTCTCTGATGGATGTCTACCGGCGTTTGTCCTTCGGCAGCCAAGAAGGAAGGGAGGAAGGAAGGAAGGAAGGAAGGAAGCGAGAAAGAATGGGTTTAACGTCCCGTCGACATTGAGGTCATTAGAGACGAAGCAAAAGCTCGGATTGTGCCAAGGATGGGCAAGGAAATCAGTGGAGCCCTTGAAATGTGGTAGTCAAGGGAAGGCAGGATTCGGTTACGATTGTGGACGGAGCAGTAATCAGTTACTATTGGTTGCCATTTACAGTTACACACGATTTATTTTAAACTAGACTCAACAATAAATAAAAATACCCCACGTCATTGATGAAAGAATAAACAATTGTGTAAATACTAGTGTTGTCAGTGAGTTACAATTTAGCAAATCACTATTAAATACAGATACAGTAGATAATGTTTTAAAAGTAAGCCACTGTGATCTGGGCAGAAGGCCTTGCACGCCAGCAATGGCAATAAATTAAGAATTGTTTAAAACTCGCTGCAACTTACAAATTACAGGTATTTAAATATTAAAGGCAAGTGGCCACAAACACAGCAGAAGGCATCAGACGCCAGAAATGGCAGTAAATAAGGTTTTAGGGCATACTGCTAAAATACAAATACTTTAAGGCAAATGACCACAATCATGGCTGAAGGCCTTACATGCCAGGAACGGCAATAATATAAAACATTTAAAAACCTGCTGTAAAAGAGCAAATACAATAGTAAAGGTTAATTAGAAACAAGCAACTGATCACCATGCGGGTGAAATCAGACAATGGTGAACCTTGTAACACAACCCTTAACATCCACTGAACACTGAACTGCTAGATTTATTCCAGAAGGCGACCAGAACTATTAACTAGACATAGATAACCTTTAATGTAGGCATTACAAAGTATTCTAGTAAATAGTACAATAATAAAACACAAGGACCAGTACATAAATTCCTTAACTAAAAATTCCTGGACTATTGGCCATCAGACCTCCTTTTAGAACACACATGTCTTACAAGAACCAAGGGGCCACAGACTGTGCTCCAGGAATCGACCTCTGAGAAGGTCCGGCAACAAACAGTTTCGCGAGCGATGAGATAGGCAGCCAAGAGTTGCATTCACTTCACAAGACGGTAACTCAGACTAGTGGCAGTGCCGGCCGGTGTGGCCGAGCGATTCTAGGCGCTACAGTCTGGAACCGCGCGACTGCTACGGTCGCAGGTTCGAATCCTGGCTCGGGCATGGATGTGTGTGATGCCCTTAGGTTAGTTAGGTTTAAGTAGTTCTAAGTTCTAGGGGACTGATGACCTCATGTTAAGTCCCATAGTGCTCAGAACCATTTGAACCAACTAGTGGCAGTCTAACGAATGACTAATGATAATCATGCTGAAGCTACCTGACGTCCGATAAACCCAATGCAACGATGGAACAATATGCCAAAGCCGGAACTGGCGGTCTGCACTACGTCCAGAATACTGTATTTAGAGGGCCCGGAACGGGAAAGGAATCACTACCATCAGAGTAGATGAATCACCAGCCGACCTACAATCAAGAAAGCTGTCAAAACTGCTCAGCTTACCGGACAGCAGCGGCAAGGCGAGGAAACGTACACTGCCGTTACATACACTAAACCACAGGGCAGGTAACTGGGGCGTTAGCGGCCACCAGACAAGAAAAATTACCGCTGGTTGAGCTTAACAAATTGTAACATGTTGAACGCAGTAAATAGTAATAAGTCGAGGAAAGCTAATAAGATCCGCCTTCCCCAAGCACTCCACTCGCTGCTCTTCGCCTCGGCGGCACTACGAGCAGCAACACGAACCCAAGTCACTGGAGAATTGCGAGATATCACAGTGGTGGAGGTTTCTCTACTAGGGTTGAAATGCACTCATCTTAAAACTTGCTGGATCTGGTTTACGACGAAGTCGTGCACCCTCGTGACCACAGCCCTTCCATCCAGCAGTCCATGTGTGCCGCCAGCAGTCCCGGCGTGTTCTGGCGCTGTGCGGACCTGGCTCCTCCTGAGTCCCCAACCGAACTGGCCCACTCACACGACGTCGCCCCAAAGATAGGGCAACGGTTACTACATATCGTTAACCGCCGCTGCTGCCACTAGCGGACATGCAACGCTTGCGAAACCGAGTGGCGCCAGTCAACACGAGAAGAAGACAAACAACGGCAACCATGCCAACTAAACGATACCGTCTGGCCTCCAACAGAGGGCGGAAACCTACAAACAGCACCACTGCGAGCCGTAGCACGGCTCACCCTTTCAAAGGTAGCATTCTGGCATTTGCCTGGATTTGTGTAGGCAAATCACAGAAAAGCTAAATCTCGATGGCCGGACGGGGGGATCAAACGTCATCCTCCCGGCAGCCAAAACAAGAATAACAGCACGTTGGTCGTGTTTGGACGCATTTGGTGATAACATCGTCGTAGTTCATGTTTTCGCATTTACCTTACGCACGTCGTTAAGACAAGAACGCCATACTAACCCATTGCCAACACGTCTGTGTTTATACAGGGTGTTACTAAAAGGTACGGCCAAACTTTCAGGAAACATTCCTCACACACAAATAAAGAAAAGATGTTAGGTGGACATGTGTCCGGAAACGCTTAATTTCCATGTTAGAGCTCATTTTAGTTTCGTCAGTATGTACTGTACTTCCTCGATTCACCGCCAGCTGGCCCAATTGAAGGAAGGTAACGTTGACTTCGGTGCTTGTGTTGACATGCGACTCATTGCTCTACAGTACTAGCATCAAGCACATCAGTACGTAGCATCAACAGGTTAGTGTTCATCACGAACGTGGTTTTGCACTCAGTGAAATGTTTACAAATGCGGAGTTGGCAGATGCCCATTTGATTTATGGTTTAGCACGGGGCAATAGCCGTGGCGCGGTACGTTTGTATGGAGACAGATTTCCAGAACGAAGGTGTCCCGACAGGAAGACGTTCAAAGCAATTGATCGGCGTCTTAGGGAGCACGGAACATTCCAACCTATGACTCGCGACTGGGGAAGACCTAGAACGACGAGGGCACCTGCAATGGACGAGGCAATTCTTCGTGCAGTTGACGATAACCCTAATGTCGGCGTCAGAGAAGTTGCTGCTGTACAAGGCAACGTTGACCACGTCACTGTATGGAGAGTGCTACGGGAGAACCAGTTGTTTCCCTACCATGTACAGCGTGTGCAGGCACTATCAGCAGCTGATTGGCCTCCACGGCTACACTTCTGCGAATGGTTCATCCAACAATGTGTCAATCCTCATTTCAGTGCAAATGTTCTCTTTACGGATGAGGCTTCATTCCAACGTGATCAAATTGTAAATTTTCACAATCAACATGTGTGGGCTGACGAGAATCCGCACGCAATTGAGCAATCACGTCATCAACACAGATTTTTTGTGAACGTTTGGGCAGGCATTGTTGGTGATGTCTCGATTGGGCCCCATGTTCTTCCATCTACTCTCAATGGAGCACGTTATTATGATTTCATACGGGATACTCTACCTGTGCTGCTAGAACATGTGCCTTTACAAGTACGACACAACATGTGGTTCATGCACGATGGAGCTCCTGCACATTTCAGTCGAAGTGTTCCTACGCTTCTCAACAACAGATTCGGTGACCGATGGATTGGTAGAGGCGGACCAATTCCATGGCCTCCACGCTCTCCTGACCTCAACCCTCTTGACTTTCATTTATGGGGGCATTTGAAAGCTCTTGTCTACGCAACCCCGGTACCAAATGTAGAGACTCTTTGTGCTCGTATTGTGGACGGCAGTGACACAATACGCCATTCTCCAGGGCTGCATCAGCGCATCAGGGATTCCATGCGACGGAGGGTGGATGCATGTATCCTCGCTAACGGAGGACATTTTGAACATTTCCTGTAACAAAGTGTTTGAAGTCACGCTGGTACGTTCTGTTGCTGTGTGTTTCCATTCCATGATTAATGTGATTTGAAGAGAAGTAATCAAATGAGCTCTAACATGGAAAGTAAGCGTTTCCGGACACATGTCCACATAACATATTTTCTTTCTTTGTGTGTGAGGAATGTTTCCTGAAAGTTTGGCCGTACCTTTTTGTAACACACTGTATACTCATATCACGGTCATTCTACGTTGCAGCAACGTACTCAAACTGAACCTATACGCTGCAGCAATGCCGTTGAACTGATACATATTGATGCCCCCCCCCCCCCGTACAATTGGTGCATATATTAGCTGTATAATAAAACAAGACGTCTGATCGGAATTACAACCAAAATGTTTTATCCCAAACACGCTCGGAAGCAGCACGTGTTACTCATCACATCGTCAGACCACGACCTAGAGATCACAAAATTTTCAAAACCGTCCAAGACCCTGTAGTTTCGTGCAAGAGACCTGAGTTGGGGGTGGCAGGCGGCGAATCGTCAGGAAAAACGAACCCACAACGCCAAACGCATCACCTAGTTGTGTGAATTCGAAAAATGCCAGCACCCATTATTCAAACCTCCCATTTTCCTGCTCAAAATTTGAGCAAGAGTTTGGTGGAAAATTCTAGTTTGCCTGCTGTTCTGACTGATCAATCAAAAGAAAAAGTTTTACAAACAGAGGGACAAATTGTGTGTTCCGCTAGTTACGTCACAAGCCAACTTGTACAGCTAAAGTTCAACAGACGTTCACACGTTTCAACAACGAGAAGCCACTTCGATTCTGTGATCGCACATGTACTTTCAACCAACCACACATTCACACATCACAGAGCTAACCGTAATTACGTTATGGATAAAGGGTAACATAGGATGCTGATATGATATAAAAGGAAATAAAATCAACAAAATCGGTTCCCTTCGCGATGCTTCTCCCAGGCACTGGCTGTAATAATCAAATAGCAGAAAAGCAATCGGTTGAATTAAATAGACACAAGCTAATAATTACAAATAATATTTTCATGATAGGTGGCTGAGAGACGGATTTGAATATGATTATTTCCAGCCATTAATCGAAAATCGTGTAAGCCAAAGGTAATGATCCTCTTTATCTTTTATGCGCTATGTATTAAATTTTTTTTATATTGGGGCGTCAACTAGGAAATCTTTGCCGATCTGGACGCATTTAGCAGTCATTTTCTGGGATTGAGACTTATCTATATGTACACTATGTGATCAAAAGTATCCGGACACCCCGAACAACAAACGTCTTTCATACTAGGTGATTTTGCTGCCACCTACTGCTAGCTGCTCCATATCAGCGACCTCAGTAGTAATTAGACATCGTGAGAGAGCAGAATGGGGCGCTCCGCGGAACTCACGGACTTTGAACATGGTCAGGTGATTGCGTGCCACTTATCATACGTCTGCACGCGAGATTGTTTCGGATGTGATAGTGAAGTGGAAACGTGAGGGGACGCGTACAGCACAAAAGCTTACAGGCCGACCTCGTCTGTTGACTGACAGAGACCGTCGACAGTTGAAGAGGGTCGTAATATGTAATAGGCAGACGTCTAACCAGACTATCACACAGGAATTCCAAACTGCATCATGATACACTGCAATTACTATGATAGATGGGAAGTGAAAACTTGGTTTTCATGGTCGAGCGGCTGTTCATAAGCCACACATCACGCCAGTAAATGCCAAAGGACGCCTCGCTTGGTGTAAGGAGAGTAAACATTGGACGATTGAACAGTGGAAAAACGTTGTGTGAAGTAACGAATCACGGTACACAATGTGGAAGTCAGATGGCAGGGTTGGGTATGGCGAATGCAAGGTCAACGTCATCTGTCAGCGTGTGTAGTGCCAACAGTAAAATGCGGAGGCGGTGATGTTATGGTGTGGTCGTGTTTTTCATGGAGGTGTCTTGGACCCCATGTTGTTTTGCGTGGCACTATCACCGCACAGGTCTACATTTACGTTTTAAGCACCTTCTTGCTTCCCAATGAGTAATTCGGGGATGGCGACTGCATCTTTCAACACGATCGAGCACCTGTTCATAATGCACGGCCTGTGGCGGAGTGGTTACACGACAATAACATCCCTGTAATGGACTGACCTGCACAGAGTCCTGAGCTGAACCCTATAGAACACCTTTGAGGTGTTTTGGAACGCCGACTTCGTGCCAGGCCTTACCGACCGACATCGATACCTCCTTCAGTGTAGCACTGCGTGAATAATGGGCTCCCATTCCCCAAGAAACCTTCCAGCACCTGATTGAATGTATGCTTCTGAGAGTGAAGCTGTCATCAAGGCTAAGAGTGGGCTAACATCATATTGAATTCCAGCATTGCCGATGGAGGGGGCCACAAACATTTAAGTCACTTTCAGTTAGGTGTCCGGATACTTTAGATCACGTAGTGTACAGCATCGCCCTCGAACAGCCCGCCACATCATTCGACTTTATTTTCTGAGTCATTTATGTAGATGGTGAATAGAAAAGCTGCTATCTCTCTCTGTTTTGGTATACCTGGGTATACTTTTGTCTCCGTTACGTAAGACATGTTTAGCTTTATTTGCTAGGAAGTGTTACTCCAGAGACAGCAGTTCATATTGGTAACAATTTTGTGAAGTTAAGGAAGACTGCATCAATACGGGCCCCGTTGTCTCCTCCAGAAAATGTGAAAACTGCAAACTTATGTTCTGCTCACAGAACTACACTTTCGGCTCTGTATAAATAATAGGAGTCGTGTTCATCGTTAACTCAATAAGCCTTTATCATGTATCTTCCCATGAAATGTTGAGATCAGTACTAAAGGGAGGTCATAATTAAATTTTCGCTACTTGAGTGGGCCTACATGACTAACGAGTTATCGTAGGACTTCGTGGAAACTTTCCACCTGAGAGGGTAATATTTGTTAACTGCGTACCATGTTTGCGTCCAGATTATAAACGTTGCACAGTGTGGCGATCATGTGCGTCCACGACAGGCCGGAACCACACCACTGTTCACGACATCTTTAGGTCTGTGGACTACGTTCAGCGCTCGTGATATAGCTCGTGCACCGTCTCAAGATAGCACACTGCGTTCAGCATTCTCAGCCAAGTCAGTAGTATCTTCAGCTAGTGGTGCAATTGGGGGTCGGCCTCTCTCATGAGCTGTCTCCACATCGCCTATTAATTCGAATCGTGTTCTTCAGTCTCGGTGCGGGAAGAGGACCTGTACGTATTTCTTTATGCGTCGATATTCGCGACGAGCAGCAGCACTATTGCTGTTTTGATAAAACAGCTTTACAAGTAAAGCCCTGCCCACCTCCTCCAGACCCACGTTGACTGACTGCAACTGTAATGTGCACTGACGATTGTGTTTCAACCCTACGTCTCCGTAGCAGTACTGTTATCTAGCTGCAAGTCACAATACTAACACTACTAACAACGCAAATCCTGCAGCGCAAACTCTGAACATCATTCAACGATGTTGAGTACCCATGCGGTAAATAATTTCCCGTCTACACTGACTCAATTAGCGGAAGTTTAATTACAACCACCCAATATAATAATGCTTTAGGTAGTAGCGCACACAGTGGATGCATGGGGTATTATAGCGAGTCGTCCGCACATTACCAATCCATCCGCTAGCATGTTGTCAGCTTAGGACCATTCCTCAGTAGAAGTGAGGCGCCTAACTTTTTTATGTTTAAGAGCATTAGACTATAGATATTTGCGTTAGACGAATAGTGGCCAGAAGCTCGTAAAGCAAAGATCTGTACGTTTATGCCACTTCTTTCATTGCCAAATATAGACAAACCATTATTTTTGAAAGTGAGCTGTATGGTGCAAATGGCTCTGAGCACGATGGGACTTTAACTTCTGAGGTCATTAGTCCCCTAGAACTTAGTATTATTTAAACCTAACTAACCTAAGGGCATCACACACATCCATGCCCGAGGCAGGATTCAAACCTGCGACCGTAGCGGTTGCGCGGTTCCAGACTGTAGCGCCTAGAACCACTCGGTCACCCCGGCCGGCAGTGAACTGTAGTTCTTACGCTAGAGTAATATGTCGGTATGAGAGACAGTCAATGACATAACTAAATGAATTACCTAGGATAAAATGATATGTTCTGGAACTGGATTAAATACAAAAATAAATTCCTGGATCACTACGCATTTTTGCTGTGCCTGTGTCGCAACTCGAGTTGTTGCCGCGGCAGCTAGAACGGAGCATCGTCTGGAAATTCACTCGACTTCCCACGGAAACAGGCACCGCCGAAGCAAGCGCTATTCTACACGGAAACCAGCAACACGGAAACCAGTATCATCAAAACAAAAGATACTTCATCAGGCTGAATGACGTTCAGATATATATAACAATTATAGTACAAAATGTTTAAGTTATGTAAACTCGATCGTTCACTCATGACTTAGCGTTTTATTACAGTGTGGTACTTTTGTATGGAGCGCAGTTTTGATTTATGAGGGACAAATCAAACGGCCATAATAGTATAAAAATCCTCATATCATTGCATTTTTGTTCTATAATTTCTTTTCAGAACTACAGACAGATGTCATTGAAGCTGCATCAGACAGATATACTACTCTGGAGCAAAGAAACTAGCGTGGCTTCTTTAAAAAAACGAAGGTAATGTCGGTATCTCGATGATAATGATTTTGCGAAATAGTTGGTCTTTGTTTCATGGGCCCATTGTCACTACATCGCTAGGTGAAAATAGATTGCAAATACCTTCAAGGAGTAAAAAATAATTTGATGGGGAAAAAGTTACACTTCAGTTACGATAAATTTGTGATTGACGTTTCAGGGAGCAGAGTTTTAGGGACCAGGCACCAACCAATGTAGTTCTTTCTCGAGCGTCACGTTCTCGCTATGTTGCCTGATTTATAGTTAAGCCTACATGCAGTATTCTGAAGCATGGCCCACATTACTGCTGTCAATCACAAAGTTATTTTATTAGAGTTATAGGCTTCTCGCCGTGTATATGTAATTTCTTCTTCTGATCTGCAGTCAAATGGTTGAAATGGCTCTGAGTACTAGGGGACTTAGCATCTGAGGTCATCAGTCCCTTAGAACTTAGAACTACTTAAACCTAACTAACCTAAGGACATCACACACATCCGTGCCTGAGGTAGGATTCGAACCTGCGACCGTAGCGGTTGCGGCGGTTCCAGACTGAAGCGCCTAGAACCGCTCTGTCACAACGACCGGCTGATCTGTAGTCATGCAGTTCTTTCAATTGCCACTTCGAGACTAAGGTACTGGCACGATGATGTTGCGAAAGGAGAAGAACACGAGAGATGGTTACTAATCACGATATGTTCTGATTTTATCTAAATAATGCATAAAAATTACAATACTATCTGCACCCAGTGCTGAGTAATAACTTCCAGAACAAAAACCGTTAACCAAAAGTAAAACGATTTTCTATCATTGCTATGGCTACTGATGAAATATCAGCGTTATGATCAGATTTGTAAACGCGTTCAAATGGGGCAATAAAGCGAGGCCTAGCATACACAAGGCTTTTCACAGACTGGCTCTTCGCCAAGTATTCGAACACGCGTAATCGCTTAGTAAATCATTCAGTAAATGCCGATTACATTCGCACACTCGTCGTTAATCTTCTGTTTCTAATGATTCAATTTAACATCGAGGAATCGGAATAATCAGTACTCCTGTCACCTACTGAACGCATGAACAAGGTATTATTAATTACAGCGAGTACAATTCCAATGCAAGAACGCGACGTTTCCTTTACGTCGCCTTGCTCCTGTCGTCTGGAGTGTTATTAATCGCTTTTGCGCCTTGAGAAACTACTTTGATTTGCTTATAAAGGCTACCAAACTACAGGGCCACTAAATGAGAGGGCTGATGAAGCCAAACATGTTACGAGCCTGAGGGCAAGATAGTATGCATGTGGTGGTGGTGGTGGTGGTGGTGGTGGTGGTGGCGGCGGTGGTGCAAACAGGAGCCCGAAATTGGTCGCTTCAGCTGGCGTGTAGTTTGAATGAAAAATGCCTCCATCGAAGTGCAGAACAGCGGCTTTAGCCTACCATCTTGCAATCGGCACAAACTCCGTACCGCCTCTTTATTGCATATTGATAACTTTATTTTGAGCAACGAAATCTGTAAGCAGAACGTTATTACCGCATCATAGAAAAGCAAAAACTGTCAGAACAATTTATAACCTATATATACAACGTCCTAAAATGGTTCAAATGGCTCTGAGCACTGAACATCTGAGGTTATCAGTCCCCAAGACTTAGAACTACTTAAACCTAACAAACCTAAGGACATCACACACATCCATGCCCGAGGCAGGATTCGAACCTGCGACTGTAGCGGTCACGCGGTTCCAGATTGAAGCGCCTTGAACCGTCCTAAATAGAACTAAATAATAACAAACACTTTGGAAATAGGAAATTTAATTTCGAGCACATTCTGTCCTACTTTTGAAGGTTATGCTTACTGCATTATTTACGAGTGTCAATAATAAAGGGCATACAGCACAATGCCATGGTCCTAAAAAGTGTAAGTAATACAATACTGAGTCCATTTGTCCGTTTACTGACACTCGCAAATAATGTGATAGGCATAATCTTCCGAAGAATAAGTGTCCGAAATCGATCGAGAAGTTACATTTTTTATATGCAACTGGTTGCTTATTATCTCACTCTATGCGACTATAGCTGCTGAAGATGGACAATATACTAAACGTCCTATGTGTAAACTAAACAATACAAACAAAAATACGTACATATTCCAAGCCAGTGAACATGCCTTGCAAAGAATAAGCGAGAAACGCACATGGTACAATAACTGTTTCATTCGGTTGTAATTAGATGTTCCCAAAAATTAGTAATTCAATGAATAAAGAATTAACATGCCGTAATATTCTACACAACTGAGGACGACAGGACTGCAAAAGTTGAAAATGTTTCCACAGGTTTTGTGTGCTCAACACCCGAACTCGCCAACTTTCCCTAAACTATCCTTACTCCAGCAGCAGTCTTATGAACTTCTCTTAATTGCTTTCTGCAACACATAAGTACGTCGCGTTGTACGAGTGTGGCAATATTAAGCTAAAGAATAGTATAACCCGTGTACTGATAATTTAAAAAAGGTAGCTTATTACATTCATCCTAACACAAGGATGACAATGGATTTATAAGAAAGAAATTGTGTAATAAAGATCTTCAATTCACTTTTCTTTAGGAGATGTTTTTAAGGTAACAATTGCATTTAAGCGTTGTAGGGAACACACCAAGAAGTTTGATTAGTCAGTTTCAAAATTATGCCACCGCAAAATTTTGTACTGGTTGAGGAGATGTTTCTATTCGGTCCTCTTGTCAGTTTCTGGTACAAACTGCCAGGACACATACCAATTTTCTTCCATAATTTCTAGTTGAGCACTTGGGTGATTTCGGCTTTGAGATAGATGAGGTCAATATCATATCTGAAAATGTGGAAAAAATCGTGTCATTCTCGAAACAAGTCTTGCCAAGAAAAGTGTTCTGCTTGCTGGATTCCTTACGCTTCATGCACGCACCTCTTCAGGAATTTTGTGAGACAGTGCGGTGGGAGGATATGCATATCACCAGATCCGCACATCCTAGAGACGCTAGGTTTCAGCTTGTAACGAAGGGGGTCTTTCCATACGAATACCTGGACTCAATGGATACTCTGCGGAACCACGTTGCCCAATACCACCACATTCACCAGGCCACTCAAAGGCACTTCCTTGACGGATGTGAAAAGTATAGGCACGCAGTGAATGCCTGACAGGAGGTAAATATCTGTAGTTTAGAAGGATCTGCTAGCTTGTACACCCAAACAGATGTGCGCTTGATCGCTTATTTTCTTTACCTTGAAGTAAGTAATCACTTATGGGCATGCCATGCAACAAACTCTGCCGTTCAGAGGGTTCCGATAGCTGTGCAAAGACGAAATCGTCAGACTGAATGTGGTACGCGTACTGTAAGACCTTCAGTACACACAGCATCAAATTATTTGAGGTGTCGCTCTAACAAAGTAGACGAGTGTCAGCAATATGTCTCGTGGTCTTATCGTGGCGTGTTAATCTTCTGCCATTAGGTCAGACGATACAAATGCCACTTGCACGCTTAGAGTAGCAGATTGACGGTGACCAACTTTAAAGAGAACCTGATTACTTTTTCACACACATTTATTAAAATAATAACAAGCATAAAAATTACTTAACTTGGTTCTGGATGCTATTTACAATTGACAATCTGAAGTTCCTTTGGTATTGGTACGTTAATCTTATATTCACATATATCTCTGATATTTGACAGAAGTGTCTATACATTTATCTTTATGGCTATGTACAGGAATATGGTAATCTTATTAGGCGCAGACTGAATCTTGACTATATACTGGTACAGACAAATGCAGACTGGTACAGACTGATGCAGACTGCCTAATCGGAGGTCTGTACACTCGTTATAATACCTTGCGCGTTCATGTATCACTGCGTGAGTGTGATCCGCGAGGAGAAAGAGTTCTATGTTAGCAGAAATCTCATTGGCTGTGTTACATATTAATACCCGGATCGGTGGAAGCAGAATTTGGTCCGTCTCTATGGCAGCGCCATCTCGTAGTGCAGAGATGGACGAGCGCTGCGCCTGCGCTGTTGTGCTTAGCGGGGCGCGCTCTAGTGGGAAAGTTGTGTATGCGATGACTACGTGGAACTATGTACACTGAATGATGGTTCAAATGGCTCTGAGCACTATGGGACTTAACATCTGTGGTCATCAGTCCCCTAGAACGTAGGACTACTTAAACCTAACTAACCTAAGGACATCAAACACATCCATGCCCGAGGCAGGATTCGAACCTGCGACCGTAGCGGTCATGCGGTTCCAGACTGAAATGCCTAGAACCGCTCGGTCACACCAGCCGGCTCATTTTGCGTGTTTGCCAGTTTAAAAACATTTGCTTTCATAGTTAACGACAGTTGTAATTATCAACGAATCACCTGGCAAAGAACTTTCAAAGTTAAGAAAATCTTACAGTCATCTATGTGATAAAATGAACTAGTTTGATGAGCCTTCCCCAGAGCAAGCAAAGAACCCACAGTTATCGCTGGACGAAAGTAGTTTCGCCTGGTCACAATGATTTCCGTAACAATGATGTAACTATAGACCATGTCGAGTAGACCACCAATGCCTGTATTCCCACGAAACCAAAGTGTGGGTGTTTTCACCATGTAACTATGAAACATGCAGAGACTTAATTTACTGAAGGAATAATACTAACACAGGAGAAGGAGAATGATTTTTATTAACGGAGTTTACAGAATGGCAACTGATCGACTGTTGTTGTTGTTGTGGTCTTCAGTCCTGAGACTGGTTTGATGCCGCTCTCCATGCTACTCTATCCTGTGCAAGCTTCTTCATCTCCCAGTACCTACTGCAACCTACATCCTTCTGAATCTGCTTAGTGTATTCATCTCTTGGTCTCCCTCTACGATTTTTACCCTCCGCGCTGCCCTCCAATGCTAAATTTGTGATCCCTTGATGCCTCAAAACATGTCCTACCAACCGATCCCTTCTTCTAGTCAAGTTGCGCCACAAACTTCTCTTCTCCCCAATCCTATTCAATACCTCCTCATTAGTTACGTGATCTACCCACCTTATCTTCAGCATTCTTCTGTAGCACCACATTTCGAAAGCTTCTATTCTCTTCTTGTCCAAACTGGTTATCGTCCATGTTTCACTTCCATACATTGCTACACTCCATACAAATACTTTCAGAAACGACTTCCTGACACTTAAATCTATACTCGATGTTAACAAATTTCTCTTCTTCAGAAACGATTTCCTTGCCATTGCCAGTCTACATTTTATATCATCTCTACTTCGACCATCATCAGTTATTTTACTCCCTAAATAGCAAAACTCATTTACTACTTTAAGTGTCTCATTTCCTAATCTAATCCCCTCAGCATCACCCAATTTAATTTGACTACATTCCATTATCCTCGTTTTGCTTTTGTTGACGTTCATCTTATATCCTCCTTTCAAGACACTGTCCATTCCGTTCAACTGCTCTTCCAAGTCCTTTGCTGTCTCTGACAGAATTACAATGTCATCGGCGAACCTCAAAGTTTTTATTTCTTCTCCATGGATTGTAGTACCTACTCCGAAGTTTTCTTTTGTTTCCTTTACTGCTTGCTCAATATACAGATTGAATAACATCGGGGAGAGGCTACAACCCTGTCTCACTCCTTTCCCAACCACTGCTTCCCTTTCATGCCCCTCGACTCTTATAACTGCCATCTGGTTTCTGTACAAATTGTAAATAGCCTTTCGCTCCCTGTATTTTACCCCTGCCACCTTCAGAATTTGAAAGAGAGTATTCCAGTTAACGTTGTCAAAAGCTTTCTCTAAGTCTACAAATGCTAAAAGACATAGGTTTCCCTTTTCTTAATCTTTCTTCTAAGATAAGTCGTAAGGTTAGTATTGCCTCACGTGTTCCAACATTTCAACGGAATCCAAACTGATCTTCCCCGAGGTCCGCTTCTACCAGTTTTTCCATTCGTCTGTAAAGAATTCGCGTTAGTATTTTGCAGCTGTGACTTATTAAACTGATTGTTCGGTAATTTTCACATCTGTCAACACCTGCTTTCTTTGGGATTGGAATTATTATATTCTTCTTGAAGTCTGTGGGTATTTCGCCTGTCTCATACATCGTGCTCACCAGATGGTAGAGTTTTGTCATGACTGGCTCTCCCAAAGCTATCAGCAGTTCTAATGAAATGTTGTCTACTCCCGGGGCCTTGTTTCGACTCAGGTCTTTCAGTGCTCTGTCAAACTCTTCATGCAGTATCTTATCTCCCATTTCATCTTCATCTACATCCTCTTCCATTTCCATAATATTGTCCTCAAGTACATCGCCCTTGTATAAACCCTCTATATACTCCTTCCACCTTTCTGCCTTCCCTTCTTTTCTTAGAACTGGGTTGCCATCTGAGTTCTTGATATTCATGCAAGTGGTTCTCTTCTCTCCAAAGGTCTCTTTAATTTTCCTGTAGGCAGTATCTATCTTACCCCTAGTGAGACAAGCCTCTGCATCCTTACATTTGTCCTCTAGCCATCCTTGCTTAGCCATTTTGCACTTCCTGTCGATATCATTTTTGAGACGTTTGTATTCCTTTTTGCCTGCTTCATTTACTGCATTTTTATATTTTCTCCTTTCATCAATTAAATTCAATATTTCTTCTGTTACCCAAGGATTTCTATTAGCCCTCGTCTTTTTACCTACCTGATCCTCTGCTGCCATCACTACTTCATCCCTCAGAGCTACCCATTCTTCTGCTACTGTATTTCTTTCCCCCATTCCTGTCAGTTGTTCCCTTATGCTCTCCCTGAAACTATGTACCACCTCTGGTTCTTTCAGTTTATCCAGGTCCCATCTTCTTAAATTCCCGCCTTTTCGCAGTTTCTTCAGTTTCAATCTGCAGTTCATAACCAATAGATTGTGGTCAGAATCCACATCTGCCCCTGGAAATGTCTTACAATTTAAAACCTGGTTCCTAAATCTCTGTCTTGCCATTATGTAATCTATCTGATACCTTTTACTATCTCCAGGATTCTTCCAGGTATACAACCTTCTTTCATGATTCTTGAACCAAGTGTTAGCTATGATTAAGTTATGCTCTGTGCAAAATTCTACAAGGCGGCTTCCTCTCTCATTTCTTCCCCCAATCCATATTCACCTACTATGTTTCCTTCTCTCCCTTTTCCTACTGACGAATTCCAATCACCCATGACTATTAAATTTTCGTCTCCCTTCACTACCTGAATAATTTCTTTTATCTCGTCATACATTTCATCTATTTCTTCATCATCTGCAGATGTAGTTGGCATATAAACTTGTACTACTGTAGTAGGCATGGGCTTTATGTCTATCTTGGCCACAATAATGCGTTCACTATGCTGTTTGTAGTAGCTAACCCGCACTCCTATTTTTTTATTCATTATTAAACCCACCCCTGCATTACCCCTATTTGATTTTGTATTTATAACCCTGCATTGACCTGACCAGTAGTCTTGTTCCTCCTGCCACCAAACTTCGGTAATTCCCACTATATCTAACTTTAACCTATCCATTTCCCTTTTTAAATTTTCTAACCTACCTGCCCAATTAAGGGATCTGACATTCCACGCTACGATCCGTAGAATGGCAGTTTTCTTTCTCCTGATAACGACATCCTCTTGAGTAGTCCCCGCCCGGAGATCCGAATGGGGGACTATTTTACCTCCGGAATATTTTACCCAAGAGGACGCCATCATCATTTAATCATACAGTAAAGCTGCATGTCCTCGGGAAAAATTACGGCTGTAGTTTCCCCTTGCTTTCAGCCGTTCGCAGTACCAGCACAGCAAGGCTGTTTTGGTTAATGTTACAAGTCCAGATCAGTCAATCATCCAGACTGTTGCCCCTGCAACTACTGAAAAGGCTACTGCCCCTCTTCAGGAACCACATGTTTGTCTGGCCTCTCAACAGATACTCCTCCGTTGTGGTTGCACCTACGGTACGGCCATCTGTATCGCTGAGGCACGCAAGCCTCCCCACCAACGGCAAGGTCCATGGTTCATGGGGGGGCTGATCGACTATGGACCTTTTATAGTGTGCAAAAATGGGTACACAGTAGACACGACAATACACTGCAGGCAGATAGTGCGCGGTCACTGCCCCCGGGCGCAATTTCAGGGGGCGCCAAATTCATATTCTTGAAGAAAAAAACATTGTTTCACGAAGCGCATAGAGTCCAGCGCACATTAGTCAATAGATTTTTCATATGATTTTAAAACGCATCCCTGATGGTATTGAATATTTTTGAACACATTCTAAGTTCATTTCTGAACGAGTCGTAAGTTGATTTTTTAAGTGCGCGCTTAATATACGTGATGCCAGGGAAATCCCCGTTGCACTAGAAATAAGATACTTTCCCGCAAACAAAAGGGGACTGTGCTATACGAGTTAAGCTGAATAAACCCGAGCGGGTGAATGCCAACCGCTGTTCGTTCATGTGGTTGATTCGCTATGCAAATGATGACCGTCGTTATAATTATCAGCGAAGCCCACAGATTCAGACCACCAGATGGGGAATAAACGACGAATAGGAGTAACAGGTGAGAAATATTACATATTATCTTCTCGGTGTATGCAAGAAAATTAAATTTTGACAGAAAATTTTTGCCAATTGTACAGTCACCGTTTAGCAGCCGCTTGATTCTATTCTTGGAAGAGCGCGGGAAATGTGTTGTGCGAACACGTAATAACGCCTAACCGGAGAATAAACGTGGCATAACTAAACCGGTGATTCTGGCAGGATTAGTGAAGTTAACAGTAGAATAATTTTTGACAATCTCAGGAATAGTTACAGAATTATTGTTGACAAGATTGTTTGTTAGAACGAGGAAGGAGAAGAAACGGCGACATCACACAAATTAAGATGGAAGAATATATCAATTCCAAATTTATATAAATATTTCGTACTACTACTACTACTACTTGTCGATCTCATGCTTGAGAAGCTGGAGCAATGGATGAAATGTGAAACTATTTCCTAACATAAGACTTTCTGTAAGTAATAGGCCTAATAGGCATTTGACATTGGTACTGTCCAATTATTTATGTAAATGAGGTAGATAATAATAACCACTTGCGCCAACAGGCTAGCTTATTTGGCGTGTGTTATAACTGCTGCAATTTTACAAGGGTCTATTTCGTTTTATCTAGCAGACAGTGACAAAACAGACGTAATCAAACCAAGAAACTACATCAGTCTTGCGTACTATTCGTATTAACTTTTTCAGTATCAGACGACGACATCTAGATTTTTCATTTAGCAAAACCTTTAACGAACGTTGATGAGGTAATAGATTCTTCCGCAGAAAGGAAAGCGAGCGCTGTGTAAAACTATAACAAGATTAGAGAGAAAAAAGTGCTAGGACCTAAGGACTGACGAAATGTGTGCTGTCTTGCTTGTCTCCTGTCTTTACTACCTTTATATTCCCCATATTTAATTTTATGTCACACAAAATGAAAGTTATCGGCTAACAGGCAACATATAGTGGAAAATTTTTTGAAGAGTTCGTATTCTCCTGGTCACAAATAATCTCACCCAAAATCAATTTTTTTAAGGGGTATGATTTCAAACAGGCCGACTGGGAGCAAGAGAGGCACAACTGATCAATATAATTTCCACTGTCTGAAAATAGGTTTGATGGCTTCCATTACAGAATACAGACGTTTGAATTCCACAGAGCAAAATACAGTGATGTGCGATAGAACACTGCTCTGAGAAGAGGCGTAGCACTGAACTTTGGAACTTGTAAGACCAAATAAAATGTCTTATATTTCCTCGAACATAAATATTTTGTACATCAAACTCTTCAGGAACATGTGCGCTACAAAGTGAACATATTTTTGAGAAACTGATTTTTTAAATTTTTGACGTCTCATCTCAAATGCTGGAGGGGGCGGTGGCGCCACTATCAAGTTTTTGCCCCCCTTCGGAAATATCGTCGATTTGGAGGTGCCTCATGGTTCTGAGACCGAAAGACTACGTGCTGCACCATATGTGGAGCTGTGTTGTCGCCGAGAAGACACTCCTTATAGGAAACATTATAGTCCTTGATCGTAGGTCCCTGTAAGATTGAACGTTGCATACCCTTAGCCCACCTCTGGTTGGAACTTGCATCAATGCAGACGTCGTTGATCTGAGCCCTACAAACTCCACATTCCGCGATCCTTCGCCTCTTCTTTCATCTATGTTCTGCGGCGTTAACCCGTAAATATTATCGGCTGCTTGTCCAAATGTGTCGATTACTTGGGGTTGTACCTAACTGCTTCACATGAATCGCTGACTTTCACACCATAGATGCAGCTATCTGGACCCGCATAGAGTAAACTGACATTAGCAACGTTTAGTTTTGTAAATTCTTCGTTGAATCGATGAACGTGGAATTATGAGACGCCCAGAACGTACATATCGATAAAGACAGGCTTCATGAACTTCAACCAGAATCTTAGCCACATCCATAGCGACTAGTCTTCCACTGGAGATCATGACCCACTCAGAATTTGTCCTGGGGATGTTATCACTCATGGCGTAAGGTTAATACCAACGGACAAATAAAGGAATGTCACGATGGTTTCTAATATTTTCCATGGTTTTGTCAAAAACTGAATCATAAATTAATTTATAAAAGTTCTTTTCATTATCACGTCGCGACAGCCCTCTTTCCGGTAATAACGTCAATGTCCTCCAACCCAGGAATCTGACTGAATGAAATGCCGTGGGTAATTCTAAGAAGTCTTATCAAGAACCTAAAACACTGATGGAGGTTTCTACAGTGTAGAATGTATAGCTAATTATCCCCAGCAATGTCACTATGTAAGTAGGCTGTTTATGTTTTCTCTATGTAAGTAGGCTGTTTATGTTTTCTTATTGGCAACGTTACGTAGCGCTCAATATGAAAATCACTGGCTGTGCTGTGTGCAGTCTGTGGCTAGTTTGCATTGTTGTCTGCCATTGTAGTGTTGGGCAGCGGCAGCTGGCTGTGAACAGCGCGTAGCGTTGAGCAGTTGGAGGTGAGCCGCCAGCAGTGGTGGATGTGGGGAGAGAGATGGCGGAGATTTGTAATTTGTCATGAACTGATATATATATTATGACTTGTGATGATATCAAGGTAAATACATTGTTTGTTCTCTATTAATATCTTTCATTTGCTAACTATCCCTATCAGTAGTTAGTGCCTCCCATAGTTTGAATCTTTTATTTAGCTGGCAGTAGTGGCGCTCGCTGTATTGCAGTAGCTTGAGCAGCGAAGATTTTTGTGAGGTAAGTGATTTGTGAAAGGTATAGTTAAATGTTAGTCAGGGCCATTGTTTTGTAGGGAATTTTGAAAGTCAGATTGCGTTGCGCTAAAAATATTGTGTGTCAGGTTAAGCACAGTCCTGTATAAATTGTTCAAAGGGGACGTTTCATATGTCGACCCTTAGCCTAGGATACCTCACTGGAATCTTCTGATTTTTCTTGTAGTTTGTGTATTTAGTGTAGCTTTTGTTTATTGCTAGCGCGTAATTGTAGAGAGAATTTCCTTTGTAGTTGCAGTCTTTCATTGTTGTATAGTAAAACAGTTGTGGCATGCATGTAGATTTGCACCAAGTATTTCGCAGCTGCGCTTGCAATTAACTAGATATTATTTTAGTGCTATGTTAATGTGTTCTCTTATTTTTGATCTTCAAATTGTGTTTTTCTGTGTTGTCGTGTGAAATACTGTGACAATAATGGCGTGTGAAAAACGTAACACTAGGCTCCAAACTAAACTGAGAAATAATAGTGATGACAAGCGTAGCTTATCAGCGCCGCCGAGTAATGAATTTACTAATGTTCAAAGTAGTAATTTGGTAACTGTGCACAGGGAAATGGAGCGGGCGTCAAACAATGGCGTGGACAGTGAAACAATTAGTGAAGAGGGAAGCATTATCGATCGACCGGTCGGCAATAGCTCGCCTCAGGAAGCCGAAATGACACGACACGATCTCGCAAATACTGTAGATTCAGGTTTTGGATCCTCACCGTTTTCTCAAATAAGTCAAGACACATTTTCTGCTTGTCAAAATGTGAATGTTGCCGGTGCAAATGCACTGCCGAAAAGAGTAGAGGAACAGATTCCAGACACTAATGCATTGTTATTACAATTAATACAACAAATGGGACAGACACAGCAAAAGCTTCAAAAGTTAGACACAGTGGAACAAAATCTTAAAAAGTTAGACACAATGGAACAACACCAGAGACAAACACAGCAACAGTTAGACACAGTGGAACAAAATCTCAAAAAGTTAGACTCATTGGAACAGACTCTCGAACAAACACGTGAGGATTTAACTGCTGAGTTACATAACATTGAATCGAAATGTCAAAAAGTCTGTAACGACGTAAAAACTCAAATTTGTGAGCATTTTCAACCTATTTTTTCGCGTCATGAAAATGCATTACAGAATCACGAAGCAGCCATAAAAGAACTGCAAACTATTGTTCATGAAAATCACAACACCTTGCAAGCTAAAATTGACGCAGTTGCATCTACCGATTCGGTTACGCAACTTGCAAAAAGTCAAGAAAACTTAAAAGACACAGTAGATACGATTTCAACACAAATGGACACTCTGAAACTTGGTTCAGAAAAACACACTGAGGAAATAAGTACACTATCGGATAAAGTAGCCGAACTTTCAGATCAGTTCACTAACTTATCTACAAAGGTAGATGATGATCTGAATGACACAACACCTGTAGCCTTCACTGACACAGAAGAGTATGAACAAATTAGGAAATTCAAACAAAATCAGAATCGAATTAATACACAACACCAAAGAGAAATCCGGGAAGTACAAGATCAGCTGACACAGGTAATACAAGAATTATGTATTTCAGAGAACACTCGCGCTCCAACACGGGAAGAGGGACTTAGAAACACGGAAAAGCTGCAAAATAATAACACAGGGCATTTCGGAAGTAATGAAAGAAATTGGGAATGTGCACCGAATTTTGAGATGGAACGGCCGACACGACCTAACAATGACCGATATGCGACTCGCCGACATGATGATTTTGACTATAAGCTGTTCATTACTACACGTAAATTCAAAACGTTTAAGAATTCTGCCAACGACATTCATCCACAAGCATGGCTCCATCAATTCTCTCACTGTTTTCCTCCCAACTGGTCGTTAGAACACAGATTAGAATTTATGTGTGGCTACTTGGAGAATGAACCAGCTGTAAGAATGCGATCGGTAATTCACGATTGCCACAGTGAAGGAGAGTTTTACCATGCCTTCCTCTCAGCATATTGGTCTCAAGCCACACAAGACCGTGTAAAACATGGCATCATAATGATGAAACATTTCGAACAATCTGAATTTTCCAGTCTTGTCAAATATTTTGAAGACATGTTGCATAAGAATCAGTATCTTTCAAACCCATACAGCCCCTCAGAACTCATCCGCATTTGCTTAATCAAACTGCCTGAACATTTACGACATATTATTTTGGCAGGACGTTGCAAAGACGACATTGAAGCTTTTCAGGGACTGTTACAAGAACTGGAAAGTGACACTGACAATCGCAGAACGCAGGAACACAACAATTACAGATCACATCAGTCGCAATTCCGCGATGAAAGAAATAATAACTGGACGCGACAAGGCTATTCTTACAACGCAAATCGTGACCAAAATAGACACCACCCGTACGACAACCGTTGGCAGAGTAATAATAGTTACAGAGAAAGATCGCATTTCCGTAGTAATGACTATCACAGAGACAATCAGAGAAACAGACAATATGGGAACCAAAACAATTATTATCAAGGGAGGCAGAATAACTTCAGACGCAACAGTTCAGCGCGCAGTTACGATTCAGGGAGAAATTCTCCACCACTTAACCGACAAGAAAGACTCTACAGAAACTACAGACAAAACGACAGACCTGAATTCCATCAGAACTGGCGGGATTTAAACAGGGCAGGGCCCTCTCGGCAAGGCGAATTTGTAGAAGTTAGGTCTCCTAATCCCAATAACGACGCGCGCCAACAAAGAAACAGACAATGACTCACACCGCAGGCAGCCGCGTGCGCCGGCTGGCTCAGAGAAAAATAACATTGACGCTAACCTTGAGCAAGATTCCAGTATTCTTTACGGACGAATACCGCATGATAATTGCATTCAAGTTGAAATTCTGCGTACTAGGAAGAGTAAAGGTTTACACCACATTTCTCATGTAAAACCATTTATTGACAGATAATCTGCCTTTTAACTTTGTCTTTGCCATAAAACGTTTCACTTCACGTTACTAGTATGCTTTAGAAACTGTTACCATGCAACAATGTTTGAAGTTAAATATCCAGCCAAGAACCAAGAGAAATTATTTAAACAGAAATTACGAATGCATTGTTATTGCGAACAGACGACACAGTGTAATTGTGTGTGTACATTCTTGCTTGTTAGTTGCACGATTAGAACATTTACCAGTACTGCTAATGAGATTTTAATGCAACATTTTGGTTTACTTGAAAATACATTCCGGATTTAAAGTACTTTCTGTGAGATACCAGATGAGACAATAGTTAGTTTATGTGACAGCTACACGATTTTATCACGACGCTACTAATGAGTGACAATTTACAATGTTGCTTTTGCGGTATATCTGTTTTATATCTGCACAGTTTTCTAAATTCTTCTGGAAAGAAAAACATGTTTTAGTAGTAACTTTTGTGGTATAGCAACAATGAGACAGCCTTTTTCGTGTCACAACATTACGTTACTGTACAGTACTTTCTTCATCACGCCAATAAGCATTATAACTACGATATCTATACGCAAAGCATTTCACTTTTGTTTATCATGAGGTAAGTACATTGACTTCTGCAGAACTTAGCTTTCGGAGGACGATAACTACGACACTTCCACAGAGATTATGTTGCAACAAGACGCACATTTAGCGCCATAGGACACGTGTTTGAGTGATCAATTTTGTACTAAAAACATTTATTTTCAAAGATATTTGAAACCCAATGATACAAAGTTTTTCCGTGATACATTTCATTCCATTGGTGTAATCTGTAACACCTGAGGGTATAATTACATTAATCCTCAGAGGGGTACACGCTTACTTTGTGTACCATGTGTGTGGCAACCACAAGGAACCCTAGCTAATATGGTATTTGCTTATACAACTTTACACGTCGCTACCATATTTCTCTAACACAGAATTACACAGCTATCTGATTATTTGACAGAGAAACAAACATTCTTTTTACTACGTCAGTGACAGATGTTTACGCAATTACAGTTGGATAACTTCACACTTATGAAACTGTATTTTGTCTGTACTTTGTGAAATGTTCATATTTTTTCGGATTCATTGTGATACTATGAGAGCTTTGAGATATTTGGTATGGGATCATGATTTTAAAGTACGTTTGAGGTAGATGACACTATTGAAATGAGCAGAGAATTTTTTTTACGTTTTGAAATTATTGGAGGAAGTTACGACGATTTTAAGATTTGACTGAAGTGTTATGATGTTATTATTACGACGACGATGTGTACTATGCTGTTGAGGTATGTTTATGATAAATAAGCTGATGCTATATGAGGAATCTGATTATGCTATGTAGCTATTATGATGAAATATTGAAGACGTGTTGATGAATATGAATATGTATATGTGTAATAAGGTAAGGAATAAGGAGTAGGGGTTAGGGACTCTGATTTATGAAAAGGTTGTTGGAAACCAAGAATCGTACTTTAAGAGTTATGAAATGTGTGTGTATATGCATGAATGTATCACAATGCCACTGAAAATTTTTTTGGACACTGTTATATTTATAGGGTTTTGTTTCTACAGATTTGCAACGCTAATTCTTGACCTGTGAAATATTTTTATATGAGACTACCACGGTAGCAGAATCTCCTGTCGTAAATATTTCCGTACGAAAGTTAAGTGACCACCTGCACGTAATGCGTCGCGGGCACCCAGCTGTGTCAGACGCCTGGAGAAAAAGCCATTATTGCGAGCCCTTTTCAGCGGCACAGGTAGCACAAAAAAAAAGGGGAGGCCATTATCCTTGGAAATATTCTTACATCTGCAAACCTGATAATGACAAGTGTCTTTCTACGAGAATTGAGAGCTACTGACTTACGAAATGCCACATAGCTATTGAATGATGTTTTTATGCTTTGGTTTGCGTAATTGCTTATTTCATTTGACATCTGTTTTCCAGCTGTGTTGCAGCATTGCTTTTATAAAATAAAATGCATTTGCTAATGTGAACACTTTCTGTCAACAGATCTATTAAATAATTATTTTATGATCCACATTCTTTAAAAAAGGAGCACTTGGAAAGGAAAGAACAATAAGAAGGAACTAGTAACTGCATTCATAATTTTCTTTTCAAGTAATTCGTAACTTTTTGGTAGAATAACTTCTTGTGGTGCACCACTTTAATTACATAGACATTAAGATGTGAATATACATTTCCCTTATCTGCATTGTTGTTTTTACTGTAATATTTTTTCTTCTTGAGCTATGTCATGTTTAGATATAAGCTGCTGTTTGCCAGGCATAGTGCTACTGAACTTTAATTTGTGTTACTCTGCTAAGCCAATTTTACTACTCATTGATTTTTCATGTTGCTGCACATTGGCTCATATTAGTTGTAATTTTGCATTTTATCTGTTAATTTAGATTTACAGTAGCTTGCTTTGCAATTTTCCAATTTTTTGGTAATTGCTGTTTATATTAATTGTTATGTGATGCTGCATTGCCTCGTCCCTTAGTTTAGCATCTGAGCTCAGTAGATTTAAGTTAGCTTAAGAGGGGGTAGCCTCTAAGAGAATGAGTTGCGATGAATTGGAAGAAATGCATTGAGAAAACAGGTTTAGGTAGGATTTTCTTGGAAATAAATGTTGAGGTAAGAAATGTGTGAACATATAAATACAGAAAGCATGCTTAGATAGAATTTTTTTTGGTGGAAACAAAGGATGAAATAAGAGGAAAGATATATGAAGTTTTGGGTTGGACTGCAGTACCAAATGTTACACTGAAAACGAACCCTGTCCTTTCCTATTGGTGTTATCCCACTATGTGTTTGTGTACCCTTGAGTATTTGTTTTCTTCCTGTCTCTGTGTACGGTTTCATAGAATTTTTTTCTCTTCTAATACTAAGCTATATTCACTATGAGGAGGAATACTGTTATCCTCAAATATAAGTTGCATTAATAATATGTTATTTTCTTTGTAAAGTTGTTTACAATTCTGTTCTGTTTCAATGTTCATGTGTGAAATTAATGTTTCGAAAACTATTCTCATTATTTTATGTATGTACTTATGTCACTATTTTTGTAACACTCATGTATATGTTTATTTCTATTCTTTTGTAAAGCCTGTACTACAAATGTTATCTGTATTATTATGTTTTTAATGATGTATTTTGTACCTTTGTAATTGTATTCTTATGTTATAAAATTGTAATTGTTACCAGTTCATGACATTATTAACTTGTTAGTTACATTTCACTGCACACGTTTCTGTTGGTCATAGTATATGGACAATATGTGAGAAGTAGGGACTGTTAGTGTTTGCACGTGTGTTAATAACTCAGCAAGGGACTGGATAACAGCATTGCTGGTTCTAAGGACAATTTCAAAAACTTTGTGAGTGCACAAGTGGTGGTTATGGACTTGCTATATTATCCGCAAGACTCTTCAATGGTGATTGTGCACCTGCACAGTCACAACAGATGGCTGCTGGCCATCACTACAAGGACTACAGTGGGTCTGCATCTTTGATGACCCACCAGTACCATTATCTCTACAAGGACTACAGTGGGTCTACATCTTTGATGATCCATCAATACCATTATTTCTACAAGGACTGCAGTGGGTCTGCGCCTCTGATGGCCCACTAGAACCGTAATCTCTACCAGGACTGCAGTGGGTCTACTCTGTGATGACCTACCTACCAATATTCGTCAGAACTTCGAATGACTCTGCTGTGGGTTTGCTCTGTTGTGGCCCATTAGCTGTCAGCATGTCAAGAGTCAGCACTGTCTTTCCGTTGGAAGGACAACACTACTTCTTCAAGACTGCATGGAAATCCACTACTTCCGTGTGCATTTTCTTCTACTGCTCAGACTTTGAGAAAAACACTATATTTTACCGTAATGAACGATCAAGACTGTCTTTATGGACTGTGAGAAAATTTGAGCTTTTGACCAACATTGTATCAATAAGTGTGTGCATTTGATTTCTTTGTTATTGTAATTATGAAAAATTTTTGTCAAATCTGTATTGGCCAGTGCCCAACACCATTTGTAAAAATTTTTTGTGGGGAGCATGGGGGCTATGTAAGTAGGCTGTTTATGTTTTCTCTATGTAAGTAGGCTGTTTATGTCTTCTTATTGGCAACGTTACGTAGCGCTCAATATGAAAATCACTGGCTGTGCTGTGTGCAGTCTGTGGCTAGTTTGCATTGTTGTCTGCCATTGTAGTGTTGGGCAGCGGCAGCTGGCTGTGAACAGCGCGTAGCGTTGAGCAGTTGGAGGTGAGCCGCCAGCAGTGGTGGATGTGGGGAGAGAGATGGCGGAGATTTGTAATTTGTCATGAACTGATATATATATTATGACTTGTGATGATATCGAGGTAAATACATTGTTTGTTCTCTATTAATATCTTTCATTTGCTAACTATCCCTATCAGTAGTTAGTGCCTCCCATAGTTTGAATCTTTTATTTAGCTGGCAGTAGTGGCGCTCGCTGTATTGCAGTAGCTTGAGCAGCGAAGATTTTTGTGAGGTAAGTGATTTGTGAAAGGTATAGTTAAATGTTAGTCAGGGCCATTGTTTTGTAGGGAATTTTGAAAGTCAGATTGCGTTGCGCTAAAAATATTGTGTGTCAGGTTAAGCACAGTCCTGTATAAATTGTTCAAAGGGGACGTTTCAACTAGCTTGGGAACGGAATCATTTCGAAGTGATTAGGTGCTAGGGACACAGCGGCAAGTCGCTGTGCTCGTCATGGAATGTGGTAGGACATTCCAGATATATCTCCTGGAGGTATCACCTAGCAACATCAGCAGTCACATCTTGCAGTTCATCATTCAGCTGGCCGGTGTGGCCGTGCGGTTCTAGGCGCTTCAATCTGTACGGGCGGTGATAACCTCGCCGTTGAGCGCCGCTACACCCCAAAAACAACAGAAGCTATTTTGCACCATTCTCACGTCATTTATCTATTTCCTATCAGCGAATACCTTACTAAAAAAAAGAGTAAGAGCACACCAGATATTAAGACACTTTTCAGTTCATCAATACAGTGAGGTAGGTGTCTTTGTTCTGTGTAGAGCACTGCAATGTTCCGCTAGAAAATGTGCTCTAGGAAAGTTTCATAGCCGAATGTGTTTCGGAGGTGCGGGAAACTAACTCATGGAGATTACTGAAATGAATACCTAACCCTACGAGAGAGCTCGCTTTTGTGTGGATGTGGAAAAGTCCACATTGTTAACGGCAGAACCCATTACCTACCGCCTGTTGCCTTATTACGCCGCGTCGGAGAGCGCCAGAATGAACGAAACTTTGCATGAAAATACACCGTTTTCATCTCCATACGGCAACAGTTAATGGAGTGAAGTAGAACCATAAGCCAAATGAGACTCTTGTCTATAGAATACATTGACGATTCTGTTGACAAACTAATGCTTTATTTTCGTAGGATTCGATGCTGCGGAGGTGCAGGAATGTTAAGTTTTTGCCTCTTTGAGAACTCCTTAAAACTTACTAAATCGTTAAAATATCTGGCATCGAACCATGATTCTAAAAAATGTAGATGTTGTATTCTCCAAATTGAGATTGGTTGTAATCAGACTTTCGCTACCAGAGAGGGACCCTACGATAAATGTGATCGTAGGAAAACGAAATTTTGTGGAAACATTTTTAAGGACATGCGGAAGAGAAAAAACGAAAAAAACATTGAAAGAAACATTTTATTTTCCACATTTGAGTATAATATTTGTTAACTGCGTACCGTGTTTACGCTTCAGGTTACAAACGTTGCTCAGTGTGGCTATCATGTTTATTGACGACAGCCTGGAACCGCACCATAGATACCATTGCACCACTGTTTGCAGCACTTTTTCAGCGGTGGACCATGGAATGTTCCTGTCGTTACATAGCTCGTGGACTGCCAGTAGAGCGCACACTGCGTCCTGCAATGTCAGTGAAGGCAACAGTGTCTTCAACAATTTGAGGTGCAATTCGCCTTGGGCTTCTCCCAGCAGTAATTCCCAAATCGCCAGTTAATTCGAAATTCCGAAACACGTTCTTTAACCCTGGTGCGGAAAGAGGACCTCTATGCATTTCATTATGCGTTGATACTCACAATGAACAGCAGCACTATTGCTGTTACGAGTAAAGGACTGCTCACCTGTAAAGTGTCTGCAACTGCAGTGCATACTGATGTTCGTGTTTCAACCCTACATCGCCGTACCAGCACTGACACCTAATGCCAAGTCATGCCACTAAGGGAAATTCTGCTGTGCAGTCTGAACACCATTCCTATGTTATTTGGTACCCATACGGTAAATTGTTTCCCGTCTAGACTGGCTCAAGTGCCGAAAGTTTAATTACAACCACCCTGTCCACTTGGCGTTGAACATACAAATGTGTCAGGAAGAGAACTTCCTACCACGAAAATAGTTGCTGTTACTATGTGGGTTGCTTGCTCGCAGTATCTATAGAGCTTCATCACAGGACTAAATATGACTGGGCAATAGCTATGGCAAATGATGGCAACAGGATTAGCAAAAGTGTACAACAATTTATTAATAGAAATTTTATATTACTTAACTTCAGAAAGAAGATAGTGCAAGCTACCAATGAAGCACGGTCATGCCCTGACCTATCTAATTATAATCTAATTCTGAACCCAGTGAACGGTAACTACGATGACTTGTGGAATGCCCACTTCCGCTCCTCTTCGCGGTGACTGTAAACAAGTTCCGATGCTGTCTTCAGGTCCACCTACATCGCAGCAAATGGGCCATGGCTGATGGTACCATGTACCACTACTAATGGCAGTCTTTCGCATTTCACTCGCAAATGGAGGGAGGTAAACACTGTCTGTCTGTCTCCATACGATCCATCATTTCTCTTAACTTCTCTTCACGCTCCTTACATGACGTTTACGTTGGCGGCAGTAGAATGTTGGTTCACTAAATTTTGTCAGCAGTGTTTGGCGTAAAGAACGTCGTCTTCCCTTTAGGGAATACCATTGGAGATCATGAAGTATTTCCGTATTACTGGCACGTTGTTCCAACCTGCCAATAACAAATCCAGCAGCACGCATCTGAATTCCTTAGATTTCTTCCTAAATCCGACCTAGTGGGCACCCCTAACACTCGACAAGTACTCAGTAATGGCTCACACTTTTCTAGAAATCTTCCCAATAAACCGAAGTCGAACATTCGTCTTCTGCTACCGACCTTAAGTGCTCCTATTTCATGTCGCTTTGCAACGTTACACATAGATATTTCGTCGATGTGATTGTGTCAAGTAGGTCACCACTAGTACTGTATTAGAACATGATTGTTTTTCCTACTCACTTGCATTAACTTACATTTTTCTACATTTAGATAAAGTAGTCACACCAAAGAGAAATTCTGTCTCCCATTCTGTACCCTCATACAATCACTCAGCAACGATGCTGATATCGTCTTGAATGGCACCGTTCACCTTCTGAAATACTCTTTCGGTGGATGGATGTAAACTTATGAACTTTTTTGGAATGTGTGATCGAAGCATAAAAAACTTCATTTCTTGTGCATTCTCGTTTGGAGGCTAACCTTCATTGCTCCAGATTACTAGGCAGCTTCTGTGTAAAACTGTGTTTCCTATGTGCTAAAGGGCACAGCACTAAAGAATGTTTCCTATAAATATACAAAATAGTCGAAGCAAGTGACGCTAGTAGCTTACAGTAAACTAAAAGCAATTGTTTGTCTAGACGCCACACAAAAAAACTGTAAATCATAACGCTGAACAAGTACTTGTATAGAATAGTTGTATTCGCATGTTGCTGCATCTCTTACTCATTGCTTCTAGTTGGACAACAACCTAGGAAGTACCTGAGCTTGGAAATCAGCAGATAACAGGCAGCGAACAGAGCGAATCTTTAAAGATCATCCACCAACAACGTTGCATCATGCAGCTGTTTGTGTAGGCATGCAATAGTATCACAAGAGTTCGTCTTGTCTTGTAAACAGTATGTCCCAAGCCTTCAAGAGTGTCACAGCATGTACTGGTTTTTATCTCTTCTCATAAAATCGAGGAAAGCATCATTCCTCTCCCAAGAAAGTGCTGGTATCATTTCTCATGTGGTCACCGCAGAGTCTCTCTAACCATCTGAAACACTTCGAGCCGGCCGCGGTGGTCTAGCGGTTCTAGGCGCTCAGTCTGGAACCGCGCGACTGCTACGGTCGCAGGTTCGAATCCTGCATCGGGCATGGATGTGTGTGATGTCCTTAGGTTAGTTAGGTTTAAGTAGTTCTAAGTTCTAGGGGACTGATGACCACAGATGTTTATTCCCACAGTGCTCAGAGCCATTTGAACCATTTGAAACACTTCGTATATACTGAGCCCACAGTCATAGATAATTAGCAAGATAGCAGGATATAAGCAGCACTCTTGTGGTCTTGTAGTCCTTACCACTAACGCGGTAAAAATAGTTTTTGAGAAAAACAGAGGCAACTGCAAACAGAAAAAAAGAAAGAAGTACATCTAAGAGAATAACACTGATGGTAATGAACTGAAGACCAAGAATAAGGCATCTACAGAGAACTGTAAGAAAGCTTGTAAATGAGGCATCTAGGGAAGATACTGATGGTTTGGAATATGAATAAGAAGGAGAAGAAAAAAAAGCTGGGTGCTTTATTTGGTTGGAAATCAGGAAATATGTACTCACAACGAATTTACAGGTCGTGATGGTCCCGAAGTTTGTTCTTACATTTTTATCTGGAAATTTAAAAATACTTCACACCTACTATGGGAATATTGAATTAAAAGGAAAATGTACTTGGGTACACTGTGTGTTAATCGCCCATCAAACATTTCAGTGTTGAGAAATTCCAGAGATAGTGTTCCGTAAACAGTTGGGGACGAAACCCTGTTTTCAATAATTACTTTTTCTTTACCTCTTGAAACTTCCATAACAAGAGGGAACGTAAATATATCACCTAACTTTGTAATCGAAGTCTCTGACGGAAGTGTGGTAACGTTCCGCGAATAGATACCCATTTAGAACCCTAGTCGTGGAAGAAATTTACATCTCTGGCAATTTACCGAAAAGGAGAGGAGAAGTGATGGCGAATGCTCGGATAATACAAAAGATATCGCCGAAATTATCGCCCCCTCCGGTGGAAAAGAGAACACACGTCGTCAGTGCTGTCTAGTGGAAATTCGCTGCTGTGTCAAGCTCTTCATATCAGAAGAACACACTCAACCTCTTCAGTAATTGTTTGTTATATTCTTATTTGTCTCCATGCAATGTTTGTCCCCTACTACTCCTAGTACAATGGAAGTTAATCACTGATGTCCCAACCGATGTACTGCGACCGCCCCCCCCCCTCCCACCCCCCCCCCCCCTGCCCCTTATAGTTTCACAGTGTTTCAACATTGCACCGACAATCTTCCAGCGAATGTAGGTGTCTTGAGAAATAAATTACTGGAACCCGCGTCCAGAAACGTTATCCTATAGAGCTTCGAAGTTACAGGCGCTGGCGCCTATGTATGTACGTACGTATGTATGTATGTATTTACAGGATCATTCCACGATGATGTTACAGACTTTCGTAGGTGATGAAGTGTAAATGTATTAGTTTAAGGTAGGGAACCCTGGCCCAGAAGCAAGAGTCCAACGTTATAAGCAAAAATCGTTTTCGTAATTATGATAGTTGAATGTACAGCTACTGTTGTTGCTGCGATTGTATGGTAAACAACTTTCTAGTAGTATTGACGAAAACAAGGAAAATATGTTCAGTGAGCAAGGGCACTAAGGTCCATACGCGAGGAGCTATGAGAACTCGTTCATCTTCACTACTACGAAACACACCTCCTACATCGAACAACTGCTCATAAGTCTTAAGGTGTGTGTTTTGGAGCCCATGTTTACTGGACCTTTTTACCTGTTTCGATCCATACTGCCACCTCCTAAAGTAACCTACCTACAATATTAACAACAAAATTACTAGTACATTTCGCTTACAATTTGCGACTCCTTCGCTTCCGGACCAGGGTTCCTTACCTCAAATTCATACATTCACCATTCACCACCAGCCCCCCCCCCCCCCCGCACCACCACCATCACCACCACCACCCCTGAAAGTTTGTAACATCATGGAATCACCGTATAAATGGTTCAAATGGCTCTGAGCACTATGGGACTTAACTTCTGAGGTCATCAGTCCCCTAGAACTTAGAACTACTTAAACATAACTAACCTAAGGACATCACACACATCCAGGCCCGAGGCAGGATTCGAATCTGCGACCGTAGTGGTCGCGCAGTTCCAGACTGAAGCGACTAGAACCGCTCGGCCACTCCGGCCGGCAATCACCGTATACATACATACATTACTTACTTACATACATACGCAGGCATTAGCATTTATAAGTAGCCTCAGTGGATGACGTTTTTGGATTGGACGCAGTTTTCTATGCCCATTTCGTTCCTCAAGACATTTCCTACATCCTCTCGAAATTTTTTGGTGTAGTTTTGAACCGCCTCGTATATACTGAAGTTGCCTCCACACATCTTTCCGTATGTGCAAGGTAATCTCAGGAATTGCTGTTGTGATTTTGATCCGGTTTTCACTAATACTCGCTCATTCAGGAGGAAGGTTTTTGTATATAATTTATAAACATTTCATACAAATTGTCTGAGTTATGATGAATTATGGTTAAGTTGTGGCAACGATGCCACTGCCACTTAGCCAGCAGCCAGCATAGCTCTACAGACTTCCAGCAACAGGAAGTGCGATCAAGTTTGAAGCTAGTGTCACGGCCCATTGGTTGAGCGTTTGGATAGAAATCTAAGGGTTGTAGGATTGAATACCGGCCAATCAAATTTCAAACCTCTTTCGTTTTTCGTTTACATAGAAGCGAAAACGAGCAACTAGAAGCGGATTTCCAGAATCCATTTTGAAGTATTTACATGAGCACCCAGAAGCGCTATTGGGTAATCGGTTAACAAAATCCGGTTTTGGGAGCCCCATGTAAACGGAGCGATCATGATTATGATGATTTGATGATGGTTTGGGTTGAGGGGCGCTGGACAGCATGGTCTTCAGCGCCCAGATGAAAAGTCAGCATGCTAATCTCACGGATGGGTACGAAGGCTGTCCCCACATGCGGAGCAATTTACAATATATTAAAGTCTGCCGCCCTTCCTCACCAATTTAGGGGTGAGGCCTGACAGTTCACAAAATTTCACCATCCTTGTAAAACTGAAATCAGTATCTGCGCGGATGGTGGACAGATCTCCAGAGAGATTGAGGGCTGCTCAAATATCAGTATGTAGGATACACGTAGCCACAATATTCTGAACTGAAGGCGGCACACCACAAACTTCACAGTCGTGGATCCTCCCCATAGAGGAGGACGCCATTTGTTAAAGGGCTGTGCCCGAAGCGAGGTAAGCAGAACCTCCTTCCAGCGGCGAGGCTGACATGAAGTCTGCCAAGCCTTTGTGGTCGATCTGAGCGACTGCAGTTTGTTGTCTTTCATCTGCAGCTTTTCAGTCTCCCACTGACGCATGACGCGTCTGTCAGAAAATAAGATGAGGGCGTGCAACGGGATGGGATATTGATCCACCCCAACATACTTCCCTGGCGGCTTTTATGGGCCATGTCGTTGCCCTGTATGCCTATGTGTGCAGGTACCCAGAAGAAGATCACCGTCTTGCCATGGTGTTGGAGTCGCTGTAAGGAGTCATGAAGGAGCTGAATCAGCGGGTCTACTGGATACATTTGGTGAAGTGTTTGCAGTGCAATAAGAGAATCGGAACAGAGGAAACCTTGTATGGTGATGTCTGAACCCTCTCCAGTGCCATCAGAATGCCTTATAATTCTCTATCATAATTTTTAAATTTTTCCGGAAGATGCACTTTGGAAACCCTAGCTGGGAAAAAGCAGAACTGACAGCATTCTCTTTCTGGGATCCATCTGTGTAAACAACTATAAAACTGTGGTACGTACTTAGAATAGATGAAAACAAAGTTCTAAAAACGTAATTGGGATTACAAGTTTGCTTGTACTGTGTCAAGCTTAAAATCACTTTGGGCCTCTGAAGACCCCAAGACGGCAATGCGTTCCATCCGTGGCTGTGTGTTTCGATGCCGAAGAGATCCAGATCCTTGAGACAGTCTGTAGCACGTATCCTAAATGGCTTGGTCGCATAGGGATGATTCCTGAACAGCTGTTCAAAGCTAGGACCACTGAACTAAATGTCAATGACTGAGGGACGCTGATATTTTCAGCGCATGTCGAGCCAAAAGGATACGCCGCCGAATCCAGAGTAGTGGTTCACCAGCTTCTGTACACACACTCTGAACTGGGCTGTCCGAAAGGCTCCAGTCGATATCCGAATGCCCTCGTGGTGGATAGCATCGAACATCTTGAAGTAGGAAGTATGGGCTGATCCGTAGACCAAACTGCCATAATCTAAACGTGATCGAACAAATGCCCTATAAATCTGCAGGAGGCAGTACCTGTCAGCTACCCATGTTTTTCCGCTAAGGCATTTCAAAATATTCAATGACTGGAAACCCTGTGTTCGTACGTCTTTCCGGTGTGGTAACAAGTTAATTTCGAGTCAAATAATAAACCCAAAAAGCGCACAGTTCTTGTAAACGTAAAATGTTGTCCCCCATTGTGAGCACTGGTTGGTTAAAACTTCGACGAGCACGGTTAAAATTGATACATGTAGTCTTCTCGGATGAGAACCGAAAACCAGCTGTCCTGGCCCAGGTTTGAAGCTTCCTAATGGTGCCCTGTAGCGGTCTCGTCGTCGTTGTAAGACCAGAGGAAGAGTAGAAGATCGCAGAGTCATCCACAAACGAAGAGCATTTGACAGGGCTCCTAACTGTGCAGGAAATAACATTGATAGCGATGGCAAA
This sequence comes from Schistocerca piceifrons, assembly GCF_021461385.2. NCBI lineage: Eukaryota > Metazoa > Arthropoda > Insecta > Orthoptera > Acrididae > Schistocerca > Schistocerca piceifrons. The sequence goes on along the minus strand of NC_060143.1, from coordinate 382,789,919 downwards.
CGACTGAGGACACTGTCTTGGGGGACCCCATCCTCTTTAACATGTTCAAGGCATCGTCAACGTGATATTAGAAACGCCAGTCCTCGAGAAAGAATTGGATCAGAAGCGATAGGCGTCCACATAGTCCCCGTTCATGAAGGTAGTGAATTATATTGTACCTCCAAGTGGTGTCGTACGTTTCTTCGATGTCAAAAAACACACAAACCAAATCGTTTCGGAGTAAGGAGGACTCCTGTATTGCCGTCGTCTAGTAGAATTAAGTTGTCAGGAGTGGAACGGTAGCGCCTGAAACCGCACTGGGAGCGGCTCAGGTGACCTCGGGATTCGAGCAGCCAGACGACGCAGCTGTTGACCATGCGTTGAAGAGTCTTACCGATACTGTGGTGTCACCGCCAGACACCACACTTGCTAGGTGGTAGCTTAAATCGGCCGCAGTCCATTTAGTACATGTCGGACCCGCGTGTCGCCACTGTGTGATCGCAGACCGAGCGCCACCACAAGGCAGGTCTCGAGATACGGGATAGCACTCGCCCCAGTTGTACGACGACTTTGCTAGCGACTACACTGACGAAGCCTTCTCTCATTTGCCGAGAGACAGTTAGAATAGCCTTCAGCTAAGTCCATGGCTACGACCTAGCAAGGCGCCATTAGCCTTACATAGTTTGATAGTTATCGTATGAAATGTCTCATCAAGAATGCTGTAATTCACATCAAAGAATAAAAGATAAGTATTCGAGGAGCTGCATACTTTTCTTATGAGAATTCACTACTTATCCTGTTCCAGAATTTACGCCCGTCTGCGTTAGATAGCGTGCATTTAGGCCTCCTATATCTACAAGGTGTTGGCACATTTACCAACACATCAGATACAAATTTTAAGGGTTACACTCTGGTAACTGTTAGGGGCGCTACAGTCTATGCCTGGTCCCCGAATGGAATTAATATTGCCCCCTTCCAAGTCGTGGGGTACTGTCCATCAAACCAGATCTGATTGAAGCAAGAGGAGAACTGTCCTTTCGCTTCAGAGGAATGATGAAGAAGCGTGGTATAATGGATCTCATTAGGTCCTGGGGCAGTCTCACTGGCTGCTAACAAAGCTGATTCCAGTTCCCACTTAGAGAATGGAAGGTTGTAAATTTCCTCATTATGCGACAAGAAAGAGGGCTTCCTCATCTCCGCAGTCCTACGGAACACCTGAAAAGTAGGATCTTGTTTGGATGATGCAGCGACAGTAAACAATTTTTCAATCCCGCACGGGATTAGCCAAGCGGTCTATGGCGCTGCAGTCATGGACTGTGCGGCTGGTCCCGACGGAGGTTCGAGTTCTCCCTCGGGCATGGATGTATGTGTTTGTCCTTAGGATAATTGAGGTTAGGTAGTGTGTAAGCTTATGGACTGATGACCTTAGCAGTTAAGTCCCGTAAGATTTCATGTACATTTGAACATTTTTTCAATTAAAACCTGAGCCATGTCTTCTGGTGTGTCCATCATTACACCATCACTTGACAAGGTCGTAAGGGAACGTGTACTGCCCGTGGCTCAAATCCGCCTTTTTGAGTCCCAAAGTCGCTCAGTGGAAGCGGACCGAGTAATAGAAGTCGAGAATTCCTTTCAGGAAGCCCTCTTCCGTTCTTTTATCACTCGCCTCGCATGTGCTCTCACAGATCTGAAGGCATGAAGATTTTCTTTAGCTGGATGATGTTTGAAGTTCCGTAGAGTTGTTCGTCTGGCCCTGATTGCCAATTGACAGTCGTCATTCCACCAAGGTGCAGGCCGTCATCCGAGGTGGTTACTGGACTAGGGGATGGACTCTGCGGCAGCCCGTTGGATCTCACAAGTGCACGTCTCCTGTGCATAGTCCTTTTGTTTAAAAATAGCCTGTCGACTGTACTGCATCCAATTTGCCCTTTGTATCATCGATCTTCATGGTCTCCTGTCAGCTACCGTCCTAGTCGGCAGACAGATTCACACTGGGAAGTGGTCACTGGAGTGCAAATCTGTAGCCATTTCCCACTCAACGAGATCTGCAATAGCTGGGGAACAAAAGCAAAGATAAATGGCTGAAAAAGACCTTTTAGCTGTAGGAAAGTGTGTCATCTGACTCACGTTCAGAAGGCAGATCTTCTCAGAATGGACGAGTCGTTCGATGATCCGACCCCTGGAGCAAGTGGTAGCCGAACTCCACAACCCATTGTGTGCAGTGAAGTCCCCATAAGGAGGAATTGGCATGGGAGTGCCTGGAAGTATTATGTCAGTGCGTCTGTATCGAAAGCATCACTAGGTGGAAGATACAAACAACACACTGTGGTATTAAAGTGTGCTGCAACTTTTACCGAAACTGCCTGTATGGTTGTGATAAGAAGTTGCGAAGAATTCTTCCGGGTTGTATGGCCGTGGTCCATGGAATTCTTCTATCCCTGACGCTTTGTCCCATGCTACGTTGGACATCTTCGGAGGTGCTCCTGGTTGTGCCGAGTCTTGCCGACTGACGAGTCGGTCGTCGAAGATCGGCCTAAATACCGTGGAAAGTGGGCGTGGTTAGGATTTCACGTGATAGCAGATATATACCTTGTCAGGATAAAATATAACTATCGATTATAGTACGTCAAAGATAAAAACTTCTTATCGATTCTGTAGCGCCACTGTCCATATATTGCTGAGTTTCATGGCTTCTTCTTTTCTGTTAAAATTATTCCCATGTTTATATATTTCGATGGCTTCTCTATATATCCGTGGATAATAGTTCGTCATAGTACGTAAAACTTCAGTTCCCGAAAATTTCACTAGATGATCACCCGACTGAAAAGCATGTTCCGCCACGGCTGACTTGCCTGTTTTTCCTAGTCGGCAAAGACTCTTATGTTCCTTCAACCGTGTATTCACACTTCTCTTTGTAGTTCCAATGTAGACCCTACCACATGTATACGGAATCTTGTATACACCACGTGTAGACAGGGGGGGGGGGGGGGGGGACGTTTATCCTTAACAGAACGAAGTGCTTGGCCTATTTTCTTAGTTGGTCTGAAAATCGGTCGAACGTTATGTTTGCTTAAAATCTTGCCGATTTGATCAGTTACTTTTTTGATGAAAGCCTTCATTGTATGACGTGATAAGAGGGGCAAGAGAGGAACGGCATCTGTCATCAATGAAGACACTCCACCGTTAGCCCTGTCTCCAGTAATATTGTCCTTCCTGCAGGGTGTTAACCCCATAATGAAGGTGTGTCCGTGACTTTGATGCGCTTCCTGTACGCAAATGCAGAACGGTTTATCCTGAACCAGGAGCTGTAATTCTTCCGAATGTGAGCGGTATTTATTTTAATTCCACTTCAACGCACAAGTCGCTGTAGAAGCCATTATCTAGCAATGGTTCTTCTTTTCTCTCTCCCTCAGAGTGTTGATTTACTGGAGAGATCAGGGGGAATGTTAGTCAGTTCGCGGCTCTGATTCCTCCGATTGGAAGTCCATATCCTCAAGAGCATAGTCTCTATCAGAGAGGGAGAGAGCTCGCCGATCCGAAGGTTTAACTACCGCTTTCTTGGACTTGGCACTACTTTTGGAATGATGTTTCTCTTTACTTGTGGGAAGAGGTGGTTGCGTGGGTTGAGGGAACGGCATAGTAGGCTTCTGATGGTGGGCAGTGGTATGTGGATTACGTGGTAATCCCATTTCCGACGGCCTCTGAATTACTTCTGTTTGAAGTGTAGCGTTTTCCCCACAGGTTTACCAACAAGTGCACGTGTTCGTACTCCAATCTGTGGTCTGAGTTTGTGTGGAGGCATCACTCTTGGCGATTGGCGTCTTAAGGGCTGATACAAAAGAAGTAACAAAAACTGGAGGTGGTATAGCTTTGAAAGCTTTTTTAGCTTAACAATACGGTATGCGTCTCTTGACTTTCAGCTCCTGAATTTTCCTTTCCTCGTTGTAAACGCCACACTTTCTGCTTCACACTGGGTGATCCACGGAGCAGTTTACATCAGCACGTAGCACAGCTTGAGATTGAGGGTTTTTGTTTTATAGAGGTGTGTGCCTTGCGGTCCAGGCGGTGAAGCCAAGACCTCCGTTCTCCGAAACACACAACATTCCACCGCTGCGCCGCACGGTGGTTGCTTAAGCATGATCGGAGCTTACGGTACCAAAGGACTCATGGCGCTTACCAGCCCCCGGCTCAGGAACCAGGGGTCTCAAAGCCCGTACCCAGCAAGCCAGGATAAACGGGGCGACTCATGCCTCCTGACTCCCCTGGTGTGCGCTGCTTACATGACGTAACTTATATGGAAGTGGTGATGTTCAGTTGCTTAGCATTGTTCCCTGAATTTTATTCGTGGCCCCGAAACAAAATATACGGTAAGGCAGTGAGATCGTCTTACCGTAGATGTTAACGCTACCCGTGTGAAGCTGTGTCGCCACACTAGTTGCATGAAAATCAGTTTTCAGAATATTGACGTAACGCCATGGATCCAATCCTTCGCTTCCGTCCATTCCCTATTTTCCCACAGGCCAGCATGCTCTTACAGGTAATGCTGTTCTCCATATGTATACAGGGTGGTCCATTGATCGTGACCGGGCCAAATATCTCACGAAATAAGCATCAAACGAAAAACTACAAAGAACGAAAGTTGTCTACCAAGAAGGGGGAAACCAGATGGCACTGTGGCTGGCCCGCTAGATGGCGCTTCCATAGGTCAAACGGATATCAACTGCGTTTTTTTTAAATAGAAACCCCCCTTTTTATTACATATTCGTATAGTACGTAAAGAAATATGAATGTTTTAGTTGGACCACTTTTTCGCTTTGTGATAGATGGCGCTGTAATAGTCATAAACCCATGGCTCACTATTTTAGACGACCAGTTGGTAAGAGGTAGGTTTTTTACATTAAAACACAGAACGTATGTACATTTGAACATTTTATTTCGCTTGTTCCAATGTGCTACATGTACCTTTGTGAACCTATCATTTCTGAGAACGTATGCTGCTACAGCGAGATTACCTGTAAATACCACATTAATGCAATAAATGCTCAAAATGATGTCCATCAACCTTAATGCATTTGGCAATGCGTATAACGACATTCCTCTCAGCAGCGGGTAGTTCGCCTTCCGTAGTGTTCGCACATGGATTGACAATACGCTGACGCATGTTTTCAGGCGTTGTCCGTTGATCACGATAGCCAATATCCTTCACCTCTCCGCACAGAAAGAAATCCGGGGACGTCAGTTCCGGTGAACGTGCTTCGACGACCAATCCACCTGTCATGAAGGATGCTATTCAATACCGCTTCAACCGCACGCGAGCTATGTGCCGGACATCCATCATGTTGGAAGTACATCGCCATTCTGTCATGCAGTGAAACATCGTGTAGTTACGTCGGCAGAACATTACGTAGGAAATCAGCATACATTGCACCATTTAGATTGCCATCGATAAAATGGGAGCCAACTTTCCTTCCTCCCATAATGCTGCTCCATGCATTAACCCGCCAAGGTCGCTGATGGTCCACTTGTCGCAGCCATCGTGGATTTGTACAATAGTGCATATTATACAGGTTTACGTTACCGCTGTTGGTGAATGACGCTTCGTCGTTAAATAGAACGCGTGAAAAAAATTTGTCATCGTCCCGTAATTTATCTTGTGCCCAGTGGCAGAACTGTACACGACGTTCAATCTCGTCGACGTGCAATTCTTGGTGCATAGAAATATGGTACAGGTGCAATCGATGTTTATGTAGCATTCTCAACACCGACGTTTTTGAGATTCCCGATTCTCGCGCAGTTGGTCTGCTACTGATGTGCGGATTAGCCGCGACAGCAGCTAAAACACCTACTTGGGCATCATCATTTGTTGCAGGTCGTGGTTGACATTACACATGTGGCTGAACACTTCCTGTGTTCCAACTAAAACATTCATATTTCTTTACGTACTACACGAATATGTAATAAAAAATGGGGGTTCCTATTTTTAAAAAACCAGGTGATATCCTTTTGACCTATGGCAGCGCCATCTAGCGTGCCAACCATAGCGGCTACGGTCGCAGGTTCGAATCCTGCCTCGGGCATGGATGTGTGTGATGTCTTTAGGTTAGTTAGGTTTAAGTAGTTCTAAGTTCTGGGAGACTGATGACCTAAGATGTTAAGTCCCATAGTGCTCAGAACCACCACCCAACCATAGCGCCATCTGGTTTCCCCCTTCAAGCTAGACGAGTTTCGTTCTTTGTATTTTCTTCGTTTGATGCTTATTTCGTGCGATATTTGGCACGGTCACTATCAATCGACCACCATGTATACTCTTAAATTTGCCTCGAGCTATGGCATACAGTTCATACTAGAAGACTTGTCTTGGTGATTACGCTCCCTCTGGCTGTACAATACTGTCCCCCTGCCTTGTGCATCGTATGCTAAGTTCCTTTTAAGGTATCAGAATTCCTTTACTTTTACAGTCTTATGTCGAGTTCGCTACACTTCTGATTTCTACTCCTGTTTCCTGTGACGCAATATGTGAGAATCTCACCTATAGCTAGGGACCACTAGTGTAAATATCTGCAATGTTGACTAATGTGCAGTTTGCAAGGCTGTGGCTCTCTTAGAAGGAAAGAAGTCCCACTTTGTCAGTGTGATTTCGTATGGATGACTTGCAGTTCTTTCACGTGCTGTCCTTGACTAGGCTACAGGTCAGGGATCGCATTTATACTTTTTTTCTTCTCCGTTGTCGTATTGACGTTGACTGGGTTACAAGTCAGGAAAAGCATTTACACTTTCTTTTTTCTTCTCTTCTCCATACTCATAGGTAACCTGATGTCAAGGCAGCTACATGAATCGAAAAGAAAGAAGTATGGGCTGTGCGACCGAGCGAGGTGGCGCAGTGGTTAGCACACTGGACTCGCATTCGGGAGGACGACGGTTCAATCCCGTCTCCAGCCATCCTGATTTAGGTTTTCCGTGATTTCCCTAAATCATTTCAGGCAAATGCCGGGATGGTTCCTTTGAAAGGGCACGGCCGATTTCCTTCCGAATCCTTCCCTAACCCGAGCTTGCGCTCCGTCTCTAATGACCTCGTTGTCGACGGGACGTTAAACACTAACCACCACCATGGGCTGTGTAACTGTACAACATTAGGAATCTGTCAAGGAACTACTTCTGGAAACCTGTTGCTCCTAGCTACACTCGTACTCTTTTCTTTAACTAAGTATGTTTAGTTGGGGGGCAGGATGCTTACCAAACAACCAGTCACCATTTCTCTTCCGACCGCCAGCAACGGCGCGGTTGGTTAGTTAATTCCGTAGTTCGTTTACACGACTTCTAAGGAAGTAATATAAAAGCAATCAGTTGATAGCGTGTGGAGACACTATGTATTCCCGTTTATGGGTGAATACTGACCACTTACAAAATTCTTAACAGCACAGTGGCTTAAATTTAATAAGCATTACCACAACTGTCTATTATTCCTCCTCTTAGAAATCACAGACAAAGTAAACGATTTGTCTACTATGCATGTTGCTGCTGTTCTATTAAATATGCATCTATAGAATAGAAGCCATGTGCAAAAAAAATTTCGGATTTGATTTAAAATTCGCTTTGTTGAATGTTAGCCATCTATTGCTACTGGGAAAAATATCAATGATTTATTCCGGGTGCGTCTTAAACTCCTTTCTGAGGCACTAAAATATTTCGTAACTAGTACCTAAGGTCAATTTGCCTTGGTGTTATACACTCCTGGAAATGGAAAAAAGAACACATTGACACAGGTGTGTCAGACCCACCATACTTGCTCCGGACACTGCGAGAGGGCTGTACAAGCAATGATCACACGCACGGCACAGCGGACACACCAGGAACCGCGGTGTTGGCCGTCGAATGGCGCTAGCTGCGCAGCATTTGTGCACCGCCGCCGTCAGTGTCAGCCAGTTTGCCGTGGCATACGGAGCTCCATCGCAGTCTTTAACACTGGTAGCATGCCGCGACAGCGTGGACGTGAACCGTATGTGCAGTTGACGGACTTTGAGCGAGGGCGTATAGTGGGCATGCGGGAGGCCGGGTGGACGTACCGCCGAATTGCTCAACACGTGGGGCGTGAGGTCTCCACAGTACATCGATGTTGTCGCCAGTGGTCGGCGGAAGGTGCACGTGCCCGTCGACCTGGGACCGGACCGCAGCGACGCACGGATGCACGCCAAGACTGTGGAATCCTACGCAGTGCCGTAGGGGACCGCACCGCCACTTCCCAGCAAATTAGGGACACTGTTGCTACTGGGGTATCGGCGAGGACCATTCGCAACCGTCTCCATGAAACTGGGCTACGGTCCCGCACACCGTTAGGCCGTCTTCCGCTCACGCCCCAACATCGTGCAGCCCGCCTCCAGTGGTGTCGCGACAGGCGTGAATGGAGGGACGAATGGAGACGTGTCGTCTTCAGCGATGAGAGTCGCTTCTGCCTTGGTGCCAATGATGGTCGTATGCGTGTTTGGCACCGTGCAGGTGAGCGCCACAATCAGGACTGCATACGACCGAGGCACACAGGGCCAACAGCCGGCATCATGGTGTGGGGAGCGATCTCCTACACTGGCCGTACACCACTGGTGATCGCCTACGGGACACTGAATAGTGCACGGTACATCCAAACCGTCATCGAACCCATCGTTCTACCATTCCTAGACCGGCAAGGGAACTTGCTGTTCCAACAGGACAATGCACGTCCGCATGTATCCCGTGCCACCCAACGTGCTCTAGAAGGTGTAAGTCAACTACCCTGGCCAGCAAGATCTCCGGATCTGTCCCCCATTGAGCATGTTTGGGACTGGATGAAGCGTCGTCTCACGCGGTCTGCACGTCCAGCACGAACGCTGGTCCAACTGAGGCGCCAGGTGGAAATGGCATGGCAAGCCGTTCCGCAGGACTACATCCAGCATCTCTACGATCGTCTCCATGGGAGAATAGCAGCCTGCATTGCTGCGAAAGGTGGATATACACTGTACTAGTGCCGACATTGTGCATGCTCTGTTGCCTGTGTCTATGTGCCTGTGGTTCTGTCAGTGTGATCATGTGATGTATCTGACCCCAGGAATGTGTCAATAAAGCTTCCCCTTCCTGGGACAATGAATTCACGGTGTTCTTATTTCAATTTCCAGGAGTGTAGTTATAATCATTATTACTAAAACTGCTTACCGTGACAGCTCATGGTTTTCGTACTGGAGAATGAGTTAGCAATGTAGTCAGATTCTAGAATGCAAGACTGTCCTAGCGATTTTTCGCCCCTTCCATTATATCTCAGAACAGACTTCAAAAAAAGTTGCATAGCAGACATTGTGGAAACTTTCGCAATACACCACAAATAACAAAAGGGAACTTGCAAATAATTGGCAGTCAAGGAACCTGTTGGCAGTTCAAGGCAACATGGTCCGCGCCCTTATACCATCTAATCGCTCTTAAAACTCTGGCTAGGTCGTGACAATTTACCATATTCGAATCTACTCTAGTGAAACCTTCAGTAGTCAATTTATGGTGGACAGATTTGTCAATGACAGTAAAAAAGTAATTTTGACACTATAAAGCAGGACTAAAAGTTAGTTAATGCTGCATCAAAGCATAACAGATACACTGCAGATAGAGGGATTCGAGAGCGAAAGTTCAGCCACTCTTGATTGGTGTTTTTGCAAACCTACGGCGCGTGCGAGACCTGTAAGACCCCTGTAGGCGATCAAACAAGGTCACACTTCACGTGTTTGTCAAATTATTTGCTTTGTTTGACTTGATTGTTTGCGCAAGAATCTGTGAAACAACAGCCAATTGGATGCCGGCCTATTTATCCACTTTGCTAACTGGAGATAAAAAAGGGACTTAACTTCTGAGGTCATCAGTCCCCTAGAACTTAGAACTACTTAAATCTAACTAACCTAAGGACATCACACACATCCATGCCCAAGGCAGGATTCGAACCTGCGACCGTAGTGGTCGCGCGGTTGCGGACTGTAGCGCCTAGAACCGCTCGGCCCACCCGGCCGGCCAACTGGAGCAGATTTCGAAGATGTAAGGTTTTTATGCTGCTCTACATCTCCTACGTTGCCTACTAGTGTCAAAAATATTTCGCCGCTCGATATGTACAGCGCAACAACTACTTCAAAAATGAAGTTAAATTTGACAGACGTGGTTGGTACGTCTGTTCGCTTGTTTCGCTAATTTGTGGATAGGAAGCATCGAATTCAATAAACGAGTTGGATCATTCACAGAGGCTTTTTAGGCTCACAGCTGGCTTAAGACTAGTTTAAGAAACCTCACTCTCTATCAACAGTTCTAATAAAGTTATTTAAATGCGTGTGAAAATTATCATAATTATCATTCTATAATACATTACTGGAAGAAAAAATTTAATGTATCTTTTGGGACAGCTCCACGTCAGAGGCTTTAGCTATGAGCACATCTATTATTGAATATACAGGGTGGTCCATTTTAATCCATAGTGAGGAATAGCTCGGAGTGGACATGAGATACAGCAAAATATTTTACATGAAAGTTGTAGGTCGCAAAGAGGATCACGCATTGCTACTAATGACCGTGACCTTCAACGCTGTTTTCAAGATGGCTTGGAGGTTAAAGTGATTTTTTAGAAGAGGAACCCTGATATTTGATACAAGGTTTGAAAAGAGCGGCAAATGACACGGTAAACATTTTACGCGTAAAATTTGCCAATCTTTCAAACCTTCAATCAAATATCAGGATTTCCACTTGAAAAAAAAAAAAAAAAAACAACATTAACTTCCAAATCACCTTTAATATCACGTTAAAGGTCACAGCCACTAGTAGCAATGAGAGACCCTCTTTGGCACCTATAACTTTTATCTGAAACATTTTGCTGTATCTCATCTCCGTACCGATCTATTTTCCATTATGAATTAAAATCGTCCACCCTGTCTAAGACATAACGCCCCTTTTATTTCGTGAACGGTTACATATAGCGAAAAGCCATTTTCGACAAATGTTAGAGCGTCGAGGGAACATGTGTTTTTTCTATGGATAATGTTTTTTAGCGCTGGTAGCAACTGTGATATTTAAGTAAGTACTTTATTGAAATGGAATCATATACTTTTTATAACTGCATTCGGTAGCTTTTAAGAAGACATGTACAGTGATGTAGCGTTTGTTACGTTGACGTTCAAACCGATCGTAAAAATTCGAGAAGTATCCTAGAGTTTGAGCACAGTGGCCGAAACGGCATATGCCCGCCAATCAAGCGTCTCGGACCAGGCCTTGTAGTTTTATACCGTAAGGTAGGCCTGTGCTTCGAGAATAAAGCTGTATTTCTCCTTGAACCAACTTATGACCTAGATGTAGACTAACCTACGAATGCTGTGTATGGAAAAACGACACAGGCTAGACTCTACCGTATCACTATCTCACATTTGTGCACCATCTCAGATTTATGTGAGCTGAAACAGAAAAATTAACTGTTCATTTTTCAAAAATAAAGAGATATAATACGCTGTAAAAAGCAACTACCGTATTAAATATATAAATGTTAGAAGGAAGATTTGACATACCTTTTTCTGTACCTAGCTGTGTGCGTCTTAGATGTAAAATACATGCTGTCGGACAACTGTCTCTACCTACACTGTTCTGAATTCTGTTATATAATTGAATATCTGCATTCCAACACGGCGCGAGTGAGTGGACAAGCGTCGTGTAGCGGCCACATATATTGTCATACCTCATCTAGAAGAACCGGCAGAATGTTCGTCACAAAGTGTGCTTACGAGTGTGTATTTAGAACCTCTTAGATGACCTAAGGTCCCTAAACGTAATATCCAATGATGTCGCACCACACTTTCACTCTCCAGGGTCGTCGATGTTGCGCTTGACGAAGCCAGTGTAGATTTTCGGCTACCGGTAGTGCATGTCATGCACATTTGCATTTGCGTGGTTAGTAAACGTTGCATCATCACCTCAAGAGCATACTTTGGAAAACGTAAGATCGTCTGTCAGCTGCTGAAGGGAAAACCGACAAAATTTTGCACGACCTTCGAAATCAAGGTCGCAGAGTGCCTGATGTTGTGACAGACGATGTTGTTGTTGTCAACTTCAGTCCTGAGACTGGTTTGATGCAGCTCTCCATGCTACTCTATCCTGTGCAAGCCTCTTCACCTCCCAGTACATACTGCAGCCTACATCCTTCTGAATCTGCTTAGTGTATTCATCTCTTGGTTTTCCTCTACGATTTTTACCCTCCACGCTGCTCTCCAATACTAAATTGGTGATCCCTCGATGTATCAGAACATGTCCTACCAACCGATCCCTTCTTCTAGTCAAGTTGTGCCACAAACTCCTCTTCTCCCCAATTCTTTCAATACCTCCTCATTAGTTATCTGATCTACCCATCTAATCTCCAGCATTCGTCTGTAGCACCACATTTCGAAAGCTATTCTCTTCTTGTCCAAACTATTTATCGTCTATGTTTCACTTCCATACATGGCTACAGTCCATACAAATACTTTCAGAAATGACTTCCTGATATTTAAATCTATACTCGATGTTAACAAATTTTTCTTCTTCAGAAACGATTTCCGTGCCATTGCCAGTCTGCATTTTGTATCCTCTCTGCTTCGACCATCATCAGTTATTTTGCTCCCCAAATAGCAAAACTCCTTTACTACTTTAAGTGTCTCATTTCCTAATCTAATTCCCTCAGCATCACCCGACTTAATTCGACTACATTCCATTATCCTCGTTTTGCTTTTGTTGACGTTCATCTTATACCCTCTTTTCAAGACACTGTCCATTCCGTTCAACTGCTCTTCCAAGTCCTTTGCTGTCTGACAGAATTACAATGTCATCGGTGAACCTCAAAGTTTTTATTTCTTCTCCATGGATTTTAATACCTACTCCGAACTTTTCTTTTGTTTCCTTTATTGCTTGCTCAATATACAGATTGAATAACATCGGGGATAGGCTACAACCCTGTCTCACTCCCTTCCCAACCACTGCTTCCCCTTCATACCCCTCGACTCTTATAACTTGCTTCTGATTTCTGTACAAATTGTAAATAGCCTTTCGCTCCCCGTATTTTACCCCCGCCACCTTCAGATTTTGAAAGAGAGTATTCAAATCAACATCGTCAAAAGCTTTCTCTAGGCTACAAATGCTAGAAACGTAGGTTTGCCTTTTCTTAATCTTTCTTCTAAGATAAGTCGTAGGGTCAGTATTGCCTCACGTGTTCCAACATTTCTACGGAATCCAAACTGATCTTCCCCGAGATCAGCATCTACCAGTTTTTCCATTCGTCTGTAAAGAATTCGAGTTAGTATTTTGCAGCTGTGACTTCTTAAACTGATAGTTCGGTAATTTTCACATCTGTCAACAACTGCTTTCTTTGGGATTAGAATTATTATATTCTTCTTGATGTCGGAGGGTATTTCGCCTGTCTCGTTCATCTTGCTCACCAGATTGTAGTGGTTTGTCAGGACTGGCTCTCCCAAGACCATCAGTAGCTCTAATGGAATGTTGTCTACTCTGGGGGCCTTGTTTCGACTCAGGTCTTTCAGTGCTCTGTCAAATTCTTCACACAGTATCGTATCTCCCATTTCATCTTCATCTACATCCTCTACCATTTCCATAATATTGTCCTCAAGTACATCGCCCCTGTATAGATCCTCTATATACTCCTTCCACCTTTCTGCTTTCCCTTCTTTGCTTAGAACTGGGTTTCCATCTGAGCTCTTGATATTCATACAAGTGGTTCCCTTTTCTCTAAATGTCTCTGTAATTTTCCTGTAGGCAGTATCTATCTTACCCCTAGTGAGACAAGCCTCTACATCCTTACATTTGTCCTCTAGCCATCCCTCCTTAGCCATTTTGCACTTCCTGTCGATCTCATTTTTGAGACGTTTGTATTCCTTTTTGCCTACTTCATTTACTGCATTTTTATATTTTCTCCTTTCATCAATTAAATTCAGCATTTCTTCTGTTACCCAAGGGTTTCTACTAGCACTCGTCTTTTTACCTATTTGATCCTCTGCTGCGTTCACTATTTCATCTCTCAAAGCTACCCATTCTTCCTCTACTGAATTTATTTCCCCCATTCCTGTCAATTGTTCCCTTATGCTCTCCCTGAAACTCTGTGCAACCTCTGGTTTAGTCAGTTTATCCAAGTCCCATCTCCTTAATTTCCCACCTTTTTGCAGTTTCTTGAGTTTTAGTCTACAGTTCATAACCAATAGATTGTGGTCGGAGTCCACATCTGCCCCTGGAAATGTCTTACAATTTAAAATCTGGTTCCTAAATCTCTCTCTTACCATTATATAATCTATCTGATACCTTTCAGTATCTCCAGGGTTCTTCCATGTATACAACCTTCTATCATGATTCTTAAACCAAGTGTTAGCTATGATTAAGTTGTACTCTGTGCAAAATTCTACCAGGCGGCTTCCTCTTTCATTTCTTAGCCCCAATCCATATTCACCTAGTACGTTTCCTTCCCTCCCTTTTCCTACTCTTGAATTCCAGTCACCCATGACTATTAAATTTTCGTCTCCCTTCACTACCTGAATAATTTCTTTTATCTCATCATACTTTTCATCATTTTCTTCATCATCTGCAGATCTAGTTGGCATATAAACTTGTACTACTGTAGTAGGCGTGGGCTTCGTGTCTATCTTGTCCACAATAATGCGTTCACTATGCTGTTTGTAGTAGCTTACCCGTACTCCTATTTTTTTATTCATTATTAAACCAACTCCTGCATTACCCCTATTTGATTTTGTATTTATAACCCTGTATTCGCCTGTCCAAAAGTCTTGTTCCTCCTGCCACCGAACTTCACTAATTCCCACTATATCTAACTTTAACCTATCCATTTCCCTTTTTAAATTTTCTAACCTACCTGCCCGATTAAGGGATCTGACATTCCACGCTCCGATCCGTAGAACGCCAGTTTTCTTCCTCCTGATAACAACGTCCTCTTGAGTAGTCCCCGCCCAGAGATCCGAATGGGGGACTATTTTACCTGCGGAATATTTTACCCAAGCGGACGCCATCACCATTTAATCATACAGCAAAGCTGCATGCCCTCGGGAAAAATTACGGCTGTAGTTTCCCCTTGCTTTGAGCCGTTCGCAGTACCAGAACAGCAAGGCCATTTTGGTTAATGTTAAAAGGCCACATCAGTCAATCATCCAGACTGTTGCCCCTGCAACTACTGAAAAGGCTGCTGCCCCTCTTCAGGAACCACACGTTTGTCTGACCTCTCAACAGATATCCCTCCGTTGTGGTTGTACCTACGGTACGGCTATCTGTATCGTTGAGGCACGCAAGCCTCCCCACCAACGGCAAGGTCCGTGGTTCATGGGGGGGGGGGGGGGGGGGGGGGGGACACAGATGATAGGGATGGAAATTCTGTCCATGCAGGATGCGAATGGCACTCGTCTGGCAATGTGTCTCGTACCAATGTGCGGATTTGTTAGAGTCGTAGCCGGAACAGCTTCTTCGTGTTCTATCAGCTGCAGTCTTCTTTCTTGTACGCTTTCTGACCTTCAAGCAGCCTGTCAGAAAAAGCATCTTAATAATTAGAGCAATTGCATTGCCCATCGGACATTGGCGAACCGGATAGATAGCTCTATACCGCTGTACTGCTTTACGGCATTTCTTTTACATTCTTCATATAAAAGTAGGATATCGAACTTCTCATCGGTAAACATGCCTGCACGCCACGAATATTGAAGCAGAAATGAGCGGCCTGCAGTGCAGACAAGTAAACAGGCAAACGTGTAGACATTCTGAGATAGCGTAGCGCTAGAGTTGTGCTTTGCGGTGTTTGCACCGCTAATGCCAATTCCGGCCACCCTCCTCTCAACTTCTAGGACATTTCTCTAATTTCTTTACGGCAGATATCAACGGCAACATAAAAAAACGCTGTATGACTTAATTGTCTTCTCAAGAGCTATAGACATGCAAATATAAAAAACGTACGGTTCCATTTAAAAATTATTGGCTTTGATATCTCCGTTTATAACAGCGCTGAAAACATTAACCAAACAAAAACATACATGCTCCTTGAGGCTCTAACATTTTCCGAAAGCCGTGTTTCGGTATGTGTAACCGTTCATGAAATAAAAAGGCTCTTACGTGTTACGTGACTCGCCCTGTATGCTCTGAGGGCGTAGTTAGAATGACTGACTCCTAGAAGAGGGCCGTACAAAATGACTGTGCAACCGAGAATACGATTCGTACCATTTCTGCGGCACTAACGATTTTCTTACACGTGTCGTGGGTGTTTTGCAAGTCCGTAGACAACATGATATTATTACACAAATATAAAAAAGCCATTGTCAGACTTCATGAAGTATGAAGACGAAATTGTCTGAAACTATTGCGCATGCTAGTAATATAGTTACACAAACAAGCAGTCTGATTTAGACATGAAAAATGTTTTCCCGTAAGACGTCTTTAAGATGCAGATCTTTAATATTAGTTGTTCAAATACGTCCTCCGTAAGGTGCAATGTGCAGCAGCTTCAGTCACTTCTGTGGACGATTTTTTAAACGGTGAGAACATTGCAGAAGTATAAAATCAGAAAGTTGCGTGGTGAATACAAGATTAAGTACCGAAACAAAATGTATAAACAGCAGAATAGCTTAGGTCAAGCAAAAAAGTGTAAAAGAGACCGTATAAATGTCTTGACAAAAAAAAGTCGTCAGATAAACTATGTTTACGTAAGAAGCACAGAGTGAGCGTAATGCAGGTAATCGGTGGACGAAGAGACTTTTCTGCCAACCGCCTTGCCGTTCGAATCGATATACCAGTTCCGGACGAGAATCTGCAGTGAAGTGACTCCAGAGTTACTTACTTTGTGCGAAAGTCTGATATGGTGTAAAGTAATTCTGCAGCTTGTAGAAAAAGAGGACTATGTTAGATGGAGAAGGAAGACCATGGATACAACCCCAACATGGTGAAAATGTTGGCACTGTTTCTCCTGATACTAAGGCCTTTCCGGAACTTTCTAAATTCTAACCGCACACATAAGTTCGTTTCTAAATGGGTAAATACGGTAAAACTTACGTTCCATTGTATGCTGTTGATTCTTCAGTTGCGCTGAATCACGTTCTGGTGCTCTGTTCTTGTATAGTAAAATTTTTAGTGTTGTTCATAAATTCAGTTTCAGAATCTTAAATCACTACAAACTTTGGTGAACCTGCTAAAGTGTTGAAATGACTCTGAGCACTATGGGACTTAACATCTGAGGTCATCAGTCCCCTAACTAACCTAAGGACATCACACACATCCATGCCCGAAGCAGGATTCGAACCTGCGACCGTAGCAGCAGCGTGGTTCCGGACTGAAGCGTCTAGAACCGCTCGGCCACGGCGGCCGTCTGCTAAAGTGGTTCTGCGCATTATTACACTCAAGCGGTATGAAATAATTGCTCGTATAACAGCGTAAAATTGTCAGTTACAACAGGGGTGATCAACCGTTTTTGCATACCGCCCACTTTTGTACCCATTAGTAGTAAAAGCGCCCACCAGTTTCACAGTAAAGGTGATTTATAAAGCAGGGAGACAACATTAATTCATGGAATTTGTAAAAGTAGAGTTAGAGCAAGTTAAAGCATATAATAATATTTACTTACCAAATACTTCATGTTAAAATTTCTTGAAAACTTTATATACATTTTTCCAATACCCCCTGCCACCTAGTGCCCGCCATGAAAGATGGAACGCCCACTAGTGAACGGTAGGGTCCAGATTGGCTACCACGGCTTTACAGAACGGTTGTAAGCTACAGTTACATCCTGAATGACATGGGGCGATATTCTTTCATGTATGTTGCATGTGAGCATTCGACCTAATTAAATAAAGTAGAAATCACTTTATAATAAAGTGGTGATATAATCTTTATATGTTTAACCGAATTAAAGTGTTTTGGTCATGCGTGATTAATTCTATGTGTGGGTTCTGGGATAAAAAATAATGAAATTAAATATAGAGGGTGAGTCAAAAATTACTTCACAAATTTGGAATTATTTAGAAATGTATTAATGACTTTGAGAATCGGTAGATCTGTCATTTTGTAAGAACAACCTCAAGTTTCACATAAAAGTGTCAAGTGTCATATTGGTTCGATGTGACTACCATCTGTGATGCGGCAAATGTCCTACCGGTAATCAATTTTTTTCTACATTCGTTGCAGCACATTGGGCCCAACTTGTGGAACGACTGCGTAGATCAGATTTTTTCAGTTCGGATAAATTGTTTGGTACGGGAGGAACGTACACACGGTCTTTGAGAAAACCCCCGAGAAAGGACTGTAGTTCATGAAGCCAAAACACCCAGTGAGCACATTCCACACGGGTGAAAGTAGTAATTTTAACTGTACGCTATGCTGGCGCTCCTGGTGCCGGAATGGGCTACTGATGCATTGCGTGAATGTTGTTTGCTACAAAATGACATCTACCGATGCTGTAACTCATCTCAACAGATTTCTGTATCACCTCATACTGTCCAACTTAAGATCAGTGTAGCTGTACTCCTGTACTCATGCTACATCTTTTTCAAGCAGACAGAAATCAGTATCAAGAAAATGAAGTAAATACATTAAATATACACTGCTGACCATTAAAATTGCTGTACCAAGAAGAAATGCAGATGATAAACGGGTATTCATTGGACAAATATACTATACTAGAACTGACATGTGATTAATTTTGACGCAATTTGGGTGCATACATCCTGAGAAATCAGTACCCAGAACAACCACCGCTGGCCGTAATAACGGCCTTGATACGCCTGGGCGTTCAGTCAAACAGAGCTTGGATGCCGTGTACAGGTACAGATGCCCATGCAGCTTGAACACGATACCACAGTTCATCAAGAGTAGTGACTGACATATTGTGACGAGCCAGTTGCTCGGCCACCATTGACCAGACGATTTCAATTGGTGAGAGATCTGGAGAATGTGCTGGCCAGGGCAGCAGTCGAACATTTTCTGTATCCAGAAAGGCCCGTACAGGACCTGCAACATGCGGTCGTGCATAATCCTGCTGAAAAGTAGGGTGTCGCAGGGATCGAATGAAGGGTAGAGCCACGGGTCGTAACACATCTGAAATGTAACGTCCACTGTTCAAAGTGCCGTCAATGCGAACAAGAGGTGACCGAGACGTGTAACCAATGGGTCCCCATACCATCACGCCGGGTGATACGCCAGTATGGCGATGACGAATACACGCTTCCAATGTGCGTTCACCGCTGTGTCGCCAAACAGGGATGCGACCATCATGATGCTGTAAACAGAACCTGGATTCATCCGAAAAAATGACGTTTTGCCATTCGTGCACCCAGGTTCGTCGTTGAGTACACCATCGCAGGCGCTCCTGTCTGTGATGCAGCGTCAAGGGTAACCGCAGCCATGGTCTCCGAGCTGATAGTCCATGCTGCTCCAAACGTCTTCGAACTGTTCGTGCAGATGGTTGTTGTCTTGCAAACGTCCCCATCTGTTGACTCAGGGATCGAGACGTGGCTGCACGATCCGTTACAGCCATGCGGATAAGATGCCTGTTATCTCGACTGCTAGTGATACGAGGCCATTGGGATCCAGCAACGTGTTCCGTATTACCCTCCTCAACCCACCGATTCCATATTCTGCTAACAGTGATTGGATCTCGACCAACACGAGCAGCAATGTCGCGATATGATAAACCGCAATCGCGATGGACTACAATCCGACCTTTATCAAAGTCGGAAACGTGATTGTACGCATTTCTCCTCCTTACACGAGGCATCACAACAACGTTTCACCAGGCAACGCCGGTCAACTGCTGTTAGTGTATGAGAAATCGGTTGGAAACTTTCCTCATGTCAGCACATTGTAGGTGTCGCCACCGGCGCCAACCTTGTGTGAATGCTGTGAAAAGATAATCATTTGCATACCATAGCATCTTTTTCCTGTCGGTTAAATTTGGCGTCTGTAGCACGTCATCTTCGTGGTGTGGCAATTTTAATGCCCAGTAGTGTAGTTCTTACAAGTATACAGCATCAATTTTCCGAAATATGCCTAATTGTACACAGAAATACAATCATTCACTCGAAATACATTACGCGCCCAACCGCTGCAGCTCCCGTAATATTGTAAACAAGTCAGTCCCAAACACGTATTTACCAGGACTAACATTAGAATGCAGCGCCTACTACGGTTCTCAACTAGTCAGAACAAAGCAAATTTGTAAGTTCGTGCGCGATACGAGTAATGGAGGTTTGCAAACCTGCTCACACCACGATTTAAATTATTTGGCGAGAAATGAGTCTGCCGAACATGGCAAGTGAATTGAACGAAACGAACGTGTTTGGCTTCCCAAATTAACAGAAAAATTGTAGGAAAGGATGTGAAGAAAACACTGAAGATCGGCCCGGCGCAGGAGGAGGCGGCGGAGGGAGAGTAACCGTGCCACTGGCCAGGGCGTCCTGTTTGAGGGTTGCAAAATCTTAAATACGGTTCCAAAAGGACGAATTGAACAAGGCAATAAAAGTTTTGTATGAATGAAGAAGTCTGAGAATAAGTTACAAATGGAAAATCTAGGGTCTTACTGGAAACTGAACAGTAATGTGAAACAGATGGCAAAGAAAGCCCTGGAATTGGTCACCTTGGTTGTCTCTTTCAAAATAGCAAATGTTGCTAATAGCAATTCCTGTCCGGTCTACACAACTCTTGAAATGCACGTAAGTCAGCTGAAGGACCAAGTGAGGTGGCGCAGTGGTTAGCACACTGGACTCGCTTTCGGGAGGACAACTGTTCAATCCAGTCTCCGGCCATCCTTATTTAGGTTTTCCGTGATTTCCCTAAATCGTTTCAGACAAATGCCGAGATGGTTCCTTTGAAAGGGCACGGCCGATTTCCTTCCCAATCCTTCCCTAATCAGAGATTGTGCTCCGTCTCTAATGACCCCGTTGTCGACGGGACGTTAAATACTAACCTCCTCCTCCTCAGCTTAAGGCCCTCTGTAGAATAGTAAACTTTATAATCTATTCTACATTTAAAGACAACTCGTCGTTTTACGTTTTACCAAATATCTCGAAAAGTTCCTGACCGATTTACATCAAATTTTTAGAAAATACTATAACAAACATTTAGATGGACATAGGCTATATATTTGTAATGTACAATAGAGAAATGTTGTTGGAAAATCTCGAAGTTTCCTTGACTAACTTCAGATTTTTGCATAATACTGCAATAATCATTCAGATGGACATAAACCATGTGCTTTTTAAACGACAGTGTCCTAGTTTTCACTTAAAACCGCCTATGAGAAAGGAAATGCTGTGCTGTGATAATGTGTGGTTTCTTTATCTTTCTCACAGTCAATTTTAACCACGATAGGAGGGCAATTAAAACATTAGACAAGTAGTTTCTCCAATTTATATTCTCTCCCCTTACTGTTAATTTTAAAAGAAAATTGTGTAGAGAACTACGTGCTGTTTCACTTTTTTCCTCGCACTCGTTTTCAACTGGAAACATGAAAGTCAAAAATTATTTCCAGTTCACAGCGGGGATGGTACAGCAACCAGTAACATAACATAAAGAAACAGTCTTGGTTGAAGCGTTTTAACTATTATTTACTTACTAATGATCGGTTTCACCTCATTCAGGCATTTCCAGATTCACTGATATCATACGACTTTAGGCACATGGGATTCCGAGCAAAAAAACGTTTCAGCAAATAATTGCTCTCGTCAGATATTCGGAAACATGACGCGTTGATCTTGTTGAGGCGTGCAAAGGTCTCAAATTTAATACAAAAAAGGATCAAATCTATTTAAGGAGTATATTTGTCAGTTCGATGGCGTACTTCGTAGATGTCAGTTAATTGAGTGACACTCCACATTTCAAAGCTTATTCACATTAAAACGCAGCCCTCGTGATATTAATACAGTGTATGACATTGTGCATGAGGAAGGATTCATCAGCGACCCACCGAATATGCGTCCGTTGCAAAAACGCAAACGTACCTAGTTCATGTAGGAACGAAAGCACAGCACAAAGTTTATTCAATAGTAATCGCTTTCTTTCTACATTGCCAGTCATGCAACCCTGTCGACAATTGGCGTGTCCTCTTCAGCGACACCTGTCCCACGACAGTTCAGTTTCGATAGTCTAAACAGTGTCTAGTAAAGAAACAATGACACATTCGTGTTCAGACGTGTTCTTGTAACATCTGAATGGAATGACATTTGCGATGGTCTTGCACACTCTTTAACACCCCCCCCCCCCTGCGGGTCCGGGGGTTAGAATAGGCCCGAGGTCTTCCTGCCTGTCGTAAGAGGCGACTAAAAGGAGTCCATCCCCCTCAAGGGGGTAGTTAGCGCCTGCGTCCGGAGACGGACGGTCCCACGACCTATATTTGTGGTCTTTTTGGTTTTTTACTTCTCGTTTCTTCCTTCTTTGGTTGGTTCCTTTCTTTGTTCTTCTCCATCTCACTGTCTTCCTTACTCTTTCCCTTGTCTTCTTCTCCTTGCCTTCTCATTGCCTGCTTCTCCTTGCCTTCTTCTCCTTGCCTTCTCATTGCCTTCTTCTCCTTGCCTTCTCTGGTCTCCGCCTCGGCGTTTGAGACAGTCTGTCCTCTCTCTCCCTCTCTCTCTTCTTTTTCCTCTTCTTCCTTCCTCCCTGTGCGTGCCTGAAGGCCGACCCACGCGTTCGCACGCGTAGCCGGTGACGGGGTAACGCGTAATTCCCCGCCCTGGGTAGACATGTAAGGCACGCACGTACCCCCTGGTAAAGGCCAGGCTCAGGGAGGGGCGATTGCCTGAGCTGATACCTTCTGACCATGCCGATTGGTCCCTCCGTCTGTTTCTCAGGAGGTGTGACCTGAGGTGTAAACATTCACCTAAGGCGGGAGTGCCCTCTGAGAGGGTCCCCACAAGGAAGGAGCGCGCCATCGGAGACGCTGGCAATCATGGGGGATTCCTCCGTAATGGATTTCACTCCATCTCTCTCGATTTCTGCCCAAAAACGGAAACATGACCAGCCACCAGTGACAAAAGTACTACCGCCTGCCCCACAGTTCCTCGTCGTTTCTCGATCTGAGGACGGAAAGGATTTTTCCTCTGTCAACCCTTTCGTTATCCAGAAGGGCGTAGATGCCATAGCCGGATCTGTCAAATCTTGTACCAGGTTGCGTAACGGTACCTTATTACTAGAAACTGAGAGCGCCTTTCAGGCACAAAAACTGCTTCGGGCCACACTCCTGTACACGTTCCCTGTCCGGGTGGAGGCTCACCGAACTTTGAATTCGTCTCGTGGTGTAGTCTATAGTAGCTCCCTCGACGGATTGACTGACGAGGAGATTCAATCTTTCCTCGCTGAGCAGGGCGTGGCGGCTGTCCATAGGGTCATGAAAAAGGTCAACAATGACCTTGTACCGACCCAGACACTTTTCTTGACCTTTGATAGTGTTAAGCTGCCATCGCGCATCAAGGCGGGCTACGAGGTTATTTCTGTTCGCCCCTATGTCCCGACACCTACGCGCTGCTACCAGTGTCAGCGTTTCAATCACACTCGACAGTCTTGTTCCAATGCGGCTAAATGTGTCACTTGTGGCAGGGATGCCCATGAGGGTGACTGTCCACCTCCGTCTCCTCGTTGTGTGAACTGTCAGGGTGACCATGCCGCATCCTCCCGCGACTGTCCTGTCTATAAGGAAGAACGCTGTATCCAAGAAATTCGGGTCAAAGAGAAAGTGTCCACCTCGGCTGCTCGCAAGCTATTGGCTAGTAGGAAGCCCACGCTGCTCCCAGCGGGAAAATACAGTACTGTCCTCGCCTCTCCTCGGACTACCAGGGAGGTGGCAACCCAGACATGCGATCTGACCTTCAGCACCACGGTCGTCCGTTCGGCCAGTGCTAAGATCGCGCGGTCGACGTCTCCTCTTCCTCCCATCACCCCACAGACACCAGCCCCTTCATCAGCTTCTGCTAAGACGAAGACCCAGAAGTCAGATGCACGGGCCTTCAAGAAGGAACCATCCCGTGCAGACTTCCTATGTACCTCGACCTCCCAGCCTTCGACCGGTACTTCCACCAAACGTCCTTCCAAGAAGGCTCATAGGAAGCACAGTTCTCCTTCTCCGCCACGGCGCATTTCTTCTCCTGCGCCACCCAGCGGTTGCCGCCCCAGGCCGTCATCCGTTTCGCCTGGCCGCACCGCTGGTAGCCGAACATCTGGCCGTTCACCGGCGCAGGAAGCTCCCCCTCCCGGCCATCTTCCCAAGATGGCCGATGAACCTATAGACCCAATGGACGATGACTGTCCGCCCACTGATAGCGGCGGCAGTGGTCGCTCGAAGCCAGGCCCTCAGCGGCCTTCGAGGTGACCCCTTCTTTCATCTTCCTTTTCTTCTTACGATGGCACTTATTCACTGGAATATTCGCAGCGTTCGCTCCAACCGAGAGGACTTGAAGTTGCTGCTCCGCTTGCACCGTCTGCTCGTCGTAGCCCTCCAGGAAACGAAGCTACGCCCATGCGATCAAATTGCCTTGGCACACTACACCTCTGTGCGTTTTGACCTACCCCCTGTGGTAGGTATCCCGGCTCATGGAGGGGTTATGTTGCTGGTCCGGGATGATATTTACTACGATCCCATCACGTTGCACACCGGCCTGCAGGCAGTTGCCATCCGCATTACTCTTCCCACTTTTCCATTTTCCATTTGTACCGTTTACACTTCATCGTCATCTGCCGTTACCAGGGCAGACATGATGCAACTTATTGCTCAGCTACCTGCACCATTTTTGTTAACTGGAGACTTCAATGCCCACCATCCCCTTTGGGGCTCTCCAGCATCCTGCCCGAGGGGCTCCCTGTAAGCAGACCTTTTCAACCAGCTCAATCTTGTCTGCCTCAATACTGGCGCCCCTACTTTTCTTTCGGACACATCTCACACCTATTCCCATTTAGACCTCTCTATATGTACTCCCCAACTTGCACGCCGGTTTGAGTGGTATGCACTTTCTGATACATATTGGAGCTTCCCGTGTGTTATCCATCTCCTGCAGCATACCCCCTCTCCGTGCTCATCTAGTTGGACCATCTCCAAAGCAGACAGGGGGCTCTTCTCTTCCAGGGCGACCTTTGAGGATCAAACCTTCACAAGCTGCGATCGTCAGGTCGCACACCTCACGGAAGTCATTCTCGCTGCTGCTGAATATTCCATCCCTCACCCTACTTCTTCTCCACGTCGCGTACCGGTCCCCTGGTGGACCGCAGCATGTAGAGACGCTTTACGTGCTCGTCGACGTGCTTTACGCACCTTTAAACGCCACCCTACAGTGGCGAATTGTATCAATTATAAACGATTACGTGCACAGTGTCGTCGTATTATTAAAGAAAGCAAGAAAGCCAGCTGGGCTGCTTTCACAAGCACCTTCAACAGTTTTACTCCTTCTTCTGTTGTCTGGGGTAGCCTGCGCTGGCTATCTGGCACTAAGGTCCACTCACCAGTTTCTGGCTTGAGGGTCGCGAATGACGTCCTTGTGGCCCCTGAGGATGTCTCCAATGCCTTCGGCCGCTTTATCGCCGAGGTTTCGAGCTCCGCTCATTACCACCCTGCCTTCCTCCCCCGCAAACAGGCAGAGGAGGCTAGGCCACCTAACTTCCGCTCCTCGAATCGTGAAAGTTATAATGCCCCATTCACCATGCGGGAACTCGAAAACGCACTTGGCCGATCACGGTCCTCCGCTCCAGGGCCTGATTCTATTCATATTCAGATGCTGAAGAACCTTTCTCCTGCGGGTAAAGGTTTTCTTCTTCGTACTTACAATCGCATCTGGATTGAGGGACATGTTCCCGCATGCTGGCGCGAGTCTATTGTTGTTCCGATTCCTAAGCCGGGGAAGGACAAGCACTTGCCTTCCAGTTATCGACCCATCTCGCTTACCAGCTGTGTCTGTAAAGTGATGGAGCGAATGGTTAACTCTCGATTGGTTTGGCTGCTCGAGTCTCGACGCCTACTTACCAATGTACAATGTGGATTTCGTAGGCGCCGCTCTGCTGTTGACCATCTGGTTACCTTGTCGACCTTCATTATGAATAACTTCTTGCGGAAGCGCCCGACCGCGGCTGTGTTCTTTGATTTGGAGAAGGCTTACGACACCTGTTGGAGGGCGGGCATTCTCCGCACCATGCATACATGGGGCCTTCGCGGTCGCCTCCCTCTTTTTATTCGTTCCTTTTTAATGGATCGACAGTTCAGGGTACATGTGGGTTCTGTCCTGTCAGACACCTTTCGCCAGGAGAATGGGGTGCCACAGGGCTCAGTTTTGAGCGTCGCTCTCTTCGCCATCGCGATCAATCCAATAATGGATTGCCTCCCAGCTGATGTATCAGGCTCCCTTTTCGTGGACGATTTTACCATCTCTTGCAGCGCGCAGTGTACACGTGTCCTGGAGCGCTGTCTTCAGCGTTCTCTTGACCGTCTTTACTCCTGGAGTGTCGCCAATGGCTTCCGTTTTTCTACCGAGAAGACGGTCTGTATTAACTTCTGGCGCTACAAAGAGTTTCTCCCACCGTCCTTACGACTCGGTCCCGTTGCTCTCCCAATCGTGGAGACAACAAAATTTTTAGGTCTTACATTTGACAGGAAACTTAGCTGGTCTCCACATGTGTCATATTTGGCTGACCGTTGTACCCGTTCTTTAAATGTCCTCCGTGTTCTCAGTGGTATGTCATGGGGAGCGGATCGAACCGTCCTGCTTCGTCTATATCGGTCGATCGTCCGCTCCAAGCTGGATTATGGGAGCTTCGTATACTCCTCTGCACGGCCATCCATCTTACGCCGCCTCAACTCCATACAACATCGGGGTTTACGACTTGCGATCGGAGCGTTTTATACTAGTCCCGTAGAGAGTCTTCATGCTGACGCTGGCGAATTGCCACTCACCTACCGGCGCGATATACTGCTTTGTCGGTATGCCTGTCGGCTACTGTCAATGCCCGACCACCCGTCTTATCGTTCCTTTTTTGACGACTCTCTCGACCGTCAATACGGGTTGTAAGTCTCTGCCCTGCTACCCCCTGGAGTTCGCTTTCGTCGCCTCCTTCAACACCTTAATTTTTCACTCCCTGCAACCTTTCGAGTGGGCGAGAGCCACACGCCACCTTGGCACCAGGCTCAGGTCCGCGTTCACCTTGACCTCAGCTCGCTCCCAAAAGGGGTTACCCCCGGTTCGGTCTACCACTCCCGTTTTGTTGAACTTCGTTCGAAGTTCATCAATATGACCTTCATTTATACAGATGGCTCAAAGACCAATGGCGGGGTCGGGTGTTCTTTTATTGTCGGGGCACAAAGTTTCAAATACCGGCTCCATGGCCATTGTTCGGTCTTCACATCTGAGCTCTTTGCCCTCTACCAGGCTGTTCTTTACATCTGCCGCCACCGACATTCTGCTTATGTCATCTGCTCCGATTCCCTGAGCGCCATCCAGAGCCTCAGTGATCCGTATCCGGTTCACCCTTTCGTGCACCGGATCCAACGCTCTCTTCAGCAGCTGATGGACGTCGGTTCTCCGGTTAGCTTTATGTGGGTCCCTGGCCATGTCGGTATCCCTGGGAACGAAGCTGCAGATGCCGCGGCCAAGGCTGCGGTCCTCCAGCCTCGGACAGCTTCTTTTATGTCCCTTCGTCGGATTGTAGCAGGGTAATTTGTCGGCGCATTTTATCGCTGTGGCATGCCGATTGGGCTGCACTTACAGACAACAAGCTTCGGGCCTTGAAACCTCTTCCCGCAGCTTGGACGTCCTCCTCCCGCCCTTCTCGGCGGGAGGAGGTCGTTTTGGCCCGGTTACGCATTGGACACTGCCGGTTCAGCCATCGCCATCTGCTGACGGCTGCGCCGGCGCCGTTCTGCCCATGTGGGCAATTGCTGACTGTCCGCCACATTTTAATGTCCTGTCCGGATTTTAACACACTGCGTCTAGATCTTAACCTGCCATGTACTCTAGATGCCATTTTAGCGGATGACCCACGAGCAGCTGCTCGCGTTCTTCGTTTTATCAATTTGACAAACCTCTCTAAGGACATTTGATGATGCTGTTTTTTAATCGTATACCTGTCAGTCTGTCTTTTATCGTGTTTTCCCTTGTAGTTGTTGTTTTAAACTTGTGCCTCGCGGTGCATTCTTAACGTAGTCAGGGCGCTAATGACCATTGAAGTTGTGCGCCCTAAAACCACAAAAAAAACCTTTAACCCCCCCTAGTAAGCAAATTATCAGTAAGTGCAACTCAGAATTAACAACTGGGTAACACCAGAACTGCGGCAGTAGGCGAAGAGACAAGGCTTCAATAACCCAAAACTATTTTACCATATGTTTGCCCGTAATAACCTGTAACGTTGTGATGTTTATGTCTAACAAAGAACAGATATCAAGAGGTGTGCTGACTGCGTATCTGACTGCGTATATCTGTATATTTACGTGAACCTGTTTTAAACAATATGTCTACTAGCAAGAAAGCAATACTAGTAAACCCAAACTTATTAACACCTGTGCTCGTTAATGACCAATTAGAGGCAAGTGCATTCAAATCTACTCAACCTTATTACGGTCCTGTAAATCTGAATAAGTACAGAAGTGGTCCCTCTGCGAATATCCATAAACTATGTGATATACATTTCTTACCTCGTACAGATGTCGCCTTGGATAACGCGTTGTTCTGCTCTCAGCACTACTAAACTAACTGCAGTGGCAAAAGCCAAAATGCAAGATATTTGACTGAGACACATTTAGAATTTCGTTAAATAAAAACGACTTGGAATTGGGAGGCGGAACATGACTGATAAGAATGACCGTGATATCTTACCTCCTAATCAGTTCACAATATAGCAAGATTTCCAACTGTTAAGTCATATCATAAAAATTACATGTACGCAAACAAATAATCTTGACAAAAAAAACACAATAAAAATCTTTGGCTTACATACTCGTATAAAGCTGGTCTGATTAAAATTCGTTCTACAGCATAAGCGCATAAATACATGAAAATTGATTACGTTATTGCAGATCGATGTAACAATATGTAGCAAGATTCTTCATTAAAATTTCATGTCCGAAGATTGTCGGCATGGTAGCTCAGCGTGTTCGGTCAGAGAGCGGGTTTATATCGATGTTTATAATAAAATATGTAAGCGTGGTTCGTCTGTGCATGCAGCTGAATTCCGCGAACCTCCGCCGCAGCTCCATAGGGGTTTATGGTGTGGCAGCCCCTCTATCCCCTACCTATGAAGGTGATTTCGGTTTGGAATTCTAAGGATAGGGATAGGAGACCTGAGTATCCAAAGAGGGAATCGCAGCAATAGACTGGGAACTGAGTATAGAAGTGAGCAATTGGCCAAAATGTGTCCTTCGAAAATGTTCGAACATGTTGGAAAATGTGGTTTGTACCATAATGTTACAGAATCTTCCAGAAGGTCCAAGAATGTCCTGAATGTTCCGGAATGTTCGAGAAACGAAAAGTTCGAAAATTTTTTCGATTGTTCGTTTACGCTGGGGATACGTTCCACCTCAGATGGATGTGTACCAAAAAGGACTCATATTCATTTAACTTCCAACCATGATTTTGTCATTTTATAGCAAAATACATAAAATGTTACAATTCAGAAAGACAGTCTTGATCTCAACAGACGTTTATTTTGGTTAGCAACCGATTTAGGTCTAAAATTTGAATCATCTTCATGTCGTCGTAACTGTAATATAATAGTAATACATATTCAGAAGGACTTCTATTAGAAGAGATGGCAACGCAGCTAAAAACACCTTGAATAAAAGCTAAAGTAATAACAAAATAAAATGTTATACACGATGGCGGCTGCTTGTCGCGGCGGACGGAGCAAGATCGGTCAGAACATGGACGTAAACTGCTGAATTACGCAGCATTACTCGAAAATATATGCTGTAAGCCAACCCCCCTCACCAATCGAATACTACATCACGTCATTGACAAGTAATCTGTACTTGACAATCAGCGATGTACTTAATATGTTACATTAAATGGTATTGTTGGTGTTTACAAGGTAATCTACATCTACATGAATACTCTGCAAATCACATTCAAGTGCCTGTCAGAGGGTTCATCGAACCACCTTCACAATAATTCTGTTATTCCAATTTCGCACAGTGCGCGGAAAAATCAACAACTGTATCTTTCCATTCGAGCTCTGATTTCCATTATTTTATTATAGTGATCGTTTATCTCTATGTAGGTCAGCGCCAACAAAATATTTTCGCACTCGGAGGATCAAATTGCTGATTGAAATTTCATGAGAAGATTCCCCCGCAACGAAAAACGCCTTTGCTTTAATGATGTACACCCCAAATACTGTATCATTTCAATGACAATCTCCCCCTATTTCACGATAACACAACACGTGATGCCCTTCTTTGAACTTTCTCAATGTACTCCGTCAATCCTATCTGGTAAAGATCCCACACCGCGCAGCAGTATTCTAAAAGAGGACGGACAAGAGTAGTGTAGGCAGTCTCTTTAGTAGACCTGTTAAGTTTTCCAAGGGTCCTGATAATAGAGTGCATTTTGTGGTTATCTTTCCCCACAAAATTTACTATATATTTCTTCCAATTTTAGAAAAATACAAAAATTACATACATAATGGTTCACAATGCATATTTTAAGTCTTCCTAAAATAAAGAAATGCAATGACAGACATGATTTCATCAGTTTTGTGATTAGACTGACCTCTACGGGCATTTGTATGAAATCGAAAGTAATCGTAGCAGATATGGCTGTATTGGTAACCATGGCAATGGCAATAGTTGTGCTCCAGCGAGGCCCACCAAAGACACAGAGGCAGAGGACGGAACGGTGAGGAGGAAGCGGCTATCCGATGGCTTGGAAGTCGGTAAGTCAAGAATCTGGAGCTGAAGTGAGGCGTGCCAGGGGCAGTTATCCAGTGGCGATGGCCACTGTGTACGGATCGCTCAGTGGTCAGAGCATCTGCCTGGTTGGCAGCAGATCCGTCTTCGAATTCCGGTCCCAGCACAAATTTTCATCTTTCCCCATTGATCTAAATCAATGCCCGCTAAAAGCTACACGTCGCCATTCCTCTGTTTCTTGAGTAACGAATAAACTTGCTGGCACAGTTGGGCCTCTAGTGATAAGAATAAACAGTTTAAACAATCACCCGCAAGGACTGTACATCACTGTCAAAGAACCTCCGTACAAACTTAGACAAGTGCTGGATTTAAAATCTCTATGTACTGCTCAACATTACACGAAAACTTTTCCTTAATGCCCTACTGGCCATTAAAATTGCTACCTAAAGAAGAAATGCAGATGATAAACGGGTATTCATTGGACAAATATATTATACTAGAACTGACATGTGATTACATTTTCACGCAATTTCGGTGCATAGATCCTGAGAAATCAGTAACCAGATCAACCACCTCTGGCCGTAATAACGATCTGGATACGCCTGGGCATTGAGTCAAACAAAGCTTGGATGACGTGTACAGGCACAGATGCCCAAGCAGCTTCAACACGACACCACAGTTCATCAAGAGTAGTGACTGGCGTATTGTAACGAGCCAATTGCTCGGCCACCATTGACCAGACGTTTTCGATTGATGAGAGATCTTGAGAATGTGCTGGCCAGGGCAGCAGTCGAACATTTACTGTATCCAGAAAGGCCCGTACAGGACCTGCAACATGCGGTCGTGCATTATCCTGCTGAAATGTAGGGTTTCGCAGGGATTGAATGAAGGGTAGAGCCACGGGTCGTAACACATCTGAAATGTAACGTCCACTGTTCAAAGTGCCGTCAATGCGAACAAGAGGTGACCGAGATGTGTAACCAATGGCACCCCATACCATCACGCCGGGTGATACGCCAGTATGGCGATGACGAATACACGCTTCCAATGTGCGTTCACCGCGATGTCGCCAAAAACGGATGCGACAATCAAGATGCTGTAAACAGAACCTCGATTCATCCGAAAAAATGACGTTTTGCCATTCGTGCACCCAGGTTCGTCGTTGAGGACACCATCACAGGCGCTCCTGTCTCTGATGCAGCGTCAAGAGTAACCGCAGCCATGGTCTCCGAGCTGATAGTCCATGCTACTGCAAAGGTCGACGAACTGTTCGTGCAGGTGGTTGTTGTCTTGCAAACGCCCCCATCTGTTGACTCAGGGATTGAGACGTGGCTGCACGATCCGTTACAGCCATGCGGATAAGATGCTTGTCATCTCGACTGCTAGTGATACGAGGCCGTTGGGATGCAGCACGGCGTTCCGTATTACCCTCCTGAACCCGCCGATTCCATATTCTGCTAACAGTCATTGGATCTCGACTAACGCGAGCAGTAATTTCGCGATGTGATAAACCGTAACCGCGATAGGCTACAATCCGACCTTTATCAAAGTCGGAAACGTGATGGTACGCATTTCTCCTCCTTACACGAGGCATCACAACAACGTTTCACCAGGCAACACCAGTCAACTGCTGTTTGTGTATGAGAAATCGGTTGGAAACTTTCCTCATGTCAGCAATTTGTAAGTGTCGCCACCAGCGGCAACCTTGTGAGAATGCTCTGAAAAGCTAATCATTTGCATATCACAGCATCTTATTCCTGTCTGTTAAATTTCGCGTCTTTAGCACGTCATCTTCGTGGTGTGGCAATTTTGATGGCCAGTAGTGTAATAGTACAGTGGCCGTATAAATAAAAGTCTCTGCGGGGTAATAGGAAGTTAAGGTCGTCGAGACGTTGTAATGGTACTTGAATTGCGTAACCATTACGGCAGCTCACCTGAACCTCTCGATACCAGCAATATTCTAATATGTTTCTGTAAAGTAGTTGACATATTTCTGAGACAACATTCAGATATAATTTCATTAATGTAGAGGTACTTTGATACATCGATAAGTTTATGTTTCAATGATATTATTCTTATGTGTATTCTTTCTTTTGTCACTATCATCTTTGACGTACGTATAACTCTGATTTTTGGGCGCGTAAGCGATTATTAGTTAGTTAGAGAGTCGGGCATAGAAAGTCGAGTCTTGGACGTCATGTTGGGAAGACGCATATTGTAGTCAGCATATAATATGTGAAATTTAACAGTGAGGAAGATGTTTTCAAGTATGTTTTGTATTGTGGAGTGATATTTTGTGTGTTACGTGATATTGCAACAAAAGCAATAAAAAGGAAGTGTAACTTAAAGCCGGCCGCGGTGGTCTAGCGGTTCTAGGCGCGCAGTCCGGAACCGCGTGACTGCTACGGTCGCATGTTCGAATCCTGCCTCGGGCATGGATGTGTGTGATGTCCTTAGGTTAGTTAGGTTTAAGTACTTCTAAGTTCTAGGGGACTGATGACCACAGTAGTTAAGTCCCATAGTGCTCAGAGCCATTTGAACCATTTTTTGTAACTTAAATTCGGAGTGCTGATTATTTTTTTGCATTACCATTGTGCTAACTTTGAAAGGTTTAATCTTCAAGAATGGTCTGTGAAGCGCATCTTCAAAACTTTTGAATATAGCAGAATAAAACCTAGACCTCTTTGCATCCGAGCTTGGAATCATCACCACCTAGATTTTCGTCGATTGAGTCATGATTTTACAACGAGACCAGCGTGGGAAACACGAAAAGATGAGTGCCTAGTTTATTCATTATTACATGAAATGACTTTGTTAACTGTGCTCTAATGACACCTGCCACATAATATGACTGTTGTTGCCCGAAAATGCAGTATTTAGCAGCGTGAGCAACACCACCGTCATTATTAAATTTTGACCTTTGTTGTGGTAGGGTTGTTAAAACGTCTAAAAAACAAAAACAAAGTGTAAAATTTATACCATGTTTACCAGCAAAAGAAAATCGTGTAATAAAAGGAAGCATATTTAGTATATGTAAAATACGCTTTAGTCACATCAGCAAAAAATGAATGGCTCCAATAGAAAACAGTTAGTCAAACAGTACTCATATTAAAATTATCAAAATCCAAACATATTTGGTTAAAAGAGAGAAAAATTAAGAAGCTGTCTCATTGGTATAAGTATTGTACGATAATACACACAACAACAACGGTATTAGTTAGTAAGTGAATGGAGCTCTTGATGCTCCTTCAGCTGCCTTGTTTTGTAGTTCACATCCGTGACCTTATGGATCTTGCTCCGTCCACCACCATCACTAGTATAACATTTTATTCCGTCATTACCGTAGCTTTTATTCGATATGTTTGCAGCCGTTTTACCATCTCTTCTTACAGAAACTCTTCTTAATATGTAACACAGTTGTACTGCGTTTTACTGCATCTAATTATTTTACACCAATCGCAGTTTATTCTCTACTTTCTAAAATTTTAAAACATATAATGTTTTACAGCATAGTCATAAACAAGTTAAATTTTACTTCCACTGGCTATGCGGCACACATCCCATCTGAAGTCGATTTCATGCTAAACTCGCTGCAGCATTTTCAGTCGCGGCTAGATTCGAACTCAGATAATGTACACTCCTGGAAATTGAAATAAGAACACCGTGAATTCATTGTCCCAGGAAGGGGAAACTTTATTGACACATTCCTGGGGTCAGATACATCACATGATCACACTGACAGAACCACAGGCACATAGACACAGGCAACAGAGCATGCACGATGTCGGCACTAGTACAGTGTATATCCACCTTTCGCAGCAATGCAGGCTGCTATTCTCCCATGGAGACGATAGTAGAGATGCTGGATGTAGTCCTGTGGAACGGCTTGCCATGCCATTTCCACCTGGCGCCTCAGTTGGACCAGCGTTCGTGCTGGACGTGCAGACCGCGTGAGACGACGCTTCATCCAGTCCCAAACATGCTCAATGGGGGACAGATCCGGAGATCTTGCTGGCCAGGGTAGTTGACTTACACCTTCTAGAGCACGTTGGGTGGCACGGGATACATGCGGACGTGCATTGTCCTGTTGGAACAGCAAGTTCCCTTGCCGGTCTAGGAATGGTAGAACGATGGGTTCGATGACGGTTTGGATGTACCGTGCACTATTCAGTGTCCCCTCGACGATCACCAGTGGTGTACGGCCAGTGTAGGAGATCGCTCCCCACACCATGATGCCGGGTGTTGGCCCTGTGTGCCTCGGTCGTATGCAGTCCTGATTGTGGCGCTCACCTGCACGGCGCCAAACACGCATACGACCATCATTGGCACCAAGGCAGAAGCGACTCTCATCGCTGAAGACGACACGTCTCCATTCGTCCCTCCATTCGCGCCTGTCGCGACACCACTGGAGGCGGGCTGCACGATGTTGGGGCGTGAGCGGAAGACGGCCTAACGGTGTGCGGGACCGTAGCCCAGCTTCATGGAGACGGTTGCGAATGGTCCTCGCCGATATCCCAGGAGCAACAGTGTCCCTAATTTGCTGGGAAGTGGCGGTGCGGTCCCCTATGGCACTGCGTAGGACCCTACGGTCTTGGCGTGCATCCGTGCGTCGCTGCGGTCCGGTCCCAGGTCGACGGGCACGTGCACCTTCCGCCGACCACTGGCGACAACATCGATGTACTGTGGAGACCTCACGCCCCACGTGTTGAGCAATTCGGCGGTACGTCCACCCGGCCTCCCGCATGCCCACTATACGCCCTCGCTCAAAGTCCGTCAACTGCACATACGGTTCACGTCCACGCTGTCGCGGCATGCTACCAGTGTTAAAGACTGCGATGGAGCTCCGTATGCCACGGCAAACTGGCTGACACTGACGGCGGCGGTGCACAAATGCTGCGCAGCTAGCGCCATTCGACGGCCAACACCGCGGTTCCTGGTGTGTCCGCTGTGCCGTGCGTGTGATCATTGCTTGTACAGCCCTCGCGCAGTGTCCGGAGCAAGTATGGTGGGTCTGACACACCGGTGTCAATGTGTTCTTTTTTCCATTTCCAGGAGTGTAGCTGGTAGGGTGCATCAAACAAGATACCCTTCATGATTCCCCAAAAGAAAAAGTATAGAGGTGCCAGGTCCAATGAACTTGGGAGCAAATTTCGCGCAACTTGTCCAAATCACTTTGTAAATTTTCCTACCCTTATTACGTACCTTCAGCTCACAAAAATTTATCATATTTCAAATGGTTAGGATGAACAGGGTACTGAAACGAAATATTGCTTTTTGCAGACTTAGGTTATTGTAAAGCCTTATGTGAATTCTAAGAATTAGCATGCAGATCAAATTACAAAAAGCAAACACGGAACAAAATTCACGAGGACAGATGATGTTGATGGTCGGCAAAGTTATTAAAGGGGAAGGGGATCAAGCTAAAACGATGTCTCTCTCAAAGTAATAGCAACAACGCTTTATGACTATATGTGAAGTGTTGACCAATACTGTGAACCACTAGCTGAACGCCAGTATTACACAGACTGGCTGAAATACAAGGCTGCAGGTCAGATGGACCCACTGCAGTGAAGAGTAAGACCTCAAACAAAGGTTGCTAATAGGTTCGGGCCGTAGGTGCGAAACTGCAAAGGCCACGGCCAGTGTACCCTCTCGCGCCGAGATCTGCAAAAAGTCATGGCTGACAAGCCGAAAAAACCAAGGCTATCCTCCGTGATGGCTCTTCGCGAATTTGCCGAGCGTACAGCATACTGGGGCCAAACTGCCCAGACTGTCGTCGTGGCGAACATCAACCGAATGACATGATAATCTCTCCTCTTTTCCCTCCTCGACATCAAATTCACGCCGAGTCGCCAAAAATTGCGCCAGTGGTGCACTTATAACACCAAGATAGAACTACTGTTTCGATACGGCATAGAAGTATTGTTCCAATGAGAAAGTTTGCCGCCAAAATCTATGCTCCCCTTGCTAAACTTGGCGCCAGAGAAATTCAGGTGCATTACATGTCTGCGACGGGCAATGCGCTGTTTCCCAGAGTATATCGTAAAGCCGAGCGCCCCTGTCACGGTCACACACCCGTGGTGGATAATACGCCGCTGAAATTCAGACCCTGGCTGTTGTTCTGCTGAAGACGGGCCGCCCTTATATGTCGACCTAATGGCAAGATGCCATCGCCTGCGCTCGCAGACGAAGTGGTCATACTTTTGTAGAAACCCAGATGTTTCCTGGAAGAGCCTGCGGCTGTTTCTTTAACTTCTGCCACGCTGGCAACGTCTCCTTGCCGCCCTCGCCAACATAAAAAGTATCTAGTGCCACAACTATTATTGCTAGCGGCATTCAAACTCTGCCATTCCCTGTCGCACCAACAATTACTCTTCTTGATGGCTTGCTGCATGTCTGAGGTGGCTGCACTTCCTCAGCAAGGCCTACATAATTAACGACGGGTGAAAGCTGGCGTGCCCAAGGGGTCGGCACCCTTCAGCCTATATGGAAAGCGGACATTCAAAAAATCCCCGCGGTCTTATCAAACTGTCAAAACTTCATTTATTTTCCTTCAAGATGACGCCTAGACTAAGTCTGTAGGTCTTGTGAATAAGTTTGTAGGAGTTTTCAGAGCTGTAAAATCCTTTTCGTTACACCCTGTATATAGGCGATGACAAGACACATTCGTAAGTACACTTTTCGGAATCGATTAGGATCAGGGAAAACTGTAAGTGATAGAAAGTGAAATAAATGTAAGTAAAAATCAATTACGTGCAGTAGTCAAGGGGCTTAAGAGTAATTTTAGTGTGTTAATATTCCATAACGTTTTACAGGTGGCCGATAAACAAACGAGGAGCAGATCTTGCATGTATAGAATTTAAAGCAACAAAAACAACTCAGAAGCAGTGAAACAGATGAACAAGAAGCAAGTTTGGCTTCACGATGGAAGAGAATGAATAGACTGAGGAAAAACTTAACACATTATCTCAGGAAAAGATAAAGGAGAAACGGTATTCCGAGGATTACACTCTCATCTACTGAATTGTCGTTTCAGTTAAAATGCCCGTGACTTGCAGTAATATTAGCATTTAGTATTACTATAAATAGGGCACGAAGACAAACATTAAAATGTTGCGGTATAAATTTAAAGGAATCAAGCTTCTCTCACAAATGTTTCCAAATGTTTGAAAATGTTATGGAATGTTACAGAAAGTTTGAATTTCTTAACGGTCTCGAATATTTGTGACTATTTTGGAATGTTCTCTAATGCTTTGCAATGATCTCGGTGTTCTCTAAGGATGTAAGTAAGTGAGCGATAGTGCTTCGGTCAGATTAGGGCATTGTTGAATACTTAAATGCATTTACGATTTCTTTTGAGCATTCGAGAGAATTTCTGGAAGTAAAATACTAACATTTTTTCTATTTTTTTAAATGTTCGATGTTCTCGAATTTTCTTGAGCGACCATAAAACAAATGACAAGGGTCAAATGATGGGGGTCTTTTCCAGTTGGTAAAACGACTAAAATTAAACAAGAAAACGAGAAAAATGTTTATGTAGGCCCCCGTAGAGTTAGACCTTTGCACTAGGTCAGTTACTGCATTTCCATCTACAAAAATTTTGAACTTATTTTCTTTTATCAAAAATCACAGACATTTCATAATGCAGTTGCCAGTTTCCGCCAATCGTGGTCATTATCAGTGTCTAAATGGACGTTCTGCAAGCGGTGGCGAGAAGTTCCCGTGGCATTATCAACGTACGTATACTTACAATTAGTTGGACTTTATATTGCTAATGTTGACGCTGATTTGAACCGGCAACTGTGATTCGAAAAGTGTTTGTGATTACTGTTGCAGGAAAATAAGAGAGTGTGATAGTCACTTACTCTTTGTTGATAATTTCTCTCTTCTTCCCTCCGTCCTTTAAGCGCACCAAGGTCCAGCGACG
Source organism: Schistocerca piceifrons (assembly GCF_021461385.2). NCBI lineage: Eukaryota > Metazoa > Arthropoda > Insecta > Orthoptera > Acrididae > Schistocerca > Schistocerca piceifrons. Next base: position 382,751,151 of record NC_060143.1, on the reverse strand, counting down.
TTGTAAAATCAGCAATATTAATTATGGCACTGGCTTTGTTTTCACTTTACTTAAAAATCCGCGACACAATGTTTAAGAATATTGCGTACAGTAGAGCCGACACTAATCTTTTACAGTAATCCTAACTAAAGTGCATACGCGGATTCCACGTATACTCTGAGAGCACTGCTACGTTTTGTGTTAAATACACGTGTAAACAACGCAATGAATAGCAGCGGTATTATTATTATTATTATTATTATTATTATTTAAAATTATATTGTACGTGAAGACATCTGCATGTTAAATGCCAGTGCAAATGGCCTTTAATAACATTTTTTTATGCAGGATGATGAGATTCGGAATGAGATCATGTATTCTGCCACAAAAATCAATAGCTGTCTGTCCCTTAATTTCCTGCCGTAGTAACAGTTTACAGAACTGTAAAACATTGGCATTTGTTTTTTTAAATTTATTTTCCCAGAATTACATTAGAACTGAATGATTCAGTATTCTTGTCTGTTAGTTCCATGTAGATGAAACTTCAGTGTGAGTCATACGTTCAGGTACTTGCTGAATTCGTGTCAACAAACGTTATTGCTACAGCTGTAATAATACTGCACTCTTGTATTCTTAACTGTGTAGAAGAAGGTTAGCAGAGAGATATATTGCGGTCAGTTATTAAAATAATTGCTCCTAGTCGTAACCAGTTATTACGTCAACAGTGAATTCACCAGCACTAGTAGTTTGTTACCGTTGCGCTATTTTTTGCCATGTCTGCTGTATGCTTTTGTATCCGACCTCCAAAGGAATGCAGCTGTTGCACATATTTGGACCTGAACTGTCGGATTTGCTGAGCCTCCCACATTTCTTCTTCAGTGGTTTGGAACTTCTGACTTTCATAGTCATCTGATGCAGACTTAAGAATCCTTCTGCATAGCAGTTGGCAACTAAGTAATCATCTTTTGGTTTTTGAAGCTCCAAATGTAGACTGCGTTACGGGGTGCCACCAGTCTCAAAAAAAAAAATTCTTAATTTCCTTGCTCAGACATACATCGGCATATCAGTTGCACTCTCATTTGTTACGTGTATGAGAATAGGGAATTTTAGCTGAACTTACCAGTCACGTCGTAGCAGTATCAGACGCTGCTGTCTTGCGGTTAACAATTGCCAGGGTGACAACGATTTCGAATGAGTCAGGCGATGAACGCATACAGTTCAGTTCAGGACATCGATTACCACGTGTACACAAGACAATCGATCGCAAATAAATAAATAAAAAAAAACAAATAAGTGCCACTTTCTCGAGGAAAATAATAATAAACGAGGCCTGACAGTTTTAATATTCCATAAAACGAAACAGCATATGTTTTACTATAACAGTGGCAATAAGTAAAATCGTATGTCAATGCCTAAGAGAAATCGAGACCGCAGCGACGCTCGAGCATTGGAATAAACGGCGAAATGTGAAAATTTGAGCTGGACTCGGACTCAAATCCGTATTTCCCCTGTTATACGATGTGGGGTGTCGGTTTTGCATGCCCCTAAGATGCATAAAACCAAATTCTGGTACCAAATATGATGAGGAACCACCCCTAATGGTCATGCGAATTAATTGTGAAGCCAAGGAGTCTGTCACGCAGCGAGAAACCTCCTATTTAAAGGTATGTTAACAAGCGTGATCTAATTATCCACGAAACAAATGGACACACACCACTCGCTTAGATGTGTTAATGGGAGTGGAGATACTCTACCTATGAATGGAAACAAATGGATACTATAACAAACAAAATTATCGACTTTAAACATGAAAATTATCCACTGACACCTCAAAAAGAACGACTTAACGGGAAAATGTAATACAACTCACATTATTGCTTTGGTACAGGTGGACAGGAAGAATAAATCACAGTTACGTTATTAATTCGCGGAGACCGCCAATGACGGCAAAAATTGCTAGTCAAAAGTAGTAAGTACTCGAAAAGACAGAAGCGAACACCATAAGATTCCCAAAAATTCGCGCTGAGAGCTACAAGCTGAGTGCCTGACTTTAAGATCGCTTACTCGGCTCCTGAAGGAAGCGAATTAAGTTAGCATCTGAACGACGTTGGCGGGTGCGGTGATGGCTCGTCGTACTAAAGCATGCGGGTCTTGAGTAAGATAGCCGGTTGCCACAGCGACTGGAGAATGACTACACCCTCTTCACGGTAGCTAGGCTCGTCTCACTAGTCATCTCTCCTTTCCTAAACCGAAGTGTGCCCTCTATTAGAGACCAAACCGAAGTGTTTACTCTAGAGCAGCCTGAAGAGAAGTTTCTACTCTTCAAAACTCTAAAACGAAATTATTGCTGTACAAAAGCCTAACCCGAAATGTGTTCTCAAAGAGCCGTCCAAAACTGTGCTGTCTTGCTGCCAGATTTAGAAACCGCCGCACAATGAGTACAGAGATTATGATTCCCGATAAATGAAAAACCCGTAACAGAGTTAAACTATGTGCTACTCTTTTCTCGCTCACCTTACTTGAGCCAATCGCTCAGAGCCGGGCAGCCGGAGATGGGTGACTTCTCCCACTTATTGATATGATTCTGAAATTGACGAATGCAGAAACTCTGCACATAGGCACAGCGCAAAAGCGCGGTTTTCCTTAAATTACAGCATGACCCAGTCAAGAAGCTGCATTCTAAAAGTAGAACGTTATTCCGAAGCATCGTAACGAACATTGGCATGCCTTGAGAGAAGCCACACTTGCCTAGAGATCTCTTATCTTGATAAAAGTTAAAAATGCTCAAATGTGTGTGAATTCTTAAGGGACCAAGCTGCTGAGGTCATCGGTCCCTAGACCTACACACTACTTAAACTAACTTATACTAAGAACAACACACACAACCATGCCCTAGAGAGGACTGGAACTTCCGGCGGGAGGAGCCGCGCAGTCTGTGACATGATGCCTCAAACCGCACGGCCACTCCACGCAGCCTGGATAAAAGTCTTCTGTAAAGAATTCCATGTTTCTTTCAACAGAGGAACGTCTTTTCCGTAACCTGCCTGGATAGCGAGCTGGGGGAAGAGAGTAGGCCAGACACGTTACCTGTGGCCCAGCACCTGACCAGAGTGAAACAGTTTTAAAGGGGAAAATTCCTCTTAAAAGAATCCTTATCTCGCGCATCCAAATTATGGGCGTAATTTACACCATCTACCTAAGGCAGAATAACAAACAGTGAAACGAAAACAGCCACTGGAAATGCTAACCCATATCTACAGTCACAGAGAGGCAACTACTTGACTAAGAGAATTTGCATTTCATTTTCTGGAATTTTAGTGGACAGATTTAGAGAAAAAGGCCACATTGGAGCAAGCAGTCGCCTTAACCCAAATTCTAAATTCCCAATTTGTCACATACTATACATGCAGCGTCCACTGTCCAATATCCTCACTGCTCGCAGTTTCATCCGATTCCCGCAAGAGTTTGAACGTATTATGGTTCAAAATGGTTCAAAAGGCTCTGAGCACTATGGGACTTAACTTCTTAGGTCATCAGTCCCCTAGAACTTAGAACTACTTAAACCTAACTAACCTAAGGACATCACACACATCCATGCCCGAGGCAAGATTCGAACCTGCGACCTTAGCGGTCGCGCGGTTCCAGACTGTAGCGCCTAGAACCGCTCGGTCACTCCGGCCAGCGAACGTATTATGCATCCGCACTAAAGGTATCATTATTCGCCATCAACACACAAATAATTCGTACGTCGTTGTTGCCTTGGAGTCCCCAAAGCATAGATTTCGGCAGCCTAGTCCAAAAGCATTTTCTTCTACCGCGCCTAAAGAGCCGCTTCCTTGCAGGTATTTGACAGCAGTCTTGGGTGTATTTGCGGAGTGTAGAAAAGTGTAATGGAAGCGTGTAGTGTGTTGAAAACCGATGATGAGAGAAGGGGAAGGGCTAAATCCGGTGCCAGCACACAGGCTACTCCTTTTGAATAGCACAACGCGGGCCACTGAGCTTAAGTAACCCTTTCGACAGAAGGTTCGCGTCTCAACAGTGTCAAATGCACTCACTACAGGAGACCTTGCGGGAAGTATTGAAATTTAATCCAGGACAATGGCGGAAAGTTTGGTGATAAAGACTCTCACGTCACCACATCTCCTTCCCTTTCCAGCAAAATACTGGCAGCGAAATTTCCACCATCACCTGGATTCGAAATAGTTTACCTCTGAGTCGAGCGCTTCCCATTTCCAGCAAAATACTGGCAACGAAATTTTCACCATCATCTGGAACCTCTGAGTCGAGCTCCACGGTACATGCTCCCAATCGCAACTTCAGCTATGGAAGCAGATACAGTTACTATCAAAAAGACAGACGGAAAAACTTCAACAATATTAACGTGATGTTTTTGTTTAGCCAGTAGTAAGTGACGTTAATACATTGACATGTGCTGCGTTCTTAAGCCTTCATCTTCACGTCAGGAACGTACATATGAGGATAATATAAAACAATTATTGTAAGCCCTCACAAAAAATTACCATTGAAGGAATTTTCCTTTATTTTCTGCCTTAATGAAAGCATCGTACCGAAGCTCACTGACTATTCAAAGGTTTAATGAATGTTCTATAAAACTAAATATACTAAGAATAAAGGCGATGTTCGTTGCTGTTGTTGTCGTCGTCGTCTTGAGTCCTAAGACTGTCATTGCAGCTTTCCACGAAAGTCTGACATGAGACTGTCTTGATTTCTGGCATTTATTGCTTTCATCCGTTTGAACCGCCTTACTGTCGCCATCCTTAGACCTTACTCTATGGCGCTGACCCAACACTCTTCCCTCCTTTAACAAATTTACTCCCTTGTGACTCAGGCTGTCATATGAATTTATCCCTTCTGTCACTCAAGTCGTACCATAACTGACGTTTTTCTCCATTTCGATGCGGGAGCTACGCGATCTATTCAATTTTCAGTATTCTTGGGTGACACTACAGTTCAAAGATTTTCCTCTTTTTGTCTGAACTGTTTATAGTCGACAATTTAATATAAGGCTTCACTCTAAATGAATATTTTTAAAAAATAAGAAATTAAAAAATTAGTCTCGTAACAACAAAATTTTTAGGCCTAATTTTTAATCGCCATTGTTATCGTAACAAATTTATATTTTCGGATAAGAATGTTCAAATGTGTGTGAAATCTTATGGGACTTAACTGCGAAGGTCATCAGTCCCTAAGCTTACACACTACTTAAGCTAAATTATCCTAAAGACAGACACACACACACCCATGCCCGAGGGAGGACTCGAACCTCCGCCGGGACCAGCCGCACAATCCATGACTGCAGCGCCTAAGACCGCTCGGCTAATTACGCGCAGCTATTTTCAGATAGACCTACGTAATAAGTTTCACAGTGTGCTGAAACATATTTTGGCAAGGGAAAAATTTGTATTTTATCACACAGTACTTTTCTAATTACTTTTGTTTGATTAGAAAGTCAAGACGAATTTCCAAAATCATCAGTAATTTTTACATAATTATATAATAACAGTAACGATCACTGCACTATTAGACACCTCGGATGACGTATTTAGAAATTGTAGCAAAACCTAAGTAACATTTGTTAGCAGAATCTCGTAAATGGCTGACTTTCGGCAACGTATTAAGTTTTAATGAAGGATAAAAACAACCAACTGGTTGCCTTTATACTTGCCCGACCGAATATCTGGTGTCACACCATGTATTGCACTGCAGTTTACAATAATGTCAGTGACATCACAGTTCGGTATGCTAAACTTCGGAAAAATTACTCTGAGCCGACATGCGCCATCTGATCAAAAGTACTCGGACACCCGTTTCTGGAGATTAATATGCGGTGTGTCCATCGTTCGTCTTTACGGCCGCTTTGTCTTCTATAGACATTTTCAAAGACGTATCCTACTGTCTATGGAGGAATGGCAGCCAATTCTTCTTGTGAAACCAGAGAAGGAAGTGATGTCGAACGCTGGTGTCTAGAGCCAAAGTCGACGTTCTAACCCATCCGAAAGATGTTCCATTGGATTCAGAGTGGGACTGAGGGCAGGGCAGGCCATTTGAGGAAGGTTATTGTCAACAAGTGATTGACTCCCAGACGCTACTTTATGACAGAGTACAATGTCATGCTAATACAATCAATGAACTCGGAACTGTTCCACTAAAATGCTGTAAAGTGTGTTCGTATCCTTCCGCATACAGAGTACTCTTAAGAGTGATAAGGGGACCACATACTAACCACGAAAGGCATTCCCCTGCCAGAACTCCAACCACTCCATACTTCACTGTTGGCACTACAGGGGATGGTACGTAGCGTCCTCCAGGCTTTCGCTAAACCTAAACTGTTCCATCGGATTGACACAGGGTATAGCGTGATCGAAGCCCTCGTTTGCAGCTATCCACTGGCCATTGGCGTCACTCTTTACGCCACCTCAAGCATCGTTTAGCACTGACTGCGGGAATGTCTTACGAGGAGATGCTTGACCACTGATCCCCATTCTCTTTAACTCCCTATGTACTGTAATTGTGCTAACTGGACTGTGATTGCTTCCGCTCATATCAAGCTTGTTTTTAAAGTCACCCTCAGCAATGTTTGACACTCCCTGTCCGGCGGTACATGAGGCCTGCGTTATCTCCATCTGGTTGTGGATAATCCTTCACATTTTCACTTCCCAGCCACATCACCAACAGTAGACCTGTGCTGCTTTTACGGGTTGATATGTCCTTATGTTACTCAGGTGACATCCAATTCCTGCTAAACTTACGAAGTAAATGAGCGCTCCTGACCTACCCATTCTGCAGTTACTGTTTCTCAACGGACAGCACACTACAGCCCGCTTCCGTTTATGCTGGCGATTCCGCCTCTCGTGACAGATCTAGTGGTCGAATCTGTACTACACAGGTGTGTCCTGATATTTTTGATCAGATAGTGTTCACTGATGAGCCAAAACAATATGGTGTCTGCCTTCCCTGGGAGTGAATGAGGCCTGGTGGAGCTGCGAACTAAGGACGCAAATGAGGAAATTCACTGACAGCAGCCACTCTGACACATGACAGATTCAAGTTACCTTCCATTCAGAAGGCTGTTGCACGCAGCGACTGTTATAATGACTTGTAGATTTCCGTTATCAGTTGTCCTTCCTAAATTTTATTGGCAGATCTAGATTTCAGCTAGAAACTCGCCATTTTCAATGCACTATCATTTTTGACCAATGCATGTAATGCCCCCCCCCCCCCCCATGAACCATGGACCTTGCCGTTGGTGGGGAGGCTTGCGTGCCTCAACGACACTGATAGCCGTACCGTAGGTGCAACCACAACGGAGGGGTATCTGTTGAGAGGCCAGACAAACGTGTGGTTCCTGAAGTGGGGTAGCAGCTTTTTCAGTAGTTGCAGGGGCAACAGTCTGGATGATTGACTGATCTGGACTTGTAACACTAACCAAAGCGGCCTTCCTTTGCTGGTACTGCGAACGGCTGAAAGCAAGGGGAAACTATAGCCGTAATTTTTCCCGAGGACGTGCAGCTTTACTGTATAACTAAATGATGATGGCGTCCTCGTGGTTAAAATATTCCGGAGGTAAAATAGTCCCCCATTCGGATCTCCGGGCGGGGACTACTCAGGAGGACATCGTTATCAGGAGAAAGAAAACTAGCTTTCTACGGATCGAAGCGTGGAATGTCAGATCCCTTAATCGGGCAGGTAGGTTAGACAATTCAAAAAGGGAAATAGATAGGTTAAAGTTAGATATAGTGGGAATTAGTGAAGTTCGCTTGCAGGAGGAACAAGAATTTTGGGCAGGCGCATACAGGCTTATAAATACAAAATCAAATAGGGGTTATGCAGGAGTAGGTTTAATAATGAATAAAAAAATGGGAGTGCGGGTAAGCTACTACAAACAGCATAGTGAACGCATTATTGTGGCCAAGATAGACACGAAGCCCACGCCTACTACAGCAGTACAATGCCAACTAGCTCTGCTGATGACGAAGAAATTGAAGAAATGTATGACGAAATAAAAGAAATTATTCAGACAGTGAAGGGTGACGAAAATTTAATAGTCATGGGTGACTGGAATTCGACAGTAGGAAAAGGAAGCGAAGTAAACGTAGTAGGTGAATATGGATTGGGGCTAAGAAGTGAAAGAGGAAGCCCCCTGGTAGAAATTTGCACTGAGCATAACTTAATAATAGCTAACACTTGGTTCAAGAATCATGAAAGAGGGTTGTATACTTGGAAGAACCCTGGAGATACTAAAAAGTTTCAGATAGATTATACAATGGTAAGACAGAAATTTAGGAACCAGATCTTAAATTGTAAGACATTTCCAGGGGCAGATATGGACTCTGACCACAATCTACTTGTTATGAACTGTAGATTAAAACTATAGAAACTTAAAAAAGGCGGGAATTTCAGGAGATGGGACCTTGATAAACTGAAAGAACCATAGGTTGTACAGAGTTTCAGGGAGAGCATAAAGGAACAATTGACAGGAATGGGACAAAGAAATACAGTAGAAGAAGAATTAGGTAGCTTTGAGAGATAAAATAGTAATGGCAGCAGAGGATAGAGTAGGTAAAAAGACGAGCGCTAATAGAAATCCTTGAGTAACAGAAGAGATACTGAATTTGATTGATGAAAGGAAAAAATACAAAAATGCAGTAAATGAAGCAGGAAAAAAGGAATACAAACGTCTCAAAAATGAGATAGACAGGAAGTGCAAAATGGCTAAGCAGGCATGGCTAGAGGACAAATGTAAGGATGTAGAGGCGCATATCACTAGCGGTACGATAGATACTGCCTACAGGAAAATTAAAGATACCTTTGGAGAAAAGAGAACCACTTGCATGAATATCAAGAGCTCAGATGGAAACCCAGTTCTAAGCAAAGAAAGGAAAGCAGAAAGGTGAAAGGAGTATATAGAGGGTCTATACAAGGGCGATGTTCTTGAGGACAATATCATGGAAATGGAAGAGGATGCAGATGAAGATGAAATGGGAGATATGATACTGCATGAAGAGTTTGACAGAGCACTGAAAGACGTAAGTCGAAACAAGGCCCTGGGGGTAGACAACATTCCATTAGAACAACTGACAGCTTTGGGAGAGCCAGTCCTGACATAACTCTACTATCTGGTGAGCAAGATGTATGAGACAGGCTTAATTCCCTCAGACATCAAGAAGTATATAATAATTCCAATCCCAAAGAAAACAGGTGTTGACAGATGTCAAAATTACCGAACTATCAGTTTAATAAGTCACTGTTGCAAATTATTAACAAGAGTTCTTTACAGTTGTTGTTGTGGTCTTCAGTCCTGAGACTGGTTTGATGCAGCTCTCCATGCTACTCTATCCTGTGCAAGCTTCATCTCCCAGTACCTACTGCAACCTACATCCTTCTGAATCTGCTTAGTGTATTCATCTCTTGGTCTCCCCCTACGATTTTTACCCTCCACGCTGCCCTCCAATACTAAATTGGTGATCCCTTGATGCATCCGAACATGTCCTACCAACCGATCCCTTCTTCTGGTCAAGTTGTAACACAAACTCCTCTTCTCCCCAATCCTATTCAGTACCTCCTCATTAGTTATGTGATCTACCCATCTAATCTTCAGCATTCTTCTGTAGCACCACATTTCAAAAGCTTCTATTCTCCTCTTGTCCAAACTATTTATCGTCCATGTTTCAATTCCATACATGGCTACACTTCATAAAAATACTTTAAGAAATGACTTTCTGACACTTAAATCTATACTAGATGTTAACAAATTTCTCTTCTTCAGAAACGCTTTCCTTGCCATTGCCAGTCTACATTTTATATCCTCTCTACTTCGACCATCATCAGTTATTTTGCTCCCCAAATAGCAAAACTCCTTTAATACTTTAAGTGTCTTATTTCCTAATCTAATACCCTCAACATCACCCGACTTAATTCGACTACATTCCATTATCCTCGTTTTGCTTTTGTTGATGTTCATCTTATATCCTCCCTTCAAGACACCATCCATTCCATTCAACTGCTCTTCCAAGTCCTTTGCTGTTTCTGACAGAATTACAATGTCATCGGCGAACCTCAAAGTTTTTATTTCTTCTCCATGGATTTTAATTCCTACTCCGAATTTTTCTTTTGTTTCATTTACTGCTTGCTCAATATACAGATTGAATAACATCGGGGAGAGGCTACAACCCTATCTTACTCCCTTCCCAGCCACTGCTTCCCTTTCTTGTCCCTCGACTCTTATAACTGCCATCTGGTTTGTGTACAAATTGTATATAGCCTTTCGCTCCCCGTATTTTACCCCTGCCACCTTTAGAATTTGAAAGAGATATGAGATCGACAGGAAGTGCAAAATGGCTAAGCAGGGATGGCTAGAGGACAAGTGTAAGGATGTAGAGGACTGTCTCACTAGGGGTAAGATAGATACTGCCTACAGGAAAATTAAAGAGACCTTTGGAGAGAAGAGAACCACTTGTATGAATACCAAGAGCTCAGATGGCAACCCAGTTCTAAGCAAAGAAGGGAGGGCAGAAAGGTGGAAGAAGTATATAGAGGGTTTATACAAGGGCAATGTACTTGAGGACAATATTGTGGAAATGGAAGAGGATGTAGATGAAGACGAAATGGGAGATAAGATACTGCGTGAAGAGTTTGACAGAGCACTGAAAGACCTGAGTAGAAACAAGGCCCCAGGAGTAGACAATATTCCATTAGAATTACTGATGGCCTTGGGAGAGCCAGTCTTGACAAAACTCTACCATCTGGTGAGCAAGATGTATGAGACAGGCGAAATACCCTCAGACTTCAAGAAGAATGTAATAATTCCAATACCAAAGAAAGCAGGTGTTGACAGATGTGAAAATTACCGAACTATCAGTTTAATAAGTCACAGCTGCAAAATACTAACGCGAATTCTTTACAGACGAATGGAAGAACTGGTAGAGGTGGACCTCGGGGAAGATCAGTTTGGATTCCGTTGAAATGTTGGAACATGTGAGGCAGTACTAACCTTACGACTTAGCTTCGAAGAAAGATTAAGAAAAGGCAAACCTACGTTTCTAGCATTTGTAGACTTAGAGAAAGATTTTGACAGTGTTAACTGGAATACTCTCTCTCAAATTCTGAAGGTGGCAGGGGTAAAATACAGGGAGCGAAAGGCTATTTACAATTGGTACAGAAACCAGAAGGCAGTTATAAGAGTCGAGGGGCATGAAAGGGAAGCAGTGGTTGGGAAAGGAGTGAGACAGGGTTGTAGACTCTCCCCGATGTTATTCAATCTGTGTAATGAGCAAGCAGTAAGGGAAACAAAAGAAAAATTCAGAGTAGGAATTAAAATCCATGGAGAAGAAATAAAGACTTTGAGGTTCGCCGATGACATTGTAATTCTGTCAGAGACAGCCAAGGACTTGGAAGAGCTGTTGAACGGAATGGACAGTATCTTGAAAGGAGGATATAAGATGAACATCAACAAAAGCAAAACGAGGATAATGGAATGTAGCCAAATTAAATCGGGTGATGCTGAGGGAATTAGATTAGGAAATGAGACACTTAAAGTAGTAAAGGAGTTTTGCTATTTAGGGAGTAAAATAACTGATGATGGTCGAAGTAGAGAGGATATAAAATGTAGACTGGCAATGGCAAGGAAATCGTTTCTGAAGAAGAGAAATTTGTTAACATCCAGTATAGATGTAAGTGTCAGGAAGTCGTTTCTGAAAGTATTTGTATGGAGTGTAGCCATGTATGGAAGTGAAACATGGACGATAACTAGTTTGGACAAGAAGAGAATAGAAGCTTTCGAAATGTGGTGCTACAGAAGAATGCTGAAGATAAGGTGGGTAGATCACGTAACTAATGAGGAGGTATTGAATAGGATTGGGGAGAAGAGAAGTTTGTGGCACAACTTGACTAGAAGAAGGGATCGGTTGGTAGGACATGTTTTGAGGCATCACGGAATCACAAATTTAGCATTGGAGGGCAGCGTGGAGGGTAAAAATCGTAGAGGGAGACCAAGAGATCAATACACTAAGCAGATTCAGAAGGATGTAGGTTGCAGTAAGTACTGGGAGATGAAGAAGCTTGCACAGGATAGAGTAGCATGGAGAGCTGCATCAAACCAGTCTCAGGACTGAAGACCACAACAACAACAACAACATATTCCAGTCAACATTGTCAAAAGCTTTCTCTAAGTCTACAAATGCTAGAAACGTAGGTTTGCCTTTCCGTAATCTTTCTTCTAAGATAAGTCGTAAGGTCAGTATTGCCTCACGTGTTCCAGTATTTCTACGGAATCCAAACTGATCTTCCCCGAGGTCGCCTTCTACTAGTTTTTCCATTCGTCTGTAAAGAATTCGTGTTAGTATTTTGCAGCTGTGGCTTATTAAACTGATTGTTCGGTAATTTTCACATCTGTCAACACCTGCTTTCTTGGCATTGAAATTGTTATATTCTTCTTGAAGTCTGTTTCATACATCTTGCTCACCAGATGGTAGAGTTTTGTCAGGACTGGCTCTCCCAAGGCCGTCAGTAGTTCCAATGGAATGTTGTCTACTCCGGGGGCCTTGTTTCGACTCAGGTCTTTCAGTGCTCTGTCAAACTCTTCACTCAGTATTGTATCTCCCATTTCATCTTCATCTACATCCTCTTCCATTTCCATAATATTGTCCTCATGTACATCGCCCTTGTATAGACCCTCTATATACTCCTTCCACCTTTCTGCTTTCCCTTCTTTGCTTAGAACTGGGTTTCCATCTGAGCTCTTGATGTTCATACATGTGGTTCTCTTATCTCCAAAGGTCTCTTTAATTTTCCTGTAGGCAGTATCTATCTTAACCCTAGTGAGATAAGCCTCTACATCCTTACACTTGTCCTCTAGCCATCCCTGCTTAGCCATTTTGCACTTCCTGTCTATCTCATTGTTGAGACGTTTGTATTCCTTTTTGCCTCCTTCATTTACTGCATTTTTATATTTTCTCCCTGCATCAATCAAATTCAATATTTCTTCTGTTACCCAAGATTTTCTACTAGCCCTCGTCTTTTTACATACTTGATCCTCTGTTGCCTTCACTACTTCATCCCTCAAAGCTACCCATTCTTCTTCTACTGTATTTCTTTCCCCAATTCCTGTCAATTGTTCCCTTATGCTCTCCCTGAAACTCTGTACAACGTCTGGTTGTTTCAGTTTACCCAGGTCCCATCTCCTTAAATTCCAACCTTTTTGCAGTTTCTTCAGTTTTAATCTACAGGTCATAACCAAAAGATTGTGGTCAGAGTCCACATCTGCCCCTGGAAATGTCTTACAACCTGGTTCCTAAATCTCTGTCTTACCATTATATAATCTATCTGATACCTTTTGGTATCTCCACGGTTCTTCCATGTATACAACCTTCTATCATGATTCGTAAACCAAGTGCTCTGTGCAAAATTCTATCAGGCGGCTTTCTCTTTCATTTCTTAGCCCCAATCCATGTTCACCTACTACGTTTCCTTCTCTCCCTTTTCCTACACTCGAATTCTAACCACCCATGGCTATTAAATTTTCGTCTCCATTTACTATCTGCATAATTTCTTTTATTTCATCATACATTTCTTCAATTTCTTCGTCATCTGCAGAGCTAGTTGGCATATAAACTTGTACTACTGTAGCAGGTGTGGGCTTCGTATCTATCTTGGCCACAATAATGCGTTCACTATGCTGTTTGTAGTAGCTTACCCGCATTCCTATTTTCCTGTTCATTATTAAACCTACTCCTGCATTACCCCTATTTGACTTTGTGTTTATAACCCTGTAGTCACCTGACCAGAAGTCTTGTTCCTTCTGCCACCGAACTTCACTAATTCCCACTATGTCTAACTTTAACCTATCCATTTCCCTTTTTAAATTTCCTAACCTACCTGCCCGATTAAGGGATCTGACATTCCACGCTCCAATCCGTAGAACGCCAGTTTTCTTTCTCCTGATATCGACATCCTCTTGAGTAGTCCCCGCCCGGAGATCCGGATGGGGGACTATTTTACCTCCGGAATATTTTACCCAAGAGGACGCCATCATCATTTAATCATACAGTAAAGCTGCATGCCCTCGGGAAAGATTACGGCCGTAGTTTCCCCTTGCTTTCAGCCGTTCGCAGTACCAGCACAGCAAGGCCGTTTTGGTTATTGTTACAAGGCCAGATCAGTCAATCATCCAGACTGTTGCCCTTGCAACTACTGAAAAGGCTGCTGCCCCTCTTCAGGAACCACACGTTTGTCTGGCCTCTCAACAGATACCCCTTCGTTGTGGTTGTACCTACAGTACGGCTATCTGTATTGCTGAGGCACGCAAGCCTCCCCACCAACGGCAAGGTCCATGGTTCATGGGGGGGGGGGGGGGGGGGTTCGTTACAGAGGAATGGAAAAACTGGTAGTAGACGACCTCGGGGAAGATCAGTTTGGATTCCGTAGAAATGTTGGAACACGTGAGGCAATACTGACCCTACGACTTATCTTAGAGGAAAGATGAAGGAAAGGCAAACCTACGTTTCTAGCATTTGTATTTGTAGACTTAGAGAAAGCTTTTGACAATGTTGAGTGGAATATCTCTTTCAAATTCTGAAGGTGGCAGGTGTAAAATACATGGAGCGAAAGGCTATTTACAATTTGTACAGAAACCAGAAGGCAGTTATAAGAGTCGAGGGACATGAAAGGTAAGCAGTGGTTGGGAAGGGAGTGAGACAGGGTTGTAGACTCTCCCCGATGCTATTCAATCTGTATATTGAGCAAGAAGTAAAGGAAACAAAAGAAAAGTTCGGAGTAGGTATTAAAATCCATGGAGAAGAAATAAAGACTTTGAGGTTCGCCGATGACATTGTAATTCTGTCAGAAACAGCAAAGGACTTGGAAGAGCAGTTGAACGGAATGGATAGTGTCTTGAAAGGAGGATATAAGATGAACATCAACAAAAGCGAAACAAGGATAATGGAATGTAGTCGAATCAAGTCGGGTAATGCTGAGGGAATTAGATTAGGAAATGAGACACTTAAAGTATTAAAGGAGTTTTGCTATTTGGGGAGCAAAATAACTGATGATGGTCGAAGTAGAGAGGATATAAAATGTAGACTGGCAATGGCAAGGAAAGCGTTTCTGAAGAAGAGAAATTTGTTAACATCGAGTATTGATTTAACTGTTAGGAATTCGTTTCAGAAAGTATTTGTATGGAGTGTAGCCATATATGGAAGTGAAACGTGGACGATAAATGGTTTATACAAGAAGAGAATAAAAGCTTTCGAAATGTGATGCTACAGAAAAATGCTGATGATTAGATGGGTAGGTCACATAACTAATGAGGAGGTATCGAATAGAATTGGGGAGAAGATGAGTTGGTGACACAACTTGACTAGAAGAAGGGATCGGTTGGTAGGATATGTTCTGAGGCATCAAGGGATCACCAATTTAGTATTGGAGGGCAGCGTGGAGGGTAAAAATCGTAGAGGGAGACCAAGAGATGAGTACACTAAGCAGATTCAGTAGGATGTAGGCTGCAGTAGGTACTGGGAGATGAAGAAGCCGCACGTGATAGAGTAGCATGGAGAGCTGCATCAAACCAATCTCAGGACTGAAGACCACAACAACACCAACAACAGCCTGTTGGTCGGGCTTCATCCACAGTTCATTGAATTTGAGAATTGGAGGAGTAGTATTCAATGAACTGTAGATGATGCCCGACGAACAGGCATTACATGCATTGATCAAAAATGTTGGTGCACTGAGAATGGCTAGTTTGTAGCTGAAAACTAGATCTGGTAATAAAATTTAAAAATGACGACTGGTACACGAAATCTATTATTTACGTGACAGATTGTCACTGTTCGCACCTGAGAACGAGCATCTGGGTTGCGGCGAAGCAGCTCTGCCGTTCGAGAGCTACTGGCATGTACAGCTATGGGAAGTGGATGAAGTGCCATGAAACGACAACCAGGCAAAGAGGCGTTGGACGTGCACACATCATCACCGAACGCGGAGACAGTTGGCTATCCTCCTCTGTAAAGCAGGATAGGCGGCGATCTGTAATGGATCTCTCAACATAGCGCAGTGCTGCTATTGGCACAAATGTTTCGGAGTACACCGTTCAGCGCACATTGCTGAACATGTGTCTCCACAGCAGAGAACAGCAACGTGTGCTCATGTTGACTCAACGACATCGTCAGTTGTATTTTCTGTGGGACAGGACCTTTGGGACTGGAGCGTGGATCAAAGGAAATATGTCACTTGGTGGGACAAATAACGTTTCTTGTTACAGAAGGTAGCTAGTCGTCTCCGAATATGTCACCATGCAGGAGAATGGTTGCCCGTATCATATACCTCGCCAAGGACATTCACCTTGGCTTCCGTGGGATTTGGGTTGGTAATCTAAGATACCTTTAGAGCTTTGGACCATTTTTGCGGGCCACCTGCATTCTTGATCCCGACGGCGATGGCATTTTACAGTATATTGTCACAAAGCTGGAATCGTTCTGCATTGGTGTTAGGAGCGAATTGGTGAAGTCGCATTGATGTCTTGACTGCAACATCTCCCGATCCCAACCCGATAGAACACATCTGGAACATTTCAGGCAACAGCTCTGCGCTCACAAACCATCGACCGGTATTGTTCGTCAACTGTGTGAGCTGGTACAACATAATTAGGACCTGGCGAATCTGTGCCACGGACAATCACTGCTGTATTGTGTTTCACAGTTGAGCCATTTCTCTATAGTAATCCTAACGTTCTGGGTCATCAGTTTTATTTCTTAGATTGCCAATAAAGAGAGTGAAGCATATTTAACTTTTTGCTATGGTGGTACCGATATCTAAAAACTCGGGCAACGAATGTGGACACTTGATCGCCGGCCGCTGTGGCCGAGCGGTTCTAGGCGCTTCAGTTCGGAACCGCGCTGCTGCTACGGTCGCAGGTTCGAATCCTGCCTCGGGCATGGATGTGTGTGATGTCCTTAGGTTAGTTAGGTTTGAGTAGTTCTAAGTCTAGGGGACTGATGACCTCAGATGTTAAGTCCATACTGCTAAGAGCCATTTGAACCATTTGAACACTTTTACGTAACAGAACAGTTCTTGTCCTTATACAGAACGAACAGTTTCATTCCAAACTTCGCCCAACATGTGTTCCTAAGCTGTAAGGTTTCTGAATAAATAATTGGACAAAATATGGAAATACCGCGAGATCTGCGTGGTTGGACATAAATTCAGATGCTAACCAAGCCTGCAGATTATGCTCTTTCACGTGACCACCTGTGCAATGTTGTCAGTACTTTGCAAGTGTCAGTCGTGTCCAGAACAGTGTTCTGCGTAGCTGTGGGTCGATTACGCAGGAACTAAGTGAAATCGAACTTAGGCAAATTGTGGTGCTCGTATGGTCGATCCTTCCGTAACCAAGAGAGCCGAAGTGTTGGGGGTTTCAAGAGGCACCATATTGAAGATTTATACCGCATACAGAGAAAGCGGAAAAATATCATCCACTAAATCACATCGCGGACGAAAGTGTGTGTTGAGTGATACTGGCAGAGGGTCGCTGACGATTACTATGACTTGAAGTAAGGGAACGACAGCTGACAAAGTCGTTGTAGAACTCAATGTCGCACTTGAGAACCCTGTCAGCTCCAAAACAACGACGGATCTCCATAAGCAGAGAATTGGAGGCTGAGTTCCTATTTCAAAACCATTCATCGGTGATGCAAATGCATGCAACGATAAAATTGTGTCGACGCCGTAAAACCTAGACTGTGGAGCAGTGGAAGACTGTTGTTCGGATGAATCATGTTTCACTTGTTTCCAAATTCTGGCCGCGGTGTCGACCAAGGAGTGACACACGGCGTGGGTTTCGTTGCTTATGATTTGGCCAGCCATGTCGTGATATTCCATGAGCTCCAGGGCCATACTGCAAGGTCGCGCTACTGCCAAGGATTACATGACCATTTGGGATGATCAGGTTCATCCCATCCCATTTTTGTTGCCCAATGACGTTAGTATTTTCCAAGATAATAGGTCCCCTGTTCTCGCAGATCGCATCGTCAAGAAATGGTTTTATGAGCATGGTAAAAAGTTGTCGCGTCTCCCATGGCTACCGCAGTCACCAGATCCCAATATTATTGAACTTTTGTGGCCTATTTTGGAGACATAGGTACGTAACAGCTGCCCTCGTCCATCATCTTTACCTGAACTTGCCACTATTTGGCAGGAATAATGGTATGGGATTCCCTTGAAAACCGTACAGGACCTGTATTTATCCAGTTCGAGACGACTGGAGGTAGTTTTGAAAGCCAACGGTTCTCCTGTACCGTATTAGGCAGGGTAATATGGTGTGTTTCCATATTTCTAGTGATTTCCCTAAATCGCTTCAGGCAAATGCCGGAGTGGTTCCTTTGAAAGGGCACGGCCGATTTCCTTCATAATCCATCCCTAAACCGAGCTGGTGCTCCGTCTCTAATGACCTCGTTGTCGACGGGACGTTAAACGCTAATCTCCTCCTCCTCCATATTTGTGCCCACCCCCGGTGTATTCTAAAGTGATAACTTCCCACATTTTATATTCACTGGCCTAATTTTTTCTTTATTGTAATCAATGATAATTAGACTGGTTATTAGCTGTTACCTTCTGTAGTTTGGTGGCCACATGCAGTAACAACTGTTTTCCTGTCTGGGCTCATCCCTTGCAGAATTACGAGTAGTCAAATTTTGCAGGCAGGCTCTTCAGGTAGTAGTCCTTTTGCGCCAGCCAATAGATAAAACCATGCTTTTTTTTCCTTAGAGACCGCGTTACATGTTAGGCCAAGTCAAGTTAGTCAGTGAAATTAGTACCTCTTGTTCGGATGATCTGTACTGCGATCTCTGTTAGAAGTTGCAACCAACACATCGTTCGTATGTTACAAGCGTTATCCGTACCGCCGCAGAACGTTCCATACCTTGCAATTCACATTTACCACGCCGTGTGACGGTCCCTTGGTAGACTGAGGAGTGTAGCGACTCAATTCGCGTACGGAAACGTGCGCTCCGCCTTTTTCACCGTCATCTTACGATGGAGAACTGCATTCCTTATAAACAGTTGCGTTCACACTGTTGTTGCATTCTTCAGGATAACAAAAAAGAAGGTTCCAATTAATTTTCTAGTTCCTTTAAAGTTCCACTCCCTCTTCCATCGTGTGGGCCAACCTCCGACGACTCTCTGGTTCCAAGGTCCATTCCCATCCAGCGTGACCGTAACAGATGTCATTGTGGAACCCACTGCTATTGCCAACACGTTGGGCCGTTATTCTGCGGAAATTTCGTGCTCCACCCACAATCACCCTGCCTTCCTCTATCGGAAACGAGTGGAGGAGGCGCGGGTGATACCTTTCTCCTCTCAGAATAGTGACTGCTACAATACCGCCTTTACTATGCGGGAGTTAGAACATGCTCTCACTTCATCCCGATCTTCCGACCTAAGGCAGGACGATGTTCACATTCAGATGCTGCAGAACCTTTCTCTTGCGGGCAAGCACTTTCTCCTCCATACGTACAATCGCATCAGAGCAGATGGCACTGGCGCGAAGCCACTGTCACTTCCATACCAAATGAAAATAAGGACAAGCACCTTCCTTCTAGCTACCGTCCCATTTCCCTCACCAGTTGTTTTTGGAAGGTGGTGGAAAGTACCATTTATTCCCGACAATTTACTAACCATTGCACAATGTGGATTTCGGGCAAGCCGTTCTGCGGTTGACCGTCTCGTCACTACCATCGACCTATGTCATGAACGGTTTTGGGTGTCTCCCGCCGGACATCTCCGGCTTCCTTTTCGTTGACGATTTTGCAATCTATTGCAGTTCTACGCCGACTTGTCTCCTTGAGCGGCGTCTTTGGCGATGTCTCGATCGTCTTTATTGTGGAGTATCGACATCGGCATTCGCTTTTCCACTGACAAGACCGTCTGTATGAATTTCTGACGGCGCACTTGGTTTCTTCCATCGTCTTTACGTCTGGGTCTGTTGCTCTGCCGTTCGTTGAATCTGCGAAATGACTAGCACTCATAATAGGAAAGTTCCTCGGTTCTCCCACGTGTCTTACCTGGCCCCTGCTGTATTAAATCCCTCAATGTCCTACGTGTCCTCAGCGATATTTCCTGGGAAGCGGATCGAACCACCCTCCTCCGTTTGTACCGATTCCTTGTCCATTAGAGACGAGATTATGGGTTTTTCGTTTAGGCGTCTCATGCCGAGCATCTTACGCCGGCTAAATACAATCCACCATTGTGGCATCCGTTTCGCCACTGGCACCTTAGCCCAGATGACTGCCTGTATGCAGAAGCTGCCCAACTACTGCTGTACCGGATACACATGCCGTTTGTCTGCCATGACGGGCCACTTATCCTATGCCTCCTTCGATCATTCTTTTCATCGCCAGTATGGGGCGTGTCCCCCTTCTCCGTTACCTCCTGGTGTTCGCTTTCGGCTGTTGCTCTGGCAGCTTAACTTCACGCTACCTGCCACTTTCCTGTTGTTGTAAAGCCGTCTCCATGTTGGCTTCGCGCGGCGGCCTGTGTGCACCTTGGATTTCATTCGCTTCCTAACGACACAACTCCAGATTCGATCTATCGCTGTAAGTTTCTCGACCTTCGCACGGAACTTAGCGATAGTACCTTTCTGTACACTGATGGCTCTCGGACTGACCGTGGTGTAGGGTGTGCCTTCAGCAATGACACCGACCATTTTCAGTATCGGCTTCCGGAACGCTGCTCAGTACTTATAGCAAAGCTCTTCGTCCTGTATCAATCAACGCAGTACTTCCGGCGACACAGGATTTTCAGCTGCCATCTGCTCCCATTCTCTGTGTCCTTCAGAACCTCTGCGTGCTGTACGCAGTCCATCCCTTAGTACAATGGGTCCAAGAAAGCTTCTACTTGTTCACTGTTGAGGGAGTCACTGTGATCCTTATGTGGGTTCCTGGTCACGTTGGTTTGACGGGAATCGAGGCTGCTGACGCTGCTGCCAAGGCTGCAGTCCTCCTAACTCGGCCCGCTAGTTATTCCATTCCCTCCGATGATCTTAGTGTTGCCTGCCGGTGTGGCCGAGCGGTTCTAGGCGCTACAGCCTGGAACCACGCGACCGCTACGGTCGCAGGTTCGAATCCTGCCTCGGGCATGGATGTGTGTGATGTCCTTAGGTTAGTTAGGTTTAAGTAGTTCTAAGTTCTAGGGGACTGATGACCTCAGTTGTTAAGTCCCATAGTGCTCAGAGCCATTTGAACCATTTTTGATCTCAGTGTTGCCGTCTGTCAGCAGGTGGTGTCTCTGGCATCACCATTGGTCTTCCTTTGATGGGAACAAGCTCTGTGGAATGAAACCTCTCCTAGCTGTTTGGCTGACATCCTCTCTGTCCTCTCGCCGCGAAACGACTATTTTAGCTAGGGTCCGTATTCGGCACTGTTGTTTTAGCCATCGCACTTAAGTGGTGATCCCCAACCACTTTGTGCTCATTGTTATCAACCTTTGTTGGGTCGCCATTTACTGACCAACTGCCCTTTCTTTAACGCCGTTCGCCGTGGCCGAACGGTTCTAGGCTCTCCAGTCTGCAACTGCGCTGCTGCTACGGTTACAGGTTTGAATCCTGCCTCGCGCATGGATGTGTGTGATGTCTTTCGCTTAGTTAGGTTTAGGTAGTTCTAAGTCTAGGGGACTAATGACCTCAGATGTTAAGTCCCATAGTGCTTAGACCCTTTCTTTAACCACTTACTCCCTAATGTACGTTTGCCGTCTGAGTTACCGGCCGTTTTAAGAACGATGCGCGGGGTGCTAACTGCGTTTTACTGTTTATACGTCGTAGCAATATGTCGAAGGACATCTTGAGTTCAGGACCTTCGTTGCCTCTACGGCGTATTTTTTGTACCTATCTCTAAGAGGAACTCCTTATGGTTAGCTGTCTTTCCTTCCGTCGATTGGACTTAACGTGTAGTAGCTTTTAACTCCTTTGTCGTCTTTGCTTTCGAAGGGGCGCTTATGACCTTAGTTGTTTTTAGGCCCTAGAACAAAATAAACTTCGTTCGAATACTTATCATACCGTCAGATTCGAGCTAAAGCTGCGCCCGTGATGCCGAGGGAGATGTATATGGTGCGTAGTACTTTGTGCTAACACACGTTTTCAAGGTTTAACAAGGGAAATGTGTGGTGTAATTCTCGTAGCCGAGGTCGCGTAATACTCCCCCCGCCAAGAAACGCCGCACCTTTCAGATGACTGAAATTTGTCGCTTGAATTCCCTCCAAAATACGCTTCGCTTACCGTGTGAAATTGTCTCTCATTAGATTTCCCCTCTTCCCTCCTCCGATCTATCTCTATGTTTATTTTAAAGTACTAGATTGCGTCAGTAACACTGACCTAGGGCATGTCGCCTCATGTTCACAACTGTCCCTTATATTTTTCATCATTTATATAGTACAGACTAGTGAAACAATGTTTTTGTACTTAAACATGTAGTTTTATTTTCTGTTGAAGTGTGTTTTAGGGATCCGTACCTCAACCGGTAGAAGTGGAACCCTTGAGGGATCACTTTTTCTGTCTGTCCGTCCGTCTGTTAAGACTCCTTTCTCTCGTGAACATGTAGTGGTATCCAATTGAAATTTGCCACGTACTAGTATCTATGATCCCCTTGCGGCTTAAAACACTTGGCCTCCTAAGTCAATGCAGTCAAAAGATACAGCCATTTACGTCACAAAATCTGATACTCGAAAACTCAGTCAAAAAACCTATAGGGTACTTGCCGTTGATCTAGGTTCACTAAATTTGACAAGAAGAGGTTCAACAGTACAAGTAAATGAAATAATCCGAAATTGTTGATTTCTAATTATATCCCCTGGGAAAAATTATTTCTTTTGTTATTTGTTATCCGACCAAGTTAAAATATTCCCGAAAGCCCTTAAATTTCGGGGACCGATATCTTGCCATTACCAATATCGATATGGGGCAAAAATCGTAGCGATTCTCAGTTCCCAGGATGGGTGATCTGTCTACATACATAATGAAGTTTGCACGAAGTCCTCAGAGCGCAAGTCCTACTCTCACCTGACCCATTTTTAAGCTGTATGTTATCTGTGTTACAAAGTGAACCTATGCGGTTTCAACACAAGTACACTCATCAAGAAATTAGACAACTACAAGAAAACCCAAACTGTAGTTGGAGGTGGTGTGAGAGCTGACTGCTTAGAGCCAATGGCTGCAGGCGAAAACAGTAGCGATCTAAAAGGCTGTGACAACACTGGTGCAGTGTGTTGCATTATTGGTTGAGGTAGGCCGTGAAGCTGTCACGCCCAGCCCCCTGCAACAATGGATCAGCTTACGCCGACTAAACCACAATACTGTGTAATACTACTACAGCCTTGATGAAGTCCTCATTCCGGAGAGAAAAAGAATCCGTACGTTTTGTACAGTACTCCATATCCGGCTGACTCCACTCATGGATGGTTACATTCCGTACAGCTGCGTCCCACCCACTGCTCCGCGTACTCTGAAACATTTGTGTACGGTTAAGACGAAGTGGTTTAGGGGTCCTTCCGACCTATGGCAGGTTGCTTCACTATTCCTGAGACGAGAAAAGCAAACGTGCAACTTTGTGAACACTGCCGTTGTCATCTTGGAAGACGATAGTGTCCACAGCATACTCTAATGACGACATAAAACACACGGGAACACGTAGTCGCTGAGAACGCTAAAATTTCTGGTACATGTTCTCGGTAGCACGGATGAATCGTCCCAGGTCGTCATGGTACGGAAACACCCCAAAACATCACGGAAACACTGCTGGCCTGAACAGCATCCCCCTTGCAAAAAATAAATAAATAATTAAAAATAAAGAGGTAAGAGGTCTCTCTCTCTCTTTCTCTCTCTCTCTCTCTCTCTCTCTCTCTCTCTCTGCTGCATGTTACATTACATCTACATCCACATAGATACTCCGTAAACCACTGTACGGCGCATGGGGGAGGGTACTTTGTGCCATTAATAGTCATTTCCATTCCTGTTCCACTCGCAGATACAGCGAGGGAAAAACGACTGTTTAAAAGCTTCCACACAAACCGTAATTTCTCTCATCTTATCTTCAAGGCCTTCACGCGAAATTCATGTTGGCGGCTGTAGAATCGTTCAGCATTAGTCGTCAAATTCCGGTTCTCTAAATTTGCGCAATAGTGTCTTGCGGAAAGAGCAACGTCTTCTCTCCAGGGATCCCATTTGATTACACGAAGCATCTCCGTAATACACTCCTGGAAATTGAAATAAGAACACCGTGAATTCATTGTCCCAGGAAGGGGAAACTTTATTGACACATTCCTGGGGTCAGATACATCACATGATCACACTGACAGAACCACAGGCACATAGACACAGGCAACAGAGCATGCACAATGTCGGCACTAGTACAGTGTATATCCACCTTTCGCAGCAATGCAGGCTGCTATTCTCCCATGGAGACGATCGTAGAGATGCTGGATGTAGTCCTGTGGAACGGCTTGCCATGCCATTTCCACCTGGCGCCTCACTTGGACCAGCGTTCGTGCTGGACGTGCAGACCGCGTGAGACGACGCTTCATCCAGTCCCAAACATGCTCAATGGGGGACAGATCCGGAGATCTTGCTGGCCAGGGTAGTTGACTTACACCTTCTAGAGCACGTTGGGTAGCACGGGATACATGCGGACGTGCATTGTCCTGTTGGAACAGCAAGTTCCCTTGCCGGTCTAGGAATGGTAGAACGATGGGTTCGATGACGGTTTGGATGTACCGTGCACTATTCAGTGTCCCCTCGACGATCACCAGTGGTGTACGGCCAGTGTAGGAGATCGCTCCCCACACCATGATGCCGGGTGTTGGCCCTGTGTGCCTCGGTCGTATGCAGTCCTGATTGTGGCGCTCACCTGCACGGCGCCAAACACGCATACGACCATCATTGGCACCAAGGCAGAAGCGACTCTCATCGCTGAAGACGACACGTCTCCATTCGTCCCTCCATTCACGCCTGTCGCGGCACCACTGGAGGCGGACTGCACGTTGTTGGGGCGTGAGCGGAAGACGGCCTAACGGTGTGCGGGACCGTAGCCCAGCTTCATGGAGACGGTTGCGAATGGTCCTCGCCGATACCCCAGGAGCAACAGTGTCCCTAATTTGCTGGGAAGTGGCGGTGCGGTCCCCTACGGCACTGCGTAGGATCCTACGGTCTTGGCGTGCATCCGTGCGTCGCTGCGGTCCGGTCCCAGGTCGACGGGCACGTGCACCTTCCGCCGACCACTGGCGACAACATCGATGTACTGTGGAGACCTCACGCCCCACGTGTTGAGCAATTCGGCGGTACGTCCACCCGGCCTCCCGCATGCCCACTATACGCCCTCGCTCAAAGTCCGTCAACTGCACATACGGTTCACGTCCACGCTGTCGCAGCATGCTACCAGTGTTAAAGACTGCGATGGAGCTCCGTATGCCACGGCAAACTGGCTGACACTGACGGCGGCGGTGCACAAATGCTGCGCGGCTAGCGCCATTCGACGGCCAACACCGCGGTTCCTGGTGTGTCCGCTGTGCCGTGCGTGTGATCATTGCTTGTACAGCCCTCTCACAGTGTCCGGAGCAAGTATGGTGGGTCTGACACACCGGTGTCAATGTGTTCTTTTTTCCATTTCCAGGAGTGTACTTGCGTGTGTATAGAACCTATCAGTTACAAATCCAGCAGCCCGTCTCTGAAATGGTTTCCTTCAGCCCGGCCTGATATAGAGCTCCAGCACTCGAACAGTACTCAAGAATGGTACACGCTATCAATTTGTACACCATCCACTCTATGGATGAGCTACATTTTCCCAAAATTTTCCCAATAAAATGAAGTCGAGCATTTGCATTCCCCAATACCAACCTGACGTGCTCTTTCCATTCTATATCGATTTGCAACGTTACTCCTACGTATTTAATGGAAGTGACTGTGGCAACCTGCACCCTACTAATTCTATATTCGAACGTAACATGACTGATGTTGCTATTCATCCGCACTTACTAACATTTTTGTACATGTAGAGCTAGGTGCCATCCATCACAAACACTAGGAACTTTGTTTAAGTAATCCTCTATCATCTTACAGTCACTCATCTTCGACATCTCTCTGTACACAACAGTATCATCAGCAAAAAGCTGCAGATCCCTGCCCACTCTGTCCGCCATATCATTTACGTACGCGGATGATAATAATAGCGGCACTATCACACCCTCCTTTGGCACCCCTGAAGACACGCTTGTCGCTGATTAATTCTTGCCATCGAGGGCAACATACTGAGTTCTTTTAACAAACTGTATGGTCCGAACTTCGCCAACAATCTGCAGTGGGGCATCGTGTCAAATGCTTTCCGGAAATCTTGAACATGGATTCTGTCTGTTGCCTTCCACCCGTGATTTGTTTGATACCATGTGAAGAAAGGGCAAACTGAATTTCGCACGAGTGATGCTTTCTAAACCAGTGCTGAGTTATGGACAGAAGCCTTTCTGTCCCAGAAAAATTTATTATCTTCCAAGTCAGAAATGTGTTCAAGAATTCTGCTGCAAATCTGTGTAATTATTCGGGTCAGTTTTTTCACCTTCCTTACACACAGCACCTGTGCTTTTTTCCAGTCACGTGGGACTCTGCACTGGGCGAGAGATGCGATAAGTGGAGGATAAGGAAGAGGCCAATGCTTTACACTAGTCGGTGTAGAGCCGAATTTGAATTGCATCAGGACCTGGTGACTTGTTTGTTTTCAACTCTTTCATCTAATTCTCTAAGTCACGGATTATAGTTCCTATGTCCTCCATGCAGGAGTCTGTACGACAGTCAAACGACTTATGCTTGTACAACACTCTTGCTTCATAATTAATCCTCCCAGTGATCTCTACGTACTCTCGACGCCTTGTATCGATTGAAAAAAATAGCTAAATTGTGAGACGTCGGCCCCCAAACACACACTTACAATAAACTACGGCTCGGTTTCTGCTTTGCCTGGCCCTTTGAAAAGGTGCATCTCGCTGTGACACTGCGAGCAATGGGCTTTCGCGAGGCACGTGACTCCAAATGGCCACTGCTTGCATTTCCTTTCAGCGTTTGTTCGGAAACTGGCAAACAATAGACGGCGCCTATTCGTCACCACCGATTTCGTCCAAGTTTTTGGTGCATGTAGGGCTTGGCCAGAAATGATAGTGACGGAAGTAGGAGCTGAGAGCCCCTGCTATACCCGCATGACAGGAGAGATAGTTTAATTTGTGGAAAGGGGCCAAAATGAGTGGCTGTCAGCTGAACACGAACATACTACTTTATTCATTCGACAAACATTACAAGAGTAAAGAAAACATTACAGACAGAGCAAGCCAAACATTAATTTTAGAACGAAATTCCCGGCTTAATGCGCCATTCAATCTCACACCGTAAGGGCAAAACAACTTTAATTTAAAATCGGCTAGAAGCCATACATAAACAAACAACAAGGACAAATAAGGAAAGGCAGTACATGAAACGGCTTCAGAAGTTTCCAAGGGTCGGCCTGGAATTCAAACACTAACGCTCGCTAGATGAGACAGGCAGTCGGCCCAACAATTCTCAATCCGACGGCAACCCAACTGACAGACAGTCAACGAACCAAGCGACAGGATAATTTCCGCTTCACCTGACCAGCACACATCAGGGAGTTCGATGGAACACGCAGAAGGTATCGGCGCCGACAACGAATTACACATTCAGCTGTCAAACTACACGCTGGGCTGGACACTCACAACACGACGAGGAAAATATACTGCCAGAATTTTCGTCAACTGCCAGGACAAGTAACCGGAACGTTAACGGCCACAAGACAGAAGATTCCGCTGTTGCACTTCAATTCCAAAATAATCAAGTTACACTGAACTCCACAAGAAGGTGACTAGAATTTCTCCAATTTGAAAACACACATTGTTGCTCGTGGAATGTCAAAACACCCCACAACGAAATTCAAACGACACAATGTGAACAGTTGGGGCTGGCTGGTAGATTAAGTAAAGACTCAACTATCGTGTCTGGGATCGGTGAGCCACGGACCTCATAGCAATGGGAGCAGCACCTCACACTCCGACCGCGCGTGGACGCCGTCAGCGGCCCGGTCAAACTACGCGCCACGGGGACTTCCTCGCTGCTCCACGCCAGCCGACCAACTGCCCGCACACGGCACAGCCGGAAACCGTAAGCACGAGGCCAAAGATAGTACAAGGGTGCGAATATCGATACACGCTGCTGCTGCCACTTGCGGAGAGAGAGGACAACAGCATAATCGCGATAACTGCGGGAGACTAAACACAGAATAGCTACCAATGTTTAATGCAATGAATAAGACGAGCCAGCCACGGCTCAGGAGCCCTTATAAAATGTATTTTGTGGCAGCGGTTCCAGTTTTCAGGCCGACTAACAGTGACAAGGCGAGACACAAGTTTCCGATTCCTATCGGCTAAGATCTTCTACGAGCACTGTTCTTACTGCGTGTTACATGGCTGCAAGACGAACAAATTGGGCAACTTCATTCACAGTTGCAATGGTACCTAACGTGTACTGCTGAGTGTAGCTGCTCTTCCAAATAGCATCCCATTCGAGCAAACCAGCTGCGTCTCTACTCGTACTTTAAATACTTGGGCTGTGCCCGGCTCTGTTTAAAAAGAATAGTTCGATGTAGTCGTAGGGTCGAGCCGCGCACATCTCTCTTCATGCCCCGCAGCTAACACTTTGCAAATAACAACCTTAGCTGTGATCCTGCAGTCAAATTGTAGATGTATTCGCTTGAATTGCGAGTTAACAGAATACACAGAAATACAAAATAAAAGTTAACTGAATAAGTTAATAACAAGAGCTCTGTTCTAATTTTTGTAATTGATGTAGATGAGAGTTGTGCTGAATAGTGTTTATTCAGCAAGGACATCTCATATAAACTAGAAATGATCCCACGGTAAATTAAAGTAAAGACAGAGAATATCCTTATCAAATGCAGTTAAGTTACGCTGAGAGCATTACAGAATGATAGCAAAATCGACAAAGTAAATAGTCATCGAAGATACGTGAAAATTAAATTCGTTTCGTAATCACAATACACGTAGCATTCATCAGTTCAAAGCAGCTCAGAGTTCAACATGATGATTTACAAATCATCAGGTACAATACAAATGATGGTAACACACTGTGCTTGCTCTCAGTTCCATAATATAAATGGAAAAAAAATTAGAGTCCTACTCTGAGGCATATTCAGATGTCTAATGAGTTAGTCCCTTCCAATGTTACAGTATTGTAGAGGCCGTTCACCAACCAGAATCAATCACCTACACGACTGGATCACGCACTCTACCGTAGGAAGGACTAGCCTCTTCCATTGCTTGATACGAAGTGTCAGAATCGCTCCTTTGAGCTCTTCAGTCGGAAAGTCCCAGTAGCCGCTTGCCTCACATAGCGTTCTGGTATGGTCTGCTTTTCCATTGGCTAAACGCCATCACCACCAAAAATACATCGTTCTTAAGCTCTACAGATACAATTTGATTCAACTTGAACACTTCCTGGACTAAGCTATCACCACACTATTTAAATAAGGGAACGTTATAAATATTTGATTACACTCAGGTCATTAATAATAATTACAAATAAAGTGTTGTTCATAAATAAATAAGTCAGTATTCTTATGCAACTGAATTGTCGCTAAATTTTGTTTAAACAGTTGTTTATGCCTTCTTGACGGAAGCGTCTTTTGGTTTTCTTTTCAACTGTGGTCACCGTTAACACATGAGACTGCTCACCTTTAACTTACTACAGTGTTTTAATAGCTAAAAATGGCTCTGAGCACTATGGGACTCAACTGCTGAGGTCATTAGTCCCCTAGAACTTAGAACTAGTTAAACCTAACTAACCTAAGGACATCACAAACATCCATGCCCGAGGCAGGATTCGAACCTGCGACCGTAGCGGTCTTGCGGTTCCAGACTGCAGCGCCTTTAACCGCACGGCCACTTCGGCCGGCTTTTAATAGCACTTGCAATCAACATCTGAAGAAAGTTGGTGGTAAAATAGTAAAATGTTCATTAAATAAATGCACAAGTACACTAAATATAAGGTATTCACGCTGTATTCATTTACTGTGTAACTGTGCAGACTATAATGTTTTAAGAAATATTTGTGTAATAAAACAGATCCAAAGGATGTAGTAAGTCAATGTATAAAATAGATACAGATATGTAGCTTTCGGAGACGATAGCTGCAGTACAATGTTATCATGTCAAATACTGCATGTTGAAATCGCATGATGCGTTTAAAAGTTTTTAATTCAGAGCTTCACTATGAAAATGTTTATTTGCTGCTCAATATTATTGTATTGTGTGGAACTGGGGACCTAGAAACGACGGAGAGGCTTCGTCCCAACCATAGCCCGCAGTGGTAGACAACCCCACAACAGGCTACAGCAGTCCACTCACCCCAACCCTGCCCCACCCCCAACCCAGAGTTGTTGTGCGGTTCGGCGCTAGTGGAGGAACCCCCCGCCCCCCCCCCCCCCCCTCGGGATCGTCGCGCACCAGACGAGTGTAACTACAATGTTTGCGTGGTGGTAGAGCGAGTAATCGAGTGTTTGCGCAGCAATCGCCGACGTAGTGTAACTGAGGCGGAATAAGGGCAACCAGCCCGCATTCTCCGAGGCAGATGGAAAACCGCCTTAAAAACCATCCACAGACTGGCCGGCACACCAGACCTCGACCCTAATCCGCCGGTCCGCGCGGCTCCCTCCGTCGGAGGTTCGAGTCCTCCCTCGGGCATGGGTGTGTGTGTGTGTGTTGTCGATATCGTAAGTTAGTTTAAGTAGTGTGTAAGCTTAGGGGCCGATGACCTAAGCAGTTTGATCCCATAAGAACTTACCACCACCACTAATCCGCCGGGCGGATTCGTGCCGGGGACCGGCACGCCTTCCCGCCCGGAAAGCAGTGCATTAGACCGCACGGCTAACCGGACGGGTTTGCTCAATATTAACTTCTATTAAAATAATACTGTGTCGCTGAACGCACCACATTTCTCTGAGATCGAAAATGTATTCAGTTTTGCGGTAATACTTGACTGCAAGTTATTATAGACTCTCAAATTGACGTAAAAAGCAATCTTTCAGCTTGTCTGAGACTCTGGTATTCTTGGAGCATTGTCTTGTGCACAAAGGCCATGTGAACAGCAGCCATCTAGATTCCTAGCTTTGGGATCTACGCGTTTCCGGCGACGCAGGTACTCTCTGCAACTCTCTGACCTGTACCGGTTTTTGCGGCTTTCCCAGACGTGGCGCTTTGGCTAGGGCGGCCACGTCGCTCCCTGAGCCCTTGACTCCCACAAGCAAATTCGCCTTGCCTCCTACTAACTCAAGGCCACCAAACACGCTCGCCTACATACCACTAAGGTTAGACAGTGCGCTCATGTGCGAGCCCAAGCACAATAACTGCTTTCTACCATTCTGTCACATCTCCTCATCCACCCATCTTACTGCATTGATTCCACATAAATGTATGGCACATACATACCACTTCACTGCCATCAGTTACGCCAGTGGTGGAGATTCACAAGTTCACCTGGTACCAGTTGCACACCATCTAAAGCGCTCCATTGTCGCCACTGTACTTTTCTATGGGGGAAGAGGGGTTGAAACTAATTCAAATCAGGTACTTTTAAATTCCGTTTACAATGTCTGATTTAGAATCACCTTACCACCCAACTATTAAACACGAATATACACTACTGGCCATTAAAATAGCTACACGAAGAAGAAATGCAGATGATAAACGGGTACTCATTGGACAAATATATTATACTAGAACTGACATGTGATTACATTTCCACGCAACTTGCGTGCATAGATTCTGAGAAATCAGTACCCAGAACAATCACCTCTGGCCGTGCTTGGATGGCGTATACAGGTACAGCTGCCCATGCAGCTTCAACACGATACCACAGGTCATCAAGGGTAGTGACTGGCATATTGTGACGAGCCAGTTGCTCGTCCACCATTGACCAGACGTTTTCAATTGGTAAGAGATCTATAGAATGTGCTGGCCAGGGCAGCTATCGAACATTTTCTGTATCCAGGAAGGCCCGTAAAGGACCTGCAACATGCATTATCCAGCTGAAATGTAGGGGTTCGCAGGGATCGAATGAAGGGTAGAGCCACGGGTCGTAGCACATCTGAAATGTAACGTTCAAAGTGCCGTCAATGCGAACAAGAAGTGACCGAGACGTGTAACCAATGGCACCTCATACCATCACGCCGGGTGATACGCCTGTATGGCGATGACGAATACACGCTTCCGATGTGCGTTCACTGCGATGTCGCCAAACACGGAAGCGACCATCATGATGCTGTAAACAGAACCTGGATTCATCCGAAAAAATGACGTTTTGCCATTCGTGCACCCGGGTTCATCGTTGAGGACACCATCGCAGGCGCTCCTGTCTGTGATGCAGTGTCAAGGGTAACCGCAGCCATGGTCTTCGAGCTGATAGTCCATGCTGCTGCAAATGTCGTCGAACTGTTCGTGCAGATGGTTGTTGTCTTGCAAACGTCCCCTTGTGTTGAGTCAGGGATCGAGACGTGGCTGCACGATCCGTTACAGCCATGCGGATAAGATGCTTGTAATCTCGACTGCTAGTGAAACGAGGCCGTTGGGATCCAGCACGGCGTTCCGTATTACCCTCCTGAACCCACCGATTCCATATTCTGCTAACAGTCATTGGATCTCGACCAACGCGAGCAGCAATGTCGCGATACGATAAACAGCAATCGCGATAGGCTACAATCCGACCTTTATCAAAGTCGGAAATGTGATGGTACTCATTTCTCCTCCTTACACGAGGCATCACAACAACGTTTCACCAGGCAACGCCGGTCAACTGCTGTTTGTGTCTGAGAAATCGTTTGGAAACTTTGCTCATGTCAGCACGTTGTAGGTGTCGCCACCGGTGCCAACCTTGTGTGAATGCTCTGAAAAGCTAATCATTTGCATATCACAGCATCTTCTTTCTGTTGGTTAAATTTCCCGTCTGTAGCACGTCATCTTCGTTGTGTAGCAATTTTAATGGCCAGTAGTGTACTTTTGATCTATTGGATACTAATTAATCTAAACTGCATCTGATTATCAGTAAATAAATGTAAAGATTTGTCAGTAATACTCAGAATGACTTCCCCATGAAACAATCACACACTACGGCTGTTGCACAACAAAACCTGTGCGCTAGTGTAAAACTCATCTATCGAATTTATATGAAATTATGGCAATGGAAACTGTTCGTAATAGTCTCACAAAAGTTTCGTTTAGGCCGTACGGTCGATTCTTACCATGGCAACGGATAACTCGACTCAGCTCTGTCTGTAGTGCAAAAATGACGAGCTGAAGCTAATCACTGCACGGCCGTTTGCCTTTTTAATTCTTTTAACATACTGCAATAGTAAATTGAACCTTGTCTTTTATTTATTTATATTTTTTTTCAAAAATATAACTGTTCACCCAATGGTGCAAGGCGTGACAGAGCAACGTTTCACAAAACACATTCCTCATTTAAACAGTGAGGATAAGCTTCGTTGAATTGTTTCGTAAATAAGTAAAAAGATATTTTGCAATTAGATTGAGAAAACTAAAAATTCTAACTAAAATGAACTATAACTGTTCCTCAACATTATCTTTCTCAGCATTGTCATCAGCCACACTGAATATTTTTAAAAAACACTTTTAAAGCTCGTAAAATTTACTCTGTTAGATTCCTAACGAAATATTCTTAATCTTGGTGGGGGAAAATAATCAGAATACTGAACGTATGACTGACAACTATCCGTGAATGGCAACATGTAGATATTGTTACATAGAATGAAGTCTTCACCCTACAGTAATTACAAAACTAGCGCCTGCAGCAAAATAAAAATGCAAATTACCTTTTCTTTCAAATGAACGGTCTCTCTATACAATCAAATCATGCTCTGTGTGCGGTACATGCGCCATCTAAGCTCCTCAGCCTGCCATAACATAACACACTCTCTCGTACTCCGGCCGAGGTCTGTTTGTCTCCTTCGCTCTCCCGAACTGTACTCAGTAATACAACCTTTGGTAGCCAAAGAATACTTACAACTTATGTGTTCGGCAAGCAAAGATGCTCAAATCATTAAATAAAGGGTGTTTATAAATGAATACCGGGGTTTTTACGCTTTAGAATATTTATGACAGCCGGCCGGAGTGGCCGAGTGGTTCTAGGCGCTACAGTCTGGAACCAGGCGACCGCTACGGTTGCAGGTTCGAATCCTGCCTCGGGCATGGATGTGTGTGCTGTCCTTAGGTTAGTTAGGTTTAAGTAGTTCTACGTTCTAGGGGTCTGATGACCTCAGAAATTAAGTCCCATAGTGCTCAGAGCCATTTGAACCATTATTGCATTAAAATTACAGTTATAAATGATGTGTCAAATGAAAGAGCAACTCAGTTGTACCAAGAACCTTATAAATGTTCAATGTGAGCACCATTTGTCACACGGCACACATCAAGTCTATAGCCGAGTTCTTCCCAAACGTTGATAAGTGTGTCTTCAGTGATTGTAGCAACAGCTGCTTCAATCCAGTATCTTAATTCAGGGAGGTCTGCTGGTAGCGGAGGCACGTACACACGATCCTTGATGAAGCCCCAACGGAAAAAATCGCATGGCGTTAGGTCGGGTGAACGTGGTGGCCATGCAAAGCAAGCCCTGTCATTGGGCCCCCAGCCTTCCAGCGCTTGGACTATAGACTTCATGTGTGCCGTGTGACAAATGGTGCTCACATTGAACATTTATAAGGTTCTTGGTAAAACTGAGTAGCCATTTCATTTGACATATCTTTTATAACCATAAGTTTAATGTAATAAATATTATAAAGCGTTAACACTCCGATATTTATTTTTAAACACCCTGTATTCGAAATAAACATCCAGATCTTTCATAACGATTTCTCCTGATATGTACAAATTTTAGGGTGACTTATATTTTGTAATGTGACTTCACATGATTGTAGCCTACACATTCCTTCCGATCACAGTGGTGAGTGTCACACGGACTATTCAAATTGAATGTGAACCAATCCTGCCTTCCAGTACAAAGCGAGAACCGATTTGCCCACACAGCGAGCATCATTACTAGTATTCATTAACCTCCAATACGCTTTCAGCAGAATGGACCTAACTACTACGATAGTAGACTTTCAGAAGGAGGATCTAGCGTTAAAAGGTTTTTGCTTTTCACATTTAACCAAATATAACATTGATGATGATAATTTATGGCAATGTTTGCCGACAAGATAAAGAATGCAACCTTTAACACTAGATTGCGTACTCACGGCAGTTCTCCTTGGCCGTTTTTTGGTACGACTTGGAAAGAGAGAAAAATTAATGAATGATCGCCGATGCGTCGGTTCTCGATTGTGTTCAGGAGACGTACAGATTGATTGCGCGAAAATAGTTTCTCAAATGACCTCTTAACCCCGATTGATTTCACGCAATCAGACTCTTCAATGAAATTACTAAGGGACCTATTTGAATAATAAAACAAACTGGAAATAAATGCAAAACAGTGAAATTTTGTAAAAAAAGTTGTCAGATCGGAAATTGAACACATTAATGGTCTCCTAAATACAATCAAGACACCGCGATAAAGAGCGAACCTGTAACAAAGTTCATTTAAACATAAACATTATTTGTGGTTAATTTAAAGAAAAGAATAAGCATAGATTTTCTGTACAGTGAAGCATCAATATATTCTCAAAGAACAAAGGCGTTAAACTATAAACATTAACAAATTTACAATGAATACAAAACTTACATTTTTATGGTTTTCTCATACATGGAGCAGTCCAACAATCGCTGCTTTTTTATGTGTGATATTTTGAAAAAATTAAATGTCCTGGCGTGCGCGTAAGTATTTTTTATCGTCACTAGGTTTACAAAATCGTTTTTTTTTTCTTGGTGATAAGGTTGTTTTTCACACTAAATGAAATATAACTTTTAGCGGTGCTACACAACACGTCTTAACAAGTCGGAGACCGAACATCAAAGATAACGAAGTACATGTTAATATATCGTCGACCAGAAGTACAACTACCTATAAAGACTCTAGAATTTTCCTAACAAATGATACATTGTTCTTTCTTCTGTTTCGCAGCTTCTTGCTATCAAGCGCTGCGGCTATGATTTTAAATATCTGCACCCAGCGAGTCATAGTGTTTAAAAGTACCTTTTAAACGCTGGCCGCGCGTCTTGGTATAGGCGCACGTTATAAACAGATTCCGTTTCTTTACTCTCGCGTTGTCATGCTTGGTATCATTACAAACTACAGCTCGATGGCTGTCCTTTTCTCGTATGCAAAATGTCTGAAATCCAATAATATCACAAGGAGGAGGTAACAATTACTCCCATTCAGGAATGTCAGGAAAGTATCCATGACGCATTGTGGGGTCCTGCTATTTCGCCGCCACTGAAGTGTTACTTCTTCGCGTCAGAAGGCGTCGGGTGAAGTTAAGGAATTAGCGTCTCGGTGCTAGGATAACATGAAAAGAGCTGCAAAGAAAAGCTTCTTAGAAGGTTGGCTTGTGAAGGCGTTAAAAAGAAATTGCGAGATTGTTTGTGCAGCACAGCTTCCTTTCTCGTGCATTTCTTAGCACAAATGATTCCCTGTACCGTAAGGTGTCAGGATTCCGTCAGTCTGCTTTCCGGGAAGCGTCGCGATTACGTCGGTGCTCTCAGCTCGTGCAACTACATACGCTTCTGCATCTACATGATTACACAGCAATTCACAATTACGTGCCTGGAAGAGGTATCGATATTCATTCATGACATATAAGCGCTAGAACAGCTGCAGTTTCAGGTCTGTCAAGACGCGTATATTTCATCAACAAAAGAATAAAGGATGGCTGCTGTTCCAGTCAAATCTTACTGGAAGGTCACTATTTATTCCGATTCGAATTGCACATAATATTAAGTTCTACAAAACTAAAAAGCTCACTATACAAAATCTTAATCACCCTTCCTAAAAGAATACACAGGTCATGAAAGACGATTATTTCAACCACCTTTCGTGAAACTACTACTTGTACTGATTAATTTGGCTTCATTTAGTTCAGCAGATTGCTTCTCTGCCACTCGCTCAACATATAATTACGCGTGGGAGGAGGATTGCCTTGGCAAACAACTTGATTGATGTTTCCTTTTTTATTTCATACCAGTATTCTATGTTCCCCGTTACCCATTATCACAAGCAAATACATCTCTGTGACGTATGGCTGATTGGAAGAACTGCGAAAGTGCAATGAGTATAGCTTTCTTAGTTGTCGTTGTAGGGTGTGGGAATGCATACTGAATTTATTTTTCAAAGCTGTCTTGTGGCATGACTGGCCCAGAGGCCACATTTTCTTCCAATTTTTTTAGAAAAGTCTTGGGATTGGTCAGGCAGATGAATGGGCAAGATTCGGAAATATCCATGGACCTCTTGCACAAATTTTGTACGGTAAACTGATGTGAAACTTAGGAAACATGCGCTGAAGTTACTAGCATCCTCCCGATTTGAAAAAGTGTGTAGCGCTATGGTGTCAATTCTTGACGAATGGCTGTCCTCCGCCCCCAGCGTGTGAGAGGTTTCAGAAATTTCAGCTCGTTGGTCGTGGGCTGACGATGTGGTAAGTCGTTCTGCTTTCGAACGCACTTAGGACAAAAAAAAATTTGGATGGGTCTCCTGATAGCTGTTTCATTTCAAAATTAATTTCTCCCTACAGTAATTAAATTCAGTTACAAAAGGAGTTACGTAGTTAAATTTTACGCTTGTCAGTTTCATCTATTTCAACTTCATTTTCCTAAAAACTACTTCATTATCCACCCACATTAGGGTTTTTCCCTTGCCCTCCACTTTATTTTTCAAAGCTGTCTTGTGGCATGACTGGGTCAGAGGCCACATTTTCTTCCAATTTTTTAGAAAAGTCTTGGGAGCGAACATTACCTTGCTGAAATGTAAGCCCAGGACGGCTTGTCATGAAGAGCAGCAAATCGGGGCAGAGAATATCGTTGCCGTACCACTGTGCTATAAGAGTGCCGCGGATGGGAACCAAAAGGGTCCTGCTATGAAAAAAAAGGCGCCCCAAACCTTTACTTCTGATTGTTAGGCCGTATGGCAGGCGACAGTCAGGTTGGTACAGCACCGCTGTCCAGGACGTCTCCAGACACCTCTTCGCTGGTTATCAGGGCACAATTCGAAGCGGGACTCGCCACTGAAGACACTTCTCCTCCTTTCAATGAGATTCCAAGCCGAAGACGTGTCCGAAGACACCACAGAGAGCGGTGAGATATCAACCTGACAACCACCCGCCATACTGCCCGACAACTAGGGTGATGGTCTGGAGCACAATTTCTTTTTATAGGGGTAATCTTAGATTTTCAACTGCGCCACACTTATAGCACAACGGTGCATCGACAATGTTCTAAGCCTGTTTTATTTCTCTTAATTGCAAGCCATCCTGAGCTTATATTTCAGCAAGGTTCTGTCCGCCCGCACACGAGCAGTTTCTACAGGTTGTTTTTGTGCTTGCCAAATCCTACCCTTTCCCGGAAGATCGCCAGATCTCTCCCATTTTGACATTATTGCGAGGATTAAGAGCAAGGACCTCCAACGAGCTTGAGATTTTGACGATCTAACGCGCCAGCTGCAAATACACTCATGCTCATAAATTAAGGATAATTGCAGCATGTGGTGCCGCACAACGTGGCACTACACAAAACTGGCGCTAACAGTATAGGCACATAGGGTACACACACGACACCGATGTATAAGTCCACGGCATTGGTGATAAGTTGAGAAAACCGTCCCGAAACACATTTGCTACATAACGCAGCTGTTTTCTGCACATGTACTCCGACATCAATTTGGGATATGATCACCGTGCACACGTACACAGGCCGCACAACGGGTTGACATACTCTGGATCAGGTGGTCGAGCAGCTGCTAGGATATAGCCTCCCATCCTTGCACCAGTGCCTGTCGCAGCTCCTGAACTGCCCTAGGGGTTTGAAGACGTGCCGCGATACGTCGGCCAAGAGCATCCCAGACTTGCTCGATGGAGGTTAGGTCTGGAGAACAGGCAGGCCATTCCATTCGCCCGATATCTTCTGTTTCAAGGTACATTACGGGACGTCCTCAGTGTACAACACCACAAGAATACCGATATCTCACCATCAGTGCCCACAGACGGCCAAGGAGTACTGCAGGTAGCCTTGCTCGGGACCTTACCGCAGCCACTGGAACAGTTGTCTCCAGACACACAGTCTACAGACGACCGAATAGATTTGGTTTATTCGCCTGGACAACTGCAAGGTGCATTCCACTGACCCCTGGTCACAGGAGAGCCCGTAAAGCCTGGTGTCAAGAACACAGTGCATGGTCATTGGAACGGTGGTCCCAGTTTATGTTCACGGACGAGTCCTGGTACAGTCTGAACAGTGATTCTCGACGGGTTTTCATCTGGCGTGAACCAGGAACCAGATACCAACCCCTTAATGTCCTTGAAAGGGACCTGTATGGAGGTCGTGGTTTAATGGCAGCTCAGTGGGGCCGTGCGTTGTTATCCAACAGGAGGAATGTGGGCCCCACTGCACATCGCAAAATGACGTTCCGATACAACTGACTGTTATAGTTCCTCTGTCAAAGACCTGCAGGGGTGTACGTGCACCAATCATAATCCCACCCCACACCATCAAACCACGACCTCCATACAGGTCCCTTTCAAGGACATTAAGGGATTGGTATCTGGTTCCTGGTTCACGCCAGATGAAAACCCGGCGAGAATCACTGTTCAGACTATCCCTGGACTCGTCCGTGAACATAACCTGGGACCACTGTTCCAATGACCATGCGCTGTGTTCTTGACACCAGGCTTTACGGGCTCTCCTGTGACCAGGGGTCAGTGGAATGCACCTTGCAGTTGTCCGGGCGAATAAACCAAGTCTATTCGGTCGTCTGTAGACTGTGTGTCTGGAGACAACTGTTCCAGTGGCTGCGGTAAGGTCCCGAGCAAGGCTACCTGCAGTACTCCTTGGCCGTCTGTGGGCACTGATGGTGAGATATCGGTGTTCTTGTGGTGTTGTACACTGAGGACGTCCCGTAATGTAGCGCCTGGACACGTTTCCTGTCTACTGGAATGGTTGCCATAATCACACTTTGTGGCACACGGAGGGCCCGTGCTACGACCTGCTGTGTTTGACCAGCCTCCAGTCGCCCTAATATTCTACCTCTAATAACGTCATCAATATGTGTTCTTTGAGCAATTTTCAACATACACTCACCGTTAGCACGTCTGAAAACGTCTGCACACTTACTCGCTGCACCGTACTCTGACATGCACCAACACACCTCTGCGTATGTGGTCTGCTGCCAGCGCCACCGTGCGACGACCGCAGGTCAGATGCTCTGCCCACCGCCCACCAGAGCGTTGTTTCACCATGTATCAGCATTATCCTTAATTTATGAACATGAGTGAAGTATAAAACAAGTCGTTGGAGAACTTTGTTACTAATCGAAAATCTCGAAAAGTTATTGAACGATTTACTTCAAATGTTTACATGACATTGCAATAAATGTTCAGACAGTTATAGGCTATACGTTAAAAAAATACGACAATGCACTGGTTTGTTTTCTTTCCCGCTGTTAGTTTTAGAGAAAACAAAAAATTGTATTTATGGTTTATCAGCTTATGATTAGATTACTACTATGGACTGTGAATCGTTTGCATGTTTCACAGATTAAAAGCATGCGAAATACTGTCACAATAGCTATAATCCTCACAGAACCATCGTGTGGAGAGATGTCCCCCATCCTCCGGATACGAATGATCACAAATGGTTCACCTGTTCAAGGTAGACTAGCGTGAAGTCTATCTTGTGTAAGCTTTTTCATACCTGAGTAACTCCTGTATTCGAGTCCTTGCCTTTTCATTTTAAGCACTTCAGTTTCCAAACAGAGCATCAATGAACAGCTTATTTTAGTCGGAATGTGCCACAAAATCATTTTTACCCGAATTCAGCTCAGAGCCTCTTTATTAGTTCATTAATTTATTCAGCTAATCTTCAGCATTCTTTCATAGTACTTCATTTCAAAAGTTTCTATTCTTTCCTTTTCTGAACCGTTTATCGTGCACGTTTTACTCGAGCAGAAGTCTACATTCACACACTCAATTTCAGAAATTTCTGTTTATGTTTGATGTTAACAAATTCTTCTTTTTCAGAACTGCTTTTCCTGCTATTGCCAGTTTGAATTTTATTTTGCCGCCCAAGTAACAAAACCCAAGTATTAAATTTAGTGTTTAATTTTCCAATTAGTGTGCTATCGACAGAGGATGCCAAATTGATTGCATATTTTTCATTTCCAGAAGGCTTTAGAAACCGTTCAATAAAAGGACTTCTAATCAAATTGCGTGTCTATGATGTATCATCTCAGTTGTGGGACTGGATTCATGATTTCTTGTTAGGAAAGTCACATTCATGGTAACCGACAGAAAGTCATCGAGTAAAACGGAAGTAATATCTGGAGTTCCCCAAGGACGTGTTACAGGTCATTTGCTGTTCCTGTTCTACATAAACGATTTAGGAGACAATCTGAGCAGCCCTCTGAGATCCATTACAGATAATGTTATCATGTACCGTCTTGTAAAGTCATCAGATAATCAAAACCAATTTTCAAAATGATTTAGGAAAGATATTTCTATGGTGCGAAAAGTGACAGTGGACGCTAAATAATGAAAAGTGTAAAGTCCTCCCATGTGTACTAAATGCCAATCGCTAAATTTCGGTTACACGATAAATCACAGAAATCAAAATCCTGTAAATTCAGCTAAATACTTAGGGACGTGAATCGTGTCGTTTGCCACGGTTCCTGTTTTTCCCTTGGTTTACTCCTGTTGGGAGTTTCCGCGCTTTCCTAGAAGGTGTTGCGGAGCCTCCGCGAGCGCGCTCCTAGCACGCCCGCTGGGTTAAAAAATGGTTCAAATGGCTCTTAGTACTGTGGGACTCAACATCTGAGGTCATCAGTCCCCTAGAACTTACAAGGGAACCTCCCCATCGCAACCCCCCTCAGATTTAGTTATAAGTTGGCACAGTGGATAGGGCTTGAGAAACTGAACGCAGATCAATCGAGAAAACAGGAAGAAGTTGTGTGGAACTATGAAAAACATAAGCAAAGTGTTCAAACTGAGTAGTCCATGCGCAACATAGGCAACATCAATGATACTCTGAGCCCAGGAGCGCCGTGGTCCCGTGGTTAGCGTGAGCAGATGCGGAACGAGAGGTCATTGGTTCAAGTCTTCCATCGAGTGAAAAGTTCAACCTTTTATTTTCAGACAATTATCAAAGTTCAGGCACTCACACATAATTAACTCCCCAAAATTCCAGGACCTGTTCAGATTTGCTTGGACATATGCAGGATTTGACGGTCTACACACGGAAAAATTTGAAAACGTTAAAAACATACGTTTTGACAGAGCACAGGGAAAACTGTGCGACTGCGAAACTGTTGGATTCATTTGTTGCAGTTTATGTGACAAACGCTTATGTTTTCATCACTTTTTTGGGAGTGATTATCACATCTACAAGAAAACCTAAATCGGGCAAGATAGAAGAATCTTTTTACCCATCCGCCAAGTGTACAAGTTAGGTGGGTGGGAAACATATTCCTGTCATGTGACGCACATGCCATCACCAGTGTCGTATAGAATATATCAGACGTGTTTTCCTGTGGAGGAATCGGTTGACCTATGACCTTGCGATCAAATGTTTTCCGTTTCCATCGCAGAGGCACGTCCTTTCGTCTACTAATCGCACGGTTTTGCGGTGCGGTCGCAAAACACAGACTTTAAACTCATTACAGTGAACAGAGACGTCAATGAACGAACGGGCAGGTCATAACTTTGCGAAAATAAAGAAAGTAAACTTTTCACTCGAGGGAAGTCTTGAACCAAGGACCTCTCGTTCCGCAGCTGCTCACGCTAACCACGGGACCACGGTGCTCCTAAGCTCACTTTATCCACAATGTTGCTTATGTTGCGCATGGACTACTCAGTTTGTATATTTTGCTTATTTTTTTTCATAGTTCCACACAACTTCTTCCTGTTTTCTCGATTGGTCTATGCCTAGAACCGCTCGGCCACATCGGCCGGCCTCGCCCCCTGGGAGGAGGCGCTATGTGCCGTGCCGAGGGCGGACGAGGCAGTTGAGACAAGTGTTTGGCCCTGGACGACCGTTCTGCAGCGGAACGCTCGGTACCTCTATGCTAAGTCTGGATGGGCCCCAAATCCCGGGGCCTGAGGACACAAGAGGCCGTAAATCTGTGGACAACGTTTGGTTTCCGTTCATAGGCAGGGTAAGCTACGAAGTCCGTCCGCGTATGCCAATAACCTCCAGAAGGTGTTGTCGTCACTGAAAGTAAGATTTTTCATCTAGTTAGTGCAACGGTCGTCGTCTGGCGGGGCCAATCTCCCAGTGTTGTGAGAGCTATTAACAGTGTGGCTACGTTTCTCTGCTTTGTGATCGTAAATTGCCTTGCAAGTGTGTTACTGCCCCCTTGCATGATCGTGCATTTGAACGCCATGCTGACTTAAGGCGCGCGTCGTAAAGAAACAAAAAAGGAAAAATTTTTTGACTGTGGACCTTCCGCAAGAAGTTGTTTTCCCGTGGCCGGCGTAGGTCACTGTTTGGATAAGCACGCTGTAAAATGTTAAATAAACTTGAACTGTCTGGCGGAGAGAGAGACTGGACTGTAGCCAGTTAATTTTATGGATGTCTGAAATGCGAGATTATCTTAATGTTCGCCAATATCTGTTGTGTTTTAGTACGTAGGCATATTTAACTTTAGTCGTTGTTGTTGTGTATGTATTCTTGTCTTAAGGAGTTTAGTCCCCGTGGCATTTAAGTGCTCTATTTAATTATATTTAACCTTCATGCGCTCGCGCTAGAAATAGTCACGCGAGCGCTCGCCCGGGCGGTCGGCCGACCGCCCGGGAGTTTTCATCAATCTCTTGAGGTTTTCCGTTTTTAAAGGTCATATTTCCATAGAATATCGACATAGGATATCTCACACAATATTGCAAACACACTTATAATCAAAGTTATTTATCTAACAATAAAATATACAATGGAATACAAAAAGGAAGCCAAATACCCAGCCGGCCGAGGTGGCCGAGCGGTTCTAGGCGCTACAGTCTGGAACCGCGCGACCGCTACGGTCGCAGGTTCGAATCCTGCCTCGGGCATGGATGTGTGTGATGTCGA
This sequence comes from Schistocerca piceifrons, assembly GCF_021461385.2. Taxonomy (NCBI): domain Eukaryota; kingdom Metazoa; phylum Arthropoda; class Insecta; order Orthoptera; family Acrididae; genus Schistocerca; species Schistocerca piceifrons. The sequence continues at coordinate 382,706,844 of NC_060143.1, read as the reverse complement.
AAAAATGGTTCAAATGGCTCTGAGCACTATGGGACTCAACTTCTGAGGTTATTAGTCCCCTAGAACTTAGAACTAGTTAAACCTAACTAACCTAAGGACATCACACACATCCATGCCCGAGGCAGGATTCGAACCTGCGACCGTAGCGGTCTTGCGGTTCCAGACTGCAGCGCCTTTAACCGCACGGCCACTTCGGCCGGCTTGTGTGATGTCCTTAGGTTAGTTAGGTTTAAGTAGTTCTAAGTTCTAGGGGTCTGATGACCTCAGAAATTAAGTCCCATAGTGCTCAGAGCCATTTGAACCATTTGAACAAAATACCCACATGAAATATAAGAACATTTTTTAATTGTAATGTTTTGGGACTATATAATGTAATGTAATACTTAACACTAGAATATTCGCTGTCTTAACTCGTCACAAGAAAAGCTAATTTTGCTTTTAAAAAAGAATTTTTGATTGAAAACGTCACAAACATTTCTGTCAGATGAAAAATGCTGATCAGTCTGTATGCATTTCATTTTCGTTTTGAGGCTGACAACAATTATTGCACGTAACTGTCGTCGTTGCATGTCGTAGACAGACGTTTCTTTCACATTCACCGCATTCTCGCTTTGTTTTTATACTCTTTTTTGTGCCACACAAATATCATATTCCTCTCCATGTAGGGGTTGATACAGCTGGATAAACTACGTCACTCTCTCTGTAATTTTCCAAAAATACTAAGAAATCTTTCGGTGAATGCTTCAGTTTAGCTCTTTCTTTCAGGTTTTCGCTCATCAGTTCCAAAGATAACGCATGTAAGAATTGTCTTCTCGTTTTTTCTTTCATATTACCTGTGTTGAATTGAAAAATTGCATAACGAATTTATTGCTGCCAAGTCAAGTAAGCGGAAAAATAAACATGCAGACCACCTTTGTGTTCTTCTTGATGCTGAAATTCTGGAGCACATGCACATTCACTATAGAATTTGAAGAGTCTATAAAATTGAGGAATTATAGGGGAATTACAAAAAGAAATACTTACATCCCGAAGTAGACGAGTAGAACAAAGTCTCGTAAGCGCTCGCAAGGCGGTAACTGACCGTTTTTGTAAGTGCCGTAAGCGCTCGCAAGGCGGTAAACTGACCGCCGAACGTGTTCGGACCTATTTGAACTTGTCCTGAGAGGCATAGAGGTGCGACTTGGACGAACTACGAGCAGCATCTGTCGGAAAAAGGTGCAACTAGAGAATACATGTCCCTCCCGGCGCTTCGTTACCTTTGTGGAGTAAGTATGGCGCGAAATTGCAAAAAGGCGGTCACTACGCCCGCGCGAGCGCCTGAAGGTTAAGGTAGCGCTAGAGTTTCTATTTGCTAACCCGCCTAGCCACGACTGTCTGAAAAGTTGGGCCTATTGGGAAGAAACCGTTGTTGACTTGCTCTCCTCAGCTCCGAAGTCCCGTATTGATACTACGGCGATAGTTCTGCCGGAATCTCATTTGCAGAAGCTATCAATTCTTCTGAGCATAAATAAAGCTACCTTTGCATCTGTAATTTTCGACCGCTGGCCAGCAAGCTTTGGTTAATGATTAAAAATCGCCAACTGGTCTTCGTCCAACTTAGTGGCTCGTGTTAGACGAGTTCCCTTTCCAGTTCGGGCAAATGTTTCCTCCTCCTGGTGAAGCCATCCTCTTTCCCGAACCACGCTGGGGTAAGAGTTGCCCGAGTGTCTACTGCCGCTCGTTGTTCCAGGAGAATGAAATGTGAGGTTAATTATCTACTCCACCGTTGTGCCCAAGAAAGGCGAACTAGTTCTGGATAACCTAAGTAATGTACCTATTAAGTTAGTTCTAGGTTTCGAGAAATTGCTGTTTGGGAAAATTTAGCCTTTTGTGCCGGTAATCCGGCGTATTCCGCGATCCGACATTGTTATAGAACTGAAAGATTTCATTTTCATACATTTGCTGAGGCGTGACTTCATTATTTGCTATTGATGTTAATTGCTTTAAATGAATCTTCTTTAATTTGTGGTTATAATTCTTAATGAGTGATCGTCCTTAATGATGTAACATTTAATGTACGTCTGATTGTCCCCTACGTCACCTACGGACTTCATTCAGAGACTGAAAAGGTGATCTTTGCTCAAGTTTATAGGACTTTATTACCCGTTCATCTTTATTGTTTATTGTATTAAAAATATTTTTGTTAAAAAGTAATCATTTTATATTCCTATTGTTTATTAAGTAATTCTTAAGTTATATAGCAAATATTACGAGTGCAAATATTCTCTCATTGTTACACTCGCTTCTTCTGTGGTTAGCACTGAAGGGTGTGACAATAAATGCAAAAATCTAAAGTGAAGCGTTGGGGCGAATTAATCCTTTCCCTTATCATTAGCTTTAAAGATAACTGATTGTGTGTCGCTTGTTATTGAAATTGGTTTGGAGAATAGTTCACTGATTGCCCCCGTAGAAAGAGTACATCAGAACGAATAACTTAAATTGGATCGTTCGCCTAGATAATGTGGGAAAAGCGAGCTGAAGACTACAGTTTGTTGGCAGAACACTTAGAAAGTGCAACAGTTCTACTGAAGAGACAGGTTTCACTAATCTTGTCCGCCCTCTCCTGGCGTATTTCTGTGTGGTGTGAAATCCACATCAAATAGGATTGACGGAGGACACAGAAAAAATTCAGTAAAGGGCACCTCGTTTTATACTATCACATTATAGGGGGAGAGAATCACGAATACGACACACGAACTGGGATGCCAGTCATTACAACAAAGGCGTTTTTCTAGTCCGTATGCGAAAATATTCTACTGACGCCCAACTACAAATGTAGAAGTGATCATCATAATAAAATAAGATAAATCAGAGTTAGCACGAAAAGATTTAAGTGTTCGTTTTTCCCGCGCGCTGTTCGAGAGTGGAACGGTAGAGAAATAACTTGAAAGTGGTTCGGTGGACAGTCTGTCAAAAAATGGCTCTGTGCACTATGGGACTTAATATCTATGGTCATCAGTCCCATAGAACTTAGAACTACTTAAACCGAACTAACCTAAGGACATCACACAACACCCAGTCATCACGAGGCAGAGAAAATCCCTGACCCCGCCGGGAATCGAACCCGGGCTCGGGAAGCGAGAACGCTACCGCACGACCACGAACTGCGGACGGATAGTCTGTCACGCACTTGTTTGTGAATTGCAGAGTGAACATGTAGATGAAATTCTACTACTTTCCATTGCAGTTGTTATACTTTTGTTGATCTTCGTCTTATGAAGTATCTTTTTCAAGACAGTATCCTTTCCGCTAGTCTGCTCTCCGAAATCCTTTGTTGTTTTTTGACAGAATTATACTTTCGACTGAGTTGTTTCCTTCTCCCTGAACTTCAATTTGTAGACAGAGCGACCAAAATACTGGGAATTTGTCGTACTCTCCGCAAAACGAAATTGCCGCTTATTCGCAATTTTGTGATTTAGTTCGCTAGTGAAACCTAATATTCACGGAAACATAGACGGAAAGATTGGAAAAAAATATTCGCTTATGAAGAACCTGGTATATGTATTAGGCTGACTTGTACCATACCGTCTTCTCTGCCTCGTGATGACTGGGTGTTGTGTGCTATCTTTAGGTTAGTTAGGTTTAAGTAGTGCTAAGTTCTAGGGGACTGATGACCATAGATGTAAAGTCCCATAGTGCTCAGAGCCATTTGAACCATTTTTGAACCATACCGTCGGACAGTCGAGTACCTAATTTCGTTGGGTATGCATAAATCTCTTAACCTCACTTCTCATTTTGGTAACGATAAACCGTCTGTTGCGTCATGAAGACTTGAGAGCATAAACGGAACCGATTACTGCCAGCTAAGGCCATTAGACTGGCAATGCCCGCTAATCAGTGTAGCAAGTGCGGAACCAGCAGCCAGTAACCACGGGGTCCGCTCGCTGTGATTACGAGGCTAAGGCAGAGGTCGACCACGCTCCTCTGGCATGACAGAATAAAACTATCACGAAGCGCGTTCGGTTTGTCAGCTGTGACGAGGTCGTCGTGTGCCGCAAACTGGGACAACGAACCCATCCGCAGATCCACGGTCGACCGACCTCTTCATCCCGATGCACTATTGTTACTGTCTAACATGTAAAGCCACGATACTTCCCCTCATTTCTGTTAGAGAGAGATACACACATGTACAGGGTGTTACAAAAAGGTATGGCCAAACTTTCAGGGAACATTCCTCACACACAAATAAAGAAAAGAAGTTATGTGGACATGTGTCCGGAAACGCTTAATTTCCATGTTAGAGCTCGTTTTAGTTTCATCAGTATGTACTGTACTTCCTCGATTCACTGCCAATTGGCCCAATTGAAGGAAGCTAAGGTTGACTTAGGTGCTTGTGTTGACATGCGACTCATTGCTCTACAGTACTAGCATCAAGCACATCAGTATGTAGCATCAACAGGTTAGTGTTCATCACGAACGTGGTTTTGCAGTCAGTGTAATGCTTACAAATGCGGAGTTGGCAGATGCTCATTTGATGTATGGATTAGCACGGGGCAAAAGCCGTGGCGCGGTACGTTTGTATCGAGACAGATTTCCAGAACGAAGGTGACCTGACAGGAAGATGTTCGAAGCAATTGATCGGCGTCTTAGGGAGCACGGAACATTTTGGCCTATGACTCGCGACTGGGGAAGACCTAGAACGACGAGGACACCTGCAATGGACGAGGCAATTCTTCGTGCAGTTGACGATAACCCTAATGTCAGCGTCAGAGAAGTTGCTGCTGTACAAGGTAACGTTGACCATGTCACTGTATGGAGAGTGCTACGGGAGAACCAGTTGTTTCCATACCATGTACAGCGTGTGCAGGCACTGTCAGCAACTGATTGGCCTGCACGGGTACACTTCTGCGAATGGTTCATCCAACAATGTGTCAATCTTCATTTCAGTGCAAATGTTCTCTTTATGGATGAGGCTTCATTCCAACGTGATCAAATTGTAAATTTTCACAATCAACATGTGTGGGCTGACGAGAATCCGCACTCAATTGTGCAATCACGTCATCAACACGGATTTTCTGCGAACGTTTGGGCAGGCATTGTTGGTGATGTCTTGATTGGGCCCCATGTTCATCCACCTACGCTCAATGGAGCACGTTGTCACGAATTCATACGGGATACTCTACCTGTGCTGCTAGAACATGTGCCTTTACAAGTACGACACAACATGTGGTTCATGCACGATGGAGCTCCTGCACATTTCAGTCGAAGTGTTCGTACGCTTCTCAACAACAGATTCGGTGACCGATGGATTGGTAGAAGCGGACCAATTCAATGGCCTCCACGCTCTCCTGACCTCAACCCTCTTGACTTTCATTTATGGGGGCATTTGAAAGCTCTTGTCTACGCAACCCCGGTACCAAATGTAGAGACTCTTCGCGCTCGTATTGTGGACGGCTGTCATACAATACGCCATTCTCCAGAGCTGCATCAGCGCATCAGGGATTCCATGCAACGGAGGGTGGATGCATGTATCCTCGCTAACGGAGGACATTTTGAACATTTCCTGTAACAAAGTGTTTGAAGTCACGCTGGTACGTTCTGTTGCTGCGTGTTTCCATTCCATGATTAATGTGATTTGAAGACAAGTAATAAAATGAACTCTAACATGGAAAGTAAGCGTTTCCGGACACATGTCCACATAACATATTTTCTTTCTTTATGTGTGTGGAATGTTTCCCGAAAGTTTGGTTCAAAAATGGTTCAAATGGCTCGGAGCACTATGGGACTCAACTGCTGTGGTCATTAGTCCCCTAGAACTTAGAACTACTTAAACCTAACTAACCTAAGGACATCACACACATCCATGCCCGAGGCAGGATTCGAACCTGCGACCGTAGCAGTTGCACGGTTCCGGACTGCGCGCCTAGAACCGCAAGACCACCGCGGCCGGCTGAAAGTTTGGCCGTACGTTTTTGTAACACCCTGTATAACAACAGAGAGCAGCAGCATTTGCGTAGGGTTGTCAGTGCTGACGGCCAAGCAGCACTGCGTGAAATAACCGCAGAAATTAACGTGGGACGTACGAAAAATGTATCAGTTAGTACAGTGAGGCGAAATTTGGCGTTAGTTGGCTCTGGAAGCAGACGATCGAAGCGATTGTCCCCTTTGCTAACAACTCATAGCTCGCAGCGCCTCTTCCGGGTTCGTGACCAAATTGGTTGGACCCTGGACGACAGGAAACCCTGGCCTGGTCAAATGAGTCACGATTTCAGTTGGTAAGAGCTGCTGGTAGGATTTGAGTGTGGAGCAGACGCCACGGAGCCGTGGATCCAAGTTGTCAACAAGTCACTACGCAAGCTGGTGGTGGCTTCATAATGTTGTAGGCTGTGTTGACATGGAATGGACTGGATCCTCTGGTCCGACTCAACCGATCATTGACTGGAAATGGCTATGTTCGGCTACTTAATGAACTTCACGTTCCCAATTAATGATGAAATTTTGGTGAATGACTGTGTGCCATGCCATAGGGTTACAGTTGTTCTCGATTTGTCCGAAGGACATTCTGGACAATTCAAGCGAATGATATGGTCACCACCCGTCGAACATTGATGGAACACAATCGAGAGACGAGCTCGTGCACAAAATCCTGCACCGGCAACAGTTTCGCAATTATGGACCGCTGTACAGTCAGCATAGCTCAATACTTCTGCAGGGGACTTCCAACGACTTAAGTCCATGCCACGTCTAGCTGCCGCACTGCGCCGGGCAAAAGATGGTTCAAACGGCTCTGAGCACTATGGGACTTAACATCTACGGTCATCAGTCCCCCAGAACTTAGAACTACTTAAACCTAACTAACCTATGGACATCACACACATCCATGCCCGAGGCAGGATTCGAACATGCGACCGTAGCAGTCGCGCGGCTCCGGACTGAGCGCCTAGAACCGCTAGACCACCGCGGCCGGCCAAAAGATGGTCCGACACGATAGTAGATTTTACAATAGGAACCATATGTAGCGGCATAAAAATCGGCAGTAACTTAAAGATGTTACCGCACGTGTCTTTGTATAGCTTAAGGAAGCACGGAGGTATGGGAGGGTACATCTCAGGGCAGTTTATTCACGATTTTCTGGAAGACTACGGATATTTACTAACAATGGCGCCCTCTTTAAAGAACGAAATATGGTTAATAAACAGCAGAAGGCTGAACGTTTGCAGAAAGACGTCGTGTCTCTATTCAAAATGTGAAGTTTTCTTCATTACGCTACACCAGATCAGTGAATGTGGAATGTTAGAAATTAGTATAGAATTAAATACCTAACGTACCAGATAATGTACCACAGGAGTAACTTTATGGGTCGGCAGGGGTGGGCGAGCGGTTCTAGGCGCTACGGTCTGGAACCGTGCGACCGCTACGGTCGCAGGTTCGAATCCTGCCTCGGGCATGGATGTGTCTGATGTCCATAGGTTAGTCAGGTTAAAGTAGTTCTAAGTTATAGGGAACTGATGACCACAGCAGTTAAGTCCCATAGTGCTCAGAGCCATTTGAACCACTTTTTTGAATATACTTTCTGAATCAGATGTGAAAACTGTGAACAGAAATAACAGAATAGGCTGATGCTGAAGTCTTTTTCCATGAACAGTGAAAATGTAGTAAGCTATAAACTTTTCCCTTGCATTATTTGTGTGTGTGTGTGTGTGTGTGTGTGTATGTGTGTGTGTGTGTGTGTGTGTGTGTGTGTGGAGGGGCGAAAGAAAATATCGAAAGGGTTGAGATAATGGCTAAAGTTTGTTGGAAGTTACTAAGTATTCTCATTATCAAATACTGGATGAATAGCGGCTGGGTATTTGTGCGCCATGAGCTTATACTTAATGTTTGAAACGTGTAACGTAAGATTGTACCTCCAAGTGAGCAGAATATTGCCGCAGAATCAGCACAGTAGCACCGTGCTGTAGTGGTTATGACACGAAATTGTTGCATGGAGGGTTGTGAGTTCAAAACTCACCTGGCCTATTCAATTTTAATTTCTACATTCCGTTCGAGTACACTCTAGAAGGATCCACACATGTCAAGAATCATCGTACTGGGATGTTTTGTAGCTGTATTTATACGGTATGTGTTCAGGCCGTACAGCTCGCTCCGCGCTCTTGGATGTGCAAGTGCTGAATAAACTTTCGTTAAGTGAAGTTAGTGTTCGCCATTCATCTAATTACATCTTCTACGTCACAATATGATAGCTTTTAAATTTTCAGTCATCAGTTATATGACATATTGAATATTAAATTTTTGGTGCACTGGAAGCCGTTAGATACGCAACCTCTAGCAGGGACTGCGGACCATGCATCGAAGTAGCCATTTAGTAACATAGGTTTTTTTTACTTCTCGCTTCGTTGGCACCACAAAAACACAGCTTTGGAAGGATTCAGAAGCTACCTCACTGTGGGGTGATGAAAATTACTGTCCAAAACTTTGTTTTTGTTAGCAAGACGTTAATACACTCCTGGAAATTGATATAAGAACACCGAGAATTCATTGTCCCAGGAAGGGGAAACTTTATTGACACATTCCTGGGGTCAGATACATCACATGATCACACTGACAGAACCACAGGCAACAGAGCATGCACAATGTCGGCACTAGTACAGTGTATATCCACCTTTCGCAGCAATGCAGGCTGCTATTCTCCCATGGAGACGATCGTAGAGATGCTGGATGTAGTCCTGTGGAACGGATTGCCATGCCATTTCCACCTGGCGCCTCACTTGGACCAGCGTTCGTGCTGGACGTGCAGACCGCATGAGACGACGCTTCATCCAGTCCCAAACATGCTCAATGGGGGACAGATCCGGAGATCTTGCAGGCCAGGGTAGTTGACTTACACCTTCTAGAGCACGTTGGGTGGCACGGGATACATGCGGACGTGCATTGTCCTGTTGGAACAGCAAGTTCCCTTGCCGGTCTAGGAATGGTAGAACGATGGGTTCGATGACGGTTTGGATGTACCGTGCACTATTCAGTGTCCCCTCGACGATCACCAGTGGTGTACGGCCAGTGTAGGAGATCGCTCCCCACACCATGATGCCGGGTGTTGGCCCTGTGTGCCTCGGTCGTATGCAGTCCTGATTGTGGCACTCACCTGCACGGCGCCAAACACGCGTACGACCATCATTGGCACCAAGGCAGAAGCGACTCTCATCGCTGAAGACGACACGTCTCCATTCGTCCCTCCATTCACGCCTGTCGCGACACCACTGGAGGCGGGCTGCACGATGTTGGGGCGTGAGTGGAAGACGGCCTAACGGTGTGCGGGACCGTAGCCCAGCTTCATGGAGACGGTTGCGAATGGTCCTCGCCGATACCCCAGGAGCAACAGTGTCCCTAATTTGCTAGGAAGTGGCGGTGCGGTCCCCTGCGGCACTGCGTAGGATCCTACGGTCTTGGCGTGCATCCGTGCGTCGCTGCGGTCCGGTCCCAGGTCGACGGGCACGTGCCCCTTCCGCCGACCACTGGAGACAACATCGATGTACTGTGGAGACCTCACGCCCCACGTGTTGAGCAATTCGGCGGTACGTCCACCCGGCCTCCCGCATGCCCACTATACGCCCTCGCTCAAAGTCCGTCAACTGCACATACGGTTCACGTCCACGCTGTCGCGGCATGCTACCAGTGTTAAAGACTGCGATGGAGCTCCGTATGCCACGGCAAACTGGCTGACACTGACGGCGGCGGTGCACAAATGCTGCGCAGCTAGCGCCATTCGACGGCCAACACCGCGGTTCCTGGTGTTTCCGCTGTGCCGTGCGTGTGATCATTGCTTGTACAGCCCTCTCGCAGTGTCCGGAGCAAGTATGGTGGGTCTGACACACCGGTGTCAATGTGTTCTTTTTTCCATTTCCAGGAGTGTATATGGACATAACCAGCGGTTACAGCCTGGGCAGACCAGACGCTACTGCCACAAACTGCTTTCATTCCTTTCTGTTTTCTGCTCTGTTCTTCCAGGTGTCGGGAATCGATTTTGACTTTTTTTTTTCTTTGATCACTTCCTTGAACCAATTGGCAGCATCCCCTTTTTTTGTAGAATCCGCCGGGAACAAATATTTCTCACAGTTGAATGCTCAGGCAGCACTGAATCTACTGAAGCCTACTAGTAGCCAGGTGCCAATCCTCTCCAGTCTTGGTACGCACAACATCGATCTCGTTTGCAATAATAATCGAATTTAGCGGGCCTCGACGAAATTCATTATTGACGAGAGCCACGAGTCTGGAAAAACTGCGACAAGGGGTGGTGCTTCTTCATGATAACGCACGTTCCCATACCGCAAATTTTGCTACACATAAGTTAGGCCAACTCGAGCACCTGCCTTACAGCCCCGATCTGTCTGTGACGTCTTCGATCTCTTTAAAAAAGACCTTGAATGGTCGATGATTCCTGTCGGACGAGGATGTACAGGAGGCAGTTACGGACTTCTTCATGCAACAGGATACGGTGTTTTCCAAAAGTGATACCTTCAACCCAGTGCGTCGGTGGGATGATTGCCTGGGTGCTCAAGGCGAGTTTGCCTGAGCGGCGTACCTATTCTGGACAGTACAGCCTTCCAACAGTAAAGTTTTGGTCGTTCCTTGAGCTTTAAAATAATACTACTGCCTATCACTAAAAATTGTGCATATGTACACTGAAGAGCCAAGGAAACTGGTACACCTGCCTAATACCGTGTAGGGCCTCGCGAGCACGCTGAAGTGCCGCAACACGACGATGCGTGGACTCGACTAATGTCTGAAGCAATGCTGGAGGGAACTGACACCATGAATCCTGCAGGGCTGTCCATAAATCCGTAAGATTACGAGGGGGTGGATGTCTCCTCTAAACAGCACGTTGCAAGGCACCCCAGAAATGCTCAATAATGTTCATGTCTGGGGAGTTTGGTGACCAGCGGATGTGTGTAAATTCAGAAGAGCGTTCCTGGAGCCACTCTGTAGCAATTCTGGACGTATGGAATGTCACATTGACCTGCTGAAATTGCCCAAGTCCATCAGAATGCACTGTGGACATGAATGGATGCAGATGATAAGACAGGATGCTTGCGTACGTGTTACCTGTCAGAGTCGTATCTAGACATTTCAGAGGTCCTATTTCAGTCCAACTGCACACGCCTCACACCATGACAGAGTCTCCACCAGCTTCAACAGTCCCCTGCTGACATTCAGGGTCCATGGATTCATGAGTTTGTCCCCATACCCGTGCACGTCCATTCGCTCGATACAATTTGAAACGAGACTCGTCCGACCAGGAAACATGTTTCCAATCATCAACACCCCAATATCGGTGTTGACGGGTCCAGGCGAGACATACAGCTTTGTGTAATCCACTCATCAAGGGTACACGAGGGCGGAGCCCATATCGATGATGTTTCGTTGAATGGTTCGCACGGTGATGTTGATGGCCCAGCACTGAAATCTGCAGATTTGCGGAAGGGTTCAACTTCGAGGGGTCACGCTGAACGATTCTCTTCTATCGTCGTTGGTCCCGTTCTTGCAGAATCTTTTTCGGTCCCAGCGATGTCGGAGATCTGATGCTTTACCGGATTCCTGATATTCACGGTATACTTGTTAAGTGGTCGTACGGGAAAATCCTCACTTCACCGCTGCCTCGGAGATGCTGTGCCCCATTGCTCGTGCACCGACTATAACATTACTTTCAAACTCACTTCAATCTTGATAACCTGTCATTGTAGCAGCGTTAACCGATCTAACAACTGCACCAGATACTTGTTGCCTTATATAGGCATTGCCGACTACAGCGCCGTTTTCTGCCTGTTTACATATCTTTGTATTTGAATACGCATGCCTACAGCAGTTTCTTTGGCGCTTCAGAGTACGCTTACAGCCAAATTGAGCTGGTTGAAGAAAGCAGTCCAAGTATTCTGCTGCGTTATTCAGGTGCATATAGTACATCAACAACTGACTCAATGCAGATTATTTGATTGTTTAGGACCCTATCTCTTCGTGTTGGAGAAAGAGCAGCTTAGTACTTCGTGAAAACTGCGGACCCAACAGAGTAAAGGAAATATGTGGAAGTAGAGTAGTCTAATATCATCTCCGTCGCAGGGTATATTGTAGATATGTGATGAAAGAGATGGGACACTTTTGCCACTGGGTGGTGGAGATGCGTTTGTTTCCACATTCCACACATATTGCAGTGACTCGGTTTGAACCAATCACCGCTTTCATCCATTATTTGACATGGGCACGGTTCCTGGAATTGGGAGATGAGTGAAAATCAGCTACCGTTGTGGAGCAACAGGTATTCCTAATCAAATCCTACTGAAATATCCAATTTATTAACCGTCAAGGCAAAAGAGAAACAGCACTTGCATGACTTTTTTCGGGAGATCCATTGTGTGATGAAGAGAAAGCCACAGATTTTTCGGTAAAAAAAGTACGTGCTGTTTGGGTAATGCGGGCTCACGACTGAAGAACACTACGTGCTGTGGAGGAAGAGGAGGAGGATGCCTAGGCACCATGATAGGAAGGAAATGACCGAATGAAGGGAAGAGGGTCCAGTAAACCGTCACTTTGTCTACCAGTCCGAAGTCAAATTTGAGAGGGAGGCTACATCTCTAGTACCACTACGCGTAACACAGACGGTGAAACTGAAAACACGCCATGCACCGTCGCCTTTTTCAAGTTTGTGGAGTACCTGATGCCAGCGCGATAGGAAACTTTACGGAGAGTACCATCACCAAAAAAATTATTTAAGATTAGTTAAGAACTCACCTAATAACATCCTAACGGAACAAATCGAGAAAACAGTACTCGGATTAGAAAAGGCGTAGATCGTCGATGAAATCTTCCCCACCTATTGTTCAGCCTGTACACTAAAGAAGCAATGACGGGAATAAAAGAAAGTACGTTTAAAATTCAGGAAGAAAGGATATCAGTCCTAAGATTCACTTACTACATTTCCATCCTCGGTCAAAGTCAGGAATATTGAAAGTCCGCTAAATGGAGTGGCCTTCTGAGCACAAAATATGGATCGAGAGGAAAAAAGGATAATGGTTCAAAATGGTTCAAATGGCTCTGAGCACTATGCGACTCAACTTCTGAGATCATCAGTCGCCTAGGATTTAGAACTAATTAAACCTAACTAAACTAAGGACATCACACACATCCATGCCCGAGGCAAGATTCGAACCTGCGACCGTAGCGGTCGCTCGGCTCCAGACTGTAGCGCCTAGAACCGCACGGCCACTCCGGCCGGCTAAAGGGTAATGTGATAATGTGGAGTAGCAGGAACGAGATGAGCTATAAACTTTAAAATTGGAAACGACATTGTATTCTCGAAGGAAATTAGTCATGACCAAAGAAGCTCTGTCAATAGAAGCCGTGGATTATATATGCGAAGAGCGTCTTCCATGTAAAAAATAAATTAAATAAAAATTGACGTTAACTAGAAGAGCTCAATATTGTATGGAAGTGGATCATGGAATGTAAGGTAAACCAGAACTCGGGAATGGTATCAGTGTTTGGGATGTAATGTTACAGAATATTGCAGAAAATTCAGTGTACTGATAAGAACTGAGGTACTCCGCAGGAACAGCTACGGTATGAGTATAAGATAAACATGACTTGAAGAAGAGACACGATAGTAGGACGTGATGCAAGACGTTATCGAATGACTTCCACATTATCAAAGGATGGCACGGGAGAAGTGGTCGTGACGTGCCGCATTTACCCAGTGGGACGAATGATGGAAAAAATAAAATAGCAACAAGCACTCCCATACTTGGGGCTTGCGTCCTCATCTTTTGTTATACGCGGTCCAGTCACATTGGTGTGATCACCGCCTGTGTCCGTCAACATACAATAACCAGTTCTAGACGATAGCTTTTTGAGTGAACAGAAATGATCTCGAATGCATCGAAGGAATGCCTATCGATCTATCATACTGTCACTTGTGTTTGTCAGAGTTTTACATACATTTCTTTCTATTTCGCGGAGGACCTCATTTATCTTACCAGGCCATGTAATTTTCAACATTCTTCTGTATGACCACATCTCAAATGCTTCGATATTCTTCTGTTCCGGTTTTCCAACTGTCCATGATTCACTACGATACAATGCTGTGCTCCAAACGTACACTCTCAGAAATTTCTTCCTCAAATTAAGGCCTATGTTCCATATTAGTAAACTTGTCTTGCCCATGAATGCCCTCTTTACTGTGCTAGTCTGCTTTTTACGTCCTCAGGGATTCGTCCGCCATAGTTTGGTTTACTTTTAAAAAAGCAGAATTTCCTTCGTCTACCCCATAGTCACCAATTCTCATGTTAAATTTCTCACTCCTTCCCATAAGATGTGTCTTTTTCGGTTTAATCTCCATCACCATTCTGTACTCATTGCACTGTTCATTTCGTTCAACAGATTATGTATTCTTCCTCACTTTCACTGAGTGTAATAATGTCATCAGCCAATCTTGTCATTGATATCCTTTCGCTCCTTTGATGAGCATACTGAACAGTAAGTGCGAAACACTTCATACCTGTCTTAAACCCTTTTTGATCCGAGCACTTTGTTCTTAGTCATACAATCTTATTGTTTCCTTCTGGTTCTTGTACGTAATGTAGATTACCCATCTTTCTCTATAACTTGCTTGAATTTTTCTCAGAATTTTGAACATCTAACACCATTTTACACTGACGAAAGCTTTTTCTAGGTCGATGAATCCGATGAGCGTATCTTGGTTTTTTTTTCTTAAGCCTTGCTTCCGTCATTGATAGCAACGTGAGAACTGGATCTCTGGCGCCTTAACTTTTCTTATAGTCAAACTAATCGCCATTTAAATTATGTACACTTTTGTTTTCCATTCTTCTGCACATTATTCTTGTTAGCGACTTGGATTGGTTAGATGTTAAGCTGCTTGTGTGATAGGTACCACACTTATCTGCCCATGCTATCTTCAGAATTGTGTGGATGATATTTTTTCCGAAAGTCTGATAGTGCGTCGCTAGTCTCATAGAGCCCCTACACACTAACTTTAGTTGTTTGTTGCCATTTCCTTCTATGATTTCAAAATTTCGATGTAATATTATCTACGTTTCTGCCTTATTTGGAATTCTGACCCTAATACTGGATCCCCTACGTCATCCATATCGATTCAAATTTCTTCTTCGATCACGTCATAGACAAAGCCTACCCCCTTATACAGGGCTTCCATATACTCATTACACCAGTTCAATCTTTGCATTTAACATAGGAATTTCCATTGCATTCATAATGCTACCATCCTTGCTTTTTATTTCACCGAAATTTCTTCAAATTTTTCGTGCTTCCTTTTCGCCGTGGCTACCCTGCACTAGATGTTTACTACATTAATAAGGGATCTATACAACTGTTCTCCTTTCTTTCAATTGAAATACATCATCTGACACCCAAGGTTTCTTCGAAGTTACGTTCCTTGTACCTACGTTTGTCTGCCCAATATCTATGGTTGTTCTTTTTACTGACGTCCACGTCTCTTGAACTGAACTGCATACCGTGGTATTCCTTATCGTGGCATCCATATCCTTAGCGAACTTAGCATATAGCCATTCCACAGTACCTCAGTATTCCATTTTCTTCCACGTTGATTCTTTCTGACGGGTCTCTTGAACACAAGTCTTCTCCTCGTCATTACTAAATCATGATCTGAGTCTATGTCTGCACCTGGGTACGCCTCAAAGTCCAACATTTGATATCGGAATCAGTGTCTGACTACGATGTTAGCCAGTTGGAACAAGTCATATCAGATACTAAGCAATTTCATCGCCATTCCATCTGCCTTCTGTTGCTCTTGTTCTAGCGCATGCTTCTGTGCTTTTACGCATTCTATGTCTGACTCACTCGTGCATGATTTATTGCGTGCACTGCTGCAGTGCGGTGACCTTGACGCCGTCGTGTCTTCTGCACAGGTCAGAAGACGATCCTGCACGGCGTGACTGGCCGCTTCCGCAGCGGTCAGCTGACCGCCATCATGGGCTCCTCCGGTGCTGGCAAGAGCTCCCTCATGGACATACTCACCGGCAACAGGTACGTCACCCTAAGGCAAGTTACCACACTATTTTCAAAATTCCTTCAGGACTGACACGTGGGCAGCTGAACACGAAGAGACGTCGTGCCAACACTGCCACTAACCGCACAGAACAAACGCGTAATCTTGTATTTCATTCAACTCGCTGAACTCTCCATCTGTTCGGTTTACAAACATGGGATTGACGTCAGTGTCTCTTGCAAGATCTTCAAACGTCTCCACGTTCGTATTCAATAATTAATTTTATAATAAACTTCGCAAATTGCATCTGTTGGCGAGATCTGTTCTACAACTGAGAACAAATACGAGCAGAGATTGAATGATTAATTTTACTCATTTTCATTATTTAACTTACCGTTTTCAATCGATGTATTTCGACGCCTTTGTTCTCTCGAGAACTAGAGTAATTTCTGCTTCCAGGACAAGATTCAGGTTTTGCTTTAAAATATGTGCCGTGAAATTACTTGCTGCAGGCACTTCATCTGGTAGAGCATTATCACAATTTCAACATGCAAATGCGTCTGAAAATCAGAATACGACGTGAAGCACACACCAACACTACTTCCAGCCAACTTCATACGACAGCTTCCAATTAACTAGTCGCCGAGGAGAGCGAAGTCTCTTATCGATAATCTTTTCTTTAACGTTATTTTCGTCTGTAATCTCATCGGCTGGAGTAGAATTGACTTCAGTGATAAGTCTCGCTTCGAACTGAGCCCCAATAACAAGCGAAGACGTAGCTGGGACGCACCAGACGACAGTGGGATAGCAACCTGACTGTCGCTTGCCATGTGGCCCTACATCCAGGAGTGATGGGCCCCTTTGGTTGTCGTCGCGGCCCTCTTACAGCGCGGCGGTACATCGACGACATTCCACTCCCGTTTTGTTGCCCTTCATGGCAAACCATCCTGGTCTTTACATTCAGCAAGGTAATGCCCGCCTGCACACGACGAAAGTTTTTACTGCTTGTCTTCGTGCTCGCCGATCCCTATTTTGGCCATCAAGGTCGCCCCGGATTTGTCTTCCAGATTGAGAGCTTCTGGAACATTATGGACAGGGCCCTCCAAACGTCTCTGGATTTTGATGGTCTGACTCGTCAATAGGGCAGAATTGGTACGATATCGCTACAACTCTATCAATGTCAAACCAAATAACTGCTTGCATAAAGCCCAGTTGCAGACCAACGCGTTACTGACTTGTTCATGTTTTGAAGCTCTATACAGTATTTCTGAAATTGTAATAATTTGTTTTGTCTGTACACGTTCATTACATCTGCCGATTTCCGTTCCATCCCGATAATTCCTTTGTGGCGCGGAGTATTTTTTGTCTTACTGTACCTTAGCTTTGTATTGTCTGAGCAAAATTGTATGTTTTGTATTGTTTTCCAATTATACTTTCCGTTTTCTTACAGGTTTAAATGACATGAAAATAGTAGTTTCCTGCTATACAAATTACTATTTGCATGTCATTTGTATAGCAGGAAACTACTATTTTCATGTCATATAAACCTGTAAGAAAACGGAAAGTATAATTGGAAAAACAATACAAATCATACAATTTTGCACAGACAATACAAAGCTAAGGTACAGTAAGACAAAAAAAAAAAAAAGAATACAACGCGCCACAAAGGAATTAACGAGATGGAACGGAAATCGGCAGATGTAATGAACATGTACAGACAAAAACAAATTATTACAATTTCAGAAATACTGTATAGAGCTTCAAAACATGAACAAGACAGTAACGCGTTGTTGGATGTATTCCAATCTCTGCCAATAATAGTTTGCATAGCATGAAAAGGTACCCGTGGTCTAGGGCTAGCGTCTTTGATTCATAATCAAAACGTCTTCGGTCCCGGGTTCGATCCCCGCCACTGCCTAAATTTTGATAAATAATCAGCATTGGCGGCCGAAGACTTCCGGCATAAGAAGTCAGCCTCATTCTGCCAACGGCCTTGTCAAAGAAGGCGGAGGAACGGATAGGAGTTCAGGGCACTCTCTTGTCCTAGGGGTGGGAAATTGCCCCTAAAGGCGGAAGAATCAGCAATGATCAACTACATGAGAATTCAGAATTAAATACACGTAACGTGTATCCACAGGACATGTGGCCTGTAATTGAAGAAGTGTCATGATGATCTCTCCATTGGCAAAAGATTCCGGAATAGTGCCCCATTCGGATCTCCGGGAGGGGACTGCCAAGGGGGAGGTTACCATGAGAAAAAGATTGAATAATCTACGAGAGGATAACGTTCTACGAGTCGGTGAGTGGAATGTCAGAAGCTTGAACGTGGTAGGGAAACTAGAAAATCTGAAACGGGAAATGCAAAGGCTCAATCTAGATATAGTAGGGGTCAGTGAAGTGAAGTGGAAGGAAGACAAGGATTTCTGGTCAGATGAGTATCGGGTAATATCAACAGCAGCAGAAAGTGGTATAACAGGTGTAGGATTCGTTATGAATAGGAAGGTAGGGCAGAGGGTATGTTACTGTGAACAGTTCAGTGACTGGGTTGTTCTAATCAGATTCGACATCAGACCAACACCGACAACGATACTTCAGGTATACATGCCGACGTCGCAAGCTGATGATGAACAGATAGAGAAAGTGTATGAGGATATTGAAAGGGTAATGCAGTATGTAAAGGGGGACGAAAATCTAATAGTCATGGGCGACTGGAATGCAGTTGTAGGGGAAGGAGTAGAAGAAAAGGTTACAGGAGAATATGGGCTTGGGACAAGGAATGAAAGAGGAGAAAGATTAACGAGTTCTGTAACAAGTTTCAGCTAGTCATAGCGAATACCCTGTTCAAGAATCACAAGAGGAGGAGGTATACTTGGAAAAGGCCGGGAGATACGGGAAGATTTCGATTAGATTACGTCATGGTCAGACAGAGATTCCTAAATCAGATACTGGATTGTAAGGCGTACCCAGGAGCAGATATAGACTCAGATCACAATATAGTAGTGATGAAGAGTAGGCTGAAGTTCAAGACATTAGTCAGGAAGAATCAATACGCAAAGAAGTGGGATACGGAAGTACTAAGGAATGACGAGATACGTTTGAAGTTCTCTAACGCTATAGATACAGCAATAAGGAATAGAGCAGTAGGCAGTACAGTTGAAGAGGAATGGACATCTCTAAAAAGGGCCATCACAGAATTTGGGAAGGAAAACATAGGTACAAAGAAGGTAGCTGCGAAGAAACCATGGGTAACATAAGAAATACTTCAGTTGATTGATGAAAGGAGGAAGTACAAACATGTTCCGGGAAAATCAGGAATACAGAAATACAAGTTGCTGAGGAAATAAATAAATAGGAAGTGCAGGGAGGCTAAGACGAAATGGCTGCAGGAAAAATGTGAAGACATCGAAAAAGATATGATTGTCGGAAGGACAGACTCAGCATACAGGAAAGTCAAAACAACCTTTGGTGACATTAAAAGCAACGGTGGTAACATTAAGAGTGCAACGGGAATTCCACTGTTAAATGCAGAGGAGAGAGCAGATAGGTGGAAAGAATACATTGAATGCCTCTATGAGGGTGAAGATTTGTCTGATGTGATAGAAGAAGAAACAGGAGTCGATTTAGAAGAGATAGGAGATCCAGTATTAGAATCGGAATTTAAAAGAGCTTTGGAGGACTTACGGTCAAATAAGGCAGAAGGGATAGATAACATTCCATCAGATTTTCTAAAATCATTGGGGGAAGTGGCAACAAAACGACTATTCACGTTGATCTGTAGAATATATGAGTCTGGCGATATACCATGTGGCTTTCGGAAAAGCATCATCCACACAATTCCGAAGACGGCAAGGGCTGACAAGTGCGAGAATTATCGCACAATCTGCTTAACAGCTCATGCATCGAAGCTGCTTACAAGAATAATATACAGAAGAATGGAAAAGAAAATTGAGAATGCGCTAGGTGACGATCAGTTTGGCTTTAGGAAAAGTAAAGGGACGAGAGAGGCAATTCTGACGTTACGGCTAATAATGGAGGCAAGGCTAAAAAAAATCAAGACACTTTCATAGGTTTGTCGACCTGGAAAAAGCGTTCGACAATAAAAAATGGTGCAAGCTGTTCGAGATTCTGAAAAAATTAGGGGTAAGCTATAGGGAGAGACGGGTCATATACAAATGGCTCTGAGCACTATGGGACTTAACATCTATGGTCATCAGTCCCCTAGGACTTAGAACAACTTAAACCTAACTAACGTAAGGACATCACACAACACCCAGTCATCACGAGGCAGAGAAAATCCCTGACCCCGCCGGGAATCGAACGCGGGAACCCGGGCGTGGGAAGCGAGAACGCTACCGCACGACCACGAGCTGCGGACGTCATTTATAATATGTACAACAACCAAGAGGGAATAATAAGAGTGGACGATCAAGAACGAAGTGCTCGTATTAAGAAGGGTGTAAGACAAGGCTGTAGCCTTTCGCCCCTACTCTTCAATCTGTACATCGAGGAAGCAATGAGGGAAATAAAAGAAAGGTTCAGGAGTGGAATTAAAATACAAGGTGAAAGGATATCAATGATACGATTCGCTGATGACATTGCTATCCTGAGTGAAAGTGAAGAAGAATTAAATGATCTGCTGAATGGAATGAACAGTCTAATGAGTACACAGTATGGTTTGAGAGTAAATCGGAGAAAGACGAAGGTAATGAGAAGTAGTAGAAATGAGAACAGCGAGAAACTTAACATCAGGATTGATGGTCACGAAGTCAATGATGTTAAGGAATTCTGCTACCTAGGCAGTAAAACAACCAATGACGGACGGAGCAAGGAGGAATCAAAAGCAGACTCGCTATTGCAAAAAAAGGCATTTCTGGCCGAGAGACGTCTTCTAATATCAAATACCGACCTTAATTTGAGGAAGAAATTTCTGAGGACGTACGTCTGGAGTGCAGCATTGTATGGTAGTGAAACATGGACTGTGGGAAAACCGGAACAGAAGAGAATCGAAGCATTTGAGATGTGGTGCTATAGACGAATGTTGAAAATTAGGTGGACTGATAAGGCAAGGAATGAAGAGGTTCTACGCAGAATCGGAGAGGAAAGGAATAAGTGGAAAACACTGATAAGGAGAAGGGACAGGATGATAGGACATCTGCTAAGACATGAGGGAATGACTTCCATGGTATTAGAGGGAACTGTAGAGGGCAAAAACTGTAGAGGAAGACAGAGATTGGAATACGTCAAGCAAATAATTGAGAACGTAGGTTGCAAGTGCTACTCGGAGATGAAGAGGTTAGCACAGGAAAGGAATTCGTGGCGGGCCGCATCAAACCAGTCAGTAGACTGATGACCAAAAAAAAATAGCCGGAAAGGCATTTCTAACCATCCTCTCTGAGAGAGAGAGAGAGAGAGAGAGAGAGAGAGAGAGAGAGAGAGAGAGAGAGAGAGGGGGGGGGGTTGGGGGGGGGGGAGATTAACACCGTTTTTTTTTTCACTTCCTCAATGATTTTTTGGATGTATTCCAATCTCTGTCTTTCCCTACAGTGTCTGCCCTCTATAGCTTCGTGTAGTACCATAGCTGCTATTCCCTGTGTTTCAAAATATGTCCTGTCATTCTGCCCCTTCTTCGTTTCAGTATCCTCCACATGTTCCTTTCTTCGACGAGTTTGCAGAGGACCGCCTCATTACTAATCAGTCCCACTTATTTTCAATATTCTTCCTCAAACCCTTCTGTTTTCTGTTCTGGTTTTCCCATTGTCCATGCTTCACTACCATTCAATACAGTGCTGCAAACATACACTCTCACAAATTTCTTCCTCAGGTTAAGGCCCATGTTTCACATTAGTTCACTTCTCTTCACCATGAATGCCCATTTCGTCAGTGCTAGTTTGCTTTTTATGTCCTCCTTCAATTGATGATTAAATCAAATTACTGCAAAAAGAACATTTATTTTAACAAAACTTGCATATAATACAAAGAAAAAGTGAATAAACAAGTAGGTATAAAACTTTTCGAAAAAATAATAAAGCGTAACAAACCAAATATTATAAAAGATAGGACGAAATACAAATATTTCAAGAAAATAATTGAATTATTTTGTTGCCTAGGCAGAAGAATTCCTTAACTTCGTGTACTCCATGATCTCCCATTCTGGTGCTACTTTTATTGTTGTACACCTTTCTGCTACCTCCCATCGTTTTTTCTTCCTTCGATTTACTCTCAATCCATATTATGTACTCATCAGACTTTTCATTCGACAGCAACAACAACAACAACAAGTGAATCTTATTATTGATATCCTTTCACTCTGAATTTCAATCTTACCCTTAAAACTTCTTCATTTCTGTCATTGCTCCTTAGATGTATGGCTTGAACAGTAGGGGCGAAAGATTGCATCCCTCCCTTGCACCCTTCATAACGCGAACATTTCGTTCGTGGTCTTACGCTCTTATTGTTCCCTTTTGGTTATTGTACGTGTTGTACGAGGGCTATTTGGAAAGTAAGGCCCGATCGGGCGCGAAGTGGAAACCTCAGTGAAATCCGATGCTTTGCACAAATGTGTTAGGCAGTGTATTTAGTATTCCCGTCTATTGCGTCACGTTGCTCATTTCAGGTCTGAGCGCACAGTGAGCACGTAAGGATGCCTACATAAACAGTGTCTCCCGCCAAGCTTGAGGGCTTGGTGAGAGATTTCGCCTATTGACATGCAGCCCACATAACATAATTGTCATGTACTTCCTTCTTCATGACAATTCTTGGCGGCACTCTGCAGAGGCAGTGAAGATGCTCCTACAGCGTTTCCGGTGGTATGCGCTCGATCACCCACAATACAACCCGTATTTGACTCCCCTTGAGTTTCATCTACGCTCACAAGAACCGCTGGCTACGAAGACAACATTTTGGCACAGACAACGAGCGGTAGACAAGCGTAGAGAACTGGCGGAAAGCATAGGCGGTTGCCTTCTATGACGAGAGTATCGACACGTTGGTACAGCACTACGAGAGATGCCGAAGCCGGAGCGGTGAATATGTAGAGGGGAAGTTGAAAGGTGTATCTAACTGCTGTAAATAAAATATTTTTGATTTTCACCTTGGTTTCTTGTTCGCGACCAATTGGACGTCACTTTCCAATCAGTCATCGTACATCAACTCGCCTTCGCCTGTAGCGTACTCCTAGTTTTTTTCAGAATTTCGATCATATTGCACCATTTTGAATAGTAGAACACTTTCTCTACATCGAAAAATCCTATGAGCGTGTCATGGTTATAACATGTCTGGGTAGCTTTTTGTCAGTTTGTTCGGTACAAATTTTGAAATTTATTCTAAAGCAACTTCCCGATGAGCTGGAGACAAAATGTAGCATAGCTCAGAACTCGATGACAATAGAGTATTAACTCGCTTTCGTGTCTGGTGTATGGCGGAGGATACTTCGTGCACCGTTGCTGTTACCCTCTTTTCTTGCTCCACTTGAGAATTTTCCTCTATAAGAACGGTTCCTAGTCCGTGCCTATGTGTGTTCGATTCCAGTTTTTTCCTTAGACATCTTTCCGTGAGGTAATAGGAGGAAATAGTGTACTGCTTTCTCCAAGGTGAAGAGCCATTGAAATGGGCCTTAAGTTTACCACATGCCTCTGCTGTAACCACACTAATATGTTTGAAATCGATAAAAGAAATTATTTGAACAGAAACTATTCAACATAACAATTTTTAAAACGGACTAAAAATGTAAAATAATTTCTCCTTCCCCCATATAGGTCCTAATCCCATAGAGGTAGACCATAAAATTTTCCTTGAGTTTTTTTAATACCTCTGAAAATACTTGTAGAATTTAAAACGAAAAACGTGGGATGCGTGCAACAGATAAATCATGCATGAGTAATTCACCTCTTTACTATTATCTGTCGCATGCGCTTTACATTTTAGTTTTAAATCCTGGAAATATTTTCGTGGGTATTAAAAATTCAGAAGCACACATTTCCAGGACTATCTGTATGGGACTAGGAGAAATTATTTTATACTTTTAGTGCGTTTTACAAACGTATTATGTTAAAAAGGTTTTATTTAGATAAGTATTTCTGAAGTCTTACTTCCATCAATAAACGGGTCAAAACTGCCTCTGTGGTGCCTTTATCATCCCTAAAGCCGAACTAATCGTCATTTAACAGATTTTCAGTTTTCTTTTCAAGTTTTCTGTACATTATTCTTCTGAGCAGCTTAGATGCAAGAGCTGTTAAGCTGTTTGTGCGATGGTTGTCGTAGCTATCTGCCCTTCCTATCTTCGGAATTGTGTGGATGACATTTTCCTGAAAGTCTGAGGGTATGTCGTCAGTCTGAAGGATCCTACACACCATACCGAATAGTTATTTGTGTACCACTTCCTCAATAATAGGAATTCCAATGGTATGTTATCTATCACATCTGCCTTTTCTGATGTCATATCTTCTAGAGCACTTCCAAATTCTAACTCCAATACTGTATCTCCTATGTCTTCCACAGAGACAAATTTTCTTTTCGTATTACGTCAACAGACAATTTTTCCCTCTCGTAGAAGTCTTCAATGTACTCTTTCCACCTGACCGTTCTCTCCTCTGCGTTTAATAGTGGAATTACCATAGTACTCCTAATGTTACCGCACTTGCTTTTGATTTCAGCAAAGGTTGCTTTGACTTTTCTACATGCTGACTCAGTTCTTCACGTTTTTCCTTCCGGTATTTCCTGTGGATTGTACGGGGAACCACCACAAGCCTCAAACCCACTGCGAGCATTTACTTGAGTTACAGCTGTCTGCCATGCCTGTTTTACAGAGGTCCAAACTGAAATCCTCAAACTTTGATACCGGAACGAATCTGCAACAAAGTTCTCTTCGTTCTGCAGATAAAGTAACTCAGGAGGATGAAGACACACTGATCTATGAGCTGAAGTAAGAGTAGAAGACCGATCAATATAACATTATTTTTGCTAGTCATTTCTGGCATACCTGGATTAGTGTTGTGAGACAAATGGCCATGCAGAATCAGTAACACTTTACCTTGTGATGTCCGTGTAATAAACTGCTCCCTCAGCCAGTACATGAACAAGTCATAGTTCACATACCTGGATTTATCATTCACGTAAATTCTGAACCCTTGGGAAGAGAATCGTCCCATTAAGGTTTCTTGGCTTTTCCCCCTAGGGAATATAGTTTGGAGGTGTAAAAGCTTCCTTCAGCATTGCGGCAAGCGATTACAATTATTGCATCTCATTTTTCTCCCCTTTTCATCTAATACAATGATGGAGAGCCTTTCAGCGATGACAACATCCAGTTGTGGGTTAATCTGAAACAGTTTCATCCCAACTGTCAATATGAGCTGGCTTATCAACAACGTTTGTTTTGGTTAGTACTCCACGCAGTAATTTAATGCTATTCCCGATATCCCTTCTATTGACAGCTATAGCTTTGCCTATGGACAGTCCTTGGGATTTCTTCTTCATTAAGGCAGGAAATCGTCTTAAAAATGACTGAACCACTCCCATCCAGCCATTCCCGAACCTCGGTTAAAGCTATGCGGCATATCATTGCATTCAGCTGCTAATACTGAAACCTGAAGGTTTCTTCCATAGATTTTACCCTCGTTTTTCGCTCCAAGAATACCTGAAAAATGTTCTAGTATTGTAATAACCTCCACCGTAAGAATTAGCAACATCATATCAAGACACTTATTAAGACAGTTAACGGTGATCTTTCACGTTTCAGCTTTTTATTAAGAAATTATTTTCCCCAGATTTTGGTATTAATTGCAAACGTTATCATTTAATTCTTCGAAAGAGTAGCAGTTTCTTAAGATGAAACAAATATTTAAATATTACCGAAATCTACCTTTTTATAGAGAACCTGAAGTGATTAATGAAAACTGTTTCATAGATTCCGACTCAACACTTACTCTGTGGACCAATTCCACAGTTTTTCATCATTCTTCTCTAGGCGCCATTGTCCTTGGATGCTCTGAAACAGGTCATGGCCGCAGTTATAACTTACTGCATGCGCATCTGAAGACTTTCTTCGCTCGTCTGACCTCTCTGAGATGAGGTAACATAAGTTAGAGCAATTTTATGCAATAAGAAATAAATAAAAATTCGATCATTGTTGGCGTCTCATCCAGAAGATAATGTTGTACCTTCCCATATATCGGGATGAGATGCCTAGCGGAATCACGTGACCAAGTATGGCTCAGCATTGTCGTTTGTAGATTGCAATGGAAATTTTAACTCTCATATTACATTCTGTATTTGTAAATATTGTCGGTTTTCAGACACATGAATACGCATTTATTTTGACATTCCTTTGTAGTAGTAACTTCGCGGTAGTGGAACGTAATCCTGACGTTTTTATCGTTCACCACCTCGCACACTCAGTCAACGATGGTACTTCACCTTTACTGTTACACAACTGGCTCCTCGAGGACGTACATGAACGCGTGACCGTGTCTGTTGCCTGAAGTGGAAATGTAAGAAATTAGCGATCTTACCGCCATAGCTACGTTCCTGTGATAAACTTTATCCTGTAAGAATATGGGGCAGATGTTTTAAATACCGCGTTATGTTGATTACCAATAAATAAATTAGTTAAATAATTAATCGTGGAACTCGATAGCATATCTAAAGTAATTATGGAAGCTATTTTTGTACAAGGATGAGATACCAGGGAGAGGAGCGACCGCAGTGCTATGCGAAACCACCTGCGAAAGCTTGCAGTAAGCAAAAATTTTCCTACAGTTTTGTCCCAGAAGTAGCAGGCGCTACATACTTAGCAAATACAACGTCATCACCAAGAAAATTACACGAATATTTACTTAAAGCACTATTGTTATCAGTAATAACTCCGGAAATATCAAACCTAGTGGCTTCCGGAGGCAGGGAGCGTGAAATAACGTGATGGGGGAACAGCAAAGTACCTGTCGACAAAACTCCAAGGACAGTGGCTTGCAAAACAAATACCTCTCTCTGCCGTTTGCCTTTGGTCCCTAATTACACTTACTGCGAAGACATTACACAACCGCCTTCCTACCAAATTCAATGCATCGACGATTTCTGGAGCTTCAGTGCTTTAAGAAAAACTCAGATCTTAGACGAATAACTCGCTGACAAGACTAGCACATACTGAGCGATTTTAGTCCAACCTATCGTAGACACAAGATTCTCCACTTAACTATGTTGAAGAGTTACTGGTGTTACGCAAACACTTTCATTGTACATTTTACAATGGAAGTAACTACCTCTAACTGCTAAAACCTGATGAAAATAATTTTAAAACACGGAGATGTGTCTGTTCTACCACCTATCACGCTCATTTATCTACAAAACTCTACACCTATGTGTAATCGACGTTCAAAGTTAACGATCTAAAAGTTACAGAAGCGCAGATCTCTGAAGAAATGATGCCTTGTAACATAAAATTGTGAGCGACACCTTGCGAGAGTCCTAAATAAACTATTAACTGACAAAAAGCACAACATTTTATTGAAACTATTGTTGTTAACATATGCACTACTTAGTCACACTAACATAGTGGCCGCTGGTTCGTTCGCGTTTGGGTACTAATTACAACAACTAATTTTATAAACATACGTGAGGCCTACTGAATAATTACTATATTGGAGAGCCCTTTCTATTTCGATGCAATTCTCACAAAGCAGATTTGTCGTGGTGACTGTTAACTACATTTCTCTGTTCTAGTTCACAAACTGCATCACCTTCTAAGCTTTTCACTCTAATTAAGGCCATACATAGAAGCAATACCTTCTCCGAATGTACATCTGAAAAAAAGCGATTCTGGTAGCTGGATTTGGAGGTTTTAGTTAATCCTGCCTTTTGGGTGCTTATTATGATTTTTCCATAGAATCTTTCATCCCATAAAACTTATTGCTTTATTTCTAACTGAGAAGTCAAATCAAATTTTCAAAAATCGCTTTAAACATGTTTTCATATAACGAAATATTTTCATCTATTTTTAGCAGTTTTGGATGAGTGATGAAGAGTCAATGAATCAGTGAGGACTTTTCCTTTTCTGTATAGAGGTTCCGGAAATCAGAAGTTGCTTTGTTGTGGTACATTTTTTTACATACTCGTCATTGTGGTGCAAATGTGTATTTTCAGACACAATTGAAAAGAATAGCTCGTGGTAGAGAGATGGATATTGTGTTATCACCGTGGCTTTCGATATTGCATACCTCAAACCGGTGTAGCATGCCCGTATTCTGACTTTGGAGAGTGTGCATAATGTTACATTGCCTTGTGTTTTAATGACTTCATTGAAATTCCACATCTGCACTTCGATGACTAGTAAGAGAAGAACTTGCAACACAATACCTTATTTCTGAGCGATTGATAGTTATCCATTCAATACGTTTTTTTTTTATGGTAGACGCTTCAGTCTGGAACCACTACGGTCGCAGGTTCGAATCCTGCCTTGGGCATGGATGTGTGTGATATCCTTAGGTTACTTAGGTTTAAGTAGTTCTAAGTTCTAGGGGACTGATGACCTCAGATGTTAAGTCCCATAGTGCTCAGAGCCATTTGAACCATTTGACGGTAGATTACTGTGATAGAAGGTAACCATATTTCATTAATATCTGAAAAGTACATAATTTTGTATTACGCATATGACTATGTATGCCACCTTCCTCGAGTTAATGATTTGAAATGATGTTATTATGGGATTAAGTGAAGTGTGTCCAACGAGTTAGGAAGTAAGATAGGTTTGACACTGAAGATTAAAGATGGGAAATAGAAAAGATGTCAGAATGACAGAGAAGCTTTTGCTGGATACCAAAAAACCTATAAGCAAAAAAGACACTCTTAAAAGTGGAGATATAAGAAATGAACTTTAAAAAAATCACTTACATAACTCTCGTGTCATCTACAACACTAGGTTCGCTCCAAGAAATTTACATGGGTTAGTGTTGTTGGATTTATTGGGTTGCTTTCAAGTTGTCTATCTCTTTAATATTCACTGTCATTGTTAAATTTTAAAGAAAACTATGTTTTTCAGCTTTCTGCACCACGAAAGGCCAGCATTCAAACAGATGAAGCTAGGGAAGTTCCTAAACCTTTACGCAAATTGACAGAACTGACCAGCATTGCTTCTTGTCCACTCATTATGCAGACGTGCCAACTGGGTTGCAGAATTCGTAACAGTGAGGCTGTATAATCCGCTGTACTGCACTCCATAGAATCGAGGCTATACCAACTCCTGGAAAGGACATCTTTTTCGACTTCGACATTTCGCATTTTGTTTTTCTTTTATAGTATGTGAAATAGATTTGTTTTTCCAGCTGTTGCATTTAGGTTCACACACACACACAACACACACACACACACACACACACACACACACACACACACACATCAACAGTCTTACAGCATAAAATGGCAGTGTTCAACAGCATCTACAAAAATCGCTCTGTTGCATAAAACTAAGTGTAATGTCATCATGCCATCACATGTCTTGTGCCAACTGTTACCGTTCTTCGGATGTGCAGCATAGAGAGGGATATTGTCTCCAGAGTGAGATTTTCACTCTGCAACGGAGTGTGCGCTGATATGAAACTTTCTGGTTGATTAAAACTGTGTGCTACACCGAGATTCGAACGCGAGACCTTTGCCATTCGCGGGAAAGTGCTCTACAGACTGAGCTACCCAAGTAAGCACGACCCACGGCCAGTCCTCACAGCTTCAATTCTGCCAGTGCCTCGTCTCCTACCTTCCAAACCAGTTTTAATCTACCAGGAAGCTACATATCAGAGCACACTCCGCTGCACAGTGAAAATCTCATTCTGGAAACATTCCCCTGGATGTGGCTAATCCATGTCTCCGCAATATACTTTCTTCCAGGAGTGCTAGTTCTGAAAGGTTCGCAGAAGAGCTTGTTTGAAGTTTGGAAGGTAGGAGACGAGGTACTGGCAGAATTGAAGCAGTGAGGACGGGTTGTGAGCCGTGCTTGAGTAGCTCAGATGCTAGAACACTTGTCCGTGAAAGGCAAACGTCCCGTGTTCGAATCTCGGTCCAGCACACAGTTTTAATCTGCCAGGGAGTTTCAGGGATATTGTCTGTCTTTGTAGGAATTGGGAATAGGTGTTGATCAGGTATACAGTACCCTCCACCACACACCAAAAAGTATCTTGCAGATTACAGATGTAGATGTACTGTATGTGTCGTATACCACTTCCATGTTCATGTTCCGCTCTTGAGGAAGGCACACAGCACTTTGTGGTGTAGGGCCAGCCTCCTTCTGGAGCTTTTTAATGGCTGCAGAGTGCAGAAAGAATAGGCGTAATTTGGCTCATGGCTGCGTGTGGTAGGGGAGGTGAAGTTTGACAGCTGAAGTATATACACAAACTTGTATTTCGCATAACTTGTAAGCTACTGCTAGTGAGTCTGCAAATGATTATATTAACGGATTAACTTATCACAACCATTAATCAGTTTCTGGTACCGAAAAAGAATTAGTCGCATAAACAAGAGCTCAACCATATCAAAACAAGCATGACGATGTGTTGCTAGAAAAAAACCACGTACAACAACAAAGAGGTAAAGAATGGAGGGTTGCAGACAACATAGCTTAGTACGATACTAACAACGTAAAATAAAGATAAAGCCCCATGCAGAAATTGCGGCCCGGCAACCTGACATTCTGTTTGTCAATATTAAATGAAAATAATATTTTCTCCTTCTTTCATGTCTCTCCAAAGTGATGAGGTGTTCTAAAGTACTTTCAGCTCCTTCTTCATTCTCTTTATTGAGAGTTTGAATTAGCTAGCAGTTATTGCAAGTTTGTCAAACACAGTTTCAATTAGATTTTCGCTTCCTAGTTTGCTTCTTCCAACAAAAATGTCAAAGCGCTGTTCATAATTTCATGTCCCTGATTATGAAGAATCTGTTTGTACCTTGTGACATTGCTGTCAGACATCGTTACGATATTTTTTTATTCTCTGCTAATATTTACTAATTCTGTTTTTGAGTACTGGATCTGTGTGCTCGGGAGAAAAGCTTTGCGTTTTTGGCGCTGGAACGGTGCATTGTGCGTGCGGTTGCAAGGTCCTGATGTCGGCAGAAGGCAGTCAGTGAATCTCAATAGAAAAGGCATACCTTCTCAGGGGACAGGCAACCTTCGCAGAAGTGGCACGGCTGCCAGCTTTGTGCTATTGTTGACAGAACTGGCACCCTAGTCTTGCTATGGTCCGTAGGAAATAATAGAGTTCAACATTTTTGCCTTTTCTGCACAAACATCAAAGGCTGAGAAACCTTTCCACCGCCCAACCATTGTAAGAACGATTGCTTTAGGTTCAAAATTTTGGCCATCCAATCGATTTGAGTCACCTGACCAATCGAGGAAACACTGCACCTCGCCTGTACCAACAGCATGTTTATTAATGTGTGTTGTTTACACCGAGAGTGGAAAATTTCTGCTGCATTACCTTGTTTGTTTGTGAAATAAGAGATGTTCTATTTCCATCACGTTGGAAACAGCACTGAGTCATCCCTCCATGTAAAGTTTCTTTTTTTGAACGCGAAAGTGGAGGGCTGTGAACATCAGATTTGGGTATTCGTCTCCAGGCTGTAGTTGAAAGCAAGTCGCCTCTGCCTGTTCCCTGGTGCTGACCGGTGCACCTGATTTGTAGAAATGTAAATCAGATATATCGTTACTTGAATAACTGGAGCAACCAAAATCTTGATTCCAGGAATTCATATTTGGAGTGTTTACTTCGAATGCGCGACAACAACTCCAAAAACTAATTCATGGAATCCAGATATTGATTGCCCCAGTTATACAAGTATCGATGTATCTGATTGTCTCTATATGGAGTACATAGGCACCTGAAGATGACATTAATGAGACGTGTAAACTGGTTGTTTAAATAAACTAACTTCCGGAAGAGTACGGCTGTTTGGCGGTTTTCTTTGGTAAATATATTACTAGTAGCGGCCCTGTACCCACGATGGATCAACAGGTATCGTTTTCTATGGTGTATCAGTGGCAATATTATACATATCAGACAAAAACGTACTATGTATATATCTTACTTAATACGGCTATACCATAGCTTCTTGGTGTGTACTTAACTTCTCGTACCCTACCAATCCCCCCTACTAACTTTGTTAAATTTATACATTTATATTCACATGTTACTTAATATTTTTAAGAAATTTATGAGATGACCCACACCTTGTCACATCATTGTCTGCTGCTTACAGCACCTTCTGCTTAGCTATAATTTGAACATAGCCACATTGCCACTTGTATTATTCCCCCTTCTCCTACCCCTTTTACAGAAGTAATTATTGATGTTTGACTCCTACTTTTAATTTTATATTAAATTTGTGTCTACTTAAATGACAGAATTCGTTTACTACACCTTGTTCAGGCTGAGCTACTAAATTTCATTGATTAATAATATATACATCATTGGTTATGCCCTGGTTACGAAGATTTTATATTACTCACTCATCCACATGCCTCTTACAAAAACTTTCAGTTTCATGATTCAGGAACATTTTTAGCTATTTTTAATATGTATCTTGCATTGTCATTAGGGACCTAATACTGTAATGGGTCCGCACGCAAGGTACAAATGTTAAATAATGTATACACCGTTGGGTAGGCCATGGAGGCATAGAGCTTACATTACCCACATCTGTCCTCTCCTCTTTTAAAATTCTTACACTGTTATGTACGAATAATTTCACAGCTAGTATGATTTTGTTATGATTACAGATGTGTGCATATTTTCGGATCGTTAAATTCACTGTTACATTTTTCATATTGATGCTGTTGGATTATATAAGATGTTTTGGGTATATGCAAGGTTCAGATTAACGGTAAATCATTTCGGCAAAATTGGTTAGTAGGGTCACATATGTTGAAATGAATAATTAACTTTTTTGTATGACATTAGAAGTCATTTTGGCTTTGATATCTCAATTGCTTACACTACAAGCATCTTCGAAATTCTGATATTGGCTTGATGTTGGAACTGTTTTGGCCATTATTTTGTTTGTAAGCACTTTGTTTTTAGTGGTATTGACCTCTTATAATGTTTCAACATTACATGCCTATGTATATTTTTCTTGTGTTGTAGTTCTCTCCCCAATAGTTGGTTTGTTGTTGTTATGTGACATTGTACTATCATGTGACTGTTATATCGCACAGTACTGTATGAAACAAAAAAGTCATATACAACTGCATCTTCTTTTGTCGTATATCTTTTATTGTAATTTAAGAGAATGTGTTTCTCTCTGTGACTGTACTATAGTACACATTTATTTTGTAACTTGTTCTTTGACTTTAGTTTGTAGCTTCTCTGATCAACTCTTGTGAGTAAACCTATTGGGTGTTGCTGTACCTCAGCAATGGTATTGTGCGCGTACTGCTTTTACAAGTTTTCAGCTTTGTTTTCTGCGTGGTTGAGCCTGTATTATGGCGCTAAGTATTAATTCTCTTACGCCTTCAGCGAATCAGTGGCGTATACTTTCCTGGTTAAATAGCATGTGTGCCACGTGAAGTTATTGCAATAGATATTTTTCGCAAGTACACTCAATTTTTCCGACGAATAATTCTCAAGAAAATGTGTGTTTTGGGATCCAAAGTTTTCACTTCGTTTCCGTTTTTGTGCTAATGTTGTAAAGATGATACATGATCGAAACCGGTAGTGAATAAATGTATTCTCCAAATACATGGATGCCAAATATATGGATGCTGTTGACAGCTGCCTGAAATTTTTTTAGACTTTTCCATGCTTAGCCAATCCACAATAACAAATATAAGCTATTGTTCTCATTGTGGCGGTGTTTTCGTTGCGTAAAGCGGCCAAACTCAATGATCATTCAGAGAAAAGAACGAGCATTGTAGCGCTCATCTTGTCTTACAAGATTTGTTTTATAACGAGAACTGCACTTACAGCCCTCGAGCCTCATCTGGGACACAACAGACGCAGCTTTCGGTTCACGGCACCATATTGCACCACAATTTTGCCCAACGCCACCGTGGGTGTTTCATAAGATGGAAAGGCCGTCACAATCCGTCTTACTTACATTTCACCCATCCTTTTGACGCCTCTGCAATGGAGGTCATAACTGCAATGTCCAGCTTTGAAATCCTTATGAGTGGTCGATGGAAAACACTTCAGACACCCCGCCGCTTAGAAACGAACCGGAGGTGGGGGGGGGGGGGGGGTCGAGAGGAAGGGGGCAGATGAGGGCATTAAGGGCGACAATGTAGCCAACATTTTCCTTGGGCCGTTAATACCCACACATTTAGCGGTCTAAAACTACAATTTGCACTGCGATAAGCAAAAGAAAAACGTTCTTGACACTCTTCGATACTGCTCGCATCTCTCTAACACTTCAACCATTCTCTATGCACATCGTGGGCTGGCAACACCATTGAATGTGATCTTACCCCTTGGAGTACAATGCGGCCGTAATTTTTGCTCTTGTGTACAGGGTGAAACCATCAGAGACGTCATCTGTAGCAGCAAAGAGTGTTTATGCTTCTACAGCCCACCTGTTTCACATCCGCCTGTGGTGTGACCATGGAGAAGTACTACATTGAAAAAAGCTTGGACACAAAAGCAAAGGTTCCCTCTAAAGTCTTCTCAGTAAGACAATATCCTCGATGGCACCCGCCCACAGCTCTCCAGTTCTTCTAATAGTTAAATTTTTTTTCTTCCTTGTTATCAGCTTATGGCGTCTATGTAGATCTGCACTCGAAACATAGCATTTCACCAATTTTTTTTTCGGTCTGAAGTTCGATATTATAATGTTGGCAGATGTTTCTCTGTGTAAAAGAAGAAAAGAAAATAAAGAAAAAAAGCTTTTTCCTTGTGCTATTCTTGCTACTATATCTTTCTTGAAACTTCCTTCATTATCTGTTCTAAGTTGGGCAAAACAAATTTCGACATATGATAAGAACTTCATCGTTACCTTTACTGCCCTACTGCCCTACGCTACACATACTGAGCAGGGGCCTCCGACGCTCAAACTAGTTAGTCTAGTATGCAAGTAGCGTTTTGTGAAGTGTAACTGGGACACCTGAGCTACAGTATCACTCGCGCTGGCGGTTCGCACGACGCTTTCTACTTTTACACCGACCGGCATACCAGTGCAACGTAATACAGTCTCGTAGAATCTGGTGTACTGCAGGTGGTCCGCGTCTTGCCAACACGATATTTCGACGTCGTAACTCGGCGTCTTCGTCAGGTGTTCCCTGAGACTCTCATGGAACACCTGATGAAGACGCCGAGTTACGACGTCGAAATATCGTGTTGGCAAGACGCGGACCCCACCTGCAGTACACCCGATTCTACGAGATGACAACAAATCGCCGGGAAAGTCTTAGAAATTGTAATACGCAGTCTTTACAAACGAATAGTCAGAAGATACACTTCCAAGCAATGAAAGCTGATCCACACAATTTGTGTGTATTTGGACAATAATAACATAATCAAGCCTACTTATGGAAACATTCACAGAAAATAAATCATTGTACTAGGCCCAGTGGTAAGTCTACGACAGAAGTAGCATTGATATCAATCAAATTTAGTTTTTTTGCATTCGTCGCACTTCTGCGTTAAAATGGATGAAATAAGTTATCATGCACTCGTGAAATTCTATATTTTGGAAAATTTAGTCCTAATGTGAAGGAAGATGTGTACAAGAATAATGAGGGATTCATAAAAATAGAGGTTCTAGAAAGAAGTACTGAGCTAAAAAAGGCATAAGGCAGGGATGCAGTATTTCTCCCCTACAGTTCGCCCTATACGTAGAAGAAGCAATGACGGAAGTAGCACAAAAGGATCAGGAGTGGGAGTAAAGTTCTGGCTAAAAGGATAACAGTGGTACCCTCAGTGAAAGTCAGGAATTACTGGACATGTAGAAGGGATGAACAGTCTGACGAGCATACAACATAAACAGAAGATAGATGAAAGTAATGAGAGAAGAAAAAAATGAGTTTAGCGGTAAACTTTAAATCAAAATTTGGTAGTACGTGGAGCGAAAGAATTATACTAATTGGAAAAAAAATACTGTATGACAGACGAAGCAAGGATGATATAAGAAATAGAGTAGGACAAGGAAATAGGGCATTCCTGACCAAAAGAAGTCTACCAGTACCAAATATACGCCTTAAAGTCATGAACACATTTCTTTTAAGATAGTGGAACACAGAATTGTATGAAAATGAATCATGGACTGTGGGAATACGGTAAAAAAGAATGTCGAAGCGATTAAGATAGTCCTCCCCACAGTCAAGGAAAGGAATATACGGAAACACTGACTAGAAGAAGGGACAGGATAGTAGGACATGTATTAATACATCAAGGAATAGCTTGTGTGGTACTAAAGGGGTCAATACTGAGCAAAAACTACAGCATAGGGTGTATGACATGCCACATATAACCAGTCAGAAGACTAATGCAAAAATAGAGCAGTTGGAAATTCATACAAGATTTGTGAAGCATTCCATTTTCAATGGATATGTAAGTTGTATGGTTCAAATATTGTAGCACGTATTTTGAGGATGGTGCATGCGGAAGACATCGCTAAAATACGGTCAAAGTTGAAAACGTAAAGACGTGAGTCATTGCACGTTGAAGTCGAATGCACGCGGCGGTCACATTAGAGTGACTGCGCCGTGTATATTCGACGAATACTACGTGAGTGCTCTGGAGCGTCTGTATGACGTGTATGACGAAAACAGCAGGAAGAAAGAAAGAAACTGTTTTTAATCATAAATATGCTTTGATTTTCCGCATTCCGGTTTTAGTAAAACCATTACAGACTGGTTGGGAAATAAATAAATTAATAAATAATTAAGTACGTAAATTATCTGAGAAAATTCACTTGTCTACGTGGTTCTTTCTCAGTGAGAAAACTGAAGTACCGTAAGTATATAAACACATTATACCACATTTAGGAACCTCTGACTCAATCCCGCCATCATGTGTAAGAGAACTGATAAAGGATACCGTTTTGATTCCACAGGACAAATTACTGTCGCCACCTCTACACTTTTTAGAACCACAAATCATAGAGAGAATCTAGTCATTGGAAACCCCCAGTATCAGCACCTTCGCCTAATAAGTGCGTCTGTGACCTAAACACAGCTTTTCATCCAGTCAGCTCAAGAATTCCTCAACTCGTCCTAGGATATATAGCGACTTGTTACACGACCTTACAGCTTTCTCATACCGTCCCTTAGAATGGGAGTAAACAAATAAATAAATATTAAAATAAAAAGGAGGTCTGTCGTGTCCTTTCGGTGACTTGTGGAGTCAATGTTTCGGCGACACACTCCCAGAACGAGAGCTATTTTTTTCCCCAACCTCCGACCGGTCGCGAAATGGAAACTGTGAGAATAAAAAATGTTTTACGTACAACATTTAGCTACACTTTCTACGTCTCTACATAGTCGCTGCTCCGACTTAGACATCTGTCATAGTGTTATGCCAACTTCCCAATACCCTCGTTACAGAAGGCAGCTGCCTGCCTATGATATCCACCAGTTCTCTACGCCGCATGTTGTCTGTTCCAAACTACTACCCTCGTAGCCAGCGGTTCATGTGAGCGAAGAGCTGAAAATCAGATTAAGCCAAATCTGGGCTGCATTGTGGGTGATCTAACACTCCCATCGAAAACGGTGGAGGAGCTCCTTCTTTGCACCGGCACTGTCCGGCCGAAAGTTGTCATGAACAAGGAAAGGCATGACGGTTACGTTGTGTGTGCTACTTGAAATCAGTCGAAACCTCTCAGCAGGAGTTCCCACTTGGTGGGAGACACTATTTTGTAGACATCTAAAAGTGTTCACTGCTCACTATGAACCGGAAATTGCGACGTGGAAAGATAGATGGGCTACTAGACAAATTGCACAACACATCTGCGCAACGCTTCACCAAATTTTTCACTCTGATTTTAATTTTGCGACGAATCGGAGGCTGGAAAAAAATAACTCTCGTATTAAGTAGAAACGGGCTAGAAACAGAGGGGTCCTGGAGTCTAATCCTTGCCAGAGCGCGGAAATTTGCAGTTGTCTTAAATCTACTCTTCACCTCACAACGATATGAGGAGTCGTCAGGGACAAGTAACTTGGATTTTACGCTAAACTTAAGTCCCCATTCCCTCGTTGGATAATTGGAGTAGGTTAGGGATACAAAAATCGCCAAAGTGGCGTACAATTAAGACAGTTACACCAGGCCTTTGAGCAATATGCACTGACTGTTATTATTATTAATTTCTGTAACGACCGACTATGATGATGTAAGAACTTCAGTTGCTCTTCTTTTTTGTTGTTGTTTCCTATTTTCCCAGTAGTCCCTCATTTCCTCACCCCCCCCCCCCCCTCCCTCCTGAGGTCTTCTCCTTTCCTCTGCCCATGTGGTTAGAGACATCTGGTTTCTTCTGCATTGAAAGCATTCTGAATTTTATTCTTATAAGGGTTTCTGTCTACTATTTCCGATTCTTTGGTGTTTATTCCCAGCTCTTTTCTTACTTGTGTAGTCAATGCTATTGTTGAGTTCTTCTGTCAGAAATGCAAAAATATTTGTTTCGTTAGCCTTTTCTTATTCATTCGGTGGAGGTGACAAAAAAGATTAAACTTAGTTTAGCCATTACTCCTGGTGTTTTCCGATTGTTTTTGTAGATCTCCTCAATACTCATCTTTCTCCAGCCATCTGTAATTTGTATTACTCCCATTATTTTCCGAACAACCCTTGTTTGAGATAGCTGTCTTCTGTCCAGATTGTAATTCATCGTGAGGCATTCACATCCACATAAAGCATTCTGGTCGTACCACTGCAGTGTAGTGTTTTAGTTCAGTTTTTCTAGATGT
This sequence comes from Schistocerca piceifrons, assembly GCF_021461385.2. Classification (NCBI taxonomy): domain Eukaryota; kingdom Metazoa; phylum Arthropoda; class Insecta; order Orthoptera; family Acrididae; genus Schistocerca; species Schistocerca piceifrons. The sequence continues at coordinate 382,667,980 of NC_060143.1, read as the reverse complement.
GCGTTTCTAGCTGTAGATATGCTTTGTCAGTCCTTCCGCTCTCTTCCTTTTGTTAACTCTTGCATCTTCTGCTAATTTTTCTCGTCCATTCTATTGTATGGTTTCTCCAAGATATTTGAATTTTCTGACTCGCTCTATTTCACCTGTTTGTGTTTATATGAATTTTGGTCCTTTTTTATATTTGTCATGAATATTCATTTTTCAACCGAAATTTTGAGACCAGCTCCATTATATGTTTCTCCCAGAAGATTTATTTAATAACTGTGTCTGGTAGATTTTCTGAAAGTATTGAAAAATCAGGCAGTTTACCTCAGTTCTATTTGTTTTCGTTCTAAGGGCCGGCCGCGGTGGTCTAGCGGTTCTAGGCGCTCAGTCCGGAGCCGCGCGACTGCTACGGTCGCAGGTTCGAATCCTGCCTCGGGCATGGATGTGTGTGATGTCCTTAGGTTAGTTAGGTTTAAGTAGTTCTAAGTTCTAGGGGACTGATGACCATAGATGTTAAGTCCCATAGTGCTCAGAGCCATTTGAACCTTCTCAGGGTTATTGGTTCCGTTTCGTGACTTTTTTTACCTCAAAATTCCAGATACTTACATTTCTTTTTTCTTCAACGCAGTTAAATATTAAAGGTGATAAACTATACCCTTGTAACACCAGTTTTTATTTCACATCAGTGAGTTACTCCTCCCACAAATTTATCTTTAGAGTTTAACAAATAATGTTCGCTTATTTTGTTTTAACACTCAATTCCCTAACGATTTCATATCTACCGAATCAAATGCTTTCTTAAAATGAATAAATGATACTACTATAGGTTTGTTGCTTAACAGTCTGTGGCGAATTATTGATCAAGTTAAAAAATTTGTTTTTTTTTCAGGACCTTTCCTTTCGAAAACCATCATTCTGTTCTCCCAGTTGTTTGTCTAAAGTGTCTACAGCTCTGTCCAGGAGAATTTCTGATATTACACTGATCAGCCAGAACATTACGACCACCTACCTAATAGACGGTATGTCCACCTTTGACACGGATAAAAGCGGCGACGCGGCGTGGCATGGAACCAGTGAGGCCTTGGTAAGTCACTGGAGGGAGTTGGCATCATGAATCACATACCAGATGAGTTCGATCGCGTTCGGATCTGGCGAGGTGGAGGCCCAGTGCATCAACTGGAACTAGCCACTGTGTTCATCGAACCATTCCGTCACACTCATGACCTTGTGACAAGGCTCATTATATTGCTGAAAAAATGCCACTGCCTCAAGGAGACATGATCTTCATGCAAGCGTGTATGTGGTCCAAACAGTGTACGGTACTCCTTGGCCTTCATGGTGCCTTGCACTAGCTCCAGTGGATCCATGGATGGCCATGTGAATGTTATCCGCAGCATAATGGAGCTGACGCCAGCTTGCCTCCGTCCTCCAGTACAGGTTCCAAAGAGCTGTTACCCTGGAAGACGGCGGATTCGCGCGCTCCCATCAGCATGATGAAGAAGGTATCGCGATTCATCAGACCATGCAACGCTACACAACTGCGCCAACGTCCAGTGCCGATGGTCGCTTGCCAGTTTCAATCGCAGTTGCTGATTTGGAGTTAACATTGGCTGCGGAGGCCTATCTTAAAGTGTTCGGTGCACTGTGTGTTCAGACACACTTGAACTCAGCCTAGCATTATAGCCTGACGTTAGTTCCGCCACAGTTCGCCGCCTGTCCTGTTTTACCAGTCTGCCCAGCCTACGACGTCTGATCTTTAATGAGGGGTGGCCGCCCAAGCCAAAGACGTCTGGACGTGGTTTCACCTTGGTTTCGGCACGTGCTGAAGACACTTACCACTGCGCTCCTCGAACACCCGACAAGTCGCGTGCAGTTTCCGAAATGCTCGTGCCGAGCCTCCTGGCCATCACAATCTGCCCTCGGTCAAACTGAGATAGATCTCGCGCTTTGCTCAATCCACACAAGGAAATCACGCTCACTGATACTGCAAGCACCTTGCCGCTACTATCGTCTAGACGGATTTATATCGATAGTAGGTCTGTTGTCATAATGTTCTGGCTGATCAGTGTATTTTGTGTGTCATTGGTAGAAGTGATACTCTTGTATAAATGTCGTACCCAGGGTGGACCAGGGTCTTCTGGTTTGGAGTCGAGTGCAGAATCTAAACCAGAGGCCACGTCGACTCTGTTACGAAAATGGCTGTAGATTCCTCGACCTACGCTATGGGGTGGAAGTTTGTAGGACGCCCCTCGATAGATCAGGGGTGCACTACACACAGGAAGCAGCTACATGGGTAGCACAGTACTTGTGGCGTGCACATGGGGATTTTTAGATTAGGTTCCTCCCCATGGTAAACAAACCGCTGGCCCGAAAAATTACCAGTTCATGACACTGATGTGGGTGTGTCAACTGTAAAAATTGTTAGTTCTGATAAACAGGTCATTCCAAAAGATTTGAATATGCTTAATCTCATGTTAGTAAATTGTCGAAGTCCGTTTTAATCTCCGAAATAAACAGTAGCAATGCCAATATTGTATTTGGTACCGAAAGCTGGTTGAAACCAGACATAAAAAGCAGTGGAATTTTGAACTCTGATTGGACAATGTTTAGGAAGGATGGGACTGATTCTATGGGAGGTGGTGTGTTCATTGCAGTTAAATGCTGTTTAAACGCAGTTGAGATCGATATTGCGTCGGACTGTGAAATAGTCTGGGTAAAGCTGTCAATCAAACAAGGATTGAGCATTGTATTAGGATGTGCGCGATATGGGCCCTCCGCCACACACCGCTTGGTGGCTAGCGGAGTATATATGTAGATCTAGACTTTTGCTTTTCTCTCTTTTTGTGTGGTCGATGGGTTACTGCTATTTTCCACTCTTCTGCAATCATGTCACTTTTCCAAATGTTCTAAAAAAGGCAGTACGTTCTGTCCGTTTCGACAATTATGCAGTAATGGAGTCTTAACCGCTTTATCTGTTGTTTTTGAGTGATTTAGTGGTTTGTAATAAGGTCTTACGGACCAAACGGCTGAGGTCATCGGTCGCTAAGCTTACACACTATTTAATCTAACTTAAACTAACTTACACTATGGACAACACACACACCCATGCCCGAGGAAAGACTCGAACCTCCAAGGGGGAGGGGAGCCGCGCGGACCGTGCAAGACGCCCCAGACCGCGCGGCTACCCCGCGCGGCTTTGAGTGATTTGATGGCTTTAAATCTTCCTCCAGATTTTGTGCAAATTCCAGTTTAACTGTTGGATAGTTTAAGAGGCTTTCAAAATATTTTTCGTAGTATTTCACAAATTTGTTATTTAATTCTGTTTTGCCGTTTTCACCTTCGAAACCAATACTTTCTTTGTGAATACCATTTAAATAGTTGTTTAAAAGAGTGACAAAAACTTTTTGATAAAATTGTCTTGTATTTCCGTAAGCTGAGGTAGTTTGAAGGTTCTTTTTGTTTTCCGGATTACTTTTGATGTTTCTTTTCTTTATTGTCTTAATTTTTCTGTATGTTCTTGTTTTTTGAAAATCTCTATTTTCAGCTCTTCATACTCTTCGTTCCACTACGTTTTCTTTTTATCTTTGGCCAGTCCTAAAGTTTTCTCTGCTGCTTTACTAATTTATTATTACGGTTATTATTGCTATTATTATTATTATTTATTATTATTATAACTATGTCACATGAGTGAAAGCGTGTGAAGGGTAATGAAGACTATTTCTAGAGTATATGGTCAGTTATAACGTACGCTGAGGTGATAAGTCATAGGATGCCTCCTAATATCATGTCAAAGTTCCTTTCGCCGGCGTAGTTCAACAGTTCGACGTCGCATGGACTCAACAAGTAGTTGGAAGCTCCTTGCAGAAACACTGAACTATGCTGCCCCTATAGCCGTCCATAACTGCGAAAGCGTTGCCAGTGCAGGATTATGTGTTATATCACATATATGTTAGATGGGATTCATGTCAGCGATCTGTGTGCCCGATACTTCGCTCGAACTGTCCAGAATGTTCCTCAAACCAACAGCAAACAACTGTGAGCCGCTGACATGGAGCACTGTCACCCATAAGACTTCGACCGCTGTTTGGGAACATGACGTCCACGAATAGCTGCAAATAGTCTCAAAGTAACCGAACATCCAGAGGACCCAGCCCACTGCATGTGAACACAGCTCATGTCATTATGGGGCCACCGCCAGCTTGCACAGTGCCTTGTTGACAACTTGGATCCACGGCTTCGTGGAGTCTAAGCCACACTCTAACCCTACCATCAGATCCTACTAGCTGGGGCTGGGACTTGACCAGGCCGTCCAGGGTGCAACAGATATGACCAAGAGACCAAGAGAGGCGCTGCAGGCGATGTCGTGCAGTTATCAAAGCACTCGTGTCGGTCGTCTGCTGCCATAGCCCATTAACGCCAAATTTCACCAAACAGACCTCACGGATACGTCCATCGTACGTGCCACATTGATTTCTGCTGTTATTTCACGATTGTTGCTTGTCTGTTAGCACTGACAGCTCTAGGAAAACGCCGCTGCTCTCGGTCGTTAGGTGAAGGCCATCGTCCACTGCGTTTTCCGCGGTATTCTCGTCACAATCTTGCACTGTGGATCTCGGAATATTGAATTCCCTAACAATTTGCGAAATGAAATGTCGGATGCGTTTAGCTCTAACTACTATTCCGTGGTCAGAGTTTGTTAACTCCCACCGTGCGACCATGATCACATTGGTAAGCTTTTAACATGAATCGTCTGAATGCAAATGACGGATCCGCCTTATCACTGTCCTTCTGTACCTTATGTACGCGATACTACCGCCATGTGCATATGTGCATGTCGATGTTTCATGACTTTTATCACTTTAGTGTATGTGATAATGCGGTTCTCGCAAAGTGTTTGTCGTTGCTGTTGTCGTCCAGGCTGCGAGGCGTGACGGGCTCGGTGCTGGTGAACGGCAAGCCGCGCGACCTGGCGAGCTTCCGGCGGCTCTCCTGCTACGTCATGCAGGAGGATCTGCTGCAGCCGCACCTCACGCTCGTGGAAGCCATGGTTGTTGCCGCCAGGCTCAAGCTGGGCAAGCAGCTCACAGAGTTCCAGAAGAAGGCTGTCGTAAGTATTCTCCTCACTAACTCATCCTGTAAACCTCCCACCATCACCCCCCCCCCAACCCCCCCCCCCCGCCCCAACCTCCATTCTTTTACAGAATGAAAAATACTCCTGCAGGATTACGATTACTGAACCACATGAAGAAAAAGGAAACGTAATGAAACCTGATAGTCAAGGAAGGCAGGATTCGGTTACGATTGTGGACGGGGCCGTAATCAGTTACTATTGGTTGGCTTTTCTTTTACTCACACACAATTTATTTAAAATCAACAGAAATTAAAATAATGGCAATAATTTAATAATTGATTCACGGCTGAAGACCTTAAACGCCAAGAATGGCAATTATTAAAATAATTAACAACATACAATAAAACAACAAATATAATAACAAAGGGACAAGCAACTGATCACCAAACAGGTGAGATAAATGATGGTAACTTGGTAATACAATAATAAAATAATAACACAATAAAAAAACACAAGGGTCAGTCACAGACGGTGCTCCAGGAATCGGCCAGTGAGCAGGTCAGGCCAGGCGAGCGATGAGAAAGGCAACCAAGTGTTTCATTCAGACCACAAGATGGTAACTCAGACTAGTGGCAGTCTAACGAGTGACTAATGATAATCTTGGTGAGGCTACCTGACGTCCAATAAACCAAATGCAAAGATGTAAAAATACGCCAAAACTGGAACCCACTGCTCCTTGCCTTGGCGACACTACTACGAGTAGCAACACGAACCCTAGTCACTGGAGAATCGCCAGATTTCACAACGGTGGAGGCTTGTCTACTCGAATTGAAATGCACTCAACTTAAAACTTGCAGGATCCGGTTTCGACGAGGTCGTGCACCCTCGTGACCACAGCCCTTCGATCCCGGTAGTCCATGCGCGCCTCCAGTGGTCCCAGCGCTCTGTGCGGACCTAGCTCCTCCTGCGTCCCCAACAGAACTGCTCACTCACACGACCCGGAAGAACGACGACGTCACCATTAAGATAGGACCACAGTTACTACATATAAATAACACTGCTGCTGCCACTAGCGGACAGGCAATACTTGCGAAACGAAGTGGCGCCAGTCAACACAAGTAGAATACAAACAACCGCAACCATTTCAACTAAATGATACAGTCTGGCCTCCAACAGAGGATGGAAACCTACAGCAGCACCAACGCGAGCCACAGCATGGCTCACGTAAGTGAGTTACAAACTATGTTGTGCATACACTTTATTCAACATGTAAACGTTACTACAGATATTGGAATTTAGTTTATGACATGTTCGATATGCCTGCCGTCATTGGTGATGATGTGGCGTAGACGAATAGCGAAATTCAGCATGAACTGCTGAAGTTTCAGGCCATCGATGCTTTCAACGACAGCCTGAATCGCTGTTTTCAGCTCAGCAATGGTTTTCGGGTTATTACTGTACACCTTATCTTTTATACAGCCCCACAAAAAGGAGTCGCATGTGTTCAGATTGTAATGGTACTTGAATTACGTAACCATTACGGCACCTCAACTCAACCTCTCGATACCATGAATATTCTACTGTGTTTCTGTAAAGTAGTTGACATATTTCTGAGACAACATTCAGATTTGATTTCATTAATGTAGAGATACTTTGATGCATCGATGTGTTTATGTTGCAGTGATATTATTCTTATGTGTATTCTTTCTTTTGTCACTATGATCTTTGACGTACTTGTAACTCTTGATTTTTGGCGCGTAAACAGTTGTTACAGAGTCGGACCTTGAAAAAGTCAAGTCTTGGATGTCATGTTGGAAAGACGCATATTGTAGTCAGCTTATAAAATGTGAACTTTAACAGTGACTGTGAGGAAGATGTTTTCGAAGTATGTTTTATATTGTGAAGTGATGCTTTGTGTGTTACGTGCCATTGCAACAAAAGCAATAAAAACGAAGTGTAACTTAAATTCGGAGTGCTGATTATTTTTTTACATCACCACTGTGCTAACTTTGAAAGGTTTAATCTTCAAGAATGGTTTGTGAAGCGCATCTACAAAATTTTTGAATATAGCAGAATAAAACCTAGGCCTTTTTGTATCCGAGCTTGGAATCATCACCACCTAGATTTTCAACGATTGAGCCATGATTTTACAACGCGACCAGCGTGGGAAACACGAAAAGATGAGTGCCTAGTTTATTCATTATTAAATGAAATGACTTTATTAACTGTGCTCTAATGACACCTGCCACATAATAATTTAGTTGTTGCCCGAAAATGCAGTATTTAGCTGCGTGAGCAACGCCACAATCATTATTAAATTTTGACCTTTGTTGTGGTAGGGTTGTTAGAAGACCCAGAGAATATGGCGGCCAATCGAGGCCCATGCCAGTGGCCTCTGAGCACCACAGAACCAGAATGCTGTCCCAGAAGTGCTCCTCTAGGACATCGAACACTCGCCTTCTTCGATGGGCGTTGGACTCCGTCTTGCATGAAACACATCTTGTCGAAGTCTGGGTCACTTTGGATAATACGCATGAAATCATCTTCCAAAATATTCACTTACCTTTTGGAGTCACTGTGCTATCACGGAATATCGCACCGATCATTTGACACCACACAGTCACCCGCTGAGACTTCTCGAACGCTAAATGTGGGTTCTCAGTGCCTCAAATGAGCAAATTTTGCATCCAAATGAAAGTGGGCTTCGTCGTTAAACCAAACAATGCATGTCCATGTTAATTCCAATCAGGCCCCGCGGCCAACCGTGCAGTTTTAATGTTCTAACGCAAACCGTTCATAAGTTAAGAGAATTTTATTTCATATAGTTCATATAGTATCATAGCACAAAAACGCGAATATGTCCAGGGCAGACATTTAAATCAAAACATCTTGACATATTCGCCCTTTTTAACTAACTAGTATTAGCTGCAATGTGAAATAATACAGGGTGAGTTAAGCATGATTCTACAACTTTGAAAGGATATAAAAATTTATTGAGATAATTTACAGAATCGGTAGATGTCATTTTGTTGCGAACAACCTCAAATTTGATTCACATTGTGTATCAGTACCCCTTTCCACTGCCAGGAGCGCTATAGTAGTGCACAGTCGAAGTGTCTACCTTCAGTGATGCGGAGTGTGGTCATTGTGTGTTATGGTTTCGTGAAACGAACTCTGCAACAACTGCTCGGCGAAATTTCACAAAAAATACGTTAAAGAACCTCCAAGCACGACTACAATTTACTCTTAGCGTAAGAACTTTGTTGATATGGGTTGTGCAGTGCGACATAATAAATCACCAGGCCGCCGCGATTATGTCGAACAGGTTAGGGCCAGCTTTGCCCGCAGTCTACAAAAATGTGTCTCACGAGGCTGACATTCCACAAAATACTGTTTGACTAGTAGACGTTTACACTTGAAACCATACAGATTCACAGTGGTACATTAGTGATGCACATAAGGTTCCTCGCGGGAAATTCTGAGCGGGAATGCCGAATCGCATAGAGAACGACGAGACAGTCTTGAACACAATAATCTTCAGCGATGAGTCAAAGTTTCATGCCAGTGGCATGGTAAACATCCACACCTGCAGAATATGGACAGCGAGAATCCATGTGCAACCCTGAAACACGTTCGTGACAGCCCCAAAGTTAATGTATTTTATGCTCTTAGCTAATTGAAAGGGTACGGCCCTTTCTTCTTTCTGACACTGAAATTGTGTACGTGGGTATGTTTGAATTGTATTTAATTCCACAGGTCGATGAAGACCACACGAAGATGGTTTGGATTACTACGAGAAATATTGTGCACCACCTCATTTCCTCACGAAAGTTAGAGACTTCCTCGACAATCGCTTCCCAAGTCGGCGGACTGGCCGTGCAGGGTCAGTCGCATGGCCACCTCGTTCAACAGATTTGACATCACTGGATTTCTTTTTCTGAGGTTTCATTAAAGACCGTGTGTATGTTGCTCCTCTAGCAAACAATTTAGCCGACCTGAAAAATCGAACTCACCCTGCCATTGCACTAGTTACGCCCGAACTGCAGCAACGAGTGTGGGAAGAAATTGATTACCGGTTGAATGTTCGCCTCTCACATATGGTGGTCACATCGAACCAAAGTGACACTTCGCACTTGTATGTGAGACCCAAGGTCACTTGTTACCAAATGACAGCCGGCCGGAGTGGCCGTGCGGTTCCAGGCGCTGCAGTCTGGAACCGCGAGACCGCTTCAGTCGCAGGTTCGAATCCTGCCTCGGGCATGGATGTGTATGATGTCCTTAGGTTAGTTAGCTTTGAGTAGTTATAAGTTCTAGGGGACTGATGACCTCAGAAGTTAAGTCCCATAGTGCTCAGAGCCTTTTGAACCAAATGACACATCTACCGATTCTGTATCTCTATAAATTTCTGTATCATTCTAAAGTCGTGAAGTCTTTTTGACTTACCCTGTATAATGAATCGTGTCAAGTAAAGTAACATAATGCTTGATGTCATTTCCCCCGGAACAAATCTACCCCCAGAAAAACTTTTTTAGCTATTACATGTATGATCTTCAGCCCTATGATATTGTGCAAGGACAATTCTGAAAGTAAGTTCCGATAGGTCGCGAAATGGGAACGACAATGAAAATCAGATTTTTAAGCGTTGCATAGATTTGTTAGGCAGTGTCTTTAGTACGCCTGTGGGTCATGTCGTTCTTTCCAGTTGTGACCTCGCGGTGAGCGCGTAAATACGCCTAGAGCAGTAGTGCCTCAGGCTAAGTATGGGTACACAGTGCGAGGTTTCGCCTGATTTCATGCAGCCCTACACAACGTACCTGTCATGCATTTCCTTCATGACAATACTCGACCGTACACCACACCGGCAGTGAGGATGCCCCTGAAGCGTTTTCAATAGGAAGTATTTAAGCACCTACCATACCGCCCCCACTTAACTCCTCCTGAGTTTCAGCTCTGCACATTGGAGCCGCTTGCTATGGAGGCAACATTTTCACACAGACAACCAACTGCAGACCAGCGTAGAGAAGTGGCGAAAAGCACAGGCGGCTGCCGTCTCTTACGATGATATTGGGAACTTCGTACAATGCTGCGACAGATGTCTAATTCAGAGCGGCGACTATGTAGAAAAGTAGCTGGGTGGTATAGAAATAGTTGCAAATAAAAAATCTTTGATTTTCACTGTGGTTTCCAACTCGTCAGCGATCGGATCTTACTTTCCAAATAATCTCGTGTATTGTTTACTATAGCTGGCAAATCTTCGGATTTTGAGGAAAGGAACGAGGAGTTCAGTCAATAAGCTGAAGGTGCAGGTGTGTCAACACGTTGCAGCTAAAAGAGCTCGCTGCGCCGGGATACTCGTAAAAATGTGCGAATAAGTCAAGATGTTTTGATTTGAATGCCTTTGAAGCTGCCTGAAAAACCGGAAAGCTAATTGCCTTCTTTTACATCCCTAACTCTGCCCAGGAGAAAACTGCGGTGTAGGTCGACAACGCACCACTTTTAAACTGTGGAAACTTGGCGCCTCGCGCTCAGTTTGGCCGTGGGATTGCCCTGTTGCCGCTCGTCGGTTGACGGGCAGCTCTATGGTCCCCGCAACCAATCGGGGCGCGTGGTGCCAAGTTTCCGTAGTTTAAAATTGTGCGTTGTCGACCTGTACAACATTAGTAATTTTGGTTCCTTTTGCCTTCAGCTATTCAGGGTTAAAATTTCTTAGCCGAACGGTCTAAGGCGCTGCAGTCATGGACTGTGCGGCTGGTCCCGGCGGAGGTTCGAGTCCTCCCTCGGGCATGAGTGTGTGTGTTTGTCCTTCGGATAATTTAGGTTAAGTAGTGTGTAAGCTTAGGGACTAATGACCTTAGCAGTTAAGTCCCATAAGATTTCACACACATTTGAACATTTGGTTAAAATTTCGTGCCACAATTTTTCCCCACCCTGTATACCGATATTAACATTTATCACTCTGGTTCCCAATTTCCGCTCCATCATAGTATTGATATCAGACCGCCATAGTTTAGCACACGATGCAGATTTTTGTTGGCGCGGACGATGACTTGTCTTTCGAACTATGTTGCTTATATCGTGGCAACGGATGAAGCTTTCACAAAACAATAGGACGACCATCAATTGCACGCACTTGTCTACCTTATTACGAAATTTGAACCGATTCGCACAAGTTTCAAACAAGAAGCGGCGCGCGTAAACAGTCACAAAAAGTAGGTTTTTTGCACATAATGTCCGAATGAAGCCATATTTTTAAAGCAAGTTTTAAGTTTTATCCTAAGAAGGCACTTTTTATTTATTTGATTAACTTCAGACCGTTTCTGCACGAAAGAATGATTTTTGCGTGCTAAATTTAACTCGGCTACCGCGCGACTGCTACGGTCGCAGGTTCGAATCCTGCCTCGGGCATGGATGTGTGTGATGTCCTTAGGTTAGTTAGGTTTAAGTAGTTCTAAGTTCTAGGGGACTGATGACCACAGCTGTTAAGTCCCATAGTGCTCAGAGCCCTTTTTTTTAACTCGGCTTTATCCCAATGTTTCTCAATAACCAATAAAGATTATTGGATAAAAAATGTCTTTTTGAACTCTTCCATTTATCAACCTCAGTGCAAAGTAAGAACCATTTCGTATGTGTTTAAAACATAGAAGTGATGCACTTCCAAAATCTAAAAAAAAGAATTTTTTGCACGTATTTGTACAAAAACCCGAACCGCGCACATACAGTTGGTGCCATTACCTGAGCATTAATATCGTCCAAATTGAGATCTTTTGCAAACGGAAGTAATCGATTCTAACAATCGTAGGGAATGGTTAACAAAGAGAACACGCTTCCTTGCTAAGTGAATCTGACCGTGTTGCATAATGCAAAAACGTTGCTCTGTATTTTATGGATAATAAAGTTCCTAACTTTAAGTATTAAAATACAGGATAACGCCACAGATCATTTTACTTCGTTTATTTGCTTTCGCACGCAACACACGTCATAACAATATTTAGACTCAGTCATGCTCGTGTTAACACTTATATTGCACTTTCACAGCGAAATTTTCCAACGCTGTATTTTCCTAATCAATCTTTCATGTTAGATCTGTCCACAGTAGCCTTGATAAAACTGTTAAAATATTTATTCCAGCGACGGAAGCTACTGACTGGCAATGACGATACCGTTTCGTAACATGAATTCATATGTAATCACGCGCAACTTCTACGAATAAACCGAACCATTATTCACTATTACCGTACCAACCGACGTAATAATTCCAAATTCATCACTTTAGCAAACTGTTCAAATTGTCTGAGTGCAACGGAACTAAACGTGACCACTGAGCGTGAAACCCGAACGATGACGACACTCCCCGCAATCCCCTCCCCCCTCCCTCGTGGGACTCACCTCTCTTTTGTACCTGCTAGGTCACCACTGAACTCCGGCTCCTGCGGTTCTACTTCCCTTTCTGTGCTGAAAGTCTATTCTTCTACCATTTCTCCTTCCCCTGTCTTTCCATTGGACAGTGGTCTTAGTGCTGATCATGCCTGCATTTTTTTTATGATTTTGGGCCCTTGTTTCTGTTCCTTCATGCAATTTTTACAACTTTTCATCCTTCGCTCTGTGTTCCCCTTGCTGTGTTTGAGCTAGCATTTCCTTTCCAAATTTTACAGAAATGTGGATCGTGCAGGAAAGGAGTACCTCCCACTTTTTGTGCCTTCCTCTCTTTTCACCACTCCTTACCAGCAAAAGTAATACACCCAAATCCCAACACGCCCACGCCAGACATCGCTTTGGGCAAATGTCTAAGGAGGGGGAGGGGGGGGGGGGGTGTCGTCAAATTCCTGCATGGTGGTAGCACCCTGACTACATAAGGATTGCATTAGTGGTGACTGAGCTGGAACTCCCAGCGTGTATGAAGGAGTATGTTCTCATTGTGGCTGGGGCACAGAATCTCCAGGAAACAATTAACTGGTCACTTGCAATTGCTGTGGCTGGGTGGCACCCGTGAGGAGAGCCCCCATTCAGAATGAGTGGCACCAAGGCAGATGACTTGCAAATGAAGCAGATGAAACTTTATTCCACTCGTGGCTGTACAGCCCAAGAGTCCCTTCTCACGGAAAGAATTACTGCAACGCATAGAGATATGAACACAGTGGCTACGCAGTGGAAGGAACGTGGGGCTACGAGGCAAGGATAGAAATACTGCCCACAGTACTTAGTTCGCTACAGAACTGACAGAGATTCCTTTCTGACCACAAAGCTACTGTTCCTTGTTGAACACCCTGAGGACAGGTTTTGGGAAGTAGAAGTGATTTAGAAAATGAAAAATAGTTCAGTTCTGGTTAAAACGGTATACCCCATTTCATGTAACTATTACCCTCCTCTCCTCCCCCCCCCCCTATAATTACTTCTATATAGTACAAGGTAACATTTTCCACCGCGACCTCCTTTCACCAACTGATTACAACTTATGAGCCGGTTTGGAGTAACAAGGTATGCATTTTGTGCAGTAAGGACCAAAGTACAGCAGGTCTGGTACTGGGGCTTTCAAGTTCACCTTTGAGGGCGACTCATTGCCTGAAAAGGTAAAAGTGATGGTGTATCGATGCGATGTGAAACTGTATTTTCCCCTCCCATTCGGTGCTTCAAACTTATGCGTGTCAGGCACACGTCTTCACATTGTAAAGCCATCTAGGAATTGTGGACGTCAATTGCACACAGACTTTACCTGTGTCCCTCTCTCCACGTGTCTCTAGTGTGGGAGCATCATATCCCCTGTTCAGCACACTCCACTGTCTCCTAAACAAAAAGAAAACGCCAAGAATACAAGACTCTTAACTGACTCACATATCAGGAGACCAAGAACAAAAATGATAGTCTGTATGCTATACATAAGACGATAACATTTCCTACACCTACTAGTATATCATCGTCTCTAGCAACAGTAACATTGTCCTTCGTGTATTTCATGTTAGGCCCTCGGACTGACTTAACACCACCTGCTCCTCTGGTGGTTGGTGGACGTCCTCCCATTTTTCTCCTACACCCACTTTGGAAGCTTTGACTCCCAAGAAGAGGAGGGGCAAAGAGAAGACCTCCAAGATGGTGGTTCCGGTGATTCCCAATTCCATGAGACCACACATGTTCCACCTCTGTAATCAAGGTAGAGTCGCCGGTGGCTGGCGTGGTACTGCATCACCCCACACAACCTGATTCTGAAGCGATGTGTATTGGTAGTTTATCCTCACAGCCAGGGGCAGCAGGTGACTCTATGGCGTGACCTGCCCCCTTGATCTCTTCACACTCCAAAAGGTTACTGATAACGTGATCCTGAACTGGAACTTGGCTGAACTACAATGTTTCTGAGGTGTTTACCCTGATATCTGCATTGCCTTCCAGAAAACCTGGCTCCCAGCATTTCAAACCCCCTACCTTCCATAGCTATTGGGGAAACTTTAAGAATCTAGCTGAATATGACAGAGCATCGAGCAGAGTTTGCATGCATGTTCTGGATTTTGTCCACAGCCAACACGGTTTGTGGCTGTTTGTGTGGGGATGTCTGTGGCTTTTACCACCTCCCAATGTTGAAGTGTCTCAGAATGCATTTTCTGCACTGATTTCTCCTCTCCTCATCAGTAGTAAGGTAAGGGGGTTCTGAGGACACTTTTGGTATCAAATTGATAAGCAAATTAATTAAACTGATCAATTAATTACCTCCACCCCCACCCACATCCACACCCCCAGATTACGTCACATGTTTTCCCCAGACAGCACGAGGGTCCCCATTCCCTCCCCGACATATTGGCAGCAATTTCAAATGTTCACTGCAAAATGCAGTCGTCAATACAGAGGTAATGGATATTGTTGATAGAAATTGTTTATAAAATGGGGATAGGTGGTAGAAATCGAAAAAAGTCTGAGGAGGGGAAATTGGCGCATTATGCGCTGCAAAGGACATAATTTGCATTTAATAGGACAGGGTACACTTATTCATCTTTCGATCGCATTGTATACTGCACACAGCACGCCGCGTGCTCATGACTGACAGGCAAGGGGTCTCACTTGCACTGGACCCGCCTACCCACCATCCGCTACCGTTCAGCACCACAGAGGTGGGAGGGAGCCGGGGGAAGGAGGAGGGGAGCGGGGGCGGGCCTGCAGCTGCTGGCCAGCAGTCAAAGAGAAATTGGCAGATGCTTGTAATGTGAGCTGCGGTTTCCTAGGTGCACGGCAGTGGGTGTTTATCACGAGCAATAGATTTGTTTTCGAAGGTTAGCCTCTTCCTGCCACAGCTGTGCCCTAATGAAAAAGATACATTTCGAGATATACAGCTGGTGTCGGAAGTGCCAGGCTATCTGTTTGTCCCAGGGTGAACAAAGAGTGTTTTTCTAAAGCTGGCACCTGCGTCCAATTTTCCAGCCACATGCAGCCACTTGGCAGCAAACAGTTCCCTCTATCTGTCCCAGAATTTTTTTTCTCCCTTACAGCAGAATTCTGTTCCTCAATCATCTACACCAAGCCTGTGTCAGCCTGTTTGAAGAAAAAGAACGCAAGTTATAACCTGCTGGTATGACATTCTAAGTTCCTATTCGTCCTCTGCAAAATAGAAGGTGGAGTCTGAAGGTATATAGTACAAACCCCACACAATCTTTGACAGTGCCTAGTTGCGTCAGCGTTATTCTCACAATGTGAAACGGTCAACCAGTAGCAATGGCAGCAGCTGTAGTGATGGGAAATGGTCAAACTTAGGGCAATTTCCATGTGTTTATATAAAAATTATGCTTTGAAATTGACAGTTATAAAATTTCGTAGCAAAGTACTCAAACGTTTTTAAGATTGTGATACATTTTCGTAAGGAGTGGCTATAAAAGTTCTTTTTTTTTGCCATTGTGGCATTCATTTCCGAAATGCTGACTTAATTAAACCGTCAGCTGGAAGCTGCAAGTCTCCAGCAAGCAGAAGAGGTTGCACTACCATCACGTAAGTACACCTCAAAACTCTGTATGTTGGTTTACATGTTCAGAAAACGTATCGTAAAGTATTCAAATTGTAACAAGGGTTTATGCAATTTTTGATCTCGCTGTTGCAGCATTAGAGCAGCAGCTGACTGACAGTGAGCAACAATCTCCCTCACCCGAGGCTCGCGATGGTGAAGGCTCCAGCGTGTAGCAGCATCAACAATGAGCGTCCTCTTCACAGCCTGGGTGCCCCTATAGGGGCGCACCGCTGCCACCTCCTCCTACTAGGACTCCGTACACCCTCATCGCAGAAGGCGTCTCCTCCGCAACACCGTCATCCACCGGAGGGATGCAGTCGTCTCCTGGTAGCAGTGTTAATGATAATGAACCTCTGGGTAGCGGTAGTGCTCTGTCCCACCCTGATAGTGAAGGACGTCAAATTGGCGGACGCCTCTAGAATACTCGGCGGTTGCTAGAGCCTTAGAGAGGCGTATATTACCTTCACCAGAATTGACAATCCGACTGGGGGTATCACAACCCAGTCAGATTTCTAGAAGCACGGCTCCTGGTCCTGTAGACAGAGATCCTCGAAACCTTAGATGATCTGAGACGTAAGATACAACGCCATTAAATGTAATGCAGTAGTCTGCTGCTAGTTGACTTACACCCACCGCCCCCCCCCCCCCCCAAACGGTAGGGTGCTGCTGAGGAGAAAAATCTGGCCTGCACAGCATCTCGGTTGATAATGGCATTATATCTGAGTACAGCAATCGTCAAGTGGAATAGTGAATCCACCTTGGTTGCCCTACTGGCCCAGTTTTCCGAGATGAAAGTAAGAGGGTCAGCTAAACCACTCAGCCAAACACCATACCTTGACGTCCATATTCATGTCTATGATCCGTTAAATGGAGGGTCCAATTATATCAAACTTCCTGAGGATATTAAGAACAAGTAGGTTTGTATTAATGTCCAAAATGAAAAGAAGAGTGTAATGCTTGTTTTGCGTGGTCAGTCCTGGCTTGCGAGAGAAATTACAATGTACATCTGGAGCAGAAAGCTCAATACCATATGTTCAAAAATATGATCCCCAGAGGGTATAACTTTGATGGTATAAATTTCCCTGTAAATATTCAGGACACACCAAAATTTGAGGCACAAAATCCTGGAATATCAGTTCAGTTTATGGCCTGACTAAGCAGAAAAGCAAATCAGATGAGCAGAACAAGCATATTGTAGTTGGACCACTTGCATTTTTTCGAAATATGAGGGTGAGCGTATTCTTCATGTAAACATGCTGCTCTTCTCTGAAGATGATAATCGGCATTATGTTTGGATCAAAGACATGTTCCACCTCCTTAACACCCACACAAGTGTAAATCACACATTTGCTTCGTGTGTCTAAACACCTTTTCAGAAAAAATGTCCAAGGAACCGGCACGTGTTGTTTTGGTTCAAATGGCTCTGAGCACTATGGGACTTAACTTCTGAGGTCATCAGTTCCCTAGAACCTTGAACTAATAAACCTAACTAATCTAAGGACAGCACACATATCCATGTCCGAGGCAGGATTCGAACCTGCGACCGTAGCGGTCGCACGGTTCCAGACTGTAGCGCCTAGAACCGCTCGGCCACCACGGCCGGCTGTTACACCTACAAAAGAAAGCAGTTGCATTAAATTCAAGAATGCTCACCACCAAGAACAATGTCCGTTTGTTGGCTATGTAGACTTAGAATGTCTCTTTATTCCTAACACCCACTGTGAAGGGAACTCCTTAGGCTCATATAGCACCTTCACGCAAAAATCATGTGATTTGAGTCTTAACCGTTATAAATCTTATGTTGGGGATAATGTTGTGGTTTGCTTGCTCAATGAGCTTGAAAAACTCTCATGGGATGCTCATGTGCTTTACAGCACCAGCTTACCCATGACCCAATTGGAGGAGGATAAAAAATTATACAATGACGCGGTTAACAGTCATATTTCTGGGCTGCCGTTAAATAGAAAAGATGGAACGCCCCATAGAGATCATTGTCATTCTACTGGGAACTTTCGCGGTGCAGCTCACAACGCATGCTATTTGAAGTACCATTTACCAAGGCACATACCCGTTTTTTCCACGAGGTATGGCACTCACTTTCTAGTTGAGTAATTTGTTAATTTTGGCTGGGTGAAAAATCAGTTAAGTCTCCTGCCTGCGAGTGAAAAGAAGTATATTTATTTCTCGAAATGAATGACGCAAAAAATTACGTTTCATTTTCTTGACTACTTTTCACTCCAGAAACTTGACGCTCTACCTCAGGAGAATATGCACATCACCCAAACTGCGTAGCCCGATGAGGAAAATTTTCAACTTGTGACTAGGAAAGGAGCTTTCCCTTACGAGTATCTGAACAGCAAGGCAAAACTCTACGAAACCCTACTATCTAATGTATCTGCATTTGTCAGTACTCACAAGCAATCGGTAACTATTGCATATTATGAGTATGCAACGAATATCTGGTCAGAATTCAACGTTCCCAATTTCGGTGAATAGTCAAGAATCTTTCAAATGGCTCTGAGCACTATGGGACTTAACATCTGAGGTCATCAATCCCCTAGAACTTCGAACTACTTAAACCTAACTAGCCTAAGGACATCACACACATCGATGCCAGAGGCAGGATTCGAACCTGCGACCGTAGCAGTCGCGCGGTTCCGGACTGAAGTGCCTAGAACCGCTCGGCCACCGCGGACAACAGTCAAGACCATGCATGGACACTGACGTGGCCTGGTTTGTGGATGGTTTTGAAAAGTTCAAGAGTGTACGCATGTTCACGTACTCTCTGGCTCCCACCTTTTATTTCACAGCACCTGGGTTGTCCTGGGGCGCAATGCTCAAGAAAACGACGTGCAACATCGAAATTTTGACTGAAGCCGACATGCTTCTTTTCTTTGAGTGTTGGACCCATGGAGGACTTTACCAGTGTTTACATAGACATGCCAAGGCAAATAATCCACGAATGGGTGTGGGGTTCAATGCATCCCTCGATTCAAGTTATATTCTACATACTGATGTGAGTAACTTATACAGGGACGCCATGATGCAGTCATTCCCGGTTTGTGGGTTTCAGTGGGTGCCTGAAAACGAATTAGAGGGTTTAGATGGAAAAATAGTGGGTCTGGTGGCTGAGTCTGATCTAGAGTATGTGGTGGAGACAGACCTCATATACCCTGTTAGTATGCATGAAATGACAAGCAACTTGCCATTATGTCCAGCGCAACAACTTCCACGAGAAAGCAATATTCCTGAACTGATACCGCTGTTGGACCCAAGTGGAGGTACATAATTCATGATCGTAATCTCCAACAGTGTCTCGGCTTAGGGATGGAGCTAGATAGAACCGCCTGGGCTGTCTCCTTCAATCAGCTCCCCTGGTTGAAGAAGTATATTGAATTAAATTCCGAACATAGGGCGGGCGCAAATATTGATTTAGAAAAAGATTTTATAAATTAATGGAATAATT
Source organism: Schistocerca piceifrons (assembly GCF_021461385.2). NCBI lineage: Eukaryota > Metazoa > Arthropoda > Insecta > Orthoptera > Acrididae > Schistocerca > Schistocerca piceifrons. Next base: position 382,648,480 of record NC_060143.1, on the reverse strand, counting down.
CCATTTTTGGTAAAACCATGCAGAATGTAAGAAATGAACACAATATTTTGATTAAGACTGAATGAGATGGGCGTTGGGGCGTAAGAAAGTGCGTCACCAGTCCAAATTTTATGCAGGTAACTATTTTCAATGAGAACTTTGTTTCTGTGGAGATACCGAAGGTTTCAGTAGAGTTTACGAAAACTATTTGGGTATGTGTATACTGGACATCTCCAAACTCCACATATACCACTTCCAGTATGAATTTGCTAAAACTCATTTTGTGGACCCAAAGTCCCTTTATATGATTACAGATAGCTTCATCTATTTGGTGAAGAACTGCAATTCATATGAAGTAATCAGGTGTCATGGTAATGAATTTGACACATCAGGATATGCAGCCATTTTATGGTGTTCCTCAAAACGAGAAGGTTATCACCGTGATGAATTGCTAATTGTGGAGTTTGTGGACCTAAGATACAAAATGTATGCATGCCCTACAATAGATGGAGCTGGCAGGCTAATGGTGTGCGACATGCCGTGTCACGTGTCCTCATGGTCGAAGACTATTTCCAGTGCCTGAACAGTGGTGTTCGCGATGCTCTGCCGCAGCCTCCGCATACGGTACAGCAAACGAGTATTTGATCGCGAGGTCATGAGGTGTACACTGTGCTGCAATCTAAAGTTGGATTTTCACCTCCTAAAAAAGTTATTTGTGATGATGGGATCGAAACCCTCCCCCACCCACACTATTTACTTAAAGCAGGAGAGGTGGGGTGGGTGGGCTCCGACAGTCTGAATGAAAGAGAAAGAGAGAGAGAGAGAGAGAGAGAGAGAGAGAGAGACGGATTGGCTCAGTGACTCAGTGAGAATTTGTGCTGAATAGTATGGCTCTTTCATTATAGTGTAACTATTGTATGTGTGTGGTATACAGTGTGCCTGCGTGTGAGATTGCTTATGTGTCTGTGTGCATGCTTGCGAGTGCCTCTGAGTGTGGATGCCTGTGTAAATATGTATGCATGTTTTTAAATACGTTCTGTTTATTGTTTTCTTAATAAGTAGCATACTATGTATGCATGAATACATAAGCACCATGTGCTGGAAAAACATATAATGATTATTAAAAAGTTAAAAACGTGCGATAAATGTGAATAAGTTTAAAAATTGCACTACAATCATCAAAAAAGTTAAAAAATTGTAAATGAAGGAAAAATCGCTTTACTGTATTTCTCTCTTTTGCACTTCACGTGCATGTGTGATTGTCGAGTGCATGTGTAAATACAATAATTTTTAAGTTTCACATACAAATAGCTGTCCAAGCCGTACTAGTTTAAAGTGTGAGTCCCACCCAGTTCATTTTAGTGCATCTATTTGAGCTGAACTTATTAAGGCAATTTCTTTCATCGTATTATTAAATTATTTCAGCTGCTTGGGGTGGAAAATGTTTAGAGCCACCCAATTCAACGTATAAATTAAGTCTTCTGTTTGTGTAGAATTTCACTAGCACACCGAGCGAGGTGGCGCAGTGGTTAGCACACTGGACTCGCATTCGGGAGGACGACGGTTCAATCCCGTCTCCGGACATCCTGATTTAGGTTTTCCGTGATTTCCCTAAATCGCTTCAGGCAAATGCCGGGATGGTTCCTTTGAAAGGGCACGGCCGATTTCCTTCCCCATCCTTCCCTCACCCGAGCTTGCGCTCCGTCTCTAATGACCTCGTTGTCGACGGGACGTTAAACACTAATCTCCTCCTCCTCCTCCTCACTAGCACAAATAATAGTAACAGTATTAGTGTAAGAGAAACTGTACCTCTGCGAAAGCTGTAATGAGTACTGCAATGTAAAGTAAATATTTTTTCTACCAGTACTATTATTTGTAAAAGCAAAAACTGTGCATAAAACAAATTTCGAACAGTAACAATACCTGTGAATTTAAAAGCAGTAATACTTAGTGTATTGAAAAAACAACAAGATTTGTGAATGTAAGGCTGTATTACTACTGTGAATATTTATGTCTGAATAAAAAATTATTTGTTACCATATGTCTTCATTGTTATTTCACAAATCCCTACCTTTACCAATGTATATAAAGGCTGTGCAGGATGCACAAGGTATTAGTTTGAACCATCAGGGGGGTAAAGTTTAAGATGGAAGAAAATAATGTATATGTAATCATTGAATGAGATTTCGCCTATCGTGCTGCGCATATAGATTTTCGGAAACAGGCGGCGCGTGATTATGTCCGCTTTGAAACACATATAGGAAGAATATCTGAAATTATATCACCTGTTCTCGAACAAATCCACAGAAATAGGATCTGGGGAAAGCTACATACTATCTAGGCAGGAGGTATCTAGAAAGAAAGAAAGACAGAAAGTGTGCGGTAAAAAACTCTTTTATTTTCATTAATCCAACTTAAAAGTAATTTTGCATTTTCACAAGCAGACACGATCCTATTTTGACACATCTTCTTCTTGAGCTGATGGATAGCAGGGCACCAGTAGACTTCCAGGTCTTGAATGGTTGCAAATTTGAACATTCGTTATATCCACGTGATCTTCTCATCGCCTTTGGCGTAGATGATGGTATCAGGATGATTGAATATTCAAAGTGCAGTCACAATATCTTTGTGATGTGCGCCAGGATCGTCCCAGTGGAGTCCATGGAGGAAACATGTTAACCACGTTGTACTCTTCTGTGTTTTAGCTCTATTCATATCCTTGAAAGGCCTCGGTGATGGAATTCTTGCTGAGAATGTCTCTATTATACCAGCATCTTCTGTGTAAGCCATGAATGCAACATCTCTAAATATGAATTGTCTACACTCTTCATCATAGAAACATTGAATGTCAGCAACGACGTTCGTACTCAAAATCGTCGTTGCGACATGCTGTTGGTACGACACAGAACTTGGTCATTTGTACAGCACGCTGAATAACACCAGTAAGTGGGCATTCGTAATTAGAGCGTACGCTGGAAAATTTGAAGAGGATTCAAATTCAAGTTGATCCTGTTTTAATGATCTCATCTTGCATAGAACAGTTTATTACGATGATTGGTCCAGTTTCTTGAATTTCCGTGGACTTAGTAAGCATTCTTCCTCTTCGGCACCTTCATAGTAAGACCTGGCATACCTGTCAAATGCTAACCTGTATACATTATGGTCACTCTGTAGAAGTAAATTGTCATGGGATAGAATTCTGAATTCAAGTAGATTCTAGCATTGGTTAAATTACAGTTGTCAAATATGGTGGAATCATGTGCTAAATGCCCCCTTCTGTTTTTCTGAACTGCCAGTGTGATGGATCTTGGTGTTTCCCACTGCACGGAGGTTTTAATGGCCTGTGTTTGCTCGCTGTCAGTAGCACTGGATAGTCAAAAAAAAACCATGAGCGGAAGGTCTATGGCAGATATGCACTGGTATTCAGAATTTTTAAAAGCTTCAAACGCTCCTCGTCTGCCACAGTGATATATGGCATTTTCCATACAGTTTTCTTGATGATGAACTGAGTCTTCCCTTGAGCTCATTGAATGTATTAGTTGCTATCTGTCTATGCATGCAGTGAATCGGAGGTACTCTTCTGCTGTTCTGCCCACACGTTCGTCTATGAACCATCCTGCATTTTCTACACCATTCAAATCCGAGGGTGAGGATGACACATACATTTTATGTGTTGATGCTACGCCAACATCAAGTGTACGATCAATCTCTACCCCATTAAGTTCATGTCACATTTTCTGGAACAGGAACGCGAAGGCGTTACGTGTAAGCTTTGATCCCACTGTATGACTACCATCCTTTTTCTTAAATGATACATCCAAATGTATGAAACACTGGCATGGAAGAGTTAAAGCATCTTGGTGCTGGATGATTTCTTCGTTGTTGTTAAATGTCGTTGAAGCATAAGATTTATGTGAGAAGTTACAATTAGATCAATACAATGAAATGAATACCTTTAGCTGCATACAGGCCTTGATATACGGCAACGGGGACAATTGAAAATGTGTGCCCCGACCGGGCCTCGAACCCGGGATCTCCTGCTTACATGGCAGACGCTCTATCCATCTGAACCACCGAGGGCACAGAGGATAGTGCGACTGCAAGGACGTATCTCTGGCACACCTCCCGTGAGACCCACATTGCCAACTTACTGCCCTGCACTATACCGAATCCAGTAAGATATCGGGCACTGTTTGTGCATCAGCACAGAAGATGATCAAATGTCCGGTGAGCCTTAACTATAAATATGAAGATGGTATCTGTTCTTTCGGACATGTCCGAAGGAACAGATACCATCTTCGTATACACCACTGGCCATTAAATTGCTACACCAAGAAAAAATGCAGTCGAACATTTTCTGTATCCAGAAAGGCCCGTACAGGACCTGCAACATGCGGTAGTGCATTATCCTGCTGAAATGTAGGATTTCGCAGGGATCGAATGAAGGGTAGAGCCACGAGTCGTAACACATCAGAAATGTAACGTCCACTGTTCAAAGTGCCGTCAATGCGAACAAGAGGTGATCGAGACGTGTAACCAATGGCACACCATACTATCACGCCGGGTGATACGGCAGTATGGCGATGACGAATACACGCTTCCAATGTGCGTTCACCGCAATGTCGCCAAACACGGATGCGACCATCATGATGCTGTAAACAGAACCTGGATTCATCTGAAAAAATAACGTTTTGCCATTCTTGACCCAGGTTGGTCATTGAGTACACCATCAAGGGCGTTCCTGTCTGTGATGCAGCGTCAAGGGTAACCACAGCCATGGTCTCCGAGCTGATAGTCCAGGCTGCTGCAAAAGTTGTCGAACTGTTCGTGCAGGTGGTTATTGTCTTGCAAACGTCCCCATCTGTTGACTTAGGGATCGAGACGTGGCTGCACGATCCGTTACAGCCATGCAGATAAGATGCCTGTCATCTCGACTGCTAGTGATACGAGGCCGTTCGGATCCAGCACGGCATTCCGTATTACCCTCCTGAACCCACCGATTCCATATTCTGCTAAGAGTCATTGGATATCGACCAACGCGAGCAGCCATGTCGCGATACGATAAACCGCAATCGCGATAGGCTACAATCCGACCTTTATAAAAGTCGGAAACGTGATGGTACGCATTTCTCCTGCTTACACGAGGCATCACAACAACGTTTCACCAGGCAACACCGGTCAACTGTTGTTTGTGTATGAGAAATGGGTTGGAAACTTTCCCCATGTCAGCACGTTGTAGGTGTCACCACCGGCGCCAACGTTGTGTGAAAGCTCTGAAAAGCTAACCATTTGCATATCACAGCATCTTCTTCCTATCGGTTAAATTTCGCGTCTGTAGCACGTCATCTTCGTGGTGTAGCGTTTTTAATGGCCAGTAGTGTATAAAGTTACGGCTCACCGGCCTTGGATATATGGAATCTTACTCCAGACTGTGTGCGTTCTGCAGACCAGCTTTACTCACTGAATGCTTCATGAGATCTACAGACACGATACAGAATTCTAAAACTGGAAAATTAGGAACTAATGTGGCTTGAACCTTGTCACTGTAGACACTGTTTGTGAATTGCAGTCGTGACTCCAGTCCTGGGCCTCAGTTGCGGGAGGCGGATCTTCCTACCAGGAAAAGAAAATTGTAATTTGGATGCTCGGGAGTGCACTGAATGTGCATCGCAATTGTTGAGCAGCAGGTTTTGGAGCCTGGTCTGTATTGGAGCGCTCCCAGCCTCTATGAGTAGTCTGTTCATAGAACTGTTCCAAAAAGCACTTGTCGCAAGTCGCACCGCACAATGGTGTATCCGATCAAGCATCCACAATGCTATAGGCAATGCCAAGCGGTATGTCACACTCGCATAATCAAAACGGAATGGTATCAGAGTTCTGTAAAGCTGCAAAACGGTACGGTGGTCTGTGCCTCAGCTGGTGGTAGAGAAGCAGCTAATAGTGTTGAGATGTGACCAACACGTTCGCTTAAGTTGGCAAAGCTGGGGAAACCACGTCAACTAAGCAGTGAAGACCAGTCCAAGGCGATAAGACTCCACGTCAGTGAGCAATTGGTCGTCGAGACAGAGTTCTGGTTGCAAATGGGCAGTACAACAGCAACAGAAGTGCGTGATGCATGTCTTGGTGGCTGAAAGCCGGAAGCCATGTTTAAGACAACAGTGCTGCGTCTTTCGTATGGCACCCAGTAGTCAGCGTTCAGCAACAACCACAGTGGTGGAGCAGTAGTAACATTTTTATGTTATCTGGACCAGAAGACTTGCCTTTATTAATTGCTGTAAGTTGCTTCACAACAAGGCAGGATATCTGCTTGTAAGCTACTCTAGTTGCCAGCCGTTCTTGATTCTAATTCTGGAATATTTACTACTTCTTGGTCATTAAGTAAATTACCGGCTCCTAAAGATGCAGAAAATTTTTTGTTCCTCAAGAGACTCAGTAACTTGCTTTTTCCAGCACGACAAATTTACATTTATACTGTCAATATGATGTTTGGATATTACTAGACAATTTCCAAAAGATTCTGTAGTCTTCGTAGCTTCAGTATGTTCTTTAAATTGTATGGACAGTCTCCTACCCCAACTTGTTCAATATGATTTTTGGTGAAATCTGAACAGGTGATCTGGTAGTCGCCCGAGACTGCGAAACTATAAGAACCTTTTTTTCTTTGTATTCTGTCTTAATTTGTTCTTCAGTTGATCAGTGGTGATAAAGGCTATTTTCACGTCAGTATTTTTTAGACATTAGTCTATGTTTTCTTAAACCTTACCTCTATAATTTATACTGAGATGTCGGATTTTGTGTTTTACTTTCATATTTTTTGCCGCATTGTTCTGAACTTTTTGTGTTATCTGTCGACTAGCCATTGACCAAGGCACGATGGTTAATTGTTGCCACGGCTACCTCACTTCAGACAACTCATTATTTTCCCCACCATACGGGGATCAAAACGAAGTGGTTGGTCATTTCACAGATTTTTGACACCATTTCATGTTGCTTTCTAATTCGTAATCCCGGTAGATATAAGCAGTTCCATGGATACACCATCGACTCATACTGAGTTATTTGAGCTGAAACCGATCTCTGTTCTACACTAGTGGCCATTAAAATTGCTACACCACGATCATGACGTGCTACAGACGCGAAATTTAACCGACAGGAAGAAGATGCTGTGATATGCAAATTATTAGCTTTTAAGAGCATTCACACAAGGTTGGCGCCAGTGGCGACACCTACGACGTACTACAATGAGGAAAGTTTCCAACAGATTTCTCATACACAAACAGCAGTTGACCGGCGTTGCCCGGCGAAACGTTGTTGTGATGCCCCGTGTAAGGAGGAGAAATGCGTACCATCACGTTTCCTATCGCAATAGCGGTTCATCGTATGGCGACATTGCTGCTCGCGTTGGTCGAGATCCAGTGACTATTATCAGATTGTGGAATCGGTGGGTTCAGGAGGGTAATACGGAACCCCGTGCTGGATCCCAACGGCCTCGTATCACTAGCAGTCGAGATGACAGGCATCTTATCCGCATGGATGTAACGGATCGTGCAGCTACGTCTCGATCCCTAACAGATGGGGACGTTTGCAAGACAATAATCATCTGCATGAACTGTACGACAACGTTTGCAGCAGCTTGGACTATCAGCTCGGAGACCATGGCTGAGGTTACCCTTGACGCTGCATCACAGACAGGAACGCCTGGTGTATTTAACGACCAACCTGGGTGCAAGAATGGCAAAACGTTATTTTTTCAGATGAATCCAGGTTCTGTTTACAGCATCATGATGGTCGCATCCGTGTTTGGCGACATCGCGTTGAACACACATTAGAAGCGTGTATTCGTCATTGCCATACTGGCGTATCACCCGGCGTGATGGTATGGGGTGCCATTGGTTACACGTCTCTGTCACCTCTTGTTTGCACTGAATGCACTTTGAACAGTAGACATTACATTTCAGATGTGTTACGACCTGTGGGTACACCCTTCATTCGATCCCTGCGAAACCCTACATTTCAACAGCATAATTCACGACCTCATGTTGCAGGTCCTGTATGGGCCTTTCTGGATATGGAAAATCTTCGACTGCTGCCTGGCCAGCACATTCTCCAGATCTCTCACCAATTGAAAACGTCACGTCAATGCTGGCCGAGCAACTGGCTTGTCACAATACGTCAGTCACTACTCTTGATGAACTGTGGTATCGTGTTAAAGCTGCATGGGCAGCTATACTTGTACACACCATCCAAGCTCTGTTTGACTCAATGCCCAGGCGCATCAAGGCCGTTATTACGGCCAGAGGTGGTTGTTCTGGGTACTGATTTCTCAGGATCTATGCACCCAAATTGCGTGAAAACGTAATCACATGTCAGTTCTAGGAAAATATATTTGTCCAATGAATACCCGTTTATCATCTGCATTTCTTCTTGGTGTAGCAATTTTAATGGCGAGTAGTGTATTAGACTCTTGCCATATTATTGGATCACTCGTTTATGCCACATCGACTCCCTCCTTCTCCTCTATCCCATTTTGGTACGGTTCTTCTCTATCGTACTGGCTTTCGACACAGTCCACCAGTCATGTGGAAGTACCAGAATTATATACACGTGGTCTCCTCTTTTGCAGGTGGACGAGGTCCTGAATGTGCTGGGCCTCTCGGAATGCCGCGACACATTCACTGATAAGTTGTCCGGCGGTCAGCGCAAGCGCTTCTCCATCGCCCAGGAACTGGTCAGCAACCCTTCCGTCATCTTCCTCGATGAACCAACCACGTAAGTTGCTCGCACCTCTCGCCGAAAATCGGAGGATGCATGAAAGTAACGTAGTTTCAGAAATAAATAGGGAATTCGGGGCCTGCCGCTGTGGAACAGCGGTTCTAGGCGCTTAAGTCCGGAACCAAGCGGCTGGTACGGTCGCAAGTTCGAATCCTGCCTCGGGCATGGATGTGTGTGGTGTCCTTAGGTTAGTTAAGTTTAAGTAGTTCTAAGTCTAGGGGACTGATGACCTCCGACGTTAAGTCCCATTGTGCTTAGGGCCATTTGAACCATTTGAAAAGAATTATGGGATATATAAAGCGTTCATCCTGTCTAAAGACAAAAAGTGTATTCCTACATGGTCCAGTCACATTAATGTGACCATCGTCTATATTAGACATGACGGTGCAATGAACACTCACAGATGGAAGGTGAAAGCACTAGCAGCGGAGGGTATACGGGGTGTTACAAAAAGGTACGTCCAACCTTTCAGGAAACATTCCTCACACACAAATAAAGAAAAAATGTTATGTGGACATGTGTTCGGAAACGCTTAATTTCCATGTTAGAGCTCTTTTTAGTTTCGTCAGTATGTACTGTACTTCCTCGATTCACTGCCATGATTTCATACGGGATACTCTCTACCTGTGCTGCTAGAACATGTGCCTTTACAGCTACGACACAGCATGTGGTTCATGCACGATGGAGCTCCTGCACATTTCAGTCGAAGTGTTCGTACTCTTCTCAACAACAGATTCGGTAGAGGCGGACCAATTCCATGGCCTCCACGCTCTCCTGACCTCAACCCTCTTGACTTTCATTTATGGGGGCATTTGAAAGCTCTTGTCTACGCAACCCCGGTACCAAATGTAGAGACTCTTCGTGCTCGTATTGTGGACGGCTGTGATACAATACGCCATTCTCCAGGGCTGCATCAGCGCATCAGGGATTCCATGCGACGGAGGGTGGATGCATGTATCCTCGCTAACGGAGGACATTTTGAACATTTCCTGTAACAAAGTGTTTGAAGTCACGCTGGTACGTTCTGTTGCTGTGTGTTTCCATTCCATGATTAATGTGATTTGAAGAGAAGTAATAAAATGAGCTCTAACATGGAAAGTAAGCGTTTCCGGACACATGCCCACATAACATATTTTCTTTCTTTGTGTTTGACGAATGTTTCCTGAAAGTTTGGCTGTACCTTTTTGTAACACCCTGCATAAAACATGTCGGGAGGAAGGGGGGGCAGTGGAAAAGAGCGCAATCATTGCCATAATTTGGATACGGAGCGATTTATCTGATGTCCAAAAGAGTAAAACGTTGGCTTTCGGACCAAGAGTGGAAGCATTTCTGAAACTTTATATCGTAATTCGGAATAACACAGGCACTGCAATATCATAAATAAAATAGAGTTTTGCAACAAACTTCAGTGTATTTATGTATTTAACCGTGTCAGAAACACACACTATAGCTTACAAGTTATACAAAATGTTCCAAAACATTATACTATAAGCATTGCAATTACAATTAAATGCGGCGTGACCAGTAGGCAGCAACTTCGCATGCTTCCTTGGTGGCATCGATGACATTCTGTGGTGTGCATGACGTTAGGCATAGGCAGCAGCCAAGAAGATGACTCATTGTCTGTTCTTCACCATATTCACATGCTGTGGAGTCGCATGCAAATCCCAAATTTTTCAAGTTGGTCTTCGTTCTTCCAACTCCAGAACGCATGCTGTTGAGGATCTTCAATATTGACCAGCTTTCTTCGTGACGTGATGGGAGGCTTTCTGTCGGGATCATCCACCATGCAAGGTGGCTGGATCTGGAACGCTATGAGTTGACTCTGAAGTTCGAATGTGGTTCAGTGAGGCTTTCAGTTGAATGGAGAAAGCTTTTCCTTTTCTTAGTTACACTGAAAACTCTGTTCACGAATTACAAAAGGTGGTTATATACTTGGAAAAGGCCCAGAGACGCTGGATGATTCCAACTGGATTGCATCATAGACAGAGCTTCCGAAATCAGATACTGGATTGTAAGGCGCACCCCGGAGCAGACATGACTCAAACTACAATGTAGTAATGATCACGAGTAAACTGAAGTTTAAGATAATCGTCTGGAAAGAACCAGTGTGGGATACATAAGTATTGGGGAATGATGAGAAGCGTTTGTAGTTCGATAAACATGTGGGTACTGCGCTAAGGAATACCACAGTAGGTAGTTCAGTTGAAGAGGAATGAGCTATTCAAAATAAAGAAAAGGTCACAGATGCTAGACGGACAAACAACATAGATTCAATAAAGGTAATTGCGAAGAAACCTTGGGTAACACGAGAAATATTTCAGTTGATCTACGAGAGAAGAATGTACAAAAATGTTCAGGGAAAGACAAAAATACGGAAAGAGAAATCACTTAGGAACGAAATGAACGGGAACTGCGGGGAAGCCTAAACGAAGGGACTGCAGAAAAAGTGTGAACAAGTCTGAAAAGAAATTATCGTCTGGAGGACTAAGCGTGTAGCATAGGGAAGAGTCAAAAACAACCTTAGATGAATTAAGAGAAAGGGCGACAACATTAAGCGAGCAATAGGAATTTCCACCACTAAACGCAGAGGAGAGAGCGGGTAGGTGGAAAGAGTATTTTGAAGGCCTCTGTGTGGAACGACTTGTCTGATGACGTGATAGAAGAAACTAGAGTCGATATGGATGACATAGGGGATCTAGTATTAGAGTTCTTCAAATGGTTCAAATGGCTCTGAGCACTATGGGACTTAACTGCTGTGGTCATGAGTCCCCTAGAACTTAGAACTACTTAAACCTAACTAACCTAAGGACATCACACACATCCATGCCCGAGGCAGGATTCGAACCTGCGATCGTAGCGATCGCGCGGTTCCAAATTGTAGCGCCCAGAACCGCTCGGCCACTTCGGCCGGCATTATGAGAGTCAGGCTTCGAAAGAGACCTGGAAGACCTGGTATCACTTAAGGCAGAAGGGATGGAAAAAATTCCATCGAAATTCCTATAATCGTTGGGGAAGTGTCAGCCAGACGACTGTTATAGTTAGTGGATAGTATCTATGAGACTGGCAATGTACCATAACACTTTCGGAAAAATACCGGTCCCGGCGGAGGTTCGAGTCCTCCCTTGGGCATGGGTGTGAGTATTTGTCCTTAGGATAATTTGGGTTAAGTAGTGGGTAAGCTTAGGGACTGATGACCTTAGCAGTTAAGTCCCATAAGATTTCACACACATTTGAACTTTTTTTTGAAAAATACCATTTATTCATTTCCGATGACAGCAAGAGCAAACAAGTGCGAGAACTACCGAACGATCGGCTTAATAGCTCATGCATCCAAATTGCTGACGAAAATAATGTGCAGAAGGAAGGAAAAGAAAACTGAGGATATATTAGAGGACGATAAGTTTCGCTTTATGGAAGGTAAAGGCTCCAGGGAGGCAGTCCTCGCGTTGCCCTTGATAATGGAAGCAAGACTAAAGAAATATCAGATACGGTCATAGGATTTGCCAATCTGAAAAAAGCGTTCGATAATGTAACATGGCACAAGATGTTTGAACTTCCGAAAAAATTAGGAGTAAGCTATAGGGAACGACGGGTACGTATGAGAACCAAATCATGATATAGGACTGGAAGACTAATAATGAAGTGCACGGATTAAAAATAGTGTAAGACAGGAATGTACGCTTGCCTTTGCTGTTTAGTCTGTACGAAGAAGATGCACAAATAAAGGAAAGGTTCAAGAATGGAATTAACATTCAGGATTAAAAGATATAAATGACAGATTTTGTTTTTGTGAGGATTCACAGCCGCCATGTGCTTAATAACAGAAAAAATTGTCTGTAGTAAGCTGTAATGTAGACGACCTTCATTTAAATCTTGTGATTACCTAATTTCGACGACTTTTCATTTTCCAACACATGTGTAATTTTACGTTTTACATGTCGTGTCTGTCAAATTATTTGTCACTACATGTAAAAACGAGACGATATATTCCGTCTTTACATTGTGAATGGATCAACGTTAACAGGACAACAGTTTAGACTCGTTTAACGACTACGGTTAACAAGTGAAGAGTTTGATTTCAGTCAACATGCACCGAACAGCTGCGGAAGGATTCCTCCACACTGAAGAGTCGTATCTCATCCACTCCCTCTTGAGCAATACAATTTTGTTCCTGTCTCACTTTTCATGGGCCTCAAAGATCACGAAAGACATGTAAATTTATGCAACCGCACTGTCTAGTCACATTAACTGACCACTTGCCAAAAGCGTAAAATATCACCTTTTACAGTGCGGACCGCTGCAAGAAGAGTGTCATTGGCCTTGTGGAAGGTAATGACAAGGTCATGGAACTATGCCGACTCCTGACTCTTGGCTGAGTATCCGTGGCGCCAACAGCCCATTCTATATGGTCCCACAGATTCTTGATTGGGTTTAAGTCCGGGGAATTAGTGGCCAGAAGAGTAAGAAAAATTTATCCTGGTGCTCTTCGAACCACGCACACAGACTACGAGTTGTGTGATATGTTGCATTGTCCTGTTAGTAGATGCTATCGTGCCAAGGAAAAAAAACTGCATGCACCGGTGGACATTTCCCCCAAGGATAGATGCATAGTTGTGTTGATTGACTGTCCTCCAGAACGACGACGTGAAACAGGGAATGCCCTGCAGCCTGGACCCTTCTGACCATTGTTGTATGGTGTTTTGCCTTATGACGGTTCACGCCATACACGCTAACGGCCGTTTGTCCGATGGAGAATAAAACATGGTTCACCTGAAGAGGCCACATATCACCACTCAATGGACGTCCAGTTGCGGCATTTGCGCACAAATTCCAGCCTTCGTCGCCGATAAAAAGCAGTCAGCATGGGTGCATGAAGCATGCACCTGCTGTGGAGATCCATTCGCAGCAACTTTCACTGAAAGGCCATTGAGGAGACACTGTTGGTGGTCCGTCGGTTCATCTGGGCGGTCAATTGCTCAATAGTTGCACATCTATTCGCACATTCATATCTTCATAGCCATCGGTCACCCCTGTCATAAATGGCCCGATGTGCGCCACAGTTGCTTTGGCGCCACTTTGCCATGCACGGTGTACTTCAACCACGATTGCACACAGTTTACATTTCATACAGCTACGCTTTCTCCCCTCTCATTGATGCGCGGGGTAGCCGCGCAGTCTAGGGCACCTTGCCACAGTTCCCGCGGCATGTATGTGTGTGTGTGTGTGTGTGTGTGTGTGTGTGTGTGTGTGTGTGTGTGTGTGTGTGTGTGTGTTGTCCTTAGCGTTAGTTAGTCTAAGTTAGATTAAGTAGTGTGTAAGCCTAGGGGAACGATGACCTCAACAATTCGGTCCCATAGGAACTTACCACAAATTTCCCAATTTTTTCCCCTCTCATTGCTACTAGCAAGTCTGTATTGTCCTGTAACCGTTTCTTCTGCAGAGTACAGGACGTAAAGTAGAGGGGCAGGACGGATCATTGACGCACGCCGACAGTGGGGTGAAAGTTGTGGGAGTGAGTATTGTTGACTGTGACACGTATGACCGACATAGTTAACTGGGAGTGCATAGTTTTGTTCCTTAAAGATCAATTCATAATGACAAATCATATCGATGGCTTTCTGGTTATTAAGAAAGGCAAATACAGCGGATTTTCGTTTATTCAGTTCACGAGAAATAAGAAGGTAAGGCAAAGTAGTAGTTCATGGACGGAATACGTGGAACGAAAGAGAAATTGGGTACAAGGTACTGATGGGTTCGTTGGGTAAGTATGGTTTCGAGGACTTGGTTGTAAATTACCGTGAAACGTTTTGTTTGATGTGGGAAGTTAACCAAGAACTTTTTGTCAAAAGCTAACTCTCACTTCTGAGATATTTCCTCACGGTACATTTTTCCTCTCCTGTCTTGAAGTTCACACCTCGACGCAATGAGAGAGCCTCAGTAACTCCCTATTACTTTAACTAAGATAAAATCGCGTTAAGTATTCATACATTACCACTCGGTGTAGTAGGTCTCTCCATGTGAAGATAGCAAATGCGGAAGGCGATGCGGAGTGCATCTCTTTCCAGGGTTTCAAAAGACTTGTCGAATTGAAGGAAGACGGAGATCCAGGCAGTGTTGTAAGTTAGAATGGGGTTTACGGGAGATTTTTAGGAGAGGATAACGGTAGTAGGATGCAGACTCCAGATTCAGCCTGTTAGTAGTTTTAATAGGTTACGGGTTTTGTGCTGAATGGTACGGAGGTGTGCATCCCATTTTGGTTTTCTGTCGAGGGTTGGTCCTAAAAACTTTCCGTGTTAGTCAGAGGGATAGGTTAGTTGTAGATGGTGAGATGAAAATCTGGACGCCGAAAATGTCGAATGGTGTGGCCAGAGACGGTGGATGCGCCTTTCTGTGGATTTACTAGAAGTTTTCACTTGTTAGGACACTCGACCAGGAGTTTCAAGTGGAGTTGCTGGGAGCTGGGAGTCTGGGAGGTTGTGATGAATGGTTAGTAGGCGGGAACAGTATCATAGTAACTTTAGTAACAGGGCTACCTCAATTTTTGTTGTCCTTTGGTTACAATGTATTTTCCGATTAACGTATCAAAGGCTTGTCACTCATTGTAGCATCCCACTGTCTTCACCCTATTAATTCTATCAAAGTTTATACAACGAACCTATTGCCAGCAGGAGAAGAAAACAGATGCCTACACAGTCAAAAGACAGAAGATCAGCAAGTGAGTAACAGTCTTCACCCTATTAATTCTATCAAAGTTTATACAACGAACCTATTGCCAGCAGGAGAAGAAAACAGATGCCTACACAGTCAAAAGACAGAAGATCAGCAAGTGAGTAACAGTCTCTCTGTCTGACAGAATAATGTTTGAGTTCATTTATCAATCTATAATTCAGTCAGCGAAGACTTATCGATTGCTTTAATCACACTCCTCCTCTGCAACATGCAGTCATGATAGACTGCATTGATAGGCTTTAGTATCAGGAAA
Organism: Schistocerca piceifrons; assembly: GCF_021461385.2. Lineage (NCBI taxonomy): Eukaryota > Metazoa > Arthropoda > Insecta > Orthoptera > Acrididae > Schistocerca > Schistocerca piceifrons. The sequence continues at coordinate 382,632,744 of NC_060143.1, read as the reverse complement.
ATCACACAAAATGCAGCAACATCGATCCATATTACCGTGTTGTGATGTGAATGTAATCATGATAATCGAGTACTTATCGCAATGTTGGTGGTTCTGTATTGTAATGAATAGTAAAACGACTCTACGCCATTAGTTTCATGGTGCAACTGCAACTTGCAAACAGCAAGTCTTTTAAAACTTGTAACATCATGGTAGTTGAAAAATGGACCCATATCACCGTTAACAATTCTTAAAGCTAACGGGAAGGTATGTTAGATTACTTACGGTACATTCGCATATAGGTACACGTGAGGAACAAGAGTGGGGGGGGGGGGGGGGGGGTATTAATAATGAGACAGTGATTTGTGGACCAAGAGAGCGTCTATCGCATATGTCACTGACATCATGTAGAGTCTTTATAGCTATTTTGTGAACGGTTCTAGGGACTTATTTTCCCTAAGCTCTATTTGAAAGGGACTGATCACCTTGCAGCTTAGTCCTTTTTACTCCAAGCCAATCAGCCAAGCTCTGTCTGAAGATTGAGTTACGCATAAGCTCTTCTTTTCAACTGACTGCAGATAACCACATCTTCCAAAACAGCGGAGCCTTCGAGAATGTATGTAAATTTAAACACTGTTCGCTATGTTTTGAATCGTATGCGTATTTTCAACAAGCCGATCCCAAATGTGGATATTGTTCAGCTGTCCACACAGCACGTTTCTTACACCTTACGCAGTATTTGTGGGTACACGTACCGAGCATATACAGAAAACTGAACAAAAATGTGAGGAAAGAAAGTGCCATCCGTAAAATACGGCAAAGAGATAAGGACAATAACAGCTAAAAATAAACACATTATGTAAGCTGCGGAATTGGGTTTTTCAGAAGAACTAACAGTGAGAATAAGAAACATAGTACTAAAAAAATCAACTGTGAGTTGAAAATATTAACTAAAAAAATTAAAGAGTAAAGAAATAAATGGAGCAAGAATGTTACAATAATCAAAGAAAATAAACAACACAAAATAATAATGAACTAGCAACCAACAGGAGAAAGTCACTAACAAGAGGAGGCCATGACGGATCACGGATTTGCTTCAAAATTTTGTACACTTTCAGTAGTCCATTAGGGCAACATACCTACATTTCCCACGAGAGAGGCGTGACAAACAATAGTGAGACACGGGTAAACAAATAAATGGGTTTATTACGCCCGCAGTAAAGAGATTTAATAACAAAGGAAAATCTCTTCTCTATAAAAATAGTACACCTTCGCAGACACTAACAGGTATACACCTGGAACACACATTGAATAAGGTGGGGTATCTGAAGGCTATGCCACTGATAATCCATAATGACCGAGGCTGAACGTTCGGCGTAATTGGCCGACAGGCAGGTACCGCTGCGGTGTCTTCCAGTGGACTCTGAGTGATGGGCTGCTAAGAGCTCTCGCAAGAATTGGCCCTCGGCTTCGGTGGAGAGCACTGACAACGTGTTGGCTTGCAGCGCCCAAAATAGCCGCGACGCGGAGGATTTCGTGCAGATTCAGTTCCGCGCACGTAAAACGGCGGAGAAAATAATTCCTTGGCTCGTAGGACCTTTAGTGGCGCTTTCCTGCCATCTGTCGTCCTTGTGATCGATGCAGTCGGGACAGGCAACGCCTTGTATATATGCAATTTCATGATGCTTCAATGTTAGAGGGGTTGCCGATCTCTGTAGGCGAACGTCGTGTGCACGGCAAACGTGATGTGCAAGTACTAAGGCGCACTACTTAAGCGATTTCGAAAAAATCGCAAAAGAAGTTTTACGCGTTAGTGATGTACAGGGGCGTTGCAACTCTATGTGCGAGCTGACGGCTGTCATGTAGTTACCGTTCAAGCTTCGTACTGAGTGAGTAGCTGGATCGATTCCCACTCATACTCTCTCTTTATGTTTATTTTTTTCAACACTAGTGATATTATTTCATACATATTACATTTTAAAGGTAATACGATCAAAGACAGGTGTATTTCCAGGAACGTTTCCTGAATTTCCTTTGTTATTTGGCTTTTCTCTAATTTTTATTATAACCCCAAATAGCATGTGGTTTTTATTTCTATAGCCAAATTAAAATTTGTATCAAGCGCCTTCAACATTATTCACATCTGATTGACGACCAACGAGGAACTGCTTCTTGTGAAAATGCTATTGAAATTTTCTTACCGATACTTCTGAAAATATTGCCTTATGCATGGTTTACATCCAAATTGTTGTAAGAAAGAGAAATTTTTCAAAATGTCAGCGATCTTTGTTTCTTCCGTAGAAACTATGAAAGTTCCTTGTGCCTGCGGGAAATTTTCATTCATCCGATGTCGTAGATGTTTTCGTTTCCCGTGTCAGTATGAAAAATATCAGCCTGTAACTTGTAATGTCGAAAGCACATCCGACGATTAATCGTACATTACTCTGATATTCCATCATATTGTAACTAACTGTACTATTGAATAAAGTTATTTATACCTTTATTTATTGATGTCTAACTTGGGCTTTACAAGACTATCTCACGTCACCGAGACCTGCGTCTCCATATCTAAGAGTCCAGGTGCTAAGCAGTTCTCTGTATCTCACTGGACTGGAAATATACGCGATTTCGAAAGTCACTACAGGCATAGATTTTCAGGAAAACTTCTGGCGTCGTCATTTACTTGTCGCTAGTCATATTTATAATATTTATTGAGATAATAAAAATTGAAAAAACAACCAAATAACATTGAGAAATCAATAACAGTTCATGCAAATGCACAAGTCGTTTCATTAATTATTCTTCAAATGTAATATTTATGAAGTAATGAAACAATATAAATTTTTAAGAAAAGTGGGACTTGATCCAGCGAGCCACCAATTACGAAGTTAGAATGCTAGCGCATGACCGCCGCCAGCTCGTACTCTGGTTTGCTATGCACCAGTACATCACTGACGTGCAAAACTTCTGCTGCGATTCTCTCGAAATCATCTAAGTAGTTAGCCTTACTGCTTACGCATTATATTGTCCTAAAGGACTATTAAAAGTTAACAAAATTTGTAGTAAATCCGTGATCCTAACGTCGTTGTCAGTAAAACTAGAGAGAGAGACGGAGAGCGCTAGGCAATTATCCATGTGGAGTAGACACACAAAAAAAGAAAATGTAACAGAGAAACGTCGTAACAGCTGAGGCTCTAAGCACCATGGGACTTAACGTCTGAGGTCATCAGTCCCCTAGACTTAGAACTACTTAAACCTAACTAACCTAAGGACTTCACACATATCCATGCCTGAGGCAGGATTCGAACCTGCGACGGTAGCAGCAGCGCGGTTCCGGACGGATGCGTCTAGACCCGCTCGGCCACAGCGGCCGGCAACAGCTGAGGAGGAAGAAGAAGAAGAAGAAGAAGAAGAAGAGTAAAATGATTCATCATTTACACACGAGGTTTTATGACTTAAAATCCCAAACAGCTATATTTGTTATTTCGATTTCGTGAGTAATCCTTTTTTTTCTAGAAATACCACATGCACTCAAAAAAAGCCGTCATGATTTGTTGCAGGGGCCTGGACCAGCTGGCATGCTCGCAGTGCCTCCGTGTGCTGAAGATGCTGGCCAGAGACGGTTGCAACGTCATCTGCTCCATCCACCAGCCCAGTGCCTCTATCTTCAAGCAGTTTGACGCGGTACGTCGAAGAGAAAGCGCAACGCTGCAGTGGAGAATGTAGGAAAAGCTGATGATTTTGAAATCGGGTATTTTAAACAGAACAAATTACCACTCCTATACTATAATGCCTACTGAGCCGCGGTTAATTGCCGTATAGGTGAGATAGGTTACAAACTTGGCATGAACGTCACAGTCAGGATTTTCCTGCGTTTGAATACAACGAGCTCATTCTAGTAATTTCATGTACGAGTCTTTGCTTCATGTTTATACGATGAGAATAATACAAGTCAGAGAAACTTCTGACACATTAAAACAGTGTGCAAAGCCTGGAGTTGAACGTAGATAATTTCCTTTCGCAGACTATGCCCTTACAGCTGAGCTACCCAGACACAACTCATATCTTCAATCTGACATTCCTTTACCATATGTACAGAAGAGGTTCAAATTTCCTGCAGTTGTCTTAAATCATTCTAGGTGACGACTGACCGAGTCTAAACACTAAAATTTGTTGTATAATGATGTAAAATGTATGGCGATGGACGAACGCCTGTGAAAAACAGAAGAAAGGACTCTGTCGTGTCCTACAGATGTTTGCCACCTACGGCAAATTATTGTTCAAAACAGCTTTTCCTCTATAGCAGAGTGAGAGTTTCACAACTCTGAGCTTTTGAGTGCGCTAGTTGTCAAGGCGATAATAAACGCTGCCAAAATGACATAGCTCCTCAAATCATAGCAGCATACACTGTTCGATCAAAAGTATCAGGCAACCTATAGTGGACATTAATATTGGGTGTGTCAGTCCTTAACCTTTATGACGGCTTGGAGTGCCGAACTCTGTTGGGACACTTTCATTGAGGCGCCTGAATGCCTGTGAAGGAATAACAGCCCATTCTTCTTCAAGAGCCGAAACCAGAGAGGGTACTGATATCGAATGCAGGGGTCTGAAACTAAGTCGTATTTAAAAATCGTCACAAAGTTGTTCCATTGGGTTCATGTCGCTACTCTGGGCAGACCAGCCCATTTCACGGATGTTATGGTCTACAGGCTGAAGGAGACAAATGACGATGTGGGTTGTGAGAGAATTGTGCGAGTAAATGGGCTGAGGGAGAGGGAAGGGAAAGGATGCCCTCTGGGAGAGGGATAGACAGATACATGCTGAGGGAGCAGGATGATCGGAAATGGGCTTAGGGAGAGGGATTGGAGAATATGGGCCGAGGGAGAACATAGGCCAAGGGAGACGGACTGGCAGATGCAGACTGAGGAGGTATGCTTTTTTTTATGTGTGTGAAATCTTATGGGACTTAGCTGCTAAGGTCATCAGTCCCTAAGCTTACACACTACTTAACCTAAATTATCCTAAGGACAAACACACACACCCATGCCCGAAGGAGGACTCGAACCTCCGCCAGGACCAGCCGCACAGTCCATGACTGCAGCGCCCTAGACCGCTCGGTTAATCCCTCGCGGCGCAGACTGAGGGAGAGGGATGTTATTAGATGGTCTGATGGAGAGGGATGGGAGGAAATGGATGGAGGGGGAGGGATAGGGGAAGGTGGGATGAGGGAGGAGGCGGGCTAAGGGAGAGGGATGGGAGGAAACGGCTAGATGGAGAGGGTTTGGTGGAAAAGGGCTGAGGGATTGTTATGGGAGGAGACAGGCTGAGGGATATGGATGGAAGGAGATGGGCAGATAGAGGGTCAGGATGTGGTGGGCAGAGAGAGGGGCAGGAGGTGATGGATTAACAGCAGACAGGAATAATTACATACCTAGAGAAGGTACTCATCTAATTTAGTTACAATAATGTCATAGAATGAAAACTATTAGTAGCATAGCTGCTTGATGTGCCCTCGTTAAGATCGTGTTCTACATTTGGCAAAGGAGTGCTTCCAGCATTTCTCATTACAATATACATCATTTTTCATCCCAGAGCAATAAAACCGACGTATTACCGAACATTTTTACTAAGAAAATCGTTCAATTTTATGGCCTCTACGTTTTCATAACACTAGTAGTGAAATGGCTCCTTCGTTTTTAAAGGTCAGGAATCACCGCTCCGTTGAGGAAAGGTGCTGGAACAATATTTTCAAAAATTATATCTATTAAAAAATCCTTTCATGACAGGTTTTTTTTTCATTCTTTGGTGCTTACTCGGTACAAACACAAAGGCACAGGAAATTTACAAGTATTGACGATTCTAATAATTAAGAAAGATTCACTCTGAATAATTTAAAGAAAAAAATTCACTTTAAGCAAATGTATAAACATGGCATTCACTTCAACAATTAAATAAACTTTCAATACAATCTGGCACTGGGCTAGATCTCAAGGGAGCAACTGTCATCATGAAAGGATGTTCCAAACAAGTTACTCTTGAACAAAGATAGCTCAACCAAAACTAGTTGCCCATGGAAGCTTGTTAACTAGAACTTAGCAGGATATCTTTAAAATGCCAGTAACAACTCACGAGCCATGACGAAATAAAACGCATCAATTACTATAGAATTCCAGCTAGAAGCCTTAGGCCACAAATATGGCATTCAACATTATCCAGCACTCCACGTGGACTCGATGTAGACACATCAAGCAGTAGCTATGATGGTACATCTTGTATCATGTTCTATTACAATCAAAACTGCTTGGAATGTGATAAAAGATAAAATAGTTGTTAACCATATCCCCAGTTCACATTGCTGCTTTGGAAGAACTAACACACTAATCGAATGAATCATAAATGATGGTACAAATTTTAAATGTGTCTAGAAAGAATGCTAGCGCATGACAGCTTCGTTGAGTACGAGACTGAAAGAATAGTTATAAATCGGTCCGAAAAATAGTGGTAAAGAGAGTTAGCAGGAGCTCAAGACCACAACAGCTAGGGCATTGGATGACAGCTCAACCCCGGCCTACAAGGCAATGCAATTCGCTTTCAGATGCCACGCAGCAATGAATTACAGTAAAATGAATGTATGTTTTAATTTTACTTTTTAAATCGGTTTAATTTACTGTCACTCCACTTTGAAACAAAAGGCTACATATTATACTGATTTGCACATTGTTATTGTTGCCAGTAACGCTGCGATATGACATATTCTGTTCCCACTCGTTCCCTGTTGTGCGCACGCATCAATAAATAGCATGTAAACCGCCAAAAGCAGTGCAGCGGAGAGCATATTATAACCATCTTCCCTGTAGAACTGTCAACGACACTTTGCGTGCCTTTCTTTCAGGAAAAGTTCGAATCGCGGGATCGACGTCTAGCTGCCTAGCTAAAAATTATACACAGTTGCCATGCATCCCAAATTCGTGAGATGCATAGTTGATCTGAGATAATTTTTTTAAAAAGCCAGTATACTGAATGACCTTTCTGTCTCGGATACAGTCACTGGAAGAGTGTAAAAGTTGCGCATAGCTGCACATATATTCGGAAAGAAGCTTCAAATTGTAAGCTTGGCGCCTTTTTCAAGAGTTCCAGTGGTTCAAAAGTAATGTATTGACACTTTGAAGTATCACATTTTTCAAATATTTAATTTCTTCATCTAAATGTGTTGTGACATTATTATAGTATTAAATGATAAATAACATGTATGCCTCAATAACCCGATAGTCAGTCACTTTCTAGCATCTTCACTGTTGCATAATAGATTTTTAAGTTAAACATTGGATGGTCAATAATGACATATAATACATTAATCTTGAATAGCTTACTGAAAGTTTGAGCAGCAATGGAAATCTAATACAGGTGATCTGCAATTACACTCCATCGGTTATCAGACATGGGACACAAACGTCCTCTAACACACAGTTTCAGAATTTCTCGTCGTTGTGCACTGCTATTGAACAGCTTCTCAAGAAGTTGAAACTCTGAAAAAAGTATCTGCTTCGTGGCAACTCTCAGGTGCATGTCCTCCACGTCAGGCTATGACAAGCATATGGAGAAAACTTTACAAGAACATTTCCCCGAAGGAAAAGTATCTGAGCTCTTTTGTAAGACACTATAATACTACACTACTGGCCATTAAAACTGCTACACCAAAAAGAAAAGCAGATGATAAACGGGTATTCATTGGACAAATATATTATACTAGAACTGACATTTGATTACATTTTCACGCAATTTGGGTGCATACATCCTGAGAAGTGACTGACGTATTGTGACGAGCCAGTTTCTCGGCCACCATTGACCAGACGTTTTCAATTGGTGAGAGATCCGGAGAATGTGCTGGCCAGGGCAGCAGTCGAACATTTTCTGTATCCAGAAAGGCCCGTACAGGACCTGCAACATGCGGTCGTGCATTATCCTGCTGAAATGTAGGGTTTCGCAGGAATCGAATGAAGGGTAGAGCCACGGGTTGTAACACATCTGAAATGTACCGTCCACTGTTCAAAGTGCCGTCAATGCGAACAAGAGGTGACAGAGACGTGTAACCAATGGCACACCATACCGTCACACCGGGTGATACGCCAGTATGGCGATGACAAATACACGCTTCCAATGTGCGTTCACCGCGATGACGCCAAACACGGATGCCACCATCATAATGCTGTAAACAGAACCTGGATTGATCCGAAAAATTGACGGTTTGCCATTCGCGCACCCAGGTTCGTCGCTGAGTACACCATCGCAAGCGCTCCTGTCTGTGATGCAGCGTCAAGGGTAACCGCAGCCATGGTCTCCGAGCTGATAGTCCAAGCTGCTGCAAACGTCGAACTGTTCGTGCAGATGGTTGTTGTCTTGCAAACGTCCCCATTTGTTGACTCAGGGATCGAGACGTGGCTGCACGATCCGTTATAGCCATGCGGATAAGATGCCTGTCATCTCGACTGCTAGTGATACGAGGCCGTTGGGATCCAGCACGGCGTTCCGTATTACCCTCCTGAACCCACAGATTCCATATTCTGCTAACAGTCATTGGATCTCGACCAACGCGAGCAGCAATGTCGCGATACGATAAACCGCAATCGCGATAGGCTACAATCCGACCTTTATCAAAGTCGGAGACGTGATGGTACGCATTTCTCCTCCTTACATGAGGCATCACAACAACGTTTCACCAGGCAACGCTGGTCAACTGCTGTTTGTGTATGAGAAATCGGTTGGAAACTTTCCTCATGTCAGCACGTAGTAAGTGTCACCACCGGCGCCAACCTCGTGTGAACGCTCTGAAAAGCTAATCATTTGCATTTCACAGCATCTTCTTCCCGTCGATTAAATTTCGCGTCTGTAGCACATCATCTTCGTGGTGTAGCAATTTTAATGGCCAGTAGTGTACTTCCGTTATCATAACCTTGTCCGCAGCATTCAGTGATAGGTCTTTTTCACAAGTGTTGATCGAATTAAATGCGCAACAGCAGCTTTCGTTTCCTGATTGCATTCTACAAATTCCAGAAGTCGTAAATCATTAACAAACCATAGTTGTGGATCAGCTTGATGTTTTACTACGTAGAAATTAATATTCTGTACGTAGTTTTTCAAATTAAATTGCAATTACGGTTAGTGCTGCCGGTAATTTGTGAAGAAATCTGTGGACTGTGTTAATTATGAGAATATCTGGTAATATTTGAATGAATACATAAAAATTGGTAATGGGTCGGGAAATGCAATTGTTTATCTATGACGATATCCTTGGTCTAACATTGTGTTTTACAGCGTCACTTTCAGAGTAGCACGATCAGCGAGAAGATAATGACATTGACATTGATAGTGCTTTTGCAAGCAGATAAAAAAAAAAAAAAAGACGCGGAACAGAAATACCAGTTCTTCACTGCAGAACATTAGGTCACGTTTCTCTGTAAACACCGAGTAAAAGAACACTTGGTTTCCACATGCGACAGTTATACTTCGAACATTTGCAAAGACATCGTTCTGATGCGAGTAGCCCAAGAAGCTCCTGTCATGGAGTACATGGGCCTCGCGAGGGCGTGACACTGGATAAGGAAATGGCACGCATGACTTTACTCGGAACCCTGGATTCTTTATCAACTGGTACGTGGTGCGTTTTTTTAAGATGCGCTTTTGCTGCAGTTGCTCCATTTTCTGAATGGCACGGTCCTGATGACCTTATCCGATAGAACATCCGGGGCATGTGACATGTGACTCAATATTATTCATTTGGCTGTCCACTCACTGGATACACAAGACTTTCTTCTTGGCTAGTGAGCTGCGGTCCAAAAGATGATGTTAACCCTCAAGTAGTTTTTTACGCTAATAATACGATCAAGCAATATTGAAGGTGCCTTCTACAGACAAAGACGACATTTTGGTGACCATCAGTCGTTAGTTATAACCTGGGATTTCTTTTATTTATTCCTACGGTAAAAAATCGCATTACCAATGAGTTGTGCAACATAACCGAAAGTTGGCAGATGTGTTTCTACACCTAAAAGATGATGTCTATTCCAATTTCGCGCCAGTTGCATGACAGCGGTGCTAGTAGCGCCACTGTAAAGATGGAAATTAGGTCTGCGTGAAATATACGCTTTAACTATCGTGATAGTTAGCTACCTTTGAGACTGTACTTGGTGAGTTGATGTTAGTCAAGAATGCCTTTAAGGCGACAAAGAGGCGATTATCCGCACCTCACTGATTTTGAACGAGGACGTGTAGTAGGGCTACGAGAAGATGAATGTTGCTTCTGCTATATTGTAGAAAGTTTTCGCAGTAGTATAGCCACTGTGCATGAAATCTGGCAGTGATGGTCAAGAGAATGTACTGTCGCAAGATGACCGGGCTCTGATCGGCCACGGAGCATTACCGAGAGGAAGACCATCGCGTTCGTTGTATGGCTCAGGGGCGCTGTACTGTACGTGCAGCAGCAATTTGAGCAGCAGCTGGCACAACCACAGTGACACAACGCACTGTTACAAGTCGGTTACTTCAAGGACAGCTCCGAGCCAGATGCCCTGTAGCATTTATTATTATTATTATTATTATTTACACGTCAAGTTCCATGGGACCAAATTGAGGAGGAAATCTCCAAGGTCATGGAACGTGTCAGTACATGAAATTACAACATAAACGTAATAACAGATAAAAACAAAATGTTTACGAACCCAAAAAAAGTCAAGCCTCAAGTTTAAGTAAATGCAGTCAACGGTATAACGTAAGAATCACCTTAATTTTTCAAGGAACTCCTCAATAGAATAGGAGGAGTGACCCATGAGGAAACTCTTCAGTTTAGGTTTGAAAGCGCGTGGGCTACTGCTAAGATTTTTTAATTCTTGTGGTAGCATATTGAAAATGGATGAAGCAGCATACTGCACACCTTTTTGCACAAGAGTTACGGAAGTTCGATCCAAATGCGGGTTGGATTTCTGCCGAGTATTAACTGAGTGAAAGCTGCTTGTTCTTTGGAATATTGTTAACAAGAAACGACAGTAAAGAACATATATAATGAGGGGCCAATGTCAAAATACCCAGACTAGTGAACAGGGGTCGACAAGAGGTTCGCGAACTTACACCACTTATTGCCCGAACAGCCCGTTTATGAGCCAAAAATATCCTTTTCGAATGGGAAGAGTTACTCCAAAATATAATGCCATACGACATAACCGAATGGAAATAACCAAAGTAGACTAATTTTCGTGTAGAACGATCACTTACTTCAGATACCGCTCGAATAGTAAAAATGGCAGTATCAAGTCTTTGAATAAGTTCCTGAGTGGGGGCTTTCCACGACAATTTACTATCTATCTCAACACCTATAATTTTGAACTGTAAAGTTTCACTAATCGTATGCCCATTCTGTGAAATTAAAACGTAGAGATTTGTTGAATTGTGTGTTAGAAACTGTAAAAACTGAGCCTTAGCGTTAGTTTATATTCTACTAGCCACGAATTTATGTCATAAATTCCACTATTCGAAACCGAGCCAGTGTTGCATACAACATCCTTTACTACCAAACTAGTGTCATCAGCAAACACAAATATTTTAGAGTTACCCGGAATACTAGAGGGCATATCATTTATATAAATAAGGCATAGGAGCGGCCCAACACTGATCCCTGGGGCACCCCCCATTTGACCGTACCCCACTCATACTCCACATCACAGTCATTCTCGACACTGTGAATAATGACCTTTGCATTCTATCGTTAAAGTAAGAGAGAAAACAGTTGTGAGCTACTCCCCATATTCCATAGTAGTCCAACTTCTGGAGCAATATTTTGTGATCAACATAATCAAACGCCTTAGTTCAATCAAAAAATATGCCTAGCGTTCGAAACCTTTTGTTTAACCAATCCAGTACCTCACAGAGAAAAGGTAATGTAGCACTTTCAGCTGTTAAACGATTTCTAAGGCCGAACTGTACATTTGATAGCAAATCGTGGGATATAAAATCATCAATTGTCCTTACATACACAGCCTTTTCAATAACTTTAGCAAACACTGGTGGCCTAGGAATACGTCTAAAATTGTGTTCATTATCTCTTTATCCCTTTTTATAAAGCGGCTTTATTACTGAGTACTTTAATCGTTTAGGAATCTGACCATTTCTAAAGGAAAAATTACAAATGTGGCTAAATACGCGGCTAACATGTGCAGCACGGTACTTTAATATTCTGCTAGGCACTCCATCATATCCATGAGAGTCTTTAGTCTTCAGTGATTTAATTATTGACTCAATATCCCCCTTGTCTGTATCACATAAGAGTATTTCAAACATCGATCTCGGAAAGGCATTTGCCAAGAGTGTTATATGATTTCCTGTAGAACTAAATTTTTATTTAATTCACCAGCCATGCTCAGAAAATGATTGTTAGATACTGTACATGTATCTGATTTATTAGGAACAGAAATAGTTTTACTAAGAATTGACTTTATATCGTCGACCTTGTGCTGCTGGGAAGACACTTCCTTCACAACTGACTGTATGGTTTTAGTTTTATCCTGTGAATTAGCTATTCTATTTGCGTACCACATACTCTTTGCATTCATAATGAATTTTTGAGCACCTTACAATACTGTTTGTAATGGGCTGCTGTAGCTTGATTGTGACTACTTCTAACATTTTCATATAATTCCCGCTTTGTTCTACATGAAATCTGTATCCCAAGAGTCAGTCACCCAGTCTGCCTTTTACTGCTAATACGCTAATGGAAAGCAATTCTCAAAGAACATGAGAAAATTGTGTTAAGAAAAGAATTATATTTATCATCTGTTATCAGCATTATAAACATCCTACCATTCTTGTTCCTTGACAAGATTTAAAAAACTCGTTATTGCTGTTGGATTAACTTTCCTACGTAGTTTGTAATTCAATGTGTCATTTGTTTGGGTACAAAAGCCTTTTAGTGTTAAAATTTGTGCATCATGGTCTGAAAGGGCATTCAGCCTCTTACCAACGGAATTCCCATCTAGTAATGAAGAATGAATAAAAATATCGTCTGTGGCTGTGCTATTGTTTCCCTGCATCCTAGTTGGAAAAACAGTCTGCATGAGATCATATGGATTTAGGATATCTACCGACATCTTTTTTCTTGCACAGTGATACACAAAACTGATATTGAAGCCACCACATAAAACTAATTTCTGGTACTTCCTACGAAGTGAATCAAGAATCATGTCTAGCTTGAGCAGTGCATTCCACTGACCTGTAACCACCACCATTTGCGACTTCAGTGGTGTCAGGCAAGAGCTCATTGGCAGGGTGGAGGTCTGTTTTGTTTAGTGATAAAAGGTGGTTCTGCCTCGGTGCCAGTGATGGCTGCGTGATGGTTAGGAGCGCCCAGCTGAGAACCTGCAACCAACCTGTTTGTGTGTTAAGACACACTGAACCAATAGCTGCAGTTATGGTCTGGGGTGCGATTTCGCATGACAGCAGGAGCTCTTTCGTGGTTATCACACGCACCTTGATTTCGAATTTGTACGTCAGCCTGGTGATTCGACTGGTTGTATTTTCTAACAGAATAACGCTCGCCCACATACCACTGTTGTAAAATAACACCTCTACAACGTGTCGACCTTTTGACATGGCCTGCTCGATCACCAGAAATTTCTAAAATTGAGCACACATGGGACGTCATCTGACGATAACTCTAGCGTCATCCATAAATAGCATTAACCGTACCTGAAATGACCGATTAAGTGCAACAGACATGGAGCCTCTGTCCATATTTTCTTTCATCTCCTCTCTCTTTGTCTATCTCCTCCTTCTCTCGGTCCGTCTCCACCTCCATTCCCCCTCTGACCAACTTCCTTTTCCCTCTACACCCACGTAATTAAAATTCTGGTCCACCCACCGTTACACCTGCAAGTTTAAGTTCGCCGGTCTGGGAGAGTCCATAACCCCCAAAGCCTGTGTAAGGTGTCCACCCACCTCAAGTTTTCATTTCAACTCTCTCCTTTCTTTTTTCCTCCTTCTGGCACTGTCTCCCCTCTCTTTCACAGGCACTGTCTCTCTGCTACTCTCTTTCAACACAAAAAAGCGCGAATATGTTCGCACTCCAAAATATTTGACGAGGAAGGCAGAATGATAATTGAGGCGACTTGCTCTCCAATTTTCTGCTAGAGTGTCTTCAAGAGGAACATGTTCACCCGTCTGTACACCGACAGGATCATTTTTCCTCTGCTTTCCTGCTTTCTGCTGCCACAGCACGTTATATAAAACGAATCCTATAGGTCAGTAAAGTTTTGGCAGTTCATTTATACTTCGATATGTGTAAACAATTAATAAATACACACATGATAAATGGTTAACACTAAATCGTTTGCTTTACGTTTTTCTCAATTCTTTGCTCATCGATCGCAATTCATCGATAATGAAAGCCTTATGATTTGTATCATAAAAGAGTAAAAATGTTGTTAGAAGTATTTTATTGATTTCCAGTCTTTCCAGTTTTACATAATTTTTTGCTTTCATCTTTAGTTCTTTTCAGGCATGTTAAGATCCTGTCTTTTGTTACTGCAGAAGAGCGCAATTTTTTTTAGCGGAAAATGGTGACTAAAATCATAGTCTGGTGGTGACAGAATGAAGGCTTTCACAATCGGTTGACATTGCTGCTGCTAAACATTTCGGGTTAAAAGATAGAGGTCCACGAAACTCTTCCGTTAATAACGTTTCGCCCAGAACTGCACTGGTCTTCTTCAGAGGATTTGCTCCTCCGTTGAGTCTTGTCGAAAGGTTAACCAGCAGCAATAGTTTGGTAACCTCAGAATTTTTTCAATGACCGGAGAACCCTTGTCAAGTGTCCATAACGTCAGTTAAAACAACATTTTCGCTGGATATTACTTGCGTATTTTACGGCTAATACGACAACTTTGATCCTCTGGATCTTGGTGACGGACAATGATAACGAAAAAAAGTGTTGCCTTAATAACATATGATAAAATTTTATAGCAGTGGCCATCCCCACAACTGCTACTTTTCTGACAAAAAAAAAATCGTGGTTTCCTGGAGTTTTCTCAGGAATCTCCCATTAACAAATGGTGCTTGCTTTTATAAGCCCCCAAAGTCCGCCCTATATTACACCTAAAGCAAAGGAACCAGCTGATTCGCTCAATTTGCCTGGGCTGGAGAAAATGAGTAACGTTTAAATTTTGACCCTGTACTGTAGAATAGCTACAGGAAGCAAGTTCTTCCGATGGGTATTCAAATGGTCGCTATGCCATGGCTATCGGGAACAGTTGTCACTTTATTTCTGTGATCGGCATAACCAGAGATGTGACCTCTGAAAAATCGCATTTTTGCACATGTCTTTATGGAACATATTGCATTTCCAAAAATACATTTAGTGTTTCATAAGAAATTATATTTATTCTGTATTTCTTCCCAATGAGTGTTTTGTGTATATTATATATTCCCCAAATTGCGTTATGTTTAAATTTTCTTAAAACTTCTTTAAAAACAACAATAAAATTTTGTTATATTTGGAGACGGGACCCAATCATTCATTTTACCCTATTTCTTTATTTACCGTATTCCTCGCTCTCAATAGCCCTGTGCAAGGCTCTCTGTCTCCAAACGAATACTACTGATGTGACAAGATGCGCACACCCCATCTCCCAGCTTACTCACTGAGTTTTAGCTACACCTTACAGCCTGCTACTCCTTCCAGCCAGAACAGGATATTCCCAACAATCGCAAAATGTGAACTCAGATGGGGGATGGCGAGATACCTTGCTGAAAAAAAAAAAAAAAAAAAAAAAATCAAGCTAAGCGCTGCCCGACAAAACGCCAATGGCTTTTCAATTCACCCTTCTTCCCAAAAGCTGCTTCTTTCCGCTTTGTCTCCGTGCCATCAGAAACATTTTTTACCAATCGCGCTTTTCGTGCCCAGCAAGTAGCCTCGTATCAGAGGTTCTCTGAAACTAAAATATTGAAAGCCGTTTTTCTTTAGGAAAGCGTAAGCTTGTTATGTGCTTAAGGTGTTCTTCAGAAATCGAAAAAGCGCCACTTTCCACCACTGACTTTCGCTGACCTCGGCCTGGCCGCAGGGCACGGCTCGGCCGCAAACGCACATGGCGCAGCATGGCGACTTTCATGGACCAAACAGCACAGGCTGCCCACCTGTGCTGATGCCAGAGAACTGCTTTCTTTCATTAGGTCGGTCATTGTCTTGTCTGTCCCAGATCCTGTGTGTTTCTCAATCCTGTGCTCTTTCAGAAAGCACAGAGAAAAACAGGAAATCCTGTACCATATTAAACATACTTGGTATGAAGTTAGTTAGAAGTCAGTACGTACAGCCACTGTAACCAATTCACCTTAGTATTCTGTTCCATCATTATCCTCTAATAACTGTTTTATTCTCATATTAAATGAAAAGGGGAATGTGGAATGGCTTGTTTTCAAGGTGAAAGGCTCGCCTCATGATGGCTTCTGCGAGCGTGCCTTGTTTGTAGCGGTTTGCTGCTGAAACGTTGGCATTGCATACAGGATAAACCCAGTGTGAATCCGCACGCTGAATATAGGGTCACGGCTCCAAGATGTCACATGTGCAATCCTCGCCTTCTGTCCTTCATACGTACAACTGAATCTTTCACGTGCCACTGCCTGCATATACCACCTTGGTTGGACAGGTCGTAGCACTCCCCCTTCGACAGTCTCGGCGTTCAGTCAGTGACACCACTTCACTATCACTGTCCCCTGAGATCAGCAATTGCTCTTTTTTATTCGTTGTGCTATTGTTTTGAACCTAGAGTTCGGGATTGTACATTTCAAGGTCCATTCCAATCACTGTAGGTACGAAAGACTGGGTGAATATCGTTCCTTTTAGTAAGTCAAGCATTTTGTCTTATTATTATACATGAAATACAACTCCAGTTGACGTTATGAAAGAGGATGCTTGTTTTTGAAAGGTTTTAATTGTGCATCTATTCCTTGAGATCATTCTATGAAGAGAGTCTTCCTTATCAGTCTCCTGAATATCGAAGTTTATGACGAAACGCTATTTCAAGAAACCGTAACCTTTCCTATTTCATTTCTTGAATTAGAGTGCTAGTGAACTCCTACTTCACACACGCAGGAACATCTTTTGACTTAATCGAACTGTAGAGAAAAGGATTTTATGACACTGCTTTACTAAAAGAAGGGACTCTTCCTGAGGTACCAACGCAGGAAAGTGTGGCAGATTGTTGAGGGTTTCGTGGCCACTTGTTGACAAACATCCTGTTCGCTTCTGTTTCGTTTGTTTGGCGATTTTTGTAACGCTTTCGGCAGCAAGAGTGGCTGGCATAGTCAAGTTTGACGCTCCTTCGCGGCTGTTGGACTGGAGTGGAGCGCGCGGCAGGAGATGAAGTGTACCTGTCGCAGCAACGTCTGAGGGCCTTTCTCTGATCTTCTCCACTGTGATTCTCCTCTTGCCACTGCAGCACGGAAATCCAGGACTGTTCACCTTGAGGCTTCATTCTTCTGGCGTACATTCTTTCTGCCATGCATCCCCAGGGTGACTTACAGAATAGGCCGTATATTACACAAAGACAGCGTAAAGACTATTTACGAACCGACCAAATAGATCTAAGACTATCTCGGATCACTAAGGACATAAAGAATGCACTCGCAATATCGGGAGTGTACCGCATACCATGTACATGTGAGGAAGTGTGTGAAAGGATTAGAGGATTATCCGTCAATAGCACGACCACTGAACACAAACTGAAGGATCGGAAGTAGCCGTTCTTAAGTAATCGCTATAAATATTTTAGCATACTACCACTAATATCAGGAACACAATGCACAGCAACATGTTTCGGGAATCAAGGTCCAAAAAATTCAAATGTGTGTGAATTTCTAAGTGACCAAAGTGCTGAGGTCATCGGTCCCTATCATCTGGATGACTAAGTTAATACTAGATAAAATGCACTTCAAAAGCACTCAAGGTTAAACCTTGCTACTGGTATTCTCATGTCTAAAGTACCCACCAGGGCTTGTATAACCTCCATGTCTCGCTTTATAGTATTTACTATCGTCTTCACAAGCTGCGTTACATGAAGTCTTCATCTTACAATCAAAAATGACAGGCCGGTAGAATATGAGACTATTCACTACCAAGAGGCATAAAAGAGGACGTACAGGTGACACATGAGGATAAGAAATCTGAGATAGCAGTCTGCATTGCTAAGACGAGAACAGAAATGTCTTCCTCAGTGGTTTTTTAATGCTTTTTTTTAAGGTTGCTGTTAGTACGATAAACGTGGACGATTCGGCACAGATAACCATTACTACAGTCTCTCTCCATAGTCCTTGTAACATCTTTGAAATGAAATGATGTGGATTAGCTAATGGCTCAGTACGGTCTGTCAAAGCCAAACGTGTGTTTACGAGGCACGATTGCTGTTCATGTTGTAGGTTAATGACCTTACAGACAATATTAATAGAAACTCAGACTTTTGCAAATCATGCAGTAATTTGTAATGACGTACTGTCTAAAAGAAGCTATATAAATACTGATTCACATCTTGATAAGATTTCAAAATCATATAAAGACTTGCAGATTACTTGAATGTTGAGAAATGCAAAATTTTGCACTTTAGAGAACGAAAAAAAGTAATATCCGAGACTTTTGGTATAAGTGAGGCACGGCTGCAATCGGTCAATTCATCCAAATACCTGTTTGTAACACTTCGTATATGAAATGGAATGATCACATAGGCTTAATCGTGGGTAAAGCAGGTGGTAGACATTGGTTTATTGCCAGAATACTGGGGAAATACAATCAGCCTGAGACTGCTTACCAATCACTCGTACAAGCCATCTTTTAACAATGCTCAAATGGAACCTCTACCATACAGGACTAAGAGGAGATGTTGAATGTATATAGAGAAAGGCAGTACAGACTTTGAGAAAAACATTATGATCCCCATTCCAAAGAAGGCAAATGCTACAAGATGTGAAAATTATAGGACACTCAGCCTAGTTACTCACGCCTCTAAAATATTAACCTCAATTATCCTAAAACGCATAGAACAAAAAGTCGAAGCTACACTCTCCGAAGACCAGTTTGGATTCCGGAAAGATAGAGGAACCAGAGAAGCAATATTTGCTCTAAAACTAATAATAGAGAAACGACTAGATAAGAACCTGAAAACATACATAGCTTTCGTAGATGTAGAGAAAGCCTTTGATAATGTTAAATGGGATAAGATGTTTGAGGTACTCAAAAAAGTAGGAATAGACCATAAAGATAGAAAAATGATATGGAACCTGTACAAAAACGAGACAGCAGTTATCCGTGGACGGACAAAACAAGAAGAGGTGCAGATACGGAAAGGTGTCCGACAAGGTTGCGCACTATCCCCTGTTATCTTTAACGTATACATTGAAGAGGCGCTGAAAAAAGTAAGGGAAAATTCACAGACTGGTGCAGTAATTCATGGCCAACGAATAGATATGATAAGATATGCCGATGATATAGCTGTCCTGGCTGAAAGTGAAGAAGATCTTGTAGTCCTACTGAATAGAATGGATAAAGTTATGGGTGAAGAATATAATATGAGAATTAATAAAGCAAAAACAAAAGTAATGACATGCGACAAAGAAGATCAAGTGAAAGTCCAAGTTCATGTAGGCAATGAACTGCTTGAACAAGTTGCTAAATTTACTTATCTGGGCAGTAATATTACCAGGGATGGAAGGAGCAAGGCAGAAGTGAGAAGTAGAATAGCTCAAGCAAAGGCTGCTTTTAACAAGAAGAAAAACATATTAACATCTAAGAGCATCAGCCTTGAAACCAGGAAAAGATTTTTGAAATCATGTGTGTGGAGTGTGGCATGCTATGGGTGTGAAACATGGACTCTCGGGACAGAGGAACAGCAGAAGCTAAATTCTTTTGAAATGTGGTGCTATAGACGCATGCTCAAAATAAAATGGATCGACAAGGTCACCAACGAAGTGGTTCTGGAAAGAGCAGGTGAGAGGAGAAGCTTCTGGAGTTTCATTGTTAAAAGAAGAGTGCAATTTACAGGCCATCTATTAAGACATAAATGACTCCTGAACACAATCATAGAGGGATATGTCGAGGGAAAAAGACCAAGAGGAAGACCACGACTGAGGTACATGGATCAAATCGTGAAAGATGTGGGATGTGACACCTATAAAGAAATGAAGAGAAAAGCTGAAAAGACGCCCAGAATGGAGACAAGCTGCCATTGTAGCTGTTGCAAACCAATCCTTGGATTGACCACTACAGAAGACAAATGGAACCTCTACCATACAGGACTAAGAGGAGATGTTGAATGTATATAGAGAAAGGCAGTACAAATGGTGACAGGATTATTTTATCCATGGAGAGTGTCACATTCTGAAGAAACTGGACTGGCAGACTCGTGAAGATAGATGTAAACTGCTCCAGGAAAGCATACTTGCGAAGTTTCAAGACCCGGCTTTAAATGATCACTGTAGGACTATACTACAACCCCGTATGTATAATTCCTGTAGGAATCGTGCGAAACTACAGCATGCACGGATGCCTTCAAACAATTATCCTTCCTGCGGTCAATACGTGACTGGAACGGGAAAAGACCCAAATATCTGGTACTATGGGCGTACCCTCTGCCATACACTTCAGTGATCTGTGGGGTGTACTTGTAGATGCAGATGTAAATAAACGATTTGAATTAAATTTGGTGGATAAGTAGACAGGTCGAAATATTGCAATACATGTTTTCCGTTTTAGCCCAATTTCACTTTTACGGTTCAAATGGCTCTGAGCACTATGGGACTCAACTGCTGAGGTCATTAGTCCCCTAGAACTTTGAACTAGTTAAACCTAACTAACCTAAGGACATCACAAACATCCATGCCCGAGGCAGGATTCGAACCTGCGACCGTAGCGGTCTTGCGGTTCCAGACTGCAGCGCCTTTAACCGCACGGCCACTTCGGCCGTCTCACTTTTAAGGGTTAATAGATAACCTGGCATGTTACGTGTAGAGTGATTATCTTCGAAACCATGAAATACAAAAAATATCTTTCATGTAAGAGCTGAAATGTTATAAACGTTCTTGAAATATGTAATAATGAGAAATTTTGCAAATTACCTGACCACCATTAATCAATTTTTCAAAATGAAAACATGTAGAAGCAGCTCTCACATCACATCCAGGCTTGTGTAATGTGCTGTCGGAATATTTTCATCATACCTAATTAAAATACGTAAACGTTCAAGACTCTAAAATTGCCATCTATTATTATAGCCCAGAGAACCAGTGGTTATCCACTCAATATTTGTTATAAGTTGGTTACCTTAATGCTTGAAAAGTAAGCATTATTTCATGATTACTTCAAAGTAATCTTTCTGTGTTACTAACACTATTAGGGACCTGACACACTTTTTGAATTTATGGCCGAAAATTATATTCTTTTATGATTAAATTTGACAAATAGCCAACCAAATGATCAACAAGTTAGTAAATACAAATCTTTAACATCATGCAGCGCGTCAGCAACCGTATATGTATAGAAAATAAACATTTTTTTCAGCCTCCAGTTGCAAGGTAATTTTTACTCGTTTACCTAGGTTTCGATTCCAGTAATGGAATCTTCTTCAGAACCTATGAATTAAACCACATACGGACATATATTACGCACTGAAATGCATCATCAGTCTAATGACTGAATAATAAAGAAATCGTGATACAAAAAATTAAATTATTTTGAGAGCCAAACACTGGCCATGTCACAGATTAAAAATTAAAACAATAAAGACGCATAATCATAAGATTATGTCTCTCAAGATTAAAACCATTAAGGCGAACGTAGACGGAGCTACGCCGGCCAGAAATAAGGACCACACGTGAGCGACGCGGAAAACTAGGCGTCGCGAGCAGTTTCGCGGCGAGGCTCGGCCGCGGCCAAGCGCATGCGCGAGCGCAAGCGCAGGCATGAGAGACTAATTGTCTCAAAATTACTTAGAGCAAATATACATATAAACAAAATGTGACTGAAAGCCGTCCTACAAATGGACAAACCTATCTATTGGTATGGCAACATTAAACAATTTACCTGTGAACAAACTACAAAGCCAAGGTATAATTTTTTTTTTACATTTAAATATTATAGTAAGAGGGCGAAGCCCCGCTACAGTAACTAAAAAATTAGTGTCTAAACCATGCGTGCTAAGCATAAAATGTCGTTAACATAAAAACGCCTTAGCAACTATGTGTCATTGACAAGCATATTACGAAATACAAAGACAGACACGTACAATCGCAGTATAATAAAGGGACAAAGCAGATAGGGAAACAGCATCGGCCATTCGAGGCGGACTGTGGGTCAACTCCACTGGAGTAAAGGTTGAAATCCTTGGAAATAACTTCTATTTTATAGTTGCAACTGACTATTAAGTAAGTTGTCTCTATCAATAATAAGACGTTTAAAAATTTGCAATTCTTCGAGGGTGTCTAGCCTACATCCTTTGGCTTCATTATGCAAAAGCACTGCGTCTTTTAGAGGCTTGAGAGCATGCGCCTTTTGGACCAGATGTTCAGCAAATGTAGATCCTCGTGTTCCATCACCGCTTTTTGTCGGCAGATGCTGTTTAAACCTAACCGACAGGGCCCTTCCTGTCTGGCCAATGTAATAGGAAGGACACTCAGCACACGTGATCTTATACACACCTGACAGCAATGATTTATCTGTACCTTTATCCAGAGAATGAACTAAATTCTTGTTGAGGTTGTTGGTGGTAGAGTATGAAACTTTACACCCTAGGTTTTTTAATAAACGACCTACCTTATAGGATATATTACCTATAAATGGAACTGATATGTATTTCGTTGCCTGGTGTTGATTGTGGGTACCTGAACTGGAAAGGGTGGTAGTCTTCTTTCGTGTTTTTTTGTTGAACAACTGTCTCACTATACTGGGATTATATCCATTATTCTGAGCGATGTTTTCGAGGACTTTTAATCCGTTCTGTAAGTTGACTGGCGAAAGGGGAATGGAAAGGGCTCGATGGATACTCGAGTTAAAAAAGGCCATTTTATGGGCCTGAGGATGGGTGGAATCAGCTGGGATGATGATGTCGGAATAGGTTGCTTTCCGAAAAATTTTGAAATCTATTTTGTTGCCAATAATGGATAGAGTCAGATCGAGATAGTCTAAGGTCCTGTCAGCTGTCTGATTTTCTTGCGTGAAACTGATTTTTTCATGGAGGTTATTGAAAGTGGTAAATAACACTTCAGTTCTAGCAAGTCATCTACATATCTCGCATAGAATATTATATTATTTGCCAAATCTGGATAATTCCGAAAAAACATCTGCTCCATTGAGTTTATAAAAATATCTGACATGATACCAGCTAACGGGCTGCCCATAGCTAGACCACAGGGTTGCGAATATATTTTATTATTGAAAGAGAAATAATTGTACTTGAGGGTAGTGCGTAACAGAACCATTAGTTCATCGATCTCAGGGGCAGATAATTTTTTATGGTATCGCAAATTGGTTTCTACAACGCCCATCGTCTGCTCAACAGGTACATTAGTATATAAATTTTTAACATCAAATGATACGAGTTTTGTTATGTCAGAACAGGCTAAAGTTTTAAGTTTGTTGGCCACGTCTACCGAATTTTTGACGGAAAAGTTTTTTTCAAACACAAAATTCTCTTTCAATTTACGGTGTAGGAACCTAGCTAGTTTGTGGTATGCACCTTTGGTACTGTCAACGATCGGACGGATAGGATGGGAAATTTTGTGAACCTTAAACTGGCTTCTCAAAATAGCTGGTTTCGGATTCATGTTTATAAGGCATTTCTTGTAAAACTCGCCGATTAACTTTTTTGTACTGCTAAAAGCCGACCTTATCTCTTTTTGGACCACGTGTGTGTGGTCCACCTCGATTGGCACGATGCCATTTTCCTCAAAAAAAATTTCCGTTTTACGGATGTATTCGCTTTTGTGGGCGATAATTAGGGAATTGCCTTTGTCGGCCTTAGTTATCAGTGCTTCATTATTTTTAAGTTTAAGATTAATGCTCTTCAACGTTTGATGTACAGTAGAAACAGGATTTTGAACAGAATAATCTTTTTGGACAATTTTACAGGCGTCATAAGCTATTCTTGTTTGCGCATTTTTTGCTATTTTAGAACAATCAAGCCCTAGTTTGAGGTCGACAATTAAATTTTCTACACTTTGAGAAGTACATTTAGGTTGTACGTTAAACTTGAAACCTTTACATAAAAGCTCGTTCTCAGCTTCGGAGAAACAAATATTAGTCTTATTCACTACGCGTTCGTAAAATTGGGGTAGGCGGCCGCCCAATTACATGTGTTATGAACGCCAGAAACCTCAACACAATTTAATAATTTGGCTAGCTTTCTTTCATGTCTAACACTAATTTTGGTTTTACGGTTTGCTAACCGTAAACATTTTTGAAAGTTCAAGATATAGTTCATAAGCTTCTTCATTCAAGCTGTCTTTCTTGGAGTACAACTCAGCACTTCTTTCATGTAAAATCTGGTGTACGAGTGTCCTTTTAAGACCAGGGGACTTACTACAAACTTTGTTATTAATATATCCTTTTACAAAATCAGGTACTACATTTGACAGCTAGCATTGCTTAATGAAAGATATTGCCATACCTGTTTTCAGTATATCTGTTAGCTGCTTTACTTGCCTCGGCAGGTACAAATTTACAAATCTTTAACATCATGCAGCGCGTCAGCAACCGTATATGTATAGAAAATAAATCATTTTTTTCAGCCTCAAGTTGCTCGCGACGCCTAGTTTTCCGCGCCGCTCACATGTGGTCCTTATTTCTGGCCGGCGTAGCTCCGTCTACGTTCGCCTTAATGGTTTTAATCTTGACAGACATAATCTTATGATTATGCGTCTTTATTGTTTTAGTTTTTAATCTGTGACATGGCCAGTGTTTGGCCCTCAAAATAATTTAATTTTTTGCAAGTATCACGATTTCTTTATTATTCAATCATTGGACTCATGCATTTCAGTGAGTAATATATGTCCGTATGTGGTTTAATTCATAGGTTCTGAAGAAGATTCCATTACTGGAATCGAAACCTAGGTAAACGAGTAAAAATTACCTTGCAACTGGAGGCTGAAAAAAATTGTTTATTTTCTAGTTAGTAAATAAATCAGCAAAATAATTAGAAAAGTTATTTTCATTCGTACACAAATGGAAATGGCGTGTGGCTAGGGCTTCCCGTCGGGTAGACCGTTCGCGTGGTGCAAGTCTTTTGAGGTGACGCCACTTAGGCGACTTGCGCGTCGATGGCGATGAATTGATGATGATAAGGACAACAGAACACCCAGTGCCTGAGCGGAGGAAATCTCGGACCCAGTCGGGAATCGAACCCGGGCCATTAGGTATGACATTCCGTCGCGCTGAGCACTATTTTTGTTTTTTGCATTTTGTTCGTTGTATTCGGTCGAAGTGGACATAACATGACATCGATTGAAGTTCGTTGTTGATCTTTTCACTCAGTTTTTTTTAATACAGAGACACGCCAGGTCTCTGGCCGAACACGCTGAGCTACCGTGCCGACAATCCACTCAGCTACCAGTGGCGGACCATATACCAGTAATTTTACGTTGATATTGAATACAAAAATTCTGAAGTAGGAAAAACGACCAGTTATGAAGAGCCTTTGACTAATCTTTCTCGAAAGTGAAAACTCAGATAGTAAATTTTAAAACTGTTTATGCATTGTTGTCTAAAACTCTGTTCGCAAAAAATACATCTTTCTTCATTCCCAAAAATGTAGTGTCATTTTTAACAAATGTAAGCTTACAAATTATAGCTCGAAATAATAAAATAATTTTTTTCCTGACAAGAGAGCCGGCCGCTGTGGCCGAGCGGTTCCAGGCGCTTCCGTCCGGAACCGCGCTTCTGCTGCGGTCGCAGGTTTGACTCCTGCCTCGGGCATGGATGTGTGTGATCTTCTTAGGTTGGTTAGGTTTAAGTAGTTCTAAGTCTAGGGGACTGATGACCTCAGATGCTAAGTCCCACCCACAGTGCTTAGAGCCATTTAAACCATTTTGAACCGGACAAAGGCGATGATGAAAAGAATAACCAAGAAAGGCCACATGTGATATGAAATTAAATAAAATGTAATATTACAGCTAATCCTGTTTGAAGGCAAATAACAATCACTAAGGCAGTTACAGAAATTTGTCAATGACTAATTTAATAAAAAGCCAACGGCCTTTCGGCAGTGGTAACACCGGTTCCCGTCAGATCACCGCAGTGCTGTCGGGCTTGGCCAGCACTTGGATGGGCCCCCACCGGAGTCTGCCGAGTGTTGCTGGCAAACGCGATGCACTCAGCCCTTGTGCGGCCGATTGAGGAGCTACTTGACTGAGAAGTAGCGGCTCCAGTCACGAGAACCGACAACGACCGGGATAGCAATGTGCTGACCACGTGACCCTCTGTATCCGCATCCAGTGACGCCTAAGGGCTGAGGATGACACGGCGGCCGGTTTGTAGCGTGGGTCTTCCGAGACCTGTTACGACCGACGAGGAGAAGTGAGCAAAAACTGGTTTCTACATAACTTTTCTTCTATGCGCAGTTAGCATGTACGACCCGATGTTCACTCATTGTAGAGAACAGCCACAGTTTTACCCTTCGCAATTCTCAACAACTAAAAGATCGGTCTGTGGGCATGTAATTGCAGAGTGAAGTAATCAGTACCGTGACAGGAGAAAACCGTATAACACAACTTAACAATACTGGTAGCTATCTGTGCAGTCTTCATCGCCATGAAACCAAATGGAGAATATCGGATGATATGCGTCGGAAGCGGGTGTTTTTACACAAGAGAAAGGACTGTGGAAGAACTCTCCAGAGTGTAAAGCAGACTGCTCTGCTGCCTTACCATGTTAGAGGTATATACCCTTCTCCCTCAGATTCCTTAGAAATGGGTACCGCTGACGAATCGTTTACTACCTAAAACACCAGTCGCTGAATCCAGACAGGCCATACCAGCCCCGAAGAATATAAATGATCATAGTTTCTGGCTTTCGCCTAGTGAACTCCACGGGATTAGCTTTATTTAGAGTTTGAATGTCTAGACCTGACAAAAACTTTCTCTTTTTAAATAAACATAATACACTAAAATAACTCACCAAGCTTCCTTCCGCAGGCTACACTTCCTTTCACCGAAATGTCGTAACGTAATCTTCACCCCTGATGAAGACGACTAAGCTGCGGTGAAAGCGATCGTTACGGCAAAGCGCGGTACACACGGTACTACACGTGACGGTCTCCGAAACCAAACAGAGCACCAGATAGAGTTAAATTAACCGTCGAACAGAACGATGCTGTCGGATCCAACCCGATCCTTGAGTTCACCGCTCCACTGCTCTACTCTCACAGTACAGAAAGTCGAGCAGGCTAGAAACTCTACGAGAGGCGTTTGCAAAAATAAAAACTACTTACTTGTTTGGGGAAAACGTTTTTTTTTATTTTTCGACATAGGCTCCTTTTAGACTTGTACACTTCGTTCAACGCTGTTCTAATTTGTTGATCCCTTCCGAATATTAGGAATTATCCAAGTCTGCAAAATAGCTATTAGTTGCTGCAATCACCTCCGCGATTGAATAAAACCTTTGTCCTGCCAGCCATTTCTTCAAACTGAGGCCCGGCCCCGGTGGCCGAGCGGTTCTATGCGCTTCAGTCCAGAACCGCGCGACTGCTACGGTCGCAGGTTCGAATACCGCCTTGGGCAAGGATGTGTGTGATGTCCTTAGGTTAGTTAGGTGTAAGTAGTTCTAAGTTCTAGGGGACTGATGACCTCAGACGTTAAGTCCCATAATGCTCAGAGCCATTCAAATTGGGGAACAAATAGTAGTCCGAAGGAGCAACGTCTGGGGAATAGGTGGGTGTGAAACGAGTTTGAATCCTATTTCAATTAACTTTGCGACCACAACTGCTGTGATGTGTGCTGGTGCACTGTCGTGATGGAAAGGGACTTTTTTGCGGTCCAATCGCCGGCGTTTTTTTTGTTTTTTTTTCTGCTCGGCTTTGAAACGGTCCATTTTTTTTTTTTTTTTTTTTTTTGTCATCAGTCTACTGACTGGTTTGATGCGGCCCGCCACGAATTCCTTTCCTGTGCTAACCTCTTCATCTCAGAGTAGCACTTGCAACCTACGTCCTCAATTATTTGCTTGACGTATTTCAATCTCTGTCTTCCTCTACAGTTTTTGCCCTCTACAGCTCCCTCTAGTACCATGGAAGTCATTCCCTCATGTCTTAGCAGATGCCCTATCATCCTGTCCATTCTCCTTATCAGTGTTTTCCACATATTCCTTTCCTCTCCGATTCTGCGTAGAACCTCCTCATTCCTTACCTTATCGGTCCACCTAATTTTCAACATTCGTCTATAGCACCACATCTCAAATGTTTCGATTCCCTTCTGTTCTGGTTTTCCCACAGTCCATGTTTCACTACCATACAATGCTGTACTCCAGACGTACATCCTCAGAAATTTCTTCCTCAAATTAAGGCCGGTTTTGATATTAGTAGACTTCTCTTGGCCAGAAATGCCTTTTTTGCCATAGCGAGTGTGCTTTTGATGTCCTCCTTGCTCCGTCCGTCATTGGTTATTTTACTGCCTAGGTAGCAGAATTCCTTAACTTCATTGACTTCGTGACCATCAATCCTGATGTTAAGTTTCTCGCTGTTCTCATTTCTACTACTTCTCATTACCTTCGTCTTTCTCCGATTTACTCTCAAACCATACTGTATACTCATTAGACTGTTCATTCCGTTCAGCAGATCATTTAATTCTTCTTCACTTTCACTCAGGATAGCAATGTCATCAGCGAATCGTATCATTGATATCCTTTCACCTTGTATTTTAATTCCACTCCTGAACCTTTCTTTTATTTCCATCATTGCTTCCTCGATGTGCAGATTGAAGAGTACGGGCGAAAGGCTTCACCCTTGTCTTACACCCTTCTTAATACGAGCACTTCGTTCTTGATCGTCCACTCTTATTATTCCCTCTTGGTTGTTGTACGTATTGTATATGACGCGTCTCTCCCTATAGCTTACCCCTACTTTCTTCAGAATCTCGAACAGCTTGCACCATTTTATATTGTCGAACGCTCTTTCCAGGTCGACAAATCCTATGAAAGTGTCTTGATTTTTCTTTAGCCTTGCTTCCATTATTAGCCGTAACGTCAGAATTGCCTCTCTCGTCCCTTTACTTTCCCTAAAGCCAAACTGATCGTCACCTAGCGCATTCCCAATTTTCTTTTCCATTCTTCTGTATATTATTCTTGTAAGCAGCTTCGATGCATGAGCCGTTAAGCTGATTGTGCGATAATTCTCGCACTTGTCAGCTCTTGCCGTCTTCGGAATTGTGTGGATGATGCTTTTCCGAAAGTCAGATGGTATATCGCCAGACTCACATATTCTGCAATAGTCGTTTTGTTGCCACTTCCCCCAATGATTTTAGAAATTCTGATGGAATGTTATCTATCCCTTCTGACTTATTTGACCGTAAGTCCTCCAAAGCTCTTTTAAATTCCGATTCTAATACTGGATCCCCTATCTCTTCTAAATCGACTCCTGTTTCTTCTTCTATCACATCAGACAAATCTTCACCCTCATAGAGGCTTTCAATGTATTATTTCCACCTATCTGCTCTCTCCTCTGCATTTAACAGTGGAATTCCCGTTGCACTCTTAATGTTACCACCGTTGCTTTTAATGTCACCAAAGGTTGTTTTGACTTTCCTGTATGCTGAGTCTGTCCTTCCGACAATCATATCTTTTTCGATGTCTTCACATTTTCCCTGCAGCCATTTCGTCTTAGCTTCCCTGCACTTCCTATTTATTTCATTCCTCAGCGACTTGTATTTCTGTATTCCTGACTTTCCCGGAACATGTTTGTACTTCCTCCTTTCATCAATCAGCTGAAGTATTTCCTCTGTTACCCATGGTTTCTTCGCAGCTACCTTCTTTGTACCTATGTTTTCCTTCCCAACTTCTGTGATGGCCCTTTTTAGAGATGTCCATTCCTCTTCAACTGTACTGCCTACTGCACTATTCCTTATTGCTGTATCTATAGCGTTAGAGAACTTCAAACGTATCTCGTCATTCCTTAGTACTTCCGTATCCCACTTCTTTGCGTATTGATTCTTCCTGACTAATGTCTTGAACTTCAGCCTACTCTTCATCACTACTATATTGTGATCTGAGTCTATATCTGCTCCTGGGTACGCCTTACAATCCAGTATCTGATTTCGGAATCTCTGTCTGACCATGATGTAATCTAACTGAAATCTTCCCGTATCTCCCGGCCTTTTCCAAGCATACCTCCTCCTCTTGTGATTCTTGAACAGAGTATTCGCTATTACTATCTGAAACTTGTTACAGAACTCAATTAGTCTTTCTCCTCTTTCATTCCTTGTCCCAAGCCCATATTCTCCTGTAACCTTTTCTTCTACTCCTTCCCCTACAACTGCATTCCAGTCGCCCATGACTATTAGATTTTCGTCCCCCTTTACATACTGCATTACCCTTTCAATGTCCTCATACACTTTATCCACCTGTTCATCTTCAGCTTGAGACGTCGGCATGTATACCTGAACTATCGTTGTCGGTGTTGGTCTGCTGTCGATTCTGATTAGAACAACGTGTTGGTCTGCTGTCGATTCTGATTAGAACAACCCGATCACTGAACTGTTCACAGTAACACACCCTCTGCCGTACCTTCCTATTCATAACGAATCCTACACCTGTTATACCATTTTCTGCTGCTGTTGATATTACCCGATACTCATCTGACCAGAAATCCTTGTCTGCCTTCCACTTCACTTCACTGACCCCTACTATATCTAGATTGAGCCTTTGCATTTCCCTTTTCAGATTTTCTAGTTTCCCTACCACGTTCAAGCTTCTGACATTCCACGCCCCGACTCGTAGAACGTTATCCTTTCGTTAATTATTCAATCTTTTTCTCATGGTGACCTCCCGTTTGGTAGTCCCCTCCCGGAGATCCGAATGGGGGACTATTCCGGAATCTTTTGCCAATGGAGAGATCATCATGACACTTCTTCAATTACAGGCCACATGTCCTGTGGATACACGTTACGTGTCTTTAATGCAGTGGTTTCCATTGCCCTCTGCATCCTCATGTCGTTGATCATTGCTGATTCTTCCGCCTTTAGGGGCAATTTCCCACCCCTTGGACAAGAGAGTGCCCTGAACCTCTATCCGCTCCTCCGCCCTCTTTGACAAGGCCGTTGGCAGAATGAGGCTGACTTCTTATACCGGAAGTCTTCGGCCGATAATGCTGATTATTTATCAAAATTTAGGCAGTGGCGGGGATCGAACTCGGGACCGAAGACGTTTGGATTATGAATCAAAGACGGTCCAATAACGATGAACAATATGCACCTGTGATAGTCGATGAGGATTATCCCTTGCGAATCCCAAGACAGTCGCCATAACCTTTCCGACCGAAGGAATGGTCTTCGCCTTTTTTGGTGCAGATTCTCCCTTGGTAACCCATTGTTTAGATTGTCATTTGGTCTCAGTAGTATAGTAATGTATCCATGTTTCATCTACAGTGACGAAACGACGCTTAACGTCCTGTGGATTCTTCCTGAACCGCTGTAAACCATCCTTGCAACGCTTCACACTATTCCGTTTTTGGTCAAGCGTGAGCATTTGTGGAACCTATCTTGCGGATAGCTTTCTCATGTCCAAATGTTTATGCAAAATATTATGTACCCGTTCATTCAAGATGCCAACAGCACTAGCAATCTCACGCACCTTAACTCTACTGTCATCCATCACCATATCATGGATATTATCAATGATTTATGGAGTCGGAACCTCCACAGGGCGTCCAGAACGTTCAGCATCACTTGTGCCCATATGGCCACTCCGAAAATTTTCAAACCACTTATTAACTGTTCTAATCGAAGGTGCCGAGCCACCAAATGTTTATAAAGCTTCTCTTTAGTCTCCTAAGGCGTTTTGCCTTTCATGAAGTAATGCTCAATCACCACACAAAATTCTTTTTCGTCCATTTTTTGACACTCATTCATTTCCTTGATTCACACGAATTCCAGACACAAAGAAATAGACCAATATGACTGAAACTTGGTGTGTGTTCTTTCCAAAGATGCAACTAACTAAACATGACCTCTATACGCGCTGGTGGTGCCATATCCCGGACTTTACACGGACTTTTCAAACGCCCCTCGTATTAGCCAGTCATGCAATGGCTATTGGAGTCACTGTGGTTATCGTGTAAGTGACCTTGGCTTGCTGGGTGTATTTCGCATCGTATCAGACCCGACCTTACCAGTAATGTTAATAATTCTACTATGAATTCTTCCCCGTTTTGATATGAAAATTGCTTGCAAACATCTGTTGCACAAACCTGAGACAGTTCTGAGTTACGACGCAAATGGATCCTTGAGACCAAGAGGACGGTGAACCTGAGCTGGAAGAGTGTGTCTTAGAATCTGACGATGGAAGTCTATATTAACAGTGATACAGAAGAAGATGGTTTCGACTGTGATGATGTTGGTTAAAAGAACAGGAGTGAAGAAGAAGGAACAGTAAATAAAAATTTTGAGTTAAGCATAGACGAGTAAACAATCTGGACCGACAAGCCATTACGTTCAAAATATTCACGAACCCCTTCTTCAAATATGATTACTGACCTACCTGGAGCTAAAGGAATTATAGATGAAAAAACGTTATTTTCACTTTTTATAACTGGGGAAATGATAGAAAACATTGTTCATGGTACTAATAACGAAACAGAACACCCAAAGCTCGTGTACAGTGACCCCAACTATTCATTTTGACATCCAACAGATGTAACAGAGCTAAAAGCTTTCAAACTGGTTCAAATGGGTCTAAGCACTATGGGACTTAACAGCTGCGGTCATCAGTCCCCTAGACATAGAACTACTTAAACCTAACCAACCTATGGACATCACATACATCCATGCCCAAGGCAGGATCCTGACTGTCATGGCCTGAAATGAGAAATGTCCTGTCCACTATCCTACCCACCTCCAACCCCTCACCCCATACACAGCGGTATTCTGCCATTTGCCATCCACTGACCCTGCAAAATATCCCTGTCCATCCCACTCCTGAACCCTTGACTCATGGCTCATATTCCTGTAATAGACCTAGATACAAGATGTGTCCCATACACCCTCCTACCATCATATACTCCAGTCTGCTCACAAACATCATCTGTCCTGTCAAATGGAGCCTACATATGAAACCAGTCATGTGATGTAGAGGCTAGGCTGCAACCACTGTGCTGTATTCTACATGGCCATGACACCCAACAAGCAATCTGTCCATGTGAATGGGCACCGAAAAACTGTGGCCAAGAAACAATTAGACCACCCTGTTGCTGAACACATCGCCCAACACGATTTCTTCATTTCAGTGACTACTTCACAGCCTGTGCCATATGGATCCCTCCCATTAACACCTCCTTTTCTGGATTGCATAGGTGGGAACTCTCCTGCAATACATCCTACGTTCTAGTAGCCCTTCTGGCCTCAAACTTCGTTAGTCATTGTCCTCAGCCATCTAGCCCCTTCCCTGTTCCCATTCCAGCACTATACAGCCCTCTATTCCACGAATGCACTCATTGTTTTTACTTATCTACTTTCCCACTGTCCCTCTTGCCGCTGACTTCTGTCTAACCTCCCGACTGCACCTAGCTGCCCTGCCCTCTCTCTACCTTGTCCCTACATGCTCTCCAACAGCACTTTACCATCACCCACCCCTAACCTGCTATTGCTCCCCATCCCTACCACAGCCTCCTCCTTACCCCGACCCAGTTTCCTCTCCCATTATGCACTGCTGCTGCTCGTAGTCTGGATTCAGCCGCTAGAGACTGTGGTCATGTGTGTGTGTGTGTGTGTGTGTGTGTGTGTGTGTGTGTGTGTGTATTTACTTTTGACAAAGGCCTTGTTGGCCAAAAGCTATTTTGTGTCAGTGTTTTTGTTGTGCCTATCTGCGACTCAGCATCTCTGCAGTATGGTGAATAGCAAGTACCCTTTTCATAATATTGTTACTTTTGATCGTGGATTTTCCACTGTTAAACATAAATTAAAGAAGCTTTCACGTCACATCCATGTATGTGTAATAAAGCTGGTATCCGAAACACCATTTTTGGAAAATACATTGTGCACAATTTGCTGTTGGTTTTTTTAACGTACCTAATAGAAATATCTAAAAGTTAAATGTTATTCTAATTATATGTTTTACCTATTTTTGGTTTATGTTTGGCATTTTTTTATGTTTTAAATTTATTTTTTAGTTTACTTTTTCATGTACATTTAACTCAATATCATAATACAAAATCAGTGCAATAATGATAATATGTGAAGAAATGAATAAAGCATATCGTTTTTTATACCATATACATCAAATAAACGAAATTTCTTCACATAATACACACGACTAACCACACAATATAGTATTGTACAAAATCTAGTAGGGTTCTTATATTATGGCAGGCAGTCCTCTAAATATCCTGGTTTGCAACATACGTGTTTCTGTACAGTTGTAAGCCTCGGCAAAGAATGACTGCACCTTGATTCTGCTGTTTTTCAGGTGGAGATTTGCATCATAATTAATCAGCAGAATCAAACCTGAAAACCTGTTCACAAAGTTGTTCCAATATTGAAAGCCATATACATTCAACTGATGTACCTGTCCCTTGAGTCTTTTGGGATCACCAGACGACCAAGTTCCTTGTCCTCAGGTATGACGCTCGAAACGGTTGTTTCATACTGACCACCCTAAGAATGCAACAAAAACACAGATATTTGTCCCACACTGCGCAAGAAAAGTCCTGTCATATGTCTTGGTCAGCGGATATTGAACATATATGAGAAGGGCAGCACGAAATAACACAGGTTTGTTTAAACTATGGGAGAGTGTCACAGAGATACTGAAGGAATTGAACTGGATGACTCTTGAAGGTAGACGTAAACTATTCCGAGAAAGCCTATTAAAAAAAGTTTCAAGAACTGACTTTAAATGATTAATATAGAAATTTACTACAACCCCTACATATCGCTCACATAGGGATCCTGAGGATAAGATTAGAATAATTACTGCACGCACAGATGCATTCAAACAATCATTCTTCCCGAGCTCCGCATGTGAATGGAACAGGAAGAAACCCTAATAGCTGGTACAATGGAACACGCCCTCTGCCATCCACCTCACGATGGTTTGCAGAGTGTAGATGTAGATGCATTAATCGCGCTTTTCCGAAATTCCTTCACCAAAGACGACAAAGTAAATATTCCAGAATTGGAACTGTGGCGGCAGCACCGTCCAACGCACGAAGGGCTGAACTACAGCACTGCCGACACAAGTAGGGGCAGCTGTACCGTTATGCGGAATTTCGGCAACGG
Source organism: Schistocerca piceifrons (assembly GCF_021461385.2). Lineage (NCBI taxonomy): Eukaryota > Metazoa > Arthropoda > Insecta > Orthoptera > Acrididae > Schistocerca > Schistocerca piceifrons. The sequence goes on along the minus strand of NC_060143.1, from coordinate 382,597,281 downwards.
TGCGTCGCACACCGGACCGCACGGGAACAAAGCTGCCACCAGTTCGAGCTAGTCGACGCGACGCTACACACGTCTCCCCAGTTCTTCCGCCGCGGACCACGTGCGTCGAGTCAACGTGACTCCGCCGTAAATGCGTACGCGCGGTCGTTAACGCAGTCGCCGTTAAAATGTCTTTCGCTTCTTCGCGGACGTTACGGCGCCTCCGGTCGTGCCAAGAGCAGAACATTCTGTGACGCGGCCTTTTGTCTCGCTCGGTCCACGCGGTCGCGCCACGGCTCGTCACTGGAGTGTACACCCTTCGGGATCGGTGACCGAGCCGTGCCGCCAGTGCAACGCGCCTATATAGACAGACATTAGCGAAGTATATTATTTGTCATTTATTGTAACGGCAGGAAAAATAAATGTGTCCTGTCCAGAAACCGCTTTAGTCATTTATTGTCACAAAGCCTCTCCCATGAGCATAGTGCGTGGGTGCGGCGATAAATGCCGGTTCACTGCACATGAGCGACTGTAAGCGGGGATACTACACGTTCCCGCTTCACTGGTGACCCCGACGTGATCTGAGGCTAAAAAACACGTGGTGACGAACGTTCGTCGGTACGAGAGACGTGGAACCGCGAGTAGGCTTGCGCGTATACGCCAGCGCCGAACAGTGCTCCGTATTAAAATTTTTATTTTTAACTAACTTTTTTTTGTATTGTTTTTGTGTGCGTATATTTTGATCGCGGACTGCTTAGTGTTATTTTTTTTTTCCTTTCGTGTGTTTCCCTTGTGTTATTTTCACTGTGTACTTTCCTCTTGTACGAGGATTCGACTCTGAACTAAGATGGCGACACTAGAGGAGTTGCGAAAGACCGTCGAAGAACTGCTCGCACGCAACACGAGGCTAGAGAATGAGCTACAGGCACGGACTACACGCGCGGATGCCGCGCAGCCGCAGACAGCTCAGGACAATGTTGGCGCGCAAATCCCCGTCACACCGACGCCTCCTACGACCACCGGAATGCCGACAAGCGCTGGATGGGCATTGATCAGGCTGCCTCCCTTTTGGCCGCGCGACCCTGTGATGTGGTTCAGCCAGGTTGAGGCGGTATTTATGAGCAACCACGTGATCTGCGACCTGGCGAAATCTGGGCACGTAGTGAGCCAGCTGGACCAGAACTATGCGGCAGAAGTGCGGGATATAATCACCGCCCCACCGACGCAGTCGAGCTACAAACGGCTCAAGGAAGAGCTGATCCGGCGGATTTCGTCGTCAGAGGAACAGCGTGTGCACCAACTGCTGCGGCAAGAGGAATGCGACGATCGGAGGCCCTCGCAGTTCCTGCGCCACTTGCGGAGCCTCGCGCAGTCCAATATGGTGCCAGATTCGCTGTTGCGCACTATCTGGGTGCGCAGCCTCCCAGCTCAGGTGCAGGCAGTGATAGCCGCACGGACGGAGATGCAGCTGGACGCCGTCGCTAACTTGGCCGACAGGGTGCACGACGCGCTGACAACGGCGTGTAGCACCGCGGCTGCGGCAGCTTACGACTCCGTCCCCCCACCTCCGTGGGGGCCAGCGCCTCCCGCACCCGCATCGGATGCCGACCTGCACCAGCTACTGCAAAACTTGACAGCACAGGTGGCAGCTCTCTCGACGCAAGTCGACCGGTTGGCGCGCTCGCAGCAAGAGGGCAGCACGCACCGCAGCGGCAGCAGACCGGGCGACAGGCGGCGTGGCTCGCACTGCCGGCAACGCAGCAACAGCTGCTCCAACGGTACCCCGCCGACGTCACAGCACGCACAAAGCGGCTACTGCTGGTACCACGCCCGCATCGGCAACGAAGCAACCAGGTGCCGCGCTCCTTGCTCGCACCCAAACGCCAGCTGCGACCGGACCTAGGCGCACCCAGCTGCAATATGATATCGAAGCGTCTGTTTGTTGCGGAACGGGGGGCAGGCGTGAGGTACCTTGTCGACATGGGTTCGGACCTCTCGATATTTCCCCGTTCTATGTTACGAGACCGCAGGCGGGCCGAGGCACTCTGCCTTACAGCGGCGAACAATTCCGCTATAAAAACTTATGGCACACACAGCCGCAATATAGATCTAGGCCTACAGCGCACGTTCTCGTGGACTTTTACCATGGCCGACGTCAATGAGCCGATCCTGGGCGCAGACTTTCTTGGCCACTACGGGCTACTAGCCGACATCGCAAACGGCCAGCTCATCGACGCCACGACTAATTTAAAGATAGCGGGACAGTGCCGGCAGGCTGCATACTACAGCGTTAAACCCGTGAAGTGCCCCGGACCGTACGGTGACATTCTTGAACAATTCTCCGACCTCACCCGCCCAGCCGGTGCACCGAGAGACATCAAACATTCGACGGTGCACCACATAATAACCACACCCGGACCCCCCACATCGTGTCGCCCACGTCAACTCGCGCCGGACAGACTCGCAGCAGCAAAGGCAGAGTTCAAGGCCATGCTGCGGCAAGGCATCGTGCGACCATCGAGCAGCCCATGGTCATCGGTGTTGCATTTAGTGCCCAAAAAAGACAATTCGTGGCGCCCGTGTGGGGACTATTGCGCCCTTAATTCGCGAACGGTGCCGGACCGATACCTAGCCCCACACCTTCAAGACTTCAGCTATGCCTTGGCGGGCTGTGCGTTGTTCAGCAAGATTGACTGCGCAAAGGCATACACCCAAATTCCAGTGGCGCCCGAAGACATCGAAAAAACAGCCATCGTAACGCCCTTTGGGCTTTTCGAAGGCCTGTTTATGACTTTCGGTCTTCGGAATGCTGCCCAGACTTGGCAGCGGTTCCTGGATGGCGTCTTGCGAGGCTTGCCATTTTGCTTCGCGTACCTCGACGACATCTTGGTGTATTCCAAGTCGCCCGATCTCCACCGCCGCCACTTAACGACCGTCTTTCAGCGCCTGAGTGAAGCCGACGTCGTCATTAACCCCGCTAAATGCGAGTTTGGCGTGACGGAAATTGAGTTCCTCGGCCATTTAATTACGCCCACCGGAACGACACCGCTACCGGGGAAAGTGAAGGCAATACAGAACATGCCGCGTCCGCAGACGCACAGAGAATTATGACATTACCTCGGCATGTTGAACTTTTATTGACGACACCTGCCCAACGCCGCAGCCGTGTAAGAGCCGCTGACTAAGGCGTTACAAGGTCCTACCTCAAAAGGAAGGACCCTCGTGAATTGGACAGACGCAATGGAGCAGAGCTTCACGGACTCAAAAAGGAATCTCGTGGAAGCGACGCTGCTCGCGCGCCTGGTACATGACGCGGACTTAGCTGTAGTCGTGGACGCCAGCCAGGCCGCCATCGGCGCGGCGTTACAACAGCGTGTCGGCGGGCGTTGGCAGCCTCTCGGTTTTTTCTCTAAAAAGCTTTCTGATTCGCAACGTGCTTGGAGCGCTTATGACCGAGAGTTGCTTGCGGTGTACGCGGCGGTGAAATACTTCCGACCGTCCATAGAAGCCCGACAGTTCATCATTTTCACCGATCACAAACCCATTACCCACGCGTTCGAGAACAACCACACTAAGTGTTCACCGCGCCAACTCCAGCAGTTAGAGTATGTGTCGCAATTCACAACTGACATTCGACACATTTCGAGGATAGACAATATCGTCGCCGATTGTTTGTCCCGAGCGTGTGCCGTTATTTCACCCCCTGTGAACTTTGAGGACGTGGCCTAAGTACAGGAGAGTGACGAAGAACTACACCGCTTCCGTCACGACACTTCCAGCGGCATGCAACTGGAGCTGGTGCCTGTCCCCGGCTCCGCAGGGAAGATTTGGTGTGACACCTCAACCGGCACGCACCGACCGTTTCTCCCGGAGAAATTCCGGCGCAGTGCCTTCGACCGTGTCCACGGACTGTCACACCCAGGTACCAACACCACTGCGACGCTCGTGGCTGCGCGTTTCGACTGGCCCGGGCTTCGGAAGGACTGTCGCGAATGGGCACGCACTTGCACCGCATGTCAGCACGCCAAAGTCGGGAGGCACACCCACGCACCTGTGGGCACCTTCCCGGACGCGACACGCCGATTTGCGCACGTTCACGTGGACCTCGTCGGCCCGCTTCCTCTCTCACAAGGCAAGCGGTACCTCCTAACTATGGTGGACCGCTTCACTCGCTGGCCGGAAGCAACGCCCGTCGCGGACGTCACAGCCGAGACCGTCGCCACCGCATTCGTCGACACCTGGGTGGCACGCTTCGGATGTCCCAGTCACGTGACAACTGATCGCGGCCGCCAGTCTGACTGCGCGTTGTTCACGCACGTCGCCAGACTGTGTGGCACCCGGTTACACAGGACAACCAGCTACCATCCGGCGTCGAATGGCATGGTCGAACGGTTCCACAGGACCCTCAAAGCCGCTCTAACCTGCCACGACACCTCATGGCCAGAGGCGCTTCCACTGGTGCTGCTCGGCCTGCGAGTCACGCCGAAGGAGGAGATCGGTGCGTCACCTGCCGACCTCGTTTACGGGCAATCCCTGACAATCCTGGGCGATTTTGTCGAAGATGTAAGACTCCCACGCGACGCCGTGGCACCCACTCTGGCGGAACGTCTGCGCAGTCACATGGCCGGCCTCCGAGCGCACGCACCGACGCGGCACGGCACCGGGAAGATATTCGTTGCGTACCGACGCAGTACGGCCGCCTCTCCGACCGCCCTATAGTGGACCGCACCGCGTGATTGCCCGAGGAGACAAAACGCTGGTCCTCGAGTGCAACGGAAAGCCGTCAACAGTGTCAGTCGACCGCGTCAAACCAGCCTACGTCTTGCCCGCTCCATCAGCCACGCATTTCTTCGACCCGGCAGAAGATCTGATCACGGACGACACGCCCTCTGCCACTGGTCAGACGGAACCCGCACCCGGGGCTGCCAGTGACGCACAGCTGCAGCCTGCTGTCATCGCGCCGCCACGTGCACCTCCCACCACCACGCCAAGGCAGCTGGTACGGCCGCCCGGACCGCGCCCACCACAGGCGCACCGGTCGCCCCCACCACAGCCGCCAGCAGACTACGTCACGCGCACCGGCCGCCGCGTCCGATTCAAACGGCCGTGCTGCGTCACCAGCGCGCCACGACACCCAAACCGCCAATCACGTGCCCGAGCCGCCAAACGCCGTCAGAATTCGGTGCCCACGAGCCGCCGTCCGCTGTAGAGACCCGACCTCCAGCTGCAAGTGCCTTCGGCCAGTAACTCCAGTCGAGCCCCGGACACCGTCTCCTGTGTTTGTCATGGCTCCTGGACCCGCGTTCATGTCTTTTGCCTCCGCCGCGTCGGGCGTTGAGGCCGGATCGGCACCCGGGCCAGCTTACCACATTCGTTTCTCCGTGGAGCTCCGGACATCGTGCACCACACCGCCCGGCTTGTCCGTAGTAGCTCCCGGACCCGCGTTCGAGTTCCGACGGTACCGCACTCGCGCAAGCGTCTTCGAGACGTCACCACCAATGACGTGCAACACGCGCCTTCACGCGCATCGCTACGGACAGTCGCAGCCAGTGCCTGCTGCCGCTGTCACTAGCCGCCAGCGCGAGGACACGCCCACTGCACGCTCATCGGCCCGGCGCGCTGACGTAACGGGCCGCCGCCCTTCCGACGCCGACCGACCCCCGCCAAAGCTGCCGCACTGCCATCACGCAGTGCACGAACTTTAAACACACGCGCGCCACCGAACGATCGCCACATTTTCGCAGCTACGGAGCTCCGCTCTCCAAGGGGGGATCTGTGTGGCGGCAGCACCGTCCAACGCACGAAGGGCTGAACTACGGCACTTTTGACACAAGTAGGGGCAGCTGTACCGTTATGCGGAATTTCGGCAACGGTGTGTCGCACACCGGGCCGCACGGGAACAAAGCTGCCACCAGTTCGAGCTAGTCGACGCGACGCGATACACGTCTCCCCAGTTCTTCCGCCGCGGACCACGTGCGTCGAGTCAACGTGACTCTACCGTAAATTCGTACGCGCGGTCGTTAACGCAGTCGCCGTTAAATTGTCTTTTGCTTCTTCGCGGACGTTACGGCGCCCCCGGTCGTGCCAGGAGTAGAACATTCTGTGACGCGGCCTTTTGTCTCGCTCGGTCCACGCGGTCGCACCACGGCTCGTCACTGGAGTGTACACCCTCCGGGATCGGTGACCGAGCCGTGCCGCCAGTGCAACGCGCCTATATAGACGGATATTAGCGAAGTATATTATTTGTCATTTATTGTAACGGCAGGAAAAATAAATGTGTCCTGTCCAGAAACCGCTTTAGTCATTTATTGCCACAAAGCCTCTCCCATGAGCATAGTGCGTGGGCGCGGCGATAAATGCCGGTTCACTGCACATGAGCGACTGTAAGCGGGGATACTACACGTTCCCGCTTCAGAACCAACAGCCACTTCCAACATGAGCAACTTAGACACAGATATCCTTGGTGTAGCGAAACACCTTAAATCACTTAATGAAGGCAGTTGGTCTGGTCCATATTGTATACCAGTTAGGTTCCTTTCAGTGTACGCCGATACAATAACTTCACACTTCGCAATCATATACAAAAACTCGCTAGTCGAAAGATCTTTCCTAATGATTGGAAGGTTGCATAGGTAACACTAATGCTGAAGAAAATAAATAGCAGCAATCAACTGAAACACTATTTCTAGCGATGGCCAATTTATAGACGAAGTCAAGGCAAGGACGCAGGCTGCCTGGATGAGGTGCGAACGATAACAGGTGTCACCTGCGATCGTCGGATTAGGGTTCATCTAAAGTCAAAGAGATACTGTACTGTCATCCGTCCTGTTGCTCTCTATGGCATCGAGGGTTGGCCAGCTACAAAAGAGGAAGAACGAAATTGGGGGTCATGGAGACTAAGATTCTTAAAAAGTGGTTCAAATGGCTCTGAGCAGTATGGGACTAAACAGCTTAGGTCATCAGTCCCCTAGAACTTAGAACTACTTAACCTAACCAACCTAAGGACATCACACACATCCATACCCGAGGCAGGATTTGAGCCTGCGACCATACCGGCTGCGCGGTTCCAGACTGAAGCGCCTAGAACCGCTCGGCCACACCAACCGGCTAAGATTCTTAGATGGAAAGATGGCATCACTCTACGGGATCACGTTTCAGTCGACGCTATCAGGGAACATTTCGGAGTTGCACCGATCCAGAAGAAAATGCAAGAAAGGCATCTGTGATTATTTGGATATATGCTGTGCATAGAGAACGATATCACTGCAAAGGCAGCAGTCGCAGTGGAAGTCAGCGAAACTGACTCAAGCTTCTACTTTATCCTGATCTACTTAAACGATTTAGGAGACAATGCAATCAGGTCTCTTAGACTGTTTGTAGTCTTGTAAAGTCATTGGATCTTAAGATGATTTAGCCAAGATATCTTTATGGTGCGAAAAGGAACAGTTGACTCGAAATAACGAGAACTGTGAAGTAATCTTCATGAGGTTGGAATACGCTAAATTTCGGCTACATGATAAATCACAAATCTAAAAGCTTTGAATTCACCTAAGTGCTTAGAGTCATAGAAGCTAGATTAAGGAAAAGCAAACCTACGTTTCCAGCATTTGTAGACTTAGAGAAAGCTTTTGACAATGTTGACTGCAATACTCTTTCAAATTCTGAAAGTGGCAGGGGTAAAATATAGGGAGCGAAAGGCTATTTACAATTTGTATAGAAACCAAATGGCAGTTATAAGAGTTGAGGGGCATGAAAGGGAAGCAGTGGTTGGGAAGGGAGTGAGACAGGGTTGTAGCCTCTCCCCGATGTTATTCAATCTGTATATTGAGCATGCAGTGAAGGAAACAAAAGGAAAATTCGGAGTAGGTATTAAAATCCATGGAGAAGAAATAAAAACTTTGAGGTTCGCCGATGACATTGTAATTCTATCAGCGACAGCAAAGGACTTGGAAGAGCAGTTGAACGGAATGGATAGTGTCTTGAAAGGAGGATATAAGATGAACATCAACAAAAGCAAAACGAGGATAATGGAATGTAGTCGAATTAAGTCGGGTGATGCTGAGGGTATTAGATTAGGAAATGAGACACTTAAAGTAGTAAAGGAGGTTTGCTATTTGGGGAGCAAAATAACTGATGATGGTCGAAGTTGAGAGGATATAAAATGTAGACTGGCAATGGGAAGGAAAGCGTTTCTGAAAAAGAGAAATTTGTTAACATCGAGTATAGATTTAAGTGTCAGGAAGTCGTTTCTGAAAGTATTTGTATGGAGTGTAGCCTTGTATGGAAGTGAAACGTGGACGATAAATAGTTTGGACAAGAAGAGAATGCAGGCTTTCGAAATGTGGTGCTACAGAAGAATGCTGAAGATTAGATGGGTAGATCACATAACTAATGAGAAGGTATTGAATAGAACTGGGGAGAAGAGGAGTTTGTGGCACAACTTGACTAGAAGAAGGGATCGGTTGGTGGGACATGTTCTGAGGCATCAAGGGATCACCAATTTAGTATTGGAGGGCAGCATGGAGGGTAAAAATCGTAGAGGGAGACCAAGAGATGAATACACCAAGCAGATTCAGAAGGATGTAGGTTGCAGTAGGTACAGGGAGATGAAGAAGCTTGCACAGGATAGAGTAGCATGGAGAGCTGCATCAAACCAGTCTCAGGACTGAAGACCACAACAACAAGTGCTTAGGGACTACACTCACAACTAACTTATAAACTGGAACGATCACATAGGTTATGTTGTGTGGAAAGCGAACCAAAGACAGCTATTTATAGTCACTACACTTAAAAATGCAATAGATCAGCTAAAGAGGTTGCCTACACTAATCTTGTCCGTCCTCCTTTGGAGTACTGCTGTGTGGTATGTGATTGTTACCAGATAGGGTTACCGGAATACATTGAGGAAGCTCAAAGAAGGGCAGCCCGTTTTGTATCATCGCGAAATAAGGGAGAAAGTACCACGGATATGATTCACGAATTGAGGTAGCAATCATTTAAACAATGTCTTTTTCGTTGCAAGGCGATCTTTTCTCGAAATTTCCATCACCAACTTTCTACTCTAAATTCTAAAATATTTTATAGGTGCCTATATACAAAGGGAGAAATGATCATGATAATAACACGAGAGTCGTTCTTTCTTCTAATAACAAGGTGTATCCCATTGTAGCGGATTCCAATTGCGTGTCACAGTCATCTTAACCCTTAAACAGTACGATGGCTGGGACAAAATAGACCGTACGGTTAGGTCGGATCTGACCCGCTCTCTCTTCGATGAGGTTCACGTGGATATAGGTACTATTATTAAACAATAAAGTTTGTTGATAATTTGTTACATGAGAAAAATCCTGTTTGTAGACATCACATATAAGCGTTAGCCCTTATTGGCCACCAAATTCAAATCAAAACACTTACACAAAATGAAACAGTTCCTGTCTTTTTGACAAAAGACAAAACAATATAAGGAAAAAACGAAATGCTTCCAGAAACTGTCACACATTTAACACAAAATACTGTTTTATGCTCATTCGACGTAAAATTCATTGCCCTTTCTGTCTTTAGAAGGATCCCGCAAATTACTTCTTCTTCGTTTTGTCTGCAGTTCTGACTGTGTGTGACAGTGGACTGTTCCTCTTGTTTTCCTAACAACTTGGCAATTGATCAATGAAAAGCTCTCGAAATTAGTGGGTTGGCTGGGCAGTCTCTTTTCCATCACAGGTTTGGTCAAATCCGACGCGAGATTTTTTAGAAACGTGGCCCGTGCCCATGCAGGGAATGAATCTTGGATCGTATTCCAGTTGGGAAAAAAAAGAAACTGTTCACAGCTGCGATGTCTAACATTCTGAAGAAGTATCTCAATGGCCACTTTATGGTTTTCCTTTTGGTAGTCTTGTCTTTGCAAAGTTTTTCCAACATACCTGCTCCACCTTTTATTAGGTTACAGAATTCAACAGTCTCTGGCTTGCTTCACTCATCGCTTATTGTTCCGCTGGGTTCCATTGCTGACATTAGGACAACTTTTTAGGGGTGAAAGAAACCAACATTTTGTATTCCTGATAGACAAACTTTGTAGTTCTAGTGGGGCCGTTGATAAGATGGATAGTAGTACGTCACGCTTCTTTTCTTGTAGTGTCTCGACTAATAAAAGTTTTCTCTCAGACACTTTCTCGGCCAACTCGTATGAAGTGAAACAATTATCAGTTGTCACATTTCGATTGCTCCCTCTCAGTGAGTCAGGTAAGTCTAACTACAGACTGGGTCGGTATGCATAAATCATCCTTCTTGTTTGTTTGCTCTTTTCCTCAGTAAATGGAATGCCTTAAATGATCAAGGACATAGCCTACTGGCGTCACACAATGAAATTATTTTTCGGCCGTACTTATCAGGTTTCGATGATGTGAACGTTCTGAGGGGACACCGATCACGGAAACTCAGTAATGTTTCAAGCATCATCAAATACTCTGATGGGCTATAATACTGCAAACAGTGACTTACAAAACTATCCTATATTTTCTGGATTTATTTAGTTTTCTAGACTCCCAAGTATTTTTATCAGCGAATCTCAAATTTTGTAGATGGAATGTAAATCTTTCCTGGGACATAGCTCAATGAAAGATCAGTGGTCTGTACATTTCGGAAAACATATCATCTTGGCATAAGCCAGAATCTTTCAAGACACCACTCATGAAGAAGATACCGATGAAAGCTTTTATTGCCGGCCACTGTGGCCGAACGGTTCTAGGCAGTTCAATCTGGAACCATGCTGCTGCTATGGTCGCAGGTTCGAATTCTGCCTGGCATTGAATGTAATTCAGTTGCTCCAATCCTGAGTGGTACTGAGTTATCAGGGGAATGCTCCTTTGTGGTCAGATGGTGGGACTTCATGAGATGGTGGATGACTGGAAAGAAAAGCATGGGAGATTTGTTTTTGTACGAGGTTGGGAGGGTAATTATAGTCTGTAAAGGGCAAAGTGAAACTCTCACTACATTTCAAAAGGGACTGCTTGCCATTACAGATGTAATTACCAAATATGGCTAAGCTGTATGGAAGAGGCTTCTTGGCATAGAAGTGGTGGCAGCTGTCAAAAAGGAGGTATTACTGCTGGTTGTTAGGTTTGATATTGACAGAAGTATTGATGTAGCCATCTTTGAGATGGGGGTAATATCAAGGAAGGTGGGTTGATTATGACCAATTGAAGCAAATGTGGGAGAAGGTGTTCATTTTCTGGAGGAATGTGAATAGGGTATCCTCACCCTCAATCCAGATCATGAAGATATCATTGAAACAGAACCAGGTGAGGAGTTTAGGATTCTGGGTGTTTAGGATGGATTCCTCTAGATGGCCTATGAGTAGGTTGTCATAGGATGGTGCCATGTGGATGCCCATAGCTGTGCCCCAGATTTGTTTGTGGGTAATGCCTTCAAAGCAGAAGTAATTGGGGGTGAAGATATAGTTGACCATGGTGACTAAGAAGGAGATTGTTGGTTTGGCATCCATTGGGCATTGGGAAAGGTACATACATACATGCCATACAGGCTAGTCACCCATAATACATGTCTCACTGAGGCTGTTACAGACCATAATTATCTTCCCAACCTTGTCCAAAAACAAATCTCCCATGCCTTATCTTTTTAATAGCCCACCAACTACTGAAGTCCCACCATCTGGCTAAAGATGAGCAGTCCTCTCGTAACTCAGTACTACCTAGGACTAGAGCAACTGAATGGCATTCTCCACTAGGGTTTTGACTACCTCTCATCATGTCCTGCAACTGGAAATGTCTTGCCCACTATTCTTCTCCCACAGTGGTATTCCACCATCCCTACACAATATCCTTATCCATGCCTACACAACCCCTGCTCCCAAACCCTTGCCTCACGGCTCGTATTCCTGTAATAGACCTGGATGCAAGACCTGTCCCATACACCCTCCCACAACCACCATCCCTCCAGTCTTGTCAGAAACATCTCCAGTCCCATCAAAGGCAGGTCTACCAATGAAATCAGTCATGTAATCTACAAGCTAAGCTGCATCCACTGTGCTGCTGTATATGTGGGAATGACAACCAACAAGCAGTCTGTCCGCATGAATAGTCGCTGAAAAACGGTGGCCAAGAAACAACTGGACCACCCTGTTGATGAGCACACTGCCCAACATGTTCTTCATTTCAGTGTCTTTCCTCGCAACCTGTGCCATATGGATCCTTTCCACCAACACCAGCTTTTCTGAACTGTGCAGGTGGGAACTCTCCCTGCACTATATCCTAGGTTCCCGTAATCCTCCTGGCCTCAGTCTTCATTAGGCATTTCCTCATCCATCTAGCCCTTTCCCTGTTCCCATTCCATCACTACACAGCCCTCTATTCCATGAATGCACCCAGTGTTTTACTTCTCTCCTTTTCCACTATCCCCCCCCCCCCCCCCCAGCCTTACACCTAACCTTCCTACAGCACCTATCTGCCATACCCTCTCTCTATCTCGTCCCTGCATGCTCCCCACCAGAAGCACTTTAATGTCCCCCACACCTACCCTGCTACCCAGCATCCTCCTTACCCCCTCCCAGTTGCCTCTCCCATCACGACGCTGATGCAGGAGCTCACAGTCTGGCTTGATTGTGTGTGTGTGTGTGTGTGTGTGTGTGTGTGTGTGTGTGTGTGTGTGTGTATGCGCCAAGTTTTATCAGGATCATTTATTTACCCCTAGGAATGTTTCCTTGTGAGAACACACCCCATAACTTTATTGTGTGCAACACATGACAAGGTAAACTCTTTTTCGTAGTTTGGAAAAGCTAGTACTGGACTTAATGTAAACTCTCCCATCAACTCTTCAAACGTATCTTCACTTTCCTTCATCCACTCAAACTTTACATCCTTTCTCTATAGTCGCATCAGTGCTGTCACCCCATCTACAAATTCTTTCTCATATTTTCTGTAATAATTCGCTAAACGCAAGAAGGACTGTAACTCCTTAGTATTACTAGGAAGTGGGAATACCCGAACTGTCTGTAACACCCTTACTCCTTCACTGCTAATTACATGTCCCAAGCATACTACTTCTTGTAAACCAAAATGACAGTTTTCATGCCTAGAGTTAAATGCAGTGCTCATAACCTTCTAAAAACCTATCACAACTGTTGGCTATATTGTGCTACACCCTTCATGAAAACCTATCTTCTAGTTATATCATTCACGGTTGAAACTTCAGTCCTATCAGCACTCAATCCATCAAGTGCTGAAATGATGCCAGAGCATTATTCAACCCAAACGGCATCCAACAACTTTGATAGTGGTCCCAGGGGACTAATAATGCTGTCTTTAGTAGTATTCAGGGAATTTGTCTATGTGATTGTACCCACTCCTCAGATCCAAGGTAGAGAAGTACTTGCAGTGCCTTAAATTAATAGTCTCAGTGATATTTAGTATCAGATGCATATCAGTTACAGATTCACTATTAAGATGGCTGTAGTCACAGCAGAATCTATATCTCTTAGTACCATTTCGTGACTTCTTTGGCATGACCGCCATGGCTACCCCCAAGGACTAGGGCTCTCCTCTATGCAATAGTTCTTGATTAATGAATTCTTCCATATCACAATTTGCAGTAAGGTTTATGATCAACCAGTTCCTCAATTCCTGAAGAGATATGGTGTTGTGTTATAGATGTTAATGATAAAGGCCCTCAAGGAAAAAAACATACTCAAACTAAGACAATAATTTTTCCATTTCCAATCTGTCTGTACTTTAAAGACGCTCTACTTCCTTATACAACACAGATTTATCAGTGGTTTGCATATCATCTACATGCACACTGACTGAGTCCCTATCCACACCAGCTATGATTACCAAATTAGCTACCAACATTTCCTTGGTCAGCTCTGCTCCCATCAGTGCCAAAATTATACACATTACTAGGTATAATGCCGGCAGCAGTGGCCAAGTGGTTCTAGGTGCTTCAGTCTAAAACCACGCGACCGCTTCGGTCGCAGGTTCGAATCCTGCCTCGGGCATGGATGTGTGTGATGTCCTTAGGTGAGTTAGGTTTAAGTAGTTATAAGTTCTAGGGGACTGATGGCCTGAGATGTTAAGTCTCATAGTGCTCAGAGCCATTTGTACCATTTTGAATAGGTACAACTTTGCCATCCAAGTGCTCTCATATGTGTTTACAAAAAGTCAAATGTCATGCTGTACTGTCAGAAAGTCTAATCCTAAGATCATGCAATAACCTTCACTTATCTGGAGTACAGTTTCTATGCATTGTGTAAAATGCTGCATCCCAAGCTGAAAATTTACTGTTCCTGAGCCCGTAGATTCCACATCATTATTTACAACCCCACATAAATTATAGTGTGGAGGGTTCAGTTCCTCCGACCTACAGTGTGTCCAATGAAAACTTTTGATTACTACTTTTCACTAATCCCACAATACATCTTTTTGCCTCTGCATCTATATTTGTTGCACCAAAATTTAACAGCTGCTTATTTGTTTCTTGCTTCTCTTTATCATTCCTACAATGCATTGGTGGTGCCCAGTCACACCACTTCTACTACACTCAGTTTGGTGACATTGCCTCTGCACATGACCTATCTTCCCACACCTATGACACCAAACGTTTGCAGAAAATATTCTTCTCTTATTCTACATTCCTGTTGCTAGCAATTTCTCCAAAATCTGAGGCTGTTCTGACCACAGAGTATGAATACTTTGGTGTGCTTGGTCTCACCCTTCTCCACACACCAAACAGCATGCTCCTTAAAAGTGCATCCAATGTCCTCTGTTCTGCTTCCTGGCATATGACTGTTTGTCTTGCCATTCTTCCCTAATTCATATGTCATCACTTTCACTTTATGAAATCTGCCAGACTGTTATTGAAAAATCTCACATTGTTTGACTTCTTCTACCTTTATAGCAGGCCTTAATTTAGCTTGTCAAATATCTGCACACATCAAAACCCTCCCTTCACTTTTCCTACCATAAGTAACTTTGTAACCTGCAGCAATTGACTCCATGACCATCCCCCAATGCTGGGTGTTAATTGCAGGTCATCCAAAAAAGACATTACATCATCAGTTACCTTTACAGAGAAAGGTGTGACCAGAGTGACAGTGGTTGGATCCAGTAAAGAAATAAGTTTTCTGGGTAATTCTAATTCTTCATCCTTAACTTCTGATGGATAGTAAGGTATCAGCACAATTGGTGTGGTAACTGTGGGTTATCACAGACCACTAATCTCACTGAAGCACCTGTATGCTGTTGTCACCACAGCACCCCTACCCCAGTGCACGAGATGGGATTTAGAGCCCAGGAGGGCAATGTCCATTTCTTCACAGGTGTTCTCAATTGGCAGGCTCCACATTATGAAAAGCTCTCTGTTGACCTGCACAGAGAAAGAGGGCGAGAAGTAGCCCTCGTGTTGATGGGACTACCATGGGCAGACACCCACAGGATAGATGCCATGGCCAGGGACATGGATGCGGAATGAGCTCTCTCAAGTTTTATCTGGGGACTGTCTTCGATGGAGGTGGTGCTGGCAGATTTTGATGGTCCTGCAGCTGCTGTATCTGTATGTCTGGGTCCAGGTTCTGCTGAACCAGTGGTTGGTTGTAAATGAGAGTAAATTATGATGAAGGAGGCACAACTACATATGATGGCAGCCCCCCCCCCCCCAAAAAAAAAAAAAAAAAGAAATTGACTTGGGTACTTTATAAAGACAGTGAAAGACCATGACATCTCTAAGTTGCACTTATGACCTATGTTTGTCAAGGTGTGAATATAAAAGCCAAAGGTTTTGAAGATGGGCCTCAGTAGTGGTACTGGTAATGACAAAGTCATTGAGGTAATTCATCCAACATTAAATTCAATGACAAAGCTGTTACAAGTAACAATGAAAAATAGCAGGTTAACACATCAAATACCAAATAGTTCTATTGTTACAGGCTGTATAACATGTTCAGGACAAGGTGATGACATAAGTCATCATCAAGTGGTAGCTGTAAGAAACTGAGTTTCAAAAAACATTGTCCAGTCACCAGCTCTGTTATAAGTTTGTTCAGGTAAGAAATGTAGTATGTATCAACCATAGACTAGGAATTCACTGTCACCTTGAAGGCACTACAAAGGAAGAGTTTTTCTACCACTTTCTTGATAATGATCAGAGGCGTAGAACTTTGACCAGATGAAATGGGTTTCATAACACCCAAAGCTGTCTATCTGTCTAATTCTTCAGTTACTTAAGCACAAAGTGCTTGTGGGATAGATAACATACAGGAAAAAATGTGGTCACACTATGGCTTCAGAGTAATGTGTGCAATGTGATCCATGGCTTATCTAAGCCAGTGAAAACAGGGACAAAACTTCTTTACACAAAACATCCAATTCTTGATATAATACAAGATCCAACACTAAATGATCAGAGTTGATTGTAAAGCCAAACTAGTGGGAAGCGTCCAAACCAAAGTTCCTGTAAAATTGCTGTCCACAACCAAAACTGTGATTGGTCTAACCACTGCTTTGTATGTCACTGTGACAATAAACTGGCCAAGAAGTGGTATCTGCTGTCTGTTGTCATTGATGACATGAAGCAGCAGACAATGAGGAAATTTTCTGCTGTGGCCATGTTCTTAGGGAACACAGCAGTGAAACCTGCTGCACTGCCACAACCTCCACTTCCAAGGGCATGCTAGAGTGTAACTGTTGCTATCTGAACTGACCAAGGCTATGTTGGCGCATGAATCCGATGGCCAGTGACACAAGAAACTTCAAAATTTTGTGACATCTTGAGTATTATTTGTAAAGAGGGATTTATGAATTGCAATTCCTGAAGATGAAATTCCTTACTGGAGGCTGCCCGTATAATAGCATCTCACACCGTGGCATCCATAGAAGATTCCTGAGATTCGACAGTAACAAAATGGTATCTGCAACTTAACACCTCCAGTTCCTCCACCTAGGTGGGGTAGGATTGGTGAGGTTGCTTTCTGCACTGATAAAACTGTATGAGTTTGTGGTAAAAAGAATTCAGCAAACATCACATTTTGTCAGATGATAAAGATGCAACATCATGGAGGGAGGTAACTTCCCTAGCAAGTGATACATCTGGATGGAGATCCACAACAGATAAACAGCTCTAATGGAGTCAGTGCTCAAGTCTGTGAAGTGTTGCCAAAGACATTTTCCGTAAGAGTCTGTCTTCAGCTGCAGCACTGTAGGCAGGGAATGGCGGTTGGTAGGTGAGTAAGACATGAGATCTCAATAACAGGCCCATCAACACCTTGCCCAGCAGGGCTGTATGCTCCCACTGCCGCAATTCTAAGCACTGTTAGGATTCCAGTTGCTGTTGCAGTAAACTTTGTTAAATGACCTCCACAGCTGTGCCTGTTGACATTGCCACAATTTGAATGAAAGCATGGTGCATACTGTGCTGCCTTACAATATATTTTTTCACAACCTGTTTTGATAACTGATCATCTTCACAACAGAAGAAAATTGTGACTTTTCCGCTGTGAATATGATCAATGATCAAAACTGGTTTAGAATAAATATATTATAAACAGCAGAGTGTGCACCATGCATTTCTTTAAGTATATCGATGATGTTGACAATTGGCTGAAAAAAGTTTTTGAATGTTGCATGAATTGCATGAAGAACAAGCCTGTCTTTTCACCCTCTCTATTGTAACTCACAAAATAGGGAACATAAATAAACAGACAATCAACCTTAATACATACATCACAATTGCAACTAATACAAAGTTTGTGAGCATAGCTACACTGATGCCAAGGAAACAATCCAAGATCTAAGAGTAAAGTATAGTAATCAGTACACAGAAAATTACAAAATTATGGCAGTAGGTAAAGGCTCTGCGCATTGCCCAGGAGGCACAGCTGTCTGCAGCATCTGATGGTGCCACCTGCTGAGTTTTGCTGCCATGTACTGGCACAATTGGTGAGGCAACTAGAGGTTACCAAACACATTGTAGATTATCACTTGAAGTTAGTATTAGTTTTTATGTGCCAGGTGACAGATTTATTACCTGTTGAGCTTACAAAGTATAATCATAGTCAAAAATGTACAAATTATGTATTAAGCATAAGAAATTTGTTAAATTTAGAGTAGCTACCCGAAAGGAAACTGAAAAATAACCCAGAGTCACTGTATATTTTCCATTTGCAGGTGTACTTAATGACTAGAGGGCGCTGTGCATATCAAGGGACGGCACTGCAACTTGTTCCATTTTTGGCCTCACTTGAATTTCACTGCCCAACAACTTACAATCCTGCTGACTATGGTAAGTAACACACTCAAATTTTCTGTTAAAATACTACATACTGCACAAGGAACAACCATGTAGCAAGCATTGTGGAGAATTCATTAGCTCAGATGCTCAGTAATAAAATGGAAGGTATTATGCCTGCAGTCAGCATGTTATAACTATGATACTTAATAAACCAAATTTCCATTTAAAGAGGTAAGTGATAAATTTATTGGTTCCAGTAAATTAATAAGCACAGTCCTATAGCACTTGAATTAACATGGGAAATATTTTAGTAAATGTGATTTATTTTGAATTGCTAGGAAATGGGTTTCTTGCCCTAAACTTTCTTTAAAGAACAAAGGAGTGAGTAAAATACCCATGTACAATCTATTAAAACAGCAATACATTAACATTTATAGCTTGTAGCAGTGGTGTGTAGCAGTCTGTGATATAGTTTATACTTAGACTAGATTACATGCAGTTCAGTGTGATAAATAAGAAAAATAAATAAGCACATATGTAGTCTTCACAAACTGTAGTACATTAATAGTTAGGTACTTCATTTGCAGCATGCAAAGTTTAAAAAATATTGTCAAAAAAACTCATTTAAAT
Organism: Schistocerca piceifrons; assembly: GCF_021461385.2. Taxonomy (NCBI): domain Eukaryota; kingdom Metazoa; phylum Arthropoda; class Insecta; order Orthoptera; family Acrididae; genus Schistocerca; species Schistocerca piceifrons. The sequence continues at coordinate 382,578,441 of NC_060143.1, read as the reverse complement.
GCTAAAAATGGTCGATGATACCTATTACATCCTGTTGACTTCACAACGTATCAGTCACACATTTTGCTACACTTCACCCTCTAAAGTCCCTTTCACCCCTCCTAGTATATTTCAGTAACATATTTTACAATATAAAGTGCATTGGCATCATGGGTAATTCTAGAAGTCGTCAAGGGGGGGGGGGGGGGGGGGGGAGAATGAAATAATGCTTAACAAAAGGAGAGTTTGGGTCCTCCACTGACAAATTGGTAAAATTTAGTGTTGCTTAAAGTAGTTTTTGGTAACTGTTTTGAAATTCAGGCTAAAAAATGTGTTTTAAGAAACAATAAGACACCTGAATGAGATTTTCACTCTGCAGCGGAGTGCGCACTGATGTGAAAGTTCCTGGCAGATTAAAACTGTGTGCCGGACCAAAACTCAAACTCACAAGGTTCGCAGGAGAGCTTCTGTAAAGTTTGGAAGGTAGGAGACAAGGTACTGGCAGAAGTAAAGCTGTGAGGACGGGGTATGAGTCATGCTTGGGTAGCTCAGTTGGTAGAGCACTTGCCCACGAAAGGCAAAGGTCCCGAGTTCGAGTCTCGGTCTGGCACACAGTTTTAATCTGCTAGTAAGACACCTATTTTAAGTTAAATTATTTTTATTGGTTTAGATAGTAAGCTATTTTCCACTCATATTCTTTTGTTAAATGTGTTTGAAATACATTGTAACCTATATTGCTACATAGTTATTATAAAAAATGATTGACTCTGTTGAAGTAATATATTTACTGACCTCTGAAGTCATAAGAATCAAGTGTAATATGATACTCCATGATTGGGGGAGGGGGGGGCAGCTATAGCCCCCATAGGCCCCCCCCCCCTTTCCCACTGCCCATGACTGGCATTTCCTGCTGAATAAATTTAATTATGACAAACATTGTACAAGATAATGGCTCTCTTCTGTGAAGGAGAATGGCCTTTTCTATGGACCGAATTCATGACTCACATTATAGACTCAGGGTAGACATTGTAATCTACCTGTAAATTATATATATTTTGTTTTGTGTGTTAATTTAAATGTTTCTGCATTGTGTTCTCTGAGGCAGACATGGGGAACCAGTTTGAATTAATCTAAGGAACTGTGATAATCTGTCTTGCAGCCATACCCAACTTGGATAGTGAACCATGTTATTACTCAATTCTTTAGAAAATCTAAATTACAGTCTCACCACAGTTATTTAAAGGAAATAGGAAGCCTAGGATCACTGGTGATGGACAAGCTTGTGATTTATATTAAAAACGAAGAAATTCCTCCAGCTGTATTTAAGGTGTCAATTTTGTTTTGGCAACTAGTTTCAACGTCAAGCGTATGGGCCTGAAAATGACATTGTTACAACATTGAAACTATTTGTCAAAATAAAATTGACACCTTAAATACAGCTGGAGAAATTTCTTCATTTTCAATATAAATTTATACCAGCTGACGTCCCACTGTCCTCCATTTCAGCTATGGATGTACGAAGCTTGTGATTGTTTCACAATTTTAATTTGACTCAAAACAGACTTTATAATAAACTTCAATTCAGACATTTGCCCTCTTACTGATGCAACATACAAATCTTCACTTTAATTGAATTACATAAACATGAATAAGAATCATATTTTGCACCCGCAACCAAAATCATAGATAGGAGGCACGTTCTTGTTTAACCATATCTCAGAAGACTAATAACACTATACACTTCCAACCCTCTTGGGTAAAATATTCCGGAGGTAAAATAGTCCCCCATTCAGATCTCCGGGCAGGGACTACTTGGGAGGACGTTGATATGAGGAGAAAGAAAACTGGCGTTCTACGGATCGGAGCGAGGAATGTCAGATCCCTTAACCAGGCAGGTAGGTTAGAAAATTTAAAAAGGGAAATGGATAGGTTAAAGTTAGATATAGTGGGAATTATTGAAGTTCGGTGGTCAGGTGAATACAGGGTTATAAATACAAAATCAAATAGGGGTAATGCAGGAGTAGGTTTAATAATGAATAAAAAAAAATAGGAGTACGGGCAAGCTGCCGTTGGTGGGGAGGCTTGCGTGCCTCAGCGATACAGATGGCCGTACCGTAGGTGCAACCACAATGGAGGGGTATATGTTGAGAGGCCAGACAAACATGTGGTTCCTGAAGAGGGGCAGCAGCCTTTTCAGTAGTTACAGGGGCAACAGTCTGGATGATTGACTGATCTGGCCTTGTAACATTAACCAAAACGGCCTTGCTGTGCTGGTACTGTGAACGGCTGAAAGCAAGGCGAAACTACAGCCGTAATTTTTCCCGAGGAAATGCAGCTTTACTGTATGGCATGGAGAGCTGCATCAAACCAGTCTCAGGACTGAAGACCACCACAACAACAACAACGGGCAAGCTACTACAAACAGCATAGTGAACACATTATTGTGGCCAAATTAGACACGAAGCCCATGCCGACTACAGTAGTACAAGTTTACATGCCAACTAACTCCGCATATGACAGAGAAATTGATGAAATGTATGATAATATAAAGAAATTATTCAGGTAGTGAAGGGAGACGAAAATTTAATAGTCATGGGTGACTGGAATTCAAGCATAGGAAAAGGGAGAGAAGGAAACATAGTAGGTGAATATGGATTGGGGCTAAGAAATGAAAGTGGAAGCCGCCTGGTAGAATTTTGTGCAGAGCATAACTTAATCATAGCTAACACTTGGTTTAAGAATCATGAAAGAAGATTGTATACATGGAAGAATCCTGGACGTGCTAAAAGGTATCAAATAGATTATATAACGGTAAGACAGAGATTTAGGAACCAGCTTTTAAATTGTAAGACGTTTCCAGGGGCAGATGTTGACTCTGAGCACAATATATTGGTTATGAACTGTAGATTAAAACTGAAGAAACTGCAAAAAGGTGGGAATTTAAGGAGATGGGACCTGGATAAACTGAAAGAACCAGAGGTTGTACAGAGATTCAGGGAGATCATAAGGGAACAATTGACAGGAATGGGGGAACGAAATACAGTAGAAGAAGAATGGGTAACTTTGAGGGATGAAATAGTGAAGGCAGCAGAGGATCAAATAGGTAAAAAGATGAGGGCTAGTAGAAACCCTTGGGTAACAGAGGAAATATTGAATTTAATTGATGAAAGGAGAAAATATAAAAATGCAGTAAATGAAGCAGGCAAAAAGGAATACAAACGTCTCAAAAATGATATCGACAGGAAGTGCAAAATGGCTAAGCAGGGTTGGCTATAGGACAAATGTAAGGACGTAGAGGCTTATCTCACTAGGGGTAAGATAGATGGATGGGCGCTGATGACCACGATGTTTAGCGCCCGAAAACCTCAAACCACACACACACACACACACACACACACACACACACACACACACACACACACACACACATACGGGGTAAGATAAATACTGCGTACAGGAAAATTAAAGAGACCTTTGGAGAAAGGAGAACCGCTTGTATGAATATCAAGAGCTCAGATGGAAATCCAGTTCTAAGCAAAGAAGGGAAAGCAAAAAGGTGGAAGGAGTATATGAAGGGTCTATACAAGGGCGATGTACTTGACCACAATATTATGGAAATGGAAGAGGATATAGATGAAGATGAAATGGGAGATAAGATACTCCGTGAAGAGTTTGACAGAGCACTGAAAGACCTGAGTCAAAACAAGACCCCCCGGAGTAGACAACATTCCATTAGAACTACTGACAGCCTTGGGAGAGCCAGTCCTGACAAAACTCTACCATCTCGTGAACAAGATGTATAAGACAGGTGAAATACCCTCAGACTTCAAGAAGAATATAATAATTACAATCCCAAAGAAAGCAGGTGTTGACAGATGTGAAAATTACCAAACTATCAGTTTAATAAGTCACAGCTTCAAAATACTAACACAGATTCTTTACAGATGAATGGAAAAACTGATAGAAGCCGACCTCGGCGAAGATCAGTTTGGATTCCGTAGAAATGTTGGAACACGTTAGGCAATATTGACCCTATGACTTATCTTAGAAGAAAGATTAAGGAAAGGCAAACCTACGTTTCCAGCATTTGTAGACTTAGAGAAAGCTTTTGACAATGTTGATTGGAATACTCTCTTTCAAATTCTAAAGGTGGCAGGGGTAAAATACAGGGAGCGAAAGGCTATTTACAATTTGTACAGAAAGCAAATGGCAGTTATAAGAGTTGAGGGGCATGAAAGGGAAGAAGTGGTTGGAAAGGGAGTGAGACAGGGTTGTAGCCTCTCCCCGATGTTATTCAATCTGTATATTGAGCAAGCAATAAAGGAATCAAAAGAAAAGTTCGGAGTAGGTATTAAAATCCATGGAGAAGAAATAAAAACTTTGAGGTTCGCCGATGACATTGTAATTCTGTCAGAGACTGCAAAGGACTTAGAAGAGCAGTTGAACAGAATGGACAGTGTCTTGAAAGGAGGGTATAAGATGAACATCAACAAAAGCAAAACGAGGATAATGGAATGTAGTCGAATTAAGTCGGGTGATGCTGAGGGTATTAGATTAGGAAATGAGACACTTAAAGTAGTAAAGGAGTTTTGCTATTTGGGGAGCAAAATAACTGATGATGGTTGAAGTAGAGAGGATATAAAATGTATACTGGCAATGGGAAGGAAAGCGTTTCTGAAGCAGAGAAATTTGTTAACATCAAGTATAGATTTAAGTGTTAGGAAGTCGTTTCTGAAAGTATTTGTATGGAGTGTTGCCATGTATGGAAGTGAAACGTGGACAATAAATTATTTGGACAAGAAGAGAATAGAAGCTTTCGAAATGTGTTGCTACAGAAGGATGCTGAAGATTAGATGGCTAGATCACATAACTAATGAGGAGGTATTGAATAGAATTGGGGAGAAGAGGAGTTTGTGGCACAACTTGACAAGAAGAAGGGACCGGTTGGTGGGACATGTTCTGAGGCATCAGGGAATCACCAATTTAGTATTGGAGAGCAGCGTGAAGGGTAAAAATCGTAGAGGGAGACCAAGACATGAATACACTAAGCAGATTCAGAAGGATATAGGCTGCAGTAGGTACTGGGAGATGAAGAAGCTTGCACAGAATAGAGTAGCGTGGAGAGCTGCATCAAACCAGTCTCAGGACTGAAGACCACAACAACAACACTTCCAACCCAAAGTTACACAGCCACATAATACCACAAATTCATTAAAAAACAAAGACCTTACAGCTTAATAAAAATGAACTTCCCATATAAAGGTCCACAGTGAAACATGCTTATACTAAAAATGCAAAGTGGGCCAACTGAGGTCGCAAAACCAACACACAGGAAAAATAACAAGTTGCACATTCATTAAAGATACACAAATGATTAACGTAAGTATTAAATAAGAATGGCTACTAATAACTCAACCAGTAAAATGACTTCCAGAAACGCTAATAATAACAAAGTGGCCTCACTTAACTAACAGACATAATGACTAAGAATGATTCCCAAACTGCACTTAAATTTAGAGAACAGCGATAAGGCCCCCAGCAGTATTTGGAAGCAACAATGACATGGCCAGCAGGCAATATGAGTGTTCACTCCCCACAGCTTGTGCATAGGCTCACTAGCAGGCGGTATATATTTATATATAGTCCAACCGGCATCACAATGAGTGGTCCTGACAAGAATCTATAAACACACCGATGCCAGGAAACGAGCACTATTAACAAATGGCCTGCAGCACAAATAGATTGCAATGAAAACAAGGTCAAATCACAGCCACACTGGAATATACAATAATCATGCCCCCAAATTCTTATGGAGCAATACTCTAACATCACCCGTCTCCCAATAAATTAGCAGGAAACTTAGATATCACTTCCAGTTTCCTTAAGGCACTTTCAACATTAACTAAACATACCACATACTGCCATGACAAATGATTAAACTGTTAACTCTATGGCTGCTGGGCATGTACATAACCGCATCAAGTCCCAAAGCGGTCAATACATCCTAAAACAAGTTAAAATTTGCATGATAACCACTTGGAACACACACACCATACCTGATGAGAAACGAAATGAGGAACATCAGCCTCCTTAAAGTAGCCACTGTGGAACCATGTTCAGAACCATCTCTGACAGCTACCCATGGCACAACAAGTTTCAACAATCTTCTTAGTTAAAAGCAGAATAAAAGTCATACGTAACTTGGAGCTTGCAAATTACAAGCTGGGAAGCTGTCCAGCATGAGATGATGAACCCACCACAATTTTGCACATCAAGGCACCCAATGATTGGCACCATACACCCAGCACAACAAGAGACTAGACTGGTGAGCACAGTGAGGCTCATGCACCATGGTTAGGGACGCAGGCTTGTTTTCAACACAAGTTGGCTCATTAAACACTGACCAGAGACTCTCTCATCACACGTTCACCCGGAAAACCACATAGCAAAACAAGTAGAACAACATACTGCCAGTTGCCATGGCTCAGGTAGTGTACCAGACAAATCATCACTGAACTGATTTGTAGGTTACATTGGAGTCATGTTCATATTCCTGTTTCATAGATTATCAGAATAAATGTTAAGCTATGTGAGCAAGAGACTCACTATACGCACTGTTGATAATTATGAAGTATTAACAGAAACTGAGACATTACTGTAGCTCCTTGTTAAATAGTATGTATGACAAAAGGAGAAAATATGTGGCCCAGAAGCAGTGGAACAGGCAGTGTTTGGTGCATTATTGACTGATTTCACATTATCCACTACCTTCCAATCCAGGTGCAGTTTATTAGCAAAGAGATAGAGCTGTGGCTGGTGGATATTCTTATGCACAAGTATAGTTCCACAAACTGGATATTTTGTACCACATGATTCAAGTGGCAAATACCTATAACACTTCTCTCTTGGTGTCACTGCATATTCATTCCATACAAATGTTCTTGATGAAACATTGACATACCCCCAGATAAAACTGTGGGGTGTAAACAAACAAGACATAAAGCTAAGTGTAGGAAATTACTTCACTTTTCTGCCCAATTCTCACTGGTTGTGGTCCCTGCATAGGATATTCTGAGTATGTGCCCCTGGTAAACACTAAAATAATAAGTCTGTTCCTACAAAGTAAAAAAGTCTTACTTTATTTATACTGAGTCATAAATTAATGAGCACTCCTTATCTGCAGGTTTTCTTTGCCCTAATATAAAAGACTGATTAGTTGTATTAATAGAGGGAAACATTCCACATGGGAAAAATATACCTAAAAAGAAAGATGATGTGACTTACCAAACGAAAGCGCTGGCACGTCGATAGACACACAAACAAACACAAACATACACACAAAATTCAAGCTTTCGCAACAAACTGTTGCCTCATCAGAATAGAGGGAAGGAGAGGGAAAGACAAAAGGATGTGGGTTTTAAGGGAGAGGGTAAGGAGTCATTCCAATCCCGGGAGCAGAAAGACTTACCTTAGGGGGAAAAAAGGACAGGTATACACTCGCACACACACTCATATCCATCCGCACATACACAGACACAAGCAATGTCTAGTTGTGTCTGTGTATGTGCGGATGGATATATAAGGTAAGTCTTTCCGCTCCCGGGATTGGAATGACTCCTTACCCTCTCCCTTAAAACCCACATCCTTTCGTCTTTCCCTCTCCTTCCCTCTTTCCTGATGAGGCAACAGTTTGTTGCGAAAGCTTGAATTTTGTGCGTATGTTTGTGTTTGTTTGTGTGTCTATCGACGTGCCAGCGCTTTCGTTTGGTAAGTCACATCATCTTTGTTTTTAGGTGGACTGATTAGTTGATTATAGAAGGATCAAAATTCAGGTCAGTCAGAGTCCATTTTAAGTATTAACTAGAAAAGAAAATATTTAACAGAAGATGGATTTGAAGTCAGTATTTCAACAAAAATAATAAAGTGCAAGAATAAACTTACTGTGGTGACAATGAAGGCTGTGTGGGACTTCAAAGGCCATTGCCACAGAAAGAGTAACGAAGTATGTAAGTAAAATGCATAGGCCTCTAGGAAATAAAATATTGTTGTTGTGAGACAGTCATATAAATGAATGTGAAATGAAAGGACAAGAGGATATCAAATATGAATTATATTCTGAATACAAGTAGGCTGAAAGATTTATTCAGTAAATAGCAGAAAGATTTTGATTAGGCAGACAGGAGCACTCAAAAACTCTGCACTGGAACATGATGACCTATAATTTACTGTCTTGTTCTGGGGTTTTCATCTTAGTCTAACATTTAATCACAAACTAACATTTTGTTCATACTTCAGTCTTCAAGAATAGCGTAACAGTGAAAAGAAACAAGAGGAAGAAAGAGATGGATGATTTGGGGTACCAGGAAAAAGTGAAACTTCTCTCCCTTTCTCTCTTTCTTTTCCCCCTCCCCCCCCCCCCCCTCCCCCTGCCTCCATACCACTCCCTCTCTAGGTAAATAACCTGTTATGAAAACTTGGAAATGCTATTTCCATTTATATACTTTTCTGTTTTCCTTCATAAGTATGGCTGGATGTACTGATTTTGTCTGGAAGATTTCACATGTTCTGTTTAATACCAACTATTTTGTACACACAACAGCAGTTCTTGCCTACATCCTTCTTCCTTGATGTATTTTAGGTTTATATTGTTGCTTGTGAGTATTGCATTGCACACTGCTTGTTAACATTCTTTTTCACAACCACATTTGTATGAACTTGTATGTCTTTATGATTGAGACCAGACATGAAAATGTCCACAAAGAATTCAACATACATTGATAAATGCAACATATGATAGAGTGGCAAAACATTTGAGTAATGAGTCAATGAACAACAGGTTTCGATTACTCATGCTATTATTTGAAATGATGGTGTCTTGCAAGTCTGTATAGCTGGCAAATCTCAATTATTGTAGTGATAACATGTCAATGCCTTTCAATGTGGCATGAACATTCATGACCCATTAAAACAAGACATTTCTGTGTGTGAAAAATGCCAAGTTTTACCATGTATTCTGCTCCACATTACACTGTAAGTCCTTCTGGATGTTACTGGGTTATCTGGCAAGCAGTTCAAAGGAAGAATGTAGAGTATACCTCCATTAAGCACTGGGACTTAGTTTGGTAGAGCATTATACTGTTCCGAACAGTGCTTGACTTGATTCTTGTTCACTTTTTTCTTTTATTTGTTTAACTTTCTTTACTTGCAGAAAATTTGATAATAGCTTTTATTGCAGTGAGAGCACCCTCTTTTGTATTTTTCTGTGAGCTACGGCTATTAAGTTTGCATGTTGTATCACAACAATAGATGCCACTGTTTCTTTTAAAAAGAGTTCTGATGCAAACACAGACAACATTTTTCTGAACTGAAAAATAGGTGTATACACTGATGAGCCAAAATATTATGACCACTGCTCACCAACAGGTTGAATACAACCTGGTGGTGTTGCCAGCAAATTACACAATAACAAAAGGATGTAAGAGGAGTAGAGATACATGAGGATCATTCCAGCAATAATATAGGTCAGCAATGGGAATATCCACAGCAAGTGTAACTCAATACTTGTCTTCCACCAAAACATAAAATCCATAAAAAAACGAAGTTCAGCAGCTAGAAATTAATTTGCAAATACTAGATGATTTAGCTGTAAGCCTTATTGAACACAGGTGCAAAGCAAGCAAAATTTTGTATTCAGCTTTAACCTCGTATGGTGATGCTTGTTTGTCTCCATGAAATGTAGGGAATGGTATGTGTAGTGGCGTGGCAAGACAGCCAAGCCACTCGGAGGTAGCCGAAAGGCATGCGTTAAGCTCACGCAGATTGGCGTGAGGTCTGGAACAAGGTAAAGTAATTATCCTATAAAGAAAATAACATAGTTCTTGGAATACTTAACTTTAATCCACAATTGGAGAACATCGCTCTTGTTTAGACATTATTACAATATAAACTGGTAATGGCGCCTTGCTAGGTCGTAGCAAATGACGTAGCTCAAGGCTATGCTAACTATCGTCTCGGCAAATGAGAGCGTATTTGTCAGTGAATCAATGCTATTAACATCGGCTGTACAACTGGGGCGAGTGCTAGAACGTCTCTCTAGACCTGCCGTGTGGCGGCGCTCGGTCTGCAATCACTGACAGTGGCGACACGTGGGTCCGACGTATACTAACGGACCGCGGCCGATTTAAAGGCTACCACCTAGCAAGTGTGGTGTCTGGTGGTGAAACCACATTCGTCCCCCCCAAATCGGCGAACGGTTGTGTTATAAGGCTTCCGCCCGCCGTGGGGAGGACCCCATGCTGACGTATGCGACGAGGTGGGGAGCCTAACAACAGGCGAGGCTGTGCCACCCACACCCGGCCATTCGGTCCGAGGGGAGCTAGGAAACGCCTGAAAACCTAGTCCAGGGTGCATGCCAACTGCGGTGTATGCGCCCGTAAAGAGACAGGAGGGGCCGAAGATTCGACCTCCATCGGGGCGGGGCAGCCGACGGGCGAAGACGACATCTGGTCCGGAGCGGGCAAGAGTTCCATGTTGGAGGACAGCTGGTCACGGGAAGCGATCGGCGGCATGTGACCCAGGGAAGCGCATGGCGGCTGCAGCAAAGCATCCACTGCAGGCGTCGCCGGCGGGAGAACAGGCGGCGGCGGCGGCGGCGGCGGCGCCATGGCAAAATGGAAGGCAGTGTCAGTAACACCTGGGGATGAGGCGAGCCAGTAGATGGGTCCCCAGGGCGCTGACCAGACGGCACCATCGCTGAAAGCAGACGGGGAGCGGCAGAACCCGTGCGACGACAGAGGCGCAGCTGATTGAGATGCCGATGCATCTCACCAGAGGCCCCCAAAACCAGATACATAGCGCGGCCGAGGTAGAGAAGAATGCACCCTGTGAGCCAACGCTGTGAACCTCGATAGTTGCGATAGTATACAACGTCGCCTGGAGCAAAAGCAGGCGGCTGCCGCTGCACAGGAACCTGATGCGGCGGATGTAGCAAAGACATCAAGGTTCGATGAGGATGACCGTGGAGCAACTCAGCCAGCGAGCTACCATCTCAGGGTTGAGAGCGATACGAGGACAAAAAGAGCAATAACGCGTCCTCCCGAGAATGCGACTCTTTCAACTTCAACATCTGTGACTTGAAAGTGTGGACCAATCGTTCAGCGGCACCGTTTGACTGAGGCGAAAACGGTGCGGACGTCAGATGTTGAATACCATTGGCCTTGCAGAATGACTGAAATTCTGCAGACATGAATTGTGGGCCATTGTCGGAAACAATAGTCTGTGGAAGACCTTCAATACAAAAGATAGCGGATAACGCTTGGATGGTGGCAGATGACGTCGTGGAAGGCATCTTGACAACAAAAGGAAAATTACTGAATGAATCAACCACTACCAACCATCGAGCATTCCAGAAGGGACCAGCAAAATCGATGTGTAAGCGTTGCCAAGGGGAAGTGGCTTTCGGCCATGCAAAGAATTTCTGCAGTGGTGTGGATTGTTGTTCGGCACACGCCATGCAAGAAGAGCACATATTCGAAATCGCAGCATCGATTCCGAACCAAGTACAGTGCTGACGAGCAAGTTGTTTCGTGCGCACTATACCCCACTGTCCTTGGTGGAGAAGCCGTAAGACAGAGGACTGTAACGAACGTGGGACCACGACCCGGGACTGATCATTATCAGAATGCCACAGCAAAATACCACGTCGAACAAAAAGTCTCTCCTTGTGAGCAAAAAATCGGCGAACCAACGGATCCTCGATCCATGACTTTGACAAGGGCCATTGAGTAGCAACAAAACGCAAAACGGTAGCAAGGACAGGGTCAGCATCTGTGGCCATAGCCACACGACGAAAATCAATTGGAAACGATTCGACCGCTTCATCGGTTTCCGCATCAATGAACTGGCAAGCAAGTTCGGAATAATCAAATGCTCTATCCTCAGCAACAGGCAAACGGGACAACGCATCGGCGTTTCCGTGCTTGGCAGTGGACCGATACAAGATATCGTAGTGGTACTGCGAGAGGAAAATAGACCAGCGAACGAATTTTGGGGATCGAATGGCGTAAGGCAAGTATTGGAAAGCAACGCCAATTTCAACTGGCGAAAGGCGCGTTCGCATTCCGTCGTCCAGACGAACAGAACACCTTTATGGCGCAAGCGATGAAGCGGAGCTGAAATGGAAGAGGCGTGGCGCACATAGCAATGATAGTAATTAATTTTTCCCAGCACACTCTGTAGCTGCTTCAAATTCTGCGGCGAAGGCAAGTCTTGTATGGCACAGAGGTGCTCTGGACTGGGATGTATGCCTCGGGCATTGAGTACGTGGCCCAGAAAGGGTAAGTCTCGAGCAAAAAACACATATTTGTCCTTCCGCAAGTGAAGACCATTTTGACGCAAGACCTGAAATAACGTCCTGAGATTGGCTAAATGTTCTTCTTCCGTCTTTCCGGAGATCACAATATCGTCCAGATAGTTTGCTGCAGTAGGGACCGACGCACAAACTGTTTGCAGATATTGCTGAAACAATGCAGGGGTGGATGCACACACGAATGGCAGTCTTTTGAATCGGTACAAACCAAGATGCGTGTTAACCACCAAGACGCGCTGGAATTCGTTGTCCACTGGTATTTGCAAGTATGCATCTGCTAGGTCCAACTTCGAAAAATATTTACCCAGGCACAGTTTGTCAAAAAGATCTTCTGGGCAGGGTAAAGGAAAAGTTGCAATCACTAGTTGTGGATTCACCGTTGCCTTGAAGTCCACACAAAGTCTCAATTTTCCGGAAGGTTTTGGCAAAATTACTAAGGGTGATGCCCAGAGAGAAACCTGCACACGTTCAATCACACCTTGTGATTCCAAATCGTGTAAGGTTCTCGCGACCTCATCACGCAATGCGTGGGGAACATTGTGCGCTCGGAAAAATTTCGGTTGCACGTTTACTTTCAGTTCCAAATGTGCTTCATAGTTCTTAGCGCAACCAAGGCCCGGTGCAAAAATGTCTGCAAATTCTTCACATAGACGAGAAACACTGTCTGAAGGCACAGTCTGGTTCACTGATAGGACCTGATTAACTATTGACAAGTTAAACAACTGAAACAAATCCAAACCAAACAAGTTCACTGCAAAAGAAGAACGAAGAACGTAAAATGACACAAGTTTTGTTTGTCCCTTGTATGTTGCAAGAAGGCTGCACTGTCCTAACACAGGGATATTCTGACCCGAATAGCTAGTTAACTTAACATTTGCGGCACGCAACGGAGGTGTGCCCAGTTGTTTGTACGTGTCTTTATTGATCAGAGAAACTGCAGCTCCAGTATCGACCTGGAATGGGATCACATTGCCATTAATGTCCAAGTCTACAAAAAGTTTATTGTCCTGCTGATGACAAGAGCTACTGTCTCGTGCAACGGGAACCGACACTGGTACAGAATCACTTGCGACTTGACGTGATTTCCTGCGACGTCAATGCACACTTTTTGTCACTGTTAGAGAGAGTGGCACTGGGCGGAGTGGAATGAACTGCATGAATTTCCATGGGCGACGGTTCATGAGCCTGAGCATTCTGGGTTCGATTTCGGCACGAAGCAAAGGGCTTGGAACGGGGGTGAGAGTCCGATCTGAGCTTTTTCTGGCAAACGCTCTGAACATGTCCTTTTTTATGACAGAAAAAGCAAATAGCTTGGCGTGATGGGCAATTCTCACGTGAATGTCTAGTAGCACACCGCGGGCATGATTTCACTGCATTTGCGTGCTTGTGCGGCACACTTAGCGGAGAGCTTGGCAGCAGCTGTGCGGACGGGTGCGAGGGCTGTTTACCGTTCTGTGCAGCTCGCCCGGCGGGCCGGTTAATGTGACACACGGCCAGCAAAGTTTCAAATGATTCCTGAGCAAAGTCAAGTGTGTCTTGCTTATCCAATATGTCTATCACTTGTTGAAGGGAGGGATTGACTAGTTTCAGAATCTGTTCTGTTATACGAACATCAGAAACGTTCTGTGCAATTGCATCACGTACCATGGTATCTGAATAAGGGAGTCCACATTCACACTCAAAAGCACAATCCCTAGTAAGGCCTTCCAAAGTTGCAACCCACCCCCGATTAGTTTGACCGGCCGTACGTTTTGTATGAAAGAATGTATACCTTTTTGCAACGACATTGACTGACTCTTTGAAATATACATCTAATGCCGACAAAATTTCGTCGTAAGACAGAGTTGCTACGTTGCGTTGGGGAAATAATTTCACTATCACACGGTACGTGTGCACCCCGACAGATGCTAACAAAAAAGGCTGCTGCTCGTTACCTTGAATTCTGTAGGTGGCGAGATGGAATCCAAATTGGCGTGACCACTCCGTCCAGCTTTCCAGTGCCACATCAAAAGGACGTAAAGGTGGTGCAACAGCATGTTGTGGCTGCGGTAGTGGTGGAGCGGCTGCTGCCGCATCGTTTTGCATTTCACGTTGACGCTGGACGAGCTGTCCAAGGGCATCCAATAAGGCCTGCGTCTGCTGATTCTGCAAGCGATAAAATTCGGACAGTACATCTGGAGATTGTGGCGAAGCCATGACACAATTAAATTAGTGCATCAATTGGGACAAACGTGATTTAGCTCGTCGCCAACTGTAGTGGCGTGTCAAGACAGCCAAGCCACTCGGAGGTAGCCGTAAGGCACGCATTAAGCTCATGCAGACTGGCGTGAGGTCTGGAACAAGGTAAAGTAATTATCCTATAAAGAAAAGAACGTAGTTCTTGGAATAGGTAACTTTAATCCACAATTGGAGAACATCGCTCTTGTTGAGACATTATTACAATATAAACTGGTAATGGCGCCTTGCTAGGTCATAGCAAATGACGTAGCTGAAGGCTATGCTAACTATCGTCTCGGCAAATGAGAGCATATTTGTCAGTGAACCATTGCTATTAACGTTGGCTGTACAACTGGGGCGAGTGCTAGAACGTCTCTCTAGACCTGCCGTGTGGCGGCGCTCGGTCTGCAATCACTGACAGTGGCGACACGCGGGTCCAACGTATACTAACGGACCGCGGCCGATTTAAAGGCTACCACCTAGCAAGTGTGGTGTCTGGTGGTGACACCACAGTATGCAAAAAGAGATATTTCATTTAAAGCTGCAAATGACCTTATTGTATAAGTGTAAATAAACAATCTGAACTATCAGCAATAGAGGTAAAAGAACATTGCATGTCGAAAAATAATTGTATTCTGGGTGTACCAATCTCCCAGTGATGGCATGAACTTTTTTTTTCCAATACTAAAATAGTCTTCAGCTAAGATATCTTGTTCAAGAAGAAATATAATCCTATGTGGGGATTTAAATATCAAAAGAATGGAGTCAGGAGGGATCACATTGGGTCAGACAGGGTCTGACTGACACTCGCCCATTATCAGCTACCAACTCAATGGCACGCTATCCAGAAACAGAATGAGAGGTGGTGCAAGTTACCAGTATACACCAATTAAAAAATACAAAATCGACTGGTATAGGTAAAATCCCAGTTTCTGTCATTAAAGAAGAGATGTGCACCATAAAAGCTTCATTATAAAAAATAATCAATGAATCAGTCATATGCGGCTGTTTTCCCAAATACTTACAACAAGCAAAAATAAAATCCACACTTAAAAATGAAGATGCAGAAAATGTAGAAAACTGCAGACCAGTTTCTTTACTGTCCATTTCCTAAATTATTGAAATATCAATGAAAAATTAGACTGATGAAGTACCTAAATGAACTTAACCTTCTCTGCAGCGAAAAACATGGTTTCAGACCCAGAAGAGGTACAGGAAGGAACTGCTGCTGCACAGTTCACAAAAGTCATTCTGGAGGCACTGTACAAAGGTAGTCATGGTAATGAAATTTTTAATCAATTTATAACAGGCATTTGACACAGTTCATAACAGAATTTTATTGCATAAATCAGAGTTATTTGGAATAAGAAGTGTGGCTAAGAAGTGGTTTAAGCCACACCTAGAAACACAGGTGACTGAGATGAGATCTCTCATACTTCAAAAGTATTTCTAGTGAAACATTTATCAGGCCCAAAACATATTAATGTAGGCATGTGATGGGAGAGTGTGTTATGCTCAGTCCTTTTCCTTATCTAAATTAATTATGTCCTGCAGAATGATTGATGTGGAGAAAAAATACTGTTTGGCAAATGACAGCAACAAAGCAATCACAGCTAAAACTCCATCATAGTTGACAAAAAGGCTAATGCAGCATTCAAATATTTCTGCAACTGGTCATAGAAAAGTAAATAATTTTAAACACAAAGAAAACTAATTGCACTTACTTCATTTCAGGTTGAATTAATAACATACCCTTGCTAGATTAAAATTTAATAATAAATATTAAAATGTGTAATGGATACCAAATACTTGGGGTTGAATGTAGACCGTCAGTTGAAATGGACAAAACATGTTAAAGCTTTAGCAAAGAAACTATTCATAGCATGTCATGCTCAGAGAATACCTGCACAAGTTTGCAATATTTCATGTCTCAGAATGAGTTATTTTGGATATATACATTGAATTTCATTTATGAAAGCGTGTTTTGTGGAACAAGTACCAGAAACGTACAGGCTCTCTTCAAGGTCCAGGAAAGGGAAATAGCACTGATTTATTAAAAAAGATAACAGTTCTGGGTGTTCTGTGTAATTAAAACTTTCTTTGAACAGCTGGAAGATATAATCCAACACCTCTCAAAAACATATGCTTATTTGATAATTATAGGAGATCTGAACATGGACCAAGTAAAAATACAGATGATACTAAGACCCTACTGGACTTATTGTGCATATACAATCTAAAAATAAAAATAGATAAACCAACCAGAGTAACAAAGCATAGTGAAACTATAATTGATCATGTACTAACAAATATTCCTACATGCTATTGTGACACACAGGTAATAAACTCCACATTAGCAGACCATTTTGCAATCATAAAAGACATAAATATAGAGACTAGTGATTCAGTGCAGAAGATATGAGAGATGAGAAGACAGAACTACCCACATAACATAAATCAGCTGAAAAAGAGGTTAGAGGCAGAAAACTGGGAAACAATACATGCAGCTAAAGATACAAACACCGAACTGAACCAGTTTTTTTCTTTATTTAATTATTATTATGATGTTACATGTCCTGTTAGTAAAAGGCTTGTCAAAAAGCAACAAAAAAAGAAAATCTGGGTGACTGGAGAAGTAATCCATGCCAGAAATAATCTGAGAGTGTATTATGACCTCTCCAAACAAAAAAATACTGAAGCCTACAACACACTGTATAAAATAAAAAAGAAAGAGTACTGCAGTTTTATCAGAGAAACTAAAGCATCATTCATCAGGATGTCTATAGATAAAGGAAAGAACTACTCAAAAGGTTTATGGTCTTTCATTAATGAAGAGAGAGGAAAAAGCAACAAATCAGGCAGAGGACATCTGCCCACTGATGAGTGGGAAAAGCAATGCAAACCCTCTAGAAATAGCCAATACTTTTAACAGATATTATATTACTGTAGCAGACGAATTAATAAGACAAAATAAAACAAACACAGTGAGTAAATTTTTAAACCCCCCACATACAAATCATACTATGGTTTTCATAACTACAACAGATACAGAAGTGTCAAACCTAATAAAACAACTTAAAATTAAACATTCATCTGGCTTGGATGGTGTCACATCACATCTCATAAATGAATGCAGAGAATGTATATTAAAAGCATTGACACACATCCTGAATGCTGCGATAGAAGAAGTAAGTAAAGTGATGCCAATGTTTAAGAAAGGGAACAGGGATGAATTAGGAAATTAAAGGCCAATATCATTGATCTCAACATTTGCTAAAATCTATGAAATGATAATAAAGAATAGAATTGTAAGTTTTATAACAAAGTATAGTATACTGCATTCATTACAACATGGTTTCAGAGAAGGAAAGTCAACAAAAACAGCAGCAACAGATATAATTGAGCACATTTTTAATTTACTTGACAGGCAACAAAAGACCTGTGGGATTTTTATGGACCTATCTAAGGCATTTGATTGTGTGAACCACTCAAAATTAATGATGAAATTATATCAGTATGGAATTAGAGGAAAATGCTATGACATACTTAAATCATACATTACAAATAGGAAACAATGCACAGAAATCAGACATACTAGTGGGGGAAATATAACAAACTACAGATCAGAATTGCAAACAGTTAAACCGTGCCGCAAGGGTCTGTGCTTGGGCCAATACTATTTATACTCTACGTAAATGACTTCACTAGCTATATAAATCAGAAACTTATCATGTATGCTGATGACACAACAATCATTTGCACAGCTGACACAAAGGAGGAGCTTGAGAAGGAAGCACTCCTGAATATCAAAAATGCAAATAAATATTTAATACAAAACAACCTGTTTATGAATCAGTCTAAAACAATGAATGTAGTATTTCAGACCAAGCATAGTGAAAATTGTAATATAAATGTTAATGTAAATGGAAAGACTATTAAAGAAGTAACCAGCACAAATTTTCTAGGAACTATAGTAGACAAACATTTGGCATGGGGAGAGCACATAGATGCACTGTGTAAAAAGATAAACAAACAGATTTTCATCATGCATAAAAAAGCTAAGACTGTGGATTTTAAAGTCCTCAGATCAATGTATTATGGACTTGTCTTCCCACATTTGTCTTATTCAGTTCATATATGGGGAAATGCACAAGCTGGCTACTTAAAAAGAATATTCACAATTCAGAAAAGGGCAGTGAGATGCATTGCAAAAATACCACCAAGACAGACCTGCAGGCAAGCTTTTGCACACTATAATATTATGGCAGTACATTCACTGTACATATACCAAAGCATAATGGTGGTAAGGTCAAGCAATAAACACCTCTTAAATAAAGATGTACACAAACACGGTACAAGAGGAAATGAAAATTACTACATGATAAACAGAAATCTAAAACTGCCTATGACTGCCTCTGAAGAAGCAGCCAAAACGTTTTCTAATAAACTCCCCAAAATCATTAAAAAAGAAACAGACCTAAAATGTTTTAAAAATCATTTGAAACTATATTGCACAGAGAAATGTATATACAGTTTGAGTTAATACTAAGATGGTGTATAAATATGTTCATTACTGAAATGTACCTTTAAAAATTATCATTTATGTATGTTGTTTGGATTTGTGTGTATATATAATGTGAAATATGTAATACCTTTGTATGCTTATGGACTATTTCTGTTTAATTATTTGTTTCATTTATATATAATGAAATCAAGTTTGATGTTAATAGCCTATTGTATGACACACCCAATACTCTCAGCTGGATTTTCAGCTGGAGTCCATGGGCAAAGAATAAATAAATAAATAAATACATCTTCCAGACAGTAATGTATGTGAGAGAAAATCATATATAGGCTCTACATCACAAATAGTTTAATGCATGGCCTCAAAACTACATCCAGTCACTGCTTATATCCAAAGAGGAGCAGCTAGTCAAAAGCACAGAATAGTATGCTATATAACAGCTTATAACTGCACAACAGGCTGCCACGGAAAATTAAAGATGTGAATAAACTCCATACCCTCAGTAAAGGGCTAAAAATATTTGTTAAGTAAAAGCTGTTGCACTGTAAATGGATAATTAATATAACTGTAGACAGACACTTAATGTTCTTGAATAGTCCCTGTATTAAGCGGCAGTATATTTCATAATTATAAATATTGTAAGACTAATTTAAGACCTGTAACACGGATCCAGCTGGTTGGTAACAATATTGCAAGAGACATTTATCAAGACTTCCAGGGACCTGTGGTAGTAAACAAAGGCACCATAACATCTGTGGACTAAATGAACAATTTTTCTGACCACCTGCATCACTCCATGCTTAATATCTTCACCAGTGGCAATGGCATCTTCCAGCAAGGTAGCCAGAACTGTGATTCAGTGGTTTATGGAGCATGACTGTGAACTCTCACTGATTTCTTGGCAACAAAATCCACCTGATCTGAACCTAATGGAATATATGTGGGACAGTATCTAGCACCAGCTCAGCGTCCACAGACAACCACCCCATAATTTATGGGAATTGCATAGCTTGTGTGTAGACAGCTTGTCCCACATAGCTCCAGAAACCTACCAAGAGCTTGTCAATTCAATTCTGTATGGACTCTCTGCTGTATTGCATTCCAAAGGTAGAAGAGCATGCTATTGTTGCAGCTGGTGATAATGCTTGTGACACATCAGTGTATACTAAAATTGTCTTTAAGAGACCCCTTCATCATGTCTAAATACTAATTATATTCATTATTTTGTGATAAAATATTTTCACAACAAATTGTCTGTGGAGACCATATAATGCCAGCAAGGTACTGATGGATTGAAGCTGACCTCAATAGCCTTGATAGCTAATGTTGTGGCGTAACAAGCTAGTTACGCCACACTGAGAAGGGAGCCGAAAGGCACGCGTACACACACGCCGACTGGCGTCAAGTCTGGAACAGGATACGTTATGACTGCTATCAAGAAAATACGTAGCTTTGGAATATACTTAACTTTATTCTTTGTTGGTTTACAACATTCTTCTTGAGACATTTATACGATAACTCTCAAACTAGGTAAGGCTAATGGCGCCTTGCTAGGTCGTAGCCATGGACTTAGCAGAAGGCTATTCTAACTGTCTCTCGGGAAATGAGAGGAAGGCTTCGTCCGTATTGTCGCTAGCAATGTCGTCCGTACAACTGGGGCGAGTGCTCGTCCGTATCTCGAGACCTGCCTTGTGCTGGCGCTCGGTCTGCGATCACACAGTGGCGACACGCGGGTCCGACATGTACTAAATGGACCGCGGCCGATTTAAGCTACCACCTAGCAAGTGTGGTGTCTGGCGGTGACACCACAGCTAAGTCAGTTGCAGTTCTGCGCCTTTGTTTGTGAACCAGTTTGGCATAAAGTTTTGATCTATTAAGAGATTAGATTGCGATAATTGTGTTTATTTTTCAGTCTAAAGTCTGAGAAATACTCTATAGGTACATCACATGTGTTTTCTTTAACAGTTGACTGACTTGCCCTGTCCAGGTAATCTCTCACTTCATTTCTAAAGCTTTCTCTTTTATTGTTAGTTACTGTTGTTTTATTATCGGTTATTGCCCAGTCAATCATAACAACATTATATTTTCTTAACACCACACACACACACACACACACACACACACACACACACACACACATACACACACACAAATATCATCATCCTCACCTAAAAATTACATACTGCAGAGACCAGGTGGGGAATACTCAGAGTGGTGGAATGAGTTGAGGAATAAGCTGATAATGGACCTAGGAGACAGGAAAAATAGATAAAAACTGTGCTGTTTTAATCCTACCTGCTGTATTAATCCTAGCTGTACCTGGGTCAATGTGGACCCAAGACTACGCACTTAAAAAAGTGGATAATCCAAAACACATGTTTTTGCTGCAAACAGCTATTTACTATATTTACAAAACGTGCTACATGTCACATGTGCAAGCTCATTCCAGTGTTTCTCACTGGAAACTGTCAGTTTATTTACAAAATTATGTTTAAAACACATTATACTTTAAGTCACTCTGTAAGATATTTACCCAGTTCCTTTCTCTTTCTGCTTTCCATTAACTTTCCTGACTACAGTGTTCATTTTCTAAGAGTCAGATACTGGTGTACTAACATTTTGTCCTACATAGTCTAATAACAGATAAATTTCAGTGCCTCAATGTGCATGATTCAGGGTTTCTCAATCACCACATCTTTGCTCCTTTCTTCTACTGAACACATTTTGCTCATTATATCTGCAGTGCCTAACTGCCAAAATATTGGTTCATAAGGCATTGCTATTTAGCCACTTACAGGTGTTTTCGGTGTCTACACCTTCACAACCAGAAATTTGTTTCAAGAGATCAGTCAGATGGTTAGCAGTATCACATTCCTCACTCCAATAATATTCAAAGTCCACTGTCAGTGAAGGTTGGTGCAACTATCTTCCAGGAGTTAATTATTGTTGTTGTCAAAAGACATACAAACTCCATGGCTTGCAATGAGCACATTCTGTGATTTCCAGAAAATGATGCTGCTGTAACCACCAATATTGTGTGTGGGCTCCATCATAGTTTATACATGAAGTTTGTGCTTGATTTGGCCACTAGAGCCACCGGTCCTGTTAATACAACAGCATTTGCATGCACAGCCTGCCAACTGTAATCCCTGTTATGACTAATGGTTATGAAGGCAAAAGCATAAGGCTCTGCAGGCCATTTGTGTGTTGTCTGTTGTTTGCACTGTCTCTCACATTTTTACGCTTTTCATTGTAATAAAGTTACAGTATCCTTGGGTTAGAACAGTTTGGTGATGAGTACAGTATTTGACTCTGTGGTTTCTACATCAGTCATTCGTCCTCTGAATTTAATTTCCATGAAGGCAGAGCTTAAATCTCTTTTTGAGCAACAGCAGACATTGATAGTTGCTATTTCCAGTTTCATGACTACACTGGCGCAACCTGCAGCCTCACCAACAACATATGTCACCATTCCCTGTACATGACTATGTAGCAGAAGACTGGCATGCTTACAAAAAAAAAGAAAAAAAAAACTGTGGAAACATTTCCAGGAATTTGGGGTACAGATGTAAACCTGTGAGAAGGCATTTTTTGGTAATGGATTTCACCACATCTGTATCAGCTGTTGTGTCAGCTTGCCCTCTTACAAAAATTTCCAAGTTTTTCTTTCAGTCAGATGTGTGGATTACTTTCTACCTACTACTGTAACATAGTCATGTTGTTGCTGCTTGTATGGAGGTTTACCACTGCCAAAAGCAGCCAAAACAGTCATACAGGGCATGAGCAGTAGCACTACATAGACTTAGTCATCATTGTAATTTTGTGACAAATGCTAATAAGGAATTCTATGCCAATCAGATGGTTTGTGATGCAATTATATATTTTGTTCCCGATTGGGAAGTTTGAGAGTGAGGTGTACAGTGTGAAAATCCTATGCTTATGAAGTAGTGAACATAGCTCAGTGATTTGAAGTTTCACAGGTTGCGGCAGTCAGATAGAAGCTAGAACCAAAGTTTCAGAAATCAGTTCCACTCACCCCTCCCAGCTTTCTGTCAGTTTGCAAGGGAATGTAGATGCTACTGCAGCAGTCCAGCAGATGTCTCAGTACTATATAGGTAAACAGTGTTCACAACAATAGTCCTCATCGCAATAGTGACAGCCCTGTGCTCTGCTGCCTTCATGTCCATATTGCTTCATTCAGTATGAACAGACCATGTCCCAAATACTTGGAAACACATAATAGGTGCCACAAGAAAAGACATGTTGCTTCTGTGTGTAACTTCTTTCCAGACCTGAGTGAGGATGAAATGAACACGGATCTGAACAGCATGTTGGCAGTGAGTGTGTCTTAAAGCAAGTTATAGACTGAAGTGTATATGTTTCACAAATGATTGAGAATGTAGATGGACATGGACAAATTAGCAACATTCATGAATTCTCAGAATTATGTGATTTTGGGTTATCCCCCTCTGATTCCAGTGTCATGGGGGCTGGTGAGGTATAACAAACAACAGGTTCCCATTCTTGGACATTTTTCTGTGCCTATAACATACAATGCTGTAGTTTGTTCATTAACGTTCCTAGTTCTGGCCACTGCTTACACTGAAAATCTGTTTGGTTTGGATGCTTTTAAACTGTTTGGATTCTCCATTGATGATGAAGTGCATTTGGTTTATGATCTAGTTCCATATCAAATGATAGATGCTCTCTCTGCCAAATTTTCCTCTCTATTTTCTCCAGGGCTGGGTCGTGAAATGGAATTTCAGGCTTATCATGATGAAACCATCCTCCTGGCTCCCAGTTTTTTGCAGGCTCAACAGGTACCAGTCACTTTATGGGATCAAATAAAAGTAGAATTAAATCATATTCAATCCCTTGATGTTATTTGACCTATTTCTTCCAGTGAATGGTCAGCACTACTGGTGATAGTCAAACAATCTACCAGTAAATTAGGCCTCTGAGATTCTAAAAATTCTGTTAATGCACTGTCAGTCACTGATACCTGTCATGCTGTGCAGGGTAGCCACGCAGTCTAGGGCACCTTGCCACAGTCTGTGCTGCTCCCCCTGTCAGAGGTTCAAGTCCTCCCATGGGCATGGGTGGGTGTGTTGTCCTTAGCGTAAGTTAGTTTAAGTTAGATAAGGTAATGTGTAAACCTATGGACCAATGACCTCAGCACTTTGGTCCCATAGGAACTTACCACAAATTTCCAGATTTCCAAATCCTCTATCCTTTGCTGCACCGTGAAGAGCTGTTCGCAAAATTATTGGGGGCCATCATTTTTCCAAGACTGACTTGACAGAGGCATACTTACAACTGCCATGGATGAGGAATCTAAATGCCTTCTCATTATCAACACCCCATTTAGGCTTTAGCATTTGCCTTTGGGTGTGGCAAGGACATCAGCTATATTTCAGTTATTTTTAGAGCAACTTATTGCACCATTTTCAGCCTGAACCAGCTGTTTAGATGATATACTAGTGTCTGGTGCCTGTAAAGAGCAACATTTTTGGAACCCTCACGTCCTATTTTCTGGTTTGCAGTCTGTGGGGTTAAAGTGCATTTGGACAGACACAGTTTTTCCAACCATCCATTATTTATTTGGGTTTTGAAGTGTCATGTGGTGGCATTAAAGCATTACACCATCATATTGATGTTATTACTGCATTCCACATCCTCATGTCTGTCAAGGAATTACAGGCAGTTTCAGGCAAAATTGCACACTACCATAAATTTATGCCAAATGCTGCTACTGTGGCAAAATCACTCCACACATTATTACATAAAGATGTTCACTTCCTCTGGTTCCCAGCGTGTGATCAGGCATTCAAGTTGTTGAAATCTAAGCTGTAGTTGGCCCCTTGCTTAGTCACTTTCCAGCCTGGCAAGAACCCGTCATTAGTGACAG
Source organism: Schistocerca piceifrons (assembly GCF_021461385.2). Taxonomy (NCBI): domain Eukaryota; kingdom Metazoa; phylum Arthropoda; class Insecta; order Orthoptera; family Acrididae; genus Schistocerca; species Schistocerca piceifrons. The sequence continues at coordinate 382,553,445 of NC_060143.1, read as the reverse complement.
ACGCATCTCAGTTTGGCCTTGGTGCTGTCTCTAAATCTTTAAATTAAGTGCAACAGCATTATTCTCAGATAGAGAAAGAGGCTCAGTGGTCATGTAAGCTTAAAAAAATCCATGTTTTTTTTTTCCAGGTCTAAGTTTCACCTGATCACAGACGACAAACCACTGGTGCCTCATTTTAACCCCTTGTTATCCTTGCCAGAAAAAGCCACCATCACTTACAGCGATGGGCTCTTTTCCTGTCCAACACGATTGTGAGATACATTTTTGACCTACAGTGCAACATGCAAATGCTGATGCCTTATTGCGTTTGCCAACTGGTCTGTATCCAGACTTTGACGAAGAGGAATTTAGATGTGGAAGATCAGAATGTTGTTAGTCGTTATCTTATTACTAGTACTACAATTGCAGCCACAGTAGCTGTGTATCCAGTTTTAAGTCAAGTTTTCTTTCGAGCAACACAGTTGGCCAGACAATCCTCCAGGCCGTGCTTCTGATCCTTTGAGAAATTATTTTGCATTATAAAATCATCTTTCTGTTTGGGATTGAGTGATGTTGTAAGTTACAGAGGATACAGCTCCTTGGGTTGTAGTCCCAGCCACCCTTCACCATGAGGTTATGCGTTTATTACATGTGGGTCACTGGGAAGTGTCATGTACAAAAGCATCAGCATACAGAAATGTTTTTGACCAGGCATTGATAGGGAATAGTATGATTTGTTGCAGCCCGCCCACAGTGTGCCACCCATCAGGTGGCTCCCCATACTTCTTCATCACTGCAGCCAGATCCACAGGAGCCTTGGGATCGTATTCATGCAGATTTTGTGGGACCTTATTTGAATTTCTACTGGCTTCTTGTAATTGATACTTATTCTAAGTTTCTGTATGTGATGCATTGTCAGTCTACGTCCATGGTAACAGTTCCCACTTTGTCAAAAATTTTTGCAATAGAAGGTCTTCCGTATACATTAATTATTGATGATGGCCTGCAGTTCATATCTCAATAATTTGAAGCCCTTGTAAAAAAAAGTTGTGTTTGCCATGTCATGGCACCTCCTTTCCACCCTCAATCAAATGAGAAAGCAGCGTGACTAGTCCAAACATTTAAGACTCAGATAAAAAAATACATTTTGGATATGTCACAGGAAGTAGCTCTTGACTGGTTCCTCAGTTCTTAGAGTTATACTCATGTTGGAGATAAGTCTGGCTGAGTTTTTGCCTGGTCATCAGCCCCAGACTCTGCTACATTTACTTTGACTGACACCAGGCCATCTGCCAGTAATAGCAGTGAATGCTTCCAGCCTGACACAACTGTTTGGGCTTGTGGGTTTGGTGCCAGTGCTAATCAAGAGTATCCAATTCCAACGTCTCTGTGTTGCCCACATGGCTCAGGGGCTGACATCATGATATGTCAACCAGCTACAATCCCACACGGGCAGCTTTGCACTGGGTGTGCCTCTGTCACTCACACATCATCTGTCTGGCCAGTCATCTCCTCCATCATGGGTGGTGTCCTCACCTTCTCACTGCCACTGCCAAAATTTTCACAACTTCTCCTCTGCTGTGGGAGCTCTCTTCAGATAACAACGGCCATAGTGAAACTACAGAAGAAAAGGATGTGAGCACAGTGCTCACTTCTTTGCAAAGGATGAGGAGTGCTGTAATTATTAATTTTGTGTGTGCACTGCTTCATAGTTCACACATGAAGTTTGTGCTTGATTCAGCCACTAGAGGTCACCCAGCTGCTGATATGACAGCAACAGGGTATGTAGCTTGCAAGCTGTTCTCCCTGTTGGAGTTAATGAATATATAGGCCAGAGCACCAGGCTCTACCACCCACTTGTGCATTTCTTATATATTGTAGTTACCTTTCATGTATGTGTACTGTTCAGGCAATAAATTAAACTGTTCTTGGGTTAGAACAGATGCTATCTGAATGTATTTTTGCAAAAACTGCTGGATGAGATTCAACCAGTAATAAAATTTGCCAGTTCGCTTTGAGTGACATAACACTAGGTTGAAGACTGCTCACAAAGATAATTCTGTCATCTGGAATATGCACTTCTTCTACAGAATGACAGGGTATACAATCTGGTATAAGAACAGCTCTTTCAGCTAAGCTTTTCCCCTCTAAATAATTATGTATTACAGGAACAAAAATAGAACAGAACTATTCTCTGAAGAGAGTACTGTCGATTGAGTCTCCTTGAGTCTCCTTACCAGTGCATCTAATAAAGTGATAATATAATGTAACAGAACAGATGAAAAAATCTACCCACCAAGTGGTGGCAGGAGAACACACATGTATAATGGTTACATAAATTTTCAGAACTTGGGTGCCATTGGCTCCTTCTTGAGGCAGAAGAGCTGAAGAGAAAGGAAGAGCAATAAAGGGAAAGGGCTACTGAGTTTTAGGAAAAGTGGAGAGTTTGGAGAAGTTTTGCAGAATGTCAGGTCATGGGAGACTTACTGGCTGGTATGAGAAGGAAAGAAAAAATTTCTTTTCTTCTCAACCTGTCTGGTAAGTCTCCTCTGACCCAGGGTTCTGGGACACTTTTCCGAACTCTCCATATCCTAAAACTCACCATCCTTTTTCTTCATCCATCTTGTTTCCCCTTCAGCCCTTCTGCCATAGGAAGAAACCACTGGCTCCAAAAACCTGCAAATTTTCTTAAATTTTATATATGTGTGTGTGTTCTCTTGCCACTCCTTGGTGAGTAGATTGATCATATGTTAATACACTGTACACACATAAAAAAGTTAGCATCACCTCAGTTCCGAGAGTTCCGGAACCTGACCAGAAAATTGGAATAGAGATCTACATAAACATCATTTCTGCCCTTTATTTCCCATGAAAACCACACATTGCATGTTGCACCACCAAACAGTGAGACCTTCAGAGGTGGTGGTCCAGATTGCTGTACACACTTTTACCTCTAATAGCCAGTAGCATGTCCTCTTGCATTGGTGCATGCCTGTATATATTGTGGTATACTATCCACAAGTTCATCAAGGCACTGCCGGTCCAGATTGTCCCACTCCTCAACAGATATTCAGTGTAGATCCCTCAGAGTGATTGGTGGGTCATGTCATCCATAGACAGGCCATCCATCCCAGGCATGTTCAATAGGGTTCATGTCTGGAGAACAAGCTGGCCACTCTAGTCGATTGATGTCATTATCCTGAAGGAAGACATTCACAAAATGTGCATGATGGGGGTGCAAATTGTCATCCATAAAGACAAATGCCTCACCATTATGCTGCCAATATGATTGCACTATCGGTCAGAGGATGACATTTACGTATCATACAGCCGTTATGGTGCCTTCCATGATCACCAGTGGCATACGTCAGCCCCACATAATGCCACCCCAAAATAGCAGGGAAGCCCCACCTTGCTGCACTGGCTAGACAGTGTGTCTGAGGCATTCAGCCTGACTGGGTTGCCTCCAAACATGTCTCTGATGATTGTCTGGTTGAAGGCATATGCAACACTCATTGGTGAAGAGAAAATTATGCCAATACTGAGCGGTCCATTCGGCATGTTGTTGGGCCCATCTGTACTATGCTGCATGGTGTCATGGTTACAAAGATGGACCTCACCATGGACATTGACAGTGAAGCTGCACATCATACAACCTATTGTGCACATTTTGAGTCATAGCATGACGTCCTGTGGCTGCAAGGAAAGCACTATTCAACATGGTGGCATTGCCGTCAGAGTTCTTCCAAGCCATAATCTGTAGGTAGCGGTCATCCTCTACAGTAGTAGCTCTTGGATGGCCTCAGCAAGGCAAGTCATCAGCAGTTCCTGTCTCTCTGTATCTCCTCCATGTCCGAGCAACATCACTTTGGTTCACTCGAAGATGTTAATTACAGACAACACGAGCCGTGTACCTCCTTCCTGGCAGAATGACTGAAACTGATCGGCTGTCGGACCCCCTCTGTGAATAGGTACTGCTCATGCATGGTTGTTTACATCTTTGGGTGGATTCAGTGACATCTCTGAACAGTCAAAGGGACTGTGTCTGTGATACAATATCCACACAATATCCATAGTCAAGTTCTATCTTCAGAAGTTCACGGAAACCTTTTTTTGATGTGTATATTTTCAAAAATAGGTTACATTCATTGACAAAATAAAGTAATAACTTTGATATTCAAACAATGGAAACACCAGGTTGAAACATCAACAATATAAGGAAAAGATAAATTGCTACTCACTGTAAAAAGTGTCTTTTCCTTGCACCTGTGTGCTACTCAATTTCTTATCTAATTGGTGACTGTTAATTTGCCTTTTCCTTATATTGTTAACTTTGTTATTTCTTTGACTGTGCACAAACATTTTGGTTAATTCTAAGTTTCCAGCAATGGGGGCTTAATTTTGTATTCATCTGATGAATTTGAGCTGAAAAGAACAGGTAAACTTTCTTTGCAATACTTATGTCTTAATGGATGCTTCAGTACAATATGCTTAAATTTATATGGGCATGCTCTTCCAGTATAGTCCAGCTTCATCAGCATTGTAAACCTGTTTGACAAGAAATTTATTCTGTTTCTTTGTTAGCACTAAGTTTCTCACCCTGAACAATAATTCCTGAAATCCTGTAGCAATGTTTGAATCAATGGAAAATCCAGGATGGACTGTAAAAATGTTTGAATCAAGTCAGACACCCTGATAAAGCATTATATTTTCCTCAAATTTTTTGAATTATGTAGAATTCTCATGCTTTCTCTACTTACTTTGGACCTTATAAAGTAACTTTTCCTGCCTCTTCTGTTGTATCCACGATTACAGTGATTCATCTAGTTTTATTACATCTACTTCAGATTCTACCTTTTATATTGCATCAGCAACTTCTAATTTCTTCTTGAATATTGTAATATCATCATCTTGCTGGCATAAGTAAACTGCTTGTAACTTGAGAAAAAACAAGGAATGTAACAAAATCTTATTGTCAATAATATGTTTTGAAAGCTATTATTGATCTGTCAGCAGCCAGAAAAGATCAACAACATTGCATTCCTCCTGGTGATGTTTAACAGTGTGCTTTAATTTCTTATTAACATATTGCATGAATTCTGAAGGGCAACGACCCAGAAGAAAACTTACATCAGTTTCTTTTACCTACCAGTCCTAGGTGAGTTAGAAATTATGAATCATTAGCTCCTACGGGAAGAGCTAGGCAAACGTATAGACAGGAAACAAGCCACAGACTTGGTACAAAGTTAGTGTTCCTGCATTTACCTGAAGTTGAAAAGGGGAAACAATGAAAAAAATATTTCAGGGATTTACAACTAGGACTGTGAACTACAACATCTTACAACAGTAAAACATGAGTTCTATGCATTATAGTGTATTATGAACAAAATTAACCATGTTAAAGAATATATTTATGTTTAACAACAGAATATTTTTTTTTTAAGATAAGAAATTCCATGATACTCACATACATTACTTTATTTCAGTTATTGAGATCCTCCATGAGTGCACAGATGAAACTGTGAATACCATTTCATCAGCAGTTCAAAATGGAAAATGCTTCATTCAAGAACCGAGTGATAAAAACTTGGGCAAGTAAAGTCTTTTTTGTGATATTTGGCTAAAAATTAATTTTAAATACTTAAAAATTCCATTGTACAGGAGGCATGATAGAAAGAACTTCTCATAGACATCTTTGTGCTGATACAGTATATATTGGCACTCAAGCATGATAGAAAGTACATCTGAATTAGGGGAGTTCATTCACAAACATATCAAACTTGTGTCCTATAAATGATTAACTTATTGTTCTCCTCCCACACTCCACTCCCATTCCCCCCCGCCTTAATCCACAACACAAGTTAAGCCCTTTCATCCTGATGTCTGAACCACCTAACCTTCCTTTTCTACCTCAACCAGCCTATCCTTCTCTCCTCCCTGAAGAAGGAATTAACAGAGTTCCTAAAGTGAAGAAATTGTCAAGTGCTTACACAGTTGTATGTGGGCTGTACTAAATTTCTTACCTTGTGAAGCTAAGTATTGGCAAGCATTTCTGTCTCACCTTTTGTAACTACCTTTTTGGTCATGCATCAGCAAGATGACCGATACTGCATTTAACTTCAGGTCTTACTTTCCCTTTTCATTGCAAATTATTGCTGCAATTGCTTACATATGTTTTGTATACAGGATGTTACAAAAAGGTACGGCCAAACTTTCAGGAAACATTCGTCACACACAAATAAAGAAAAGATGTTATGTGGACATGTGTCCGGAAATGCTTAATTTCCATGTTAGAGCTCATCTTAGTTTCGTCAGTATGTACTGTACTTACTTGATTCACCACCAGTTGGCCGAGGAAGGTAATGTTGGCTTCGGTGCTTGTGTTGACATGCGACGCATTGCTCTACAGTACTAGCATCAAGCACATCCGTACGTAGCATCAACAGGTTAGTGTTCATCACGAACATGGTTTTGCAGTCAGTGCAATGTTTATAAATGCAGAGTTGGCAAATTCCCATTTGATTCATGGATTAGCACGGGGCAATAGACTTGGCACAGTACGTTCGTATCAAGACAGATTTCCAGAACGAAGGTATCCCAACAGGAAGACGTTCGAAGCAATTGATCGGCATCTTGGGGAGCACGGAACATTCCAGCCTATGACTCGCAACTGGGGAAGACCTAGAATGATGAGGACACCTGCAATGGATGAGGCAATTCTTCATGCAGTTGACGATAGCCCTAATGTCAGTGTCAGAGAAGTTGCTGCAGTACAAGGTAACATTGACCATGTCACTGTATGGAGAGTGCTATGGGAGAACCAGTTGTTTCTGTACCATGTACAGCGTGTGCAGGCACTATCAGCAGCTGATTGGCCTCCACGGGTACACTTCTGTGAATGGTTCATCCAACAATGTGTCAATCCTCATTTCAGTGCAAATGTTCTCTTTACGGATGAGGCTTCATTCCAACATGATCAAATTGTAAATTTTCACAATCAACATGTGTGGGCTGATGAGAATCCACACGCAATTGTGCAATCACGTCATCAACACAGATTTTTTGTGAACGTTTGGGCAGGCATTGTTGGTGATATCTTGATTGGGCCCCATGTTCTTCCACCTATGCTCAATGGAGCACATTATCATGATTTCATATGGGATACTCTACCTGTGCTGCTTGAACATTTGCCTTTACAAATACGACACAACATGTGGTTCATGCACGATGGAGCTCCTGCACATTTCAGTTGAAGTGTTCGTACGCTTCTCAACAACAGATTTGGTGACCGATGGATTGGTAGAGGAGGACCAATTCCATGGCCTCCACGCTCTCCTGACCTCAACCCTCTTGACTTTCATTTATGGGGGCATTTGAAAGCTCTTGTTTACACGACCCTGGTACCAAATGTAGAGGCTCTTCGTGCTCGTATTGTGGATGCCTGTGATACAATATGCCATTCTCCAGGGCTGCATCAGCGCATCAGGGATTCCATGCGCTGGAGGGTGGATGCATGTATCCTCGCTAACGGAGGACATTTTGAACATTTCCTGCAACAAAGTGTTTGAAGTCACGCTGGTACATTCTGTTGCTGTGTGTTTCCATTCCATGATTAATGTGATTTGAAGAGAAGTAATAAAATGAGCTGTAACATGGAAAGTAAGTGTTTCCAGACACGTGCACACATTACATATTTTCTTTCTTTGTGTGTGAGGAATGTTTCCTGAAAGTTTGGCTGTACCTTTTTGTAACACCCTGTATATCAGTGCTGCAGGCAACCATTTATTTCCCAAATTCCTTCCTTCATTCTGAACTTTTTGTAATAGCTAGGGCAGAGAGAAACTTATTGTCAAATAGAAAACAATGCTTCGTGATAAATAATAAAACAGTCCCAGGATGTGTGGAGGAGATATTGATTTATAGCAAATCGGCAGAGCACTTAACATTTTATATGATTAGACTTACCTCAGTGTCAGTTCGGGTATGCCTGGATGCCCACTACTTGTACAGCGAGAGAGAGAGAGAGAGAGAGAGAGAGAGAGAGAGAGAGAGACAGAGAGAGAGAGAGAGAGAGAGAGAGAGGGGGAGAGAGAGAGAGAAGATATGTAAATTACATACAACGAAAAAGGAAAAGAAGTAAAATGTTGCAGTAACATTTTTATATAAGGCAGCTAATGAGAAGAACTAAAACACAAAACACCCACAGAAAGTATTATTTGATTATTATAACAGTGTTATTATGCTGTAGGAGTCTAAGCTGCAGCCATACACACAGACATGCATGTAGAGTAGTGAAGAGTAAGACTAAGTAGAGTAAAAGAAATTGACTCCATTCTGAAAAGCGACTGAAAATACAGGAAACTTTAAAGAAACTAGGAAAGTCATTGCTGAAAATTGATATAGGAAAGAATATACTAACAAATTAAATTTGAATAAATGAAAATATTTTACAATATATTTAAATATTAACACCATACCATCAGTTACAGTGTTGGAATCAGAATAAAATGCACTGCCTCAAGTAAATAAAACTTCAGACAATCCACAGAACAAAAAGTGTTCAAAGAGGGTATACACTCATTCGAGGTAAAGTTAAAAATTTCTCAGTATGTCAGAAAAACACAATGTTCTTTGGCAAAAAACACAATGTTCTTTGGCAAAAACACTATTTTCAGTGCACTCTCATTTAAGGTCAATGTGCTGCTTCTCTTTGCCAGCACACCTTTATGAACAGGTAGACTGCCTTCATGAAAGAATGTTTTTGTTAAATCAAGACTGCTTTCACATGATTTTTCGTCGGTTTGTTGTAGAAGACTAGTGTAGTATTCTTTCTCTGTTGTTATATTTTGCAGTGTAATCAATAAGAAGATTCCCAGTATCCCTTCTTTATCTAATAAGACACAGGCCATACCCTTTCAAACAAGTGAAATCAACTTTTTCATTGTTGGTACAGGACTGCCAAATTTCACCAAGTGATTATTGGGCTGTTCCATATATGCTGCATGATATGGCATGCCTCATACACACTGCAAAATTACCCCATAGGATCAAAGGGATCCTTTGTAAAGTAGTTCAAACATTGTTGAGAAATTGATTTTTGTGTTTGCAATTTGTCAGCATTCAACAAGTGTGTCCTGTACAAACATGTCTTGTAATTCATTCTTCATATCAAATGTACCACATTCTTCCAATAAACTTATGGTGTTAGTTATTTCATACAACATTAATCGGCAATCACCCAACCCTAAAATGTATACTTTTTTGGTCTTTTCACCTATGGGTGCAGTTTTGAGATATACCCCATGTGGATTACCTTCAAAGAAAGTCTGATCACTTTTTTATTTAGCTGCGCATTTCTTAACAGCTCTAAATGAAAAATGTGATTCATTACAAACCTTAATAATAATAACAATAATAATAATACTTTATTCAACATCAAATGATTAATTTCATATGTATAAAAACAAGTTACAATTTTTGATGCATAGCACAATAATACATTCTTCTGAATACTGGTACATCACTGATTAACAAAATGATTAAATTACAAATAAAATGGTTCGCTTAACACTATTTACATATTTTTTTGAAGCACTTTTATTCTGCGTGTAAGTATGGTATTCTTGTAATGTGTAAAATGGATTTTGTAACAGGAATTTCTTTAGATGACATTTAAGCTTCATTGTGGGTAGGGTCATAGCTTTACTGAGCAGTGCATTGGCTATCTTTAAACCTGCATACTGTGGTCCCCTTTCATAGAGTGCAGTTCTGTGGCTGCTAATGTAAAATTTTCCTTTATTTCTGGTGTTGTACTGATGCAAATTGGAACAAATGTTGAGCTGCAGCCATGTAACATGTAATATGGCTTTAAGAATGTACATGTTTACTACAGTTAGTACATCAGTTTGTGGAAACAAGCCATGGCATGATTCCTTATATTTTGCTCCACAGATGATTCTTACAGCTCTTTTTCTGAAGTAGCAATAGGTTATTTAGATTTGCTTTGGTTGTTTTCTATTCCATAATTCTATTCCATAATTCAAGTGAGAGGAAAATAGAGTATTGTATGTAGTCTTCAGGGCAACAGTGTCCTTGTAGAACTTGCTAATCATCTTAACTGCAAATATATTCTTAGACAACTTACAATCTGAAGTGTCAACATGTGTTCCACTATAGAGTGCTTTTAATAGTTAAACTTAGGAATTTTACACTACACTTTTCTTACTAATTCATTGCCTATGTATAAGTTTGATTTCATCATTAAAGCAACTGTTGTTAAACTCCATGAGACAAGTTTTACTACTGCTTACATTTAAGTGGCTTTCATTAAAGTACTGTATAATTTCATTTGTCATGATACTACAGTGGGTCTCTAGTTCATTAAATGATTCCTTTTTACATACAATGGATGTATCATCCACATACAGAACTATTTTGGAACTCTGAGTGCAGTATCTTACATCATTTACATAAATCAAAAACAGAACAGGACCCAATACTGAGCATTGGGGTACTCCATGTTTTATATTAGTGATTTTGCATTTGTGAACACTACTGTCAGTTTTAAGCGGTACAAACTGTTTCTGGTAACTTATGTAAGATTTTATTAGGTCATGAGCAGTGCCTCTGATGCCAATGTTCCATAGCTTTTCTAATAAGGTTGTGGTGTTCACACAGCCGAAAGCTTTCTCAAGACTGAGGGATATACCTGCAACATGTTGCTTGTTCTTGATGCCACTTATTATCTCTTCAATTAAATGAGCAGCTGCTGTGCTGGTTGATTTACATTTTAAGAATCCATTTTGATTTTGAAACATTAGGTTGTGCATCTGGAGAAAGTTTATAATTCCACTGTATATGACTTATTCAACTATTTTGGAAAAGACGAAGTATTGTGATGGGTCCATAGTTTTCATTTTCGAGTTTGTCTCCTTTTTAAAGATTGTTGTTACTTGAGCTATTCTCAAACAATGGATGAATTTCCAGAGACAATAAACTGTTCAAATCAAAGTGTAATTCCACTATATCAGTCAGAATGAAACAAATGAAACATTGCTATTAGAAAAAGATGTACACCAAATTTTTCTGCAGGTCACACTGAAACTATATCTCACATTAATGCACAAATTTGCCCAGGCTTGATGGAATAAGTAATGGGAGAAGGGGGAGGGTTAAGCTAGAGTTCTATTATGGGGAGCCAGGATTCTGCAACAGATTCAGACATCATCCATGTGGCTCATCTAACAAATGTACTGATCAATTTTTAAAATGAAGAATATCCCACTTAATGACTGTCGAGGCCAAGCATATAACAGTGACATTAACATGAATGGACAATACAAAAGTGCTTGATGTCTGAGACTTAGCAAAAACCCATTACCCTTATTCTCACCTTTTGTCTGCCACACCATGATTGTTAGCAATGTTTTAAAGCTGAAATATGTCCTCAAGCAATGACATTTTTGGGGTGTTGTAAAAGTTATTTAATTTAGAACTAGCAATTAAGAGGTAAGAGTTACTTCACAAAGTGATAGAATGCTGTCTTTAAAATATGTAACAAAATTGTGGTTAGTTATGTCTCTACGATTGATAAACACCAACACAACAGCTTACATACATATCTCATTTATTATTTAGCACAAGAAAGTATGTATAAAATCAGTAAACATACAAGAAACATGAGTTCACTGACAGGTTAACACACCAACTGGCCAAAGATAGCAGAAAGTCAGAGAAGGCACACTTCGCCAAAGTTGAGATCCACAAAAAACTCATTTTGTCCAGCCTTTCACAAATAATCTTTCTGGAATGAAAGAGGCTGTGATTAATGTGCAAGAACAATATGTAAGTGCTGTATCTTGTAAAAAGAGATCTATGGATGAATAGAGCTGCTACTACTACTGCTACTACTACTACTACTAAAACTCAGTTACAGAAAGCAAATCATGGACTACCTGAATATTTTGGACTATTGATTCATTTCAATGGTATAAAGTAAAGTACTAGCAGCCATAAACTCAAGAAACATACTTTGGTTATAGCTTCCAGACTGTGAGGCTGCAGTCACTATATAAAACTATTCAATGATATTTCATCCCCATCTGCAAGAGACCTCTTCAAAGATAAAACTAAAAAATGTTTGATATATCATCCATGACCTCTCAGCCCAAACGTCTTTGAAGTAAACACTGGCTGTGAATATCTAGAATGTTTTATTATAGAGATACAGTTTTACAGGAATAGAAGCTATGTTGAATGTTGTGCTGTTAAATATTGGCAGCCTGGTAGAAGATTTAAAAGTTTTTTAGAGAATGTGAATAGAAATTTTGCAAGAATTTAGGCTCATGAGTAGGCTATGGACAGGGTTTACATCATACCAGAAAAATTATTAGGGGAGAAAAAACTTTCAGCATATGCAACATGGGTGAGCAATGTTAATAATTCTACAGAGAGATTGAAACAGCATGTTGTATTGGAATGGACTACTTATAGTCAGATCTGGAGATTGCTATAAGGTAGTGCACAGACTGAAGGACAAGTTGAGTTTCTTTTGGATGTGACCTAGTTTATACAAAGCAGAGATTAAAAAGAGTACAAAATAGGTTTAAAAGTTTGGCAGTAGTGTGTCAAATGATATGGTGAAATAAATGAATCATGTGAACAGGGTTCATAGTGACTCCACTTTAGCCCACTAATAAATTTTCTAAGAATATTTTTTCCTACCAATATCTGTGGTGGAGACTGACACATTAACAGACTGGAAGTAATAAAGACTGTTCTGTGGAACACAATTATCCAAAGTAGATTGAGAGTTGGAAATAAATGCTATGCATTTGACTTTGGCTTGTTAGAAAGTTAATGATGTAACTCACACATTTGACAACGAAATGCAAGAAGAGCTCTTTTATGAGCTTTCCATATTTTGAGATGTGGGACCAAATAAAGAAAACAGTCTCCACTAAACATGAGCTGTAGATTTATTACATTAAGAGCTGTGAGCACTTGTCCAGTAGAAGAGATGTGTTTTGCAGTAGCAAAGGTAAACTGGTGCTCGTAGCTCTTAAGATAAGCACTGTAGAACACAGGTTTACTTGACTTTTTTGTTTTCAGTGTATCATTCCTGTCATATCCATGAATACCAACCATTCCTCCTTGGACACCATGTACAGCTCCATTATCTTAATTTAAAACACTATGGCGTAGGTTACAATAAATAAGAAACTATACTTTTCTAACATGTGGATTGTTCACTGTGCACATATTTTTTACACTCAAATTAACTGCTATATAATAAAACAGTTTCTTTAATTGAAGTTATTGATTTATAGACCACTCTAAACTCCTAATAAAAGTAACAAGACTAAGTAGTAGTTTTTATAATCGAGTCGGAGGACCCAACAAGTCTACTGCAGCACTCACGCTGACTCTCCACAAGCTGTACTAATATAACAAAAACAATTAGTTCTAGTTCTGTGTTCGGCTGAGAACTTGTCATTCTGGCATGTACTTAACATCTGGTATGCTACAGCTTTCAGAGTTGCTGCATCTACATTTGCATCTACATCTATACTCTGCTAGCCACCAAGTGGTGTGTGGCAGAGGGCACTATTCGTGCCAAAGTCATATTCATACCTCCATCCCCCCCTCCCCCCTCCCCATCCCCTGTTCCACTCGTGGATTGCGTGAGAGAAAAACAAGTGTCTGAATGCCTCAGTACATGCTCTAACTTTCCTTATCTTTTAATGGTGATCATTGCACGATATGAAAGTTGGTGGTAATAATATATGCTCTACATCCTCGGCGTAGATCATATTTTGGAATTTAGTGAGCAGCCCCTTCCATTTAGAACGTCGTCTATCTGCAAGTGTGTCCCACTTCTTTGTATTGCTCTCACAATGGCTAAATGTACCAGTCACAAATCTTGCCACTCATCTTTGGACCTTCTCAATCTCTTGAATGAGACCCAACTGGTAAGGGTCCTATAGAGATGAACAATACTCTAAGACTGAATGAATTAAAGTATTGGAAGCAATTTCCTTTGGTGAGGGACTGCATCACTTCAGGATTATACCAATAAACCACAATCTAGAGCTTGCCTTACCCATTACTCATGTAATCTGATCGTTCCATTTGAGATCATTTCGTTTGGTCACACCCAGATACTTGACGGATGTTACTGCTTCCAAAGACTGGGCATTTATATTGTACTCATATATTAATGGGGATTTTCACTTTGTTGTGTGCAGTAGGTTACACTTACTAATATTGAGAGATAACTGCCAGTCATTACACCACACATTTATTTTCTGCAAATCCTCATTAATTTGTTCACAACTTTCATGTGATACTATTGTCCTGTAGACTACAGCATCATCGGCAAGCAGTCTCCTGTCACTGGCAATACCATTAACCAGATCATTCATGTAAATCATAAAAAGCAGCGGGCATATTATGCTGCCCTGGGGCACACCTGATGTTGCTTTCATTTCTGTTGAAGTATCCTCATTCAGGATGATATACTGCACTGTGTCTGTTAGAAAACTTTCTATCCAAATGCATATGTCATCGGATAGGCCATAAGCATGCACTTTTTGGAGCAAGTGACAGTGCGGAACTGAGACAAACACTTTTCAAAAGTTGTGGAATTTGGTATCAACCTGGAAGCCAGTATCTAGATCCTGTTTTATATCATGCAGAAAGAGGGCCAGCTGTGTCTTGCATGACCACTGTTTCCTAAAACCATGCTGGTTTCTGCAGATGAGCTTCTCAGAGTCTAGAAAGGTCATTATGTCTGTTCCATGATTCTACAACAAACTGATGTCAGTGAAATTGGCCAGTAATTATGTGCATCTGATTTTCTACCACTTTTATACATTGCTATGACCTGGGCCTTCTTCCAGTCCCATGGAACTTTCCACTGTTCCAATGATCTCTGATAGATGATGGATGAGATTGGTGCCATATTTGTAGCATAGTCAACATAAAACCTTACGGGGATACCGTCTGGGCCAGATGCCTTCCTGGCATTTAAGGATCTTAACTGTTTTACAGTCCCAGATATGCTAAACACTATGTCAGCCATCCTTGCATTTTTTCAATAGTTTAAAGTAGGAATGGTGCTGCAGTCCTCTACCATAAATGAGTTTTTGAAAGCTAGGTATAGAATTTTGGCCTTCTGTTTGTCATCATCCATTACATTACCTGTACTGTCAGAAAGAGAAGGTATTGAATTATTTTTAGTGTTCATAGATTACACATATGATGAAAATGTTTTGGGGTTATTTTTAGAATTTGCAGATTAAATATTGCTTTCAAATCCATTAAAAGAATCTCTCATTGACCTTTTGACAGCTGCTTTCATTTCACATAATTTCTGTTTGTCAGTGGGGCAGTGACCATGTTTAAAATGACTGTGTGCAAAATAATCTGCTTTCTCAGCAACTTCCTAATATGTTTGTTGAACCAAGTCAGATCCTTTCGCTAGCCTATATTTTTGCTAGGCACATATTTCTGTAACACGTGGTGGACAATACCTTTAAATTCTGACCAAAGATGCTCCATACCTTTGGATCCCATGGTGAAAGCTTGGAGCTGACTATAAAGCTATTCATTAATGACACTTTTATTTGGTTTCCCAAACAAGAAAACTCTACATTGTTTCTTTGGTTTTTCGCAGCTTCCACTAACATAGAAGCCACAACGACATTATGATCACTAATACCTTCCTCTAGATTAACTTCCTCAAAAAGATCAGATCTGTTTGTCGCCAAGATATCTAATATGTTCCCATCTAGAGTTGGTTTTCTAACCAATTGCTCAAAGTTGTATATTGAGTGTGCTCCTAGAGTAACTTCACACGAGTCTTTCCTTCTGCCCCCTGTGATAAATGTGTAATTTTTCCAGTCAGTGGATGCCAGATTAAAGTCTCCACCTATAGCTAATGGATATTTGGATATTTATTTCGTATGTACTCAAGACTTCCCCTGAAATGTTCTGCAACATTTGTTTCAGATGCTGGTGGTCTATAAAAACATCCTAATACAATGGTCACTCCTTGTCTGATTGACGGCTTTATCCAGACTATTTGACAATCCAACCCAGTATCAATCTCAACTGTGTTTAAACAGCTTTTAACTGCAATGAACACACCACCTCCCATAGCATCAGTCCTATCCTTCCTAAACATTGTCCAAACCGAGTTCAAAATTTCACTGCTATTTATATCTGGTTTCAACTGGCTTTCGGTACCTAATACCATGTTGGCATTACTACTGTTAATTTCGGAGATTAACTCGGGGGTATTGCTACAGACACTTTGACAATTTACTAACATGAGATTTAGCAAATCTAAATCCTTTGAAATGACCTGTTTAGGAGAACTAACAGTTTTTACAGTTGGCACACCCACATCAGTGTCATGAACTGGTAATTTTTCAGGCCAATGGTTTGTTTCCTGTGGGGAGGAACCTAATCTAAAAAAACCCATGTGCATGCCACAAACACTGTGCTGCCCATGTAGCTGCTTCCTGTGTGTAGTGCACCCCTGATCTATTGAGGGGTGTCCTACAATCTTCAACCCCATAGCATAGGTCGAGGAATCTACAACCATTTTCATCACAGAGTCGACGTAGCCTCTGGTTTAGATTTTCTACTCGACTCCAAACCAGAGGACCCTGGTCCACCCTGGGTATGATGCTGCAAATTGTCATCTTGGCTTCCACTCCTCGAGATATGGAGGCCACCTTCACCAATTTATCCAGCTGTTGAAAGGACCCAAGGATTTCCTTGGAATCCCAATGACTGGCATCGTTGGTGCCAACATGTGCAACAATCTGCAACTGGCTGCACCCCGCTCGCTCCATAGCCACTGGAAGAGCCTCTTCCACATC
Organism: Schistocerca piceifrons; assembly: GCF_021461385.2. Taxonomy (NCBI): domain Eukaryota; kingdom Metazoa; phylum Arthropoda; class Insecta; order Orthoptera; family Acrididae; genus Schistocerca; species Schistocerca piceifrons. The sequence goes on along the minus strand of NC_060143.1, from coordinate 382,536,577 downwards.
CTGGACAAGGCCTCCCCAGCAAGCACACTGAGTGAACATTGGAGTCTTCCCACCCTAGCTGCTATGTTCCTGAGGGTTTCCACAACCCACCAAACCTTGCAGCTCCCACTAACTAACAAACCCCTATATCCAAGTGCCTGTCTGGACCTTGCTGAAGAAGTGGCCACTATTGTGGCAGAAAGTGCATTCTGATCTGGCTCAGCCCCCCCCCCCCCCCCCAGCATCAGATAGCACACTGAATTTATTATAAAATTGCGTGAGATATGGCAGGAGACTGCGTCCCCCATGCAGCCTTCACCTTGAGGCTCGAGACCTCGACATAGTCCGCCACCCACACTGATGTGAGAGTGGGCTTGCCAGCTCAGTCGCACCTAAGCTCAGCTCATTGAGAGAAAGCTGTAACTTCAACCCCCACCCCCACCCCCCTGCACATCTAGTACAGCAAAGGGTGCCCCAGGCACCCCAACCCCACCGCACCTCAAGGTGGCACTCTGGAGCTGGTTGACTGTGACTAACAAAGCTTCCTGCTGTGTTTGAACTGTGGCCAACTCCTCCTGCATCCACACACAACAGACACAGTCCCTATCCATTTAGCTAAACGTGATTTACTATAAGAAACTTAAGAAAACCTACTGCAACACAAGGTTAACTGCTAGTTGGCAGAAAGTACACTCAACACTGAAATACAATATGAATGGTAGAAGCTAGATCTGGTGCTTTTTTTCCTGCTAGGGGTTATATAGTGGAAGAAAAATAAACAGTGATCTACAGTAAACTGCTAGGGGCTATCTAGCAAATATTATTAAAGAATTAAACAGTAGCCTACGGTAAGCTACACCTACTGATTAACCCTCATATTTATAATGTAAACAAACATATATGGACATGCAAAAATGACCTAATAGAACTATAAAAACTGCTACCTTCAATGTATCGAGTCTAAATGAAACTAATAAATGTAAATACTTTCATTTAGCAGATTTACAGTCATCTCCTGAGTAGCAGGCCTTCTATATTATAATTATGAGTAAAGTAATATCTATGGACTGTTTTTGACACTTTTCATAGATTTGTTTTATAAGAAACTTTTATTTTCAAGTAAGCAATTTTCCCAGTGTACTTTCACGTGTTGTGATGACTAAATTATAACTTTGTAGCTAATACCATTTCTTCCTTTCCACTACTGTACGTTGGGGACCTGATATGGTACTGTAGTCAAATGATGACAGTGATGTATTAGTACATGTCATTAACACACTGACTGACATGTGGACTTCAGTGTTGATGTGGAGATGTAGACATGTTGAAACTGTGAAGGTTTAAGTGATGTTCAAGATTGTTTCATACTCAGTGCCATTATCTTTTTATTTTTTTATTTGTCCATCTAAATCTCTTTTTCAGTACATATATTGTACACAGGATATTGGACATTGGACAGAAAACATTTTTATCTAATGGTTTTTCAAACATCAAACATACATTATTTAAATTTTTATGACAAATTGGATCTATACAGTTAATAATTATAATTTTTTAAATACTGTATACTTGTAACTTATTTCTACAATTAAAGATAGAAATAACATTTTTTTCTTGCATAAGATACTGTGAAATGGAATAGTAGCAGTTTTTCAGAAGGTAGGCTGTCACAGACTTTTTAAAGCTCTGTAGTTCAGGAAGAGATTTTATATATCTTGGTAATCTGTTGTATAGTTTTGTTCCTGCATGACATACAATTGTCTGACCTGGTAGTGTAATCATGGACAGTTTGTATTGAGAAAAAATGTTTTCTTTTCTCTGTATACTTTTTTTTTGACATGCATGACTACTTCCAGTATATCAATACAGGAAAGAAGTAAGATCTTTAGAACTTTAAAGAAAGGTTTGCATGGTTTTCTGCTGCTCACTTGTTTCATTATTCTTATAATTGCCTGTTGTTTCCTGAAAACTGTTGTGGCCTGGTGTAGATTTCCCCAGAAAATGATACCATACTTCAGTATCAAATGTGCACATGCAAAGTATCCAGCCCTAACTGCTTCTGCACTAGTATTGTTGCAAAGAATTCTTACTAGATAGCTCATTTCTGCTAGTTTTGAATATAGGTATGTGATATGAGTGCTCCATTTAAGATTTTCCTGGATATGAACCCCAAGAAATTTAGTTTCATTGACAGCATTAATGTTTTGGTTATCTACACATATTACAGGTTGTGCCACATTTTTATTTTGATCTGTGTGGAAATCATGAGTACCATTTTTTGGGGATTAACTATTAGCCTTTTTTGGCAAACCATTCAGACACTTCTTTTGTAATATATTTTGCAGATGTTGTAAAATTTTCTTCTTTATTCCATCCAATCAATAGACTGGTGTCATCTGCAAACAGTACTGGTTCAGAATTATTAATGTGTGATGGGAAATCATTAATGTATACCAAAAAAAAGGAGGGGATCTAAATTAGATCCCTGTGGAACACCATGACTTAGTCTACATGGTTCTGAAAGGTGTACCTGAAGTTCATTTCCTTCCATGTCCTTAATTTCAGTTACCTGAGAGCGATATTCCAAATACGATTTAATCTACTGATTTGGTACAGCTCTTAGGCCATACCGTTCAAGCTTCCTCAGGAGCACAGAATGATCAATCACATCAAAAGCTTTCAATAAGTAATCACATTACAATGAGGTTAAGGTGAATAAACAAGTAATTCTTCATTAGTCCACTATTTTAAGTCTGATGCATGCTTTTTCTATGTCTTCTAGTGTAAAGGGTACTGTGTAGCAAGTTTGGATTATGATTACTCAGTTTGAGTCATAACCTAGGCCTGCAGTAGTTACATTATTCTTGTTACTCACAAAACCAGCTGTTCATTTGTTAGCTGTATTTAATTTTAAATATTACTGGTTATTTCCATTTAATTCGATGTTTGCTCACTAGATGACTAAAGAGATTTTTATTTATTATATGATTCAGCACATCCATCATCAGATACTGTGCAATGTCATATGATTACAGACTAGTAAACAAAATTAACTTCTTTATTAATATGATAATTTGATGATTATTTTTGTCTTTTTTTTGTCGTATATGATAGCTTGACCTTGGATATCACTGAAAAAAAATGAGGTCCACAATTGTTTTATTTTGTAAGATAAAAATAGAGTTCCTTGTCAGGAAAACAAGGCTCAAATGTTACTTCAAGACCTTGTGACCGAGCAATAATGACAGAAAAGAGCCCTTATATAGAAAGAAATTATTATTTTTCAGGTTCTTTCATTGCTCATAGATTGTGTATACCATGGGAAACTGATGCAGGAGAAATAAAAACATTGAAATACACCACTACACCATTCTGCAACCAATTCTGGATACTATTTCAAAGAATGATTCTTCAGTATGTAAGAAACAAGGTGAATGTAGTCTAAACATACAATTTCAGACGCCATAAACAATTATTATAATTACTGCTATACTTTTATTATGAGCATCATTTTGAACGTTGTGAGAATTTATGCTAATAGAATTTTCTACCTTATCTAAAAGTTACTTTCTTCCTTTCCTTGAGAACAAAAATTATTTGATGTAAAACAAAAATTAAGGAAGACAACCTCTTAGTGCATGTGAATGATGGATGTGTTGTAGACACATTTGATATCTCACAGAATTCACTTCCTCTTAAGCCTTCATTGTTACTAATACTACAACCCAACTTTCTCTCTCTCTCTCTCTCTCTCTCTCTCTCTGTCTATCTGTCTCTCTCTCTCTCTCTCTCTCTCTCTCTCTCTCTCTCTCTCTCTCTCTCTCTCTCTCTCTCTTTCTCTCTCTCTGTCTCTCTCTCTCGAAGAGAACTACTGCCTGAATTGAAGCTGTGGGGGAGAGTAGCTCTCTCTCTCTCTCTCTCTCTCTCTCTCTCTCTCTCTCTCTGTCTTTCATGACATTTTTGTAAATGCGTTTGAAAACTGCTTCCCCAAGAAAATAGTTAAATATACTCGTAAGAAACCTTGTAACAAACCATGGCTTACTAAGGGTATAAAAATATCTTGTAACCGGAAAAGGGAAATGTATCTGACAGCACGAAAGAGTAGTGACCCAGAAACTATCAAACATTATAAAAACTACACTGTTATATTAAGAAAAGTTATTAAAAAATCCAGAAGTATGTGTATCATGTCTGAAATCAGCAACTCTGATAATAAAATTAAAACAATTTGGAATATTATTAAAAGAGAAACAGGTCAAGCAAGAGCACAGGAAGACAGTATTACCATCAAATTGAATGAAAACTTTACAAACAAAAAGTCAGAAGTTGAAAATATTTTTAATAATCATTTTCTAAATGTTGTGGATATAGTAGGAGCCAGGTGTTCATTAGAAGATGCTAGGCTGTTAATGGAAGAGGCCATACCTATGCAATTTGATACAATTGAAGTCTCACCCACTTCTCCCTCTGAAATTAGGAAAATAATAAACTTGCTTAAAAGCAAAAACTCACATGGAATTGATGGCATTTCCAGCAAAATACTAAAAGCTTGTTCTCAGCAGATAGTAAGATTCTCAGCCACCCGTGTAATAGCTCTCTGGAACAGGGCATTTTCCCTGATAGACTGAAATATGCTATTGTTATACCTTTGCATAAAAAGGGGGATAGATCTGATGTCAACAATTACCATCCAATCTCCCTTCTAACAGCTTCATCCAAAATTTTTGAGAAAGTAATGTATTCAAGAGTAGCTTCACATATCCGTAAAAATGAAGTACTAACAAAATGTCAGTTTGGTTTCCAGAAAGGTTTTTCAACAGAAAATGCCATATATGCTTTCACCAATCAAATTTTTAATAATCTGAATAACCGAACACCACCCATTGGGATTTTTTGTGATCTCTCAAAGGCTTTTGATTGTGTAAATCATGAAATTCTGCTAGACAAGCTCAAATATTGTGGCATGAGTGGGACAGTGCACAAATGGTTCAATTTGTACCTAACTGGACGAGTGCAGAAAGTTGAAATAAGCAGTTCTCATAATATGCAAAGATTAGCACATTCCTCAAACTGGGGGACTATCAAGAATTGGGTTCCACAAGGGTCAGTCTTGGGTCCTTTGTTGTTATTAATATATATTAATGACTTGCCATTCTATATTCATGAAGAGGCAAAGTTAATTCTCTTTGCTGATGATACAGGTACAGTAATCACACCTGACAAACAAGAATTAACTGATGAAATTCTCAATACTGTCTTTCAGAAAATTATTAAGTGGTTCCTTGTAAACGGACTCTCACTGAATTTTGATAAGACACAGTAAATACAGTTACGTACAGTGAATAGTATGACACCATTAATAAATATAGATCTTAATCAGAAGCATATAGCTAAGGTAGAATATTCCAAATTTTTAGATGTGTCCATTGATGAGAGATTAAATTGGAAGAAACACATTGATAATCTGCTGAAACGTTTGAGTTCAGCTACTTATGCAATAAGGGTCATTGCAAATTTTGGTGATAAACATCTTAGTAAATTAGCTTACTACACCTATTTTCACTCATTGCTTTCATATGGAATTATATTTTGGGGTAATTCATCACTGCGGAATAAAGTATTTCTTGCACAAAAGCGTGTAATCAGAACAATAGCTGGAGTCCACCCAAGATCATCCTGCAGACGTTTATTTAAGGATCTAGGGATATTCACAATAGCTTCTCAGTATATATACTCTCTTATGAAATTTGTTATTAACAACCAAACCCAATTCAAAAGTAATAGCATTTGCAAAACTACAATACTAGGAGAAAGGATGATCTTCACTATTCAAGATTAAATCTGACTTTGGCACAGAAAGGGGTGAATTATACTGCCACTAAAGTCTTTGGTCACTTACCAAATAGTATCAAAAGTCTGGCAGATAACCAACAAGTATTTAAGAAGAAATTAAAAGAATTTCTGAATGACAACTCCTTCTACTCCATAGAGGAATTTTTAGATGTAAATTAAGAAGCAAAAAAAAAAAAAAAAAAAAAAAAACAAATAAAATTATTAAAAAAAAAAACAAAAAATAAAAAAGTTGTTATATTAACTTAAGTATGTTGTTAAATTAACTTAATTATGTCATGTATTGGAAAATTTGACTCGTTCCACAACATTACGAAACATCATATTCATGATCCATGGAACTAGTATTAATCTAATCTAATCTAATCTAATCTCTCTCTCTCTCTCTCTCTCTCTCTCTCTGTGTGTGTGTGTGTGTGTGTGTGTGTGTGTGTGTGTGTGTGTGGATTGTTAGTTGCACCTACATAGCTCTGTTAGTTAGATTATTCCACATGAAAAGCAAGTAATTCCCATATTGACACAAATTTAATGTCAGTAACTTTCACTGATTGTTTTTCACTTTTAATGAATGGTTATGTGCACAGACAGGTTGCGTGGGAGTGGAAGGCAATGGGTCACCTGAAAGGAGGAAGGCATATGATGTAAGGAGTTTGGTGTCACTGTGAACCTGAATCACTTGCTTGATTCTTAGGCTAATTCTCCATAGGGAATCTCCATAGGGAATCTTATAAATACTATCCATCATGTTCTATGTTTTTAATATTCTGAAAATTCAATAAACTGCAGAGGATCATTTTATCATGCTGTTAAGAAATACAGAATAATACTGGATTTGTATTTTCTCTCTCTTTGTTATTGGTCCATTAAATAATCAATGGTATGTAGTTTGTACATACAATATAGGAAAAGTCAGGTTTCAGGTGGTAAATACAATTTACACATAGAATGGTTTCAAAATAATAATTTATACATGTTGCAGTCTTACAATAACAAATAACATATTTGAAAACAGTAAGTATGGTTAAGAATGTCTGATCAGTTACAATAAGTTTTGAGATACAACAAAAACTCAGAAACAGAATAGAAGCAGTGGTCAAGCAAGTGCTGTTTCAATTTGATATGGAAAATATATAAATTTCACATCTGTTCCAAATACGATGACATGTGGTTATATAGCATAGTGTTAATATGATATAATACTCATTTACAAACATTTGTGCTTCTTCAGATATAGGTTATTCTTCTGCCTAGTATTGTAAGGGCAAAAATCGCAGTTATGTTTAAAGATATTTTCTTCTTTTGAAGTTCATAAATGCATAAACAAGGAAGAGGCAGTATGTTGGGATTATTAAATATTGGGCTAGAAGAATCTCTGTATTTGGCTTGTTTTATGGTTCTGAGAGCCTTCCTTTGCAATCTTGATGTTTTCTGATATTTATTGAGTTCCACCAAAAGATAATTCCATACATAAGTAGCTACTGGTTTTGACATGATACATTGTTACCAATGATTCATGGGTTATATTGGGTTTTTCTGGAGGATTCTTACAGAATATGTGAGTAAACTTTTTTTATTAACATTACTGTCCGGCCCCGGTAGCTGAGTGGTCAGCATGACGGAATGTCAATCCTAAGGTCCCGGGTTCGATTCCCGGCTGGGTCGGAGATTTTCTCCCCTCAGGGACTGGGTGTTGTGCTGTCCCAATCATCATCATTTCATCCCCATCTACGCGCAGGTCGCCCAAGTGGCGTCAAATAGAAAGACCTGCACCAGGCGAACGGTCTACCCGACGGGAGGCCTTAGCCACACGACATTTCATTTCATTAACATTACTCTGGTGTTATCATGTCCAATTCTCCTGGGTATGTATATGTGGGGATCGAGATGTTACGTACGGTAATATCAAACCCAACATTAAGTATTCGCTCGTTTGTAATGAATTAACTTTATTTTGACCATGTTGGTACAAACACATCCACTCAAATACAGAGTTCGGAACACACTGAGATCAACAGCTTTCAAAGAAGTTTGTTCTCAAAGATGAGGCAGTCAACTCTTGCAGTCAATAACCACCACATATACTTAAACCTTTGACTCACTTACCACTGAAGAATAAAGTATCATAGAATTTAAATGTCATTTCTACAAAATGGCAAGTCTAACATGAATAATTGAGGGTAAAATGTATAACACATTCATGTTTAAGATATTTTTCTTGCTCTCCTGCAATATTAGCATAAAGATTACACAGCTCAAACAATCATTCCAAAAGTGATTCTCAAATTGTTTATAAGTGGCTTGTCACAGTTGCTTTCTATCAATCTATTATTCGCATTGATGATATGGAAAGTTCTTGCAGAATGTAAATAATTTAGGACCATTCACCAATGAGCAGTCACCCTTGCTCCTGCATTATTCACATTTCATGCTCAAGTTGTGGAAATATAACAATGTCATACCATGCTAAATTTAGCAAATAAAGAATATGCTGAAATACTATGGTTTACTATTGTGCTAGAAACTCCAACACAAAAAATGAAATGTCATGTGGCTAGGGCCTCCCATCAGGTAGACTGTTCGCCTGGTGCAAGTCTTATGATTTGACGCCACTTTGGCGACTTGCGCATCGATGGGGATGAAATGATGATGATTAGGACAACACAACACCCAGTCCCTGGGTGGACAAAATCTCCGGCCCAACCGGGAATCGAACCCGGGCCCTTAGGATTGACAGTCTGTCGTGCTGACCACTCAGCTACCGGGGGCGGACACGCAGTTCTGATATGAGTACTCACGTTACTGCATGGGAACAAATTCCTCATACATCATGGCATGTGAATAAAAGAGAGAGGTAGAAGAGCTGTCTAATGTACATAAAGTTTCTCTTAAATTTCATTTGCAACTAAATTAGTCTTTGCTTACTGGTATTACCATCATCAACAACAGAGGGGGCAGCAGCATATTTTTTGGTCTTTTTTGATGCATTACTAGCACAATGGACATACGAAAAATGTGTGTGTGTGTGTGTGTGTGTGTGTGTGTGTGTGTGTGTGGTGTGTGTGTGAGAGAGAGAGAGAGAGAGAGAGAGAGAGAGAGAGAGAGAGAGAGAGGAGGGAGAGAGAGAGAGAGAGAGGGAGGAGGGAGAGAGAGTGGGGGGGGAGGCAGAATACAGACGGTGTAAATTTCAGTTCACAAATTACAATCATAAATTAAAACTAATCAATAAGACAAGTTAAATAGTACATGTTTCCAGGAGTTTTAATTCAATTTAAAAGTTTTTGATAGCACAAGAATTCTTGATCTTGTACTGATTATAATCAGTTTTCCATCATAAATGACTAAAATTTATTTGTAAACATACTTTCCACTGTTATTTAGGCTATTAAATAATTTAACTGTTTTGTGTGAAACACTTTTCTGATACAATTCTGTTCCCTGAATCACACAGTTGTTACAGGTGCTTCTTGTTTTATAGCTATGGACATTTTATTTTGTTGCAGTGTTTCAGTCTTCTTTAAAAAATAAACATAGCCATACAGAGTAGGCTCATAAATGTCAAGACTGCGCAATGTCATTATTTTTAACCAAATAGAGAGTGTCACACATGATTCTAGGGTATTTGAGCTACAAATGGTAGTGACAGACTTTCTATGAGTCCCAAAGATATCTTGCTGGAAGGTGTATTTCTGCAGAGGATAAATACCTACCACTGTTATGAATGGAGATATGTATAAAGTTATTGAATAACAGTTTACCCGCTTGGACTTTGGCTTATCATATGAGGAGCAATACATAATCAATGTAAATAAGGTGTAACAAGTATCCTGAAGCAGAACTCCATAGCACACCACAATCAATCAAGCATTTATTGGATAAATATGTGGTTCTTCTAATGTGTTTTCTTTGGAAGCATTATGCCTTAATATAATTATTTGCTACTTCTCTTCAAAGTAAGATCTTATTCACTGATTTTAGAAGCCTGTCACACACCTTTGGATTACTTAAGAAAGAGATCTTCATGGTCGGAGTGTCAAATATTTTCAACAGATACAAGAAATAACTAGTAGCATGGTCTGTTATCATGTACTTCAATAATGTAAAGATATTCCAAAGCAAGTAAAACATTTGTATTTATAAAAAGCATATTGATCAAGCTGCAGCTGACACAAGCACATACATACTTACAGGTGATTAAACGTTTTTGTTGCTGATGTGATTTTATTATATAGAAAATTTGGTACCAGGAATCTCCAGCAGACTGACAGAGTATCCTCAAGAATTATTGAAATTTCAAATAGTGTTGACTGTTTTGAATAAAGTGTCATATGTCTGCCCATGGTGGCAAGAACACAGGAAGTAACCAGCTGTTCCCTGTGGTATTTCCAAAGATTTATTGCACAAGTGTAACTGGTATTACAGCACTGAAGGCTATTCGAGAACTCAGCTGGACACAGTGTAGTGCTGTGGCATGGGCATAGCTGACCTTGGTGATGCTAGATAAGGCACGGCAAGGTGCCTGGTGGTGATGGTTTGGCAAGAGGGGGTTTGTTTGCCATCTGGCTGGACTGGCAACATCAGTAGTATGATGAGATCACAGGAGTATTTGCTGGCCATGTTTGTGTTGCTCTGAGAGATGGTGGCATTAGCAGATGTCCTGTGATTGATACCATGGCAAGAGGGCTATGATTGACACTCAATAAGACTGGAAACATTGGTAGCCTATAGAGCCAGGATTGGCAGCAGGCATTGGAAAGCATCAGCAGCCACTAGCAAGGCAGAACTTGATCAGCAGTGACCACCTGGGATGTGGTGAGGCCAACAGCCAGTGAGGGCATTGGCAGCAGGCAGGAGGAGATGCTTGACCGGTGGGACCAGGACACAGCCATACTGATGGTGTGTACTGCTATAGTAGAGCAGATGTGTCAGGGATGATGTCAGCAGGCACTGAGGACCAGTACTCACAAAAGTGGACATAAATTGGAAAATTTGGTAGTCTTAGCCTCCCAGACATATGTTATCATTAGTGCACATTTTTACGTTACCAACTGTGGGTTAATATCCTTTAAAATTATTCTAGTGAGTAGCTATTTACAAATGACAACAACATATAGTAGAATATGTTAAATTTGAGAAGGTATTGTTTCACATACATTTCACACTAGTCCACTTTCTTCAAGTTATTTTTATAAATATTCTTCTCCGGAGCTCATTAATCATTCTAACTGTGTGCTGTAGTCTTGTCTCAGTATTGTGGGGCAGATGTTGTATATCCCAACAGTCTGCACATTGCAATCTTAGAGTCTGTTAATTGCCACACATCATTACTTGATTTTTTTGCCTGACAGTTAGCATACAAAAGTCAAGAAATAATATAAAATTCTTCTGGTACCAAGACTGTTCAAATATATCAAAAAAATTTCACAGAAGGTGAAAAAGCCAGCAGAAGATAAAGATCTGAAGAATCTGCTTTTCTTCAGCAGGCTATAATCTCATATTACAATATCTTTGTAAAAGTGATTCACAAGTCACTAAAAATACACCAGTATTGCTACCACTACTGCCACTACACTGTTGAAATAGTAGGATACTTATAATTAGGAAGGAGAGAGTTGGGAGTTGTTTGTTTTGGAAAATACTAAACAAAGTTAAATGGAGTTGTGATCCTTACTTAAGCTGATAATGTGATGAATGCTGTATGAATTTGAACTAAACTGCTACAGTATTTTAATTGTTTATCTCTTTTTTCCTCCTCCTATTATCACAGATTTTAGTAATGAATTGATTTATGGAATTCATAATCTCTCTCTCTCTCTCTCTCTCTCTCTCTCTCTCTCTCTCTCTCTCTCTCTCTCTCTCTCTCTCTCTCCCTCTTTCATATTTTAGAGAATTGTTTTACATGTTTTACTATAAAGTGTTACACAGAGCCTTTGTTTTTGTTTGGGGTTCAGTCTTTATCTGTTAGGCATGTGTTTTGTATTTCAGATGACTGTTTTACATATACATATGTTTTATTGGGAATGTTTAATTTTTTATCAATTTTAATGCCAGGTGCCTCGTAATATTTCTTTAAGATACTGGAGGTCCTGATTTGAACCACAAAAAGCTATATCATTGCTCTCTTCATGTATTACATTTCTAGTTTTGAGTCATAAATTTTTGTAGCTCCAATTGTTTTTGTAGTGAAACACACATAAAGTACTGGATTTCAGAGATAATACAGGAGATAACAATTTACAGTAACAATTTTTTGTTATTTCTTAAGTGTTCCTAGTGTAAACACTTTTTATTATATACGTTGTTTTAATTTTTGTTTTTAGTCATTACTCGTGACAATGCTTGCAACGTACCTCACTACTGGTCTCACAACAGGAATGGTATTCCTCCACTCTGGCAATAGAGGTGACAGTGCATTGGTTCATCTCAACTTCATGGCCACATCTCTTGTAATGGCATGTTGTTGCCAGTTACTGCCACCAGCAATTTTGTGTCAGTATATTTACATTTTAATTTTTCAGCAGGGAAAATAATGTTTAAAATCTGCATTAACCTTTCCAGTAAACAAAATAGCATGTTTTTCATCTGTGCAGTAAATTTTTCAATCAGTTTTTACATATGTATGTCTCTCCTTCTGTGCTAGACTTGTAATGGAAGTTACCTACTAGCTGTCTCTGAACCTCCAACTTCTGCACATTTGCTTAGCAATGCAGTAAATCAAACTTTATGTACACCAGAATGCAGCAGTTACGAAGATAGTAAAATAAGCACATTAACCAATTTGTGTTTCAGAACTCCCTGTTTTGCAGTATCTTTATCATTCAGTTACTGATCAATAAAATTTGATTTTAAGTCCTTACTTGAAGAAGAGACTGATGGTCTTCTCTTCTACACTCTGCTAAGACCATGGCATTTTCACATTTATTTCTTTAGTTTTTTATGCATGTTAGACAACTAAATAGTTTGACACAACAATAAGCATGTAAAAAAACATATACGCTACCAGTGAAAGTAAGCATGTTTACATTAACAGAAAATAGACAATGACAAACACCTTCAAGAAACAGTTCTACTTGAGTGAAGTTCTCTTTACATGATAAAGCAATTGTACTTTGCATATGATCAGACTATTTAGGCAACAGTTCCCATATCTTTTATAACTTCACATAGCTGCACTGCTATCATATGTCTGCTTAGCATCAGTAAGATATTAATCTGACGCAATTTTGTCATAGTATATATGACATAAAATATTACTCCATTTTTTTTAGAAGACCAGAAGTGTTGAGTCATTGATAGGCATACACAGAAAGAAAGGAAACTTGCTAGCTTTTAGAGTTATCATTTTTCGAGCCTGAGTAACACCCACCCACCCACACACATGCCTATGACCCTATATGGCGACAGCTCCTCTTGGCTCCTGCCCCCCCCCTCCCCACACTCTCTCTCTCTCTCTCTCTCTCTCTCTCTCCCCCCCCCCCTCTTCCCCTCCCCCCCCCTCTCTCTCCCTCTCCCCCTCTCTCCCCTCCCTCTCTCTCTCACTCTCTCTCTTGGTCTCTCTCTCTCTCTCTCTCTCTCTCCCCCTCTCCCCCCCACCCCATCCCTCCCTCTCTACCCACCCAACCCCACCCACCCAACACAGTCCCCACCACAACCAGTCCATCTGCGGAAATGCAGCACCAGCACTGTTTGTCCAGCTGCCACCACATAGGGGCATGTGTGTGTGTGTGTGTGTGTGTGTGTGTGTGTGTGTAGGTGTGCATGTGCATGTGTTTTGTTCTAGATCAATACAGAATTTCTCTGAAAGTTAGCAAGTTTCCATTCTTTTAGTGTACACCTATTGATAATTCAATGCTTCTGCTTTTGGTAAGTGGTCTCCTTTAATCCAAAAGTATTTACTGTTAAATCCTGGTTTTATCTAGGTCATCATTGTTAAGATCCATTGCAGGTGATGTGCCCTGTATTAAATGATGATTCCCAGGATGAATTTAAGAACACTTTATGCACTTACACTTTACAAATATGTTTAGCTCCAAGAACAACTGAAAGATCATTCATGATCACCTGGGAATTAAAGGAAACAAAATTCAGTGGCAGGATACCATTTCCAAGGAAAACATCTTCCTGACTGGCTGTAGAGCAGCATGCATGGTGGCTGCACTGTGTTGAGAGGCCTGAAGATGTGCAGAAATGCTGCTGTGTAGAGCCGAGTCTCCAGGCTGATCTCATAAAGTTCAGATTGATGTGCTAAGAGCAGAGCCAGCTTCTGGCTTTGAAATGAGTGAGCAATTTACTGCTGCTGGAGGCTGTGATTTGCCTTAAGTATCCAGAAGGCAGAAGTATATCCATGACCATCTGATGCATATATGGTACTTGTTTCCTTGATACTAGTGCTGCTGGTTGTCTGATTTGCATGCTGCTTGGAAGTATGGCTGCTGCCCCCCCCCCCCCCACCCCACCCCAACCCCAACCCCACCCCCCATATGGTGCCTGTAACAACCGGGGTATCAATAGACTGTTTGCATGCAGTATCATGCCCACAATACATAATGTCCAAGCAGTATTTGTAAGTAGTCTCTGGAGGAGACACCTGTGGGCCAAGGGTAAACAATCTGCAGGGTGAAGACACTGTGCTAGAAGCATAAGTTAGTCACTGTATGGCTCATATAGCACTCCCCTCCCTCTTGAGAATCTGATGAAACCCCTTGAGAATCTGATGAAACCAGCCCAATAATGGCCACTGATCCTGCTGTTGAGCTTTCTTGGGCAATGTGGGAGGTCACAGAAAGTAGGGAGTCAAATGTGACTGCAACCCGGTCCCTGGAATCCTGAAGCTGAGGTTGTGAAGTGGGTGCTGCAAAGAGAAAATCCAGGAGAATTAGAGAGTACCATACAATGTAATCAGGAGTGAGCTGTCCAATGGCCCATGAAGGTAGGCCCAATGACCTGATGTTGCCCCAATGTGAGACATGAAGCCACTAACAGTCATGGAGTGGTGGTCATGCAAGAAGATGGGGCTCAAACCAATGTGATGTCAAGAGTAGATGGTCCCAACAATATGAGTGGTATTGGCAGTTGCTGATAAACCTCTGAATACTGGTCACCAGCTGTGCAAGTGTAGAGAATAGGGAGGGAGCGAGGAGGGTTTGCATTAATCCATGTAAGTGTAGCATTGAAGGTGGAGAAATGGCATGGAAAAGGAAAAGACGAAAGGAGAGAAGAGATCAGTGTGTCAGAAAGATCAGCAATGAATGTGCAAGGGTAAGAGAAATAAGTGGCCGTTGAGAGGCCAGGAACCAGTGGGGAGGTCGTCAGTGTAATGGGCAATGGAGCACATACATTGAAGGGGCCCTGGGTTGGTGGGAAGGCTGTCATCACAGTGTGTGTTGAAGCCTGGGAACAAATGAATGGAGGGAGACCAACAGGCAGCGAAAGTCGTCACTGTGGCAGTGTGGCAAGAACATGGCCGGAGAGTGAGCAGAGCTGGTGGAATGGTCATTGCCACAGGGTGACCAGGGCTGGTGGAATTGTCACTGCCACAGGATGCAGAAGAGCACAAAGAGCACAAAAAGAATATGCATTGCAGAGAGGGCTAGGCAGTACTTTGAGGATCTGTGATGAGCACAAGTCAGTTGACACTCAGGGAGAGAAATCAGACCGTATTCAGAGTAAAGACACTTTGTCAAAATTTTAGCAGTAAATTGTCAAAGTATTCAAACCAAAGTTCTTGAATTTAATGCCCTCTGGGAAATTCGCTACTTTTGAACTATTTTTGGGACTGATAAGTGCCTGAAACCCAAAGTAGAAAGCTCTGAAATGTTTAGTTGGCCATGGAACGTATTTTGGAGAGACAGATTAGATGCTGTAGAAGAGGGAGTGTTCATTGTAGTCAGCAAAAGTATTGTCTCTCTTGAGGTCAATTTTGAGCATGACTGTGAAGTTATCTGATCATGTATAACAGGTCTAGGTGAAATGAAGTTGATTGCTGGATGTTTTTACTGTCAACCCAATTCAGCTGTGATAGTTTGTCATTCAAACAAATTCTATTCTCAGTGACATGGGAATAGTGACATCAGACAGTGTTAGCTGGAGGTGACTTTAAGATATCAATTACTGACTGGGATGTCTGTGGATGCATTACAGAAGGTACCAACCGGAAGGCTTGTGAAGTGCTGTCAAACAGATTTTCTGAAAACTGTCTTGGGCATCTAGTTAACAATGCACATATTTTTGAGACCTTGTAGCTACAAACAGGCCTGACCTCATTGAGGGCGTCAGTATAGTGAAAGGGATTAGTGATTTCAGTATGTTCTTAACAACAATGGTTATTGTAGGTAATAAATCCATCAAGAAGGCTAGGGGAGCGTTTTTGCTAGAAAGAGCACAAAAGCAGATGTTAGCATTTAGTTCCATTATGATGGACATAGAGGAATAATGTGCAAAATTTGAATGGAATGTATATCATGCACAGGAGAAGCATGTGCTGAGTAAGTGGATTAAGGACAGTAAGGACCCCAAGGAACCACCATGATTAATAACAAAATTTGTGAAATGTTGAGGAAGAAAAGACTGTTGTACTCTTAGTTCATAACAGAATGCACAAATGACAACAGGAAAAATTTAGTAGAGATTTGTGGATGGGTAGAAATACAAAAGCATGAAGCATACAACAACTACCACAGTCATACCTTAGTGGAAGATCTTGCTGAGAACTCAAGAAAATTCTAGTCTTATGTAAAATTTCTAAACAGGTAAAAGTCTTGTATCCAGTCAGTCATTGACCAGCCTGTTGTGGCAGTAGAGGATATCAAAAGGAAAGGCGAATTTTTAAAATTTTTGTTTAAGAAATCATACACACAGAAGAATTGTGTGAACATAGCATCATTTGACTGTCATACACCTTCCCTTATGGAGTATGATGGGTGCTGCAGGGTCTGTGGACTGGGGAAGGGGGATGGTGGACGTGGGACAGGGGGAAATTGTTCCTAGCGAGAACTCAAACAGTTTACAAATATGAAAAAGATCTGTATTTGCAGGTGCCAGAATTAATGACCTAAAATACCTGGAAAATTATCATTAAAATAACCTGAAAATGTTGATAAAATGACATAAAAACTATATAAAATATGTAATGTGAGTCATAAAATGTGCAAGAGTGATGAAAACTTTATGGGAACCCAAGTTTCTCCTAATGTGTAGTGTTCAAATAACTTACAGGAATGCAGCCAGGTGACATCTTCAACAACTGCTGATATTTCAACAGGTGTACATCCTGTCATTTTCTAAGCAAAACTGCAGAAAGGAAGTGCTGCACAAGAGGATTTAAACATCAGTATTTGGGGAATTTACCGAATGATAGTGCATGTGCACACACACACGAGTCTCTGTCTGGTGACAAACAGACCTGAACTATTTGAAACAGTTAACGCAGAACAGGGAATCAGCGATCATAAAGCAGTTACTGCAACGCTGATTTCAGCCATAATTAGAAATATTAAAAAAGGTAGGAAGATTTTTTTGTTTATCAAAAGTGACAAAAAGCAGATTACAGAGTACCTGATGGCTCAACACAAAAGTTTTGTCTCAAATACAGATAGTGTTGAGGATCAGTGGACAAAGTTCAAAACCATCGTACAATATGCGTTAAATGAGTATGTGCCAAGCAAGATCGTAAGAGATGGAAAAGAGCCACCATGGTACAACAACCGAGTTAGAAAACTGCTGCGGAAGCAAAGGGAATTTCACAGCAAACATAAACATAGCCAAAGCCTTGCAGACAAACAAAAATTATGCGAAGCGAAATGTAGTGTGAGGAGGGCTATGCGAGAAGCGTTCAATGAATTCAAAAGTAAAGTTCTATGTACTGACTTGGCAGAAAATCCTAAGAAATTTTGGTCTTATGTCAGAGCGGTAGGTGGATCAAAACAAAATGTCCAGACACTCTGTGACCAAAATGGTACTGAAACAGAGGATGACAGACTAAAGGCTGAAATACTAAATGTCTTTTTCCAAAGCTGTTTCACAGAGGAAGACTGCACTGTAGTTCCTTCTCTAGATTGTCGCACAGATGACAAAATGGTAGATATCGAAATAGATGACAGAGGGATAGAGAAACAGTTAAAATCGCTCAAAAGAGGAAAGGCCGCTGAACCTGATGGGATACCAGTTCGATTTTACACAGAGTACGTGAAGGAACTTGCCCCCCTTCTTGCAGCGGCGTACCGTAGGCCTCTAGAAGAGCGTAGCATTCCAAAGGATTGGAAAAGGGCACAGGTCATTCCCGTTTTCAAGAAGAGACGTCGAACAGATGTGCAGAACTATACACCTATATCTCTAATGTCAATCAGTTGTAGAATTTTGGAACACATATTATGTTTGAGTATAATGACTTTTCTGGAGACTAGAAATCTACTCTGTAGGAATCAGCATATGTTTCGAAAAAGACGATCGTGTGAAACCCAGCTCGCGCTATTCGTCTATGAGACTCAGAGGGCTTGACTTCTGCAAGGCATTCAATACAGTTCCCCACAGTCATTTAATGAACAAAGTAAGAGCATATGGACTATCAGACCAATTGTGTGATTGGATTGAAGAGTTCCTAGATAACAGAACGCAGCATGTCATTCTCAATGGAGAGAAGTCTTCCGAAGTAAGAGTGATTTCACGTGTGCTGCAGGGGAGTGTCATAGGACCGTTGCTATTCACAATATACATAAATGACCTTGTGGATGACAACGGAAGTTCACTGCGGCTTTTTGCAGATGATGCTGTGGTGTATCGAGAGATTGTAACAATGGAAAATTATACTGAAATGCAGGAGGATCTGCAGCTAACAGATGCATGGTGCAGGGAATGGCAATTCAATTTCAATGTAGACAAGTGTAATGTGCTGCAAATACATAGAAAGATAGATCCCTTATCATTTAGCTACAAAATAGCAGGTCAGCAACTGGAAGCAGTTAATTCCATAAATTATCTGGGAGTACGCATTAGGAGTGATTTAAAATGGAATGATCATATAAAGTTGATCGTCAGTAAAGCAGGTGCCAAACTGAGATTCATTGGAAGAATCCTAAGGAAATGCAATCTGAAAACAAAGGAAGTAGGTTACAGTACGCTTGTTCGCCCACTGCTTGAATACTGCTCAGCAGTGTGGGATCTGTACCAGATAGGGTTGATAGAAGAGATAGAGAAGATCCAACGGAGAGCAGTGCACTTCATTACAGGATCATTTAGTAATCACTCCCTCCTACGTACATCTCGCAAAGAGACCATGAGGATAAAATCAGAGAGATTAGAGCCCACACAGAAGCATACCGACAATCCTTCTTTCCACGAACAATACGAGACTGGAATAGAAGGGAGAACCGATAGAGGTACTCAGGGTACCCTCCGCCACACACTGTCAGGTGGCTTGCGGAGTATGGATGTAGATGTAGATGTAGATCTCTGTGTTGTTGAGGTCCACAGGATGCCCATGCCAAGACAATGTTACACAGTAGCAGATTTGCTCAGCTGTTGTAAGCATGTGTGATGCTTATGCTCAGTGCATAGGTCCTTCACTGTCCTGATGGTCTGACCAATATGACATACCACATCTGCAAGAAATATCATAGACATCTGCCTTATGCAAATGAAGGTAATCTTTTATGAAACCTAAAGGTATCAAACCTTAGATTATGGTTGGAAACCACATTTAACATCATATTTTTGAAAAATATGACCAGTCCTTTTACAAATCCTTTCTGTATAAGGTTATGTTTGGTGTTGAGTTAACAAACCTATTTCAACATGTATTGACTTCAACTTAATTTTTATTCAAAGACCAGTACTATGAGCATAAAGATGAAGTTGCAATGGGAAGCCTGTTGTTGTCAGTTCATTTATCAAAGAATTCAAGGCATTTGACTTGGAGACAGAGTCATGAAATCCTGCGTGTTTCTTGAGATATGTAGATGATACTTTTGTGATTTTGCAACACAGTGAGAATTTGAGTGGCAATTTAGAACACATTAATTCAATCAACCTGAATATTCATTTCATGACGGAGGTGGAGAAAGATGGCTGCCTCCCCTTCCTTGATGTGTTGGTTGGGAGGAAGGCCAATGGTGTATGTGGTCATCTGCCACTTGTGGAATGCCAACTGACACTGACTGGAATGCACGTGTTCATGACAGACAGACCCCATCCCAGGCCTCATATTTCCAGCATTAGCTGTCTAGAGACCTATTTACATATATTTTTGATCTACTTTATTTGAAAGTTAGCACAGGAACAGTGATAAAGAAGTTAAAAATTAATGGTATTTGCAGTTAGTTGGCATGTAGGTAAACTAATTACACCAACTGCTTCTAATTCACCAAAAGAAAGTGATGGATAACAATGTCAAGGTATCTAAGTTCTGAGTTAATTAATCAGGATTTTAAGTACTGTGCACATGTTATTTATATAACACTATAAAGATATTTATTTAAAAAAGTTGGCATAAACAGATACCTGCCTCTTGCAAAATAGATTTCTACACATAAAAAATATTTTGGTTACCTAAACTGGCCATAAGCCTCTAATACAAAGGATTACAAACATTAAAACCATATAAACCATATTCAAATACAAATCCATATAGCATAAAGAAAAACAAATTTCAATATCAAAAGTTTGTTCCTGTAAAATCAGAGCAAAACAATTTGACAATATAACATTTTTTCACGTTGCAGGAGGAAAGAATTCCTCATTTTCCAGTCACTTCACTGATTTCTGCTTACATAATTACAGTTGTCACTGTTCCACTTAGCTGAAGTTGGGTCCATGCGTTTTATAGGTCCAAATGGTCGCCCCCATATACTCCAGTTTCACCAGTGTCCTGGGAAGTAGTTATCATCTGTCATTGTACATGAGAAGCAAAAAAAAAAAAAAAAAAATTACTTTAGTATACAGATAATTACCACTTTAGTACACAGATAACTACTACAAGTAAACCCATAAGAAAATGTTTCATTTTTCAAAGATATAAACCATCAGAATGTTTTACTAATAAAAGGTAATATAAAAAGAATGGAATCTCTTCCATGTACTCCTGTACTTTAACTCGAATCACTGTCATACATCATTGAACTCAAAAGCCAGAAACCCAATCTAATATTTCAAATGACCAAACACACATTTTACAAAGGGGAGGTTGGGTTAATTGGACTGCACATCAATTAACAATACAAGAAGGAAAATTATTTTTTTCATATGATAAAATTGTTTTCTTAGGTTAGAAGTACTATTTGTATCTATGGGGCTACTGCAAGTTATCTAAATTTGCTGATATATACAAAAATGTAAAATCCAGTGGTAACCATAATGTTTCCTTGCATCTAATAAATTCTCCTAAAATTTTAATAACCAATAGTACACAATTTTGTTTCTTTGAGTTAACTTAAAGTATTTATTGCTTTATGATACTCCATGAAATATAAATTGTGCATGGAGCCATTTTCCTACTACTCTGAAGATTTTTGATAAAGTGAAGGTGGCGTTAAATGGTCCGATGAAGTTTGACATAAGATAGACAAGTTTGATTAACCCCAGAAAGTTGTTGTAGAATGAATATAATGAACAACTTCATGGGAACATCTGCTAGTGTCCCCAGAATTACCATATGGCAGCCTTGTAGGTGTTGCATAGCCTTTGGCCTTTACTTTCTCCAACATCTTGAAAGACTTTAGTGTCAATGGTACTGATTCTTTTAATTCAAACATATTTACTAACCAAGACTTTTGTCATCAAATGCTATGGACAGACTAATTCAGTAACAAACAGACAGTGACTCACTGGCAGAAGATGCAAGCAAACCTGCAGATGACAATGTGGAGAATATTGGACGTCAGACAAGATCGGCAACCAGAAATTACACATCCTAGCATGTTTAGCCATATTCTAATAATGGTGCAACTAAAACAAAAAGAGGTAGAAAGAAATGGGAATCAGTTGTCCTTACCAGTACACCAGTTTAAACAAGAGTTAGGTGCAGTGGCAAAAGACAGACGATCAAAGCAGTAGCCAAAAAGGCATACATTCAATGAAGTCAAATGACAGTACTGGAGTAGAGGAGCAGCAGCAACTCTCAAGATACTAATTATGTGCAGTACATTGATTCATCTAATACTGACTTGTACACAAGTGTTGATGAAATGGTGAAACACTGGAGAAGGGGACTATCATGTTCCCCAAGTCCTTGAAATGTACAGTGATGGTTGCAAGTACAGTGTTTTATTAGAGTTATTTCTACTACAGAATTTGAATCTTCAAAAGATGATGATACTTTTGTTGCTTTAAATTAAATAATAGGCAAACTATCCAACTCAGTACACAGTACAACCACTCATTATGGAAACAGGGTTTTGTTCTAGATTTACGTTACTAAATTCATAGTGCATTATTTGTTATTTCCACAATTTTTCCATTAATATATTTATAAACGTGTATTTAGCATTGTTACTGATGTTCTTCCAATACATTTTTGTTTTAGGGTCCTGCAATTCATTTATTTAACTGAGAGGTCAGGTGGAAACTGATAAATGGTTCAGTTAAACCAGCCACTGGGGTTACATGGTCTCAAAGTAGGATCAAAGTTCTTCTAGTTCTGTAAAAACTCTGAGATAATACAAAAATAAAAGTGCCTATAGTTTTGGTATGTGTTTCACTCCAGATTCATGAATAAAAGTTTTAAAAAGAACCATTCTTTAACTAAGACTTCAAGGGAAGAAAAAATAGGTCCAGCTTACCCTAACTTCCCCTGTTATAAGGAGAACAAAACCATGATCACTATACCATTACATTATTACTAGTTAAATTAAATTAAAGTAATGGAAGCTGTTTCAAATCAAATAATTACATTTTTCACTCAAACTGGGTTACTAACTTCTCTCAATCAGAAAATTATATTCTCATGAAATTTCCCAAAATGTAATAAAATTGTCCACCCTTGTCAGAATATTCATATTACTTTTGAATTACTGTTACTAGTCACTCAGCAGAAATATTTTTCCTTCAATGTATCATTACCCTAAGCCAATCATTATCTGGAACACAAATAGCACTTTCCAGCAGCATTTAAAACCAAATATGCAGCACAATGTATCCAATATTCTTCAAAAAATTATTCTTACAGTCAACTTTTTAGTTTCATTGTCATGATTTACATAAACAGTACTAAATGTCACCTAGCTCCAACAGATTTTCACTGTAACAAGAAATGCCTGTATACAGTTCACATTACATTACTCATACATGTCTGTTAATCACATTATATCCTTCCAATCCTAACCTTGTTAACCAGGGGATTGCATTCTCAGAAATTACCCATACTGCAAAGACAGGCTTGCTAATCATTAATACCCTATCTAACACACTTTTCATTATCTCTCATTACTACTTCATTATTTCATCATTGCATTATTATACCTCATTATTCCATTAGCTAAGAAATGAGCACCTGCATTACTCCTTACACACAAAAAATGACTCTACAGAACCACACTCTATGGTAATAGATCCTAGTATATGCAGACTTTATTCTTGTAACATAACAAACAAAATGTCAGTTACTAAGCTCATTACATCCCGGTATTCCATCAGTTTACTTGAAATTCTGAAGCCCAAAGGGCAAAACAGGTACAAACTTTGCTGTCTCAATCCACTGTACTGATTCCAGAAGTGCGAAGCAGACAGGCAGTGGGTGAGATGAAGAGGTGACACAAAAGCCTGAAGGCACTGGATTCAGAGGACATACTGGTGCTAGGCCTGACTCTGGATCAGCCCTGACACAACCGCAAGTGATACCAGCAACGTGTGTTGAATCTACCCTCTTGACATTATTTTGCTGCAGGCTGTGACCCCAGAAGCAGACATGCGGTATTAAATTCCAGAAAGTTCAAAGATGTACACACCGTGTGAAGTCATTACACACACAAGAACCCAACCTGGACAAAGAAGCAATGTGTCGCTTAAAGAGATGAGGGCATAGCAGAAAATACAGTGTTATCCTTGTCACTTCTGTTAGATCCTGTCATTTATCCCCATCACCAGTTGTTAAATCCTGGTTTGACCCAATCCGTCATTGTTAAGACATACTGTTGATGATGCATGCTGTATTGAATTATAATGCCCATGTTTAACTTAAGAAAAATTTATTCATGACACATTGTTCACAAAAAGTTTAGAATGAAAGATTGTTCATGATCACTTGAGAATAAAACATACAAAGCTCACTCTGAGAATATCATTTCTGAAGGAAGCCTGTTCCCTATCAGCTGTAGAGTGGCATCTATAGGGGCCACACACTGTGGAGTGGCGTGAAGCAGTGTGGAGATTGATGAGCTGAGAGTGTAGCTGGCTCATGGCCTAGAATCAAGTGAGAAATTGCATGTTGCTGCTGAAGGGTGCATATTGCCTTAAGTATTCAGCAGGTGGAAGCATGTCTGAAACTGTGTGATGTGTGCATGGTATTTGTTTCCTCAATAGCAGTGACACCAGTTTCTTGACAAGTGCACAGCTCGGTAAAGTGGCTGGTGCATCCTTGTGGCACCTGTAACTATCAGTGTATCAGCAGACTGTTTGTACACAGAATGCTTGTAATCCCTGCCCCCACCCCCGTTCCACTGTCCCTGCTGTTAAAAAAAAAAAAAAAAAAAAAAAGTGAGATATTATCAAGTTGGATATCTATCTAAACCTCTCCCTCAAGAAACCATACTAATTAAACTGTGCACAATGAAGTTAATAAATGCTAATTTTTTTATCAGTGGGTGAGGGTAATAGCATTATTTCCTTAGTTATGCGAAGAGGTGACTAGCTATCACATTAAATTCAAGTAAATGATAAATTCTTGAGTTTATCAGCACAATTTTACTTTTTTAAAAACTTAAATATTTAGTAAAAGTTACTCCAGATGCAACAACAATAATGATGAATAAAAAAGATGACATTGTTGTGACTTAAAACTTGAAAAGTTCATGAAGTGAAGCACATGTCAAATTCAGCTCTGTAACATATTAAATTTTAACTGATTCAAATCTGCAACTTGGCAGCATTGATTGCATTCATGCTTGGAATAAAAGAAAAGTTGTTGTCCTACTGTGCCAGCCTCAGTGACCAGGTAGCACCTAACTATGAAATTATTGAGAGTTATTAAATTCATCATTACCTATACCACTGGTGCTGCTTGTAAATCTTATCATTGGAATATGAATGTGCTGCCTGTGGGAGTTGCAGATAGCTCATTACATGCACCTGGTGTGCATGCACTGCTGTAAAGTTATTGGATGAGGCTGGAATGTGGAGTTTGCAAGGCAAAGTCTCTGCCAGAAGCAACCTGACTGAAGAGTAGTCCAACTGTGTGCAGAACCCAAAATGTTTCTACTGAATGTAAAATATGAAGTGTGTCTGCTGCAAATAGAGGCTTAAGAGTCCCCTTCTGAAGCAGAGCCTAAAGTCACTCTATTCAGACCATAAACCAAAGTGTTAGAAAAGTGTAGAGGGCATCAATTTTGCACATTTTTCCTGCAGTGATTGCCAACCAAAAAGTACAATTTTTGTCCTGAAAATGAAAAAATTAAGCAGATGCTAGTGTACTCCCACCACTGTAGAAAAATGTGGCTCTTCCAATCAAGTATACTGATACAACTCTTCCAATAAATTCCTTATATGTCATAATACTCAAGACAGACCATATATCTTAAATTTGGCGCTTTTGTACAGTGTTTACTAGTGTGATACATATAAAGAGAAAAAGAAGAAAGAAAAAATAATGTTGGCCAAAATGCTGAACAGGTGACTAAAGTGCTTGACTGTCAATTCCAGGGACTGTCCATGCAATTTGGAAAGCTTTTGAGATCAGTATATCACCTAAAATGTTTTCTGTGAAGAATGGCTCAAAAACTGGTTATGTTGTTTACAAAATCCTCTTTTCACCAGGGAAGTGTTCACAGATGCTGTTAGCATAAAATTGTTACAGTGTGTGCCTGGCTGATAATGTCCCCTGCCCCCAGGAAGCAAGTAGAACACAATGATCTGCTATCTTCAGCATCCATTCCCCCTTACCTTAGTCTGGCATGAGGAGCTGATGCTTTCCCTACCTTCTAAACCAGCAGGGGTTTGGATGGTTCTTCTATTGAACTTGGTTGCTTTGTGGTAGGCACACCATGCAAAAGTTGTCTTAGCCGATACCCAGTACATGCAATCAATAGTGGAGATGGAAGAAAAGGAAGAAGTAACATATATAATAACTGCTGTTATATTGAAATTGAATGTAACCAAATTCTCTCTGAATTTGATTTGATTTAATTGTAATTTAATTAATTTGCATATTAAACTGACTCTAACATGAATATAAAAATGTGGCAAGTTTACACAATGACATATTTCTGAATGAAAAGAGAACTACTGCTTTGACACTTTTCAGTGGGCCAAGGATAAGGAAGCCACAGGATGAAGACATTGTGCTGAAAACATGATGTGGTCACTCTGTGGCTGATCTATAACATTTACATTCTACCAGAACTTTCTTAAAACTTTTTTTTATTGAGGAGGTGCACTTCAGGAAGTTAGGTTCAAATGTGAAGAATGATTTTTTAAAACAATGAAAACTCAACACTGGAATATCAACAGCATAATGAAAATAGAGGCTGCTAAATGCATAAAGATGACACATTAAGTTGCAGACAGGCACAACAAAATGACACTTACAGATTAGCTTTCAGCCAAAGGCTTTGTCAGAATAGGAAACAAGCACACGTTCATTCACACAAGCAAGCACATCTCACATGCGCTTGGCCACCATCTCCATCAGCTTGGATCAGAATAGAATTTCCTTTATTTATATTCTTATTAATATGTAACTAATACATTATACCAATGAACAAACGACATCTATTTTATTCCTATCAGAAAGAAAATACAGTATATAAATCTGTTTAATTAGACTCATTAATTCAGGTACACAATATGTCCTGCAAATCCTAACATAAAGTGTAGTGTTCTGTAAAATATACAAGTTATGATTAGTAATAATTTACTGTCACTAATAATAATGGTAATTACTACTTTAGTTGGAGTCACAAATGATGGTCGAATTTATGCTTGTGCCGTGCACCTACATTACGTATGATCCAATAGCCAATGAGTGTTCAGTATATTCCAAGCACTCTGCTGTGAACACTGTAGCTAATGTGAGCATTAAAAGTGATCATACAGAGATGTTTAGGGAATTATGATTTCATTTGTTGTGATTCATCATTGCTAATTGTGGTGGTAAGTGATAATTTCTGCATAAGTAAGCAAGAGACACAATTTGCAGGATATATGCTTTCTTAAAGCGGAAAGCATGCTCATGTGCATAGGGAAACTGTCACTTGGAATCATCAACAATGCAATCTCTGGCCATGCCTCAACATGAACGAACCACCATTGTTCATAGAGCAGACTATAGCACAAAGAGAAAGCTGCTAGTTTACAAGAGGATATATTATTCTTCCTCCATTTATACTACTTAGATGCTGTTTGTATTGGCTACTTTATATTATTCATTTAATCCACTTTACTGATTTCAGAAATGCTGACAAAGATGAAAATCTGTTTCATGTGAACATAGTGTTAACTGGACTTTACATACCCAAGTTTAAACTTTCTTATAAAATGTAGAAAGGAAGTTTAAGAAGGTACAGTCTTGAATATCTTGGGATTTACCATTACCTTTCTAATGTATGTCAGCAACTGTTTACAGACTTTTATGCTGTAATTTAAACTTCATTTTGATCAAAATTATAAGAAACAAGAATGGACAGGAAGATAAATAACACAAAAAAAGTATGCACCACAAAAGAACTTTCAGAATGGGACAGAAATGGATAGTGGTATATATACAGACAAAGAAATGATTACCGTTTCAGAAAAATTGGATTTATTCAAAAGAAAGAGATTCACAAATTGAGTAACATAAGTCAGTAGCCCACTGTTTCATGTCTGGCCATCATACAAGCTGTTCTTTGACTTGGCATTGATTGACAGATTTGTTGGATCTCCTCCTGAGGGATATCATGCCAAATTCTGTCAAGTTGGCATGTTAGCTCACCAAAATCCTGTGTTGCTTGGAGAGCCCTGCCCATAATGCTCAAAATTCTATTGACTGAGGAGAGATCCAGTGATTTTGCTGGACAAGGTAGCATCTGACAAGCAAAATGACAAGCAGTAGAAACTCTTCCCACATGTGGTTGGGCATTATCTTCCTTAAATGTAATCCCATGATGGCTTGCCATAAAGGGGAACAAAACAGGGCATAGAATGTTGTCGATGTACCCCTGCACAGTAAGGATGCTGCAGATGACTACCAAATGGGTTCTTCTATGAAATGAAATGGCACCCCAATCACTCCTGGTTGTTGGGCCATATTGTGGGCAACAGTCAGGTTAGTGTCCCACTACTGTCAAGATCATACTCTGATATGTATTCACTGGTCATTGGGCCTCAAACAATGTGTCCGGTGAGGTCCCAGACAATGTTGGAATACCACCCTAACTATCTGCCATATGGCCCAACAGCCAGAAGTGATTGTCTGGGGTGCCCATTATTTCATAGCAGGACCCTTTGGCTGCTGTCTGCAGCATCCTTACAGCACACCAGCACGTCAATAATATTCTACCCCATTTTGTTACCCTTCACTGCAAGCCATCCTTGGATTACATTTCAGCAAGGTGATTCCCACCCACACACAATGAGAGATTCTACTGCTCGTCTTCATGCTTGCAAAATCCTATCTTGGCCAACAAGGGCGCTGGGTCTCTCCCTAATTGAGAACATTTCAAACATTATGGGCAAGGTCCCCAAACCAGCTTGAGATTTTGATCATCTAACTTCCTAACTGGATAGAATTTGTTGTACTAGGCCTCAGAAGGACATCCACCTGCTCTATCAACCAATGTCAACCTGACCAACTGCTTGAATACGCGTCAAAGGTGGACCAATGCATTGTTGACTTGCTCGATTTGTGAAGCTCTTTCTCTTGAATAGATGATCCAATTTTTCTGAAATTGTAATCAGTTGTTTGTCTCTACATCTACATCAAATCTACTGATTTCCATCCCATTAAAATAATTCATTTGTGGTGCTTCATTTTTTTTTCTCTTAGAGTGTATTTCTACTCCTAGTAATGTGCTTGAGATTTTCAGTTCATCTTAAATTCACTTTTATTATCAACCACAACATATAATTTGACTGTATATGCATTGGCACATAAGTGTAACAATCCCAAGATACCTAAAGAGGCTTTTATGGGATACTTTTTTGCCAACTTACATAGAACAAACAAACGAACACTGCCAAAATGGGCCTTCAATGCCCAATGGTACCGACCAACCACCGTGTTATCCTCAGTCCTTTGGTATCACCAGGTGCAGATACAGAGAGACACATGATCAGCACAATGCTCTCCTGGCCTTTGTTAGTTTTTGTGACTGGTGCCTCTACTTCTCAGTCAAGTAGCTCCTCAGTTGGCCTCAAAGGGGCTGAGTGTGGCACACTTGCCAACAGCACTTGGCAGTCTAGGGCAGTGAGTCATTCAAGTGCTAGACAAGCACAAGAGCTTTTAATTTTGGTGATCTGATGGGAACCAGTGTTACCACTTCTAACAACCCTACCACAACAAAGGTCAGCATTTAATAATGATTGTGGTGTTGCTCACGCTGCTAAATACTGCATTTTCAGGCAACAGCAGTCATATTATGTGGCAGGTGTCATTAGAGCACAGTTAATAAAGTCATTTCATGTAATAATCAAAAAACTAGTCACTCATCTTTTCATGTTTCCCACACTGGTCTCATTGTAAAATCATGGCTCAATCGTTGAAAATCTAGGTGGTTATGATTCCAAGCTCGGATGCAAAGAGGCCTAGGTTTTATTCTGCTATATTGAAAAGTTTTGTAGATGCGCTTCTCAAACCATTCTTGGAGATTAAACCTTTCAAAGATAGCACAATAGTGATGAAAAAAAAGAAAAATAATCAGCACTCCGAATTTAAGTTACACTTCCTTTTAATTGATTTTATTGCAGTATCACGTAACACACAAAACAACACTTCACAATACAAAACATACTTGAAAACATCTTCCTCACAATCACTGTTAAAGTTTACATTTTATAAGCTGATGACAATATTCGTCTTTCCAACATGACACACACGACTTGACTATCTCAACGTCTGACTCTCTAACAACTTAACAACTAACTAATAATCACTTACGCGCCCAAAAATCAGAGTTACAAGTATGTCAAAGATCATAGTGACAAAAGAAAGAATACACATAAGAATAATATCATTGCAATATAAACATATCGACATATCAAAAGTGAAATCAAATCTGAATGTTGTCTCAGAAATATGTTAAGTAGTTAACAGAAATACAGTAGAATATTACTGGTATCGAGAGGTTCAGGTGAGGTACCATAATGGTTATGTAATTCAAGTACCATTACACACTGCAGCAGGGGTGTTGGCGTCAAGTTACATAGAGTAAAAAAAAATAGCTCACATCTGATTACAATGTTGCCAGATTGCTTTCCTTACCCATGTCCTACCATATGTATGCATGAGATGAAATTTTATTCAAGACATTTTTGTATTGCTAATATGCAATAAATGCCATTATGACACCTGAGTATGCAAATTTTGGTTCACCCTGGTATAATAATATTACTTCAGGGTTCTGTAGAATAAATATTTTTGTGATCTTAGTTGCATTGCTGAAGAATGTTATGCCACAGGACAGAATGAAACAGAAGTATGTGAAGTATGATTGCAATTTCAAGATGACAGTTTTCCATTAATGCTTGGTTTACCTTTAATTTTCAGATCCTTTTGAGCTTAAACTTGTGAAGCGAGAATACCAAAACGGATGGTACTCATTGAATTCATATTTTGCTGCTGTCTTTATTTCGAAACTTATTTGTATGGTATGTATTGGCCAGTTAATTGTACTAACATTACAGTAGTCATTAGTTAGAAATTTTAACTGTTAAAAACATGTCTGTTAAAATTTCAGCATGCGTGGACATTGGTGTTTGTCCCACTCTCCTATTTACTCTCCAGCCAGCCTCTTGAATGGTACAGGTTCCTGATGTATTCTTTGCTGTTTTTCCTAGTTTCTATAGTTTCTGAGAGTTATGGTCTTCTAATAGGAACAGTATTCCGCCCACAAGTAAGTAAAATCTTCTTCTCAAATGTAGTATTGCAAATTTTTGCTTCATTTATATATTTTCATTATTTGCAGTTTTTCTCAAAAATGTACATTTTATATTAATGGGAATACCTAATTTTCAAAAAATCTAAACAACAATGTCTAGTTTCACACATACAGAGAATTAGGGAATTTCTGTAGGACAAATATGACAGTTTGAAAATAACTGTGAAGTTATGACTTTATGAGCAAATCAAATGTGAGGAAGTTTTATCTTGAAGAGTTGTACATAGGAAAATAAAAGGACGATATCGGTAACAAGAGGTGAGATACCAAGAAAATAGTAAACCTGGACAGTGCTGTGTGTACAAGAAAATCAATGATACTGAGGGTCAATAGAGAAGAATGGCCAATAGAAAGTAATTTGGAAATAAAAAAGAGAAAATAATTTATGAAACCAAATGTCATGTTGGAATGAGGTAAATGGGGGGGGGGGGGGGGGCAAAATATAAAAAAGGACAGAGAGAGGGGAAGAGGAGGAGGAGGAGGAGGAGGAGGTAAGCAGTGAGATGGAATGCAGGAAGGAGAAAATGGCAAAAGATACGGTAAAACAGAATGCTGTAAATGAAGTAAAATAAACAATAAATACATAAATATGAATATAATAGAAAGAAACATTCCACATGGGAAAAATATATTAAAAAACAAAGATGCTGTGACTTACCAAACTAGAAAGCACTGGTAGATAGACACAATAAAAAAAAACGCACAAACACACACACACAAATTTCAATCTATCGCAACCCACGGTTGCTTCATCAGGAAAGAGGGAAAGACAAAAGGATGTGGGTTTTAAGGGAGAGGGTAAGGAGTCATTCCAATCCTGGGAGTGGAAAGACTTACCTTAGGAGGGAAAAGGGACATGTATACACTCGCACACACACGCATATCCATCCGCACATATACAGACACAGGCCTGTCCCTTTTCCCCCCTAAGGTAAGTCTTTCCGCTCCCGGGATTGGAATGACTCCTTACCCTCTCCCTTATTGCGAAAGCTTGAAATTTGTGTGTGTGTGTTTTTTATTGTGTCTATCTACCAGCACTTTCTCATTTGGTAAGCCACAGCATCTTTGTTTTTTAATATAAATACATAACTAAATAAATAAGGAGAAGCATCAAGAATGAACATTTTTATGGGTTAAATTTTTAATTGTTTTCTTGTACTGCTCTCTAGATAATTTTAAAAGAGAAATTTAAAGTTTCAGAAAAAATCTCATTTTGTTAGTACATACTGCTTTCAATCATATTGCAATAATTACAGGATACTACAAACACTCTGCAATATAATGAAACATTTGCAATTTTGTACATGTTGGCTGGGGAAAACCACCCTGCAGAACTGTTCTGATAGTTATTTTATGAAGCAATTGTTTCTGGGGATCAAAATATAGACTGCTGGTTAGATGAAAATGAATTATGAGCATCATTATATTATTTCCACAACACACACTGACAAAGTCAGTTTCCAAAGGACAGAAAATATTGCCTGCCACATCAATTTAAATTTTAGATGCAATTTATTTCATAATTAGAATCTGCATCTATTAAATTGAATAACATGGTTTACTGCTGAAATTCTATTAACACTTTTATGCTGCACTAAGATACACATTTTTCCTCACATAAAATACTGAACAAAATTAAGTTTATAAAGTGACTGAAAAACTAAAATATTAGCAGCAGTGGTGCAAAATACATACTGTCTGACATTAAAAGTGAAGCATACAAAAGGAGGAGGAAACAAATTATAATTGACAGGTCGATAAGGTATGTGATGTTATTCCTGTGATTACAAATTTGAGTCAAATTTATGAAGAACTTTGTGTATGAACCCACTTATCAGTGTGATGTCACACTTACTCTGGGCTGGATACACATGCTGATTTGGTTGGGGAGGGTGTCAAAAAAGATATTGTATCCTTTCCTGAGGTAAGCTGGCCCACCACTACTGTAAGTGGTCCGCAGTAACCTGCATACTGGTACTGGGACAGAGTTGATGTCAAAGCTGTTCCTACATGTTGTATCAGAAAGAGATGTGGAGGTCTTACTGGTCAAAGGAGTTCCTCAACGTCTTGCAGACAGTCCATTGAGACACATACCCTGTGTGGATGAGTGTTGTCCTGTTGAATAATGGCATTACTATAATGTCATATGAGAGATAACACGTGAGGACACAGGATGTCCATTACATATGATTGTGCCATCTGAGTTCCCTGAAGTACTATCGGCCATGACCTGAAGTAATACCCAGTGTCTCTCAACAACGTTATGCCAAAAGTAACACCACTGTGCCTCTCCAAAACTTTGGAAGAATGTGACCTCCCACAAGTCATCACCAATGATGGTCAGTTGGGATAGTGCAGAACTGCCATTCATTGCTGAGTGCAACACTGTGCTATTCATCAGCAGAACATGAGTCCCAATCAAAGCACTACTCCAAATGCTGGTGTTTGTGTTGTAGTGTTAACTACAGCCTATGTATGAGATGGTATATCCTTAGTCTTTCTACTGATAGTCTGTAACCAATGGTACAGAATGACACATGATGCAGGGAGTCAGTTTATTGCTCTAGAATGGCAAGTACTGATTTGAAGGGATTACTTTGTGCTTGTTGGACAATAAAGTGATCATCCCTTGTGGTTGTCATACAAGTATATGTTCAACCAGAGCCTTAACAATGAGTAGGCCTGCAATTGTATTCCCATGCAGCCATTCAGGCTACTATCAGATTTGAATGGCCCCATTTATCTGCATATTACATGATTTGACCAATAGGTCAAATGGTGTCCCATATTGAGGCTCTCTTTAAACTGTGTCAGTTGCTGATAACATTGCCTTAAATGACTATGTGGCATCTCTGTGTCCTTCACAGTGATTAGGCAAGTTCTGATATTGTTCATGTCCATTATATATCCTACCAGGACTGATAACAACACTAAACATCAACAGGACTAATGCACTGTGGTGGATGTTCTACCTGGTACAGAAAATGGCAACTCCAATCATTTTACATATCCGCAGGTGAGGTGTACATGTATAAAGTTACATAGACAATCAAGCATGCCTTCTGGAAGGTTCACTGTTTTTTTTTTTTTTCAGGCAGTGTGTAATTATTGGAAAAAAATTTGAATGTCTACCCTACTATAGTCTTTGCTGAAAAACAGACAGAACCTGTTATGTGCTGAAGTGAAGACACTTCGTTGAGCTATAAAGGAAATTGGGTGAGCAGACCATTAATAACAATTTAAGAGACAGTTCAAAAACTGAGTTGTAGTAAAAGAAAAGTGTTACTGCTAGCAGTAATCATGGCACAGTTGTTGGCTAACAATTGCAGTAAAGATAAGGATTACATTTAGAAGATGCAACAGATCTACTGAAGAGAATGCCTGCACTAAGCTTGTCCATCCTCTTTTGACATACTGCTGCATCATGTAGGATCTGTCCTAGATAGGACTGATGGAGTACATCAAGAAAATTCAAGGAACTGCAGCACATTTTGTGTTATTGAGAAATAGAGGAGAGAGTGTCAAAGACATGATACAAGATTTGGGATGAACATCATTAAAACAAAGGTGTTTCTCATTGCTGTGGGATCTTTTCATGAAATTTCAATCACCGGTTTTCTCCTCCATATACAAAAATATTTTGTTGATGCTGAACTACAAAGGGAGAAATGAATATCATAATAAAATAAGGGAAATCAGAGCACCTACATAAAAATACAGGTGTCATTTTCTCTGCATGCTGTATGAGTGTGGAATAACAGAGAATAATTGTGAAGGTGGTTTGATGAACCATTTGCACGGCATTTGAGTGTGATTTACAGAGCAGCCATGTAGATGTAGGTGTAGATATAGAGGTGTAGGATTAGGGTACCAGGTCACAAGTGTAGTAAAACGTAGTGCTAACCTTGACTGAATAACACAATTTATTGAGGAAATGACTAAGGGTTTAAGTAAATGGGCCCATGTATTGACAGATTTTAAGAGCTAAAGAGCTCTCAACAGATTGGACAAGAATAGCATCAAAGATAATACATCAATAAAGAACATATTTTTTGGTGAATGCTTAATTAGCAATGAACACATTTATTCCATAGTGAATGGCCTCTATGGCCATGGTACACTACTAACCATACTAAATAACTTACCTGGTTACAATGAAGGGGTACCACGGAAAACAGTTGGAGTGGTATATGAACAGCTAATAGAGACTTTTAAAGCCAACCATATAGGAAGTGCATTGGAGGGAGCCAGATAATGTGACAGATATAATTTATTTATAGATGCATGCTATGTGCATCATGGAGGTTTGCAGAGTATAGATGTAGATGTTGATGCAGATGCATTTCCATCAATCTATGAAAACTGCTTTCCCATAAACCAATAAACTACGTTAACTAAGAAGCATCTGAAATTCTCTGGATTACAAAAAATGTTAAAATATCATGTGGAAGGAGAAGGGAATTGTAAGGAATAATTAGGAGAAACATAGTAGCAGGACTGATTTCAAACAACAAGAAATATTGTGCTATATAAAGAAGTGTGATTAAAATAAATGTATGGAATTAATAATACAGATAATAAAATTAAATTTATCTGGTCAGTAGTTAAGGAATGGGAGGACTTTTTTATTAAATAAAATAACAAATTATAGCAGTCAGGTAGCCAACATGTTTAATAATCACTTTGTATAATTTGCTCTTAAGACTGGAGTGGGCAGTTCAAGTTGTAAAACAACAGAGTAGGCCAACATGCAAGCAGCAGTATCAATACCACATATGTACAGGTAAATCACAATTAATTCATGCTCTGCCAAAGAAATTAACAAAATAATTAACTCCCTCAAAAGCAGAAACTCTCATGAACTTGATAATGTCTCAAGTAAATCACTAAAATCCTGTTCTGCACATGTATGAAATGTATTCAGTTGCATATGTATTACACAACTAATGCAAGCTATATTTTCAGATAGACTAAAATATACTATTGTGAGACCCCTTTGCAAGAAAGGTAGTGAAACAAACATTAATAATTTCCAACTAATCTCTCAACTTTTTTCAGTTATGTACACAAGACCTTAATGTACCACTTTCAAGGTAAGATACTTAGTCTCAATTTGGGTATAAAAAGGATCCTTCCACCAAGCATGCAACTTTCAGAATCTAAGAATTGGTTTTTACAAAATTTGAAAGTCAAAATAACTGTCAAATGCTATTTTCTCTAACTATTCAAAGGCATTTGTTTGTGCACTACACAGTATCCTCCTGCAGAAGCTCAATTATTTCAGCATAGAGATCATGCTGGTAACCTGGTTTCATCATATCTAAGTAAAAGAATGCAAATTGTCACATTAAGAACCCAGGGAGCATAAGAAGTAAAACATCATCTTCCAAATGGGGAATAATGGTTATAACGGTACTTTGCGGGCAGGCGTGTCAATTAGCATCATATTAATTAAAATCGGGGAAGAATTAAAACGGGGAAAGTAGTACAAAACTTTAATAACTGCACAGTATTATTAAGAAGCAATATAATGAAAAGTAATAAAAAGCAAAGTAGCAAAGACCAAGTGGGACAGAAAGATATAGGGATGCGTCTGTTTTTTAATACATATGAAAGAACATGTAACACATTATTGAGCTCTCTACCTTCAGTTATCGCGATCGGGCTGGTCAATAAAAAAGAGGTACTTGACTGTGAAATTCGTTGAGGAGATTATTTAAAGACTCTTCAAGCACGTTTAAAATACATTATGTGTGACGAAGTGATCAGAGACGTTTATTGTCGGGTGGAGTGAAAATGAATCCGACAACATAATTTGAACTTTGTGTTAGCTGGGAAAAATACTCTTGGGAAACTATTATGGTTGTGGAACCCATGAAGGTTGTGCACAATGGAAAGCTATAGTTTACATAATTCCGCATTTTATAAAATGGTGAAACGCATGTGCGCGGAACATTAATAGAATCTTATCCTTGAACGGTTGTGCGGGTAACTGATACAAACAACAAGCCAGCATAAAAAATAGTTTGCTTATTAACTACCTGATATTAATCAACGGGGACCTGAAATACTAAAAAAGAAGGATAGGATCATCACCTCCAATCCCGATTCATATTTCATATTTAATTAGTGAAAAGAGAAGTGTTAATAAACAAACTACATTTCAATTTCATCCACGGTTTTGGCTTCATTACGTAGTCTTGACTACATGATAAACAATATCTGTGGAAGTTGTAAGCAACATATCGTCATAATATTTAGCCAACCAATATTGTGGGACACCAAAAATGTAAATGCATGAAATTGTTCTTACAGCGGATGTGTAATGTGTGAATGTGATGAACTATATTGAGAAACTGAACATACATTACATACTTGCATGTTTATCTGCGAAAATGGTCCTTGTTGGTACATCAGCATAGAGTTTGAATAGAATTGCTGGAACATTACAAACCATTCAGATTAATCGAACATCTAAATACACATAATGCTGGTACCACTAGGATGTGTTCTTTCTCCTCACCCCCGTGGCAGTAATTGAATTAAGAGTCAGCCGGGAAATACATTTCAATCAATTGGTGACCATTGAGCAAGCGTCACGAATTTTCAAACGTCCACTGCCATGTATGAAGGCAAGTGATACCACGAGTGTTAACGTCAATCGAGGGGTGTCGTGATCATATTGAATGACATTGAGCGGTTACATGATGTACCACAGGGATTGATATTGAGCCTATTTTTGTTCTCATGTGCTAAACTTGAGGACAAAAGTAACTTTCACATGTGTCACATAACTTGATGAAATTTATAACATACTTGGAAAGATCTGCTTTGGTATAGTATGGATGGTAATAGGAATAAATATGCATTGAGACAATAAGAAATGACACTCCTTCAAAGACAATAACTACATAGAAGTCACCGTATTTCATGATAGTCCCCTCAACATTGCAAACAGTGGAGTATAGTTCCTGAAAGGGATGTGATCACCACAGATGGCAACACATTTTCTGCAGTTTCCTCCCATGCTGGACACAAAGTTGCTAAGGAGTTCTTGTGGTAGGGTATTCTCACTTCCACCAGTACAGTTGGCAACTGCTGGACAGTCTTTGGTGCATATTGACACGCTGCAATACATTTCCCCAATACATCCCACAGGTGCTCAATGCGATTTAATTTGGAGGAAGGTGCAGGCCAGTCCATTTGTAAAATATCCTCTCCTTCCAAGAGATACTTCATCTACAAAGATAAATATCAGTGTGGTCACACATTGTCATCCATAAAAATTAAGATAGGGACAAATACACCCTTAAAAGGTGCACATGGGAAAGGAGCACAGTGTCACAATAATGTTGACCAACAAGTGTTTCATGTTCAAAGATTTGGAGGTCAGTCTGCCCATGCAACATTATGCTTTGCCACACCATAACACCTGGACCAGCAAAGTAATCATGTTTGACAATGCTAGACGTACCCCCATATAACTAGAGGTATGTAATGCACTCAGGTACATTATTGAATATGATCACTTTGGTGGCCCATGAGTTATGGTGTGGCAACACATAATGTTCAATGAATGGGCATACTACCTCCAAAACTTTGGAAATGGTATACTTAGCACTGAACATTACTGTTACAATGCACTCCCTCCTATTCCACTCCTTCAACTGTGCTGTTCAGTATGATTATGCATTGTCATACATAAGAATGAAATCAGGCCTGAATGCACCCCTGCCTTTATTTTAATGGATGACAATGCATGATCATATTGAACAGTGCAGATGGAGGAGCTCTTGGAATGAGAGGATATTTGGCATGACCTGTCCATTCCTTTATTTAAATCCTACTGATCATGCATATTTTTCCTTGCTAAGACATACTGGATCAAGTCCACATGCCCCAGTGACCATTCAGTGATTGTCAACCACAGTAGTGGAGGAAAGGAATGCCCTACTACAAGAATCCTTACTAACCTTAAGATCAGTGTGGTAGCACTTTGCAGAAAATACATTGGCATCTGTGGCTATCACATGTACTATTAAGAACCTTGTCCCACCACTTGTAATGTCCAGTGGTCCATTGTGAACTGCAGTGATCTTAGTGTAATTGTTGTCTTTGAATAAATATGCTATTTCTGTTGCTCTAATTGCATGTTTCTGTCAGTTATGTTCTGCACTACATTGTAGCAATTTTTTTCATGTATCGTTGAAGTTTGATCAAACTAGGTTATGCACCAGTGACACACCATGTGAAAATTACTTTCCTTAAGTTTTACACACCAGTGTATAAGTGATTTCTGTCATGCATCCAAGAAGCAAAAACAGTTCTCGATGCTGATAATGGAAGTATTATAACCAAGTGTAATGGAGAAACTGTGATATTTGAAAATTTAAATATAATTTTCTTGAAAATTGATAATTGGCTCTCTACAAATGTACTGTCACTGAACCTAAATAAAACACAATATATGCCAAAATGTGCTGCATGAGGCCAGAACACACCATTAAAAATAATGCTCAAGGATAAGTCAATAAATGAAGAATGACATTCTAAATTCTATGGATTATATACCAATAAGAATCTTAAATGGAAGACATGTGTTACAGATTTTAAATTGCTGAGCCCTGCAATTTTGTGTTAAGGATAACATCAGATTTTGGAGATAAAAATGTCAAAAATTTGTCTACTTTTGCTGTTTTCATTCTCTTTGGGGTATGTTTTCACTGAGGCAGAAAGTGTTTGTTGCACAGAAGCATGCTATAATGTTAATATATGTTATCGACTCAAGAACCTCTTGAAGACAGCTCTTTAATCAAGTAGAGATACAGTTAACAGCCTCACAGATAACAGCCTTACTGTCAGCATCAATCACAGCTGAGAAACAACAGTAACAATCATAAATATAATACTAGGAGGGGAAATGATTTAAACTATTTTTCATTCATTTCACTCCTCAGTATGGCACAGAGAGGAGTTCACTATAAAAAATCTTTGTCCACGCATCCAGTGATGAGAAGAATTTAATAAATAGTAAAATTAACTTCAAGTGCAAACTGATCATGTATCTATTAGATAAATCCTTCAACTAAGTAAACTCTTCAATAAATTTTATGATACCTTGGCTATACTTATTATTATTATTTAACTCTGTCACGGCATTTTTACAATGCTTATTATTCACAGAAAACAGTTTTATGGTCATAAAAGCCCAAATCTTATGTACATTATTTTAAATGAGCCATTTATAAACTTATTCCCTCTACTAATCTCTAAATTTTTTAAAATTTTTATTAATTCTTCAATTGTCATATGTACAATTACAGCGTATGGTTTGTTACATAGTTATATTTGTTTCTGTAAGAGTTTTACTTAATTTATGAAGTAAAAACTTTGATGTGTAACGTAAGTAAAAGAGAACAGGTTATGTAAGGAAGCACAATTACCGAAGTGCTAATAGCAGTAATATTGCACTAGTTTTTACATGACTATATTTTGGATGGTGCTTTAGTTAAATTAATGCTTGGGGGTTACGGAGTATCAATAAGACACTCTGGGATGGTTGCCATATACTGTTGATGGAACTGGTGAATGGCACTCCAAGTTTCCACCTTCTCAAATTGTCTGAATTACATATACGCACATTTGCTACCATTGACAAAAATAGTAATGCATGTGCAGCACCTGTTCCTAATAAATGAATGCTGAATACCTCAGATGGCATTCCTAGAGTTTTATATGCTGTAAGTCATAAAAAAATTGTTTGTTAACAGAAAGTTAGCCTCATGTACACTACTGCCATTCAGAGCAATCTTCTGATGTTTTATTTTCGCCCACTCAAAAGATATGTTAAGCATTGTTTTTGTAAAGAAACACCTTTTGTAAAACATTGTTTACTTATGAAATTGTATTACACAATGTAACAATGAAAATGCAGTTGTAAACAAACAAATACAGTGTGTACCAAATGATCAGTGCTGCCTAGCAGCTTAGTTCACTTGGCTTCCAATTTGTTTGTTGGTATCAGTTTGCACTTGTCTCATGACAGAGAATGTTGGTGAGATACATGTATTTAATGAAAAATTTTGTATCATATCACAGGATTGGTAAGCTAGTGAACTGTTTTCTACTCATTATATTATGCCTCTAATCATTGGCGAAATATGAAACTTCCTGGCAGATTAAAACTGTATGCCAGACACTTGAACTTGAACTTGGGACATTTGCCTTTTGCGGGTGAAATATGACTTATTTTCATGTCTTCTGATACCATTTTTATGTTGCATTTTATAGCCTTTGAAAATGACAAAATGTCAAAATGCATAAAGTGATTTTGGAAATAATAAAAAGTGTGATCAAGACACTCAAAAAGTTCCTAAAGTGTGTCCAAATGACCACTTTGGCACATAGCATTATTGTGCAAATTGCAGCTAAGTCAGCCCCGCTGCCATGAGATAATTTATTAAATCAAAAAGGGGATACATTAAATTTGTTCAGCCCATTTCAAAAATCCAATGAATTTTGCCAATGTGTTACATAGTGGCATTTCCAACCTAGAATAACATCCATTCAGCAGTTGATATTTCTTCTCATTTATCAGATAGTAAGTATTACTTTTTGTGAACTGCAGTATAACTTAATGATCCTGAAATTCTTACAGATAGGTGCAGTGATTGGACCCTGTGTTGTATCACCAGTTGTTGCCCTGTGGCAATACAATCTTGGTGTGTACCATAAAATATCACTTTTCATGAAAATAGTGACAAACATGAGTTTCATTCGTCTGGGAATGATAGGAATGATAATAGCTATGATGAGAGACAGGAAGCCCATGGACTGTGATGTAATGTTCTGCCCTTTCCAGTATCCTCATGTGATTCTCAGGTCAGTTAATATATTTTCTTTACATGTAGTGTAGCTATAAGTATGTAAGGGTTTGTACATGTGAATTACTTTATTTTTGTTATTCTTGAATTGTAAAAGTGTGTCCTGTATCCTTGTAAAAGAAATCTAATCATGGGTAAAATTGCTACCACTAATGCTACTACTACTAACACCACTTCAGCATGGAATGTTAATGTAAAGTACTGATTTAAAAGTTCATATATACAAAACATAATTTCAAAACATATTGATCACTGTAGTGACTTACATTCTTCATACCTTTGTGAAGAAATAACATCAGTTTGTTTTCAGATATTTCATATTCCTTTATCTATGTTTGTGTATTCCTGTGTGTGTGTGTGTGTGTGTGTGTGTGTGTGTGTGTGTGTGTGTGTGTGTGTAATATCAAATTATATATTCTGCAGAAGTTAATCATTAGTGGGACTAATCTTACCTTTTTAAGGATAAAATCACTTAATCACTTGTTGATTATTTATAGTGCCTGGAAATGAAACAAGTATTGCATGCAACAATAGTTAAATGGAAACCTTCAGGTCAAGAAATTTGGTCAGTTTTATGATGTGACACACTTGTATGATGCTGGCCTCACATTTGGGAAAAATAGGTGTCCCACAGGAGACCACCACACAATGACAAACACAACAAATTTTATTAAGTCAAGAAAGCAGCTTATTATAATGGTACACCAGCCATGGAGTGGCTCACAATAATAGTCCCATAACACATATGCAGAGGTAAATATGTAACTAAGTTAGAGCTTGCTGGGACCATCTCTGAAAGTTGTTGGCTGGCCAGTAGAATGTACATATGAGAAGCTGCATGTGAAACAATGAGTGGCAGCCTTTGACAGTTGTGAGACTCCTAACTGTACCAAACTTCCAGCTGTGTTGAACTCCTAGCTGCACTTGCTGACTTCTGTGATGTGCCTTAAGACTGCACTTCTGGATCTCAGGTGTGGACCTATGTAGATCACTACATCCCTCCCCTTTGCACGCAGTGGAGTGTTGCTGATCCCTTTGATAAGCTGTGGATGGACGCAATATGGAGACAGTGTCCACATGCAAGAAGGCCCTGGAGGTGAGAGGAGTGAGCAAACCCCAGTCATTAGAGATGTAGTGATACAGGTGGAGTAAGCAACTCCAGACCTAGGGAGATGGGCCAAAGTGACTGCCTGAGGAACACCCCAAAGGCCCTGTTCCCCCTTCACCCCTGCTGGTGCACAAGATGACAGAATCAGTGATGGACAGTACAAGCCGGGATGCATGTCAGTGTCTGTTGGCAGTGTGCTAAGTGGAGGTGACACTACTACAGGCTGAGGCTGCTGTGACATGCACTGGAGCATCACCAGAGTTGCTGCCAAAGTCTGTGAAGGGATATGCTCGTTAAGTGGAGGTGCTGCCACAAGTGAAAGAGCAGTGTGGAATTCTTGCTGGTAGGTGGTGCCAAGTGGTTGGGGTACCAGCAAAGGCACTATTGGGACAAGTGGGGGAGTGCTGCTAAAGATGCTGTACCTCCCAGTCCCCTGTTCATGGAGTGAGTACATGGTGGCTGTTCTGGCACATGATGACTGCTGGTATCCAGTGGGGCCACCAACCAAAACCACATACACTGACACCCGTCCTCAGTGTAAAACCCAGAATGCCAGAACGCAATGGTGGGCGAGATCCAAGGCAGAGGAGGTGGAGCAGTGTACTTGGCTGGCACCCATGGAGAAGCTCCGCTGGGCTACGGGAACCAGTAGGAGTCATCCAGGTAGTTCTCTTTGATGGGGAAGTCTTGCAGATATTTTTTAATCTGGTTCTTAAAGGTGTGAACTATGCACTCAGCATCCCCATTGGATAGTAGGTGAAGGGGAGCGGATTGAGCATGGCGAGTGTCTGACTGCACACAGATATCATGAAACACCTGAGACAAGAAATGGGATCCATTGTCAAAAACAAGGATAACTGGAAGATCTTAAAAAAAAAAAAAATTGAAGAGAATAGTAGCCTTGGTGGTGGCTGAGAAGCACCAGACCATGAACTGAAAATGCAAAAATGTGTCAATGACAATCGGAAATGGACCCAC
This sequence comes from Schistocerca piceifrons, assembly GCF_021461385.2. Classification (NCBI taxonomy): domain Eukaryota; kingdom Metazoa; phylum Arthropoda; class Insecta; order Orthoptera; family Acrididae; genus Schistocerca; species Schistocerca piceifrons. The sequence continues at coordinate 382,492,508 of NC_060143.1, read as the reverse complement.
GAAATCAATGTGGATGCATTCCCAGGGCTGGGTTGCTGGAGGCCATGGAGAGAATGATCACCTGGGTCTGCCTCTTGATTAGCACACAAGATGTGTAGCAACTAAGTGTTCAAGCTCTTGGTCAACGCTGGGCCAGTAAACATGTCTGCAAGCCAATGGTTTTGTGTGCCCAATATAACAGCTGTAAAAGTCTCCCATTGCAGATTCCTGGAAATGATCACCTAGGGATCCGTATCATCTGTGAAGATCAGAAGGATCCCATCTAAGACATAGAGCTGATGACACAAGACAAAGAAGTTAAGAAGCAGATCGGAACAACAGCTCAGAGGATAAGGTCATCCCTGTTGGAGAGAGTGGACTACCAGCCTGCAGACAGAATCAGCCACTGGGAACGTCATAGTTGTATTTGGAGAGGAGCAAGGCCCACTGCTGCAATCTGTGGGTGCCTTATTTGGGACCCAAACGGATTAAGGACTTGTGGCTCATAATTAGTTGGGGTTTGGTGCCATACAAGGAAATATGGAATTTTCTGACCACATATACAATGGGCAGAACCTTCTTGTTGATCTGAGATTACTGTACCTGTGCTGTACTGAGGGTTTTGGATGCAAACACCAGTGGCTGCTCTGAGCCATAAACATTCTGATGGACAAGGGCCACCCCCACATCAATCTGTGATGCACCCATAGCTAAAACCAATGGTTTGTTGGGATCCGAGGTAGCTAGACATGGTGATGACTGGAAGTGTTCCTTCAGTGTGTTGAAGGACTGTCACAAGCTGTAGGCCAAATAAAGGGACCAACTTTGTGTAGGAAGAGATGGAGTGGGTGTGCAATGGTGGATGCCCTGAGAATGAACTGGTGATAATAGCAATTTTACCCAAAAAAATGCCTTCAGTTCACATAATGAATAGGGATGTGACTGGTCTGTAATGGCTCTGACAATACTCTGCTTGAGTTGGATGCCCTGCCTCAAGATGATGTGATCCTGAAACTCAAGAGGTGGTTGGAAAAAATTGGACTTCTGCAGATTGCAATGCAGATTCACAGATTGGAGATTTTAAAATGGGAATAGAGGTTGTGCAGGTGGTCACTCATAGTATGTACTATAATGATGATGTTATCTAAGTAGTTGAAGCAGTGTGGAAGATTGGACATGACCTGTCCCAAACAACACTGAAAAACTGCAAGGGCACTTGGCAACCCAAACATAAACAATTTGTACTGATTGGGGTTGAATGACATGTTAGTGATCACAATATGCTGGGACTCATCATCAACAGGTACCTGGTGATATGCTTTGGAAAGATCAAGTCTGGAGAAAAACTAAGCCCTGATAATCGTTTGAACAGTTCGTCGTGATGTGGCTGTGGTTACGTCCTGATCACGGACTGTGAATTCATGGCGGCCTTAAAATCACAACAAAGAACAATTAAACAGAGGATTTCTTAATGATATTCACCAGAGGATATGGGAACTACAATCCAAAGAGAGGCGAGCTGCTCATGCTCCAGCTTGACTTTAACCTGAGGCACCTATTTACCAGCTATACATACAGAGAGCCGAGACCTGAATATATTTGGACATTAAGTAGAAAACTGCCAAGTTGGTGTCTACCTGCTGGTGCAGCTGTTGTTAGAGAACCACAATCTCAATAACAAGCTTGTTAGATGCATGCTCAGGAAGCAGCTCTGATGATTAGATTTCCTGAATATCCATATCCATGTTCTCTGATGCTGTGTTCTGCACAGTAGAGTGACAGACTAACACAATGTGGCCTTTTTTCTGACACTTGAGACCAATGGCCCAACATTGGGGGCACTCAGGTCTTTCATGTTTGGAGGAACATGGCAGACATGATGGTAACAGGCAGCAGCAACTGGAACATTGTACACACACTGTGCAGGAGCTGCAGGATCAGCCAGCTTGCACCACCACATCATCATTTCTGGAAGCAGCAGATGCAAGCCAGGCTACCCTGAACCACTGCAACATTACACCTGGCTTCAGGTTGCTGACCAGCTACTTGTTAGACCTCATAAAACTGGGCAATTGACAAAACCTCTTCAAGGGAGAAGTTCTCCAACTGGAGGTTCCATAGCTGGACTTCCGTATCCAGGTTGGAGCAGATGGTAAAATCAGAAACCGTGATGCCAACATATGACTCTTTTGACTTGTCCATGACAAAATAGCTCTTGTGACTAATGTCGTGGAGGGTTGCAGCCCAGGCATGATAAGACTGATGGGGCAACTTCTTGCATTGGTAAAATTCAACCCTAGTGGCTGTGAAATGCATGCAGTGGTGATAATTGGAAGACAACAACAAACATAAAGTATCAAACAACAAGGAGGCTTCCTTCAATGTGGCAAACTGCCACAACACCTGATAAAAATTGGGAGTGTCTGTAATGTGGAAGGCATGAAAATGTTGTAATAGGCAGTGTTCAAACACCTTCAAATCTTTCACTACCTTGTCAAATGTTGGGAGCTTAGGAGGAAATGAAGCTGGAGATGAATTTTTGCAAATAAATGCTTTCAATTCTGTTCCTGCGCCAATGTTTGAATCAGAGACTCCATGCCATGACAAAAGGCAGAAAGCAACTGCACAATCTAAAATATGTGAAGATACAATCCTACTTATCACCAATTTGTTCTAAGTCCACAAGGGAATACCACAGAATGGCTGACACAACGAACAATGAAGTTAAGTCTAGAAAACAATTTATTATAATTGATACACTAGTCGTGGAATGGCTCACAATAGCTGTATGATAACAAATATGCGAAGGTAAACATGTACCTGAGTTAGTGCTGGCCAGGACTGTATCTAAAGGGTGTCAGCTCACCATGAGATTGTGCAGACAAGAGGCTGGATGTGCATCCATGAGTGACAGCCTCTGTTTATTGTGAAACTTCTAGATGCAACTGTTCACATCTGTGGCATGCCTTAGAGCTAAGTGCCCAGATCTCAGTTGTAGATCCATGTGGGTCATTACAGTGGCTTCAAATCCCCATATGACCATTAAGATCTACATTTCACAGATTTACTTAAATTGCTTGAGACAATTGCCAGAATTCCTACTTTAAAAAGGCACAGCTGGTATCCTTCTCCATCCTTGTCTAATATACACACTTGTAATATTTGGGATTTACTATTTGGGTATTGTTAAGTTTTATGTTTCTCAGTATTCAATACAGTTTCTGTAGACATATTCAGCAGTGAGTTAACATAAAAATGTTTTCCTATTTTCTTCCCCACAGGATGCTGAATGCAGAAGAAGAGAGCATTACTGTTCAAATTCTTGGTTTATTTGGAATGTTCGTAGTACTCAGAGTCATCTGGTATCTAGTCATCAGATTGAGGCTATCATCTGATTTCTACAACATATGGATTAACTATGCCTACAAGATATTCCGGTGACACAGCCATCACAATTGAAAATGTACTGAATATCTGATTTCCTGAGTTCAAATCTAGAAAATTAATTTTGGCAGGGAGGTTGCAACAAGAGAGAGGACAATTTAGACACAAAAAGTCACATCAGTATTGTTGTTTTATTGCTTTCATTGATGAATTAAAAAGGTGATACCATAGTTTGTGAGACAATGAAAGTAACAGTATTACAGGTATGCTTCAGTTTAATAACATTGTTGGACTGAGCTGTTGAGTGAAAATATTACTTATTTTCATGTTTAAGTGTTCCATGTATGATTAGTGCTTAATTTACATTCTAATTTGTTGAAAGCCAAGAACTGCATCATTGTATTAATGAAACTGTTCAGTAATCAGACATGTATTACAATATTAAAATCAAATGTTTAATAGAATTAATATGCTTTAGAGGATTTAAATTAAACTGATACAGTATACCTTACAAAGAGAAGTTAAATGTAGACTGAAGTTCAGTAAACCTTAAATTATGTACTGTGAGTGCAACAGATACAGACTTCGAAAGCAGTACAGTATGAAATAAAAAAATGTACAGTAAATATTTCACTTTACTCAAATGTGTTTCTGTACTGTCTATTCTACTACAGTTGCAACTGTTTTGGTTTCTGATTTTACATAAGATAATATATTGCTGTACATCTAGTTTATCCACAAACAAACCCTATTTTGTAGATACAATCATAAAGAGAAACCTTGGACATGGAATGTATAAAGTAATAAATTAATATCAAAGACAAAAGACACGTTACCTCAGATGAATCAGGAGCTTCAGTTGACTCTCTCAGAACTTTAGTTTACTTGTAAAAAAAAAATCTATTCAGTATATGTATTGCACCCTTTTCCAAAATATTGGATGATAATTCATTTACACTATTAAGCAAGTATCCACTTTTGTTTAACTCACTTACATGTGAATAAATAAATCTGTGCTTGCTAATGGATAGCATGTCAAGTCCAGTAATTAGAATTCCAGCAAATTACAATGCAATGTTTGATAACTAAGGCAATATCATGTAAGGGTGGCACAAAATGGCTTTGGTGCTTATTGTACTCCCAAACTATCTCATCAGTATAAATTAGTTTTCCATTTAAAATGAATTTTAGTCACTGATGTTCAACATTAAAGTCAATGTGAATTACAAATGTGCACTTGCTCCATTGTACATTCAAGAAATTCTTCATTCTGGATTTGAGCTCCAGTCTTAACTTATGAAAATGTGGTTGCACAGGCTCTTATGAATGCTTCATAAATTAATAGATGAAACTTAAGTATTCAGGAACATAACTTATTCTATACAACTACCAGTACCGGAAAAAAACAGTGGACTAAAATTATAGCAGACTTAGAGAAAGCTTTTGACAATGTTGACTGGAAGACTCTCTTTCAAATTCTAAAGGTGGCAGGGGTAAAATACAGGGAGCGGAAGGCTATTTACAATTTGTACATAAACCAGATGGCAGTTATAAGAGTCGAGGGACATGAAAGGGAAGCAGTGGTTGGGAAGGGAGTAAGACAGGGTTGTAGCCTCTCCCCGATGTTGTTCAATCTGTATATTGAGCAAGCAGTAAAGGAAACAAAAGAAAAATTCGGAGTAGGTATTAAAATTCATGGAGAAGAAATAAAAACTTTGAGGTTCGCCGATGACATTGTAATTCTGTCAGAGACAGCAAAGGACTTGAAAGAGCAGTTGAACGGAATGGACAGTGTCTTGAAAGGAGGATATAAGATGAACATCAACAAAAGCAAAACAAGGATAATGGAATGTAGTCTAATTAAGTCGGGTGATGCTGAGGGAATTAGATTAGGAAATGAGACACTTAAAGTAGTAAAGGAGTTTTGCTATTTGGGGAGCAAAATAACTGATGATGGTCGAAGTAGAGAGGATATAAAATGTAGGCTGGCAATGGCAAGGAAAGCGTTTCTGAAGAAGAGAAATTTGTTAACATCCAGTATTGATTTAAGTGTCAGGAAGTCATTTCTGAAAGTATTTGTATGGAGTGTAGCCATGTATTGAAGTGAAACATGGACGATAAATAGTTTGGACAAGAAGAGAATAGAAGCTTTTGAAATGTGGTGCTACAGAAGAATGCTGAAGATTAGATGGGTAGATCACATAACTAATGAGGAAGTATTGAATAGGATTGGGGAGAAGAGAAGTTTGTGGCACAGCTTGACCAGAAGAAGGGATCGGTTGGTAGGACATGTTCTGAGGCATCAAGGGATCACCAATTTAGTATTGGAGGGCAGCGTGGAGGGTAAAAATCGTAGAGGGAGACCAAGAGATGAATACACTAAGCAGATTCAGAAGGATGTAGGTTGCAGTAGGTACTGGGAGATGAAAAAGCTTGCACAGGATAGAGTAGCATGGAGAGCTGCATCAAACCAGTCTCAGGACTGAAGACCACAACAACAACAACAACACAAAAATATTCAGGACTCTACATCTTCATCATCCATATGAGGGTAAATATTCACAGCACTGCTAGATGTTGGTAAATTTTGGTAAAAGTAGTGAATCACTGAAGAAATAAAAGGTAAAAGATTCATCAAATCTTTCTTTTTCTCAGGCAAAATTTTGCACAGTTCAGAATATATCAGAAGAGATTTCAATGTCTGCTTTTTTCCCCACTTTCTGAAGGTCATAGTTTTCAAAGAATATTCCTTAGTTGGTCTGTTTTGAATTGGAGCCACCTGACCTGCCTCTATTGGCATGGATTACCATCATTGCCATTGGTGTAATTTTGTAATTGATGCTTCAACAGACAGCATAGTCAAGAAAACTGTTTCTCTGCATTTTACAGCAGTGAAATTCTCTTTTTTTTCCATTTTGTCTAATCCATTGTGTCCATGTATGGTGGTCTTCTATAAATGTATAGAAAGTTTTCCTCTTCTATTTGATCAAACAGCGTGATGAACCACACTCCATGTGGATGTGTCCAGGAACAAGAAATTTGTAATCGATTATTTCCAAGGTTGGTGACTCCTGAAGGACAAACATGCACACCACTGAAATATGGCTGTTCTCCTTTTGGCCTGAACAGCTGTCAGAACACATTATCAATGTTCTCACTTTTGGTTTGATTCCATGAATGAATCTGTATAAGCAGGGTCCCACTTCACTAGCTCCTTTTACAGCAAGAGCTTCATATCATAACTAAGTGTGTCAGTCCCTTCCCACAGTTGTATACTGTTAGGCTGCATGCCCATAGTGTCCATCTGTAATATGATAACAAATTTCTGAGTAAAGGAGTTGGGAGGAAGTGCTGCAGATCAAACTTAATGGTGTGTGTTCCATTACTGTTTTTTGCAATTTCTTTACCAGTAGCCTTACTTTTGTGAGCCACATAAGCTATTTCATGGTGATCTTTCATAGCTTTCATTAACTTAGGTTTTTAACTTTCTGGACCAAGTTGCAATTGCATTTCCATTTTGTCACAGGTTGCAGATGTGTCCACATTCAGTTTCTTTTATAGTACTGAGTGTCACCTTCTGGAATTCCTCACAGAAAGCCCTGTAGTACACACTGCCATTATCCCATATTTCTTTAGTGTACTTTTCATGTAGGGCTGTAATCATAAAATGTGGGGCCACAAAAGGTTTTGTTATAGTTTCCTCTAAAATATTGAGTCTCATAGGTTGGAATTTTCCTGAGAAAATCTGTGACACCAGCTCTAGCAGCTTCACTTTTTCACTTTTGAGTTTATCAGTGATCAGTACCTCACACCTCTGAATTACTCCAGATGGAACTCCTCTTTCATACAACTGTTTCCTTTTCATGCTATCTGGTAAGTCTCCCCTGACCAGAGGTTCCAGGTGACTTTTCTGAACTCTGCTCCTTTCTCTAAACCTTATCAGTCCTTTTCCTTCACCCCTCTTCCTTTCCCTTCAACCCTTCTGGCAGGAGAAGGAGCCACTGGCTCTGAAAGTTTGCAGACTGAAATACCTTTATAAGTGTACTCCTCTGTCACCACTTGGTGAGTAGATTTTTTTATCTATCCAGTTATATTAAAAACTCAGATGGGAAGCCAGTATTGAGCAAAGAAATGAAGTCTAAAAGTGGAAAGAACAGACAGGGAGGCTATACTTGGAAAACAAACATGAAGACAATATTCTAGAAAGGGCAGAGGAAGTAAATGAAGAAGAGACAGTCAGTCTGACAGAGCATTGTAAGTCCCAAGTCAAAATGAGACACTCTCTCCCTTTCTGTTGTGTGGCGGTTCACTGCCAGATGTAAGTCTTTTTAGTAGACACCATTTAAGTGACTTGCATGTCAGTCACAATGAAATGAAGATAATGCAATGCCCTGGAAAATCTCCGACCCGGTGGGGAATCAAACCTGGTCTCCTTCATTTGGCATCCAGTCACACTAAACCCACAGCTACCAAAATGAATGGAATAAGATACTTACAATAGATGACATTCTCTTGGAATTATTGAGAACTCTGTGAGGAATGAAGGAAAGAAGCAAGGAAGATTAGGATTTAATGTCCTATTGAAACTGAGGTAATTGGAAACAGCAGAAGCTCAGAGTGTTTCAAGGAAGGGAAAGAAAATTAGCTGTGCCCTTTCAAAGGAACCATCCCACTATTTTCCTGGGGCAGCTTAGGGAAATTAGGGAAAACCTAAACTGTATGGTCATATATTGAACTTCTATCTTTGTCCTCCAAAATGTGGGTCCAATGTGCTAACCACTGTACCATCTCACTCAATATACTTGGGAGAACATAATTCCATAGAAAGGAAGTGCTGATAGGTGTGGATACTACCAAATTACCAGCTTAGTAAATGAAGGTTATAAAATATTGACACAAATTATTTACAGAGTGGAAAATCATGTAGAAGCCAAGCTCAAGGAAAATCAGTTTGTTTTACAGAACAATGTAGCAACACAAGAGGCAATACTGACCCTAAAAATTATATGAGGAGACAGACTGAAGAAAAGGAAACTTATGTTATAGTAATATTTATTTAAATGCCTTTGCAATATCCTTTCTTCCAGGAGTGTTAGTTCTGCAAGTTTCGCAGGAGAGCTGCTGTGAAGTTTGGAAGATAGGAGATGACTTGGGTAGTTCAGTTGGTAGAGCAAATGCCTGCGAAAGGCAAAGGTCCCGAATTTGAGTATCGTTCCGGCACACAGTTTTGATATGCCAGACAGTTTCATATCAGTGCATACTCTGCTGCAGAGCGAAAATTTCATTCTGGAATATTTATTTATTTTGTATATATATGTAGACTGAAGCAACAAATGAAAATTTGCAGTGGTTAGCACATCTGCCTAGTGAGCAGAAGACTTGGTTCAAATTCTGGCCTTGGTACAAATTTTTATTCATTCCTTCAGTCTGCATACAAACATCATAGGTAGTTGAGACTTGAAAAGATCTCTGGAACCATATACACTCCTGGAAATTGAAATAAGAACACCGTGAATTCATTGTCCCAGGAAGGGTAAACTTTATTGACACATTCCTGGGGTCAGATACATCACATGATCACACTGACAGAACCACAGGCACATAGACACAGGCAACAGAGCATGCACAATGTTGGCACTAGTACAGTGTATATCCACCTTTTGCAGCAATGCAGGCTGCTATACTCCCATGGAGACGATCGTAGAGATGCTGGATGTAGTCCTGTGGAACGGCTTGCCATGCCATTTCCACCTGGCGCCTCAGTTGGACCAGCGTTCGTGCTGGACGTGCAGACCGCGTGAGACGACGCTTCATCCAGTCCCAAACATGCTCAATGGGGGACAGATCCGGAGATCTTGCTGGCCAGGGTAGTTGACTTACACCTTCTAGAGCACGTTGGGTGGCACGGGATACATGCGGACGTGCATTGTCCTGTTGGAACAGCAAGTTCCCTTGCTGGTCTAGGAATGGTAGAACGATGGGTTCGATGACGGTTTGGATGTACCGTGAACTATTCAGTGTCCCCTCGACGATCACCAGTGGTGTACGGCCAGTGTACGAGATCGCTCCCCACACCATGATGCCGGGTGTTGGCCCTGTGTGCCTCGGTCGTATGCAGTCCTGATTGTGGCGCTCACCTGCACGGCGCCAAACACGCATACGACCATCATTGGCGCCAAGGCAGAAGCGACTCTCATCGCTGAAGACGACATGTCTCCATTCGTCCCTCCATTCACGCCTGTCGCGACACCACTGGAGGTGGGCTGCACGATGTTGGGGCGTGAGCGGAGCAAGTATGGTGGGTCTGACACTCCGGTGTCAATGTGTTCTTTTTTCCATTTCCAGGAGTGTAGTTTCATCTGATTTATTTATTTATCTTTATTCAGCCAAGGATCATCTCACAAAATACTTTTGAAGACCAGCAGTTTTGCAGGTTTCACAATCTCAGCTTTAGCTATATTATGTGACAGTAGTGATCATAAATATTTTACAATTTTCCCTGTCAATGTCCATAAATACATGGTCTAAAACTGAAGCTGAACTTTCTGAAACCCTCACAGCAGTGTCATCAGTTGTGACACACAGAAAGTGCTCAGAGTATTTATGAAGCTATTACTAATTTCACTCTTAACTCCAGTGTTAATATTTACATCTCCACACAATATTATGCTAGTTTTGGGGGTGGAGATCCTTTCCAAGACTCCATTTAGTTTGTTGAAGAATGTCTCCACATTACCACTAGCTGAGTAGTAAACATACAAATGATTAGCTTCTTATAGGCACTTGGCTTTGTTACTTCAATGGCTGATAGTTCAAAATTTTTATCTATATTAACTGTGGCCACATGTTCTCCAGCTTTAAAATGTGTCAGCCATCATATAAACACATGATCTGTCACCCTTTAAGATAGACCTACAATAGCAACTTGCACATTCATATGATGATAGCACTATATGATGCAGTTCATCATCTCTAGGCCAAAGTTCTGTAATGCATACTACCATGCTGCTCAAAGACTGTAATTCATGTTCAAGATGGTGTACTTAATTTTTAATAGATTGCACATTTTGATGAATAGCAGATAAATCTGCATAAATTTCTGTGATGCTTGCACATTCCAGTGTGCAAAAGTCAGTTAGATTCTTTTAAGAAAGAGGAGCCTGTTGTCATGACTTGTAATAAAAAAGCCCTAATTCTCCTAGCCATGACAAAAGATATTTGACCTTGTGTGGACACCCAGCAAATCCACTGTACTCTCACTCATCAACTACACCAGTCTCCGTTTCCCAACCTATTGAAGTGCAGACCATGTGTAATGTAGCCCCATCACCCAATGGTCCCCACCAGTATGACTGCAATGTGTGCCTGGCCAGCAGTAATTAGTGATACTTCCAACTCTGCACTTACCTACCTTACAGTACAGGCAAGATGAAGCTGATCATGCTGCTGGAACAGCCCTACCCAGCTCACAGCTAGGGAAACTATCTTATTCAGGTCATCACCTATGTTGTATGTAATGTCCCTGTCCAGGCCATTTCCTGTGCCACACACTATACTACCTGATCCTCTTCCATGAAATCCTTACATAAAGGCCATAAACCCTCAAGTGTTTGTCAAAATGACATTTCAATGAATGGCACTCATCAAAATATCACACCATTTTAATAATCTCACTCGACTGAAAACCCATGGACTTTAAATTAGTTAAACATAAATAGTGTTTGTAGAGATAAAGAAAGTGTTCACAATGTTGGCTAAATTAAACTCAGTGATATGTTGAAAGCAGCAGGGATAAAACCCACAGAGAAAAAGGTTATGTACAATTTGTACAGAAGCAAGAAAGTAACAGCTGTTGTACTAATTACTGGCTATGCAAAGTGAAGATGGTCATGTTGTGTATCAAATGGCAGCCTAACCATTGCTTTGGACGATGGGCTCATATGACAGTCTGACAACATTCACCCTTCTTGAACTCTCAACCTATGGATGTGTCTATTGTGATCATGCCACTATTATGCCTGTGTTAAGTTCCAAAAGCAGCTGGTAGACATTTCTCCTTATTACAAGGATCATAAAATGTCCTTCTCACAATCAATCAGCATTAAAATATGATTTCTGAATGAGGAACCCATTGCATTATCTTTCTTTATATACAGACTGTAGATTACATTATTTTCTGCATTGAACTGTGCTGAAATGCTCACTATTTGAATATCTAAGCATGTAGTACACTCCATGACAATTTGATGTTTTTGCTTGCCAACTTACTGGTGCTACAATTTTAATGGCCAACAGAATACAGTGTCCATGTGCAACTTTGGATGTACATTCAACCCTGTGGTCAAAGGCCTATAATATGCAAATGACATGTTTGTGTACATTGTTTTCAAGTTTATTTGTTAATCCCAATAAAAACAATATTGGTAGTATTGCAATTTCTGGGATAGGTATCTGTACACACAAGCTCAGCTTGCAGAAAACTGTGGCACATAGTAAGTCTCCTGAGATGACTTAAAAGAGCAATTATTGATGAAATACCTGTCTGTCATGTTCTATTCCGCAGCAATATTGCCAGTGGACTGCAGCTATGGGACCATTCATCAGTCTACAAGGCCATGCTATTTGTAATATGATGTGGTGAACAATGATTTTGTGCGGTGAAGTTTGAGATGTATGTCATTGCTTAATACATGAAACTCAGAATACTATATCATATCATGGACATCCTCCACCAAATTAATAATACGTAACTTGTGTCATCCAGGGTGCTGCTTCTTAATGCTGCCGTAGGTTCATCTTGACGTTACTACATCGCCACTCAGGAACCGTGATGGTAGAAATAAGCTCCAAGAATTCATGTGTACAAAGTTTCATTTCACATGCTAGATGTTCAGTGATGAACTAAGACTGATCTCAAACTGCACTGAAGTGAACTGAAATATGGCAGCATACAACTTGCTTCTATTTGCATGATTTTAAAGAATTACTGACATTGATACTTATTAAATTTGCATATTTAGCAATTAAAACTTTTACATTAATCTTCCCAAATTACATAGAAATTTTCATGAAATAAAAGTTAATAATTTCATACATAAGACAGGAAATAATCTGTTTATATTAAGACTATAAATTGCATGTTTTATCCTTGCAACAATATATTTCATTAATTTTCATACATCATTTTACTTACTTGAAGGATAATCACCCTATCTTTTTCTGGTGAACAGAGAGATTAGTTCTATTGAATGAAAGCCCTACATTCAATTAATTAAATTTTGTATGAGTAAAATATAGTTGTAATTAAAATTCCATTAACTACCATGAGTTAAAACATGAGTATGCTTAATTCTGACTGAAAAAATATCATGTCATATTTTTATTAGAGATACAATTTGTTTTTAGCTTGAATACACAAAAATAGCTGTCATTAAATGACTAGAAATTTGGAACTTTGATCGTTAATTACTCCATAATTACAACACAAAAACTATTCCTACCATGTGCCTCAAGTTTGTATAGTGTACAAATTGTGATGGTACATCAGCTTTTAATCCAACAAGTTTCCTTCATTCTGCATACTGGTGAGGCTCAATGTAAACAATGTCAAAACAATAGCTTCAATTAGTGCAAATTACTAATTTCCTGCAAAAGAAAATCTTTAGTGTATTCAAATCCAGATAACCAGAAAAGACAAAATCATAGCAGCAGTTTAAATTGGTGTAATTTAGTGATATTACACATATGCCCTCTTCAGGAGAGTGGGGATGAGACTGGAAAAGGGTACAGGATTCCAACAAGGGTTGTGGTATTACATATTACTCCAAAAGAATGCAGAAAGACTTATAGAGCAGCAAGCAGGTGCACTGTAGACCCTTACCCATAAATGTGGAAATAATGACTATTCAGCTTTATTATATACTATTGTGCTTCATACATTTGAAGCAAAAACTACATAAATTCAACAAGAGACACAAGATGCACAACCTTGAATTGAAGATAATACACACTTGCCAGTTAGCAATAGTCAAAAACAAGAAATAAGTTTCTAAAAATTTCCCTGCAACTGTTCAGTTCCATGGATCCTAAAATCAATATGACTCAATATCTTGGTGATCCCTCTGTCTGCCATCTCCAGGAGAGTTGATGATGCTGACGCTGAGGCCTGGGGGTAGCTCAGAAAAGTGACTAAAATCAGGAAGCCACAACTGCTTTTGGCTGAAACCAGTCATTTGATTAGGTATAGTAGGACAGTTCTGGTGCTCTCTACACTGTTTCCAGACTTTCTGGTTCCCCCTACAATGTCATGTAATCTTGCCAGATATATCCTCTTTGCCTCTCACAAGACCAATTGCCTGAAGCATAAAATGGTGGGAACTTCCAAAAGTTGATAGGAAATTCAAAATAGCCCAATTATTCTGCAGGATATCCCCATACACCCCCCCCCCCCCCCCCACATGCATACACAACACTCCTATCACAGTCACATCATTGTTGAAGTAGGGCTGTGTCCTAGGTGTATAATAGCAGGAAATTCAAGATGGTACATTACTCTACTGGAATCAAAGATGTCAATTCAAGATGTTTGACCTGGAATACTAATGCAGCTCTGTGATGCCAGAAGGAAGTATGGCTGACCTGGAATATTAGTGCAGACTGCATGGTTGCCAGATTTCTGCGGTTTTTACCCAAGACTATGATGTCAGAATTCGACGGCAGACCCTAGTATACAGATTCATGTTTTCTGAGTCTATAAATCTGTCAGAGGTATAAAATGGTGGAAAATTAAAAAATCATTGGTTTTCCTATGATGATACAGTTCTCTTACCCAAGTTACCCTCTGATGAAAATGTAAGTTTGGATCCAACTTGACTTAAGTGCACTGGGGAAAGGATAGGAATGGATATATCTTTATTTAAATGAACACCACATCAGGGAGAACCTTACACATGCATAGCAAAGTTAAGTTCATGTTATGCCACGCCTCAGCTATTGCACATGGTAGTGCAGAGTAGGGCAAGGTGACCATCACTGCCAGTGGGGCTTTTAAGCTGCAAGCAGTACCATGTTTCACTCACCCTGGAGACATGTCACCATCTGCTAACTCTAAGCACAGGGATCACACATGCATACTGTTGATTCAACTACCTAACCCAAAGTGCAGAATAGTAGTTCCAAGTTCTGCTACTGGTATGCTGTTTGTAATGACACTACAGCCACAGACCCATGTGATCAAAGTTAAAATGGCAGGGGACTTTGAAAATGCAAGCATCAAACCTGTGCCTTAATTCATACTGAAAAATGATGGCAAAACAAAGTGATGTCTAGCCCACACAGATACTCTTCAGGAGAATTTCAAATTATGGGGATGCACACTTGTCCTGTGGATAAGACTTATGCATTGGCTGCCAAGCTAGGAAAAAAAGAAGGTTCAGGTACCATGCTTGTCAAATTCACCACAGAAAAATAATGAACAAGAAGGATAAGAGCTAAGACACCAGTAAACTGACTTGTTAATAACAAAACTGCAGTTCTGCCTTAAACCCATCATTTTTATATGCAGTCCTGCATCAAACACATTTGAGAATCAAACATACTTATCTATAGTTACAGGCCAAATCACTACCATCAAAAACACTGCAAATATATTTGATACCAAAAAGAAATATATTACATGACAGTACTGGTCTGGACCCTATTTGCACAACATATTTCTTGTTAGAAAATCTGAACTGCCATCAGCAATAGAGTACAACACAATCTGATGTATGGGAGATAAAGTGACTGGTCCTAAATGCTGTGTTCACAATAGCATGCATAAATACATCTTGGTCACATTAATTCAGCTGTGCTGTCCAGCACTGATTTGTCTGACCTGCTGGAGAGTGTCACAGAGACATTGCAAAAACTGAACTGGAAGGCTATTGAAGATAGGTGGAAACTAACCCCAGAAAGTCTACCAACAAAGTTTCAAGGACCGGCTTTAAACAATGGCTCTAGTAATATACTACAACTCCATAAATATTACTCCCTATATGAGGACAGTATTATATTAATTACAGCTTGTACAGAAACATTTACTTAGTTCTATAAGTCTCCCCAGATCCTTGAATGCCATGCTATCTGCCCTGCTTTTTGCATCCCACAAGGATCCTTCACCAACTCATAAAATTCCCACCTCCCTTCACCCACACTGAACACCTCTGAGTAGCCTACACCATCTGTAAACTTAACTCCAACAGGCATATTGTGTCCCCTCTTCTTTCCTGTCCTAGTGTACTGCCAAGCCTCTACCTACACATCCCACCTATCCTTCACCTACACACCCTCCAAGTCCTCTCCCAAAGATATTTAAACCATCTCCCTCTCCAAGACCATGAACTTTGCCCCATCTATCTGTCCTAACGATTTTGAATCCACCATACGATATCCATCCCCTCCACCCCATACTACCAAACTACACAACCTCCTTTTCCCCCTCCTTGTTGCCCCCCTGGTGGTGGATACATATGGGAGGTCACGTTAGGTCCGATCCCCCACCGCATTACCAACCGCTCCACCCTCGCCAGTCAGCCCGCTCCACTATTCGTCCATTTGGCTGAGGTCGACAATGGAGGAGGATTGACTTAATGGCATAGCTCTGTTGAACACTCACCCTGACATTGATTGACCTATTGACAATGTAATTAACCAATTTGCCACAAAGAATAGGCACGTAAAAGTCATTGTTTAAGGAAGAGAACCACAACTGTAACTTTTTAATATCATAAGATGGCATTGTCTTTATGTGTATAATCAGTTTGAATAAAACTTTCTTAAATTTTGCATCTGACTATTATTTTTTATTGCAGTAAAAGTATAGATAGCTTTAGCGCCCCCTCCTTGAGGTTTTTCTGTATCCGCCACTGGTTGCCCCCATCTGCTTTTTCCCTGTAGTCTATACATCACAGTACCAGTTACCCCTCTCTCCTTGTTCCCCACAGCCACCGCCATCTCGTTACCACCTCTTACCAGTCCTATCCCCATCATCATTATTTTCCTATCTACCTTGTTTACTATACATCATGCAGCATAATTTTCATGATTGTTGCTGCCGGGATCACGCCGACCAGTGTTAGGCGAGCAGTGGTAGTTTCATCTGGTGACTTCAGTTTTAAATTTTATGCAAAGAACGACCATGAGAGCAGTTTTTTATTATTTTTTATTGGTTGTGACAATGATTTTATCAGATGGTCTGCCTCATATGCCATGATGTCCATATGTTTTTATAAAAGTTAATGCATGTTTCAGATATGATGATGGCACCTTCAGAGTGCTGAAACCGGTCATCTAATAAACGATTGAAGCGATCACGGCTTTTCAATTATTTTATAAATATGACTTCAGAGAATACTGAACATAAAATGTAACTGTGAGCGTAGCAGATCAAATTTGTAATAATTATGGGAACATGCTCAAGACATAGGCATAGATTAGCAAAAAGATTCAAATTTGAACATTGTCCATTTCCATATTATTTAAAAAAGAAATAAAAGACAATTAAACTAAATTATAAAAAAATATATACAATCTTTGGTGTTATATGCTTGTCTCACTGAATGAGAAAATTCTAATCCATTTGCAGTTAACAGCTCCCTGCAGGCTCTTTATATTCCTCTGGTGCTCCCAAGCATTCAGTTTCATGTTCAATAGTTTCTGCAAATACACACAACTGAATTTTAGTCACAGTTTGTCAGACCAAGATATTCAACATAGTGTACAAAGAAACAGAACAGGAAGCAATTACAAACAGTTGATGTTCAAATACGCAGATACAGTGTTTATATTAAATAGTCTTTAGCTTTGTTACCATTAGACAAGTATGGTTTCATCGACAGTTGCTTGCCAGTAAGATAAGTTTTGCCAATTCTACCAATATGGGTGCCTGACTTCCCTATGGGGCATTAATGGGCAACACATGTTATTGTGGTCTTCAGTCCTGAGACTGGTTTGATGCAGCTCTCCATGCTACTCTATCCTGTGCAAGCTTCTTCATCTCCCAGTACCTACTGCAACCTTTATCCTTCTGAATCTGCTTAGTGTATTCATCTCTTGGTCTCCCTCTACGATTTTTACCCTCCACGCTGCCCTCCAATACTAAGTTGGTGATCCCTTGATGCCTCAGAACATGTCCTACCAACCGATCCCTTCTGCCACAAACTTCTCTTCTCCCCAATCCTATTCAATACTTCCTCATTAGTTATGTGATCTACCCACCTAATCTTCAGCATTCTTCTGTAGCACCACATTTCAAAAGCTTCTATTCTCTTCTTGTCCAAACTATTTATCATCCATGTTTCACTTCCATACATGGCTACACTCCATACAAATACTTTCAGAAATGACTTCCTGACACTTAAATCTATACTCGATGTTAACAAATTCCTCTTCTTCAGAAACGCTTTCCTTGCCATTGCCAGTCTTCATTTTATATCCTCTCTACTTCGACCATCATCAGTTATTTTGCTCCCCAAATAGCAGAACTCCTTTACTACTTTAAGTGTCTCATTTCCTAATCTAATTCCCTCAGCATCACCCGACTTAATTCGAGTACATTCCATTATCCTCGTTTTGCGTTTGTTGATGTTCATCTTATATCCTCCTTTCAAGATGCTATCCATTCCGTTCAACTGCTCTTCCAAGTCCTTTGCTGTCTCTGACAGAATTACTATGTCATTGGTGAACCTCAAAGTTTTTATTTCTTCTCCATGGATTTTAATACCTATTCCAAATTTTTCTTTTGTTTCCTTTACTGCTTGCTCAATATACTGATTGAATAACATGAGGGAGAGGCTAAAACCCTGTCTTACTCCCTTCCCAACAACTACTTCCCTTTCATGTCCCTCGACTCTTATAACTGCCATCTGGTTTCTGTACAAATTGTAAATAGCCTTTCGCTCCCTGTATTTTACCCCTGCCACCTTCAGAATTTGAAAGAGAGTATTCCAGTCAACATTGTCAAAAGCTTTCTCTGAGTCTACAAATGCTAGAAATGTAGGTTTGCCTTTCCTTAATCTTTCTTCTAAGATAAGTCGTAAGGTCAGTATTGCCTCACGTGTTCCAGTATTTCTACGGAATCCAAACTGATCTTCCCTGAGGTCGGCTTCTACTACACATACGTTCTCCAATATCATGTCCAGGGCAGAATACAAGTTAAAACAGTACACAGATAGCATATAGTAAGTTTGTGTTTTTATTGACATTTTTAAATTTCTTTACATGTTTGTGTGTTCATTTTAACATCACACTTGCTCTCCCTGTAAAGTAGTCTGTAAGTCATAAAACATCAAAATATTAAGTAATAAAATCTTTTTTGTTCAATAGAAGGAAACACTGTGCAAGCACATGCTTTTGTGCTAGTGTCCCTCTGACATCAGCAAAGTAATGTGTATACTAATACAGTAATAACATTAGTTATTAATAAATTTGTTTCTTCAGTTTTTTAGTACTGTACAAATGTGATCTCCTTAGGTAAAGAAAACTTTGCAGGCACAATTGTGTAAATATTCCTGACATTGATATGTAATAAACCTTCATTCAGTGACAAACTGATATGTTCATTGTTCAAATTATACAATTGTCAACTATTAATCTGGTAAGATGTGTCTCTACAAGTCATGACTTACATGGAAAATCTGTTCAACCAACTCATTTTCTGATCCAACAGAGTTATATTACAGTAAGGCAACAACTGTCCTTTGCCTTAGCTCATCCAAAGCAACCTTCCTTTAGAATTCCCTTAAAGGGACTGAGTAAATGCAAATTCATTTTGTCTGTAATACGCACATTCTTTTAACATAATATGTTGAAAGTTTACACATTATGGCCCACTAGTAGGTTTGCAGTTCAACACCTGTGTGATCTCCCATAAACTACTTATGTAATATGCCTCTCAAAATGGAATTAAAGTGAAATTTGTGTAAATAAATTCATCTCTTGACAAACAAATGAATTCAAATTTAAGTTTACAAGTGTACTGCTGAGGCTATGTGTCTTTACTGCAATGAAATGTGAAATGCCAGGGTATCAAAATATTATAATACATAGCAAAACTCGCCAGTCATCCTGGCCCTTGACTATTGCTCTTACAACTCTTGAGCAATGAAAAACTCACAGCTACAAGAAAGTAAGAATGTGTGTATCTGACTAGAGTATTGTCTGAAAGGCTTCACAAACTGATGTGACTCCCATCACTCAAGCTTTTCTGCATATTATTCACAATGTCCTTGCATAGATTCTCTATTTGTACTATAAAACATAAATAATTCATGTTTCGTCAATAAAATATATCCAGTAACAAAAGGGAATATGTGCACTCAATTCAGTAAAAATCACTTTTAGTAGTGTGTTTAGCATAGGCAGTCTAGGACTCTTTCATGTCAGCATGTTTGAGACATTCTGTTGACAAACCCCAATGACTTATTCCTGATTGTTTGCCAGACATACAGCAGCTTGATGGCAAGAGCAATAGTGCAAAATAATATTGACCATACTCATAGTGTACCATTAACTCCATTTTTTCCTTTGTCAGTGGCACTGAAATCAAGTGAAATAGCATATAAAGACAATATATAGCTACAAAGTAGCTGCAAGTGAAAGACATGTGCATTGGTTCAAAAGAGCATCCATCTCCTGACTAATTACAACTGAACCACAAAATTATACAAATATGCATATAATGTATACAACATGCATTTGAGAGCTTAGATGACTGTTCTGTGGTACAAGAAATATGACCGTCTCGACCTATACCAATGACTCCACAACAGAAATAATGTCTAGGCTTAGTGCCAAAAAGAATGCCAAGGATGTCCACAAGACATCTGGCTGTACACCTTAAATCTGCCTCAACAGTCCAGGTTCTTGACAGCCATTTATCAGTGACAAGATGGCCCTCAATATGTGTCCTGTTGATGGTGTGTCACAGATGGGCTTTGATGAAGCCATTATGTGTATGATAAAAAAGCATATTCTTCACATGATAATCTCATTTCAGTTTGAAACTTTCTGGCGGATTAAAACTGTGTGCCGGACCGAGACCTGAACTCAGAATCTTTGCCTTTCATGGGCAAATGCTCTACCCTGAGCTGCACAAGCACGACTCATGACGCATCCTCACAGCTTTACTTCTGCCAGTATCTCATCTCCTACCTTCCTAACTTCACAGAAGCTCTCCTGCCAAACTTGCAGAACTAGTACCCCTGGAAGAAAGGATATTGTGGAGACATGGCTTTGCCATATCGTGAGGGATGTTTCCAGAATGAGATTTTTCACTCTGCAGTGGAGTGTGCACTGATATGAAACTTCCTGGCAGATTAAAACAGTGCCGGACCGAGATTCGAACTCAGGACCTTTGCCTTTCACGGGCAAGTGTTCTACCAACTCATTTCAGTTTGCAGAAATGTTATCGCCACATATATGTCTCGTGTAAAAGTGGCACAAGCTGCATGTAGCAGAACATAATGAAGAGAGAGTACACTGCTAGTGATTGGGATCAGGGTGGGAAAGTATTATGCTATGTGGCTGTAGCTCTTCATTGGTTAACCAGACTAAAGAAGCTGATGTTTTGAGGTCCCCACATGAGTGAGATACTGCAATTGCAAGCACAACTTTTCCTTTGTACTGTTTCCCATAGCTTCTGTACAGTTGCCCACACTTGCTTCTCATAGATGATAACTGTTCACATCAACCTGCAACATGATGAAAGGAATTCGCCATCTGAACTGACAGCTATGTCTCTGAATCCAATTATTATTGAGCACAAACATGACACCTCACTCCACCCCTGAGGTATAACCACACATTATATTAGCTGTTACGTTGTTACAGAAGAAAATTGATGTATACTAGTTTCCTTCTTTCAGCTGCTTATTATTAAGTTCTGATATTGGTAATTACATGTTTTGGATATTTTTGAAAGCTAAATATTATGTGACTAAGTTCGGCTTATTCTGTAGCTCTTTCGATATCTTACCAAAAGCTACCTATTACTTCTTGATTAACTTTTGGATTCTGAGACCACCTTATTAAATCAGTTATTCCGTCTCTTTCTCCATACCTTTCATGTGATACACTGTTTTAGGAAGTGCTCTCGAAAACTCGTACCTGTAGAACTTCTGTATTACTACGTATTTCACAGTTAACGCCTCCAGTCTTGTGTGCTTATTACACTGAAGTGCCAAAGAAACTGGTACAGGCATGCGTATTCAAATACAGATATATGCAAACAGGCAGAATACCGTGCTGTGGTTGGCAGTGCTTATATAAGACAACACGTGTCTGTCGCAGCTGTTAGATCGGTTACGGTACTGCTGCTATAGTGACAGGTTATCAGGATTTAAGTTTTAACGTTGTGTTATAGTCTGCATACGAGCGATGGGATACAGCATCTCTGACGTAGTGATGAAATTGGGATTTTTCAGTACGACCATTTCACGAGTGTACTGTGAATATCAGGAATCGGCTAAACATCAAATCTCCGACATTGCTGAGACCGGAAAAAGACCCTTCAAGAATGGGACCAACGACGACTGAAGAGAATCGTTAACGTGACAGAAGTGCAACTCTTCCGCAAACTGCTGCAGGTTTCAATGCTGGACCATCAACAAGTGTTAGTGTCTGAGCGATTCAACGAAACATCATCGATATGGGCTCTCGGAGCCAAGCCGTCGCCCCCCACCCCCCCTCACGTACCATGACACAAAGCTTTAAGCCTCGCCTGGGCTCGATAACACCGTAACTGGACTGTTGATGACCAGAAACATGTTGCCTGGTCGGACGAATCTTGTTTCTGATTGTATCGAGTGGATGCACGAGTACGGGTACAGAGACAACCTTATGAATCCATGGGTCCTGTATGTCAGCAGGGGACTGTTCAAGCCGTTAGAGGCTCTGTAAAGGTGTGGGGCATGTGCAGTTGGAGTGATGTGGGACCCTTGATACGTCTAGATACCACCCTGACAGGTGATACGTACATAAGCTCCCTGTTTGATTACCTGCATCCATTCATGTCCATTGTGCATTCCGACGGACTTGGGCAATCCCTGCAGGACAATGCGACACCCCACACGTCCAGAATTGCTGCAGAGTGGCTCCAGGAACACTCGTCTGAGTTTAAACACTTCCACTGGCCACCAAACTCCCCAGACATGAACATGATTGAGCATATCTGGGGTGCATTGCAAAGGGCTGTTTAGAAGAGATCTCCACCCCATCGTACTCTTACGGATTTATGGACAACCCTACAGCATTCATGGTGTCAGTTCACTCCAGCATTACTTCAGACATTGATCGAGTCCATGCCACGCCGTGTTGCGGCACTTCTGCATGCTCGCAGGGGCCCCACACGATATTAGGCACCTGTACCAGTTTCTTTGGCCCTTCAGTGTACATTTCAAAAGATTATGTTTCACAGGGAGTTCTGCTATTTACTACCTCATACACCCGACTCATGCCTCTCTGTTCTACTTAGGAACGGAGTCCTTTCTCACCTGTATCAACTCCTTACTTAATTCGCTAATGCGTTGAAGCTATCATCACTGTGGATTATACAGGACTCTTCGGACTGTCAGTCGTTTTTTATGCTCACCACATTCGGTGTCCATTGTTATTTTCAAGACCAGAACAAAATATTCCCACACTCCAACGAACAACAGATTCAGTACCTGCTGTGGTGCAGTTCATGGTGAATGCCTCCTGCATCTGCAAAGTCTTTGTTACCCAAATATCACAATATGGGGACTTATCGATTTGGATGAGAATAAAATAAGCCGTGAAACAGGTTATACTCTACCAAAAATGTGGACAATGGCGTAGGTCTACATTTTCACATTATTTTACTACAGCTGATAATCTGTTTATAAGATAAAATATTATTGTGACTTTTGCACTTATTACATAGCTCTAGAGGAATCTTATTTCTCTCTGTCCCTAGACTGCGTCTAAGACATTTCTCGACCATAATCCTTCTTTCATGAGTGATAGATACGCAAGTTGAGCTGAAGATCTTCTGTGTGAATTCCGGAATTTAGAAGAGTGATACAGGCGGAGGTAACCCTGTGAGTGGTGAAGTTGGCGAAAGGGGGGGGGGGGGAGGTGTGAGGGGAGAGGGAGTACTCAGTTGTGCTTTGATACTTCAGTCGGGAGAACATTTTCCCGCGAAGGGAAAGGCTCTAGGTTCGAGTCCCGGTCCAGCACACAGTTACAAGCTAGCATGAAGTTTCAAATCAGCACACATTCCGCTGCAGAGTGAAAATTCATTTCGATCTCAAATATAGCTACTTCAATCTGTACATCAGTTTTATTTCAACAAATCTGGAAAACGAGATCTTTGGAGGAAAATGATGCACATGTGGAGGTGAATCATGCAGGTTTGGACGGCTTTCCAATTTTTGGAGTGATGAAGAAATAAATCGTCAATATTCGTTTCTTTTAGAAGCATTATTGTTGTAATGAGTGGCCATTACTGTGTTAAACGAATTACGTATGGTCAGTGAAGCAATTCTGAGGAGTCATAATCGATGTCAGCTCTCAGCATCGGTCCCAGGCGAGGCTGACAACTACGAAATACCGCGCGACGTGACTCCCATGTTGCCTAGAATTAGTCTGCTTCGACAACTGAAGTTATTCGGGTCTGTATCGGTGTTCTTCGAGAGCGAAACTAGAAGTACTTAACATCTGCTGCATATCCGTGCGAAAAGAAGTTAAAGTGCACTTCGGAACAAGGCTAATTATTAAAGATAAGCAGATGTCAAAGTCAGAAGATCTTAGAGCGAATGGAGGTCTCCGCAGACAACTTCTTCTGCGGATGTCTACTATAAAAAAAACTGCTACTGAACGCTATGATGTCATATGTCCCAAGCAGAATAATAATGTGTAGTCTAAGTCCGTGTCCCAATAAAATGAAATTCGGGGTTGTTCACTGATGTATTCTGCATATTTTGGTATGAGGGACTTGTGCTCTCCAATTTGAACAGTGTATCACCGTGCGGCGGCATCTATACTCCGCAAGTCACGGCAGAGAGTGCTTATGCTTACCCACTTTTCATCTTGTGTCCGCCAATGGTGCGTGGGTAGAAACCACTATAAGAGCTCTACTCTGATCTGCACGTGGTGGTATTTTTCGAGAACTTTATAGGAGTAAATATTATATTTCCCGATCTCTTTATAACCTAAGCACTCGGTATTTCAACAGTAACTTCTCCGCAGGTCACACTGGTTCTTGTAGCGTCGGCCACTGGAATTTGTTGAGCATCCCCGTAACCCTCTCGCGCTTGCTATCGATCCCATGTGGACACCTATCGATCTTTGCTGGGTCTTCTCTATCTCTTCTATTATTCCAACCTGGTGCAGCAACTGGACTGACCAGCAGTAGGGCCTACTCAAGAATTGGTCGAACAAGACTTCTGTATCTTATTTGGCAGAAGAGTTACATAACCTTAAGATTCTTCTAGAGAATCTCTGTCTGGCATCTGCTTTTCTTACAATTAGTATTATGTGATCATTCCATTTTCGATCGCTTCGGACAGTGAAAACCTAGATATTTTATAGTTGTTTATGTTTCCAGTGATTTAGGCCTATAGCCAGTAGCGTAATAGAACAATAATGGGTTTCCTCACCTATTTACACGTGGTACATTATAATTTATTTTGTTTTCAGGGTCCTGCAAGTCCCTGTACTACGAGGGGCGCTTGCAAAGTCCGAGAGATGGCACCACCAGCGTGTATTGAGGTCCTGTTTAGTTACTAGCATCTTTGGAAATAACGCACACCAAGTTTCAGCCATATTGGTCAATTTCTTTGTGTTTGGTATTCGTGTGACTCAAGGAAGTCGAGTGATTGTCAAAAAATGGACGTAAAAGAATTTCGTGTGGTGATTAAACATTACTTTATGAAACGAAAAACGCTTTAGGAGACTAGAAAGAAGTTTGATAAACATTGCGGTGACTCTGCACCTTCGATTAGAACAGTTTATAAGTGGTTTGAAAATTTTTGGAGTGGCCACATGGGCACAAGTGATGCTGAACGCTCTGGACGCCCTGTGGAGGTCACAACTCCAGAAATCATTGATAAAATCCATGATATGGTGATGGATGACAAAAGAGTTAAGGTGCATGAGATTGCTAGTGCTGTGAGCATCTCGAATGAATGGGTACATAATGTTTTGCAAAAACATTTGGACATGAGAAAGCTATCCACAAGATGGCTTCTGCGATTGCTCACACTTGACCAAAAACGGAGTCTTGTGAAGTGTTGCAAGGATGGTTTGCAGCTGTGCAGGAAGAATCTGCAGGACTTTAAGCGTTGTTTCGTCACTGTGGATGAAACATTGATACATTACTATACTCCTGAGACCAAACAACAATCTAAACAATGGGTTACCAATGGAGAATCTGCACCAAAAAAGGCGAAGACCATTCCTTCCGCCGGAAAGGTTATTGCGACTGTCTTTTGGGATTCGCAAGTGATAATACTCATCGACTATCTGGAAAAGGGTAAAACTGTTACAGATGGATGTTATTCATCGTTATTGGACTGTTTGAAAACCGAGCTGCAAGAAAAAACACCGGCGATTGGACCGCAAAAAAGTCCTTTTTGCATCACAACGATGCACCAGCACACACCTCAGCAGTTGTGGTCGCAATATGATTGGAAATAGGATTCCAACTCGTTTCACATCCCCCCTATTCTCCAGACTTGGTTCCCTCAGACTACTATTTGTTCCCCAATTTGAAGAAATGGCTGGCAGGACAAAGATTTTATTCAAACGAGGAGGTGATTGCAGCAACTAATAGCTATTTTGCAGACTTGGACAGTTCCTATAATTTAGAAGGGGTCAACAAATTAGAACAGCATTGGACAAAATGTATAAGTCTAAAAGGAGACTATGTCGAAAAATAAAAAAGGTTTACCCCAAAAACGTATGTAGTTTTTATTTTTGCGTGGACTTTTCAAATGCTCCTCGTACTAACTGGCTCTCCCCATATACTGTTCATTTTGCTTGTAGTCTTCTGGC
Source organism: Schistocerca piceifrons (assembly GCF_021461385.2). Classification (NCBI taxonomy): domain Eukaryota; kingdom Metazoa; phylum Arthropoda; class Insecta; order Orthoptera; family Acrididae; genus Schistocerca; species Schistocerca piceifrons. The sequence continues at coordinate 382,466,093 of NC_060143.1, read as the reverse complement.
ACTCCAGTCTTCCTACATAGAACAGACTCGCATGTGTGTATCCCCAATGACGTTTGGATGTTATCTACTATGTTGACGGAGATCTCTGTTTGCATGAGACTCATTTTGTACACTGGATGCGCATTCGGGAGGACGTCGGTGCAAACCCGCATTCGGCCATCCTGATTCTTGTTTTCCGTGATTTCCCCAGCTTCAGGTAAATGCCAGGATGGTTCCTTTAAAAGGGGCACAGCCGATTTCCTTCCCCACCATTCCCTAATCCAAAGGGACCGATGACCTCGCTGTCTGGTCCTCTGCCCCGTATCAACCAACCAACCACGTTTTCAGATTTTCATTCACCAAAAACGTCGTAATGCGTGAGCATGAAACATGTTCCACAATTCTAAAACAGACTGCCGTCAGCAATACAGGTCCATAATCATGTGCACCTATCTGACGATCCTCCTTGTAGCAACCTGCACTTCTTTTCCAGTCACTTGGCACCCACTGTTGCCCTGCTGACCTACGAGAAACTGGTACTTGAAGAGGTGCAAGTTCTTCGAATACACTCTGTAGAATGTCCCAATGTCTCATCTAATCCCGATGTACGGAGGTGTTGTAGTTAAACTGATAGTGTTTCCAGTGCAGTTGCGCAGGGTGTATACATCGCAGGATGCTGAAACATAGCAAATATGCCAGGTGGCAGAAACTGGAACTACACTCCTGGAAATTGAAATAAGAACACCGTGAATTCATTGTCCCAGGAAGGGGAAACTATATTGACACATTCCTGGGGTCAGATACATCACATGATCACACTGACAGAACCACAAGCACATAGACACAGGCAACAGAGCATGCACAATGTCGGCACTAGTACAGCGTATATCCACCTTTCGCAGCAATGCAGGCTGCTATTCTCCCATGGAGACGATCGTAGAGATGCTGGATGTAGTCCTGTGGAACGGCTTGCCATGCCATTTCCACCTGGCGCCTCAGTTGGACCAGCGTTCGTGCTGGACGTGCAGACCGCGTGAGACGACGCTTCATCCAGTCCCAAACATGCTCAATGGGGGACAGATCCGGAGATCTTGCTGGCCAGGGTAGTTGACTTACACCTTCTAGAGCACGTTGGGTGGCACGGGATACATGCGGACGTGCATTGTCCTGTTGGAACAGCAAGTTCCCTTGCCGGTCTAGGAATGGTAGAACGATGGGTTCGATGACGGTTTGGATGTACCGTGCACTATTCAGTGTCCCTTCGAGGATCATCTTCATGGAGCGGCCAGTGTAGGAGATCGCTCCCCACACCATGATGCCGGGTGTTGGCCCTGTGTGCCTCTGTCGTATGCAGTCCTGATTGTGGCGCTCACCTGCACGGCGCCAAACACGCATACGACCATCATTGGCACCAAGGCAGAAGCGACTCTCATCGCTGAAGACGACACGTCTCCATTCGTCCCTCCATTCACGCCTGTCGCGACACCACTGGAGGCGGGCTGCACGATGTTGGGGCGTGAGCGGAAGACGGCCTAACGGTGTGCGGGACCGTAGCCCAGCTTCATGGAGACGGTTGCGAATGGTCCTCGCCGATACCCCAGGAGCAACAGTGACCCTAATTTGCTGGGAAGTGGCGGTGAGATCCCCTACGGCACTGCGTAGGATCCTACGGTCTTGGCGTGCATCCGTGCGTCGCTGCGGTCCGGTCCCAGGTCGACGGGCACGTGCACCTTCCGCCGACCACTGGCGACAACATCGATGTACTGTGGAGACCTCACGCCCCACGTGTTGAGCAATTCGGCGGTATGTCCACCCGGCCTCCCGCATGCCCACTATACGCCCTCGCTCAAAGTCCGTCAACTGCACATACGGTTCACGTCCACGCTGTCGCGGCATGCTACCAGTGTTAAAGACTGCGATGGAGCTCCGTATGCCACGGCAAACTGGCTGACAATGGCGGCGGCGGTGCACAAATGCTGCGCAGCTAGCGCCATTCGACGGCCAACACCGCGGTTCCTGGTGTGTCCGCTGTGCCGTGGGTGTGATCATTGCTTGTACAGCCCTCTCGCAGTGTCCGGTGAAAGTATGGTGGGTCTGACACACCGGTGTCAATGTGTTCTTTTTTCCATTTCCAGGAGTGTATTATTTTTTCCAGCGCACTCTGTGAAAACACTGATTAATGAACACATCTAGGACGTTTTAGCGTGCTGCGATGTACACAGTCCGCACTGCAGCACTCGGAACACAGTGATTTTAAATATGAGCATCCAATACTTCCTCTGATGATACTCTAATTCGTCATAAGTTGGCTCAAAACTACCAGTTCAGCGTTTGTGTGATAATTGAAGGGGATGGACCGTATTACCACCTTCCATGGTGAAACATTTTCAGAAAATCGAACCCAGTATTTCGGTCTTCTCCATACGACCTCCCACTTTGGAGCCAGTATGGTCAAGCGAGCGACCGAATAGAATATTCTTATTACTGAAGTTGACTTGTGATGAACTTAACATCTCCAAATGGCTAACATTTAACGTAGGCTCTGCAGCAGCCCGTTGAATTCCACCAAACTGCAAATGTGAGCAACGTATCCTATTTGTGCTAATTCGCATGAAACTAAGTATGATAAAATTTAGCAACGTGTATTCTCGATTACTGCACCTATACTGCGGCCTGGTGAAACTTCAGGTGCAGTAATCGAGAATACCCGTTGCTAAATTTTAACTCTTTTTGTCTCCATCTCTGGTATGTACTTGTTACTGCCAACAGTAGTAGAACTGAAGGAAATAAGAGGCTGCAGTAAAAAATAGTGTCTGTTCTTTCAGTGATGTCCGAAAGAAAATATACATCTATGTATATAAGAGTTCTATTCGGAAAGTATGTTCCGAACGGGCGCGAAATGGAAACCACAACGAAAATTCAATGTAGCTTGGCACATATGTGCCATGCAGTGTCGCTATTATATCCGTAGATAGCGTCACGTTTTCAGTTCCGACCGCACAGTGAACAAGTAAAGATGCCTAGGAAATAGTACAAGTAAGGGTGCCTGCTGAGAGATTTCGCCTGATGTCATTCAGCCCACATAACACAACTGTGATGCGTTTCGTTCTTCTTGACAATTCTCGATCGCACTCGGCACTGGCATTGAAGACGCTCCTGCAGCGTTTTCGGTGGGAACTGTTTGATCACCCACAACACAGCCCGTAACTGGCTCCCCATGAGTTTCATATCTACTCACATGAACCGCTATCTATGAAGACAACGTTTTGGTAGAGACAACGACCTGTTCTGTTATAGTAACTAAAACTTTGTTATTTTCCAAAAGTTATTAATGCTGTAATTCATTGTAGCAGTTCGCACTAATAATATTATAGGCGTTTCTGTCTTTGTATGTTGTTCTTCTTCTTCTATTTTGTGTTAGACTATAAGGCTAATCTTTCGAATGTACCCCCCCCCCCCCCCCCTAAGTGCTTCATCGGCCAGAAATAGAGTTCCTTCAAACGGCATAATTGTTATTCACTTAGACGAATAAAGTTTCGCGCAACACTCAGATTTATTTTCGTAATTATTCTGTACTCTCTTTTATTTCGCTGCACATCTTTTGAATTTGACAGATGGCAGTATTCGCCCAAGGACCGACATGGTCTTGGTATCACATGGAACAAAGAGAAATCTGCCTGGAACTATCAGAAAATGTATACGTCCCTGTGGGCCACATTTGACAATGTATTCAATTTGCTTGGGATTTCTGATAAGCAATGTAATACCAGCAATTTCACACTAATCACCAAAGTTATTATAAGTTATTATGTTAAGTGTTACGTGTCCGACACCTCCGTAAAAGAGCAAAAATTGCAAGGCACCATAGTTAGTAGAATTCGTCTGCAGTGCAGCCGCTGTGACAGAAGCATAGCGGGTTAGGTTTTGGCATACCGTCGTTGACGAGGTCATTAGAGATAAATCACGGTCTCACTGTGGCTAAGGGTGTAGACGTAAACTGAATGTCTTCTCATCGATTGGAATGATCTTGCCTCACACCTTTTGGAGGACCACGGAAATCCTGAATATTGGTTGCTCGACAATCCACTTTCTACTAAATTTTTAGTTTACACTGGTTAAGACTCTGTAGTGGAAAATGGTGAAACGGAATGCTCTTCTGTGGCACAGGAAGCGCATTCATGATGTAGAAACGACAGTGTAACTTATTTGCCGCAGGTTCGCTGTCTTCGGATTACGTGGTTCGGCTGTGTTACAAGCATGGTCAGAAGAGAAACTGTCTGTCGTATGACGCCTTATTGTCCTCCATTCTTAAGTGATCACAATCGTGATTTGTAGTGTTTTTCAGACACATCTGGCTGAACTTGACTCATAAGGACATTACACTTGCAGATCGAGACGTACATTAAACAGTTCAACTTCGTACTCAACCTGTTACTGTTGGTAGAACAACAAATGAATTCCACGTTTTCATTTATAACTTTCTATCCAACATAGATGTTGTAATATGAGAGTCACTTTTTTTAGTTTCGATAACTTCGATATTTATGGTGATCTATACTGATAGGTATACACAAACGAGATTACATACACTTCAGTTCTCGCAGTACCTCTATCAAAAGCTGTACAGAGATACATGGGCCGTCCCTGATTCACTCCTATGAGAGATAGTAACATAGCAACATCTACCCAACTTCCACTGCTCGTAGTAGCTCCTAGTAGTGTAAGAACCCAAAACCATTGAAGCAGGAGGTATACAACCTCACTTGTAACCAGAGGATCAGTTCAGTTATGTCCTGATCGGATGCTTCTCCGAAGTTTTAAATCTCTGTAAGAGACAAGCCAAACAAGGGCACAATTTCACAGGAAACTGCAACAGTCCGAAGTGCTGACGTTGTTGGACAGCTCAGTTTCATCCACAATCAGCATGAACCGTCCCTGTATTGGCTGACCAAGTGGAACAGGCATGGAAATCCATAGCGCAAACTGATATCCGGCAACTGTACAATACAATGCATGCACCTTCACATGCTTGCATTCAAAATCCTGGCTGTTACACTGGTTATTAATGTACCAGTATTTCACAATTGGAATGGCTTACCTCGCACTTACGTTTGGATAAGATCTTGCAGTGATAATCGAATAAATATGTCACCTAGACAATTGCATTCCTGGTACCGGCGGAGGTTCGAGTCCTCCCTCGGGCATGGGTGTGTGTATTTCGGATATGACCTTAGCAGTTAAGTCCCATAAGACTTTACATACATCTGAACACTTTTTTGAGCAATTGTATTCCCGAAATCTCATTACTCTATTTTTTGGTGTTGCAATTCTTTCCCCATCAGTGGATTTACCTTGATACACTCGGTGGCATATATGGATACTGTTAGCGGAATGTGTTGCAAATAGGGTTAGTAGCGTAGAAGTAATAAATTAAAGTCATGTATGATGCGCCAGTATTTCACGCAACTCAGTATTTGATGTCATATCTCCTGAACTGTATGTCGCACAATGATATATTTTCTTAATTACGTTCAGGGACAAATGAGGACACTGTCTGCGAAAAGAATTAGTAGCAAAAGGTAATGAATTTAAACGTCATTAACGGTGAAAGTGTTTTGCACGCATCTAACATGATCTATGTGTTGTGTAATGATATAACTTTGCTGCTACATTCAGTGATGTATGTGATTATTGTCTGCAAACTCTGTCACGAATATAGTTAGTAGTAAAGAAATAATAAACTAAAACGTCATGATGCATGAATAGCTAAAGTGTAGCAACGGCAGACTATTTTTCTTTCCTCATTTTATGAGGTTGTGAGCGAGAAAATGTTTCGTAAACGTTTGAAATCACGCGGAAAGTTCGTTGCAAGTCACCAAGTGCTTTCATTCTAAAATACTGGATGAATAATTTATGGGTTTTCTTGCGTCATGGGCTCCACGGCTTTTCCACACCCACCATGAATCCTTTGATATGTAGGTGTTTCTTATCCCCACTGTGAATCTTTCCAGAAGTTAAGTGATATGGGTATGAAGGTTGTTTGATATCGGTCCACTGGTTTATGAGGAGATGTGCAACGTACAGACACGCATACGTCATCCATTTTTATTATATGTGTGGGTATAATTATATATTTGCATTTCGGCATGTTCTTTACTCACAGAACTGATATGTGTGCTTAGTGAAGTCTCTGTTTAGCATGAGAGAGAGTGGAAGAGCACGTACTACTGCGTGAACTACACTCCTGGAAATTGAAATAAGAACACCGTGAATTCATTGTCCCAGGAAGGGGAAACTATATTGACACATTCCTGGGGTCAGATACATCACATGATCACACTGACAGACCCACAGGCACATAGACACAGGCAACAGAGCATGCACAATGTCGGCACTAGTACAGTGTATATCCACCTTTCGCAGCAATGCAGGCTGCTATTCTCCCATGGAGACGATCGTAGAGATGCTGGATGTAGTCCTGTGGAACGGCTTGCCATGCCATTTCCACCTGGGCGCCTCAGTTGGACCAGCGTTCGTGCTGGACGTGCAGACCGCGTGAGACGACGCTTCATCCAGTCCCAAACATGCTCAATGGGGGACAAATCCGGAGATCTTGCTGGCCAGGGTAGTTGACTTACACCTTCTAGAGCACGTTGGGTGGCACGGGATACATGCGGACGTGCATTGTCCTGTTGGAACAGCAAGTTCCCTTGCCGGTCTAGGAATGGTAGAACGATGGGTTCGATGACGGTTTGGATGTACCGTGCACTATTCAGTGTCCCCTCGACGATCACCAGTGGTGTACGGCCAGTTTAGGAGATCGTTCCCCACACCATGATGCCGGGTGTTGGTCCTGTGTGCCTCGGTCGTATCCAGTCCTGATTGTGGCGCTCACCTGCACGGCGTCAAACACGCATACGACCATCATTGGCACCAAGGCAGAAGCGACTCTCATCGCTGAAGACGACACGTCTCCATTCGTCCCTCCATTCACGCCTGTCGCGACACCACTGGAGGCGGGCTGCACGATGTTGGGGCGTGAGCGGAAGACGGCCTAACGGTGTGCGGGACCGTAGCCCAGCTTCATGGAGACGGTTGCGAATGGTCCTCGCCGATACCCCAGGAGCAACAGTGTCCCTAATTTGCTGGGAAGTGGCGGTGCGGTCCCCTATGGCACTGCGTAGGATCCTACGGTCTTGGCGTGCATCCGTGCGTCGTTGCGGTCCAGTCCCAGGTCGACGGGCACGTGCACCTTCCGCCGACCACTGGCGACAACATCGATGTACTGTGGAGACCTCACGCCCCACGTGTTGAGCAATTCGGCGGTACGTCCACCCGGCCTCCCGCATGCCCACTATACGCCCTCGCTCAAAGTCCGTCAACTGCACGTACGGTTCACGTCCACGCTGTCGCGGCATGCTACCAGTGTTAAAGACTGCGATGGAGCTCCGTATGCCACGGCAAACTGGCTGACACTGACGGCGGCGGTGCACAAATGCTGCGCAGCTAGCGCCATTCGACGGCCAACACCGCGGTTCCTGGTGTGTCCGCTGTGCCGTGCGTGTGATCATTGCTTGTACAGCCCTCTCGCAGTGTCCGGAGCAAGTATGGTGGGTCTGACACACCGGTGTCAATGTGTTCTTTTTTCCATTTCCAGGAGTGTATTAGGGGGAAATGAATGGAAAGGGAACGGGATGGGAAACAGACGAGAAGTAAATAATAACTTCCTGCCACGCAGGGCAATGGGGAAGGGCAACGGACAAGACTTGAAAGATTGTGGCAGACCAGGTTTCTGACCCTCATGTCCCACTTCTCTGTGACGCGTGCCTTAACCGCCTCGGCTTTACACACGTTTTCCGTCACACTCAACAATTTTCAACTTTCCATCGGCATTATAGATATGATTGGTGTCTGTTCCTTCAGATATGTCCGACAGAACAGACACCACTCACATCTACAAATGTACTACTGCGGTCTACATGAATATGATGGTGCACTGTGTTCTCCTAGTAGTCCTTTATTCTAGCCCACAACCGATTTCGGAAGGAAACCTATTGACGTAACAGGTACTGGAGCTCACTTACAGTCATCTGAGCAGTTCTTCCCTCACTGCCCATATCTTTAATGTGGCTGAGTGCTTTCTTCTAGATTTACTGGACTGTGAGAGACCAGGCATGTAAACAGTGCATTCCATCTAAACCTTAGAGGGGGTGAGGAGATACAAGATATCTAATGACATCTGGAAGAGAGCCTCATTGAACAAATATTTATAAGCCGAACGTCATATTGGCTCATCCTGTTGTCGTCGCATACCAGAAGAACACTTGGATGGCTTATTAGGACCCATTTGGAATGGAAGTTGGAATCAGAGAATTCTTTTCAGAAAATCAGTTTGCGTTCCCAAAGGTTAAACAAACACTAGACAGTCTTTCTATTCTACACTGAAATATTTGGAGCATCCATTCAGCAATAGGCAACATCTTACAGCATCATTCATTGACAATAAGATCTACCACAAAAATTTAGCGACATGAGCTCTTCAAAAGACTTTTTTTTTTCAAATATTTCTTTTGCACAGTAATACAGTAACTTACACTACTGGCCATTAAAATTGCTACACCAAGAAGAAATGCAGATGACAAACGGGTATTCATTGGACAAATGTATTAGACTAGAACTGACATCTGATCACATTTTCACGCAATTTGGATGCATAGATCCTGAGAAATCAGTATCCAGAACAACCACCTCTGGCCGTAATAACGGCCTTGATACGCCTGGGCATTGACTCAAACAGAGCTTGGATGGCGTGTACAGGTACAGCTGCCCATGCAGCTTCAACACGATACCACAGTTCATCAAGAGTAGTGACGGGTGTATTGTGACGAGCCAGTTGCTCGGCCACCATTGACCAGACGTTTTCAATTGGTGAGAGATCTGGAGAATGTGCTGGCCAGGGCAGCAGTCGAACATTTTCTGTATCCAGAAAGGCCCGTACAGGACCTGCAACATGCGGTCGTACATTATCCTGCTGAAATGTAGGGTTTCGCAGTAATTGAATGAAGGGTAGAGCCACGGGTCGTAACACATCTGAAATGTAACGTCCACTGTTCAAAGTGCCGTCAATGCGAACAAGAGGTGACCGAGACGTGTAACTAATGGCACTCATACCATCACGCTGGGTGATACGCTAGTATGGCGATGACGAATACACGCTTCCAAAGTGCGTTCACCGTAATGTCGCCAAACACGAATGTGACACCATGATGCTGTAAACAGAACCTGGATTCGTCCGAAAAAAAATGACGTTTTGCCATTCGTGCACCCAGGTTCGTCGTTGAGTATACCATCGCAGGCGCTCCTGTCTGTGATGCAGCGTCAAGGGTAACCGCAGCCATGGTCTCCAAGATGATGGTTCATGCTGCTGCAAACGTTGTCGAACTGTTCGTGCAAATGGTTGTTGTCTTGCAAACGTCCCCATCTGTTGACTCAGGGATCGAGACGTGGCTGCACGATCCGTTACAGCCATGCGGATAAGATGCCTGTCATCTCGACTGCTAGTGATACGAGGCCGTTGGGATCCAGCACGGCGTTCCGTATTACCCTCCTGAACCCACCGATTCCATATTCTGGTAACATAACAGTCATTGGATCTCGACCAACGCGTGCAGCAATGTCGCGATACATAAACCACAATCGCGATAGGCTACAATCCGACCTTTACCAAAGTCGGAAACGTGATGGTACGCATTTGTCCTCCTTACACGAGGCATCACAACAACGTTTCACCAGGCAACGCCGGTCAATTGCTGTTTGTGTATGAGAAATCGGTTGGAAACTTTCCTCATGTCAGCACGCTGTAGGTGTCGCCACCGGCGCCAACCTTGTGTGAGTGCTCTGAAAAGCTAATCATTTGCATATCACAGCATCTTCTTCCTATTGTTTAAATTTCGCGTCTGTAGCACGTCATCTTCGTGATGTAGCAATTTTAACGGCCAGTAGTGTATGTGTGTAAGATCCCAGAACAAATTACCTGTAGGACTTCACGAGAGTTAACACAGTACTCACTTTCCAGCACTCTTTCGTTTTTAACACACACATGAAAAATGACATCGTTCAGTTTTACTTTGAATATCGCATAAACAAGAATAAATATGCCCTGAAAACTTTTTTCCAAAATAATCCCCATAACATGGGAAGTAACATTAAACAGTTTTCTTCCTTACGGCCATTGTAGCATATTTCTGTCTTTTCTTCCCCTCTCTCTGTCTATCATCCTAGCGGTTTATTTCGGTGAGTATTTTACCGGCTTCGCTATCAATCCTAATTCCATGACGCCTCACTTTGTCCTTCCTTCCGGACACCACGAATTTTGATGATATTTTATGTGAACATTGGGAAAGTTGAAGCTTCTTCGAACGGCTTCACAACCCCACATATTGCTGATGTTATTCTCTTGTACTTAGCAACGTATATTGTAACGTATATGCACAAATATGTGTAACGTAGCTACAACCAATATTTCTTATGTTCACCTGTGAAAATGGTCTCGATAAGCAACCTGAGGTATCAGTAAACAGAACCTAACCTGCATAACAATGTGTACATGTTGTATGAGTGTCAATTTCACTGTCCTTTAAGTCCACAATAGATCGTTACATGAAAAACTTAAAACTAACATTTGCATAAGCCATCTGACTGCGATTTCGAACAAGAATTAGCCCACAGTAGATCGTTACATGAAAAACTTAAAACTAACATTTGCTTTAGCTATCTGACTGCGATTTCGAACAAGAATTTGCAAGTGATACCGAATCTGACTTGTGCAACGTTATTTATTGTACTTGAGTACATGACGTGTTGTGGTGCGTCAGTGTCTCTGTTTTGGCCCTAAGTTTTGCGCTCACCTCTTTAGATGACTGCCTTTTTCCATTGTGTGGTTTACAGCAATTCGCAGCAGCTGCTGCTGCTAAAGCTTAACTATTACTAAGATCGAATTTAATAAAAAGGAGTTTGCTTGGGTCCTGTTAACTGCTAAGTAGCTTGTAAGATGGGATACCATAAATCAAGTCTATTTAAAAATTTAGAATAATCGTGACCAATAATAGACAATGACGATTAAAATGACTCAGCCATTATTGATACCTTATCAATAATGGCTGAGTGCTAGATTAACAAATTATTGCAATTTAAAAGTTATATTAACGTTTATAACCACAGCAGTTATTTATTAATTAGATATGGAGAATAATTATTATTCTTTGGAGGCTAAGGAGGCTTCTTTAACTGGCAAGCAGAACATGGGATTATTGAAAACTCGGAATAACAATCACGAGCCTAACCCTACAATTGCTTTTTCGCTATGCTTGCGAATTTTACCATGAATTCCATCTTCGAGGGTAGTTGAATCATCTAAATCTCTCCTGGCTATATAAATCAAATCAGGCCTTGAGTGTGGTTTGATCTGCCATCACCAACGTGAGGACAGCATGACACGTCTCCTGTCTCCGAGCTACTGCTTTCTCTCTCGCAGAGAGACCTCGTCTCACAACAAAGTTTAGAATCGCGCTCCCATGTTTCGGCCTCAGATTGTTACTATCGATATCTGAGTGCTTACGCAGTGCAAATAATAGGGTTAAGTTGGCTATATTGTTTTCAATGTCATGGAGAGGCGGAGCGGTTCTAGGCGCTTCAGTCCGGAACCGCGTTGCTGCTACGGTCGCAGGTTCGAGTCCTGCCTCGGTCATGGATGTGTGTGATGTCCTTAGGTTATTTAGGTTTAACTAGTTCTGAGTCTAACGGACTGATGACCTCAAATGTTAAGTCCCATAGTGCCTAGAGCCATTTGAACCATCTTTGTAATGGAGAGTTCTGACACACTCCTTACCTTATCTGCTCCGTAACACTTCATTAACTAAGTGGCTGACTTACATGTTACCTGACATAATCTCCACAGTTACTCTCTGTGTGGCCAACTTACCTCCTAAATACACCATCAACATCACTGACAGGACTATTCATTGCCTATAAACATTTAAAGAATATACTACGGCGAAACTCACCACGCCTAATCATCTCTCAATAGAACCGTATGCCCTTGTTTCATACTTAATACGACGTTCAGTTTATAATGACTACGTAACTGTGTACTAGCTGTACCATATTCTGTAACTAAGACTGCCAGTTACTACTACTTCAATGTTTAATTCATCTTGTCCTGACCACTTACGTTGTTCTGTACCCGGAAAATGAAGTCAGGGCCGAAAGCACCCGTGAAGAAGTGCACATGAGGGAGAAGTACAGTGTTACAATAACGTTGTCCAGTGAGTACCAGTGAGTATATGGGTTCAAAGAATGGAGGTCAGTACGCCCATGTAATATTATAGCTACCCACACCGTAACACATGGACCACCAAAGCTATCCTACACAACAAGATTGGACATATCGTCATATGGAGAGAGTTGGAAATGGGTAATGCATCTCGGGACAATGTCGAACATAACCGTTTTGGTGTCCAGGAGTTGCGGTGTGGTGAGACACAGTGTTTCATGGGTCTACTGACCTCCAAATCCTTCAACAGGGCACACTCACTAGTCAACGTCATTGTGACACTGTACTCCTGCCTCATGAGAGTCTTTTCAGTGGTGTATTTAGCCCTCATTTCGTTTTCAGGTATGATAACGTGCAACTGCATCGAACAGCACAGGTGGAGGAGCTAATGGAACGAGAGGGTATTCGGCGAATGTACTGGTCTGCCGGAACCCCACACCCCCGAATGTAGCCCAGTGAGTACGTGTGGGATACGTTTGGGCTACGTAATGCAGAACATCCACATGCACCAACTACCATCCACTAGTTTTCTACGCCCTTCCACAAGAACTCCTTACCAACGTTGTGGCCTGCATGGGAACACGTTGCCGAGCATGCACTGTTGTCCGTGGTGATATCACACCATATGAAGAACCGTATCCCACGTTTTGTAACGTCCAGGGGACATCATAAATCGCGGTGATTTCCGTGTAATTATTGTCTTTGCGTAAAAGTGTCATTTCTGTTCGTCTCATTGCGTATTTACTTCAGTTAATTTCTGTGGTATGTCGTAGCAATTCTTTTTATTGTATGGTGCAAGTTTCACGGAGCTAGTTACTTGGCAGTGACACATCGTGTAGAAGTTCCTTTCGTCCTTCAGTTTCGCACACCAGTGTAACTTCCCTATCTCACGGATTGAGTCGCTACCTACGGTTTCATAGGGCCTAAAAGTCATACTCATGTCACTTCTATCATTAACATGATCATTTTCATGCACCAAGAACATAATCGTTATGCCGTAAGATCATTAACATTGTCATCAGTTATCATATTTTTACTGTAATTTAAAATCGTCAAAACAGTGTTAACATCATAAAAATTGTTCATCAGTACATTAGCTAAAAATCATAATTTATTATCATCTGTTTTCATGTCTTTCAAACCGTCTTTCAAATATGTATAACCGTTGGTTGGAGAGCTGTTTTTGTTCGCTGTCAGCCAGTCCCTATGTGTGGGGTTGAAATATAGAAAGAAAGAAAAATATGTACCTTTCATTCTGCCATGCTGTCTGTGTCTGTGTCAATCAGTTGCTGATTAGTTCGAAAAAAACTTCTTTTTCAAACCTAGAGAAAGTTCATTTCCTATTTCTTTACGGATAATACAAAAGGAAGCCTAAGAGATCCGTTGAGTTGTACGTACAAAGGCATCCAGACAGGCGGTGTCCAACAACAATTACAATTCAGCGAATGTTCTAAAATTTTCTATTTGAAGGGCAATGGAATACTGCGTAGTAGTATTAATTTAGCCACGAAAAGAGATACAAATCTTCACAATACCTATAGCTGCAAATTTCAGCAGTTACGGAAATATTTGAGGTTTACAGTTTAGTTGTACCACCCCTTACCATAAAAAATCGGTGCTGGCATGTACGTATTGAACTGTAGAGTAGTATCTAATCGAAACAAGTCTTTATGTGTCAAAACAGTATCGTTTATTCATCTACCGAGGATACAACTTCGTGTTGGCTATAGTGTATACTACAAACGCCAATTAATAATTGAAATAAAAAACTGCACATCCTTGTTTCGCTAGTCCAAACGAATCATTTTTGTTCTCCTTGTACAGAAATACCTAGCAATATCTTTTTTCAGATGGTTCCAGCTGACGGATAATACGAGTATTTGCAGAACAGGGGTAAGTGAGAAAACTAACGCTTATTCTTAAAATTCCAGCTAAGGTAGATTTATGTTGATAGCAATAGTGAAGACTTTACATTCATTCAGAATCGGAAGCTGTGGGCGGGGAATGGAAAGTGACACAGGCAACACGTGTAAAGTTGTAGCTGGAAAATGCAACAAAGCTTGTCATATCGAGGTAGGAAATTACGACCTTGGGCGTAATGCACTCTTTCTTTCTCCGAAGTGAAGGCTTCTGGGAAACTGTATTTAACTCGCCCGAGGAAAGTTCCGTGCTGGTAAACGGAGTGTGTAGCACGAGTTCCACAACAAAACAGTTGAAGCTTGCATTAAGCGAAAGTATCTCATCAGACTTCCTGATCCCCTGTTCCACTTGGAGAAGACGTTAATTTGACAAGCGTAAGGCGCTCTACAACAATTCTCTTTTGTCCCTCTGGGCCGTCGTGATGCCACGGTAAGATGTTCCAACAACTGATGTCACCATGATTTTTGAAGGCACTCTGACTGTCAATCGTGAAATACTAGTCTAAACTGTTACGCTGCAGAATAATTTAGTTATACAGGAAGACCACAATGAAAGTTTCATTTTCAGTTTCAAAACTCTGTAGAAAGAGATCCACTGCTCAGAATGAAGTCAAATTTGAACAATGTATTACTGACGCCATGCAAACAAAAACTAACGATCATTTGACCAATAGACAGTGCTGTAAGTGTCAGAATATGCATACCCACAGACGCACAGCACACATCTGTTCCTAAGTTTGTGTCCAAGACGTCCAAAATTACTTTCTTCATGAAGGATCGTGAGCTATTGATAAAGCTCTTTTACAAGTACGGTGACTGTGTACCAGTAGCTCTACAGGAATCCCGGACACTTCAATGTTTGAGAAAAGGCATCGGTCTGATGTCTGCTAAGAGTCTTTTGAAGTGCAATGAGGCACAGGAAGGAAAGATCCGACTTCTAAGATGTGGTCACAGTATTGCAGGTGGGGTCGAGCGGTGTGCAAACATGAAGTACACGGGGGATTGCACAAACGTTGGACATATCTGCGAGCACGTTGCACAAAACCCTACGATACATCCTTGCACTGCTATCCATACAAAATCACCTATCTTAAGGAGTTGCTTCCTGCTGGCCTGCCAGCAACACTAACGTCCGTTGTGGAATTTCTTGCTCGCATGGAAGTGGACGATGAGCGGCCATCGAAAATTCTGCGGACAGACGAATCCCATTTCCATCTCCAAGAACGTGCCAGTACGCAGCACTGTAGAATATGGGCAACAGAAAATCCACACACACAACAGCCGGTGCCACTTTATTTTGCAAAAGTGCCGGTGTGGAGCTGGTTGAAGGCATCGTTTATCGTGGGGCCGTATTTGTCTAGGAGATGAGGCTTGCCGGTCCTGTTACGTGTACCGCCTCTGGTAAAGGCTAGGAGAGTCTTTTGCGCACCAACGACATTTCAACAGTTCAACAGCGTGTATGTGTGGGTAGGACTATTTTCATGCAAGATGGCTCTTTTCCGCACAATGCGCAGCAAGTGAAACTCTGCTCCAGAAGCATTTCGGAAATGCTAGAATTATCAGCCGCCGTTTCTCTACAGCCAAGCGGTACAGATAAATGGTTCAAATGGCTCTGAGCACTATGGGACTTGACATCTGATGTCATCAGTCCCCTAGAACTTAGAACTACTTAAACCTAACTAACCTAAGGACATCACACACATCCTGCCCGAGGCAGGATCTGAACCTGCGACCGTAGCGGTCGCGCGGTTCCAGACTGAAGCGCCTAGAACCGCTCGGCCACACCGGCCGGCCGCGGTCCAGATGACTTGACTTCTTGTTGTGGGGTTATCTGCAATATGTTGTATTCAGAGCTCTAACAACGAACGTAGCTGAATTGAAGGCATGCACTGAGCAACACATTCTGAACGTGGCCCCCGAGACACTCCAATTCGTTGTGAAATATGCTGTTTCTCAATTTCGAATTGTGGCGGAAAATGGTGGACGCATATTGAACAGGCCTTGGACATGTCTCACAATAACTAGAAACCTATGGCATCTCGCTTTTTTTGCTATTTTTGGCCCCAGGAAAACTGAAAACCAACGCAATCTGTATTTTATGTGCTTTTTGGCCTCAGGACAATTAAAAACCAATCCGATGAAGTATGATTTTACCGTGCTGGTTGGGCTCACATAGTTACAGTGCCACAGCTGTTGGCTGCCAAACTTGTGCAGTCATCCACACTGAGCAGTACGATCGATACATGTGCAACTCAAACCATAACCATTGTATTGCAGTTCATCTGTCATTTACGTTAAGACACTTACAGCGCCAATTTTTTTTTTTTTGTTCCATGACGTTTCCCACTGCATCAACAATATGCCGTTCAAATTTGACCTCATTCTGAACAGCGGTTCTCGTTCTACATTGTTTTGAATCTGGAACTTTAATTATGTGTTCCCTGTGTAACACTTCTGACACTAAATGTAACTGGGTTCTCTCTTTTGATGCTAGTCAATTGTCAGGATGAGCATTACTGAAAAGCGCATTTGATTCTAAAGCATTATAAATAAATTACTTTTTCTCTCTTAACAACATGTGGGCAGGGTGGGTTCTTCCTTGGCTCGGGTATGAGGTAGAATGAAACAGCATTTTTACATAAGGTAACTTTTATTTAAAGTTTTGTACAACTTTTTGCTTACTGGATGTTCTGGCTCAGAGAGCGGCAGCTGTGTCGTTTGCGAAGCCTTCTGCTGC
This sequence comes from Schistocerca piceifrons, assembly GCF_021461385.2. Taxonomy (NCBI): domain Eukaryota; kingdom Metazoa; phylum Arthropoda; class Insecta; order Orthoptera; family Acrididae; genus Schistocerca; species Schistocerca piceifrons. The sequence goes on along the minus strand of NC_060143.1, from coordinate 382,449,127 downwards.
GGCAGCGGCGGCGTCTGATTACACGTGGCGGTGTGTATCTAGTGTCGCCGTCTCGCCCAGTTGACTGGAGACGCGCATCATGCTGTGGCCCGTTTAATTACTGAAAACGAAGTCGTGAATCGGATGGTGATACCTTGGATGTGGCGTCCCAGTGTTTCTCTTCTCTAGCGGCCGCGTGTGTCAGTGTTGTGCGTCGGCCAGCAGAGCGGCGCGGCGGGGGAAGGCCAGTGTCCCGGACTCGAACAACGGACTCCAGCTTGCCAGTCTTCGGCTGTCAGATCTTCATCCCAGCTCACAGGTGACTGCTGATGTGAGGCCGTCTCCTTCCCTTCCTCACGAGTCACCCGGGTACGTAAAAATCAGTCTTCAAATACCTTCTAACTTCTGTCTTCTGGCGGAGAGGCTGCTGCTTGCTATTCAATTACAGCGCCGGACTTTGTGTTTCTGTGTACGATTGTAGTCTCATCCTGCATGACGGTCTTCAGCACCGAAACTGAACTGAAAACTACTCCTCCTCTCGGGCCCACTGCGTCTCTCGTATTTATTCTCTTCAGTTCACTGGAGGTGAACGACTTCATGGTCATTGCCTCTTCTCACGTTGAAAAGCTTCTCGAAGAATCTTCTTAACATCAGTCATTGGCTGTTGGAATGTAGGCGAGGGCCTTTGATCACATGTGACAATTGAGAAACACGTGAGCCGGTCGGGCGATGCCCTGACGGCTGAATCGACAGCTTCTGCTTATGTGGGAGGGCGATGGCTTTTCCTGAAATTGCTGACTTGCAAGCGCCGGCTGTTGCCACAGCTGCTCTGACCGCTGTTTGCCAGTGTGTAACTCCTTTAAACTAAACTAAGTTTTTCATTTATTTTCTAATTTCTACTAATTTATTTATCTGTCTTAAGTACCACTCAACACCTGTACACGCTTAAATGTTTTAAACTTCTACCCAGTGAGGTCAGAGTTGCGGCAACTGACTCAGGGTTGGCGTGGTAGTTGTTATGGCAAAAAGGCGTCCCGCCGATATAGTGGATCTTCAGCGAAAGTCGAGAGAGTTGCGCCACTTCCAGAATTGTAAGTCCAATGGTCGAAGCGTTAGGGATAGCAGCAGTCGCAGCCACCGGTCCAACAGCAGCGCCAGTCCCAGTGGCAGCTGCACCAGCGGGAGTTCCAGCAGAAACAGCAGCAGCAACACCGGCAGTTCCAGCAGCCGTCCCCACAGCGCGACGCCAGGTTGCCAGTGCAGCCCTTCCGGCGGCCGCACCCCTACCCTGCCAATTATATTACTATCCAGAAAAACTTAAATTTCTTATCATTACTGAATTTCATCACAGTGTAACATGTGTTGGACTGTGACGATAACAACTTTGATGTAGCTTTCAGTTTGCGGAACTGGCGGCTGTGTAGGGAAGGGTCTTACACTATGGATAGGGCCAGCCGGTGTGGCCGAGCGGTTCTAGGCGCTTCAGTCTGGAACCGCGCGACCGCTACGGTCGCAGGTTCGAATCCTGCCTTGGGCATGGATGTGTGTGATGTCCTTAGGTTAGTTAGGTTTAAGTAGTTCTAAGTTCTAGGGGACTGATGACCTCAGATGTTAAGTCCCATAGTGCTCAGTGCCAGAGCCATGGATAGGTATGGAGGGGGGTGAATGGGCGGGACTTGTTCCAGGTGAAATCCTAGCGCTAAAGGCACGTATCTGCTCGCTCACAATACACCACAGGTGATCTACACCTTCAGCAAGGCAATGCATCACTCCACCGCTTCCAAGTTATGGAAGTTCCGTCAGAATTGTTTGAGGAGCACTCCACGGACATAGAGACCTTGTACCTGTCTCACCACACCCCTCCACTCGCAGACAGTAATGAGTTAAGCACATGACGTCATCGAGCAAGATTGTAAGAAGTGTATATTCCTATTGTTTATTGTCAAATCACGATTTATGAAAAATGTTTATATCTTATTAATAGGATGAAGTAGGAATAATTAATATTTGTCATGTTGGAAATAATTGTGGTAGCAGGGAATGTCTGCAGCAAAGTATTGTTGACAAGAGAGACCGCAAATTGATTTAATTTTAAAAAAGGGCGGGAGAAGCCGCGTATGGATACATTATAAGAAAAGAGCGGGAAAGACCGCGCATTGATACATTTTGTAATGGTAGCAGCGATTGTCTGCACCAGAAAGCATTGTAGGCAGGAGAGACTGCACTATAGCTTTCGTAGGAAGTCAGTAGTAAGCGAGAAGTGAAGCGAGTCGGTAGCAGGTCTGAAGCGAGAGGTTGAGAGGAGCGGTGTGCCTGACAGCCACTAGCTATGATTTACAAGAGATTATAAACGGATGTACGGAGACATCAGCTCACTATTATAATAAGAGAAACTAATAATATTGAATTAATTTTTTGGAGAAACTCAAGACTACTGAAGGTATGTTTGGGCATTGCTAGTTGTAAGATTATTGTAAAAAGTAAGTCTCATTTGAACGTTTGTAAAATCATTTCATTCAGAATATAATTAACTTTCGCCAGCAATATTGCATTTCTAATTATAATCCATCCCAAAACCATCAACGTAAAACTTTGCAAAATTTTTATTGTTATCAAGAAGAAGTTTAACTATGAATTACGTAACTTCAGTCAAATTAATTAAAGAATAACGTCAGCTTTGCTATTAAAGAATAACATCAGCTTTGGTAATAAATACAGCCACTTATTATGAAAGCCCACCAGCAGCTAATAGAGTATAGTAAAACAGAGTAAGTATATTCATGTCGCAGTTCGACGTAGCAGTCAGATGGCGATCCAGTAACAGTAAAAAAGGTAAGTAACAGTTTTGGGTTATTGCAGATAACGTCTGAGGGCCACGACGACGACACATTCTATGTTTCGTCGAAATAATTAGAAAATCACTTTTAATAAGCAGCAATTAAATTTGTATGCGAAGATAGAGAAAGAGAATAAATATCAAAGGGAAGATATCATTTGTTATTATTAAGCAAGAGAAAGAAATCCTAAGAAAGGTTACATAGTTTGTTGTAAAAGGGAAGGTTATCAATAACACAAGAGGTGTAGAGGAGACGGGACGGTTTCAAGATGATGGACCTAGTTACGATCATCTACATGTTTTGTGGGAGACAGTTCGGTTGTGAAGGATCAGGATGCAGCTCCATCGTTCCCGGTGCCTTCTAGAGTCCACGCCATGATACACTGCCGTCATCGTGGCGAAACAGCGTGCATTACCATGAAAACGTTTACAATCCACTTATTCGAGATTGCATTTGCAGAAGTTACAAGTACTTAAAGCGAGAACTAAGAGTTACCTCCCACGGAAAACACAGAGCCTTAATCAGTATGACGAAACTGAGAGCTAAGCTGCCGTGCATTTGAGAGAAATGGCGTGACGCATATCTCTGCACGGAATCCAGGGATATGCGGCTCACGCACTGTGACCTCGTACAGCCCACATCAATAACTATACACGGAATTCCTCCAGTTCTGCTTACCTACCAAGTGGCCTGTCCGGAATTATAAGATGTGTATCTGTCACGGCAGCTCAGTCACAATAACTGGGTTTTCCTGCTGGAAATCACACTACGTCACACTCGATATTCTTTATGGTAGCTTCATGTTGCTTTCAGAGGTCTGTGCAATGACGCTGTGCACTACGATAGTTCAATAAATAATGCCCTAAATTTCTTTTTACTGCCGTTATACGTGAGTATATAGGAACTGCGTTTCTTCTGCACGTGTGTGAAGTTCCGAACAGTTCCGACAGATGGCAAATAGTGTCCACCCAAGAACTAGTTACAAGAAACGTTTTGTAACTGAATTCTTGATTGTGGGAAAGGAAACAATGTTGAATATCCATAAACGCTTGTGTACAGTGTGTCGTACTTATGTAGTTGATAGTTGATAGCAGTAGGGGAGTGTGTTGTACTCAAAAGATAATGAGCCGGGAAATACACAATGTTTTTCGGCCTGTACTTCAGTCTAGTGACTGATTTTAGACTCACATGAAGGAACGCGCAATTGAGACCGCCGCCTGCAGTTTACCCGATTTTCGACAGTTATTGTAGACATGAGGTTGAGTGTTGCACAGCATTTGTAAATATTCCGCATTTTACACGTTTATGAACCGTATATACATTGGGTCGGCCGTAAGGCACGCGCTTTTTTTTTTTTTTTTTTTTTTTTTTTTTTTTAATTGAGATTTAGCATGAAAAATAAAACGTTTTGGTCGTGCGTTTTGTCATTTGACAGAGAATTACATGCTCTAAAAAACACTATCTTTAGCTTTTTATACTGATTCCTCTCTGCTCTTCAGGTCATTATATTGGAGTGTCAAGTCGACACCAAAGAGCATTTTCGACACCTGTTTCCAGCATCTAAGTGAGGTGTCAAAGCTTGCTCGAGAGATTCGTGAAGTGCATGGCGAAGAAGCGATGTCTCTTAGGACGGCTCAAAATTGGTTTAAGCGATCCAAAGACAGCAGTTCCGACCACGAAATGCTTGATCCGAATCAGACAATGAGCGCAGAACTTTAGTCTTACAAATGCAACGACTCAACAACGCGATTCAGCAACAACGACCTGATCGGCAACATGGCGTTCTGCAACAGGACAACGCCGTGGCGTTAACAAGGAGGCCTTTCAGACGCTAGGCTGGGACGTGCTGCCACACGTGTCTTAGTAGTAAAGAATATGAATGTATTAAAACTAAATGCACAATGCTGCATTTATTCACTCCTCTCCGATTTTATGTCTTATCTCTTGAACTATGTGTCAGACATGACTTAAAATTGTGTAAGTACATTCAGCGACATATGTGGATACCTTCTGCTAAATTTGTATCGAATAGAATTAGTAGTAAACAATTAATAAATTTAAATGTCATGCACGACGTATTTCAATGTTTATGACGTCGTATGTCCTGCACGATGATAGGTGGGTGGGTCTTACCCCGACAGCGATTGTTGCCCGACAGCAGGAATATTAGCGCCAAGTTTGGTTGAAATCGGTCTAGTGGTTTAGGAGGAGATGTGTAACATACAAACTCACACTATACATACATCCGTTTTTGTAGTATGTCTAGATTACATGATTGCAGAACAGTCATTGAAAGCAGTTGCCTCCATATAATTTATATAAATGGAACGATCACACATAGCTAATCACAAGAAAGGCAGATGCCAGACTGAGGTTCATTGGTAGAATCCTTAGGAAATGTACTCCAGCAACAAAGAAGGACATTTGACCCCGAAAAAGTTTAAATGTAAGGTAAAACATGAACTACTGTACGATTACAGTATTGGCGACAAATGACTGGAAACAGTAACCAACGTGATACACTCGAGAGTAACCAGCCGGAGCGACCTAAAGTGAGATAAATATTTGAAATTAATAGTAGGAAAATCAGGCTGGGATTCACTGCGAGACTTTTGAGGAAATGTAATTCATCCATCTAAGATGTGGCTTATACAATACTAGTTAGACAGATTCTTGAGTATTGCTCATCAGTGTGGAAACCATAACAGGGTGTATTAATGGAAGAGATAGGCAAGATCCGACGAAGAGTGGCCCACTTTGTAAGAGGGATTGTTTAGTCGATGCGAGAGAATTACTGAAATGGTCAACAAACTCAAGTAACAGACGCTACGAGAGACGCGTTGTCCATCGTCACTGAGAGGCTAACTCGATATTCCTGGAAGACGGGTAACGTTTTACTTTCTCTCAAATAGTCTCACGAAATGACCATAAAAAGAAAATTCCAGAAATTAAAGCTGAGCTGGAAATCTGCCGACAAACATCTTTCCACGTGTCATTCGCGATTAGAAGTAGAAGCGGGAAAGGGAGGGGGGAAGAGTAACAGATGTAGAGGAAATAATTTTCACTTCATACCTTTCAGGAGCCTTGCGGAGTAAAGATAAACTATGCGATCAAGAGTATGCGGACATCCCCTTTTTCATATTAGGTCCATTGTGCTGTCACCTACTGCCGGGTACGCCATATCAGCGACCTCAGTATTTGTTAGACATCGTGAGACAACAGAATGGGGTGCTCCGCGGAACTCACGGACCTCGAACGTGGTCAGGTGATTGGGTGCCACTTATGTCATACGTCTGTACGCGAGATTCCCACACTCCTAAACATCCCTAGGTCCACTGTTTCCGATGTAATAGTGAAATGGAAAGGTGAAGGGACACGGACAGCACAAATCGTACAGACCGACCTCTTCTGTTGACTGACGAGACCTTCGACAGTTGAAGACGGTCGTAATGTGTAATAGGCAGACCTATCCAGACAATCAGACAGGAATTCCAAACTGCATCAGGATCCACTGCAAATACTATGACAGTTAGGCGAGAGGTGGGAAAACTTGGATTTCATGGTTGAGTGGCTGCTCATAAGCCACACATCACGCAGTTGAATGCCAAACGGCGCCTCGATTGCTGTAAGGAGCGTAAACATTGGACGATTGAACAGTGGGAAAACGTTGTGTGGAGTGACCGGTCACGATGCACAATGTGGCGGTCCGATGGCAGGGTGTGTGTATGGCGAATGCCCGGTGAACGTCGTCTACCAGCGTGTGTAGTGCCAACAGTAAAATTGGGAGGCGGTGGTGTTATGGTGTGGTCGTGTTTTTCATGGGCGGGGGGGGGGGGTTGCACCCCCTTGTTGTTTTGCGTGGCACTATCACAGCACAGACCTATATTGATGTTTTAAGCACTTTCTTGCTTCCCACTGTTGAAGAGCAATTCGGGGATGGCGGTTGCATCTTTCAACACGACCGAGCACGTGTTGATAATGCACTGCCTGTGGCGCGGTGGTTACACGACAATAACATCCCTGTAATGGATCCCGTATATACATGTAGGATGCAGACGCCAAACAGCGTGAAGGCATGGGATATGTGCGCCTTGTAGGCAGTGGGAGCATAGAAATCAGCAATGATCATTTCTTGGAGGAGGGCAATGACAACATCAGCAGCATAAATGGTGTCTCTGAGCATTGCCAGTTTATGTGCAGCATGGATGGTGACCAGATTCATCGTGATGTGGTAACGTTGTGAGAGGCTCCACCTACTGCCACAGAGGAACTTGTGGAGATGTTAGGCTGGCGTGAAACATCCAGTGCAGCCACTTTGGCCATAATCATTGGGTGTGGGCGCCACTGTGGGGCACTCCCCAACAGGTGGACCAGCATTCAGATGTGCTCTGTCATCAAAATCATTACCCCAGAAGATCGAAACTGGTGGCAGGCGACAATTCCGTCTATTGAGGGCTAGCAGTGGTGATGCTACTGCAATGGGATTCAGGTAACCTCCGTCCATGGGATGCATCATGGTCAGGCTGGATCACAGGCTGTGAAAAGTATGCTCCCCAGATGGAACATTGGGAGCAGGCATTCCTGTCGTAAGAGCGCTCGAAGGGAGATCACTGTATGGTATCTGGTCCACTGCCTGTGATTACATATGAAGACATATGTCACTGGAAGGCATTCAACTTCACTTCTTTCGTTGTCGGGTGACTGCCACTTTCAGAGGAGCTGTTCTCCATCTGAATGTGGTCGGTCATCGTGCCTGTCTGAACGAAAGCAGAGGTAGGCACCTACACTTGGTCCGATGTCCATTGAAGTGGGTGGGCCTTTCATTGAGCTCTGGAGAGTTGGTCCTATCGCCATGAGAGGAGATGGTGCCATGAGGTCTCATTCATACCATCATTTCCGAAGGGGATTGCTGGTGAAGTGACGCAGCCAAGTTGCACATGGCTGGTTGGTAAATAATTAACCTTTGCTTTGGAAGCTGCATCACTGCTTGGGATATGAAAAAAACCGCGATGGAGACAATCGGACCTAACATGGCCTATTGTCCACATCCTGTACATGCCTGTGGCTGGCCATTATACATGACGACGGCTCGCAAACCGCCTATCAGCAGATAGGATGGTACGTTTATCGAAATTTCGATCTTGATCTGTCAGAAACCATTTAATATGTGGTATGTCGTGGACGGTTGCCTTTTTTCCGCGATGTGCCCCACAATGTGGCCACAGTATTTTCGTGATTCGAACGCTGGGCGCCAAGGTTCTGAGCTTCATCGCAGAGGCGTCAAAAGAAGCGGTGAAATGTAAATATTTGTAAGAAAAATGGGAATAAACTACAGGATAAGACGCAGGCCCTACTATACAATTTGCACAAGAACCAAGATGAAAACGTAAGAATGGTAGACATCGAACGAAGTGTTTCGGATTAGAAATGGTGTAAGACGTTGCGGTAAGTTTGGAACACTTCGACGACTACATCTTGGGGGGCTTCGAAAGGCGGCTCAAACACCCGATTTGTTTAAAGAGCGAAACCAGTACGGCTTACTATCACCTCCTCAATACGCCCGTCAGAATGTTTGATCTTTAGTCCGTGTGCGTGTTGTCGAACTACGTTTTGACATGCTTCCTCCATCGTCTTTTTAAAAAAAAAATGGCTCTGAGCACTATGCGACTTAACTTCTGAGGTCATCAGTCGCCTAGAACTTAGAACTAATTAAACCTAACTAACCTAAGGACATCACACACATCCATGCCCGAGGCAGGATTCGAACCTGCGACCTCAGTGGTCGCTCGGTTCAAGACTGTAGCGCCTAGAACCGCACGGCCACTCCGGCCGGCCATCGTCTTTTTATTGTAGACGATGCTGCCAGTGATAGATCACTTCTTGTTGATCCAGGCATAGCTCTTCGCGAATGAATTGTTCGATTTCATAAGCACGTCGTCGTTCATGCCCCGCCTGGAATATTATTTTAAGTGTCGTTCGGCGGTAAGAGTGAGCTATAGGCTACAATGTTGATGGACAACACACAATGCAAATACTGCGACGCGGAAGCAAACAACTCCGTCAGCCGAGCGATGTCCAGCGCGTGAAGCCGGTCGGCACACGACCACGGCCAAAAGCCGACTAACTTGCTGTTACCCAAATACTTTACGTACCTGTTCCGCGATTTTGGCTGTTTAACATTTGATAATCGATGATTTTATTTAAAGTTGTATTTAATTTTGCCATAAAGATAATGTGTTGTTTCAAAGCAAGTTTTTCGGTTTTTGGACTAGTGAAGGGCCTGATCGTATGTATAACTGACATTTTATATAGTACCTGATAAGGTCCACCCCTGGTAATAAGATTTACAGATTGTAAATCCTTGGGAATACAAGTAAGTATGGAACAGATTTTATATATGCTTTAAATGATTAATGGGAAATCTCATATAAAGATGTGAAACAAATACTAACAAAGAGATAGAGGGGCTGGCCAGTACTTACATCAGCTCAGTGCAGCCGATAGATACACAAAACAGAACAGAAAATTTAAGTATGATAGCTTTCGGAACTTTGTTCCTTCGTCAGGTAGCAGAGAGGGGAAAAAGGAGAAGAAGGGAAAGTGGATTTAATTACTCACAACCCAGGTTTTGAAGCAACAAGGGAAAGGTAAACAGGGAGGGTAGCAAAGATGGAGGCATGGGTGTCAGAGGATAGCCAAAGATATTCTACTGTAAGTACTGTGCCAGCTTCAAACCAAAGAGGATGCATACAGAAGTAAAGAGGTAAATAGTATAAAGATAAACACAACTATGTAGGATGAAAAAATGCGTGAATGGCTAAAGAGGAAAGGGAAAGAGGAGAAGACTGAAAAGTAAATGGGAGTGAGGTTGGTTAATGTAGGTTCAGTCCAGGGGGATGGCGGGATGAAAGGATGTGTTGGAGTGAAAGTTCCCATCTCCGCAGTTCTGAGGGACTGGTGTTGGGTGGGAGAAGCCAATGGCACGTACGGTGTAACAGGTTCCTAGGTCCCTAGTATTATGCTGAAAGGCATGCTCTGCTACTGGTTATTGGACATCTCCTAGGCGGACAGTTCGTCTGTGCCCGTTCATGCGCTCAGCCAGTTTAGTTGTCGTCATACCAATGTAAAAGGCTGTGGAGTGCAGGCATGTCAGCTGATAAATGACATGTGTGGGTAGAGAAGGTGGTCTGGGAATATTGTAGGGTTTGGCGAGGATGTTACGGAGGTTAGGGGGGCGACGAAAGGCAACTCTGGGTGGTGTGGGGAGAATATTGTCAAGGCAAGATCTCATTTCAGGACTTGACTTGAGAAAGTCATATCCTTGGCGGAGTAATTTGTTGATGTATTCGAGGCCAGGATAATATTGGGTGACAAGGGGGTCTGGGGGTACGAACATTGTTTTTGGACGGGGAGGAATGTATTGCTCGGGAGATCTGTTTGTGGACAAGGTATGCAGGATAATTGCGGGAGAGGAAAGCACTGGTCAGGTTATTGGTGTAATTGTTGAGGGATTCGTCACTGGAGCAGATACGTTTGCCACGAATACCTAGGCTGTAGGGATGGGAGCGTTTGATGTGGAATGGATGGCACCTAACCTAACCTAACCTCCGTAATATCCTTGCCAAACCCTACAATATTCCCAGACCACCTTCTCTAGCCAGCGGTTCCTGCCCCTGTAACCGACCCCGCTGCAAAATCTGCCCCATGCATCCCCCCACAACCACCTACTCCAGTCCCACTACTGGTAAAACATACACAATTCAAGGCAGGGCCGCATGTGAAACAACACATGTCATTTATCAGCTGACATGCCTGCACTGCACAGCCTTTTACATTGGTATGACGACAACTAAACTGGCTGAGCGCATGAACGGGCACAGACGAACTGTCCGCCTAGGAGATGTCCAATAACCAGTAGCAGAGCATGCCTTCCAGCATAATACTAGGGACCTAGGAACCTGCTACAACGTGCGTGCCATTTTGCTTCTCCCACCCAACACCAGTCCCTCGGAACTGCAGAGATGGGAACTTGCACTCCAACACATCCTTTCATCCCGCCATCCCCCTGGTCTGAACCTACATTAACAAACCTCACTCCCATTAACTCTTCAGTCTTCTCCTCTTTCCCTTTCCTCTTTAGACATTCACACATCTTTTCATCCTACATAGTTGTGTTTATCTTTATGATATACACCTCTTTACTTCTGTATGCATCCTCTTTGGTTTGAAGCTGGCACAGTACTTACAGTAGAATATCTTTGGCTATCCTCTAACACCCATGCCTCCATCTTTGCTACCCTCCCTGTTTACCTTTCCCCTGTTGCTTCATAACCTAGGTTGTGAGTAACTGAATCCACTTTCCCTTCTTCCCCTTTTTTGCTCTCTCTCCTCCCTGACGAAGGAACAAAGTCCCGAAATCTATGATACTTAAATTTTCTGTTCTACTTCGTATATCTATCGGCTGCACTGAGCTGAGGTAAGTACTGGCCAGCCCCTCTATCTATTTGTTAGTATTTGTTTTATATATACTTTGAGATATGTAATTGAGACAATGGAATTAGTATCTGCCATTTGTAAAATAATAATAGCAATATTTTACAAATGATTAAAGCGACTTCACAAGTTCGCTATAGCTACTTAATTGACAATTGTCACAAAACTCACCATTCATACAGAAGATCTCAAAAAGTTTTGTAGGGTTGCAGCCGCGCTTCAGGTTTCTGACATGACAGTGCAGCAGTGAGCAGTTAGGCAAGGTGGCGACAGTCGCCGAGTAATTATATGTTGTGTTCGAAACACATTCACATCACCCTGCCGTAACAATGCGTCGACACTTCAGAACGAAGTTCAACAACGATTCACCAGCTCTCAACTCTATTCGGCGATGGTACGCGCAGTTTTAAGCTTCAGGATTCCTCTGCGAGGGGAAATCAACAGGATGGCCTGCAGTGAGCGAAGAAATGGTTGCCGCGTCCGGGCGAGTTTTGCACGCAGCAACGGAAATCGAAGCACAGACCAAGCTCAGAGATGAACAGATTCAACAGACCGTTTGGAATGTATTAAGGAAACGATTGAAACTGACCCCTTCCACTTGGTTAGAAACTGTCTCCCAATGACAAAGTCAAAGGCTTTGAATTTTCGGCACAGTTCCAACCGCTTATGGAAGAGGAAGGGGTTTTGTGAGAAACTCATCTTCATTGATAAAGCAACGTATTTTTGTGAATGGCACAGTGAAAAGCACAGTGTGCGAGTCTGGTGGACAGAGAATCCCCACACTATAGTCCAGCACATTCGATATTCAACAAAAGTTGTACTTCAGGGAAAAGACCGTTGCAGATCATGTGTATCTGGACATGATGGAAAACTGGCTCATCTCACAACTGGAGACGAATAATATGGATTTTATCTACCAACAGATTGGTGCTCCATCTCGCTTCCACATGATGTTTGTGAATTCTTAAACAGGAAATTAAGAAACTGATGGAAGGGTCGTAGTGTGACAGATGATCAGCAATTCATGTCATGGCCTTCACGCTCTCCCGACCCAACCTACGCGATTTTTTTTTTTTTTTGTGGATTTATCAGAAAGACGCTGTGTTTACGCCTTCTCTACCAGTAAACGTACAAGAACCAAGTGCTCGCATCAACCGTGCCTTTGAATCGATTAGTAGGGGGGACACTGCGCTGATCATGAAAGAACTTGATTATCGACTTCATATCTGCAGAATCAGAAGACGGACACAAACGGAGCACTTTTTAATATGTCAAAAAACTGTTTGAGACTTTCTATGTGTGAACCCCTCTGACAGTATGTCAAATAGCGTAGTTTCAGAAAATCTGTAAATTCACTTCAGTCATTTATAGTCTCATACTGTTGATTTTCAGTACCAGCACAATATCGTTTGAACTTGATATACTTAATGTAATCATAAACTGTAAAGAAAGCTGCGTGTGCTTCCCTCTAATAACGGAATCGAACTCTCACTCTAACTCTACATAAAGGTAGACGATTGATGCATATCTGTGATTTTTTGTTATCTCAGGTCGGTGTTACTCATTGAATTACTACTCAGTTTTCAGTAAAAATTACAAACAATTTCTACCCACGATTAAATGTGGAAAACTTACGAGATGTTACAGCATGAAGACAAGTTATACTGAGAGGAGTGGAGCGGGGGCGGAGGGAGGGCTGCACACAGACATTAACAAATTGTGACACCCCTCCGGCCCCAGAACCGTCATCCTTGTCAGATTCTACACAGAATTTGCAATGGGGTTAACACCTGGCTTAACCATACCTTTAGGCCGACACTGAGAATTTTTAGAAAACCAAATAAGGATTGGTTTTAAAAAAATTAAATGATTTCACTGTTTTTTAAAATATTCCTCTTCAAAATCAGTAATGTTTTGAATTCGATGAAACCAGTTCTTGAAGCAACGGCGCCACTCTTCCTGAGGCACATCAAAAACCAAATTTTTCTGCTTCATGTGATAAAGAAAAATTGGATCCAAGTATTTTTTCTTCTAATTTTAGGAACGATAAAGAAATCAGACAATTCTAGGTCAGGGCTGTACGGAGGAGTGTCCATGGTGATGACGTTTAAGGCAGCTGTCAATTTTGCTGTATGTGATGATGCGTTTTTGTGATGGAAAATATTTCTTTCTTCACGAACATTTCCAAAACTTTGCGGTGAACATACATTTGTGTACCAACTGACAGAAACGTTACGTCTGTCATTTAACGCTGTAGCAGCAATGTGGCTCGTTTCAGAAAAAAAAGGAAAAGAAAAAAAGGAAAATAACCACGATCTTCAAATCAGCACATCGTATTCGCCGGACTATTGTAGATTTACTGTTCGAAAGACCCATTAAGACGACTCACTTTCAATTTCAGGATCATGATAATGAATCTAAACTCATCACCGAATTTGAAGTTCCGTCAGGAATTTTTCCACGGTTTTTATGCACCAGTCAATGTCTTCCTGTTTGGTCTAGAGCCAGTTTATGTGAAAACCATCGACAACAAAGTTTCCTCTTATTTTTGACATAAAATGTTTTGGACTTGACTCATTCCAAATGCCGAATGTCATCCAAATACAATCATAAGATCTCCGTCGATCTTCTTCAAGCATTTCTTGAACGACACCGGTTCAACGTTCACGAAATTAGTCACTAAGAAACAGCCGATCTCGTTATAAATTGCTGTAAAAGTTATAAATTGTTACTTTAGATGGAAGTTCTTCGCCAAATGCATTTCGTAAGCCATTGTTCACATTTTAGGCGTTAATAGCGATTTGTCGTGAAACATCGTAATCCTCTAGCGAAATTCTGTTTTCCTTACACATATCTTTCTGATAGAGCAAATCGAACAAGCTACGCGACAATCAGCTCCAAAAAGATTAGAAAGTAGCTGCCAAACATCAATACTTTTCCTTTGTTTTTAGAACCAAGTCACCGTAAAAATTTCAGGGCCTCCCTCATATACTGTCGACCCCTCCAACAAAAAACTATCCTAGTTTACACGAAGGACAACAGGAAAGGCCACACAACTATTTCCCAATCACATTAACACCCATTTTCTGTATAATAATACAATATATTCAGAGAGCAAACATAAGGATGTATCTCCTACAGAATGACCTCGTCCATGACAACTGGAATGGATTCAGAACGAATCAGTCCTGCGGAACCCAATCTGTACATTTCTCACTTGACATCCTGAAAGCCTTGGACCAAGGTAGTTATGTATTTCGGTTTTCTTTGCTTCCGAAAAACATTTGACTCAGTAAAAAACCCACGCTTACTAACGGAAGTGCGGTCCTATAGGGGTACATCTGGAAGTTGTGACTGGATGTGGATTTGTGGGTAGGGTGAACGCAGCAAGTTATCCCAGGTAAAGAGTCATCGACAGATGTGGAAATAACTTCAGGAGTGCCCAGGAAAGTGTGTTGAGACCGTATCTGTTAATGTTGTGTATTACAGACGTGGCAGGGAATATTAACAGTGACTTCAGATTTTTCGCAGATGACGCCGTTAACTGTAATGAAGAACTTTCTGATGAAATGTGCCCAAATAGTCAGTCTGATGTTGAATAAAATTTTTATGTGGTGGAAATATTGGCAATTTGTGTGAATGTTCAGGTACGTTAAGTTATCCACTTGAAAATGGAAAAAAGACTCAGTATGCTACAACTAGAATATCAAAGAGTCACAGTTGCAATCGGTACCTGGATGTAATAGTTTGTAGGGATATGAAATGGAATGATGACACAGTCTCAGTCGTAGTTAAATCAGATGGGAGACTTCGATTCACTGGAGAATAGTTTACAATAAATATTGGTGGGTTAGTTAGTCTCATGTTCTATGGGGGTCATTTGCACGATTAATCGTAACAGTTTGGAATGAGCCGTTTTACACTCACATTCATATGTAAATATGGCTACATGCTGTTCACTTACATTTTTAAAGTAATGTTGTGAGTTAATAACTCCCACGCATCTCCTTTTAAACATTACAAAATTATATATTTTTCTACGGAATAGAAAGAGCTGTCAATGAGAAAATTTTTCAGTTTGTTTGCAAATTTAATTTTTATGTTTGTCAGACATTTTACATCATTGGATTAGTGATCAAAAATTTTGGTGGCAGCATTGTGCACCCCTTTTTTGTACAACCTTCATGTGGAGTAATGAATGTAATTTTTTTCTTCTGGTGTTGTAATTATGAACAACATTATTCCTCTTGAAATGCAGTGGATTATTTACAACAGACTTCACGAGGAAATAAATATTGTATGAATGTCTAATTCTTTAAAGAGATGTTTACAAAATGATAGTGGGTGAGTACCGTCTATTATTCTTATAGCATGTTTTTTAACAATGAACACATTCTTTCTTAAAGTTGAGTTACTGTAGAACATTATTCCATATGACATTACCGAATGAAAATACGTAAAATACGTCAGCTTACTGATTTACCTCTCGCCAAGATTTGCAATAATTCGAACTGAAAAGTGGCAGATATAAGTAATTTTAGGCCTTACAGAATGTGTTTTTCGAGTTTTTATTCTCAACAATACGGACAACTAATCTTTGACGTTTCAACCCTAGTTTTTATTTCCTTGCCATGTTATCGTAGGCATAGCGCTGCCAGTCTAACTATTTCGTGCGTTTTTGAAACTGAGAGTAAGGCCATTCGGAGAAAACGACTCAATAATGATTTTAAGAACATTATTTATCATTACTGCTGTTGCTATACCTATCTTTGGACTGATTACAATACTGGTGTCATCCACAAAAAGAATTAATTCTGCTTAGTTCGTATTAGACAGAAGGTCGTTTACACAAATGAGAAACAATAGTGAACCTAATATTGAGCCTATTGGGACCCCTTAAATGAGTTCAACCCACTCATTAGTATATCCCCTTCTTATATTGGTTGGTAGACAAGACATTCGAGCGACCCATCCTTGAATACTGCTCAAGTGCATGGGATCCGTACCAAATAGAACTAACAGGGGATATAAAGAAGAGTATCACGAATAGTGAAATGTTTGTTTGAATCACTGGAGAACGCCATGGAAACGTTGAAAAACCTGAATTAGCAGACACTTGAAAATGGACGCTAATTATCTCGCCAAAGCCTACTACCAAATTTTAAGAACAAGTATTAAGCAGTGACTTTCCTCGGCCTCTTATGTATCACCCCCGTAGGGGTCGTGAAGACAAAATTAGATTAACTGCAACACGCACAGAGGTATTTAGGCAATAATTCTTCCCGCCCTCCATACGTGGTTTTTATATGAAGAAACGCTAACATGCTAAGTACCCTCTGCCATGCGCCACCCAATGTTTACAGAGTATTTATATTGATGTAGATGACCTATGGTGCGGATGCGAAGAAAGTGAGGTACTGTAGACGGATGAAACGTCATGTGAATTCCGTATGACGTCGCCAGACACTGTGATTTCCGCCTTCAGTAGCGAGTTGACGGTTTGTCCGCTTACCGGTTGCAGCCCGTGACTGAAATAGCGAGCGATTTACTGCACTGTAGCTCGTCTATACGTGGTTACACACCAGAATAATCTATGGTGACACCTGCCATCAGCCGGCCGCGGTTGTCTCGCGGTTCTAGGCGCGCAGTCCGGAACCGTGTGACTGCTACGGTCGCAGGTTCGAATCCTGCCTCGGGCATGGATGTGTGTGATGTCCTTAGGTTAGTTAGGTTTAAGTAGTTCTAAGTTCTAGGGGACTAATGACCACAGCAGTTGAGTCCCATAGTGCTCAGAGCCATTTGAACCTGCCATCAACAAGTTCTTGCCCATGGTAGTCGACTCTGCTGCAACGATTTTTTCTTCTTTAACTGAGGCACTCACGGTGTATTTACTGATTTGTATTTATGACGTCCGTCACTTGTTTAGAATTACATTATGGAACCAATAAAAAAGTTATACACATGTTTACTATTGCCTCTTAAGTTATCTAATAAATACGTGTGACCATATTCCCTGCCGGCGTGCTACGTTCTGGCAATGCCCTTGCGCTGCTATGGTACTCCTAAGAAAAATAAGGTATTTAGTTTGCTGTTAGTCATTTCTACATTGTAACTACCCCCTCCCACCACCACAAAGGGAAAAGGCCACTAGCATTACTAATAAATGATCGGATTAGGAATTTATGTAGAAAAAAATTAACAAACATACAAAATTCGCCGAAATCCTGAAAACAGATTTTGGTCAAATAGAGAAGGTTACAAAAATTGAGGTATATTTGGAAGATAATGCAAGAAAATGGTTTGGAAAAAGGTACCACGGGTGATAAGATACATAAAATCGGAAGCGAAAACAGTATTGCTGAAGACATTTACAACATTATATCACTGTTCAAAAATGCAAATATAGAGAAGCAGTGTAGCCATAATGTCTTTATGCAACCGATTGTCTGGCATTAAAATACAATCTAGAGGAATTAGAAATACTGAAAGGCGTTTCATTAAGAAAATATTAGGTGTAGGAAAAACTGCAGGAATTACATAGTAATGACGAAATTTATCGAAACACAAAAAAAGTATCAGAAGTCACGAAGAAAAGAAGAAAGAACAACGAATAAGAAATTGAAGTTGACGCCTCTTCCTTCTTTCCCCCATCCAAGAAAAAAAAGTTTTAATTAACTAATAATAATAATAATAATAATAATAATAATAATAATAATAATAAAAGGTGAGGGGAGGGGGGAAATTGGAACAGCAGTAAGTAGGGAAAAAATAGAAATTTTTCATTACTGCAAAAATATATGGACAAACGAGAAATATAGTGCTCATGGATCCAAAAGAAAATCGAGTGTGTGCTGGAATGTTTCTCATTTCATCACCTGTGCTGTAGTGAGGAACTGCCTCTCAAACTCCAGATCTGAAGACTACTCGGATTCAGTAATAAAGACAAGCAGGAAGTTTACTTCAGTCTTATCCTAGTGCCATCTGTTACATTCCTCCACGACAAATTATATCTTTGTAATGTGGACAGGAATATGTTAGTCAGCATGCTGTCTTTTGGTTTTCGCCACAAAAGCAAAATTTCTCCTCATTTCACAATACCTTATAGGCTTTAGTGCCCTGGGGCTGCTCTCTCCCTTCTGTAATCAAGACTCATAAACAAGACGTACCAATAAGACGTTCCAGATCTGAAGACTACTCGGATTCAGTAATAAAGACAAGCAGGAAGTTTACTTCAGTCTTATCCTAGTACCATCTGTTACATTCCTCCACGACAAATTATATCTTTGTAATGTGGACACGAATATGTTAGTCAGCGTGCTGTCTTTTGGTTTTCGCCACAAAAGCAAAATTTCTCCTCATTTCACAATACCTTATAGGCTTTAGTGCCCTGGGGCTGCTCTCTCCCTTCTGTAATCAAGACTCATAAACAAGACGTTCCAATAAGACGTGGTCAGGTGTGACAATGGCACTGCAATGACAGCTGGGTTGCTCTTTTCTCTGCATGCAGTACAAATAATCCAGGTTGGGCAACGTGCTATCAGACAGAACACAAGCCGTTGGCTCAACGTGAAACATATCAAGTCTCTGACATTCGGGAAGAGGCAACACGTGGAAGAAGATAATTGCTGTTCCTCTGACACGCAGATTAAGGGGCGCAACCCCACACCCAAATTGCAATAACGCAATTGATGTGCCCACTTCACTCTGTGGAACTGGACTCTGCGAACACGGTGCAGATAGTCTCTCCGTCACCACCCTCAGTCTACGCAACTATAAGTTTGCACCTGACTTATTACCGTCGCTAGTATCGCCTCATGATGGAAATGAAAATTTTTTTGACGTACAACATTGACAAGTTGGAAAAGCCACACTCAACTGTCACGAAGATCGCCGGTAGAACGTATGATGACATCTCAGTCACGTCTTTTGTACAGTAAAAAGGCTTAGTTTTGACGATGACATGTATACATGTCGAAAGATTTTAATGCCTGACAGTTGCTGAAGCAAAATCTTTTGCCGCACCACTTGAAAAAAGCCCAAAGGCCTAAATTGCAATTGTGAAATTGTGAAGTAAATAATTTCTACAGTCAACAGCGAACACGATGTCCTTTTAAAAATAATCCGTTTTTTGTCGCGACTGATCCGCTCTCTCCAACACAAGAGCCTGTCTCCAATTCAGATGCTCGTGACTTGCGACAAAGCGGAAGGTTGCAGCTAGCGAAATATATTGATTTTGCCGACAGCGATGGCATCTTGGCCTCTGGCGAAAGTTGAGACTTCTCAAGACATCGATCAAGAACATGCTCGTTTTTTGCTCCCCAGAATACAATGGGCTGTAACGGATCGCAAGAGCTCTATCGTGAGCGGCAGCACGGGAGAAAGTGACAGCAACATCATTGCCACGCGCCCATCAAATATTTATTACTTGTTATGTCAACAGTGGCCTACCTCTTCTGCCGTGTCCGCCCCACGCGTTTATCTGCCTTGTAGAGAAATTTTTCTACGAATACAACGCATCATTGTTCCTCAGATTGTATCCAAGTGGTGAGCGGACTTAAGAACGAATTCCTCTGCATTCTTTTATTGGCAAATCTTTATACATTTTCGAAACACATGTAAATGGCCTCATTATGTATTTGTGGTATCCGCGGCTGGCTTATTTCAGTGCAGAAAGCAATAACGTGTTTTAAATGCACTGCTGACCATTAAGAATGCAACACCATAATGCGGCATACAACAAACGTCAAAATAGCATGAAGCCTGATACTTGCCTAGATATGCAAATAATTATCATTTCAGCGCAGCCGTACAAAGAATGAAGGAGAGGTCACAGTTCCTAGTAATAGCCGGTAAATCATCGAGTAGAACAGAAGTGATATCTGGCGTTCCGCAAGGTAGTGACGTAGGCCCTCTGCTGTTCCTGACTTACATAAATGATCTAGGTGATAATCTGAGCAGCCCACTTGGATTGTTTGCAGATGACGCTGTAATTTACCATCTAGTAAAAACATCAGATGATCAATTTCAATTACGAATGATTTAGAAAGAATTTCTGTATGGTGCGAAAAGTGGCAATTGGCACTAAACAAAGAAAAGTGCGAGGTCATCCACATGGGTACTAAAAGAAATCCGATAAATTTTTAGTATACGATAAATCGCACAAATCTAAGAGCTGTCGATTCGATTAAACACCCAGGAATTACAATTTCGAGCAACTGAAATTGGAAAGACCACATACATAATATTGTGGGGAAGGCAGAACACTAAGAAGATGCGACAAACTCACTAAACAGACAGGCTACATTACACTTGTCCGTAATCTGCTGGAATATTTCTGGGCGGTGTGGGATCCTTACCAGGTAGAATTGACGAAGGACATCGAAAAAGTGCAAAGAAGGGCAGCTCGTTTCGTGTTATCGCGTAATAGGGGTGAGAGTGTCACTGATATGATACGCGAGTTGGGGTGGCAGTCATTGAAACAAATGCGGTTTTCTTTGCGGAGAGACCTATTTACGAAATTTCAATCACCAAATTTCTCTTCCGAATGCGAAAATATTTTGTTGACACCCACCTACGTAGGGAGAAACGATTATCATAATAAAATAAGAGAAATCATAGTTCGAACGGAAAGATTTAGACGTTCCTTTTCCCCACACCCCATTCGAGAGTAGAATGGTAGAGAAGTAGTATGAAAATGGTTCGATGAACCCTCTGCCAGGCACTTACGTGTGAATTGCAGAGTAACCATGTAGATGTAGATGTAGAAATACCATCGCCTTTCTGTATACAGAGAAAGATAACGCAGCGGGTTTCCCATTCACAAATCGCTCTTGAATGTCTGTTGTTTGTGATTAAAATGCGTAATGCTTCGTATAACAAGGAGGAACATAGATTCCATGGGTTTAGGAGGACCATAATCAACGTCAGCAAGATCTCAGCTACCCTGAAGAAGTAGCGCACGGAAGGACAAATACACGGTCCAGTCACATTAATGTGATCAACGCCTCTGTTCTAAATCAAGTTATAATGACCACTCACAGACGGAAAGTGAGAGCACTAGAAGCGGACGGTATACAGGGTGGTCCATTGATCGTGACCGGGCCAGATATCTCACGAAATAAGCCTCAAACGAAAAAACTACAAAGAACGAAACCTGTCTAGCTTTAAGGGGGAAACCAGATGGCGCAATGGTTGGCCCGCTAGATGGCACTGCCATAGTGCAAACGGATATCAACTACGTTTCTTTTTTAAATAGGAACCCCAATTTTTTACTACATATTCGTGTAGTACGTAAAGAAATATGAATGTTTTAGTTGGACCACTTTTTTCGCTTTGTGATAGATGGCGCTGTAATAGTCACAAACATATGGCTCACAATTTTAGACGAACAGTTGGTAACAAGTTGGTTTTTTAAATTAAAATACAGAACGTAGGTACGTTTGAACATTTTATTTCGGTTGTTCCAATGTGATACATGTACCTTTGTGAACTTATCATTTCTGAGAACGCATGCAGTTACCGTGTGATTACCTGTAAATACCAGATTAATGCAATAAATGCTCAAAATGAGGTCCGTCAACGTCAATGAATTTGGCAATACGTGTAACGACATTCCTCTCAACAGCGAGTAGTTCGCCTTCCGTAATGTTCACACATGCATTGACAATGCGTTGACACATGTTGTCGGGCGTTGTCGATGGATTACTTTAGCAAATATCCTTTAACTTTCCCCACAGAAAGAAATCCGTGGACGTCAGATCCGTGCGGGCCATGGTATAGTGCTTCGACGACCAATCCACCTGTCATGAAATATGCTATTCAATACCGCTTTAACCGCACGCGAGCTATGTGCCGGACATCAATCATTTTGGAAGTACATCTCTGTTCTATCACGCAGTGAAACATCTTGTAGTAACATCGGTAGAACATTACGTAGGAAATCAGCATATATTGCACCATTTAGATTGCCATCGATAAAATGGGGGGCAATTATCCTTCCTCCCATAATGCCGCACCATACATTAACCCGCCAAGGTCACTGATGTTCCACTTGTCGCAGCCATCGTGGATTTTCCGTTGCCCAATACTGCATATTATGCCGGTTTAAATTACCGCTGTTGGTGAATGACGCTTCGTCACGAAATAGAACGCGTGCAAAAAATCTGTCATCGTCCCGTAGTTTCTATTGTGCCCAGTGGCAGAACTGCACACGACGTTTAAAGTCGTCGCCATGCAATTCCTGGTGCATAGAAATATGGTACGGGTTCAATCGATGTTGATGTAGCATTCTCAACAGCGACGTTTTTGAGATTCCCGATTCTCGCGCAATTTCTCTGCTTCTGATGTGCGGATTAGCCGCGACAGCAGCTAAAATACCTACTTGGGCATCATCATTTGTTGCACGTCGTGGTTGACGTTTCACGTGTGACTGAACACTTCCTGTTTCCTTGAATAACGTAAGTATCCGGCGAACGGTCCGGACACTTGGATGATGTCGTCCAGGATACCGCGCAGCATACATAGCACAGGCCCGTTGGGCAATTTGATCACAATAGCAGTACATCACCATGATTTCGACCTTTTCCGCAATTGGTTCAAAATGGTTCAAATGGCTCTGAGCACTATGCGATTTAACTTCTGAGGCCATCAGTCGCCTAGATCTTAGAACTACTTAAACCTAACTAACCTAAGGACATCACACACATCCATGCCCGAGGCAGGATTCGAACCTGCGACCGTAGCAGTCACGCGGTTCCGGACTGATGTGCCTAGAACCGCACGGCCACTCTGGCCGGCCCGCAACTGGTAAACGGTCCCTTTTAACTCGGGTAATGTATCACGAAGCAAATACCGTCCGCACTGGCGAAATTTTACGTGATACCACGTACTTATACGTTTGTGAGTATTACAGCGCCATCTGTCACAAAGCGACAAATGTGGTCCAACTAAAACATTCATATTTCTTTACGTACTACACGAATATGTAATAAAAAATGGGGATCCTATTTAAAAAAACGCAGTTGATACCCGTTGGACCTATGGCAGCGCCATCTAGCGGGCCAACCATAGCGCCATCTGGTTTCCCCCTTCAAGCTAGACAAGTTTCCGGCTTTGTAGTTTTTTCGTTTGATGCTTATTTCGTGAGATATTTGGCCCGGTCACTATCAATGGACCACCCTGTATAAGATGTGTCGGGGTACGCGGAAATACTACAGTTGTTGTCATGTGCGGAAATGGAGCGATGTACTTGATGTCCGAAAGGGCGTGGTTCAAAAAATGGTTCAAATGGCCCTGAGCATTATGAGACTCATCATCTGAGGTCATCAGTCCCCTAGAACTTAGAACTACTTGAACCTAACTAACCTAAGGACATCACACACATCCATGCCCGAGGCAGGATTCGAACCTGCGACCGTAGCAGTCACACCGTTCCGGACTGAAGTGCCTAGAACCGCATCGGCCCCTGCAGCCGGCAAAGGGCGTGGTCATTGGCTTTCGGGCCAAGGGCGCAAGAAGTTCCGAAACGGCTAAGTTTATACTGCTAGCGTGCCGCCGTGGTTAAAATATACCATGTATGGCAAATGGTATCCAGAAACGGTGCCGAGGCAATTGTGGTGTACCAAGGGCCATAGATGACAGTATTGAACAACGGCTTCGGAGATGTGTACGAGCGAATAGACGTGCACTGACTGAGGAACTGATCGCCCAGATGAACCAAGGGGCTACCAACACTTTCTCCTCAACGTCGCTCCGTATGTGCCTCCGCAGAATCCGCGCTGCCTACTGTTCATCGACGACGGAAGCTGGTGTTTCCACGTCAGTGCTGCAAGTGGACATCCACTGAGTGGGGACAGGTGGCCTTTTATGTTACATCGGACTGAAACCAAATACTATGCAACAACGGTCGGAAGGGTCCAGGTCAGAGAAGGGAGCGTTATGGTCTGGGGAATGTTTTCGTGGCGTTCCCTGGGTGATCTAGTCATTCTCGAAGGCACAATGGATCAACGCATGAATGTATCTACCCTTGAGGACCAAGTCCACTCCCACTTGCACTTTGGGTTTCGTCGACAGGATGACAACCACCAGCAGGACGACGCAATGTGTTACACATTTCGCGGTTTACGTGCGTGGTTCTAAGAGTACCAGGTTAAGTTTACCGTGCTCAACTGGTCAACAAATTCCCCGGATTAACAACCAACCGTGGATGCGTGGGGCGGCCTCAGTGTGGCTGTAAGCGTCACGGATCCTCACCCGAGAAACCTAGGACAGCCGGAAACGACACAGGAGCAGGCATGGCTCCGCATCCTTGCCGGTACCTTCCAGAACCTTACTGACTCTTTCCTTGCCCATTCTGCAAAAAATGTTCAAATGTGTGTGAAATCGTATGGGACTTAACTGCTAAGGTTATCAGTCCCTAAGCTTACACACTGTTGTTGTTGTTGTCTTCAGTCCTGAGACTGGTTTGATGCAGCTCTCCATGCTACTCTATCTTGTGCAAGCTGCTTCATCTCCCAGTACTTACTGCAGTCTACATCCTTCTGAATCTGCTTAGTGTATTCATCTCTTGGTCTCCCTCTACGATTTTTACCCTCCACGCTGCACTCCAATGCTAAATTTGTGATCCCTTGATGCCTCAGAACATGTCCTCCCAACCGGTCCCTTCTTCCTATCAAGTTGTGCCACAAACTCCTCTGCCGTCAGGAGTGGCCGAGCAGTTCTCGGCGCTACAGTCTGGAACAGCGCGACCAAATGGTTCAAATGGCTCTGAGCACTATGCGACTTAAATACTGAGGTCATCAGTCGCCTAGAACTTAGAACTAATTAAACCCAACTAACCTAATGTCATCACACACATCCATGCCCGAAGCAGGATTCGAACCTGCGACCTGCCTCGGGCATGGATGTGTGTGATGTCCTTAGGTTAGTTAGGTTTAAGTAGTTCTAAGTTCTAGGGGACTGATGACCTCAGACGTTAAGTCCCATAATGCTCAGAGCCATTTGAACCATTTTTGAAACTCCTCTTCTCCCCAATTCTATTCAATACCTCCTCATTAGTCACTACTTAACCTAAATTATCCTAAGGACAAACACACACACGCACATGCCCGAGGGAGGACTCGAACCTCCGCCGGGATCAGCCGCACAGTCCATGACTGCAGCGCCCTAGACCGCTCGGCCAATCCACGGCGGCCCCATTTTGCAGCGGTCCGTGTTGCAAAAGTTTGTTATTCAGACTTTCGATAGGTGGTCGCAATAAGTACTGTGACTGAACAATGTATGAAAAAATAATAACTTAAGTATACGTATCAAAAAATATATTTCTAAGTATTATCACCATTTAGCTTCACGTACACTACGTGACAAAAAATGTGAAGCACCCATAAACATGGTCGGGTATCAGTGGTGGTTCATTCACGTGTACGCCTTTCGTGGATGTGTAAATAATTAGAGTTGCAGTTCTGCGTAACAGGTAGAACAATCAACATAGTGAATTAGTGTTGTTCGTGATTAGAGCTGTTGCCAGACCTATTAGGGTATACAAGGTGCGATACAGCGTCACATGTTGTGTCTACACCGAAGGATGCCACCTACTCGTACTCAAACTTTTATATGCTTAAAGCTGGTGATTGAAAACTGTGTGTAGGAAATCCTCTCGCTACGAATGTGAAAGCAAGTTCTTTTGTATTCCGGTTACAGTGTCGCCTAAGTATTTTGGTTTAGGATTGACTTTGTTACCCTGCGTTTGAACATGAACAGCGCGCCGGTGTGGCTGAGCGGTTCTAGGCGCTGCAGACTGGAACCGTGCGACCGCTATGGTCGCTGGTTCGAATCCTGCCTCGGGCGTGAATGTGTGTGATGTCCCTAGGTTAGTTAGGCTTAAGTAGTTCTAAGTTCTAGGGGACTGATGACCTCAGATGTTAAGTCCCATAGTGCTCACAGTCATTTGAACATGAAAATCAATAAATTTACGTTTTATATGTGTGATACTAGTTAATCTAAACAGAATGTGGCTGTTCAAATAACTTACGGGTTTGCTGCCGGGTGACGTCGTCGAACACCGCCCATATTTCGATAGGAGCACACCTTGCCATTCTCAAAGCACGAATGCAAGAAAGAAGAAATGTGCAAGCAAATTTAATACCTCGGTTCACAGAATCTCCGTCTTGTCGTATTCCATATGATGACCGTTGTCAAGGCAATGTTCTGTAATAGCGGATTTGCTCGGCTTGCACGTCCAGCTATTGGGATATTGTTATTAAGGAAGCTGTTGAAATCAGTCTATCAAGCAACCTTATCAACGGAGATGGTGGATTTTGTTTAAATGCTGCTTGGAATCCGGCTCTGTCTCTCATCAAAAAACAGAGGGACAGAATTAGTGCTACCTCACCTGTTGATTAATAGTAACTATCGATATTTTTGATGTTGGTTATCTTTGTTTGTGTTGACACTTGTTCTGTGTGTGGTGTCTTCCTTGTTTCTCCTCTGTCAACCGAGGTATTAAATTTGCTTGCACATTTCTTCTTTCTTGCATTTGTGCCTTGATAATGGCAGGGTGTACTCCTGTCGAAATATGGGCAGTGTTCGACGACGTCACCCGGCAGCAAACCCGTAAGTTATTTGAACATTCAATTCGCCGGGAAAAGTTAAGGTCTCACAGAATCTGGCTATTTGTAAATATTAAAAACAAAAAATGGCTATCAGTAATAAGGAGATTGGCTTCCTCATCAAACAGTCACAGACAATGATGAGCTGTGGTGTGTGGAAACGGTGCCCTGTTAGAAAATGCATCTGCTGAAATTTTTAGATGAAAACTGTAACTAATGTGAGCCCATAAAGTTCGTTTGCAACGGTTAACTCAGCTCTGCTCTGTCTGTATACTGAAAGAACATGAAGTGTGGAATTGCATGTACCTAAAATAAATCACTGCCCGCCTAATTTTCTTATTATTTGTTTTACGCTGCTTTGATGACAGTTTTGGTATCTTAGCCAAAAACATAGCTAGGTATCCACGCAATAGTGCAAGGAGTGACAGCGCAGTGAAGTTATAGATTTCATTCAAATAGTGAGGGTAACCTTCAGCGATATATTTGCAAATTAATAAAAGGGTATTTTGAAATTATGTTAAAGACCTGTTAATAAAATAGAAATGTGTCATACTAACATGAACTATGACTGATTTCCTAGCATTGTCATAAACCATCAAAATTAAGTCATTTAAGTACAACATTCTAAGACATAAAAAAAGAACAACGAAGAAATTATTCGAATGGGACGGAAATGGGTCAAACTCGGTAAATGCCATGCGCGTGCACAGCAAACAAATGATTACAATTACAGAAAGATTGGATGATTTGTTCAAGAGATAGAGTTTCACAAACTGAGCAAGTCAGTAACGTGTTGATCCACCTCTTGTACTTACGCAAGCATTTAGTCGGCTTGGCACTGATTGCTGGAGTTTTTTTATGTCCTCCTGAGTGATGTAGTGCCAAATTCTGTGCAATTGGCGCGATAGATCGTCAAAATCTCGAGCTGCTTGTAGAGACCTGCCCATAATGCTTCCCAATTGGCACGAGATCCGGCGACCTTGCTGGGGTTTAGCTAGCACGAAGACAAACAGTAGAAACTCTCGCTGCGTGCTGGCGGGCGCTATCCTGCTGAACTGAATTTTCTCGTTTTGAGAGCGCAGAAGGAGCTGTCTGTTTACTTGCGGAAAAATTCAGAAGCTTAGACCGCATAAATATTTTTTTGTTTAAAACAACCAGTTTCGCTAAACTTTGCTGTTGTCTTCAGCTCCTAAAAATCTTATCGTTATGAAACGTGTTCGTTTTAAATTTTTGTGTCCACATGACAACTTGGTGTGAGGTCCAAGTTAAAATGAACACGTTTCACAACAAAATAATTTTTTAAGACCTGAAGATGACAGCAAAGTCTGTCGAACCCTGTTGCTTTAAATAACGAAATACTTATGTGATCTTGGCTTTTAACTTTTATATCCTGCTAAATGTAAGCCCAGAATGGCTTGCGATGAGGGGCAACTAAACGGGGCGTACATTATCGTCGACGTACCATTCCGCTGTAAGTGTGCCGCGGATGACAACCTAAGGGGTCCTGCTACGAAATGAAATGGCACCCCAGAACATCATTCCTGGCTGTCGGGCCGAGCTGCAGGCGACAGTGTGCTTACTATCTCACCGATGTTTGGGGCGTCTCCAGACATGTTCTTGCTGGTCGTCGTAGCACACTTCGGAGCAGGACTCATCACTGAAGACAATTCTACTGCAGTGGATGAGATTCCAGGCCAAATGTATCCTACACCACTGTAAACAGGCTTGTTGGTGTACAGTTGTGAATGGAAGTCGAGGAAAGGGGCGCGGTAAACTCAAGCCCTCTTTCAATGAGTCGCCTATTAATGGTCCTTGTGCTCACTGAAGCACGTCGGGTCGATGATAACTCAGAATCCGGGGCTATGAGTGCCGCTCTGACGATTTCTTGGTCCTCTCGTTCTGTCGCCTCTCTAGATCGGCTCATTTCTTCTTGACGCAGTGTTGTGCTTCACCCTTTCCTGCCAACATCGTCGAATGGTGTTACCACTCCTGTTTACATGTCGTGCGATACGGCGATTACGCCAACCGACATCTTCGAGTCGAACTACACGTCCTCTCTCAAATGGTGGCATCTGTGTATATTGTTCACGCACCTGTCTGCAAGGGATGATTACTGCCCAACTGAGTACATATAATGAAATTATCGAAGACGTTATGCCAACGTACCGACACGACCCTTGTTCACTATCCTTGCCAGCAGCGTGGCGAAACTGCGCTGCAGCATCACACGTCCATCCAACTGCCACCAACGTTTACAGTTTTGCTTTCTCCGTTGCTGCCTGTACGAATATCATTTTGTGACCAATTTACACAATTCATTGGTGGTTCATCGTTCTTCTGTTTCTTTTTTTTCTTAGAGTGCATTTAAATTAAGTACGATTAACTATTTGTCTTTCTAATGAAATACTTTCGGCTGAAGGCGGAGGATGAAGAACAATAACTAAGATGACTGATAATTCGACCTGGATACCACAACATAGATACTGTTAAACATAATGTAATCTTTATTCTACAATAATTACTCGGCTATCGCTTGCAGCAAACAAAACTCACTGCATATTAGCGTTTCCCAGAAGCTCCGTCTCTCTACAAATTCACGTAGAAATTCCATCCTCTATATTCATTCACGTCAGGGACCATATGAAACGAAGTTCATTCCCTGTACGGCACGTCGGGCATCAAAACTCCTCAGTTAGCGGCGACTCAACGCGCGCTCTCTCTCTCTGCAGTCAACTCACTCACTCCCTCGTGTTCTACTAAAGATAGAGCCTCTGGTAGGCAATGAAAACGTTTCACTCATTTATTCAGGCATCCAAAGATACAGTGGCAAAAACATTTCCAAAAAAACTGCCATATCTTAAGATATATACACATTTCAGTTTGAGGCTGCGTTATCAGCAGCTGACGGACTTGGAAAGGAGACTCATTGTGGGTCTCTATTTGGTCGGCCGATCGAATCATGAAGTATACTGATTTTCGGGGGCACACAAATGTGACAGTGGCCCGATGCTGCACTGCATGGGAACGTGGGGGTAGGCGTATTCGTTGTTGAGCTTCTTGAAACCTGGTAGTCAAGGGAAGACAGGATTCGGTTACGATTGTGGACGGCGCCGTTATCAGTTACTATTGGTTGCCTTTAATCAGTTACACACAATGTATTTTAAACCAATACTTCCAGACTCAACAAGAAATAAAAAATATCACACGTTATTAATGAAGGAATAAACAACTGTGTAAATAATAGTGTTTTCAGTGACTTACAGTTTAACAAATCACCATTAAATACAGATATAACAGATTATACAAAATTGTTAAGGCTTTCGTGGCCACTTGTTGACAAACTGCCTATTGGCTTCTGTCTATGGTTCTTCGGCCGACGTTCATCTAATGATTTTTCTGACGTTTCGCCAGCACGAGTGGCTGGCATTGTCAAAGCTTCACCACCGGCAATGGAGGGTGAAGCTTTGACAATGCCAGCCACTCGTGCTGGCGAAACGTCAGAAAAATCATTAGATGAACGTCGGCCGAAGAACCCGAGACAGAAGCCAATAGGCAGTTGATAACAGATTATGTTTTAAAAGCAAGCCACTGTGATCTGGGCTGAAGGCCTTCGCCAGGAACGGCAATAAATTAAGAATTGATTAAGACTCGCTGCAATTTACAACTTAAAGGTATTGAAATATTAAGTTAAGTCACCACAAACACAGCAGAAGGCATCAGACGCCAGGAATGGCAGTAAATAAGGTTTTAAGGCTTACTGCTAAAATACAAATACCAAATTAGAATTTTAAGGCAAATTACCACAATCACAGCTGAAGGCCTTACAAGCCAGGAACGGCAACAATAAAAAAAATTTGAAACCTGCTGTAAAACAAGCAACTGATCCAGAAGGTGTTCCAGGAATTGACCTCTGTGAAGGTCCGGCAACGAACACTTTCGTGATCGATGAGAGACGCAGCCAAGAGGTGCATTCACTTCACAAGATGGTAACTCAGACTAGAGACGAATGACTAATGACAATCTTGCTGAAGCTGCCTGACGTCTGATAAACCAAATACAACGATGGAACAATACGCCAAAGCCGGAACCGGTGGTCTGCGCTACGTCCAGAATACTGTGTTTAGAGCCCCCAGAACGTGAAAGGAATCGTTACCATCAGAGTAGAGGAATCACCAGCCGGCCTACAGTCAAGAAAGCTGTCAAAACTACACGCCTTACCGGACAGCAGCGGCAGGGCGAGGAAAGATACCCTGCCGTTGCATACACTAACCCCCAGGGCAGGTAACTGGGGCGTTAGCGGCCACCAGGCAAGAAAAATTATCGCTAGTTGAACTTAACAAATTGTAACAAGTTGAACGCAGTAAACAGTAATAAGAAGTCGAGGAAAGCTAATCAGATCCGCCTTCCCCAAGCACTCCAATCGCTGCTCTTCGCCTCGGCAACACCACGAGCAGCAACACGAACCCAAGTCACTGGAGAATCGCGAGATATCACAATGGTGGTGTTTCCTCTCCTTGAATTGAAATGCACTCATCTTAAAGCTTGCTGGATCCGATTTACGACGTAGTCGTGCACCCTCGTGACCACAGCTCTTCCATCCGACAGTCCATCCGTACCGCCAGTGGTCCCGGCTTGTTCACGCACAGAGCGGACCTGGCTTCTCCTGGGTCCCCAACCGAACTTCCACACTCACACGAGCCGGCAAAACAACGACGTCGCCCCAAAGATAAGGCAACATTTACTACTTATCGATAACCACCGCTGCTGCCACTAGCGGACAGGCAACGCTAGGGAAACCGAGTAGCGCCAGTCAACAAGAAAAGAAGACAAACAATGGCAACCATGCCAACCAAACGGCAACCAAACAGAGGGCGGAAACCTACAAACAGCACCAGCGCGAGCCGCAGCACAGCTCAGTTCTAGACACCATTTCCAGACAATATTTTGTGTTCCAAGAACACTGTGACCCCTTCAAATCTGCGCTTCCCATTCTGAGAACGGGTAACAGACTGCACGGAACTTTCTGTGTCTCCCACATCGTTGGTTGGAGATTAGTAACAGCTGAGAGAGAGAGAGAGAGAGTTAATGCCACATTCATAGACAGCTGTTAACACCACAACACAAATTACAGCATTTGGAGTGGTTCCACGACGGGTAAGCACAGACCACTGATGTAAGCCAGCACACATTGTTCAGTGATGTAGAGGCACTGGTGTTACTACTGGAACTCTAACAGACTCCTGATACCTCACAGGCATATTGAACCCTTATGTATTGCATGTCAGGCGACAGTACCATGGATGCCATTTTTCAACAGGAGAATGCTCGTCCACAAATGGCATGTGCCACTATGAAATATCTGTGTGGTGTAGAAGTATTCCCCCGGCCAGCAACCTCTTCAACACTGTGCCCAATAAGTCATATATGGGAACTACTCTGACGCGAACTCTAGTGCCAGTATCTAAGATATGAAGGACCAATTGCAACAGTTGTGGCCAGCTTACCCCAGGAGAGGATGCAACACCGCCGGCCGCTGTGGCCGAGCGGCTCTAGGCGCTTCACTCCGGAACCGCTCTGCTGCTACGGTCGCAGGTTCGAATCCTGCCTCGGGCATGGATATGTGTGATGTCCTTAGGTTTAAGTAGTTCTAAGTCTAGGGGACTGATGACCTCGGATTTAGTCCCATAGTCCTTAGAGCCCTTTTTTGATGCAACGGCTAGATGACGCCCTTCCCAACCGAATCAGTGCATGAATCCCGGCTAGAAAGGGTGCAGAGTCGTACTGATAAGTGGGCACATACTGCCAAGTTCTATGTAAATTGGGTTAGATTTTGTAATCAGTACAATAACATCAAATACCCTCTTAAACTGAGAAGTTTCGTTTAGTTTGCTCATCCCCTTCTGGATGCTTCAATTTTTGGTCAGGTGGTGTAGTTACCAGTTTCGTTACTTCGTACAATCTTAACAACTTCAGTGGAAAATAATCATGTCTCAGGACGCGACTCTCCCCCCGTCGGAGGTTCGAGTCTTCCCTCGGGCATGGGCGTGCGTGTTGTCCTTAGCGTAAGTTAGTTTAAGCTAGATTAAGTAGTGCGTAAGCCTATGGACCGATAACCTCAGCAATTTGATCCCATAGTCCTTACCACAAATTTCCATTTTTCCAGGACGCAACTGCGCATTTGGTTGTCACTGATTTGAAAGGAGTCCTTCAGGAGTGTAAGCAGAACTTCATTGAACACCCTGTTAGTGATATTTGTGGCGTTGTGAGGTAGAAAGAGTGGGGATTTGCTCGTACACTCTTCAGTTTTCTGAAGGGCTATAGCTCATTTGTTAAGAGTTCTGATCTGTCGGCAAGCTTTATATGTATTCGTTTTGAACTATGTACTGAGAAGAGTGTAAATCCAGAGAAATGGGAACGTAAGAATGAGGGGAGAGTGTAGGCAGTACTCGTCGACGTGAGTCTTGTCTCGGAGAGCGCAGAAGTTACCGATGTGCCTAAAAAGGACAAGGCCGACCGTACACCGCTGCAGGCCACGCCTCGGTGGAGGGCTTGCCCAAGCTGTGCGCCGCGCCGCCTCAAGGTCCCCCAGCACGATGTGGGGGAGACGATGCGCAGGCCGTGACCGCCGCGGCGCTGTGGGCGGCGTGTCTGAACATCCACTAAGTCTAGACTATGTGCAAGTTACGCCTCGTCTGCATAAGAGAAAGTCGTGAAGAGACAGCTGTCAGCGACTATGCTTGCAGCAATGCGTCGGAAAGTGGGACCGTATTCCGGTTCGTAATAAGCCCGCAAATATGGGCGGGGGAGACAGCCTTATAAATAGCCAGAACTAATTACTTCTCGCAGCTTTGCTCAACACTTCATCTCCGTGTGCCCCCTCCGAGTGCTGTTTTCCTTAGATTCTCTTTCTGTACGAAGAACTGTGACTTTTATTTGCAACTCCCAAAGGATTGGTTCGAGCATAGTTTCGCGAATACGTAGAACAACGATAATATTACAAATTCGAAGTTCTTTTTGTGATACCTATCTCCTAATTCATTTGGTATGACCTACCACGAATTCCCCTCCTGTGCCAACCTCTTGCGTAGCTCTTGCGCCTGACGTCCTTAATTATTTTTTAGATATATTACAATCTCTGCCTTCCACTACAGTTTTTTACCCTCCAGAGCTAGTACCAGTCCATTTAGTTTTCAACATTGTTCTGTAGCACGACGTCTCAAATACTTCGATTCTCTTCTGTTTCGGTTGTGTCAGAGTCCACGATTCACTTTCATTCAATTCTGTGCTCCACACGTACATTCTCAGAAATTGCTTTCTCAATTTAAGGACAATGTTTGATATTAGAGTTCTTTCGGTCAGGAATACGTTCTTTGCCAGTCGTAGTTTGTTCTCCTTGCCGGCCGGAGAGGCCGAGCGGTTCTAGGCGCTACAGTCTGGAACCGCGCTACCACTACGGTCGCAGGTTCGAATCCTGCCTCGGGCATGGATTAGGTTAGTTATGTTTAAGTAGTTCTAAGTTCTAGGGGACTGATGACCTCAGACGTTAAGTCCCATAGTGCTCAGAGCCATTTGAACCCTTTATTTGTTCTCTTTGCATCGTTCGTCATACATTATTTTACTTATAAGGAAACAAGATTCCTTAACTTCGTGAGCCTCAATTTGGGTGTTAAGTGTTTCTCTGATCTAATTTCTGCTGGTTCTCATTACTTTCGTCTTTCTTCGATTTACTCTTAATCCATATTCCGTATTCATTAGACCACTGCATGCAACAGATCCTGCAATTGTTCTTTCACTCTGGATAACAACGCCATCAGTCAATCGTGTCATCGATATCCTTTCACGCTAAACATCAGTCCCACGCTTGAACTTTTAATTGTATTATTGCCTCTTCCACGTATGGTAGGGGAGAAAGACTACATCCCTATCTTAGACCTTCTCTAATCCGAGGTCTTTGTTCTTGGTCTTCTATTCTTATTGTTCTGTTCTGGTTCTTATTATAGTGTTTATTACCTACCTTGCCCTAGTTTTCTCAGAATTTCGATAATATTGCACCTTTTTACATTGTCGAAAGTCTTTCCTAAATGAACTCATCCTATGAAGATGTCTTGAATTTTCTTAAGTCCTGCTTGCCTTATCAACTGCAGCGTCATAGCTCCTTGTCTTGCTCCCTTATCTTTGCTGTAACCAAACTGCTCGTCACCAAACACATACTTTGATTCGCATTCTTCTGTATATTATTACTGTCAGTACCGTAGGTCCATGAGCTGTTACGCTAGCTATATGATAATTTTCGCATTTATTTGCTTTTCGGGACTGTGCTGAATGTATTTTTTCCGAAAGTTTGGCCATAGGTCTACTCTTATAGACGCCACACACCAATTTGAATAGTTGCTTGGTTGGCATTTCCCACAATGGTTTTAGAGACACCAAAGGACTGTAGTTTATGCCTTTTGCTTATAGGATCGCAAGTCTTCTAAAGCATTCTGAAATTCTGACCTTACTACTGGATCCCGCATGGTTATCAATTTTACGGAAGGTTGTTTTGATTTTTCTACATGCTGAAGTTCCTTTCAACGATCATTTTTCGATTCCTATACATTCCTCCTGGAGTCGTTTCGCTATATATTCACTGAGCCTCATATTTATTTAATTCCTAAGTTCCTTAGATTTCAGAATCCCTGTCTCACCCTGAACACTTTTGTATTTTGTTGTCTCCTCGATCGACTGAAGAATTTGTTCTGTTCCCTCAGGTTTCTCCGCAGTTACCTTTTTCGTATCTAAATATCTTCGCCCAACATCTGTGATTTTTCTTTTTAGTTTTGCCCACTCCTCTTCAACTCAACTGCCTACTTTGGTATTCGAAACCGCAGTATCTACAGTTTCAGTACTTCAGTAGCCTACTTCTTTCCACATTGTTTCTTCCTGGCGATTCTCGTAAACTTTAGCCGACTCTTCGCCATTACTTAAATGTCGTCTGCTTCTTTTTCTGCTCCTCAGCATGCGTCAGAGTCTAATACCTGATTTCGGAGTTTGTGTCACCATGACGTAATCCGGATGGAATCTTCTTGTATCTCAGGGCCTTTTCCAAGTATACTCCCTGATGTAGTCTTCCTCCCATGTCATTCCTACTACCGAGCCCACATTCCCTCGCAGCAGCGTCTTGAGTTCCTTCCCCTACCACAGCATTTCAGTCTCCTATGATTGTTAGATTATCATCTTCCTGTACATTCAGGAATGTCCACCCAATGCCTTTGTATACTCTCTCTGTCTCTTCATTTTCTGTTTCTCAATTCAGCAGATATACCAGAACCACTGTCGTCGGCGTTGATTTGCTGTGAATTCTAATGGCAATAAGCCTTCCATATAATTACTCAAAGTAACTCATTATCTGACGTACTTTCTTGTTCATAACGAACCCTACTCCCGTAATGCCATTTTCTGCTTATGTTGATATTACCCCAAACTCGTCTGACCAGAAATCATTAACGGACTTTCCATTTCACATCACAAACTCCCACTATATCTACTCGTAAATTAAACCTCTACATTTCCCTTTTCAGATTTTCTAGCCTCCTTACCACATTTAAACTTCTGACATGACTCATAATTTTTTGTAGTGTTTTTCGTTGGTTATTCAATCTTTTTCTTATGGTCACATTACCCTTGGTAGTCTTCTGTTAGGTGTCTGAATGAGGGTCCAACCTGGAGTATTGTCCAGTGGTGAAATCATCAAGACAGTTTATGAATTGGAAAAATGTTCTGTGGATACGCAATTACCCGTTGTTAATGCAGTGATTTCCATTGCCTTCCACATCCCTATGCTGTTGACCACTGTCTATTCTTTCTCCATTTGAGGGAAGCTTCACACCACAAGGACAAGAAGATGCTCTGAACCTCTGCCCGCTCCTCCACCTGTCTGGAGAGTGGTGTGACAACTGTCGTAGGAAATCTAGATATGAGAAGAAATGACTAATGAACAAGGTATTTCTCCAAACATACGAAGATTCGTTACAAATGATGCGGCAATGACGCTCTCAATGTCAAAAAGGGAGTGGTTCGCTGTACTAAGCACAAGCGAGGGTAGCGTAGCGAAGATGCTCCAAGTGAAAGTGGGATGGTGCCTGCCTCTAGCCATACTGTATCACGGCAGCAGAAGGGCCCTCGTGGTATGGAGCCGCTGGGGGCGTGAGTCTGTGGGCATGCACCATTGGGTCTGCTAGATTCCGCGTGGCCATTTTTGTATTAGCTGTCTAGCGGAAACTTGCAATTCCATTGCGAACTTTGTGTTGCGTGTGGTGTGGTATCGATACGTGATACAACGCCAATCTCTCTGAGAAGGCCATCAGCATAAGGAGGATGACTCCTAATTAAAATATTCTTTGATCGCCATTGCTAATGATATTAAGCAGTAACTAATGAATATGGGACCCACAACGATTTGATTACTAGTCAGATGTGCTATCCTTACTCCAGTAACACTATTCTCGACGTCCTAATTACAGAGATAAAACATTCAATTATGTAATTAAGTTTTTGGTTGTATGCAGGCACATGTCTGCAGTCCTGGTAAATGACTTACAGAACTTTTGGAAATCCGATTCTTGTGTACTGTGAATAGGATTAATAGAAGAGGCAGACAAAATCCAACAAAGAGCCCCATGTTTCGTCACGATATCTTTAGTCAATGCGAGAGGATTACGATAATGTTTAACAACACTGAAACAGGTGCGTCGTGTATCACGGAGAGGTTTACTAATGAAATTCCCTGAGAATACATTCCGAAAAGGGTCGAGCAACATACATTGCCCGACAAAAAAAGTGAAGTACCCAAAACACATGGCCCAATGTCCGTGTAGCTTCATAAACGTACATAGCATAGGCAGGTACGTAAATGGATGAAGTTTCAATTGTCTGTGACGGATGGAATGGTCACCAGAGTGCGTCAGAGTTGTTACCAAGCATTGTAAGATATACATACGCGAAAAAAAGTTTTGCATCACCCCAGTTCCCAGAACTCTTGAAGATAGGCGTTGACTGTGGATATTGTATCACAGACACAGTTCCTTTAACTGCTCAGAGATGTCACTAAACCCGACCAAGATTGTAAACAACCATGCATGAGCAGCAGCTATTAGACGGAGGGGGTCCGACAGCCGATCAGTTCCAGTCATTCCACCAGGATGGAGGTACAAGGCTCGTGTTGTCTGCAGTTCAACCATGCCTAGACGGTCAATACCGCAGTTCAATCGCGTCCCCATTGTTACATTGTGCCAGAAAGGGCTCTCAGCAAGGGAAGTGTCCATGCGCCTCGCAGTGAACCAAAGCGATGCTGTTCGGTCATGGAGGAGATACAGAGAGACAGAAGCTGTCGATGACATACCTCGCTCAGGCCGCCCAAGGGCTACTACTGCAGTGGATGACCGCTACCTACGGATTATGGCTAAGAGGAACCCTGAAAACAACACCACCATGTTGAATAATGCTTTTCGTGCAGCCACAGAACGTCGTGTTACATCTTAAAGCGTGCGCAGTAGGCTGCGTGATGCGCAACTTCACTCCCGACGTCCATGGCGAGGTGCATCTTTGCAACGACGACACCTTGCAGCGCGGTACAGATGGGACCAAGAACTTGCCGAATGGACCGCTCAGGAATGGGATCACGTTCTCTTCTCCGAAGGGTGTCGCATATGCCTTCAACCAGACAAATACTGGAGACGTGTTTGAAGGCAACCCAGTTAGGCTGAACGACTTAAACACACTGTCTGGTGAGTGCCGAAACCTGGAGGTTCCCTGATGTTTTGGGGTGGCAATATGTCGGGCCAACGTACGCTGGTGGTGGTCATGGAAGGCTGTACGATACCTGAATGCCATCCTCCGACTGATAGTGCAACCGGCGATGCATTCGCCTTAATGGACGACAGTTCGCGCCCCTATCGTGCACATATTGTGAATGATTTCCTTCAGGATAACGACATCGCTCGACTAGAATAGCCCGCAAGTTCTCCAGACATGAACACTATCGATCATGCCTGGGATAGATTGAAAAGGGCAACATGGACGACGTGATCTACCAGTCACTCTGAGGGATCTATGCTGAATCGCTGTTGAGGAGTTGAGCAATCTGGACTAACAGTGCCTCGATGAAATTGTGGATAGTATGCCACGACGAATACAGGCATGCATCAATGCAAGAGGACGTGCTACTAGGTATTAGAGGTACCAGTGTGTACAGCAATCTGGAATGGGTTCAAATGGCTCTGAGCACTATGGGACTTAACATCTATGGTCATCAGTCCCCTAGAACCTAGAACTACTTAAACCTAACTAACCTAAGGACATCACACAACACCCAGCCATCACGAGGCAGAGAAAATCCCTGACCCCGCCGGGAATCGAACCCGGGAACCCGGGCAAAATTCATACAGCAATCTGGACCACCAAATCTGAAGGTCTCGCTGTGTGTTGGTACAACATGCAAAGTGTGGTACTCAAGAGCAATAAAAAGGGCGGAAGTGATGTTTTTGTTGATGTCTATTCCAGTTTTCTGTACAAATTACGGAGCTCTCAGAACCGAAGTGATGCAAAACTTTTTTTTGATGTTTGTATAAGAGACGTGAATACCGTCAGAAGCATAACGATCATTGTTAAGATAACTGGGACGCAGGATACATCTATGAGACAGTGTTTCCAGTACCTGCAGAATTTGAAAATGACCATTTGGCCGGCTGATAGAATCGTGTAGTATCCAGATTCGTGGGGCGTTCAGACGGGAAACTAGCGCGATGTTGGACTGTGTCGGAACGAAAGGCTGGCATTCGCGCCGTCGAGATTCCTGTCGACCGCGTCGGTCACCACAATTGAGGATCGCCGTATTGTGAACCAAGCACAAAGTAAGCGCTTCACATCTGCGCCTGCCATCTGACGGCTAGTAATTAAACCCTTGCAGCATTCTGTGTCATCACGCACCATTGGTCGGCAGCAGCAGCCACACTAGGGGATTGCCGTCGCATGAGTAGCCTGCTGTGAACACCACGCCGCAATCTGCTGCGTTTGGAGTGGTGCTGTGACCGGGAAAGAAGGACTGCTGATGATGGCTCAAATGGCCCTGAGCACTATGGGACTTAACATCTGAGGTCATCAGTCCCCTAGAACTTAGAACTACTTAAGCCTAACTAACCTAAGGACATGACACGCATCCATGCCCGAGGCAGGATTCGAACGTGCGACCGTAGCGGTCGCGCGGTTCCGGACTGAAGTGCCTAGAACCGCTCGGCCACCGCGGCCGGCTGGACTGCTGATGAATGGCGTGACATCGTGCTCAGTGATGTATCACATTTCTGTACTATCCCGGATGACTGTCGTTCTGATTTGGCGATGACCTGGCGAGAGGAACAATTCTTACAGTGTTTTGGATAGATACAGCGGCGTTGCTTCTGGCGTCATGTGTGGGCGTCCATCGGGTATCACTCGACGTCACGGGTAGTAGTGATTTCCTCAGGTGTTACCTCTTGTGCGACAGTGTTTTGGTGCGATTTTGCAACAGGACAATGCTTGTCTACACATTGTACGTATCTCTATCAATTGTCTGCCTGATGCTGAGGTACTCCGTAGCCAGCGAGATCTCCAGATCTACTCTCGATAGAACACGGTGGCACCAGCTCCAACAACTCCGTTCCAGTGCCAGTATCGAAGATGTCAGGGACTAGTTACACAAATATGGGCCAGCTTGCCTCAGGAGACCATACAGCGCCTTGATGATATTCTTGCAAACCGAATCAGGGCGAGCATCGAGATTAGATTGGGTGCGACGTCATGCCGATAAGCATGTATCCAAGTACTCTGTAAACTGGACTTTATTTTGTAATCATTGAAACAGTTGTGAAGTTTCCCTGCGTTTTCTCCTCGTATTCTGCGTTCTTCAGTTTTTTGTCGGACTACGTATTACTTCCTCCATCATACGTCTCGCGAAACGACCATAACGAGACGATCCTAGCTATTAGAGCTAATCAACTGGTTTACCGACAATCATCCCTCCCACGTGCCATTCGCGAAAGGAGCATAGAACGGTAGGGAAGGGGGCAGGGCACAGATAGTGCTACCAGGTGTTGCGTTCGCCACATACCTTAAAGCGGTTAGCAGAGTATGAATGTAGATGTAGATTCCCCGCATCACCCCGTTAGAGGAATCACAACATGTTGCAGCTCATTATTCAGAGGAGATCTTGCAGTAATTCGTTTTCTAACAGCAGCGGAAATGTTGCGACTGTTTCGCATCAGTCCAAATGAATTATTTTGCCATCTGAGTTAGCGTGACACAGCTGCAATTTTTACACTGATCTGGAGAGGAATCCGGGGCTGCGCCATCTGATTTGGCTCCACTGGCGTCGTGGTTGCGAACCTTTCTGAAACGGTTGCCCCTGAGAGCAGTCACATATTAGCTAATACCCCCCCTCCCCCCCCCCCCTTGCACCCGCCACCGCCACCGCTCTCCCAGAACCATCGCCATCTTCAGCAGCGTCAGCCCAAATAAGCTTCAGAAAGAAAGAGAGTTTTCTTTGTTTTTATGTTTAAAACGACGGAGGGTAAGTGATATTCAGTTTTTGTGGTTGTTTTATTAAACCACGAACTAATGAGCGAATGACACAACTGGCAGTGATTGTTTCTAACACTTTTTTATAAAATGGTAAAGCAGTTCTCAGTGCAACGCGAATACCATCTCCAACTCCTCAGAAAAGAAAGCTAACTGTGCACGGTGAGGGTAGCCACTTGTTACAAAACGTGCATCGTCTGCTGCACTTCTCTGCTTACCGACACTTACTTAACCCACAACTTGCACCCCAATTTAAAACCAACCAAGTTAAAACGCACATACTATACTTACTCCTTGAAATCAGGCGATCGCTGGACACCTTACTTCTTATGTGGTAGAAATTGGAAGAATTCAAGCTGTTAATGCCTAGTTTCTGACCACTGCCAATAATAATAATAATAATACTTTCTAGGCTCTACAAGAGTATATTAGCCATAACACAATTATTGTTGTGTTGTGCTGTCTATCAGTTCAGTTTTAGGTTCGCATACCTCAGTCGGTAAAAACGAAATTCTTGCAAGATCACTATCCTGTCCGTCTGCCTGTCTGTCTGTCTGTCCGACTGTTAAAACCCCTTCTCCTCAAGAGCAGGCCTACGTATCGAGCTCAAATTTACGTACTGTCCCTTGATGGTGAAAATATTTAAACTTCTAAATTAGTGCAATCTAAAGATGTGCCCATTTATTTCACTTATTTTGATACTAGCAAACTCACCCATCAAAACCTATGGGGCATCATAAAACTTAACAAGAAGTAAGGTTTCGAAGTACAAGTAAAGAAAAAAATTCCAAAATTGTTGGTTCCTAATTATCTCACACAAAAAATATTTTTTGCTTTTTGTTGTCCGTCTGTTAAGTCCCGCTTTTCTCAGAAAAATCGAATTGAAATTTATGCCAGGTGCTATGGACTGCAGTCCCATGGCAGGGCAAATAATTTCCGCTTCTATGTCAATGCAATCAAAAGATATGGTAATGTGTGTCACATATTTTGATACTGGCAAACTGACTCATTAGACCCTCTATGTATACATGTTGGGTCTGGTGTTTTGGCGGTAAAGTACGTGCCTGGAAACCGAGAGGTCGTAGGATCGAATTTCGCTCGGAAGATGGATTTCGAAGTCTTCGTTTTAATATAGCCATCACTTCGCAGCTATGTCAGTAGTCGCCAGAATCAGCCAGTCGTTGGGATTGCACACTGAACTGTAGGTCTATTGTCCCCAGTTGGGTAACTGCATAGGTTAGGAACACGCAAATCACCGCCGTGGTGTCCAATAAAAAGGCTAGACCAGGCCACTCAACCACACGAAATACCACGAGGGTGAGTCAAATGAAAACCTTAAATTTGCAATAACAAATCGAAATTTCGCACCGTTATCCTGTAAGTTGGTAAGCGTGCTACAAACAGCGCGCAGAATGGCCTGTAGGTGGCAGCATAGTGCAGATGCACACATACCGTCGCAGTATCAGTATAAAGATGGCCGCCCCACTTGCGACTTGCACCAGGGAAGAACAGCGTTCTCTTATTTGGTTTTTGCGTAGTGAAGGTGTGAAACCTATTGAAATTCATCACCGAATGAAGGTTCAGTACGGTGATGCATGTTTGTCACAGCAGCAAGTCTACGAATGGAGTAGGAAGTTCGCAAATGGTGTGACTTCAGTGGAAGATGATCCTCGTCCAGATCAGACACAACGAGTTGTGACTCCACAGAACATTGCAGCAATTGAAGCCATAGTGAAGGAAAACCGCCGAGTGACACTGAATGACATTGCAGCATGTTTACAGATTAGTCATGGGTCAGCACACCACATTGTGCGTGATGTGCTCCAGTTTCACAAAGTGTCTGCAAGATGGGTGCCACGGCAGCTGACTCCTGAAATGCAATCAAACCAAAGCGACGCGGATTGCTGTCAGCAGGTGTCCTTTTGCAACATGAAAATACAAGGCCCCACACTGCCCGTACAATAGTTTGCAACAATGACAGACCTGCATTTTGAGTGTCTTCCTCATCCACCATACTCACCAGACCTTGCCCCAAGTGATTTCCAGATGTTTGGACCACTCAAAGACGCAATGGGAGGAACGAAGTTCCGTTCTGATGAAGAGGTACACCAAGCACTCCACGAATGGTTGGGCGGACTACCAAAATAATTTTTTTCTAATGGAATTTATGCACTTTTCTGGAGGGCTTGCATTGAGCGCGGGAGAGATTATGTTAAAAAGTGATACAGCTTTGTACCACTTCCGCACAAATAATATTTAAAAAAATATTTAAGGTTTTCATTTGGCTCACCCTCGTAGTAAGCCTACATGTGATCAAGTCAATAAAAACATATCTGAAGCTTTCTTTACGTTACATTCATGATAGCTCTCCAGCTGACAAAATGCCATGTATTTATACAAAAGATGTGTGTTGTGGGTAGGGTATGTGAGGACGATATTGTTCATATATTCGTTGTGTCACGTATTAACGCTAGTATTTGAAACAAATGTAACCCTAGGTAACATACGTAATCAGTATTACAGTCTTACGAAATGGTGATAGAAGTAATGATAATTTAAAAAGTAATGTTGTTTCACGACCGAAATTGAATTG
This sequence comes from Schistocerca piceifrons, assembly GCF_021461385.2. NCBI lineage: Eukaryota > Metazoa > Arthropoda > Insecta > Orthoptera > Acrididae > Schistocerca > Schistocerca piceifrons. The sequence continues at coordinate 382,405,031 of NC_060143.1, read as the reverse complement.
TGTAACGCCCGGAAATGCATATCCTACTATTTCCGTCTATTGTACTATAATTTTTTTCCCTTATTTTGTTACTTGAAGATATGACATTTCTGTGCCTTTATATATTGTAATTGTTTTACTATACGTATATATATATATATATATATATATATATATATATATATATATATATATATATATATATATATGCATTTATGTCGATGAATAATTGGTTTGTTTTGTAAATATTATTTGTATTTTTACGCCGGGTCTTGCCTAGGGAAAACGATGCTATCGAACGATTACATCGATAGGTCGTGTGGAGAACCAAAATGTTATGGATCTTTGGTAGTGTCAACTCTGCCGCATGGAGCGCGGGCGGAGGGGGTCTGGCGGGAGTAGGGCAGTGGAGCAGATGTGTTGTGTGACGCTCCCGCGAGTTGCCGCGCTTTCGGGGTTTGGCAGCATGTAATTGCGCTCGACTTGCTATTTTAGTTTCTGACATGGTGTAGCGGACGGTAAGCGTTAGCTGGCACACATCAAGAGCCCGTTCCGGCTGGAGACCGTGTCGAGAAGAAGGCGCGCCACCATCCAGCTTCTGCAATAGCTACGGCCGACAATGAGTGATTGTCGCCACCTCCTCGACCGACGACTTCAAACCTTCAATCAACCAACAACGAAGAATGGAAGCACGTAAAGGTTTAGAACTGTATGGCAGACCTCAGCTTTTAAAATTGTTCTATTTGCCTCACAAAATTGCAGCAACTTAGCATGAACCTTTGTTGCTCATTGTCCCAATTGCGTTACCAAGCAGGGTCCCTTCCTTTTCCGGAATGAACCCGAGTGTCGTTGAAATTCAAACGCCAGCATTAAAGTAATATCATTCGATTTCACTGCTTTAATTTCAAAGTTCAGTTAAGGTATTCATAGCTGGCTACAATATTTACATTACACAAGCACAAATTAAGAGTGCGAGTTTTGTTACCAAATTTTAGCTTACCTGTGACTGCAGCTCAGCTTGGTACGCACTAAATTTTACTATTGTTAATTGTTGAAAATCATTTAATTTAAGTTCAAAGTTAACTCTCTTATTTCTAAATTGCGTAGATTCAAGTAGCTTTTGAGATGGTTGTTGAGGTAGCCCAAGACAGCTTATTTTACTGAATTTCGTAGTGCTTCAGAAACAAAGCTCACTATTAATGTCAGTCACTAAATAATCTTTCACTTTTCCGGTTTTATTAATTCTTTTGCTAAATTAAGTGAGAGTGTAGCGAAATTTATTACTTCTGACAAACATTCAGTTTTCACACAACACGTGTCAACCTTCAGTTGCCACGCTTTTAGTGCTAATTATATGTGCAATAACCTTTCTTTTTCAGTGATTATAGTAGTTGTCCATAGGACTGGCGACCGTAATTTTCCCCAAGTCTCAAATATCTAATTAACTCCAGTTAATTGTTAACGTAACGACCGCACATTTACTTTCTTTATTAACTTTGCCCTTTTTCAAAATTAATTTCCACCAGTTTCATTTACATTTTTCCTTTCATTTAGATGTAACTCTTTCTTCCCTCTTTACCGACAAATTAACTTCGGTGACGATTGCTTTTCCCAAATTTCCATTAGGTACACGCGGTTTAATTTTTACTGTCATTAAGGTCGATAAGTGAGGGGGAGGTTACAACTGAACCCTTTCGTTTTTACCTCTCAGAAAATTTAATTTTAACAATCAGGGGGTTGGTACAGGAATTTCAGTATGTACCTCGAGTTCAGATATAAAACTACAAAAAAGGAAACTTTTTTTGAGGTGATAAACAAAACTTTGACTACCACTCGGATTGCTGGTAGCACTGCTTTCATTTCTGACCGAGCGACCATCTCTCAACACTAATATTTTACACTTAATGTCCTTTACAACAACCCTGTGTTCAATGTATTGGCACAAATGTGTTTGTTTCGTCGTTTGCTTCACGCCACTCTGTTTTCGTCTTTTTCAGTTGACGTTGAGATTGCCTTTTCGGACAAATCCAGCTATTAGCCAAGGATACTGATAGCAATTACGACACACTGACAACTACATGCCGATGTCGTTTACCGTAAGAAGCCCTTATAATCAAAGACCGTACCGGGTTTAAAGATAAAGTTTTACTATTTCGCTGACTGTCATAGCATGCTATTCTTTGTGTGTCGTGTTCATGTTCCTTAGTAAGGGCAGCAGTTGCCTGTAGTGAGATGATGAATAAAGCCTACCTCAGACGAATTAGTTAAAAGGATATGTTTTGAAACTGCGTTCCTATCTAATTTAAAATTTACTTAAATTATGAAACTGAAATCCTAATATTGGAATATCAAAGTAAAGAAAAGTAAAATTCACACAAGAGTTGCCAGAAATCATTACGATAAGGGGTTATATTTGGAGTACTTGTTGTAGTCATGAGAGCAGTTTGTTGTTAAACGGTATGAAATATTTCATTCAAAATTGGTGTTTTTAAAAGTTTACTAGCCTTTAAATCTAGAAAAGAAACGGAACTAGCTAAAAAACAAAAGAAATGGAAAAACTATTGTTTACAAAATAATTCAAGCCGAACATACAGGAGAGGAGTTATTCTTTATTATCATAATTTCTTTCGCTCGTATCAGACATGTCTAATATTTTCACGCTCATGGAATCTTCAGCTATTGGATTAAGCATAATACTGAAGGCACGGTATAACCACAGTATTGAATTCAGACTATGAGAACACTGTAGCAGAAATAACTAATCAGCTTCGACTGCAGTTTGTTGGCGTACACGTGTGTCAAACAGCGCCTTCTCATGTGTTTACGTGGTAAGCTTACCAGTGCAAAGCGATAGAACAAGAAGCGAAAGAGCGAAAAGTGACTATATACCTCGTCACTATTTGACTGAATTATGACAGGATCAGTCTTTGGCAAACGGATTCTTCATATCCCAACAGTACGGCTCTTACTAGATATGCTGTCACAATAACGATTCCTGTGTGGAACTAGTGAATAGAAGGAGACTACTGGACCGCACAGCCACCAATTTGACTACAGAAGGCCTATGAGATGACCACCATTATGATCACGTGGCTGTAACAGTGCATACATCCTCGTCTATAATAGTTGCCGAATGGAGCACTGGAACAGGTGAAGACCTGACAATGTCGACAGCGTAATTTCTTTACGCCAATAATGGCTACATATTAATTTACGAACATTATTTCCTCATCTGGAAGCACGAAGTCTATGAATGTCTATTGCCTGCATAATTTGGAACCTAAAAGGTTGGGCCAGGTAGTACACTCCACAAGACGCAGTTAAATACATAGTATCCTATCCCTTTGCTTTTTTTTTTTAAAAAAGGAAAACGTCTACATTGCGTTCTGAAATGGAAAACGTGGAATCACACCCATCTATGTTAAACAAACATGCAAAATGGTCTTGCATGAACGGTTTTCAAAATCGCAATGTCTCCATCCTCTTTGTCAATTATTTTAATAGTGGATGAGCATGTGAATATTTCGGAGATTTTCTGGGAAATGTTTTGGTCTTCGGTGACTGTGAAAATAACTAATACATCGACATAACACACTACAAGATCTAAAAGAGTTAATCTAATTAATTTTCTGGAGTTTATAAAACACGTTGTGGATAGCATCTATAACATATATGTCTCTGCTAAAAGAAAATTTGGCCTATGAGGAAGCAAAATTCGCAAGATATAAATGTGAATTGACGAACATCCGATCTCACAACGTACAACTTGTTCAGAAGGTCCGGATACTCAAAATAACTCAATAAAAGAGTGATTGGTTGCTGGTTATTTCCTATAATTTTGTTTTTTGTATATGATTATTGCCGCCAGTGCAAATGAACAATTATTAATTATGATATATTTAAAATATTTTAATAGATATAGTGTTATTGATGGCTATAAGTAAACACCTGATGGACCGTTGCAGGAGATTGCTCGATAAATCCGTGGCTAAATATTTCACTAGAAAATACATTCCACAAATCCGTCATTTGCTAACTACTTTTTCCTCTATTTACTATAGGAAGATAAAAAATATTTATTGCTCTATGGCTTGCACTACAAGACTTGAAACTGTTTTCCTGGTTAAATTAAGAAAACCAGTTAGCAGTGTTATTGTTCCTGTAGTTAGATACAGGAGTTTAGGACGATGTATTTCCGGTTGTTCCATTTTTACGCCAGCGTTGCTGAACGTTCCAAGAAACGACTTTCTGCCTATGGAAGTTCCATTACATTGGTCATATCCTATGGATCCTACAGATAGGGGTCACTGCCTTGAGGAAAGAAGTCTACAATGTACATTTTGTATAAGTGAAATACACTGTAATGATTTAAAATTATGGACTATTATTGTATTACAATGCTAATTATGAAATAAAGTTGGTTGTCTAGGCATGAGATCCCCTCTCAGTCCAGTCTGTGAGAGGGTCATATTGTCAAGGAATTTTATTGCATGATTTCTATTATCGACCAACAATAAATGGTTAATTTCTAATAGGTGATAATGTTTTAGGCATGTATGCGTTTCATGTTATATATATGCAAGGCAACAAGGAACTGGCGCAAATGCAGACGCGGGAGGGGTACACAGAAAAGTAGAAAATTCTCGCCGGGCTGTTACCATCGAAGCTGGCAATCTGGCTACAAGCTAGACCTGCGATAGCAAGAACTGTTGTTAAAAAGGGACTAAAAGGCACACACTTTTGGTTGTTCATAAATGGTTCAGTGTTTATGCCTGGATTGTCAGAGTGGGCATAGATGTGACTTATTGATACTGGGAAACATATTTGCCTTTTTTATAGTGGGCGCTTGCGTAGGAAATCAAAACGTTACACTAACTGAGATAATCTGTAGATGCACTAGTTTACAACCTTTGATCGCATAATAATTGCACAATTGCATATATTTTGTTTGTACCCGACGGTGGCGTAACAGCCGAAAACCAGTAGGTAAAATAATAAATATTTTAGAACATTACATCAGTGTCACGCTTTTTTTCATTCATGATAACCTAAAACTTAAATTTTAAGAGTTTCTGTGAAGATGATTTTCTTCGCAGAAGTATATTATTTGTAATAAAACTACGATTGATGAAGAGTTGCCCCAAAAAAACTAAACAAAAACGGCATGAAATATAAGGATTTACCAACAGAACGTTATTTAGTTCAGTCGTAAATTCCATAACATAACCTGCACGACAATTTATATCATCTGGCTAGTTGTTGAAATATGTGCACCACTGTATCTGACTCGTTTCTGTACTAACGATAACCATGTGAAGCCTTACTGGCCTTTTTTTAACGTGGCCGCGTATATTGAATGGAGTACTTTATTTTTTTATTCAAGAAAAGTTGTATAATCTCATATAATCGAATATCGCTTTGTAACTATGTGTATTTTCTTGGTTATTTTGTTTCATCCTTCCCGTTCTTACGTGCAATATGAAGTTATTACTGAACCAAATGTTTTCAGTCTTTTTTGAACTCCCTGGGCTTAAAGAATAGCAGACTTGTCCAGAAGATGGCGGTTGTAAAGGAGAAGATAATGGCAGTGTTGGGGAGAATTGCAACAGAAGTAAGGGGTAAGGCACAGAGGTGCGTTGACGTGACAGTTGAGCAAGCCGGATGGTGAGGACACAGCTGCAGTGGGCCAGACCGCGTGGAAAGTGGCACGGAAGCAGCGGCTCAGCACCGCACGCGGACAGATGCAGGAAGGCGGCGAAACACGGGGCTCTTCAGCCATGTGAGCGGTTTCCTGCTGCGTGCCGGTAATGGCAAAATAAGTCGGCACTAAGCTGCACAGTCATTGCATAAGTCCATCGCCGGTCGCTGACAAGCCGACTTCCCTCACACGGTCTATTATCTCCGTGTCAGGTTTTACGCACGGATAGTTATGACATTCGAGTCGTTTGTATTTAACACAGTTTTAACTGTTGCAGTCAGTCTTGCTGCCGTAACTGTATTACTTTCATACCAAAGAAAAAAAACCGCCTTCAGTCACAAATCGTGATTCCTACACTACTGACCATTACAATTGCTGCACCAGGAAGAAATGCAGATGATAAACGGGTATTCATTGGACAAATATATTATACCAGAACTGGCATGTGATTACATTTTCACGCAATTTAGGTGCATAGATACTGAGAAATCAGTGCCCAGAACAACCACCTCTGGCCGTAATAACGGCCTTGATACACCTTGCCATTGAGTCAAACAGAGCTTGGATGACGTGTACAGGTACAGCTACCCATGCAGCTTCAACACGATACCACAGTTCATCAAGAGTAGTGACTGGTGTATTGTGACGAGCCAGTTGCTCGGCCACCATTGACCAGACATTTCCAATTGGTGAGAGATCTGGAGAATGTTCTGACCAGGGCAGCAGTCGAACATTTTCTGTATCCAGAAAGGCCCGTACAGGACCTGCAATATGCGGTTGTGCATTATCCTGCTGAAATGTAGGGTTTCGCAGAGATCGAATGAAGGGTAGAGCCACGGGTCGTAACACACCTGAAATGTGACGTCCACTGTTCAAAGTGCCGTCAATGCGAACAAGAGTTGAGCGAGACGTGTAACCAGTGGCACCCCATACCATCACGCCGGGTGATACGCCAGTATAGCGATGACGAACACACGCTTCCAGTGTGCGTTCACCACGATGTCACAAAACACGGATGCAACCATCATTATGCTGTAAACAGAACCTGGATTCATCCGAAAAAAATGACGTTTTGCCATTCGTGCAACCAGGTTCGTCGCTGAGTACACCATCGCAAGCGCTCCTGTCTGTGATGCAGCGTCAAGGGTAACCGCAGCCATGGTCTCCGAGCTGATGGTGCATGCTGCTGCAAACCTCGTCGAACTGTTCGTGCAGATGGTTGTTTTCTTGCAAACGTCCCCAGCTGTTGACTCAGGAGGATCGAGACGTGGCTGCACGATCCGTTACAGACATGCGGATAAGATGCCTGTCATCTCGACTGCTAGTAATACGAGGCCGTTGGGATCCAGCACGGCGTTCCGTTTTACCCTCCTGGACCCACCAATTCTACACTCTGATAACAGTCGTTGGATCTCGACCAACGCGAGCAGCAATGTCGCGATACGATAAACCGCAATCGCGATAGGTTACAATCCGACCTTTACCAAAGTCGGAAACGTGATGGTACGCATTTCTCCTCCTTACACGAGGCATCACAATAACGTTTCACCAGGCAACGCCGGTCAACTGCTGTTTGTGTATGAGAAATCGGTTGGAAACTTTCCTCATGCCATCACGTTGTAGGTTTCGCCACCGGCGCCAACCTTGTGGGAATGCTCTGAAAAACTAATCATTTGCATATCACAGATTCTTCTTCCTGTCGGTTAAATTTCTAGCATGTCATCTTCGTGGTGCAGCAATTTTAATGGCCAGTAGTGTATTTCAGTACATGTTCCACTTATAGCCCCGGGGGCTTATCTTCCAGTGCTTGTTCAGTTTCCTCATTTTTGTATTAGGGTTACTACTGGTCCTATTAACGGTAAATAGGTATATTACAAGGTGGCACATTGTGAAAGCAATTTTTGCAAAACCAAAGAATTAATTTTCAGTAGTAGCTGCACAGTTTTTCAGCGGGATATGACTAGACACTTTTCGTCTCAGAGCATATTTGTATACAAAATTCAAACACTTAAGAGAATATACTAAGATGGTATCTGTTCTTTCGGACATGTCGCCGTTGACGTTTGTCAACGCCTGTAAGCAGCTAAGGGTGTTCATTTCATTGTAATTTCAACTTAAGAGAATATTCAAATACAAAGTAGTCATATTACCCCACAGATGTTGCAACTTCTAGGATGATACTGAGACGTTACAATAGGCCTACTGTTTGTATATATATGTTACTTGAAAAACAGTTATTTGCTCTTATATCAGCTGTGATCTCATATTGTACAATGGTTGAAACAGTTAAATCCTTATTTCCTTAGGAAACAATAAACCTTTGCAATTTCTGAAAAACTGGGGCTATTAGCCTGTTTTAACATACTTCCAGAAAAAAATTTTGCTATGTAACAGCATTTCTAATCGTTCTAAGAGCTCAAATTTTTCTTCCGTTGTATGGTGAGCTGGTAGGCTGTTGTGGACGTTAGTTAGTCTGTGTTTGTTCGTGTGTACACGTTATTATGCTACGGTGCTGAACTATCAAAAATTATGAGATAGTAGTAGTCAGTTGACATGAAAAATGTGTAACTGTGCGTGTCTTCCAATTATGTTCATGCATGTAAAGCGTCACAGATCTGTACGTGAAGTACTGAAAGGCATAATTTGAAAACTGAATATGTGAAAGCATGACACCTTTGGAATCGGTGACTACTGGAACCACAATGAAAGTAGACTCCCGTCCGTATTATGAATCGAAACCGAGGATTCAATTAAAACGCAACAAATAACGGAGAAATCAGACGAAATTATTTTATTGCAGGAACTTATCCATTACATTTTCCCCTCTGAGAAACAGTGATCAAAATTTATAACTGTTTTTCAAATTATTGCCTGCAGACTGGATGCCCATAATGTGTACTATCATCCAATCCCAACAAGAGGTCTGAGCATTTACAGAGGGCGCGTTTACTGGTAGCTGGGAGCTCCAACGTTAGGTGTGTAAAGGTGCCCCATAGGAATATGGCTGCGAAGGAGGGGAAGGAATTCAGAGCGCACTCTGTATACACACCGGAGAGAGTCATTCCAGACGAGGAATCGGTGCCTCCCAATGCCACGAAGAGCACTGAGTGCAGCCGACCGGAGGTGATGGCTGATATTACCAACGCTGTGTATCGCTTTGGATCGGAAGAGACTGAGTTCAGGCAGCTAGGTGAAGTAGTAAAGACTGCCTTTCTTGCTTGCAAGATGAAGGTGGAACTTGCCATCTGTAGCAACGTCGACAGAACGACTGTGGTCCTTTGGCACAGAACCGAGTGGATGGTCAGAATCAGAGGCTCAGACGGTTCTGCGACCGTGTAGGTTGCAGTTACTCCATTTGCGTCAGAGTGCGGTGGGTTTCTGGGTTCTGATAAAGAGGTCAGCATATCACTACACACAGGAAGATGTTCTACAGGTAGTGGGGTGTGTATGAAGTGGATTGTGCGTTTTTTTGGATTAGATGGTCTTGGGAAAGTGCAAGAAAGGCTTTAGTTTCAAAGTGCGCAGCACGACCACAGGATGAGGTAGAAGCAGTAACAATCACTATTCTGGCTGTAAACTGTCGTAGTAATAGAAAGCACTGAATCTCAAATAACTGCGGGAATGGAAAGCTGGTTAAAGCCGGAAATAAGTTCAGCTGAAATTTTTATGAAGAATCTAACCGTGCTCAGAATGGAGAAATGGTTCCAATGCCTCTGAGCACTAAAGGACTTAACATCTGAGGTCATCAGTCCCCTAGAACTTAGAACTACTTGAACAGGATTCGAACCTGCGACCGTAGCGGTCGCGCGGTTCCAGACTGTAGCGCCTAGGACCTCTCGGCCACTCCGGCCGGCGACGCTATTCAGTCAGTACACTGAGGTAGCTGTGAAGTAAACCAATTATCAATTTGGAAATTGAATTAAAATCGGAAGGTTCACGATGATGATTTCAGCCAGGGACCGTAAACTACACGGAAAAGTTGCTGAACGGAATGAAGAGTGACTTGAAAAGAGATTACTCCTATGTGCTAAACGTCAACAAAAGAAATAAAAACAATAAAACGACTTAAATGGGTGTAGCCTGCGATAGTTAAGTACTGATGAAGAGGCGTACACTGGATAGACAACCGCGGAGAACTACCAAATCATTCTTCGGACTGACAACAACAACAACAACAACAACAACAACATTACACAACATACCGTGGTTTTATTGAGAAATAATAATCCCGGTAAACAATCTAAAACTAGACGATTCAAACATTTTACTGCTTTTTTAAAGTCATATTTCAAAAATTAATAGCTGTAAAAGCTTTAGATTGTAATCTTAAACTGTCACGCGCTTTAAAATTCCGTTTACTCGCTGCTGCCCACACAAGTGCATCGCGCACCTCTTCATCGCTTCAGCGGCAGCGTAGCGAAGTAAACTGCATTGCCACTGGAAGAGATTCTGAGAACAATTTCCACGGATGTAGCTTTCACTACAGAGGTGAAACCCGGACGCGGATCTGAGAGCACCTAAAACATGCTTCTTGTGAACCCACACTCGTTGCAGTGCACCGGAACCTCCGGTACGGAAAGGCCTACATGCTTGTTACGTGTTAGGGTGATTCACCAATAAAGTTGTGGCTTTAGAGAGGAAGTGTTTGGGGATTGTCCTCAAGACTGGATCCGGTTGTAAAGTGGTGAGCTTATTAGGAGCAACCAGCTATCCCGCTCACACCTGTTTCTTTAAGGAATCGAATTCCCATGTATAAACCAGCGTGAAACCCCTGACCTCAAATGATTCAATGTGTTAAATATTTGATGTTAAACATGAAAGGGTTAAAAAGTTTAGAAAAGGTTTGAAATTATGTTTAAAATATTGTAAGTCACTGAATGTTCTCATTATCAGACAGTACGTGAATACAGTCTGGGTAATTCGCCCACTGTCTTATCTACTAAAATATCTATCGTACAATAATATAATTTTGCAGGTACATTCAGTGATGTAGGTGCTTGATGTCTGCAAAATGTGTTACGAATAGATTTAGTAGTAAGAAAAGGAATAAATTATAACGTCATTCCTGATACTGAACGTGCATCTAGAATGAACTGCGAAAATATAGCAAGCGATAAGCTTTATTCCTTTTGTCATTTTGTAGAGAGTGTCAGCGAGAAAAAGTTTCGTAAGGGTTTGAAATTGTGTGTTAAGTTTGTTGAAAGTCGCTACGTGCTCCTATTCTCAAATACTGGATGAATATAGTCTGGGTAATTTACGCGTTGCGATTTAACGCTGCCTCACGACATGTACACAGTTTCTAGCCAAAACTCTTGTCTTAACTACAATATTATATCTCTTAATGAGCATATTATGACAACAATTTAAAATCTTGAATTTGAGGAACAATTAATTTAAATATCGAATATCAAATTTTTGTGGCTTCTAGCTAGGCAACCTATTACTTGGGCCGTGTACCATGAGGCAAGATAGCCATTTAGTAATGTGGATGGCTTGTAGTAAGTTTTTCTTTGTCTGCTACTAGTATTACACAAATGTCACTTACTCGAATTAATAAATCTAACTCGGACGAAATGCATCATATGCGCTTATAGTCTGAAAAAAAGCATAGCTCGATTTACAATCTTCACACACATTCACAACAATGAGGCGAATTGATATGGATTATACCTCTTTTTTGCGAGGTATTGGACCCTCTATTTTAACCCAAGTTTCATATTCTAGAAATACATATTCATCATTGGTATGCGGCTTTCACAGTAAACGACAATCAACTAGAGGCTGATGTCACTTACGAGCTGTCGTTTTATTTTTATTCATTTATTCTTGTTTTCATTTTACACATCTAGTTCCGTAGGGCCAAACTGAGAAGCAAATCTCTGTGGTCATGGAACATGTCAGTACGTGATATAAGATAAAATAAAATATTTATGAATCTTAAAAAGACCTCAAGCTATAAGTTTATGTAAACGCAATCAACCATCAGCTTCATTTTTCAAGGAACTGCTCGATATAACAGAAGGGATGACCCATGAGGAAACTCTTCAGTTTCGATTTGAAAGCGCGTGAATTACTGGGAAGACTTTTGAATTCTTGTAGTAGCTTATTGAAAATGGATGCAGTAGAATACTGCACTACTTTCTTCACAAGGGTTAAAGAAGTGTGGTTCAAATGCAGATTGCATTTCTGTCTAGTATTAACCGAGTGAAAGTGCTAATTCTTGAGAATAAGCTGATATCGTTAACGGGAAACGACAGTAAAGAAAATATATATTTCTATGGTCAAGACATAGTCTGATGTTCCTTAAAACTGCGCCCTGGTGGGATTAACAGTAGTGCGTAAAATTCGTGGTCACATTAAAAAGAAAAGAAAATTCTAAACCATTGCAACTAAATTACCACGAACAGAAGAGGTTTCTGTGGTGCCCCACAGACACTCCGAAGTAAGACGATCTTTAAGCCCATCAAATTATACAAGGTTTCTATTTCTTCAGTGGTACTGTCTTCCTCTCATTTCCAGTTCCAGTCTGTAGCTCACAGCCAATGGCGTTTGTAAGGCAATGTCAGCCAGTTATCACATCACATTGTCCGACATGTTTCAACACATCCGTCCAACAGACAAGCTTGGAATGAAACGGACCTGCCGAGCTACGGGGCATGTCGGAATAGTATGGGTAAAAATGATTTGGGTGCTATCATGTTAAAATACAGGACAGAGTCGTGCAATGTGGACCGGCTTACAGCACCAACCACTACTGTGATTTCCCTTTCCACCTCCAAATGGTAGAGGTGTACCTTAAGCAGAAGCAAACTTGTATGCCCATCTGCAGTGGAGCTGTATATCTTCTTCCACCCTTCAGTGCTTTGTCTGCTCTGAGTGCATGATGTTGAGCTAGCTATTAGCGCACGGCAGATACTATTTTCAGTCCTGTGATACCCGTTTTTAAGGTCAGTGCTTAATTTCGTTGTTATATTTCGCTTATCTATATACGTATAATGCAAGCAATTACATCTAACAAACGTTTGATGAGAATTTATATAAAAGAAGGTGTACTCTGATTAGATCTCACTGCATGTTAGCCTTGCAGTACTGGTCACCCAACTGTCTTTCTGTATCGGCCAGACGTAATTTCAATTTTTAAATTATATTTTCTTCTTCTAACTTCTTTTCAGATTGAAATGGCGGAAAATGAGAAAAAGTACGAGGGGAATAGAATGAAGAGAGCATGAAAATGGCTATGAACAAGATTACGTCTAAAAAAAAAGACTACGAGGGAGGCAGATGCAGCATTTTCAGCAATTAGAAAAGAAAAAGATCGCCTCCTAAGTGATCAGAAGCAGACGAAGTTAAGTCTGAAAGATAGTCGAAGAAAGCTGTGGTGTTCCAAAATAAAATACCGACGCAATAGGTGTCCATGGAAAGCCAGTTCCAAAGCGTCGAATAAAACTGGAATTTACCGAAAATAATGAGTCAACAGAAAAGAATGAAAAGCGGATTAAATGCTTGTAATCATTTGAAGAAGACTGGGTGCTGTGCGCCAAGTGCAGAGGCTGGGCACACGCTGGATGTATGGATCAGGAGAACGTTTTGGATTTGATTTGTGATCTCTGTAAAACAGTCAGCTAAACATTGGTGCACTGAGCTGAAATAGTAGCATTAAGTTCCCATGCATATGGGATCTACTATTATCCAATAAATATCACTGCAGTGTATCATTAACAAAAGATATTATCGGAGAGAAGACAATGGCCGATACTGCAAGACACTTTCTACAAGTCTTGCAGTTGCAGTTCTTTTACTGGAGATGTACGAGTAATTAAACTATAAATAAAAATAAACATCACCACCATGTGATAGAAGAAAGGGATAGGGAGCCTTTTGGGGCTTATACATCTATGGTTAAAACAAGGCAGCAAGGACCTTGCGTCTTTCACATGCTGAAAGCAAGTGGTTTCAGACATAGTGGATGGAATTAACCCTTTGGACAGATCGCAGATCATGTGCGCCCTACCACCCAAGAGCTTCACGGGCTTGGAAAATCTAACTGTCGGCGGAACGGTAGTAAAACGGAGACACTCATGAGAGACCCTGAAAGGTCGCGTAAGCAAGGCATGTAGGGGCACTGGATACAGGAGACAACATGGTTGTAGAACCCAAGCCTTCCGCAATCAGGTTGGCCTGACAGTAGCAGGATCCCTGCCTCCTCTACAAGTCTAAGTACCAGTAGGTAGTAGCCCCGAGCCCTCCATGCTTCTTCCTAATGATAGTTTATAGGCTCAAGTTTCTGCTTACAGCAGATCGCATCAAGGGCATCAAGTCATCCTCGGGTTGCATTTCATCAAGATAATGACCGTCTGCATATGGCGAGAGTTTCTACTACTTGTGTTTGTGCTTGCCAAACCCTAGTTTGCCGGATCTCTCCCCAGTTCAGGTAGTTTGGAGCATAATTGGCATGGCCAGCCAGATAACTCATGATTTTGATGATCAGATGCTCCAATTGGACAAAATCTTGCACGATACCCCTCAGGAAAATACCCAACAACTCAAACAATACCAAGCCAAATAACTGCTTCCATAAGAGCTAATGATAGACCAACACGTTATTGACTAGCGCAATTTGTGATACTTTTTGTATCCCGCCTGGAAGGCGGCGCGTGGGTCTGCTCCTGAAATCTGACGAAGAGGCCGAATGAAAGGAAGCGAGTAGGAGCAGGTGAGGCAAAGATTTCGGTACTGCAAGTAAAGTAAAAGTGGTTTTACTATCGTATAAACATGTGCAAACATATTACATAACTTTACCTGATGAGCACGTAGGTGTGCAGCCAAAGTCCAGATAAGAAAGTCTCATTTGCAAGCTAGCTAAAGTGATGGTCCTCGGCCGTCTGCTCTTCATGAACTGCCGAAAGTGGAGCAGCGCTCGTAGAGCTGCTCAGCGTCGGCTAGAGGGCGCTGTCGTAAGTGTAGATCTTCCGCTCTCGTAGTGCCAACCTACGCTGTGGCATCTTTCTCTTGAAAATATCATACAATTTGTATGAAACTGTTATCATTTGTTGCTCTGTACATGTACCTCACATATACCGATTTCCGTCCCATTCGGTTAATTCCTGCATTGTTCTTTTTTTTTTGTCTTAGGGAGTAGATAATTGTTGTCGTTTCCCTTTCGGTTTCCACTCCTTAAAAGAATTGGAAAAGTTTAACTTGTACAAGAGAACTGGCAGAAACTGGGAAATTTTCTGAGCGAAAATAATTTTCTCTGACTATTTACTTAAAGCTTTATCCGGCAGTTCAGAAGAGATATTGACGATGATCCCCTGCAAGACGCATCACAAATCTAGGGGACTGAAGAGCACGCAGTAGCTACTAGTAATGGAGATAAGAAACGTACAGGGGATCCTACAGAAACATATGACTTCATTAAAGCTCTTAATGCTAAATACTACAAAAGATACGCTGTTTATGGTACCTTTAGTTCCTGAACTTGTGATACGGAACACAAAGAGGGAAACATTAAATATTTAAAGTGTCGAAGAAGCTGTCAGCTCTAAATATTTTCATCCTGAAGCATTTTACATGCTTCCATTAATATGTAACAAATATATGTATGCGTTTTCTTAGTCATGAGTCTTCTGGCTGGTTTGTGGCAGCCTGCCCCGAATTCCTCTCCTGTCCCAATCTCTTCATTTCAGAGTAGCACTACAGTCTGGAAACGCGCGACCGCTACGGTCGCAGGTTCGAATCCTGCCTCGGGCGTGGATGTGTGTGACGTCCTTAGGTTAGTTAGGTTTAAGTAATTCTAAGTTCTAGGAGACTGGTGACCTCAGAAGTTAAGTTCCATAGTGCTCAGAGCCACATTTTTTTTCAGAGTAGCATTTACAGCCAGCGTCACAAGTTATTTGCTCGTTATATTCAAGTCTGTGTTATCCCCTACATTTTTAACCTTCTGTAGCTCCCACCAGAACCATGGATGTTATTCCCTGATGTCTTGACAACGTCCTATCAAATGTTTTAAATGGCTCTGAGCACTATGGGACTTAACTTCTCAGGACATCAGTCCCCTAGAACTTAGAACTAATTAAACCTAACTAACCTAAGGACATCACACATATCCATGCCCGAGGGAGGATTCGAACCTGCGACCGTAGCGGTCGCTCGGCTCCAGACTGTAGCGCCTAGAACCGCACGGCCACTCCGGCCGGCAACGTCCTATCATTCTGTATCTTCTAGTTGTCAATGATTTCCATATTTTCCTTCCTCTGCTGTTCCTGTGGAGAACCTCTTTATCTTATCAGTCCACCTGCTTTTCAATATTCCTCTGTAGCACCACATCTCGAAAGCTTCAATTCTCTTCCGTTCCGGTTTTTCTAATCTCCATGATTCCTTACCATACAATGCTGAGCACCGCAGATACATTGTCAGAAATGAGTTCCTTCACATAAATGCGATTTTTGAAGTTACTAGACTTTTTTTTTTACCGAGGATATCCTCTATGGTCTTACTAATCTCCTATTTGTGTCGTATTTTATTTCGCTTCCTTCTTAGCAGAGTTCTTTCACTTCAACTACTTCTTCGTTACTACTACTTCGTTCTTACTAATCTCCTGTTTGTGTCGTGTTTTATTTTGCTTCCTTGTTAGCAGTTCCTTTATTTCATCTACTTCCTCGTTACCGATTTTAATATTAAGTGTCTGAATAATACCTTTTCTGCTATTCCTTATAACTTTTATCTTTTTTCGGTTTACTCTCAACCCGTGTTCTGCACTCGGTAGACGCTCCATTCCATACAACAGTTCTTTTTTACTTTTACGGAGAGTGGCAAAGCCATCAGCGGACATTATCATTGATATCCTTTCACTCTGACTTTCAGTGCCTCTCTCATTGCTTCTTTGATGTATAGACTGAACAGTAGGGTCGAAATATTATGTCCCACCTTGATTTTTTATCCGAAAGCTTCGTTCTTGGTCTTCCATTCGTATTGTTCCTTCTTGGTTCTTCTGAATATTGCGTATTGCCTCTATTTTCTTGTCAAGCGATCAGCGACAAGCAATGATGCACACCAACAGCGGTAAGTGGCTCATTGCCTCCTGTCTGAAAGCTCTCATCCAAGTAGTGCAGATTCACAACGGTGGCTACAACACCTGACCGAAGGTCTGCACCTCTCGTCTGGCAGGATGCGAAGTCAACACCGAATCACTCCAGCTCTCTGAGTCTGGCTAAATTGCCTCCCATATGTGAGTACCTAAAAGTAAGTCATCTTCCTCGTGAGACACCATGATGGGAGAGGAGCACAGTGGTTCTGTAGTAGCGGTAGCATCAGTGACGTAGAGCGGTAATAAAGGAGTTGCTTCTCAGTGGCGCAGCACTGCGTGAAGATTGAGTGAATTGCAGAGAAGCGCTTATCGTTGGCGTCGTGTGAAGCCAGCCTTACCCTGCATACGCTGACACTGCCTCCGGTGCTTCGTGACGAAATGTAAGTAAGGCATTACAGCGCGGCTCACTGTTACAGGCTGACTGCTGCTGCCTCGTTTTCTCGCTCTGGAAATTCAGTGTCACGGTGTCGTTGACCTGTGAGCAGCAGATTAAGGATGGATTCCAAGTTTCGCCCACTCATGAGTCATCGTTCGTAGTGCTGCGGTTTATAGTTTCTCACCAATGAATATTGGGGGAATATGCAGTAATGGGACAAACGTCAGGAGGTGATTCCTGTCACGAAAAAGAAACGAAAAAGTTAACATCAACATATGTCTGAAAATGGAGGCAATCTTCTAGTATAGGTGTAAAGCAGAGTGTTTGTGTGTATGTCGAGAAACTCCTCCCAAATTCCTTGATCGATTTCAACCAAATTTGACACAGGAAAAGTATGTCTCACGAGTATCATCACTGCTGGGTCTATAAACTCCTAGCTCCAGGAGGAATGGAGATACAGTTTTTTCCAGCTTCTAATGTATAAGCTGTCCTGCGTGGCAGAAATCTTGTGAGAGAGCAGTATCGACCTACACAGCAACCTGCATAGCGGGGAACCTCACACGTCAAGGGTGAGAAATGGTTTTCCAGATCCCGAAGTGTAGGTTGCCCTGCATGACATGTGTGTTATGAGATTAGTATCAACCAGTTTATTGAACTTTATTGACGGGGCTACATGTGTCAATGAACTAGGTTCAAATGGCTCTGAGCATTATGGGACTTAACTTCTAAGGTCATCAGTCCCCTAGAACTTAGGACTACTTAAACCTAACTATGGACATCACACACATCCGTGCCCGAGGCAGGATTCGAACCTGCAACCGTAGCGGTAGCTCGGTTCCAGACTGTAGCGCCTAGAACCGCTCGGCCACCCCGGCCGGCGTCAATGAACAAAGCTGGGGACAGGTTGAGATGGATAGAGGAGGGGATGGACAGAGTGAGGGCGAAAAAGAAATGGACCACGTGAGGGGGCGAGGGGAGATGCATGAGGCGTGTAGAAAATGTAGAGGGGTAGTGGGCATTTGGAGAAGGAAGAGGGGGTGGCACAAGTGGAAAGAGAGAGGGGATGTTATTGGCAGAGGGATGGAGAGGAAGATATGGTCAGAGAAAGGAATTGAGAAAATGCACAAAGAGAGGAGGAGGATGAGATGAAGAGAACATGGAAGAGGAGATTCACATATAGAGGTGGGAGAATGAGGTGGACAGATAGAGCAAGGAAGAGGTGAATATAGAGGGCGGGAGGAGGAGGTGTGTTCAATATATGTGTTGAACGCAAACGCAGGCGAAGCATTTGTGAAAAGGCTAGTAATCCAATAAAGCAAATTGTCAACAAAGGTGATAAGCCAGTCGCCAGCTGACAAGAAAACTTTTAATTGGTTCACTTCATCGGTTTCGAGAGTTTAAACTGTCATCTACAGAAGTGAAATAGGCTCAGAACGTTGGTTAGCGAACGATAAGCTAAGAATAGGACGGTAGTATCCTTTGCAACAGAATCAATAAAAATAGAGTGACACAGCTAAAAGTATATGATATGTGCAATGAGTGGCAAACAATGAACTGTCAAATCTTACATATTAATTTTTGCCACTCACTGTACATATCACATATTTTTAGCGAGGTTACTCTGTTTCATTGTTCTGTAGCAAAGGACATTTCCGTTCGGTCCTTATTTCCACTTTGGCTTACAAATGGTCTGAGCCTACGTTACTTCTCTTGATGACAGTTTAAACTCTTGAAACCGGTAAAATGAACCAGAGAAAAGTTTTCGTTTGCAGGTAACGACTGATTTTTTTATCTTTGCTGAAATAGTTTGCAACTCCTGAACTACAGCTAAGAACAAAATCGTAAACAAATTTGAACAGTTACATTAAATTCCATTTTACAGAAAATGTTCTGAGTCGCTGCCGGTGAACGAAGAACCACCGTTAACACTTTCAAGGCGATGGTCTCAGACGAGGCCAACAGGTTGGGTTCTTATCTGGAGGATCGTTTGTGTACAACGTAAAATGAAAGACTCTTAGATATTTCGTCTCAACACTCCGCCGTTTTTAAGAAGACCATCCCTAAGGCTCATGACGTTCGGTCGATTCAGCATTGACGAGGTCGACAGATACTTCAAAACTGAGCATTTTTCATTATCAGAAACGCATATTTTCTTAGCAATCGAGTAAAGAAACTTTTACGTAACGCAAACACTGTTCAACGAAAGCGCTACTGGCGTAGCGACAAAGGAACCTTGTAACGTTCTTTAAAAATTCTGTAGTGTAACGTTCTTTCTAAATTTCTTTCTAATACATTAAATGAACGCCTCGACTGGGAATGCATACATAACTGGAGTGTAGCGTGTTGTAACTGCAAGTGGTGTGCTTACTCTTTGTTACCGTTAGCAAAAACTTTATACGAGCTGATTAGGCAATGCAGCTCCCAATATCAATCAAGAAATACAGTCACTGCAAAATACACTCAGATCCTTAGGTACTGAATCTTCTGGCCCGGTTCAAAAATGGTAACTTTGGTTCCTGTGCACATAACAAATAAATAAAATTGTTTTACCTCTAAAGCAGCAACGGTGGATCGCGACATATTCTGGTCTCTCATGAAGAAGAATAAAGTATACTAGCTACAAGCACAGCGGCGAGCAATGCTGGCCGTAATATTTTGAAATATACATGAAATTCGTTTGGCTAATAAACGAAAACATTTAAGAAAAATTCAATGTCTTAGAAGAATATATGACCTGGACAGGGAGGCGGTAGTGATTTGGGTGAATTACTAACACTGGCTTTTTCAATAGTGAAATTGTATTCCAAGTTAAGTTTGCCTTTTCAAAACATCTGACAATTGAAATTAAATTACTCAGAAAAATTACATCCTTTTTCCTAATTGAGTCAGAAGCAATGAGATTGGTACAGTAAGTATTATCTAGCCTCACTAAAAAAAGTATAAAAACTAATCGTCAAATTACGTAGACCTCTGTTAACAAATCTTAGAAACATTACGAACGGGAAATATCTAACTAGCCGATACACCAAATCTCTTTTCGAACATTCTGGGGTTACTCAACAAAGAGCTCACTGTTACCAGTTATCAGCCAACTCATATACACTAACGCGCTGGCAAAACGAAAGTCATAAAAATTTAACCTCTTTACCTTGCTTGCGAGAAGACTTCTGCTTCCACATTTATATTCCCATACATGCACTCTTAGTTCCTATATTATAATCTAACACTTGGCGGCTTTACAGAGCACACCTTTAAAACTACCTACTCCACCCTCTTTCGCTCATAGATACACACTGCCGTGCGCCAAGCGCTCTCTTGCTCTAACACTACACTCTCGGACCAGAAGCAGTATCTTTGGCTCTGCGGTCGTGTACAGTCAGCGATCCGCTTTATAGAGACCATCAGAGACATACATCGTTTATAATATAATAGTTTCATTTTAATTGACATTTGTATCCCTAGAATATTCTGGTGCTGTATGCAAGTGTACCCCAGTAGACTCCCTTCAATCTTCCCAGGGAGCAAAGTCCTGTGTTTGATCCCCACATGCACTCTGTAGTTTACTTTTCTTTGTATTAATTTTGTACTGAAGTTGCACAACCAAGCAGACTGTAGTGTAATAAATATGTAATGTACTGAATTGACTGTGAGAAAGCTAAGTGGCAAAGACGGTATCTGAGAGACTCTATGATAATTATATCGTTGACTGGAATATTACTTACTCTCTCTGTGGTTTACTCGTAACTAAGGGTAACTAGAGTTTTCTGTTCGCTTCTTTTGACGTTATGTGGAGAAGTGTACAAGACACAATAAATCGTTATTATTTCATGAGAACAAAGGTGAGCGTCACGACCTTTATTAGTATTTTTGGAAGTATTGAAATAGCAGAATTGTTTCAGATTGAATGCGACGTGTAGGGGAAGAGACGTGGACAACAGCACTCGAACCTGCAATCTCATGTATGAATAGTTGCTAAAAATATCCAGCCGTCTCTCCCAAGACTCTTCATACGCGCAACAAATAGTAATTCTTTTAACAGCACTATCAGAGACAATTTTATCACGTTGTTACGACCTTTTACTGCGAGCATAATACATCGACCCCGTAAATTTTGAGTCGATTGCGCATCGTGTATTTTAGGGGCTGTGTATCAAAAACGGGGCTACATTGAACGAAAACATTTTTTTCATTTTAGACTGTGCAAAAGCAAAATACCAAATATGCGCCGAATCGGTTGGCCACGTCTGAGACCTTCCCTTTGTTAGCATCAGGGAGAGGACCACATCGATACTTCTTGGTGTCGAATACTGATAATTTGTACTAGGCACTTTCCAACTGATATGTTAACGTATATCAGTGTTTTATAGAAAGTGTCGTGCCGAATGATCGTATTAATGATTTATTACATTTTTATTATTTATCCAATATTTTGGTCAAATGACTTAATTCCAACACCGTCATCAGCTAAACTTGCGAGCATCTATGTACAGGCCAACAGCTAATTGAGCGGTGTCCATGTGGACGACAGACTGAGTTTCGAAAGTATTTGCGACGCTTCCCCATCCTTGGCAAGTTTCGTTCGCATATAGCTCACTTGGAATCCAGTTGTTTAAAATAGCTTAAGTACAAGAATTACTAAATCTGTTGACAGGATGGCACCCATGAAAAGTGAAACCTGTTTTTATAAGCATGACAATAATAAACTTACATACAAAATCTGTTTGAAAAATCTGTAAGCTTCGTGAGTACTTCAAAAATGAGAAAGCGTTTAAGAAAATACTCCACCGCAACAGCAAAGTAAAATAGTTTACTTAACAACTTAAATTTTGAAGTTATGGGCTGTTTTGTGAGTTTCAGTTAAGCCCTTCTATCATAAAGGGTACATTTTATACTACCTTAGAAGAAATGGGTTACCGGCAATAAATATAGTTTTTATTATTATATTTAAATCTTGTAAAAGTCGATTATCTCACGCTATTGTAGATAGATCAGTAACTCTCTCCCCCACCCCCTCGCCCCTCCTGACCTTTGAATAATCGACTTGCTTCATAAAACACCACATCTCACAGATTATGTGTCGTACAATGATACATTCAGTAATATACTTGTATTTGGATATCGTCTGCAAAAGAATTGGTTATAGAGTCGGTAGTAAAGAAATAATAGGGTCTAAATTCATACTTCATGCCTAATGTTGGCCACCATGTCTCCTGCCCCCCCCCCCCCCCCCTCCGCCAGCCAGAGAAATTCACCACTAGGATTCGAACTGGTTTTCTTTCGAGTCGAGCGCCACTGTATAGGCGTGCGTTAGAAAACTGCGCTACGGAGGTGGGTGAACAGGCATAGTGGTATTATAGCAAGTGGGCTGTTCCATGTTGCTACTCAAGTACTAACGACAACCGCCTCTGAGATGTGAGGAGTTTCTTGTGTTGTATCGCGGAACATTCAAGGCAATTTGGGGCGTTCCGCTTAGCAATTTCCCTTTGCAGGTACAACTTGGGTGAAGTGCTTTGCGACAACATAAAAAGGAATCCCCATTGTCACGAGCCAAGTAGCGCCGAGTCATTCTCTCGCTCTAGAAATTCGCTGTTAACCTTGTCACCGACACGAGACCGCTTGAATGTGAGATCCTTAAGTCGCTCACTTGATTCGTAGTGTTACCATCGTAAGGCTGTTGAATATGAGGTTACCGACAAAGGGCTTCGCGATATCTGTGTTCGTAAAAACGCTGTGTTCCGCCATTGAGGATGTATTTTATAACAAAAGCCAAGTGCTTTGTTGCAGTTTCTTAGTGCACCTGATGTTGCTATCATAAGCAAGTTGGTCGTCTGCAGCGAATTAACAAGAAGAGAAACAACCTAAAGAAAATACCGGGAATATTTATCGCGATAGTGAAGGTGATTCCAAGAAATTTCTTTTTCTGTCACGGAACAGAGTTTGGCCATTCCTCACGCTGTTCGACCAAAATCCGAACTTGAATATTAGCAACTCCTCTTCACTGTCAGTCTTGTTAGTGAAATACTGAATGCCACATATATGAATGTTAAAAGATATGAAACAGGAATTTGCTCCACTTACAGAACACTCAATGTAGCACTCGTGGAGGGATGTTCCATTCGAAAAATTGAAGGCTTTCCTTGGTATAAAATTGAACATGATCTTGGGTTTTAAGGCAGAATTACATGTCTATATTCCTGAAGGCTGGCTCGAACGAACTCCATTTTTGAAGGATGTTTTCCCTCAAATTTTTAGGATGTCTTCCCTCATCTTTTTTTTCAATTACGATGCTGCATTTAGTTCCACCTCTCACAGTTCAGGGCTGTCAACGTACGAGAGGAAGTAAGGGGAAGAATGTTAGTGAGTGTATTGACAGTAAATGCAAAGTACTTGACATAATAACCAAATGTGATTATAGATGAGAGCGCAGTAGGGCTGAAACGAAGAATTCAGTTCAAGTGTTACAATCCAAAGAAGCCTACGATGTGGGGTGCACAAGTTTTCTCTCTGATTGAGGAAATGGTTATGCTTTTTCTCACATTCAGTATTATGGAAAAACATCTGCAGAAAGTCTAATTCGTCCTGTTTTACAATCTGTAACCTTAACTGTGGTTTATTTGGCGTAGCATTAGCTAGTTTGTGCGGATGGTTCAGGCTGTCGCATCTTTACTGACAGGTACTACACAAACTCTTAACTTGCTCGGGAATAGCACACATTGAAATTACATCTAAAAGGTACAGTTATACCTTGTAGGAAGGACATTTCTTCCGATGTGAAGAAGAAATTTGTTGAATGTGAGTCACAGACCTACCAATGTGAGATGAAAATTATATGTGTTTCGTTCCATGACCAGAGGTCAGTGAAAACATTGAGAAATTCTTTGGTACTTAAGCCCAACTGATCGCTAGTTATCGGAAGAAGGAGCCTTTGAAGTTCCTGAAAGCTACTGCTATTTTGGAATAGACAAAGTTTATACGAGGAGTGTACAGGGTTCATCACTACTGTAGTTGGTATCGTTTAAAAAAAAAAAAACAAAAAAACGGTGAAGGGAAAAAATATCCTTCTGACTGGTTGAAGTTACTGTAGCGACCAGTTAGATTCTTTACTAACATGCAAAAACGAATGTGGTTAACTGCAGATACATCTTTCTTATGTAAGAAATCTAATCAGAAGGGTATTCAGCCAGATGAGAAATGCAAATTCAAAGAAGAGAAAAAAACCATCATTGTCCGACACCGAGTATAAACTAAATGAGAAAATGAATTCTGTATGTAAAAATGAAAGAAAAAGCAACAAAGGACTGCATGGTTTGGAGCAATGCAGGGAGAAGCAGGAAGAAGAGAAACAGTTTTCTACTGCGAAACATCCGAGAGGAAGCCTTGACTTCACATGCCAGAGTATTTTAAGAAGTACCCTGCAGAATAAAAGTATAAACAACCGTAAATAAATAAATACATACCATATGCAGTTTCTAAAGCTAACGTAAAAGAAGTCCCTCAGTCAGTCAAGTTCCGGAGGAAGCCTCTCGGCCTACAAGGTCTGGGAGTTCACAGAGGGTGGGATTGTAGTCGGGAGCTGCAACGTTAGGCATGTAAAGGCGCACGTTAGGGATACGGCTGTGAAGGAGGCCTAGGCATACATGTGCACTGTGTGTGTATACTGGGAGGAGTCGTTCCAGATGTGGAAAGGCTCCTTCCGGATGCCATGAAGAGCACAGGGTGCAATGAACTGCAGGTAGTGGCTCATTTCGGTACTAACGATGTGTGTCGTTTTGGATCGGAAGAAATTCTCTCCGGTTTCAGGCGGCTAGCTGAAATGGGACTGCTAGTCTTTCTTGGTAGCTGAAGGCGGAGCTCACCATCTGTAGCATCGTCGACAGAAGTGACTGTTGTCTCTTGGTACAGAGCCGAGTCAAGGGTCTGAATCAGAGGCCTAGATGGCTCTGCAACTGTGCAGGCAGCAGATTCGTCGACTTGCGCCATAGGGTGGTGGGTTTCAGACTCCATGAAAACTACGGCGAGAGAAATTTGTGCCCTATAAGAAACCTGTGAAATCTGCGCTCAATACCTGCTACCTTTGTGTCACGACTTGTCCCTGCGCCCGGACCGTCGTAATTACTCTAAACTCTCAACTGTTCCCTAGACACTGCCGAACTGCGTCCCGATAGACATCTTCCACCACAGTAGCTGACAGTTTGGAGAAGCAGCCTTAGTAGCACTTTAGCTGTCGTCGAGATGACATCGTACGGCTTGATTATTTATGTATCAATATTTCCGATATGGAAGTTTCAACGATAATAAACGGTAAGTTATGTTACCACTATGATGGTTATTCTTACATAGGAAGAGAACGAAAGAAGAAGAGACTGTGGCGTGGCGCTGTTCAAGGCAGAACGCAAACCATCGCCGAGGAATACTTAAAACTAAGGATTCGACGGTGCTTTTTTCACTCGAGCATCAATGTGGAGTTCCAAATGACCCTTGGTTGAAAGTAAGGAAGACTTGAACCGGGCAAAGAAAAGGGAACTAGAGGAAGAGACTTCTACTTCCAACATATATTCATGGGAGCTGGGTTTGTCTGCATAATCGAGAATACGATTTTGTCACCGAAATGCCAGAGGAGCAATCAACTAAAAGCACTTTATTCTACCAGTGGGCAAAATCACAGCAAAACACAGGCAAGATGGCTCTGAGCACTATGGGACTTAACTTCTGAGGTCATCAGTCCCCTACAACTTAGAACTACTTAAACTTAACTAACCTAAGGACATCACACACATCCATGCCCGAGGCGGGATTCGAAGCTGCGACCGTAGCGGTCTCGCGGTTCCAGACTGTAGCGCCTAGAACCGCACTGCCACTCTGGCCGGCAAAACACAGGCAAGAGAAGAAACGGACCTCAAGACAGAGTTACTAGCCATGAGTGATCGTAGCCGATTTTCTGTTAAGCGACGACCTATTAGGGGAAAGCACAACAGTTTTATCGGAAGAGTAGGGAGAGAGGCTCTAGGAAGTAAATAAGACTTCTTTATGGATGGTACGTTCAAGAGCTGTAGCAAACAGTTTTCGCAAGTATACACAGTTCCCACAGTTGGGAGTAAAAATAATGAAACAAACATATATCCAGTTCCCTTTGCATTATTGCCCAACAAGAGAAGAGAGACATAAATCCATCTTTTCGGAAATTTGGTGGAAAATACTCCCGATAGGATTGATGGCAGATTTCGAATTAGCGGTGACTAAGCGCTAATACAAAGCACTGAAGTTGAAAATATACAGTAAACTAGCTAAAGCCTTACATATGTTCGGCCGATTTTTTTTTTACTTTTTTTTTTTTTTTTACAAAGCGACAAGCAGTGTTCAGAAAGGGCAGATTAAATGTAGTTGGTGGTGGAGTGTTTAGTAATGTCAGAAATAGTTATCTTTTAGTGAAATTGAAGTAGATACATCCTGTGAGTTAGTATGGGTAGAGGTTATACTTGACAAATGGAATAAATTACGAACTAATTCCTTTTAACGAGCCCCGACTCGGATGGTACAGTTGCTGAACAGTTCAAAAAAGACTTTAGTCTCGTTTCAAACACGTACCACACTCACACAATTATAGTAGGCGGTGATTTCTATCTGCCCTCGATATTTTGGCGAAAATATATGTTTAAAGTCGGTGGCACGCATAAACCGTCTTCAGAAACCGTTTTCTCAGAAAAACGTTTTGAACAATTAGTTCAGGAGCCCACTCGATTGATTGTGAAGACATACTTGACCTGAGCAAATAGAGAGCATCATGACGGATACTAGAATTAGAGATCACATGGTTGTTGTAGTGATACTTTAACATCAAAACCCATCAAAAATAAATGCAAAATATACTGATGAGCCAAAACATTGTGACCACTTGCTGAATAGCTTGTTTTGTCCGTCTGTGAAACGAAATACATCACTGACTTTGCGTATCAGGGATCTGACAGCTCGTAGGTTTTTGAAGATATGTGGCATTAGATATTTACGCGTAGGTCGTGTAATTCGCGAAAATAAAGAGCCGCTGATCTGCGTACGCGGTGATGGCAACTGATACGACCAAGAAAGGTTCCATAGGATTTAAATCAGGCGAATTTGATCACCGAGACGTCAATGTGAGTTCACTATAATGTTCCTCAGACCACTATAGCACGGTTTTGGCTCCGATACTAGGACAATTATACTGCTGAAATATGACATCGCCGCCGGGGAGACAACGAGCATGAAGGAAAGCAAGTGGTTCGCAGCTGTCAGCGTGTCTTCGGTTGTTACCATATGTCCCATGTGAGCGTAGGAGAATGTGTCTCTGTAGCATAATACCGCTCCCACCAGCCTGCGTCCGTGGTGCGCGTTAAGTTTCGAGCCGCCGCTCACTTCGATCACGGCGTTTGTGGAGACAACCATCGATCTAGTGCAGCAAAAATGTGATTCACCCGAAGAGCCGAAACGTTTCCACTGATCGACGGTAGAACCCCGATGGACTCATGCTCACTGCAATCGTAACTGACGATGTCGTTGGGTTGGTCTGCTGCGGAGTTACATGTTCAACAATGTACGATGACCGGTGGGCCTCTGAACACTTGGGCGTGCACCAGCATTGTGCTCTTTCGACACAGATGTCACAGATCACCTACTATTCTACTTTCCAGAGCGGACAAACCTCAGAACTTCACGTTCTGTGAAGAATCGTGGACGTCCAACCATTTAACGCCTAGTGGTAGTTTCACTGTTCTATCTCTTTTCTTGGGTGCTCAAGACAGTAGCACGTGAACATTCGACCAGCTTCGTCGTTTTCGAGATACTCGTTCACAGAATCTGCGCAATAATAATCTGCCGTTTGTCGAAGACACTTATCTCAATGGATTTCTCCATTTGCAGCCCATATCTTCACTACGAAGAGCCTGCGTCCCTGTCTGCTCCGCTTACACGTGCCCGCTCACGTGCCCGCGGTGGTCAGTAGTCATAATTTTTTGGCTTATCAGTGTACATCTGCTTAAAAAAGGAGGGAAAAATTCGCTGAACCCCTCTCTAAGGAAGAGTCTCCACTCCTTCCAATCCGACTCTGTAAGTGTAGACTAGATGTGGTTTAAATTCAGAGAAAAGCTATCGACAGCAGTTGACAGATAAATACCAAATAAGTTAATAAGAGATTCTGCTGATCCCTCATGGTACCCAAAACAAGCCAGGACACTGCTGCAGAAGCAACCAAAAAAGCATCCCAAACGCAAAACTCCCAAGATTAGCAAAGTTATACAGACGCTCGAAAATTAGCGCTAACTTCAATGCGAGATGCTTTTAATAGCTGCTATAGCAAAACTATGTCTCAACATCTGGCAGGAAAAATTTCTGCTCATAAAGTACACCAGCGGTAAGACACATACAAAACTCACTGCGCGGTAACAATGGCGATGTTATGAATGACAGCGTCACTGAAGCAGAGTTACTAAGCACAGTTTTCAGAAAATCCTTCACCAAAGACGACAAAGTAATATTCTTGAATTTGAATCAAGAACAGCTGTTTAGAAGCAGATATCCTCGGTGTACCGAAGCAGCTTAAATCACTTAATGAAGGCAAGGTCTCTGGTACAAATGGTATACCAGTCTGGTTCCTTTCAGAGTGTGTTGATACAATAGCCCCGTACTTAGCGAACATATACACGCCTCGTTCGTTAAAAGATCCGCACCTGAAGACAGGAAAGTGGTACTAGTCACACCAATACCCAAGAAAGGTAATAGGGAATCCACTGAATTCCAGCCC
The DNA here is from genome assembly GCF_021461385.2 of Schistocerca piceifrons. Taxonomy (NCBI): domain Eukaryota; kingdom Metazoa; phylum Arthropoda; class Insecta; order Orthoptera; family Acrididae; genus Schistocerca; species Schistocerca piceifrons. Next base: position 382,376,119 of record NC_060143.1, on the reverse strand, counting down.
CATATCATTAACGTCGATTTGAGTCATCAGTCTTCTGACTGGCTTGACGCAGCCCGTCACAAATTTCTTTCCTGTGCCCACCTTTTCATTTCAGGGTAGCAACAACAACCTTTCTCCACAATTACTTGCTGGATATATCCCAATCTTTGGTTTCGTCTACAGCTTTTACCCTCTACATGCCCCTGTAGTACGATGGAAGTTATTCCCTGATGTAACAGATGTCCTATCATCCTCTCCCTACTTCTTGTCAGTATTCCTTTCCTAGCCGATTCTGAGGAGAATCTCCTCGTTCGTTAACTTATCACTCCACGTAATTTTCAACATTTTTCTGTAGCACCGCATCTCAAATGCCTCTATTCTCTTCTGTTCCGGTTTTCCCACAGTTAATGTCTCACCACAATACAGTGTTGTGCTCGAAACGTACATTCTCAAAAATTTCTTCCTCAAATTAAGATCTTTGCTTCATGGTGGTAGATTTCTCTTCGCCAGGGAAGCTCTTTCTCCCAGTGCTAGTCTACTTTTCATGTCCTTGTTCCGTCGGTCATGGGCTATTTTTCTGCCTAGGAAACAGAATTCCTTCACTTCATTTACGTCGTGATTACCAATTATCATGTCAAGTTTCTCACTGTTCTCATTTCTCTTACTTCTCATTACTTTCGTCATTCTTCGATTTATTCTCAATCCATATTCTGCACTCATATGACTGATCCTGTAATTCTTCTTCAGTTTCACTGAGGATAGCAATTTCATCAGCGACTCTTATCATTGACATCCTTTCACTCTGAATTTTAATTCCAATCCAAATCTTGAACCTTTCTTTTATTTTCGTCACGGTTTATTCAACGTCTTGGTCTCCCAATCTTAGACCCCCAGTCTTACTGTTCCCTGTTGATTCTTGTACATATTGTAGAATACTCATTTTTCCATATAGCTTCCAACTATTTTTCTCAGGATTTGCATCATCTTGAATCATTTTACGTTGACTAATGTTTTTTCCAGGTCAAAAAATCCTAGTAAAGTCTCTTGATTTTTCTTCAGTCTCACTTCCATTATCAAAAGCAAACTCAGAACTGACTGTCTTGCGCCTTTACCTTTGCTAAAGAGAATCTGACCGTCATCCGACAGGTAGTCAATTTCTTTCCATTCTTCTGTATATAGCTTTTCTCAGAAACTTGGATGCGTGAGATATTATGATTGTAAGCCCTTGCAAATTTGGGAATTGAGTAGATGATGTTTTTCCATAAGCCTGATGGTATGTCGCCAGTCTTACACATTCTACACACCAATGTGAATAATAGTTTTGTTGCCACTTCCTCCAATGACTTTAGAAATTCCAATTTAATATTATATGCCCCTTTGGATTTATTTGAAGTTTTCCGAAGCTCTTCTAAGTTCTGATTCTGCCACTGGTTCCCCTATCTCTTCGCATGTCCTCCTCCTCAAAGAGGCCCTCAATGTACTCTTTCCACCTATTCGCCCTCTCCTATGCATTTAACAGTGGAATTGCCTCTGCATCCTTAATGCTACCGCACTGGCTCTTAATTTCATCGAAGGATGTTTAGACTTTTGTATTTGCTGAGTCAGTCCTTGCGACAATGATTTTTTTCGACATCTTCACATTTTTCATGTATCCACTCCGCCTTAGCTTTCCTGCACTTACTATTTATTTCATTCCTCATTTTCTTGTATTTCTGCATTCCTGAATTTTCACGAACATTTTTGTACTTCCTTCTTTCGTCTATCAACTGAAGTACCTTTCTGTTACCCACGGTTTCCTTGCAGTTGCTTTCCTGCAACTACGTTTTTCTCTCCAGCTTTTTAGAGATGTTCAGTCCTCTTCAGCTAAACTGCCTACCGAGCTATACATTATCGCAGTATCTATAGCCTCAGAGAACTTCAAGCGTCTCTTCATTCCTTAGAATTTCCGTATCTCACTTCTTTGCATATTGATTCTTCTTGACTACTACCATAAACTTCAGCCTACGCTTCATCATTACCGAATTGTAAACTGAGTTTGTGTCTACCCCTGGATACGCCTTACAATCCAGTATCAGATACCAGAATCTCTGCCTGACCATGACGTAATCTAACGGAAATTCTCCTGTATCTCCCTGCCTTTTCGAGGAATACCTTCCCCTCTTGTGACTCTTGAACAAGTATTTGCTATTACCATCTGAAATTTATTGCAGAACTCAAATAGTCTTTCTCCTCTCTCATTCCTACTACCTAACCCATATTCTCCCGTAAATCTCTCTTCTACTCTTTCCTCTACAACCGCATTCTAATCCCCCATGACAATTAGGTTTTCATCTTTTTTTCAGTGCTGAAATACTTGTTCTATATCTTCATATACTTCCTCTGTCTCTTAATCTTCTGCTTGTGACGTCGTCATGTATGTGGATTGTTGGTTTGCTGTCTATTCAGATGAAAACAACCTGTGACTGAACTAATCACAATAACTCTCTTTCCTACCTTCCTATTCATAACGAATCCTACTCTCGTTATACCATTTTTTCCTGCTGTTAGTATTACCCTATAATCACTCTGATCAGAAACCCTTGTCTTCTTTTGATTTCACTTCACTGACCCCAACTATATCTAGATTAAGCCTTCGCACTGCTCCACGTTCAAACTTCCGACGTTTCACGCACCGATTCGTAGAACGTTATCCATTCATTGGTTATTCAGTCTTTACTCATGGTCACCGCCCCGTTAGCGGTCACTTCCCCTTGGCAGTCCCCTCCCGGAGATCGGAAAGGGGGACTAGTCCGAAATCTTTTGCCAATGGAGAGATCACGACACTTTCTTCAATTATAGGCCATATGTCAAGTGGATACATGTTATGTCTCTTTAGTGTACGGTTTCCATTGCCTTCTGCATCCTCAAGCGGTTGATCATTGCTGATTATTCGACCTTAAGGCAGTTTCCTACCCCAAGGGTAAGAGAGTGGCCTGAACCTCTTCCCTCTTTGACAAGGTCGTTGGTAGAATGAGGGTGACTTCTTATGCTAGAAGTCTTCGGCCGGCATTGCTGATGATTTTTATTAAAAAATGTAGGGATCGAATGTGGACGTTTTTATAGCCGATCAAAGACGCTGTTTCGAAGCCACGGAATATTTACGGTCGTATAAAGTCATCAGATGATCGAAACAAATTGAAAAACGATATAGATTGAATATCTGTAGGGTACTAAAAGTGTCAATCGATTCTAAATAAAGAAAAGTCTTAAGTCATCCACTTGAGTACTAAAAGGTTCCGCTAAAATACGATTACAGGCTAAAACACACAAATCTAAACGCTGTAAAGCTGGCTAAATACTTAGGGATTACAATTACGAATAAATTTAACTAGATCGATCACATAGATAATGTTGTGGTGAAAGGAAACCAAAGACTGATCTATTGACAGAACACTTAGAAAATTCAACAATTCTTCAACAGAGACTGCTTGCACTTCGCTTGTCCCTCCTCTTTTGGAGTTTCGCTGTGCGCATCAAATGTAATTGACGGAGGACAATGAAAAATTCACAGAAGAACAGCTCGGTTTTTGCTTCCCCGAAACATGGCAGAGAGTGCTAAGGATATGATACGCGAATTAGGGTAGCAATCATCAAAGCAAAGGCTATTTTCGTTGCGGCAGGAACTTCTCGTGACATTTTAATCACGAACTTTGTCCTCAGAGTGTGAAATTATTTTATCTCCTCAACTTACATAGGGAAAACTAATCATCTTAATAAAATCAGAGAATTCAGAGATGCACGGAAAGATTTAAGTGTTCGTTTTTCCTGCACGCTCTTCGACAGTGGAACGGTAGAAAGATAACTTGAGGGTGTTTCGGTGAATCCTCTGCCAGGCAATTGCAGGTGAATTGCAAAGTAATCATATAGATATAGAGGTAGACGAGAAAATTAAGTTGTGAAGTTACTTCATACTACTTTTTATTTTTTAAATTGTAGCGTAATAACCCGAAACCCCTAACGTCGTATCCGCGTAAAACAAATAAGAGTTCGAGAGAATGCAGTGAGCAGAAAAATTGGATTGGAAAGGGCTAACTTGGCCAGTCGGCACCCTAGATCAGAGTCGGTAGAAGTTGGCAGATGTCAGAAGGCTCAGGCAGGTAGCCATCTGTTTTTTATTTCAATCAACGTTACCTAGCTGAGAGCACCGTGTGATGTAGCTATTGTTTTGTTCCTGTTCTGCACTTCATTCCAAACATGTCAGTACATAGGACAAGTTCCGTGTCTATTACGAATAACATTTAAAATATTTTTACCTCTGTGCGTGAGTGTTACTTTCGCAGAGTCATGAAGCACTGGTTAAGGTGCCTGCACTGCGTGGGGAACGTGGGGCTAGGTTTCCACATATGGCCGCTCACCCCATTATGAATTACGTTGGCGATGGGATTACTTTCTCCGCTCCCAGAACACCCTCTGACAACCTAAAGTTCACACTCTGCAGTATCTGCAGCTGAGAAGTATGAATGCGAGGGGTTGATTATCAATGATACTGAACAATGTTTGACGATAACAGCACAAAAAATTACCTGGATATGTACGTATATACTGGGCTGGTGCATTAGTTCGTAGCGTTTTTGCATATTGATATGTCGGTTGCTATGGGTTTATTTATCAACTGCCACTTTTTATTTGTAGTTGACTGTTGTCATTTCAGTTTACAAGTTGTCATTCGGTCACTTGGAGATAGTGAATAGAGCTGTGGGCGCTAGAAAATGATGTACCAAGTGAAAAAATCTTAATATATCCAAGATAATCTTCTGTTTGAGTTCAATAGAGGAGTGACAGCAGCGGAGGCAACCAGGAACATATGCACCATGTACGATGTTAATGCCATTGGACAGAGCACGGAAAGAAAATGGTTTTAAGGAGGATCGTTTTGACATTAGTAAATCTCCACGCTCAGGAAGACCTTTGAGTATGAGATGAAGATCGTTTAAACGCATTAATTCATAATGATCCACATCAGTGAACTTGGGAAATGGCAGTTGGGATGAACTGTGATCATTCCATCATCGTGTGTGATTCTCATACGAGGAGAGAAAGTTCAAAAATCGAGTGTATGGGTATCGCATGTAGCAATTGGTTCGAGAATAACAACGACCACTCCTATCCTGTATCGTTACCGGTGACGAGAAATGGCGTCTTTAAGCAGAAATAAGAAAAAGAAAGGAATGGCTGAGCAACAACTCTCCGTAAAAAGTCCTGAGCTCATCCGCAGAAGGTGATGTTATGCATCCGGCGGAACAGCTGAACAGCCCGCATCTCGTGGTCGTGCGGTAGCGTTCTCGCTTCCCACGCCCGGGTTCCCGGGTTCGATTCCCGGCGGGGTCAGGGATTTTCTCTGCTTCGTGATGGCTGGGTGTTGTGTGATGTCCTTAGGTTAGTTAGGTTTAAGTAGTTCTAAGTTCTAGGGGACTGATGACCATAGATATTAAGTTCCATAGTGCTCAGAGCCATTTTTTTGAACAGCGGAACAGGCTTCCCTGAGGTATAACCATCACTGCTGACATTTATTGTCAACAACTGAGACATCTTAGAGATGCATTCCAGGAAAAAGGACAAGGAAGACTGCGCGAAGCGACGCTGCTCCACGATAACGCCAGCCCGCATTCCGCTGGATTGACAAAAACGCTATAAAGGAGTTATTCATCTGATCTTGCATCCTCACACTTTCACCTTTTACGTTCTGGCTAGAACACACTTCAAGGAACTTACGTTACGAATAAAAATGCACTCCGAACGTGGTTCGATGAGTTCTTCGCTTCAGAACCACATCGTATCTACAGTCTCGGAATCGAAAAGATACCCTAGGTTTGGCATACCGTCGTAAATAATGGAGGAGAATATATTACTGATGACTAAAGTCTCTGTTATGTGTTGTAACCTCCCCACAAAATAAAATAAATAATATGAATATGATTCTAATTTAGTGTAACTTCAAAACAGAAAATTCATTGACATTTAACCTCCCCACAAAATTCTTTTCACATTAACCTCCACACAAAATTCATTCACATTTAATCTAAGCTCAAAAACAGGAAAATTCCTAAACTTGTCAACAGTAAAAAATTATAATTATGTCGTTCACATTCAGTGTAACGTCCCAACAAAAAAAATAAATTCAGTTACCTGGTAAAGTACAATGTAACTAACCTCTCAATTAAATTGTCGTTCACTTATAACTTTTCAATAATTGATTGTGAATTTAACCTGGTAAATTTTGGACGTCATCAGTGCTGCGTCATGGCCCTGAAAGATCATTCTGAACAAAAAAGAGAAAAATTGTTACCTCAATGAAGTCGCCGGATAACATATATATATCTGCTCTTAAAATAATGTTTTCTGGCACAGCCCTGTGCAATGCTGGCCAATAGATTTGTCATTTATGAAAGGAAGCAACTGATTTTTCTTTAGCAACAATCGGAATGATCATGGATAGGAGAAATTAGTAAATTCTTTAAATTGAAATGAATGGTTGCTAAAAGTTACTTTTTATGAGAAAGATTATTATTACGAGATTTTTAAAACATTTACATGGGACTTGAGATGACATTACTACATATGCGCGAGGCTGCTTTTTACCTTATACAATAATGCTCAGGCTCCGGCATAGCTGCACCGCGACCGGCCCAGCCAACACGAAACACCAGACCAGACCAGAGCAGACAGCAGACTAGCAACAACTTACTGCTACAGCTACACAGTTCCTACTGCAGTCAACACTGCTCTCTGGTCAGAGATTCTCTTATACCTTGCATATCGCAGGCAGCTCATGAGCAATACATCGAAATTACATCTGCTCGGACCTCTTACAGTGTATCTGTTGTGTTTATTAAACTTGAAACTTCTTTATTTAAATTTTCTGCTTGTATTGCTGAGTGAAATTGACTATACTGTCTCTTTGCTATTTTATCATTTCAACACTGACCTACAGAATTTACCTTGAGTAACAGAACTCAAACTTTTCCTATTCATTAATTACCCACAATATTCAACGGTAACGTGATCTGACTGCTTTAAAATTAACTCATAAGAATGGCCCTAAATTAGAAGAAAACCTAACAATAATCCATACATTTTATAAGTCACTTACCTCACAGAAAATCTTCATTAGACGAACTACAGTGATGCCGCAAGCACCAATCCTGACACCATTGCTGACTACTCACAACCAGCTTCCATCACTGCTGGCTGTTCACCTCCAACTTCCATCACTGGTGGTGATTAACTTCCAACTGAAAGTCCGACCAGCCACAGAGTGCGCACAGCGCTGTCAAAGTTATTAATGCAAAGCGCTGCCAACATACAAACACATAAACAGCCTACTTACACACTTAAGGAAAAACGCTACGAACTTATCAACCAACCTAATGCATGTTGAACGGGGAGCAGGTAACAGTTCATATACTAGCTCAGTTCAGACCTGTGGCTACCAGTGGTTTATGTTGTTGGCTGACCAAACACTTTTGCCTTATCAATGTGCGAACCCTTTATCTTGGAATTTTTGGGTACAGCTGTTTTGAACTAAGGTTGCGTAAAATACTTGCAGAAGCAATCGCGCTTCAGCCATTAAAAAAGGCTTTGTGTAATTCTCTGCCATGTGGTATACGTTGCTCTTTGTTAGTGAAGAGACTAATCCTGGTCCATCACGGGGTGCGAATACAAATCGCACGACACCTGAAAGATTCGGCGCGCCCTATGACCCATAGCAGTTCCGTTTTCGTAGAAGCACAAATCACAGGTATGGACTGTCAGCCCCCAGCGAGACGGAGGCAGGACTTGTTCCCCTGCACCTCACCTATTACCTCACAGCTCTTGAGTCCTCGTTTGTTTACTGCAGCGACACGTGACGCTAGACAAAGCAAGCAAAAAGGGTGGAGTGGGTATTAATTTACTTTCCTCTCTAGTCAGTGCTTTGGGTGCTCCCATACAGATGTGTGACTGATGAATGAAAACACACTGTAAAGTTTAGCTATCTCCTCTATGCAAAACTACCCTTCAGCTAAACTCGATTTCAGTGAGATAAGTAATCAAAGCTTCCGGCAAAGCAAAGAAATATTTCTAAAAGTTTATTAAAAGTTAAATTCCCGGAAGGGATATTTTCTTATTTCTTATTTGTAGCCAATTTTCTATTATTTATAATTAATAAATGGAACTGGATAGATGCTCAAAGAAGAACATAAAAATGTTAGTAGGCGATTTTAACGCACAAATAGGAAGGGAGAAAAAATACCATGGAACAGTAGGCCTCTTCCCAGGTCACAAAAGAACTTCAAAAAATGGAGAAAGGCTTATAGAGGTATGTAGGCATTTCAACTTGAAAATAATGACAACACATTTCAAAAAGCTGAGCCGAAAAACTAAATCATGGAGATCACCAAATCCACTTCTCGGAGAATTCCAAATTAACCATGTGGCTATCTCACTTCATTGTCAAGAAGAAATTCAAAACACTAAAGTGCTGAAAAGCCTTGATGTTGATTCAGACCACTATTTGACTACGATTAAATTCAGACCACTCCCATTTCGAAAAGAGAAGAAAACCTTTTACAAAATTCCAAAATATAACACAGAAACTTTAAAAAATGAAGAAATTAAACAACGGTTTCAAAGAGCATTGCACAAAGATAGCGATGGCATATCCACAATAAATAAGGAAGCGGGATGGGAGGAGATCAAAAACGAAATAGTTGAAATAGCAAAAGAAAATTGTCTCGTGAAAAGAGTAAGAAGACATCCATGGTGGGACAATGAATGTGATGAGAACCTGGAGAAGAGACAGAAATTGTGGCAGAAATGGAACTCCACAAAAGATCCTCAAGATCTTGACAATTTTAAAATCCAGAGAAGAGAAACAGCCAAGCTTTTCCGTAATAAAAAAAGAAGACAATTTCAGGATAACCTAGAACAGATTGAGGAAGACTTTAAAAGAAATAATTCTAGAGATTTCTACAAAACTTTTAGAAAACAGCTAACCAAATACCAATCCCCAAATTTATGTTTTAAAGATGAAGAGAACAAGCTAGGTTTGACAAACAAGACTAATTGTGAAATATTAGCAAAATATTTCGAGAATCTACTAAATTGTGAACCACCCAAAGATAAAATGAGTTTTGAAAACCACCGAAATACTAATACCGAGTCAAAACCTCCAGACGCTGAAGAAATAAAACACATAATACACAGTCTAAAAAACAATAAAGCCCCAGGTGAAGACTCCATAGTACCAGAAATCCTAAAAATAATGGATACCAACCTCCCACAAGTTTTGGAACATATGTTTAAGAAGATCTGGGACGAAGAAAGAATTCCTGAAGACTGGCAGTGTGCCCTGATACACCCACTACACAAAAAGGGGGATAAGATGAATGTTAATAATTATAGAGGGATCTCGCTACTACCAGTAGGATACAAAATTTTGTCGAGGAAATTACTTCAAATCGTGGAGCCAGTTCTGGATAAAAAATAGGTGAATATCAAGCAGATTTTAGACAAGGTAGATCCTGTGTTGAACAAATATTTAACCTGAAAACACTAATTCGTTACAGAACCTCAAGAGGCCAGAGATTTGCAATAGTATTTGTAGATTTCAAAAAAGCATACGACTCGGTAGATAGAGAAACATTACTGAAAGTATTGGAAGAATTTGGGGTCGATAAGAAAACAATTCAAATTATCAAACAGACGCTAACAAACAGTAAGGCCAAAGTTAAATTTATGGGTGAAATTTCAAGGAAGTTCGAAATTAAAACAGGTGTTAGACAAGGTGATGGTTTATCCCCAATCCTCTTCAACTGCGTACTGGAAAAGATATTGAGAATATGGAAAGAAGAACTCAAAGGCACCAAGAATGACATCAGAATTGGAACAAAAAAAGAAAAAATAGAAGTGGACTGTTTAGCTTTTGCAGACGATCTGGCAATAGTTACAGAAAACGAAGAAATAGCTCAGAACTACCTGGAGAAACTACAAGAAGTTTCGGCCAGAGCTGGACTGCAGATTTCATTTGAAAAAACCGTGTATATGTCTAATCATAGAAATAACAAGAAAAATCTTATTACTAAATACGGCAATATTAAGAGAGTAGAAAAATTTAAGTATTTAGGTGAAATAATTCAAGTGAATGGTTTAGACAAGAGTGCAAACCAGGCGAGAGCAAGGAAAATGGAATTTGCTTTTCAAAAAACCAAAGACATATATAACAAAAAAAACATTTCGATTCAAGCTAAATTAAGACATTATAAAACTGTCATTAGACCAGAATGCCTGTATGCATCGGAGTGCCTAACTCTTAACAAAAAGGGGGAAATAGAAAACATGGAAAAGAAAGAAAGGAAAATTTTGAGAAAAATATTAGGACCGAGAAAGATTGGAGAAGAGTACAAGCTAAAGAGTAATAAGGAAATATACAAAACTATTGAGAAAGTGAGTGAGGCAATGCGTAAACTCAGACTAACGTTTTATGGTCACCTGTCGAGGATGGATGGAAACAGACTAACAAGAAAAGTGTTTGAACATAGTAACAGGAACGAAAAAACCAACAATAAATGGATACAGATGGTGAAAAAGGATTTGGCCTATTTTAATGTCACCCGTGAGTCAATCAGGGACAGGGAAAAGTTTAGACAAATAGTGAACGAAATTAAGTGTTTTCCAGAAGAAACGAAACTAAAGAATAATAACAGGAAATGGTCGGAAGAGCGGAGGAGGAACCACTCGAAAATGATGAGGAAATATTGGGAAGAGAGAAAAAAAGATCAAAAAGCCGGGCAAGTGAATTGTTGAAGGTGGTCCAAAGATGGCCGAAATCGAAAGAAGAAGAAGAAATTGCTCACAGTTAACAACTGAGGAGAAGCAACGATAATCTCTTTTCTTAAGCGCTCCGTAACTGTATCGGTAAAAACAAAACCCTTACAGAATCACTTTGATGTCTGTCTGTTTTTCTGTCTGTCCGACTGTTTACGACCCGTTTTTCTCAGGAACGGTTAGACATATCAAAGTTGAAATTTACGTTATACATTGCGGTCTACAGTTCCTTGCGATGAAAAAAATTTAAGATTGTAACTCAATGCAATCAAAAAATACGACCATTTATATCACAGTTCTGACACTCGCAAGCGCCCTTCCTGCAGACCAAGAATCATGAAATTTGGCAAGAAGCAAGTTTAATAGTAGAAGTAAGGGAAAACATTTGAAAATTCTTAATTTGTAAGTACATCATACGAATTTATTTTTCATGTTATCCGACTGTTTGACATCAATTAAGAACCCTTTTTCTCAGAAAGGGGTGAACGTACCAAGTTGAAATATGTGTCACATACTAAAGTTTGTAGTCCCTTGACGGTGTAGAAAATTTAAGCTTCTATGTCGGTACGGTCAAACGATGGGGCCATTTATGTCACATATTTTGACATCGTGCCAGTATCAATATCGATAAGAGGCAAAAATCATCGAAATTCTCGATTTCCGTGACGGATGACCCATATATATATATATATATATATATATATATATATATATATATATATATATATAAAATTAGCCTAGCACGGAATGGCCCAATTTCAACAAGTATTTTTGGCAGACATATGTTTATAGGACAGTTAACTAGTACTAAACATTGCTAAGGCCAGTGTTTTTTTTTGTGGTTTTAGGGCGCACAACTTCAATGGTCATTAGCGCCCTGACTACTCTAAGAATGCACCGCGAGGCACAAGTTGACCACAACAACTAAAAGGGAAAACACGATAAAAGACAGACTGACAGGCATAGGATTAAAAAACAGCATCATCAAATGTCCTTAGCGAGGTTTGTCAAATTGATAAAACGAAGAACACGAGCAGCTGCTCGTGGGTCATCCGCTAAAATGGCATCGAAAGTATTTGGCAGGTTAAGATCGAGGCGCAGTGTGTTAAGATCTGGACAGGACATTAAAATGTGTCTAACCGTCAGCAAGTGCCCACATGGGCAGAACGGCGCCGGCGCAGCCGTCAGCAGATGGCGATGGCTGAACCGGCAGTGTCCAATTCTTAACCGGGCTAAAACGACCTCCTCCCGCCGAGAAGGGCGTGAGGAGGACGTCCAAGCCACGGGAAGAGGTTTTAAGGCCCGAAGCTTGTTGTCGGTAAGTGCAGCCCAATCGGCATGCCACAGAGATAAGATGCGCCGACAAATCACCCTGCTAAAATCGGACGAAGGGACGCAACAAGAAGCTGTCCGAGGCTGGAGGACCGCAGCCTTGGCCGCGGCATCTGCAGCTTCGTTCCCAGGGATACCGACATGGCCAGGAACCCACATAAAGCTAACTGGAGAACCGACGTCCACCAGCTGCTGAAGAGAGCGTTGGATCCGGTGTACGAAGGGGTGAACCGGGTACGGATCACTGAGGCTCTGGATGGCGCTCAGGGAATCTGAGCAGATGACATAAGCAGAATGTCGGTGGCGGCAGATGTAAAGAACAGCCTGGTAGAGGGCAAAGAGCTCAGCTGTGAAGACCGAACAATGGCCATGGAGCCGGTATTTGAAACTTTGTGCCTCGACAATAAAGGAACACCCGACCCCGTCATTGGTCTTAGAGCCATCTGTATAAATGAAAGTCATGTCGATGAACTTCGAACGAAGTTCCAAAAAACGGGAGTGGTAGACCGAACCGGGGGTGACCTCTTTTGGGAGCGAGCTGAGGTCAAGGTGAACGCGGACCTGAGCCTGGAGCCAAGGTGGCGTGCGGCTCTCGCCCACTCGAAAGGTTGCAGGGAGTGAAAAATTAAGGTGTTGAAGGAGGCGACGAAAGCGAATTCCAGGGGGTAGCAGGGCAGAGACATACAACCCGTATTGACGGTCAAGAGAGTCGTCAAAAAAGGAACGATAAGACGGATGGTCGGGCATTGACAGTAGCTGACAGGCATACCGACAAAGCAGTATATCGCGCCGGTAGGTGAGTGGCAATTCGCCAGCGTCAGCATGAAGACTCTCTACGGGACTGGTATAAAATGCTCCGATCGCAAGTCGTAAACCCCGATGTTGTATGGAGTTGAGGCGGCGTAAGATGGATGGCCGTGCAGAGGAGTATACGAAGCTCCCATAATCCAGCTTGGAGCGGACGATCGACCGATATAGACGAAGTAGGACGGTTCGATCCGCTCCCCACGACAGACCACTGAGAACACGGAGGACATTTAAAGAACGGGTACAACGGGCGGCCAAATATGACACATGTGGAGACCAGCTAAGTTTCCTGTCAAATGTAAGGCCTAAAAATTTGGTTGTCTCCACGATTGGGAGAGCAACGGGACCGAGCCGTAAGGACGGTGGGAGAAACTCTTTGTAGCGCCAGAAGTTAATACAGACCGTCTTCTCGGCAGAAAAACGGAAGCCATTGGCGACACTCCAGGAGTAAAGACGGTCAAGAGAACGCTGAAGACAGCGCTCCAGGACACGTGTACACTGCGCGCTGCAATAGATGGTAAAATCGTCCACGAAAAGGGAGCCTGATACATCAGCTGGGAGGCAATCCATTATTGGATTGATCGCGATGGCGAAGAGAGCGACGCTCAAAACTGAGCCCTGTGGCACCCCATTCTCCTGGCGAAAGGTGTCGGACAGGACAGAACCCACACGTACCCTGAACTGTCGATCCATTAAAAAGGAGCGAATAAAAAGAGGGAGGCGACCGCGAAGGCCCCATGTATGCATGGTGCGGAGAATGCCCGCCTTCCAACAGGTGTCGTAAGCCTTCTCCAAATCAAAGAACACAGCCGCGGTCGGGCGCGTCCGCAAGAAGTTATTCATAATGAAGGTCGACAAGGTAACCAGATGGTCAACAGCAGAGCGGCGACTACGAAATCCACATTGTACATTGGTAAGTAGGCGTCGAGACTCGAGCAGCCAAACCAATCGAGAGTTAACCATTCGCTCCATCACTTTACAGACGCAGCTGGTAAGCGAGATAGGTCGATAACTGGAAGGCAAGTGCTTGTCCTTCCCCGGCTTAGGAATCGGGACAACAATAGACTCGCGCCAGCATGCGGGAACATGTCCCTCAATCCAGATGCGATTGTATGTACGAAGAAGAAAACCTTTACCCGCAGGAGAAAGGTTCTTCAGCATCTGAATATGAATAGAATCTGGCCCTGGAGCAGAGGACCGTGATCGGCCAAGTGCGTTTTCGAGTTCCCGCATGGTGAATGGGGCATTATAACTTTCACAATTCGAGGAGCGGAGGTTAGGTGGCCTAGCCTCCTCTGCCTGTTTGCGGGGGAGGAAGGCAGGGTGGTAATGAGCGGAGCTCGAAACCTTTGCGAAAAAGTGGCCGAAGGCATTGGAGACAGCCTCAGGGGCCACAAGGACGTCATTCGCGACCTTCAAGCCAGAAACTGGTGAGTGGACCTTAGTGCCAGATAGCCGGCGCAGGCTACCCCAGACAACAGAAGGAGTAAAACTGTTGAAGGTGCTTGTGAAAGCAGCCCAGCTGGCTTTCTTGCTTTCTTTGATAATACGACGACACTGAGCACGTAATCGTTTATAATTGATACAATTCGCCACTGTAGGGTGGCGTTTAAATGTGCGTAAAGCACGTCGACGAGCACGTAAAGCGTCTCTACATGCTGCGGTCCACCAGGGGACCGGTACGCGACGTGGAGAAGGAGGGTGAGGGATGGAATATTCAGCAGCAGCGAGAATGACTTCCGTGAGGTGTGCGACCTGACGATCACAGCTTGTAAAGGTTTGATCCTGAAAGGTCGCCCTGGAAGAGAAGAGCCCCCAGTCTGCCTTGGAAATGGTCCAATTAGAGAAGCACGGAGAGGGGGTATGCTGCAGGAGATGGATAACACACGGGAAGTGGTCGCTCGAATATGTATCAGAAAGTGCATACCACTCAAACCGGCGTGCAAGTTGGGGAGTACATATAGAGAGGTCTAAATGGGAATAGGTGTGAGATGTGTCCGAAAGAAAAGTAGGGGCGCCAGTATTGAGGCAGACAAGATCGAGCTGGTTGAAAAGGTCTGCTAACAAGGAGCCCCTCGGGCAGGATGCTGGAGAGCCCCAAAGGGGATGGTGGGCATTGAAGTCTCCAGTTAACAAAAATGGTGCAGGTAGCTGAGCAATAAGTTGCATCACGTCTGCCCTGGTAACGGCAGATGACGATGGAGTGTAAACGGTACAAAAGGAAAACGTAAAAGTGGGGAGAGTAATGCGGATGGCAACTGCCTGCAGGCCGGTGTGCAACGTGATGGGATCGTAGTAAATATCATCCCGGACCAGCAACATAACCCCTCCATGAGCTGGGATACCTACCACAGGGGGTAGGTCAAAACGCACAGAGGTGTAGTGTGCCAAGGCATTTTGATCGCATGGGCGTAGCTTCGTTTCCTGGAGGGCTACGACAAGCGGACGGTGCAAGCGGAGCAGCAACTTCAAGTCCTCTCGGTTGGAGCGAATGCTGCGAATATTCCAGTGAATAAGTGCCATCGTAAGAAAAGGAAGATGAGAGAAGTGGTCACCTCGACGGCCGCTTAGGGCCTGGCTTCGAGCGAGCACTGCCGCCGCTATCAGTAGGCGGACAGTCATCGTCCATTGGGTCTATAGGGTCATCGGCCATCTCGGGAGGATGGCCGGGAGGGGGAGCTTCCTCCGCCAGTGAACGGCCAGATGTACGGCGACCAGCGGTGCGGCCAGGCGAAACGGATGACGGCCTGGGGCGGCAACCGCTGGGTGGCGCAGGAGAAGAAAAGCGCCGTGGCGGAGAAGGAGAACTGTGCTTCCTATGCGCCTTTTTGGAAGGACGTGTAGTGGAAGTACCGGTCGACGGCTGAGAGGTCGAGGTACGGAGGAAGTCTGCACGGGATGGTTCCTTCTTGAAGGCCAGTGCATCTGACTTCGATGTCTTCGTCTTAGCAGAAGCTGAGGAAGGTGCTCGTGTCTGTGGGGTGATGGGAGGAAGAGGAGACGTCGACCGCGCGATCTTAGCACTGGCCGAACGGACGACCGTGGTGCTGAAGGTCAGATCGCATGTCTGGGTTGCTACCTCCCGGGTAGTCCGAGGAGAGGCGAGGACAGTACTGTATTTCCCCGCTGGGAGCAGCGTGGGCTTCCTACTAGCCAATAGCTTGCGAGCAGCCGAGGTGGACACTTTCTCTTTGACCCGAATTTCCTGGATACAGCGTTCTTCCTTATAGACAGGACAGTCGCGGGAGGATGCGGCATGGTCACCCTGACAGTTCACACAACGGGGAGACGGAGGTGGACAGTCACCCTCATGGGCATCCCTGCCACAAGTGACACATTTAGCCACATTGGAACAAGACTGTCGAGTGTGATTGAAACGCTGACACTGGTAGCAGCGCGTAGGTGTCGGGACATAAAGGCGAACAGAAATAACCTCGTAGCCCGCCTTGATGCGCGATGGCAGCTTAACACTATCGAAGGTCAAGAAAATTGTCCGGGTCGGTACAAGGTCATTGTTGACCTTTTTCATGACCCTATTGACAGCCGTCACGCCCTGCTCAGCGAGGAATGATTGAAGCTCCTCGTCAGTCAATCCGTCGAGGGAGCTAGTATAGACTACACCACGAGACGAATTCAAAGTTCGGTGGGCTTCCACCCGGACAGGGAACGTGTACAGGAGGGTGGCCCGAAGCAGTTTTTGTGCCTGAAAGGCACTCTCAGTTTCTAGTAATAAGGTGCCGTTACGCAACCTGGTACAAGATTTGACAGATCCGGCTATGGCATCTACGCCCTTCTGAATAACGAAAGGGTTGACAGAGGAAAAATCCTTTCCGTCCTCAGATCGAGAAACTACGAGGAACTGTGGGGCAGGCGGTAGTACTTTTGGCACTGTTGGCTGGTCACGTTTCCGTTTTTGGGTCGAAGTCGAAAGAGATGGATTAGAATGCATTGCGGAGGAATCCCCCATGATTGCCAGCGTCTCCGATGGCGCGCTCCTTCCTTGTGGGGACCCTCTCAGAGGGCACTCCCGCCTTAGGTGAATGTTTATACCTCAGGTCACACCTCCCGAGAAACAGACGGAGGGACCAATCGGCATGGTCAGAAGGTATCAGCTCAGGCAATCACCCCTCCCCGGGCCTGGCCTTTACCAGGGGGTACGCGCGTGCCTTACATGTCTACCCAGGGCGGGGACTTACGCGTTACCCCGTCACCGGCTACGCGTGCGAACGCGTGGGTCGGCCTTCAGGCACGCACAGGGAGGAAGGAAGAAGAGGAAAAAGAAGAGAGAGAGGGAGAAAGAGGACAGACTGTCTCAAACGCCGAGGCGGAGACCAGAGAAGGCAAGGAGAAGAAGGCAATGAGAAAGCAAGGAGAAGAAGGCGATGAGAAGGCAAGGAGAAGAAGGCAATGAGAAGGCAAGGAGAAAAAGGCAATGAGAAGGCAAGGAGAAAAAGGCAATGAGAAGGCAAGGAGAAAAAGGCAATGAGAAGGCAAGGAGAAGTCAAGGGAAAGAGTAAGGAAGACAGTGAGGTGGAGAAGAGCAAGGAAAGGAACCAACAAAAGGAAGGAAGAAACGAGAAGTGAAAAACCAAAAAGACCACAATTATAGGTCGTGGAACCGTCCGTCTCCGGACGCAGGCGCTAACTACCCCCGTGAGGGGGATGGACTCCTTTTAGTCGCCTCTTACGACAGGCAGGAATACCTCGGGCCTATTCTAATCCCCGGACCCGCAGGGGGGGGGCTAAGGCCAGTGTGACTGTACCTTGCAGTCCTTTTAAATGTGGCTGCAACTGCACACACTGACGTTTGACTCTTCTTACCTGCTTCTGGTTTCACGCTTTTTTTTTTTTGGGGCGGGGGGGGGGGGGTCCATCAGTCTTCTGCCTGGTTCGATGCACCCCGCAATTAAATCCTTCCTGTGCCAACCTTTTCATCTCAGAGTAGCACTTGCAATTTACATCCTCAAATGTTCAAATGTGTGTGAACTCTTATGGGACTTAACTGCTAAGGTCATCAGTCCCTAAGCTTACATACTACTTAACCTAAATTATCCTAAGGACAAACACACACACCCATACCCGGAGGAGGACTCGAACCTCCGCCGGGACCAGCCGCACATTCCACGACTGCAGCACCATACGTCCTCAATTATTTGTTGGATGTGTTCCATTCGCTGTCTTACTCTACAGTTTTTACCCTCTGAAGCTCACTCTAGCAGCGTGAAAGTTAATCCCCGACGTCTTAGCAGATGTCCTGTCATCCTGTCCCTTCCTCTTGTCAGTGTTTTCCATCTGTTCCTTTCCTCTCCGTTTCTGCGTGACATCTCCTACTTCGTTATCTTACCAGTCCACTTAATTTTCAACATACGTCTATAGCACATTATATTACATTTATTTTAATATAAGGTAAACTGATAATTTTGTAAGCCTACCCTGCCCCGAGCCATGAAGTGTTTTTTCTCTTCTTTTTTAGCAGCAGCGTGGTTCCGGACTGAAGCTCCTAGAACCGCTTTGTCACAGCGGCCGGCGAAACCTTTTTAAAACGTCCACAGACTCCATTCGTCTTTTAACCCTCATGTAAACAAACACACGCTCGGTGATTGTTCAGTGACCCTAGGACACAGTGTAATGTCGCTCATGCTAAAATATGGAAAGCAGTTTTAAAGACAGTCCAAACAACGTGTACCGACATGTACTGGAACAAAGTAAGAATCATTGCAATGAATATGAGATTAGATTTTGCCTGTTGAACACTTGCAATAACTTTTAGATTACAAAATTTGGCACCAGCGAGAAGTTGCATAATGTCTTTAATTTGTCAGTGATAACTGATCCTTACTTCGTTCCAGTACATGTTGGTACACTTTGTTTGGACTGTCTTATGTGTACGACTGCTACCAACTTCAGTGATCTAATAGCTGCACTAATATAGTAGCGCGGCGAATTCATATTAAGTGTGCCAACGGAAAAATAAGTAGCGGAACGGGTGTTTCTGAACGTGAAAAACTATGATACTCTTCCACATTACCATCTTACCTGCCTGTATAACTTACACCATGGCCGCTGATTATCAGCGTACACACATGCGTAAAGTGGCATTATTGTGTAGCAGACAGATAACATTCCCCTCTTACGTCCCTCCTCAAAGTGCCGACAAACTTCTCCTTCATGCTTTTCCGCATCTCACGCTCCTTACTTTAGCACCGACAACTTATACCGGCACCTGTTGACGTCTACGGAGTGGAAATGGGACGTCTGAAATCACTGAAACTTGAGGTAAAACAAACTTGGCTTAAATAATTTAGTGATAACCAAAAACTTGAAGGCTTTCAAAACTTTAGACTTTAGAATGTCTCACAGATTCATTTGTAGTGCTGTAACTACAGTATACCTAAAAAATAAATTGGGCGTATTTCCAATAGCGTAACAACATGCTGTGGCTGTGTCCTAGGGTCACTGAACAATCACCGAGCGTGTGTTTGTTTACATGAGGGTTAAAAGACGAATGGAGTCTGTGGACGTTTTAAAAAGGTTTCGCCGGCCGCTGTGACCAAGCGGTTCTAGGAGCTTCAGTCCGGAACCACGCTGCTGCTACGGTTGCAGGTTCGAATCCTGCTTCGGGAATGGATGCGTGTGATTTCCTTAGGTTAGTTAGGTTTAAGTAGTTTTAAGGCTACGGGACTGATGACCTCAGAAGTTAAGTCCCATAGTGCTCAGAGCCATTTGAACCATTTGTTCAAACGCAGATTACAGGATATCTTGAATTATAAAGTCCATCACTCAAGCCGATGCCACATCATAGTTTTTGCGAGGATGTTGATTTATTAATTCATGTAGCGTCGTCAAGGCGTCGCTACGGTGTTAAATCAACAACTAATACGACTTAATTCCAGAGATAGAATACTCTTCTGACAAAGTACAGAAAGCGTTGTATTTCGGTGTAAACTTGCTGTTCACTGTTAATAAAATCACTAAATCACCTTTAACTTCTACGTTCTCTCAAAAAATAGTTAATTTCACAATTACACAGTAAATTTTCATTAAATGACGTAGTCGACACGAAGCATTAAGGCTACATTGGAGCTTATTGAACATCGTAATTATTTTACCCTGTACTGAAAACACACTGATCTTGAATCTATTTGCATCAGCGATTCTGACATTGACTACAGCTTCCGACAACACGGCGTAACTGTGAGTTCTTCATGGTCGCGTGTAGCTGTTTCCTACTCAAGGCTAATAATAGAGTTTATGTCGGCAGTTGGTATATTGCTGTGTCCTTTGATGTTCGTAACAATTACAGATCACTAATGCTAAGTTCCAGCGTTAGTCACCGAGCGAGGTGGCGCAGTGGTTAGACACTGGACTCGCATTCGGAAGGACGACGGTTCAACCCCGCGTCCGGCCATCCTGATTTAGGTTTTCCGTGATTTCCCTAAATCACTCCAGGCAAATGCCGGGATGGTTCCTCTGAAAGGGCACGGCCGACTTCCTTCCCCATCCTTCCCTAATCCGATGAGACCGATGACCAAGCTGTCTGGTCTTCCCCAAACCAACCAACCAACCAGCGTTAGTCAGTTATCACACGATTTACTTTTCTTTCACATATAATAACTCTTCCGTTGTCTGGCTAAACAATAAATGTTATTTTACTTCACTTCGAAATTCTGACTAGTACGTCAAGTCAATACTGCAAAACTTTTAAAACTTCACATCGTTTTGAAACAATCTAGTAGCGTTCAATAGCCTTACTACTATTGCGACTTCTACAAGAGAGACTGAATTAACATCTCCATTGCAGTGTTACATTGTAGTCGCAGCGAATTTACAGCTCGATGCGGCTACAACTCTCTTCTTGGATAAATGTTATCTCTGATCTATTTATGGTCTGGGCTTTAACCTTCGTAAAGAATATATTTTGAATTATTTATTTAAAGTTTCAGGCTTCGTACCATCTGATAGTCTTTCATTTAGTCCTTTCTTTATAATCAAAGTTATTAGTTACATAGTATTCATGTTAGTCAAACTTCCAATAGTGTTAATTTTGTTGTCAGTAGCTCCCATCAATGTCGGGATAACTAATTTTGCTATTTCTTTTACTACCAAAGGGCTTTCGTTGGGGGTTCCATATTTGGGGTGTTACACTGTCTTCTCCCTCTTTTACTCCCACTGCTTTTATCCCCATCTCTCTTTCTCTTTTAGTACCACTGGTCATACTCTCACTGACCATCAGCATCTCCTCTCTTTTTGGCTCGCTGATATTGTCTTCATCCATCTTTGATTCTTTTTCACTGCCACTTTCTCTCTCACATTGTCGCTGTCTCCTCTGTATTTCTCTTCCACTGAAACGGTCTTCTCTCTGTTCCACTGTCACTGTCTTTCTTTCTCTCCTACTATCAGCACAAAAAAGCGTGAATTCATTTGCGTGTCACATTTTTGCTGAAGAAGGCGGAATGAAGATTTTGGCAGCTGGTCCCACACTTTTATGTCAGTCAGAGGAAAGTATTGGCCATGTTCGTGCTCCGACAGAAGCATTATTCGCTGATTTCCTTCCTTTAACTGCCACAGGACGGTGAGCTGCTTATAGAAAATAAGTTATACAGATCAGTAAAGTTTTGACAGCTAATTGTTCATATACTTAAACACATTTATACAGGGTGGTCCATTGATAGTGACCGGGCCAAATATCTCATGGAATAAGCGTCAAACGAAAAAACTACAAAGAACGAAACTCGTCTAGCTTGAAGGGGGAAACCAGATGGTGCTATGGCTGGCCCGCTAGATGGCACTGCCATAGGTCAAACGGATAGCAACTGCGCTTTTTTTAAATATGAACCCTCATTTTTTATTACATATACGTGTAGTACGTAAAGAAATATGAATGTTTTAGTTGGACGACTTTTTTCGCTTTGTGATAGATGTCACTGTAACAGTCATAAACCTATAAGTACGTGGTCTCACGTAACATTCCGCCAATGCGGACGGTACTTGCTTCGTGATCATTACCCGTGTTAAAATGGACCATTTACCAATTGCGGAAAAGGTCGATATCGTGTTGATGTATGACTATTGTGATCAAAATGCCCAACGGGCGTGTGCTATGTATGCTGCTCGGTATGCCGGCCGCGGTGGCCGAGCGGTTCTAGGCCAGAGTCCGGAACTGCACGACTGCTACGGTCGCAGGTTCGAATCCTGCCTGGGGCATGGATGTGTGTGATGTCCTTAGGTTAGTTAGGTTTAATTAGTTCTAAGTTCTAGGGGACTGATGACCATAGATGTTAAGTCCCATAGTGCTCAGAGCCATTTTTTTTGCTGCTCGGTATCCTGGACGACATCTTCCACGTGTCCGGACCGTTCGCCAGATAGTTACGTTATTTAAGGAAACAGGAAGTGTTCAGCCACATGTGAAACGACCTGCAACAAATGATGATGCCCAAGTAGGTGTTTTAGCTGCTGTCGCGGCTAGCCCGCACTTCAGTAGCAGACAAATTGCGCGAGAATCGGGAATCTAAAAAACGTCGGTGTTGAGAATGCTACATCAACATCGATTGCACCCGTACCATATTTCCATGCACCAGGAATTGCACGTCGTGTACAGTTCTGCCACTGGGCACAAGAGAAATTACGGGACGATGACAGATTTTTTGCACGCGTTCTATTTAGCGACGAAGCGTCATTCACCAACAGCCGTAGCGTAAACTGGCATAATATGCACTACTTGGCAACGGAAAATCCACGATGGCTACGAGAAGTGGAACATCAGCGACCTTTGCGGGTTAATGTATGGTGCGGCATAATGGGAGGAAGGTTAATTGGCCTCCATTTTATCGATGACAATCTAAATGGTGCAATGTATGCTGATTTCCTACGTAATGTTGTACCGATGTTACTACAAGATGTTTCACTGCATGACAGAATGGCGATGTACTTCCAACATGATGGATGTCAGGAACATAGCTCGCGTGCGCTTGAAGCGGCATTGAATGGCATATTTCATGAGTTTGCAGTTTTTTCGTTTGACGCTTATTCCGTGAGATATTTGGCCCGGTCACGATCAATGGACCACTCTGTATACTTCGGCACATATAAACAAGCAAGCATGATACGTAGTTAACACAAAATCACTTGCTTTACATTTTTTCTGGATACTTTGTTCATCGATCGCAATTCATAGAAAACGCCCGACATACAATTTTTATCTTTAAAGAGTAAAAATTTATTAGAAGTATTTCACTGAACTTTCAGTCTCTGCAGTTTCACAAAATTTTCGACAGTCATTTTAAGTTCTTTTCAGTCATGTTAAGGCTATTTTTAGGCCATTTTTTGTCACCGCAGTACCACTTTGGGCATATTTCTATATGCCTAAGGTGCTCATTATAAAGAGACAATGCATCATAAAGATTCATTGGTGAAAAAAATGCTGACTGAAAATATAGTTTGGTGACATCAGAATACTTTCGATGATCCTAAAAGCTGTCCACGTATTAAGTGAGCCAACTACATTTACGCCCCAGAGCAGATATTATGTGTGTCTTTTATGCACATAAGTACGGTAGTTTTGGACCTCTGGGTCTCGGAAATGGATAATTATACCGAAAAAAGTTTCAAAGTTCCCAAAGGACATCATCTTAAGGACATATGGCGAAAATGTCGACGATCTGCCTGATTAGGAATTATAGAAGTGACCATCACCAAAATTAATTATTTCTTTCGCTTTTCTCAGGAACTGCCCTTGAACAAATCGCGCCTTTATAATCCATCTAAGGCCCCTCCTAGACTACATCTAACGCAATTTGCCTGCCCTGGAGGAAGTGTTTAATGTTTAAATTTTGATCCTGTAGTACTGGCTAGCTACAGTATGTCCTTCCTCCCGATATGTACGTAAATGGTTGCTAGACCAAGAACTATCCAAAATTCTTGACCCGATACCTTATCTCGGTGACCGCATGAAGAATAGCTTTTTCGCGAGTCTTTTGAAACTTATTGGTTCATACACACTGTGTACTGTAGTGCACGAACCGATAGTTGTATTAATTTAATCTTGCTAATATTACGTGCAAGTAAATATAACTTTTGAATCATCCATTCAATATTAAGGCTGAGAGGTTATCATTTAAATAAATCATAAAAACCGGTAGCCTGTTTCTAGTGACCTTTTAAATGCGTTACAAATGTAGGTAATAATCCAGAAGGCAGAACAGTTGGGGTAAAAACACTTCAAGAATGGAGATATGATTATATATCTACTGTCAGGTACAGAATAATGTTCGCAAATGAACGGAAAATATTTCATTACCCACTTAATTAAATGAACGTGCCCACTGAGCCTTCTGAATGGGGGGAAGAGGGGAGGCCACAAGAAACCCATCCTATATTTTTCTTTACCTAAATATACAATTTTGCCTTCGATTCAAATTTCATTTCGGCAGTAGTTCTAAATGACTAGCGATCCTTTTCCTGATACGTGATACTTCCAAATTATACCTCAGATCATGCAGTTTTGAATTTTTAATTTGTGTTCGTCTGGAAAGCAGCAAAAATTGATAACATGATGAAGTAAACTGGAAACTGTTGAATGTGGTGAAAACACATAAATCCAGTATTGCAAAACTTTTTCTGCCGTAAGCAAATTGCAGTACAGCATGTCCAGCTTTCCGCGTGTCATCTTAGCACACAGCTTGGGGAATGAAGTAGCAAACACTATTTCCCACCGCTTAGTCGAAATCTCCCACAGTGCTGACAACATTTGCAACTCGCACTATAAACTGACCACTTGCTATGATGGAAATGACGCAAGAAGTAATAGGGTCCTGTAAAAGCGCATTACAATGACTTTCATGTTCCCGTGTGGTACTTATTTGTGGTATGAATTCTGAAATGAAATTACACAAATTACACAATTGCCAGAGCACAAGGTCAGGCAGTTCACTGTATACCGACTAGGGCAGTACCACGTAGTGTCATCTTGTATAGATAGGCAAGTAGGATAGCAAGCGTCATGAAAACTTATGAATACCAGACAATAGCAGGGGCATTACTTCAAGAAATGTTGGACAAGCTATACGTCTTCTCCTCTCCAACCCTCTTTTTCACCTGTCCACTATCCCTCTACACCTTCCACCTGACTCCTGCATCTGTCCTTCATTCACTTTCTCTATGCAGCTCCTCTTTCTCTCACTATCTCCTCCCGCCTCCTTTCTTTTTCAGCTCATCCCCCTCCACATTCTCTCTGTCTACCTCTCCTGCCTCGTTTCTCTGTCCGTCTCATCCTCTCCCCTACCTAAAAATCCATTTTATCTCCCTTCTCTATGCTCAACTGTGCCCATACGGATTTGTAGGCCCCGCAAGGCATGGCGACACTGCCCACAAAACAAGCCCTCCTCGTCTCTCTACATCCACCTCAACCTTCCCGCTCTCCCTCTACCTTACTCTCCATATCCCCCATCAAATTCTCTACTCAGCCTTGCCCATCCGTATTCATAGAGCCTGCAAGGCATGCCAACTCTATCTGCGTAAAAACCCTGCTGTGGAGGGCAGCTTGCACATCGGAGGTGAAAACCATTTTCTCCCATTGCAGAACTAGCACTCCTGAAAGAAAGGATACTGCGGAGACATGGCTTAGCCACAGCCTGGGGGATGTTTCCAGAATGAGATTTTTACCCTGCAGCGGAGCTCAGATGGTAGAGCGCTTGCCCGCGAAAGGCGAAGGTCCCGAGTTCGAGTCTCGGTCGGGCACACAGTTTTAATCTGCCAGGAAGTTTCATATTAGCGCACACTCCGCTGCAGAGTGAAAATCTCATTCTGGAAACATCCCCCAGGCTGTGGCTAAGCCATGTCTCCGCAGTATCGTTTCTTTCAGGAGGCTAGTTCTGCAAGGCTCGCAGGAGAGCTTCTGTAAAATATGGAAGGTAGGAGACGAGATACTAGCAGAAGTATAGCTGTGAGGAGCGGGCGTGAGTCGTGCTTCGGTAGCTCAGATGGTAGAGCACTTGCCCGCGAAAGGCAAAATTCCCGAGTTCGAGTCCCGGTCGGGCACACAGTTTTAATCTGCCAGGAATTTTCATATCTGTGCACACTCCGCTGCAGAGTTGAAATCTCATTCTGGAAACTCCTCTATACAGTAGTGGTCGAAAAAACACGTTAATGTCCTTATCTTCGCTCCTGCTTGAGTACTGAGGTTATAAACACACAGTGCTGATATTCATGAAGTTTGCTTCTGGATTCCCTGGACTAGCAGGACAGAGTGCGTGAGGTTATATTTGTAGAAAGGGGCCAAAGTAAGTTGCTGTCAGTTACACTCAACATATAAATTTTATTTCTTAAAAGCACAATCACATAGGCAAGAATTAAAAACTCTCAAGGTTTTAACGAAAGAGCTCCCTTGATTTGATTTAAATAGGCTGAAAGCCACATACGAAAATCTAGGGCCCAAGATCTAAGCAAGGAATTGACGTACAGGATTTCTTCTGGAAGTTTCACCTCTTTGAAAATTTTTTTTCTTCAATAAAAAATATGCTGAAGGCCACACATTAAGCAAGAACAATGGTACGGCTTAAGGCCACAACAAAGATTTTCAGTGTTAATTCTAAATAGGGTGAAACCCGGGCGAAGGCCGCTTATCAACCAAAAAATTTATCTGCTTAAAGCCTAGGAAGTAAGGCTTTCAATTTAACAGGCTGAGGGCCTCAGCTTAAAACATTTCATACAAACTCGGCTGAAGGCTACATACTAAAGAATACCAATCTTATGACCTAAGGGCAAGACAAAAATGTTGAAATTTTAATTTAGGGGAGAGTAAATGGTTCAAACGGCTCTGAGCACTATGGGACTCAACTGCTGAGGTCATTAGTCCCCTAGAACTTAGAACTAGTTAAACCTAACTAACCTAAGGACATCACAAACATCCATGCCCGAGGCATGATTCGAACCTGCGACCGTAGCGGTCTTGCGGTTCCAGACTGGAGCGCCTTTAACCGCACGGCCACTTCGGCCGTCTAGGAGAGAGTAGAAATCGGCTAAAAGCCACATATCATGTCAAAACAATTTTACCGCTTAAGGCCTAGGAAGAACAGCTTTCAATCTGAAAAGGCTGAGGGCCTTTGCTTAAAACGTTTCATGCAAACTCGATTGAAGGCCTCACAGCCAAAAAAATAACAATGTTATGACTTAAAAGCAAGAACAAGATTTTGAATTTGCATTTTAAGATAGTTTAAGACTTGGCTGAAGGCCACACACCATGGAGAAAACAATTTCACGGCTTAAGGCCTAAAGAGAAGAAACTTACAATTTTAATAACCGAAAACTCGGCTGAAGACCACACAGAGTACTTATAACTACAAGGAAATTATTACGTTAAGCACAAGGAGCGGTGCTGAGACGGTTCCAAGGGTCAGCCTGGGAAGTAATACTAACGCACATTTATGGGAGACAGGCAGCCAGACCGACAACTTCTTAATCGGAAGCAACCCAACTGAAGGCCAGCTGACAAACCATCCAAACAAATTAGTTCTGCTCCATCCGACGAGCAAAACGACAACAAGACGTCAATAACTCAACGTTCTTGATACTGGTGCCCAATTCAGCCAAATCAGAATAAACGCCCAAAACTGCCAACACATCTCAGCTGTCGAACCACACGCCATGCTGGACAGCACCAACACAACGAAAGAAATTACACCGCCAAAACTTACGTCAACGCCCAGGGCAGGCAACCGGAACGTTAACGGCCACAAGGCAGAAGATACCGCTGGTGTACTTCACTAATGAAGGAGTGAATTAAATTAAGCCCCATCCAAGAAAACGGCTGCAATTCTAGCCGGCTTGAATGCACACACGTTGTTTCTCGCAGGAATCTCACAGAAAGTAACAACCAGAATCAAAGAGGATAGCATTCGAGACTGGATAGTAGGTAAGTGAGCACTCAACTTCAAGATCGGTGGGCCACGAACTTCGTAACCCTCGCAAGAAGCGCCTCTCAATCCAATCGCGCGTGCACGCCGCCAGCGGCTCCGACCCGACTCAGCGCGGCAGGGACCGCCTTGCTGCTCTACCCCAACTGACCGACTGCATACACCTGGAAGTGGTCAAGGACCAAATACAGGTCGGCTGATGGGACGACCGACCGTACGACCAACCAACGGTCGCTCCCGCTTCAGTCGGACAGTGCATGTGTGACGGCAGCGGTCTGCACTGGTGTTCCGTCCGCGATGCTCCTCCGTCGCCGACACTGCTCCGTCCCCGACTGTACTGTTGGTCCAACTGACTTTCAGACAGACGACGACCCGGAAATATTATCGGTCGCTCCAGAGATGGTATGACATTGCACTATCGATACGCACTGCTGCTGCCACCCACGGGCAAATAAGGCAGGAAATTAGTGACGCCAGTAAATGGAAAAAGAAAACGAAGCGGCAGTACCGTGATAGAAGATGACAAACAATAAATGACATGAACACGAGCCGCACATGGCTCATTTTCTAATGTGCGACATTTGGTTGAAATCGTTCAAGAGGTTTAGGAAAAGATCCGAGACGTACAAACATACTTTTCGTGAACAGTAATCCTCAGGCTGACTAATGTTTTTCCCGTTTATTCGGATGTGCGATGTGTTTTGTGAAGTTCTTCCTTCCAGATCAACTGCGCTGAGAAAGAAAGCATTTGAAATGGACTGTCGCATAACGTGTGGTCCATACACACTAAGTATTTCCGCTTACGCAGAGATTTACGTCAACATCAATACGTGTCACATTTTTTCTACTACAGTGCTTTCAGTGACATTCATTTGTATTAGAATTTTCAGTAGATGCAAAAGATGTTCCAATTCTACTCGTAAATATTGAAACAATTTACGACAGTTCTGCTGCTAGTATCTGAATGAAGATCTTGTACTCTAACAGGACTGAACCCACCCCCCCTCCCATCCCCCCGTACCCCTAGGACATGAAAATTATCTACGCTCCTTGTCTCAGTGCCGGCTGGAGTCGCCGAGCGGTACTAGACGCTTCAGTTTGGAACCGCGTGACCGCTACGGTCGCAGGTTCGAATCCTGCCTCGGGCATGGATGTGTGTGATGTCCTTAGGTTAGTTAGGTTTTAGTAGTTCTAAGTTCTAGGGGACTGATGACCTCAGATGTTAAGTCCCATAGTGCTCAGAGCCATTTGAACCATTTTCAACCTTGTCTCAGTACTTAGTAACAATTTTCTATCGACGTCACGCTTAGGCTCATAAGACAACAGATATCACACCTCAGGTAATTTATACACGTGATTCCTTATTGACGTTACAAACTTTCAGTGATGGTAGTGAAAGGTAAATGTATTAATTTGGGCTAAGGTATCCTAGTTCAGGAACGACTGAGCAGAAAGGTATAAGCGGAAATCTACTAACGTTCCAGCTTAGCCTCGCGCAACTCTCAGACAAGGGCCCCAATTCCTGAACAGTGATCATGACGTACGGAATTCCCTCTGAATACTCCCCGATACCCCCACATAATTTCTCCTGTTGATGGACTGGTACTGGTACAAGTAACTTGATGTTAAGGAGACCCAAAATCCTAAGTCTACGGTTCAGTAATAATGAATCCTATGACCTGCACCCGTTTCGAACTGTTACATTTACAACAGTTGTTCAAAATTACGTCCCCCAGCAGCAATGCAGGCATGGCATCGTCGCATGAACTTGTGTCGTACTGGTGTCGCTGAAACAGCGAGAATTCTTGCCAGGAGATCCTCTACAGTCTCGACAGGCGCCTGGTACACAAGGATTACCACATGGCCCCACAAGAAGAAACCAAGTGGGGCGAGATTAGGTGATCGCGCTGGCCACAAAACAGTATCTCACCTGCCTATCCACTTTTCAGGGAATTTGTGATCCAAGTATTCATGAAGCATCAGTCCAAAGTTAGATGGGGCTCCATCGTGATGGATCTACGTCCGTTGACGAATGACAAGTGGCCTTTTTGCCTAGTGTTCAGTTTTAGAACAATAGTACCGGTGCACGTATTCCATCGCCAAATGTATCTGAACGATTTTCGTTTTAACTTTGGACTGGATTATTTCCGGACCAAGGTCTCTTACCTCAGATTGACATGATTACCCTTCTGCATTATCCCTGAAAATCTGTAAATAAGACGTGTCAAAACAACACTGCCGGACTTTGAGGGTATGTAGATAGAGTTTTTAGGAACAAACTGAGGATAAGAACGAACGTCCAGAAACAGCATCCAATAGCACTTCAGAGAATCGAAGTTAAAATGGAAAAACACCTGCCCCTAAGCTGTCCCCTCGGCATTAAACCTGAACTTTATACTGACGGATCACAAGTGGCACTATTCGCTATTAGTTTGACAGTTTTGAGGCCCATATATGGTGCCGATCTCTCCACGCAACTTACAACACATTGTCAGCGTACAATGACGACGCTCCTATCGATAGGATGATCTTTCTGCATGAGGTGACCTCTACGATTTCGATGCTGTGTAGTATAGTATCGTTGGAAGACATTTGGAAACGTGGGTTCTTCTCCTCAGTTCGTTCCTCAAGACATCTGTAGTCCCCCGAAATGCGTCTGTATCGTTTTCTCATATCCTGCTTATTCGTGAACAGAGCGGCAGTATCCCTCAACTTTGAAGTGCATCGGACGCTACCTTCGCTTCTGACGATGCATTACCATTAACGATAGATAGAGTTTTATTTGCTAGGAACTCTTTAATTAAATCACATATCCGTTCGGATATTCCGTACATATTTTGTTTACTTAGAGATATCTTTCTTTGCGTGACTGCCATTTTTCAATATTATCTACTGTTTATGTATTACAAAAATCTTGCCCTTCTCTTATATCTCTCGATGAATTTGTTTACGTTGCTAGGGCTATATACAGAACATATTAACCAGTGTCAACTCAGAATTTTGTCAAATAACGGGCATTAGGTGTTGCTGACATCAAATCCTCCATTAAGTATCTGAAAGGTCACTTGCTGCAGTTCATAGGGGAAAATGTTCGATTGATAGCATGTAACCAGAAAGATGAGTGTTACTCGTTCTCTATAATCCTAACGTTGCCATCCGAGAAGTTCGTTTAAATTTTCATTTGTATGGAGGATACTCCGCCTAGATCTCACTCGTTGGTGGACAGGGTGATATGGACACAGTAGATGCGCGTGTGTTATTCAGATCTCTTGTTCATGCACGCAGCTTCTCTTCTAACATCTGGTCGAGTGATTCCTGCCAGACAGACAACTTGCTGCTGGTCTAATCAACCAGTGATGAATCGACATGTTTCATTATGTCAACCTGTTTAGCAGGGCCGGCCGGAGTGGCCGTGCGGTTCTAGGCGATACAGTCTGGAGCCGAGCGACCGCTACGGTCGCAGGTTCGAATCCTGCCTCGGGCATGGATGTGTGTGATGTCCTTAGGTTAGTTAGGTTTAATTAGTTCTAAGTTCTAGGCGACTGATGACCTCAGAAGTTAAGTCACATAGTGCTCAGAGCCATTTGAACCTCTTTAGCATGACTGGAACTGTACCACACACGGCATGCATACTCTGCTGCCGAGTAGCACAGAGCTACGGCACTAGTTCTGTACCCCAACTGGTCCCAGTCAATTTGCGAAGGGTGTTATGTCTGACATTCTCTAATTGGTGTTTATGCATTGATTTTTGCCCGGCCGGAGTGACTGAGCGGTTCTAGGCGCTACAGTCTGGAACCGCGCGACGCTACGGTCGCAGGTTCGAATACTGCCTCGGGCATGAATGTGTGTGATGTCCTTAGGTTAATTAGGTTTGAGTAGTTCTAAGTTCTAGGGGACTGATGACCGGAGAAGTTAAGTCCCATAGTGCTCAGAGCCATTTGAACCATTTGATCTTTGTAAGTGCTTTTCGTGAAAGGTTTTGTACAGCGGTCTAACTGAACATCCATTCAAGCTAAGACCAATTTCCTTGAAGCCTGCTAGTTCTTTAGGCGGAACGCACATACATGAATATTTCATGTGCTAGGCTTCAATTGGTTTTCTTGATAGTACTAGTTAGATCAGGCAGGACGTCTGATAGCTTTTCTTCTAGATTGTCAAAGAAGATTGCCTGAGAGGCAATATCTCGATCATTCGTACATTTGAAGATCGTAGTGCCGTCTGGGAGGGGCTGGCCATTCGTATAAATATTGGACGGAATTGAGGCAAGAACACTGCCTCCTGGAAAACCATTTTTGTTACCTCCATTGCCTGTCACTACTCTGATATTCTTCATTTCCTTTCTACATACCTTTGTTTGTTTATCGATTTCAAAAATAAATGTTCACATGTGTGTGAAATCTTATGGGACTTAACTGCTAAGCTCATCAGTCCCTAAGCTTACACACTACTTAACCTAAATTATCCTAAGGACAAACACACACACACCCATGCCCGAGGGAGGACTCGAACCGCCACCGGGACTTATCGATTTCTGTCAAAGGTGTGCCACATTAGTTGTTACGCTTATCCGTTTCCACGAAACGCTGACTTAGTTCTCCAGGTAAACATTGTCGGTCGGAAGAGGCGTCGGCTATGTGTGCACAAAGGTTCTTGACATCCTTTCGCTACGATAAGCCATATCCTAGTACTCAGAATTTTCGTTATCGCTGATAGACTTGTGTATACGATTGGAATCAACCCCTCAGCGTCAAGGCTTGAAGGTGGTGTACTGAAGCACTGAAACTGTTAGCCATGTAATAATTCAGTTAAGGAAGGCTGTAGGTCTTCCATTTCATTACGCATGCTAAATAAAGAGATGAAACGTCGTAAAGTCACTGAACGATCGGAAAAATGTGTTGCGTGGAAAGGGAAAACTTTAAAGACGACCTATCACAGTCACCAATATTCGTGGTCGCAGCTTTTTTCTTTTTTTTACGATCACAGTTAAAACGTTTGACTGTATCTACATCTACATAACTACTTTCCAATTCATACTTAAGTATCTGGCACTGGGCTCTTTGAACCACCCATGGGAAGAACATTGGAGTGCTATACTTCAGACTGAAAGTAGCTTTCGCCATTATGTGGCCCTGTCAGGTAACATAGCTCGATGAATCTTGGATCATACATAGAAAGAACTGCTATAGTGTAGTACAGAAGGTAGCTGAAAGAAAGACGCTATGAGGCGAACAGGAACGAACTCTTATTCAAACAGAACAATTACCCTTCTCGGAGATTTTTGATGGTCCACTGGATATTAAAGAGGGAGAGACGCGGTTCTTAATAGAATGTGTCGTCACCTTGGATGGCAATAAATGTTCTGCAACGTGCTCCCATGCAGGCCACAAGGCTGGACAGGATTTCTTGTTGTTAGGCCCTCCATTCCTCCATCAGCGCTACTAGCAACTGCTTCATGTTCTTTGGTACATTTGCACGTGCTGCAGAACGCCTCGATCACAACATACATGCGCTCGATGTGATTTAATTCGGGGGAACGGGCACTCTCCACCTGCGCTACTCGATGCGGTCGCGCATTCTCGTCCATAAAAATGAGATCTGGGCGGAATTAACTGCTGGAAGGACGTATATGGGGAAGGAGTACAGCGTCATAACATCGCTGGCCGGTGAATGTACCGTGTTCAAAGGTTTGGAGCTCAGTACGCCCATGCAACATTCGCCTCTCGCACCATACCTAGACCACCGGGACGACCATGTTCGACAATGCTGGGCGTACCCACTCACGGAGAGAGCTGAGGACACGTATTGCACCTAGGAACATTCTCGAACATGATCGTTTCCCTGGTCCAGGTGTGTTATGGTGTGGTATGGACGTAATGACTCCAAATCTTTGAACATGGTACACTCAACGGTGAACTTTGTCGTGAGACTGTACTCCTTCCGCATATGCGTTTCTTCAGGGGTGCATTTGGCATTTGGCCCTGATCTCATTTACATGGATAACAGTTCACGACCGCATCGAACTACGCAAATACAAAGCTCTTGGAACGAGAGGATATTCAGCAAAATGGGCTGGCCTGTCCGTCCCCACGACTTAAACCTCGTCGAAGACGTGTAGGACGCATTGAGGAGACGTATTGAAGCACGTTTAGTAATGAGCGGAAGGATATCTAGCCGTAACCCGCATGGTGGAGGAACAGAACGCCCTACCACAGGAATTTGTGGTGGTTCTTCATGTATTGGTTTTTATACATTATGAAATGGTGAAGTTAATGTTATTGTGTCTGCTTCATAACTGGAAAATTATTTATTTCAGTGATTCTGTTGTGGTGCTTCTCGCAGTTAATTTGCTCGTCACGGTGTTTTTATATTAAAAGACGCCACCACATATATATGACGATGTGATAATTAAAATGAATATTTCTGTGCCAGTTCTTGAAACTTGTACGCGATTTAGAATCAAAAGTCTAGATATATGTATATGATATTAAAAATGATTTTTGTTAATTGGTTTCACTTTTGTTAAAAGACGTGGTTAAGGAGATTCTAGCGATTTCGTTCAGCGAGGATCGAAAAAAGTATTGATTACTTTTGTTGTTGTAAGGAAAGAATCGCTAATCAAGAGAAATTTCCTATAATCACATTTATTTTTACTTGCCAAAATAAGAGAATACTACGGTATTTTTACGACTGTGGGCCGTTATCATTTAAAACAGTAGCGCTGACCTCTGCACCAGCGTTCCCCTACAAAATTTGCATAAAGAAATTAATTTTGCCACTTCATGAATATAGGAACTGGTGTTTATAAAATTTGACAACACTTCTAAGCAATATTTGATTCTATTTAGGATAATTATTACACGAAACTTAAACGTTTTCGTGCCTCGTCATAAAATGGCTTTTTACACTGCAAAAAAGGGAAGAGAGAGAGAATCTTTTTGCAAAAAAAAAGAAAAAAACAGAGTTTGCAATTACATTCGCAGATCATATTAATGGATCACAGAGTCTGTTATTTTTCTGAGAAGAGATAATATTTCTATTTTTGAAAGTTCACGCAATAACATATTTCCTTACGACGTCAGTTTTGGTACATTTGCGAAGTTATTTAATATCACGTTATGTGGCGTAACACCACAAACTTCTTACGAACATTTTGGCCAGCATAGAAGCACGCCGTGACGCTGATGCCCGGGGCGCGATTATAAATCGCATTGTCTTGGGTAATTAATGCCGTTGAATAATTATCCGTTCTTCCCAATGAGTACTTCTTTCAGTTATCTTCGGTATTATACTGCAGCAGTTCTTTCTATGTATGATCCAAGTTTCATCGAGCTACGTTACTCAGCAGTGACACACAGTGCGAGAGTTACTGTCGTCCTTGAGTTTTGCACATCAGTGTACTTTCTTACCTAAGAAATCTGTGTTATACTGTCAGGTCGAGTACTTTTCGCCTCGCCCTAGTATCAGCACATTTTCGAGTCGCCCTTTACTATATATATAGTAAGATGGTATCCGAAAGAACAGATACCACTTTAGTATGTGTATAGTTAAGGCTCACCGGCCACTTTACCATCTTCTTCCTCTGTGCGAATGCACAAACAGTGCCCGAACTCTTACGGGAATCGGCAACGGGCCGCGAGTAATGAGTATAATGGGCGGGAGCACTACGAATGTCGCTCAGATGGACAGAGCGTCTGCCATGTAAGCAGGAGATACCGGGTTCGAGTCCCGGTCGGGGCACACATTTTCATCTGTCCCCGTTGACGTATGCCAACGCCTGTAAGCAGTTAAGGGTGTTCATTTCAATGTAATTTCGCCCTTTACTTTTGTGATGCGCCTTCTAAATTGAGCCTTTTCAAGGGCGTGGGCGCTCCGAAAGTGAGGTTGGCGCGGGCCCTCGCGGAGGCGAAGGTGAACCACTCTCACCTGTGGCGGCGCCCCTCACTTTCTCGCCACAGGCGGCGCGCCGCCCCGCCCCCCTCGCGTCGCTTTCTTCGGCGACGCCGACCAAAAGCCTTGGAGCCACGACCCCCCAGCCGCAGTCCGCGCCAGCTCGCGATCCGCACCCGCCGCCGCCGCAGCCACTGCCTGAATCCTCCCGTCCGCCGCGCTCGCCAGTCGCGGTCCCAGCGTGACACACATACCGATCCAAGTGTTGTGCGTGCTCGTCGTGACAGTTGCTAGGACGCTACAGAGCACTTCGCCTGCAAACAAGTAGTGCAGTGTGTGCTTCGCCGAACGCAATTTCTTCCTCGAGTCTCCAGCCCACGTCGAAGTAATTTTCAGATAGGTAAGTGATGAAATTGTAAGGCACTGTTACAATTCGTTGACAGTGGGTGAGAAAGACGCTACTTTTGAGATAATCGTTTTCTGTAGGCTGTATCGTTAACTATAGCTCTTAAACAGTAGCAGAAGAAAAATGGTTCAAATGGCTCTGAGCACTATGGGACTTAAATTCTAAGGTCATCAGTCCCCTAGAACTTAGAACTACTTAAACCTAACTAACCTAAGGACATCACACACATCCATGCCCGAGGTAGGATTCGAACCTGCGACCATAGTGGTCGCGCGGTTCCAGACTGTACCGCCTAGAACCGCTCGGCCACCTCGACCGGCTGCAGAAGAAAATGTTCAATATGTTCAAATGTGTGTGAAATCTTATGGGACTTAACTGCTAAGGTCATCAATCGCTAAGCTTACACACTACTTAACCTAAATTATCCTAAGGACAAACACACCCACCCATGCCCCAGGGAGGACTCGAACCTCCGCCGGGACCAGCCGCACAGTCTATGACTGCAGCACCTCTGACCGCTCGGCTAATCCCAGAAGATAATGCAGTATCTAATGATTTCTCACTTTTTGTATGCACTGTAACACGTTCTTGAGCCTTTTGCTGCAACCTGACTGATAAAGTAGCTGTACAGGGTGCGGAAAAACAAGTTGACCAAAAGTGAATGGCAGAAGGACAGCATCAAACGAAGGAATTTTACAATAAGACCTAGAGGTTGCAGCTGAATATTTACGGCGCTATGTCAGCTTGAAATGTTCGTCAGATTGAACATTTGGTACGACATACTTACGTTAATATGTGGTGGCAAGCCTGTGTACAAGCGCATTCTTGTTTTTCATTATTTCGACGTTTTTAGGCTGTATTGAAACATGAAACATTAACAGGTTATTGTTTTAGTTCCTGCAGAAGTATGGTACGTCAGCTAAGTACAATACACGTGTAAGTGATGACTTAAGTTTTCTTGTTGTCATAGTGACATTTCATTAGTCCACACATGTTGTTTATATACACAATTTCTCTGAATTACATTTCTTTTTGAGTAATGACGTCCGTATGTCAGATTTGAACTAGGTTTCTGTAGCGCCGAAATTATGTAACTGCGACCCTTAGTTCCTACACTCAAATTCCGTTGTCTGATGCTGTCTTCCCATGTTACAATTTTGGTTAAATTGTTTTTCCGCATAATGTATATAAAGGTTCTACTGATAGACTGGTGCAGTATTCACAAACATAACAGCGGTAACGTTTGTTGTGGTACGACGGATCGGAGCAGCAGCTGTTGCGTACATTCTAGGAGCGAAGTGAGACGCCACAGTAAAATTTATGCTTCTCAATGACCGGATTTGACTGTCAAGCATCCGCGTTCGACTTACCTACAAAAAACTTTACGTTACTACCTTCACTGCGTAAACTCCACCAACAACAAACATACAGTGTCCCAGGCGAAATGGTCAATGTTCAGAACAATCATTTAAAGCAAGACAACTTCATGTGGACATATGCTCAACTCCGAAGGGTTTCCGAGATGGAAAAAGTTTAACGTATGTTGTTTATTTTTAGTATTATTCAGTAAACTGTCATTGTTTACAGCATACCACAATAGTACAGAGGAATTCGCGACGAACAGTTTGACTGAGGACTTATGGTCTATCAGCTCGGGAAACTACCTCAAACAGGCCTACAAAAACTACGTAAGCTGTAGCGCATGCGCGTCGCGAGAGGGTTTCAGTATTCTCTTGTTCACTTTGCGCAAGCTGTTAGTCCTAGAGAAAAAAGGAATAAGACCTTTCTTGTAGGAAATTTAATGTAACTTAATTTGTACCGTAACATGTTTCCGCTAGAGGGCGTAATTTTCAAGTTATTCAAGAAAAACGTACAAATCCGTCGTAAATGTCTTCTTTTTCGGAAACTCTTTGGAATAAGGCATATGCCCCAATATAAAGCTTTTTGTTTCAAATGAGCGTTGCTATCTTATCCGTGAATATTGACCATTCCGCCTGGTACGCCCTGTATACAATAAAACTGACAAAAAGCTCACGCTTAGCGGTGACGCCACCACCGTCTCGAGTGCCACTAATCGGCTATTCCCCTGTCCTGTGCTGCTATATGTATTTCATTTCGACCAGATACTATAATTTTCTCATCAACTTTCTTATATTAGCAATTTGTAATGTTAAGTTGCTATAGATTTTATGAGTTGTACAAAACATGGAAAACCGAAGCTTAACGTCCTCAACAGGCCGCTGCAATAATAAAATTTTACTGTGCAAGTGAGTTTCCGCATATAGTATTACTCTGTCATAACACTTCTTCCTGTATGTGAACAGAAAACTTGGCTACACACTCCTGAAGTCGAATTTTATGTATCTGGGCACTATTTTCAAGTACCTGTTAAACTGTCTAGTTGTGAAGATTAGTCGGTATGATGGCGGAAACTATGGCAGGTAAACCCTAAAAACTAATTGTGTAACATATGTAGTGTTTCGAGATGAAGCCTAGGTTCCGAAAAGCGTTCGATGCATTGCAACGGCTGATAATGGACGCTTCTTCTTCTTCGCTGTCATTTCAACTAAGAGCTATCGAGTGAGGCTGTGCAACAGTTGATACGGAAATCGTTAGTGTTGGGAGTGAGGTACAAATCCTCGTACGGCCATTTGGATTAAGTTTTTCCGTAATTTCCGTAAATTGATCAAGGTAAACCCTGGAACAGTTCATTACTTAAAAGACATAACTACTTTCCGGGCCTACAGTTGTCCTGTCCAAGCTTGTGTCCTGTCTCTAATATCAACGGGACTTTACGTCAAACTGTTCCTTCAGTTTCCTATTTCACATAAGTTACTCGATAGTATATTTTTGTCAAACTACAAATATGGGTTTCATATCAGCTGAATAGAGCTTTCTCATGTTCGACCGAACTGCAGTCCTATTAATGAGATCTTAAGACTAGTTTCTTTCAGAGTGTTTCACTCCACTTCGCAATCCTGGCGACGCAGTAATTGCGTCATATTTCCAGGGTTTAAGTCAGGCAAGCAGACCAGGCGTATCGAAAATAAAAAGCAAATGATCGTAATAACGTTAATTTCACGTGACGAAGTATTTGGAGTTTTGGAGTTTTAGAAGTGATCGTCTCTCCAACAGTGACGTTAGAGACATCCCACTAATTGAGCTTGAGAAGAGTCAGAGAATGAATCAACTGTGGGTTCATATACTGAACTGCAGCGGCCTTTGTGTGTAGCTGTTGTGAAATCCAACGGAAACCCTAATCGGCGTGGACAAGCAACTATTCAGCTTTCACATCTCCCGCAGATTAGCTCAGTGAGACAATGTTTGTGGCACATTGCTAGGTTTGTACAAGCAATTAAAATAGGAAGAAAAGTATATACAAAATATACTAGCAATAATTTTATGCAATGAATAAAACAACCGTTTCTTAAGAACGTTCAGGAGTACCTTGTTATCACGTGAGGTCACAAGGTCGCGTGTTCGTGTCAGCAACAGCTGATAACATTCGTGCTACCAGTTAATGGAAATGAGAGAGTGAGACAGTCAAATTAGCTTCCTTATTTTAAGACGAGTACAGAACATTAGGGTACGGTGCTGAATTTTGTATCTAAATGTACTGGGAAGTCGTTTTGAAAAAAACGCTGCATCTCTGTAATCTGTAGATGGAACACTGCTTCAGGAGCAAGACGTTTTACCTAGAGGTGCACTGTAGTCGTAGGTATTAATTTTGTGTACTTTCGATCAACAACAAGAATTAGTTGCATATTCGATTGATCCAGTTTGTATGCAACGTCATCCCGAGTCAAATATTCCGGTTTTGTCACTTGTACCACACCGTTTTCAATCACTTATGAAGTAGTTTAAAAATTAGTGCTCCGATATAAATAAAAGTATTTTTTTCTGAATTATTTCTGTTTGAAATTTGCGTTCTTTTTTCGAAAACTGTGATCTTACACAGTTCGGAGATTTTCGTGCATTTGATAGATCTTCGACATAGATCAGGTTAACTAAAGCAAACGAACACTGATTCTAAACTGAACTTCCCAATTGTGTGTTCTACCAGTGACTGCCACACAACTGATCGTGTGGAACTACTGTGCCTATGTTAATGTTACCAAAACTGATGGAGGAAGTATCATGCGTTTGAACAGTATAATCAAGAAAAATTCAGTTTGTTGCTGTAAATATTGCCGTAAATACTAAAAAATTAACCGTTACAAGATTCTTAAATGTTATTTCATATTTTATTTGCTTCGGTTATAGTACATTTCTGTTTTTCCTAAATAAGGCACGGCAGAAGACTGTTCAACTTGCTTCACCACCGTGATGGTGCAGCCATTGTACTTTGCTGTATCTCTTTGGAGTTTCAACAACGATCAATAGTAAAATGTTTCGTATTTATGCTACTTCAAAGAAATGTATGATCTGGCTAACAGAAATTGTAAAAAGTTATTTCTACGTTCCCAGACAGACCAATATGGCCCGACCGATCACCGCGTCACCCTCTGCCAATGGCGTCACTGGGTGCGGCAAGTAAGGGAATGGAATAACCACACCGCTCTTCCGGTCGTTGCCGTGTTTCTTGAGCTTGGAACCGTTACTAATTGATCGAG
This sequence comes from Schistocerca piceifrons, assembly GCF_021461385.2. Classification (NCBI taxonomy): domain Eukaryota; kingdom Metazoa; phylum Arthropoda; class Insecta; order Orthoptera; family Acrididae; genus Schistocerca; species Schistocerca piceifrons. The sequence continues at coordinate 382,335,344 of NC_060143.1, read as the reverse complement.
TAGCTGCGCTCTCGAGGTTGAATTCATCCCGTACCAGTCTACCTACTAAGGAAAGATCTCTGGCAGTACCGAAAATCGACCCTGGTCTCCTGCAAGCTAGGAAGCCACTCTGACCATGCAGCCACGGAGGTAGACTGACGTTAACCTGTAAATTCAGAAAAGATACGCAGGTCTTTGTTAAGAAAGTTGCTGACATCTTATAAACGGCAAACGTAAAACACCCTTTGGCGCTATGTCATCATCATTGTGTAATGAACGAATGAGCGAGCGGTCTAGCTCCACTAATGAGACTCCCACCGTCATCCACATGAACTGGAAGTTTAGAACTGGCGCCAACTTGTAGCGTCGATGGGTAAGTTAAAATATTCCCTGAGTTTCTACCTTCATTCATGTGCAAAACATAGTCTCACGAAAACGGATGAACCTGGAACACGCTGTTCTTCTAACCCCAGCGCGGACCAAGGTACTTCGCTCAGACGGTTGTGAAGGCTAGAGAGACCCATCAGCACGATAGCGTCACGTACTATCGTGTTGGCACACCTGCCTTCACTTTTTACTTTTGCTGCTGGTTAACGTGCTCGGGCTGCGTGTTCTGGAGCAAGCGACGTCGGCAGGCGCAGAACGATGCCTGCGTTTTCTCCTGCGATGCTGCAACTGGCGTGGGGGGACCAGTCAAACGGGTTACCGTTCTCGAAATATCTGCGATTGGTGGAACGCAGGTACCAAAGCGCTATTTCTCCTACTCTGCCCTCTTACCGTACCGGAATGGTCTCTTGAGCACAACAACTCCTCTCACCCCATATACACCATCTGATCAAATATATCCAGACGCCTATTAGTGGACATTAATATGGGGTGTGGCCAATCTGCGCCTTTATGACGGCTTTAAATCTGCTGGGTTACTTTCAGTGAGGTGTCTATGGAGGAACGGCAGCCCGTTCTTTCCCAAAATCCAAAATCAGAGAGGGTAGTGATGTGGGACGCTGGTGCTTGGAGCCACGTCGACGTTCTAACACATCCCAGACCTCTACCATTGCGTTTTAGATTGCGACTCTGGTCGTGTTAATGTATTTATAAGGTTTCAAATTTAAGCTGATAACAGCCACAAGTGTGATTTGAAAAAGTTTATCTCACTCAAACCAATAAGGGTTTCTAATTCTTACAAATCCATTTTCAGATAGCTTCTAACAACTTTCCTTTGCTTCCTGTTAGGGCCTCGTTTTGTATTCGTCACTGGTGTGACGCTGTGATGGATGTTTCTGTGTGACGAGTACGTTCTGTGTTTGTTTTTCACATGATAAAGTTAACACATATTTGCACATGGGCTGTGTAAGGCCTGTATAATTCCCTGTGAACTGCTACAATATACACATGTTATGGAAGCGCATACGCTCGTCATTTGCAGAACGTGGCCCAGCTTTACACGAGTAACAAAAACAATAGTTTCAGAGATGACCGAGTGAGTAAGATGTTAAGTTGTATAGAGTGTATGGGCACAGTAAAGTGTGAACACAAAAGTTTATTCAATGCACATTCACAGCTTCACGTTGACTGAAAAACTCCACTGCAGCTATACGGTTACTTTATTTAAAAAGCGCGACCGGTTTCGTAACGTTAGTTACATCCTCAGGTGAAGTCCTGAACAGAGAGAAAGCGTGAAATAATGCCTGGACGCTACAGTCTTGGATAAAAAAAGAATCGTCAGACCTTTGCCAAAAATGGATGAATGCAAGTAAAACACATAGAATGTCGTGCTGACCAATTCTTACTGGTACAACATGATACTGGAGTACAACTGATATTATATTAAATTTTTCGTCGATTGCTAGAATTTCACGCCATTTCAAAAATCATGTCCAGTTCACCATGGCCTAGCGTGAAGGGGGGAGGGGTCAATAGCCAGGACCTAAACAGGAATATAAATAGGCCGTTAAAATACTGTGACGCAGGGGGGGGGGGGGGGCAGGGGGGAGAGGAAGGGGGCCGAACGGAAGAAAATAGAAAAAAAGGAGAAAAGCGTATCATATACTAATGGATCAGACGAGTGCGTACAAGACAACGCCGCAGCTGACCGCAAACTAACACGTAAACAAGCGATGGACCACTAGATAAGTGTCGCATGGGCAGAAGATCTAAGGAGGCCTCGGTGTGAAAAGAATACTAGGAAACGGGTGTACACGACATTCCATTTGCGATAGAAAATATAAATGGGGTACTATTGGAAGACATAAATGGGAAACTAATAAAAATATTAAAACTCTTTGAAAAACTAAGACAAGAGGGACCCTTAACGAATCAGACCGCAAAATGACGCAAAGATAGCCTTCTTCTTCGTCCCTCGCCACGCCTCCCCCACCCCCCTCCCCCATGCTTGAGTCTTCCGTTATGACATGACAGAAGTATGCCACGAGCAGCCATTTTCAGTTGTGGGCAATGTCTGTCTGAGCGCGTTTTGCTACAGAATACGTCAAAATTACGAAGCCTGGGATCTACGACGCTAGCAAACAATTCCCATTTTTTAGTAGGGCATCAGAAGGACAGCCTCAGTTCGGTGCCTCTTTACAGGTCGTCCTATTTTTTTCCGGATAATGTGACACCAAACAGATGAAACATATTAAGAACGTTCTTTTCAGGTAACTATAGTGTTTCCTCTGGCTGTGTTATGTGCGAGCTTAGTGCCAGCGAATCTACTTTTGCGTCATGCCGTTCTTACGGAAAACAGTCTTCAGGTGACGAAAAGCTCTCGGGTTTGAAGCCGGGTTGCAGCGTTAAGATAACGCGATGTTTTGATGAGTGTCGTACACATCGTCTTTTGGCGTAGTGTATTCCGGAAAAGTCTACATTCAGACGGTGTTCAGGTGTTCCAATTCCTTGTTGATACTCTTCGAGTTACACACAGTGCTAGACCTGTTTACCTCTTTTCTGGGGCACTCACCTTCCTCCTTGTGGAGGAGGAGGGGGGAGATGGGAGGTGTGGAAAAACGTATCGGTGCGCGTCATTTCCCGGTACAGCGTGGGCGTCGTGTTGACAGCTTCCCTTCAAGTAGGACTACGGGGCATACAGATGAGCCATGCACTCGCCCCTCAGCAGTGACTTTCTCATTGAAATTCATAATGAGCATTTACTCTATTATCGATATTATGTGCCTTATGGACAGTGAGAGAGAAGCTACAGAGTCACAATAATGATTCTCTTTCATTTTGCAAGCAGTTAAATGTTAAATTTCAGGTTAGTATTTGAAATACTGGTTCCTTTTCGTGGAAAATATTGAACCAAAAGTTCACTAATACCCTACACGTCTCAGGGACCATGAGTACAAGGCACTTTCCTTCTGTACTTAACATAATGCAAGCAAAACTCAAGAAAAATGAACGGACATTCGCAGGATTTGTCGACCTAGAAAAATCGTTCAACAATGTAAAATGATGCAAGGCGTTTTTAAATCGTAAGAAAAATAGATCTAAGGTATCGGGAAAGGCAGGTAATATATAATGTGCACAAGTACCAAGAAGAAACAATAACAATGGATGACCAATAACGAAATGCTCGAAAGCGTATAAGACGAGGCTGCAGTCTTTCACCCCTATTGTTCAATCTATACATCGAAGAAGTGATGACTCAGATAAAAGAAAGGTTTAGTACTGGGACTGAATTTCATTGTGAGAGGATATCAGTGATAATATTCGCTGACGACAATGTTATTCTTAATGAAATTGAGAAAGAAAAGTAGAACCTACTGAATGATATGAAAAATCTAATGATTGTATTTTATGGATCGAAAGTAAAGCGAAGGAAGATGAAAGTATTGGGAAGTGACAGAAATGAGAGTAGCGATAAAAAGAGAGTGAAAATTGGAGACGAAGTGAATGAATTATGCTGCTTTGGAAGCAAGATTACAAGTGACGACGCAAGGAGGACATAAAAAGCAGACTAGCACAGTTAAGAAGAGCATTCATGGCCAAAAGCAGTATCACACATCAGCTTTTATTTGAGGAAGAAATTTCTGAAAATGTACGTTTGGAGCACAGTGTTGTATGGCAGTAAACTATGAACAGTGGGAAAAACGGAAAAGAAGAGGATCGAAGCATCTGAGGTATGGTGTTACAGAAGGATGTTGAAAATTAGGGGGACTGATAAGGGATGAGGAGGTTGTGAGCAGAATCAGCGAAGAAAGGAACACATGGGAAACAGTGACAAAATAAAGGGCATGACACTAGGTCATGTCTTAAACCGTGAGGGAATAACTCCGATCGTACTTGAGGGAGTTACTGACGGCAAAAACAGTTAAGGGAAGTCAGAGATTGGAATAAATATCTGAGAACATTGTGGGGAAGTGTGAGGTGATGACGTTGACACGGGTGAGGAATTCGTGGGCTGATGATTAAAACACATGGCTTTCTGTTGTGAATATCACTTTTTCCAAAGCAGAGACGACCACTGGAAGCTTCAGTTCGGCTTGTACTAAGTAACGCAGTCATTACGGTAGAACGTCATCGGGCGAACAGGCATCTACTTTCCACCTGCAGTCAGATACGTAGACCTGGTTCTCGTGGCCTTAATTCGGTGCTCAAAATAAAAGACTGCTGCCTTGTACACACACTCCGAGCAGTCAGCAGTCAGTTTTGTTGTTCTTTCACGCACGAGCAAGTTGTCGGAACCCGTGTCGAGAGCTACGACTCCACCGCCACGCGTCGCGAGCAAGGAGGACACTAGTTTTGTTTGCTTTTATGCTGCTGAATACAGGAGAAAAAGCTTCCTAAGTCAGATGCTGGTCAGTAACATACAAATACTCTGTGCCTACGCTAATCACATAAGTGGAAGAGATGCAGTTGTGTCAGTACTATCAATGACACACTAAATACACGGACATGGTACGAAGTACCTTGTACAGGAGACACTACTGCTAGTACACTGCGCACATAAAGCACATACTGTTAAAAGGATGGGTGTGGTACTCACGTTCAAATCGTCACCGGTATTCATCTCAGCATATACTCCCCCAAAATGTGAAAGTAATTGAGAATAGCGTGGATAGTCTTGTTACGCGGAAAGACACTTTGATGACAGAAGTTTCATTTTTAGCCTTTTTAAATTTCTCAGAGTTTTCATTGGTTCAACGAAGTCAGCAAACCTATTCGGTTAGCAAGTATTCATGGTGGTGGAGAAAAAGGGAGAGGAGGACTGGTAATTCTCATGCTTCAATCCGCAACTGCGTCAAATTTCCAGTTAGAAGTTATTTTTTCTGAATCAGGCTGTAGTTTTATTTGAAATACATAAGAGGCCGTGCTTAAAAGTAATGCCTCTATATTCTTTATGAAAAAGCTCTTACAGATTTTTAAATAAAACAAATTTTACTAGCATTCTACATCTTTATTCTTCTTGTCTACATATTTGTTCCTCAACGTTGCCGCCCTCGTGACAAACTCATTTCTCCCAACGAGAGACCAGGTTGCTCATACTGTCGCTTTAAAAGGTTTGACGTTGCTGATGCAGCCGCAACCTCATCTCTGCTTGCACCATTTCATAACTATGAAAGTGAATTTCTGGAACGTGTTCTTTAAGTTTTGGAAACAGATGAAAACTATATGGGGGACGATATCAAATCAAATCAAATTATCTCCTGTACTAACAAGTTTAAGCCACATCCAAATATAATCGCTGAGTCGAGTATGTGTTGTGTTTGTTAGTTTTCAATATAGAGCTTACTAAATAAGCGAATTACGTCGTCTGATGATAACGCGGAATGCTGTTGCATGATTTCACACTGAAAGGTTGATAGTGACATCTTTCTGAATATATTTCTTTATGAAACGCTGCCTGACAGCGCCCAAGAAGGCGAAATAAGGTGGTTTTGCACTGAATAATGTACGAGGACGTACTGAAAAGCAATTCCTCCGAATTAAAGCTTTTTAAATAAACCAAGCGTTATTAGCAGTCTACATCTTTATTCCTCATGTCTGCATATTTGCACCCATCTGCCGCTAGAGTGTACCGGGCAACATGGCGGTGCGTGAGAAACAGCGTGCTACAATCATATTTCGAATTTGAAGAGTTCGTCCACACATGGAACACCCTCTCGTTTAGCATGACAACGCCAGACTAGACGCGAGCGCTGCGACATCTGCAACGATCCGAAGCCGTGAGTTCACAGTCATCGATCGTCCCCCATATAGTTTTCATTATTTTGTGTCAGCGAGAAAATGCTTGGATAAATTTTGAAAATATGTGTAAAGTTTGTTGGAAGTCGCTGTCTCGCACTCTAAAATAATGGCTGAATACTTATAGTACACTACTGGCCATTAAAATTGCTGAACCAAGAAGAAATGCCGACGATAAAAGGGTATTCATTGGACAAATATATTATACTACAACTGACATGTGACTTGACTACATTTTCACGGTGCATGGATCCTGGGAAATCAGTACCCAGAACAACCACCTTTGGCCGTAATAACGGCCTTAATACGCCTGGGCATTGAGTCACACAGAGCTAGGATGGCGTGTACAGATACAGCTACCCATGCAGCTTCAACACGATACCACAGTTCATCAAGAGTGGCGTACTGTGACAAGCTAGTTGCTCGGCCACCATTGACCAGACGTTTTCAATTGGTGAGAGATCTGGAGAATGTGCTGGCCAGGGCAGCAGTAGAACATTTTCTGTATCCAGAAAGGCCCGTACAGGACCTGCAACATGCGGTTGTGCATTATCCTGCTGAAATGTACGGTTTCGCAGGGATCGAATGAAGGGTAGAGCCACGGGTCGTAACTCATCTGAAACGTAACGTCCACTGTTCAAAGTGCCGTCAATGCCAACTAGAGGTGACCGAGACGTGTAACCAATGGCACCCCATACCATCACGCCGGATGATATGCCAGTATGGCGATGACGAATACACTCTTCCAGTGTGCGTTCACCGCGATGTCGCCAAACACGGATCCGACCATCATCATGCTGTAAACAGAAGGTGGATTCATCCGAAAAAATGACGTTTTGCCATTAGTGCACCCAGGTTCGTCGTTGAGTACACCATCGCAGGCGCTCCTGTCTGTGATGTAGCGTCAAGGGTAACCGCAGCCATGGTCTCCGAGCTAATAGTCCATGCTGCTGCAAATGTTGTCGAACTGTTCGTGCAGATGGTTGTTGTCCTGCAAACGTCCCCATATGTTGACTCAGGGATCGAGACGTGGCTGCACGATCCCTTACAGCCATGCGGATAAGATGCCTGTCATCTCGACTGCTAGTCATACGGGGCTGTTGGGATCCAGCACGGCGTTCCGTATTACCCTCCTGAACCCACAGATTCCATATTCTGCTAACAGTCATTGGATCTCGACCAACGCGAGCAGCAATGTCGCGATACGATAAACCGCAATAGAGATAGGCTACAATCCGACCTTTATCAAAGTCGGAAACGTGATGGTGCGCATTTCACCTCCTTACACGCGGCTTCACAACAACGTTTCACTAGGCAACGCCGGTCGACTGCTGTTTATGTGTGAGAAATCGGTTGGAAACTTTCCTCATGGCAGCACGTTGTAGGTGTCGCCACCGGCACCAACCTTATGTGAATGCTCTGTAAAGCTAATCATTTGCATATCACAGCATCTTATTCCTGTTGGTTAAATTTCGCGTCTGTATCACCTCATCTTTGTGGTGTAGGAATTTTAATGGCCAGTAGTGTATATGTATTGTGCGTGATATGAGTTAAATAATTTCGAACGTGATTATTATGTTAAACCTTTAATGCAAAATTACACTTCTTAAAAAAGAAGAGCATAATAGCAACTCTGAATAATTTTGGTGTACTGAAGGCTTTTTTTTATGATTAGTTAGTTGAGTTTCCATGTTAGTTTACGAAACTCCACTCTGTCATCAATGGTTATCTGAAAACCTTGGAACTGGTAGCACACGCACACGAGCAAACACATACTTATTCACAGACTAACCGTGCGAGATGGCGCAATGGTTAGCACACTGGACTGGCACTCGGGACGATGACGGTTCAAACCCGCGTTCGGCCATTTTGATTTAGGTTTTTCCGGTGATTTCCCTGAATCGCTTCAGGCAAATGCCAGAATGGTTCCTTTGAAAGTGCAGGGCTGATTTTCTTCCCCATCCGATTCCCTAATCGGACTGGAGCGATGACCTCGTCGTTTAGTCCCCTTCCCCAAATCAACCAACACCCACATATACAAACACGAGGGGCACGAGAGTCGTCAAGGAATTTCCTGCATAAAGTGTGATAACGTCAGCTTTCGCGAGCACTCGCCGGTTCCAGGAATGACGTTTCCGGACTTGGGCGCCGTGCTGGCAAGCGTGGCCGCGGATTCCCGGAAGCTTGACCACCTCCTGCGTGCCCTGAGAGCGGAACTCGCCGTGACGGTCAGAAGGCGTCGAGGTGCGCCAAGCTTTCGCCGCAACGAAAGCGAAAACCGGAGATTCAGTTACCACCGCCTTGCGCCACAGACCCGACGCGGGGCATGAGGTTCAGTGCTTTGTGCTTCACGTGTGGTCTACACAGTTGGAGCATCTTCCTGCGGTCAGAATTTAGAAAGGAAGGAAGGTTTAAGTATAATATACCGCCAACGGCGAGATCGTTATTTATTGTGACACACAGACTTTCCGGCTCGTAATGATCCCCACGTATTCCCAGAGTGTGTTGCAGAAACTAAAAAATTCCAGCGTCTGATAAACAGGCAAACAGATATGCCTTGGATGTCTGGATGTCTGGATGGCCACAATAGATGCGTGGACATTGGACGTTGACGCCCGCGTAGTTTGGATATAGGGGCATCAAGGCATTCTGCATAATGCATAATGAAACTGTTGATCACTTCGCTCAGAAGAGCATTACGAAAGGGTGGTTCAACCCAGCACAAATCTTATACGGATTTCAAATCGATGGCCAAGAGAGCTGCTTATCACGACTGAATTTATGAACGGCGTACAGCTGAACGTCTCTTCTCGATCGTGGTTCACCTCAGTAAAGCTTAGTAGGCGCCATGTGATCCCTCGCACCAGCTTAGGCTGGGACCCGGGTGTTACCCAGCCCACCTTCACCTGTTGAAAATCATCGCTTCTGGACCCTGTAATTAAAACAAAATGGTGGTGGTGGATATAAACTACCTCATATTGGCATGTACCAAGTACTCGGCTGCATAGGCGGTGTTTTAATAAAAACTGGTTGCGAGGGGCTACACCCTCGCTACAAGTGTAGCCGCTTTAGTTCACCGGTTCGATGTATATAAATATTATTTGCTCACAAACTATTTAAAAGAGGCCGTTATTCAACTTTGACCGGTAAATTTTGTGGATCTAGTCCTCTCATGGAGCCAACCAGGTTCGAAAACATTTTGCATTCTAAACTTATACTTGTAAACGACTCCGTTGTCTAGCTTTCAGTTATAAGTTGCTGTGGATGTCATTCTCCTCTCGAACGCGCCCTGTTTGATCCCCCGGTCGTAATTTTTTAAAATTTATCTATAAAACTTATCTTTTTACTTCACATTCTTATGATTGTTCTGAAAATTGCACTAACGTTAATTTGTTACTGTTGTAAATACTGCTGGCTGTCTCCTGTTCATATTTCGGTGTTTTTAATTAACATGAACTTATGATTGTACAGCGAACTCTTTGTTTTTCTACTGTGGAAATTGTAATTATGGTAATACGGTACTTCGGTAACTACTGTTGGCTGTATCGTATTTGGTTCCAAAAGCCAAAAATAAATTAAAAACGTCGTTAGAGAGTAAAGAGAAACTCGGACTGAAGTCATGCGGAAGGGCTACTCCTACTCTAATCATTGTGGCATTCGCCTTGATATGTTTATGGATAACGCGAGGAACTTGAATCTGGATGATCTTATGATGATTCAAATCCCCACCCTCCGCAACACGAGTCCGGCGCCTGAACTACTGCAGCACTTGTTCAAAGAGGTGTATCTTGGCGATGGAAAAATTATGGAAGTAGAGAAAATCAAAAGCAAAATCGAAAGTGATTTTGTTCATAGTTGTCATTCCTACAGAAACTGTGGTATATTTCCCTTTCAAAACAAAACCAGTCGTCAGCTGCACAATTGAAATACTTTACTGTTCTTAATGGGTTGCGACAAATTGATCTATCATCTTGAGCTTGCTAAGGAGTTAAAATTACTGCAGTGTTACAAAGAATTACAGGTTTCAAGTATTTGTAAATTAGGTTTCAATTAACTGTTGTATGAGCCGCAGGCACGCTTTCCTCGTGAATACAACTCCAAAACATGCGTTATGGCAGTTTCTCTCGTTTCCCGGAAAGGCAAAGGGAAAATTGCCAATAGCTCTTAATGTACCTGGACGGACACAAAATCTGACCACTCCAGACGTTGCTTAAGTTCGGAGCTCCCGCGGCAAGCAGTGTATCCAACGAGCCAAGGTCGTTGGTGGTAAAATACAAAGAACTACCGCTAACGACTTTTCCACAGAGCCACCATAAACTTTCATTAAATATAATTCTATACCAGCTTTTGTTAGCCTCTTCAACATAAAATTTATATTGACGCTTGACTGGCGGTTGCGCCGTTTTATTTAATCAAATGGCTCTGAGCACTATGGGACTTAACATCTGAGGTCATCAGTCCCCTAGAACTTAGAACTACTTAAACCTAACTAACCGAAGGCCATCACACACATCCATGCCCGAGGCAGGATTCCAACCTGCGACCGTAGCGGTCGCGCGGTTCCAGACTGTAGCGCCTAGAACCGCTCGGCCACCCCGGCAGGCTGTATTTAATCTTTTTACATGTCTTCGTCATACATGTTATATACATTTATAATGTTCCTGGCTGTTTACGCACCTACTTGACTCTGTATGTAAGAATAATTCACTCTAAGTTATCAGTCCGTCATTGCTATTATCGCGTCCTACACCATACACATTTTGCCCTGGGTCATATTATCATGCTTTGTTAACGAAGGTATGTAATTTTTTGTACTGTAGTTTTCTTTTGAAAACCAATGTATTTGCCAAGATCGCTATGTTAATTCAATTAGTAGATTACTAGTATCAGCTATGTGTATTGCCATCCTCAGATTCATAAAAGCGGGCAGTTGTAGTTACATCACACAGTTCTTACACCACTCACCCATGTGAGGACAGTACAATATGCATAAAAAAGTCGAGGCAGTACAATAACGTGTCAGATGTGCTATCATTGTAACGCCTCGACCTTTTATGCATATTCTATAGTTCTCATGTGACAGAGTGGTGTTAGCTCTGTATGACGTAACCAGCACTGCCCGGTTTTATGGATCTGTGGATGACAATACGTATTGCCGAAACTAGTAATCCACTAATTGTGTTCAGATAGCGATCTTGGAAATAAATTGGTTTTCAAAAGAAGACTACAGTACAAAATCACCTGCCAACTAACCACACGCCAAATAACGAATGCATGAAATGGTTCCCACTCTTAACTATTGCAAATCAGATAATTTTAAATAATGATGTTGGGAAGCATTCCGCTAACAGCTGGTAAAATTGCAATTGTTGTTTATTAACTACCGGTTTCGCGGCCTAAAGCTGAATCATCAAATGCAACCTACATGGTAAATAGCAAAGTGATGTGTTACCGTATTTTGTGGATATTAAAACAAGTAACGGAACGTCAAAATATACAACTTTAAAAGCCCATAGGCGTACCCATCGCTCCTAGTCAAAATTTACTATTCAGTGAATATTGTCAATAACATGGCGAGCTAAAGGCAACAAAGGCGTTCTCCATTCATTTGGGAAATATTGCTAATAGGTGGAACCTGTGGTTGCAGAGCCATGTTTTAAGCTGGCTGGCGGAACGGAAGCTACCCACGTGAACAGTTTGACGTCATACACTCGAGACTAGTAGCGCTGGGTCGCTACCTTCAAAACCAACAATAACACAGAATTTCATTATGTATTAATACCTAATCGTATTAACTATCAAAATTAGCCGGAATCCAGAATTCAACGTCAACTGTCAAGTTCCTTTTTCATAACTACAAATTTTCCTGCTTCCTTTAATATATTCAAAATTTGGCTCTTTTTTTGTGAAATATTTTTAAATTTTCTGGAGGACTTGTGATGCTGCGCCCCTCTTCGCTAAGTGTGCTGCTAGTGCTGATCGGGGATTGCCTTAAGGTGATCCTGAAATCTTATTCGAAATGACTTTCTGGTTTGCCTTATATATTTCATTGGTCAATCATCGCGTGTAATGTAGTATACACTCGCCGCATTATATTTATTTACCACAGCTTTTCCCTTGTACCTCAGTTTTCTACCTAGATCCGAAAAGTAAAATATTTTCTCTTGCGTCGAGAGAGCGATTGTATATGATTGCTAAAAATTGGGCTATTTCATCTGCATACTCCGAAAGCATCCTAATTTGTATACAGTCTGGACCAGAAGACTTGCATTTATTAATTGATTTAAGTTATTTCGCTACGCGGAGAATCTCCCCGTTTATGTTACTCAGGTTGACAGCTCTTCTTGACTGGTATCCTGCAATATTTACTGCATCTTCTTTGATGAAGGGTTTTCCCTGTGTAGATACTGATTGTCCGCCCGCTGGTATCCTTTACGCAGGGGAAGAGTCTCTTTGGATTTTCTGCCAGATTTATTGACTTACGTTGTGGATACTGTTAAAACTATCTTGCGTTTAACTCCGCGCTAAGTTCCGGACATCTGTAAACGAACACAATTTTTGAAATTTCCCGTTCTTTAAAATCTGGCCTGCTGTTTTCATTGCCATTGCAACATTGTCCTGACTTGTTTTGTGTACCATGTGAGGCCTCTTCAGACTCTTATTAATTTATTTGACGGAATACTCTCAATTGCCGGCCGTGGTGGCCGAGCGGTTCTAGGCGCTGCAGTCTGGAACCGCGCGACCGCTACGGTCGCGGGTTCGAATCCTGCCACGGGCATGGATGTGTGTGATGTCCGTAGGTTAGTTGGGTTTAAGTAGTTCTAAGTTCTAGGGGACTGATGACCTCAGTAGTTAAGTCCCATAGTGCTCAGAGCCATTTTTACTCTCAATTGCCGCCGACACAATTTCCTTGAATTGAAACCACATTTGATCTACGCTTACGTAGTAGTATTGAAAGAATGAAGAATGTCTCTTAGGAAGGACCGTCAAGTGAATGTATATCAGCTTTTTTAAAAGGACACCTTTTTCGTTCCATTTTGTACTTTTGGTCGATTCTGACTGTTAAATGAAATATAGTTGTTTGTACAAAAAAAAGACTGAATCTTTACTCTCTTTCTAGTATGTTGTACACCGAATAGAAAAAGAATTTTAAGTCGTATAGACGGCTACCAGGGAGAACCTTCGTACCTACCCAAGGGGATTCGCCAAACAGTTTCACCTGTGAAGTGTTCCCTCCACTACGCGTTTCTAGACATTTTAGATTTTCGATGTACAACTTGATCCTAACGACACTTTAATTGCCTGTACTTAAATATTTCATTTCTTCGTACATTTTGCTCAGGCAACAATCCAGCTGAACTCTCTCTCGTGTCATAGTAACCATGAGCCCGAGATACAAGTAAATGCTGCTAGGGTCAGTCACTCGCCGCACGGAGCAGCCGTTACGTCACGGCTGATGGAGTCAGAGATCTTAATTATCCAACACCGAAAAACTTCTCGCCTCTGATTTCTTTTTCCAACTATGTCGACATATCTAGCCGATAGCTCACGTTATATAAGCCACCAGAAAAGCACGTTACGTGCACGAAAGGCTATCACACAGTGTCTTAACTCCATAAGGTTAAGAAGATAAGGTTTAGCAAATTCTCAGAAAAATTAATTACAATTATTTCACGGAAATTCTGTGATTACAACTTTTCACGAAAACGGCTTTCCAGTGGCCATCGGAACTGCAAGACTTGTCAGTGATACAATGTTTTAGACACAACCGTTCAAAATGTCGCAAAAATCAACGACAAAATACATTTTTCTGACCAATATAAGTGCTACTTCAAACAAAAAATTAACTTGAAGTTACTAACTTTTGTCTTACAATGTTAACAAAACGTAGAAAATAAGGTTGGCTTCAAATTTCTTGTCTGTCTAATAATTGGAAAACCCAAAAAAGGTAACTCGAAAGTGTTCATTGAGATGGCGAAATTGACGCTCTTAACGGTACCCTATTTTAGATTCACAACAGACTGAATGGCTCTGAGCACTATGCGACTTAACTTCTGAGGTCATCAGTCGCCTACAACTTAGAACTACTTAAACCTAACCAACCTAAGGACATCACATACATGCCCGAGGCAGGATTCGAACCTGCGACCGTAGCGGTCTCTCGGTTCCAGACTGTAGCACCTAGAACCGCACGGCCAAAACTACTGAATAATTAACGGAAACATCAGTATCACTATAGAGCAAACTTTTTATTCATCTACCGATGTGATGTTATTATGAAGAAAAATGTAGAGTGTCGAGATATTTTCGATAAAAGACGCGCAGAAGATTCTACACTGTAGACTTGAAACGAACAATTCCGTTGGTATTCTACAGCCGCTCAGTACGGCAAAGTTTATCTCTAAAATGGGGTATTTTATTGCATGGTCACATTGTTTAGGTTTCAACACGCGTATCTTTACTAATGTTTCCTGGAGTAAAGCCGGCAGTAATTGCGAAACGTGATCCATTTCGTAATGGGCTGTTTGGTGTTTAGCGTCTCTTCGCGGCACCTCGAGTAAAATAACTGTTACTCAATGGTCAATGTGGTAAACCACAGCATTCATTGCTCTCCTCTGGGTCAGGGAGTGCGACAGCACGCTCATTACTATAATGGGGATGGGCTGAAAGCCAGTGGAAAGCTGTTCAAGGGCTTTTAGGAGAAGTGTTAAGAAAATTATGAGCCTGATAACAGACGTTATTTAGACTGTGGTGTCTGTAAAGCGAAAAGGAGAAAATCACCGTATAGGGCAACTAGACACAGAAAATCCTCTTGTGACGCTAATGGCTTAAAAAAAAATACCAGTGCAAAACTGTTTTTACCATGGGTATTTTGTGCAGATACATTGAAAAGTACCTTGAAAAGAGACTATAACAAGACGCCAATAAAAGTAAAGCAATAATGGAATGAACTCAAATTACGTCTAATGATGTTCAGTGATTAAAAACTAAGACACTAAAAGTGGAAGAGGAGATTTACTATTTTTACTATTTTGGTTGGTTGGTTGATTTGGTGGAGGTCATCGGTCGCATGGGATTAGGGAAGGACGGAGAAGGCAGTCGGCCGTGCCTTTTCAAAGGAACCACTCCGGCATTTGCCTGAAGCGTTTCAGGGAAATCATGGAAAACCTAAATCAGGATGGCCGGACGCGAGTTTCAACCGTCGTCCGAACGCGAGTACAGTGTATTGAGCACTGCGCCACCTCGCTCGGTTTCTATTTTGGCAGAAAAATGGTAGATACTGATAGTTGCAAAATTTTCAGATTTCAAGGAAATGGCAACTATTATAGCTTTCATAGTTCAACCTTTCCAAAAAATGAATGTGGAAAATATTTCAAATAAAATGAGTGCTCCTTTCTCTTTTCGGGAGAATAAAATTGAAGAGGAAATAATTGGATTTCAGAACAGCATTTCCTTAAATTCGGAATTCTGGAAATTAGTTAGTGTGAGACGCTGCCCTAACACTGTAAAAGTGGCATCGTAAATCTTATTGTTTTGGATCAACTTATCTATGTGAGGCTGGGTTTTCAACCATGAACATAGTGTAATCTAATACCCAAACCTCCAGATGTCATACGCTCATATCGGTACTAAACTTTGTATGTAGATAGAGTTTGAGCCAAAACAATTCGTACTGTGTGCTGTCGTCCAGTAGAACGGGCGTAAGCGATAATTAAAAGTGACACCGGAACTACGGAGCACATTAAAAGCGTAACTGTTGAGTAACTAAAACATGTTGCTTCCGTGGGGAAGCTGGTAGAGCGTTAGATTGGGTCCCTGGTTCAAACCCCATGACGACAAATTATCTTACAGTATCATGTGTGAGTGTGTTATATGTGTAAATGTGTTGATGACGTGTGAGAAGGGCTGTTTGGAGTTTACTGCAATGTTCCCTTGGCAGTCTGTTTTCGCTTCGTTTCTTTGGAAGTAGTAAGCCTTTGGAGCACGCTTGTAGTTTCACGGAATATAAAATCAGAACAGAAAAAAAGCAACAATTGCATCACATGTGCGGAAGTAATAGTAATAATAAGTAGTAATAAACGAAATAATAAGCTCAGTAATAAGTTCATGATGTTAAATTAAAGAAGTGAAAGCAGACTGCCAAAATAACATTACAACAAACTCTGAAAAATCCCTTTTATATGTCAAAAACATGTTCTCCCACACAACAATTTCACGAGTAAACAGTTTTAACAAATTGTCATCAGTGGGGTTTTAACGCTGGATCTTTGGTACAACGACGGAAACGCACTACCCTCTCACCCGCGCAAGATCTACAATACAGTCGCTCACATAAACATTTTCCTGTACTCCGTAGCTCTGGTGATACTTTTAATTATCGTTTACGCAACCTCTACTGAACGAGAGCACACAACACTAACTACAGTGAAGCGCCAAAGAAGCTGGTTTAGGCACGCGTATTCAGATACAGAGATATGTAAACAGGTAGAATACGGCGCTGCGGTCGGCAACGCCTATATAAGACAAGTGTCTGGCTCAGTTGTTTCTATAATGGCAGGTTATCAAGACTTAAGTAAGTTTGAACGTGGTGTTATAGTCGGCGTACGAGCAATGGGACACAGCATCTCCGAGGTAACGATGAAGCGGGAATTTTACCGTACGACCATTTCTCGAGTGTGCTGTGAATATCAAGACTCTAGTAAAACATCAAATCTCCAACATCGCTGCTGCCGGAAAAAGGTCCTGCAAGAACGGGATCAACGACGACTGAAGAGAGTCCTTCAACGTGACAGAAGTGCAACCCTTCCGCAAATTGCTGCAGGTTTCAGTGCTGGGCGTTAAAAACTGTCAGCTGCGAAACATTCAACGAAATATGATCGATATGGGCTTGCGAAGCCGAAGGCTTACTCGAGTACCCTTGATGGCTGCACAACAGGAAGCCTTGCGTCTCGCCTGGGCCCCTCAACATCGACATTGGACAGTTGATGACTGGAAACATGTTGCCTGGCCCGTCTCGTTTCAAGTTGAATAGAGTGGACGTATACGGGAATGGAAACAACCTCATGAATCCATGGACCCTGCACGTCAGCAAGAGACTGTTCAGGCTGGTGGAGGCTATGTAATGATATGGTACGTGTGCAGTTGGGGTCATCTGGGACCTCTGATATGTCTAGGTACGACTCTGACAGGTGACACGTACGTAAGCATCCTGTCTCATCACCTGCATCCATTCATGTTCTTTGTGCATTCTGACGCACTTGGGCAATTCCAGAAGAACAATGCGACACCCCACACATCCAGAATTGCTATCGTGTGGCTCCAGAAACACTCTTCTGAGTTGAAACACTTCCGCTGGCCACCAAACCCCCCCCCCCCCCTCCCTCCCCAGACATGAAAATTATTGAGCATATCTGGGATGCTTTGCAACGTTGCAGCGGGCTGTTCAGAAGAGATCTCCTCCTTCTCGAACTCTTACGGATTTATGGACATCTCTGCAGGATTCATGGTGTCAGTTTCCTCCAGCACTACTTCAGACATTAGTCGAGGTCGTGCCACGTCGTGTTGTATCACTTTTGCATGCTCTCAAGGGCCCTACATGTTATTAGGCAGGTATACCAGTTACTTTGTTTCTTCAGTGGAAATAGGTGTTTCGGTTGATATTCTATCGACATACAACGTCTGGTAGCGATCTGAGGGTCTAACATCTGAAGGTTTGGGTGTATGTGTAGAAATGAACTGATTCTGATCTTTCAAATTGTGTAAGGTTGGCTCTGATAAATTATTCAGCAGATTACAATAAACTTGCCAATATCATGCAAAGCCACGTATATCATTAAATCTTTTTCAACGTTTATGATGTACATTTTAATTATTTTCACAAAAAAAATGGTTCAAATGGCTCTGAGCACTATGGGACTTAACATCTATGGTCATCAGTCCCCTAGAACTGAGAACTACTTAAACCTAACTAACCTAAGGACATCACACAACACCCAGCCATCACGAGGCAGACGAAATCCCTGACCCCGCCGGGAATCGAACCCGGGAACCCGGGCGTGGGAAGCGAGAACGCTACCGCACGACCACGAGATGCGGTCAATTATTTTCACAACTGTAACATCTTGAAATTTGAATAGTAGGCCCGCAATTTCATATGGAGAGAAAATTACCTTTTATATATTTTGTGTAATTAAAATGGTTAGTTCTGGCTACAGTGTTATTTTGTACTTACGCTTTTATGGATTTTTAAGTCAGTAGGCCTCTAAATGGAGCAAATTGCATCCAGTAGATCTCAAGCCTAAATAGGTTCAGCACCCCTCTTGCACATCGAACCACCAAAACATTCCAACAAACTCCATTACAGATTCCACCACTGTCATTCAATATTGTCTCTATTTCTTTGTTGTTCTAATATTACAATAAGTTTAATTTCTCTGAAATCAGTACTTCAATTGCAAAACATAAACATGTACAACAAGTATAACGAGTTCCTCGCCAGGCCGTAAGGGCCGCCGTGTCATCCTCTGCCCTGCGGCGTCATATGGATGTTCTAGGGAAGGGCGCGCGGTCACCACACCGCTCTCCCGGCCGCTCTGCAGGCTTTCTAGACCGCGGAGACGCTACTACTCTGTCAAGTAGCTCCTCAATTGGCACTACGAGGCAGAGTGCACCCCCGCACCAGTCCTCCCATCGAGGGAAAGTCCTCATCAGTACTGTGAATCGAACCCGGTTCCTCCACACGATAGCCATCTACTGTGACCACTAGGCTACAGAGGAAGACAAAGAATATGTTGCACATATAAAATTCACGTACTTCGGATAACATAAGGTATGTAAACCAAAAACCACACAAATAAGCAGGCAAAGAAGAATTCCTCTCAGCACCTCTAACCCATGCCACGAGATAGATGCGGATGGCACGTCTATACAGTGTTGAGTTGGTGGTCGATCTACTGCTCCGTGAGGCATCTATCCTGTGTTAGCCTACTATCCACGACAGTGTCCACACCGATTCGTGTTACACTATGTGATCAAAAGTATCCGGACACGCCCAAAAACATACTTTTTCATATTAGGTGCATTGTGCTGCCACCAACTGCCAGATAATCCATTTCAACTATCTCAGTAATCATTAGACATCGTGAGAGAGCAGAATAGGGCGTTCCGCGGAACTCACGGACTTCGAACGTGGTCAGGTGATTGGGTGTCACTTGTGTCATACGTCTGTACGCGACATTCCCACACTCCTAAAAATCCCCAGGTTCACTGTTTCCGATGTGATAGTGAAGTGGGAACGTGAAGGGACACGTGCAACACAAAACGTAAAGGCGATTTCGTCTGCTGACTGACAGAGACTGACTGTTGAAGAGGATTGTAATGTGTAATAGGCAGACATTATCGAGACCATCACACTGGAATTCCAATCTGCATCATGATTCACTGCAAGTCCTATGACAGTTAGGCGGGAGTTGAGAGAACTTGGACTTCATGGTCGAGCGGCTGCTCATAAGCCGCACATCACGCCGGTAAATGCCAAACGACGCCTCGCTTGGTGTAAGGAGCGTAAACATTGGACGATTGAAAAACGTTGTGATGAGTGACGAATCACGGTACACAATGTGGCGATCCGATGGCAGGGTGTGGGTATGGCGAATGCCCGGTGAACCTCATCTGCCAGCATGTGTAGTGCCAACACTAAAATTCGCAGGCGGTGGTGTTATGGTGTGGTCGTGTTTTTCATGGAGGGGTTTGCACTCCTTGGTGTTTTGCATGGCACTAACATATCACAGGCCTACATTGATGTTTTAAGCACTTTCTTGCTTCCCACTATTGAAGAGCAGTTCGGGGATCGCGAATGCATCTTTCGACACGATCGATCACCTGTTCATAATGTACGGCCTGTGGCGAAGCAGTTACACAACAATAGCATCCCTGTAATGGACTGGCCTGCTCAGAGTCCTGGCCTGAATCCTATAAAACTCCTTTGGGATGTTTTGGAACGCCGAGTTCGTGCCAGGCCTACCGACCGACACCGATACCTCTCCTCAGTGCAGCAGTCCGTGAAGAATGGGCTGCCATTCCCCAAGAAACCTTGAAACCTTCCAACACATGACTGAACGTATGCCGGCGAGAGTGGAAGCTGCCATCAAGGCTAAGTGTGGAGCGACACCATATTGAATTCCAGCACTACCGATGGAGGGCGCCACGAACTAGTAAGTCGTTTTCAGCCAGGTGTCCGGATAGTTTTGATCACATAGTGTATTTTCAATCTATTCCTCACGATTGCTGATTCTCATGGCGGCTGTCTTCTCTGAATAGGAATACTCACAATTTTCCCATATACGGTGGTAAGTGGAAAGCCTACATGCCGAAAAAGTCTCCGGTATGGGATGTGCCTTACGCCACACTCGATCAAACACAGTGACATCGCCTGTCTTGCCCATTCTAAGCATGAATGACACCGGTAGCTTCTGCGTGTACTGACGACATCGCATCACTTGACGCGCTGAACTACTCCATAAAGCGTGACAACAGTAGTTTTTTTTCCGCACCTCAGAATCTGTCATTAATTCAGCCGAAACAGTTACAAAGACGCTTTTCTCAATACTCTTTTTGTTAAGCTGGCCCAAATCCCGTAAATATAATTCGTTTGCCTCGCTGTAATGAGAGATCCATAACTACACTCCTGGAAATGGAAAAAAGAACACATTGACACCGGTGTGTCAGGCCCACCATACTTGCTCCGGACACTGCGAGAGGGCTGTACAAGCAATGATCACACGCACGGCACAGCGGACACACCAGGAACAGCGGTGTTGGCCGTCGAATGCCGCTAGCTGCGCACCATTTGTGCACCGCCGCCGTCAGTGTCAGCCAGTTTGCCGTGGCATACGGAGCTCCATCGCAGTCTTTAACACTGGTAGCATGCCGCGACAGCGTGGACGTGAACCGTATGTGCAGTTGACGGACTTTGAGCGAGGGCGTATAGTGGGCATGCGGGAGGCCGGGTGGACGTACCGCCGAATTGCTCAACACGTGGGGCGTGAGGTCTCCACAGTACATCGATGTTGTCGCCAGTGGTCGGCGGAAGGTGCACGTGCCCGTCGACCTGGGACCGGACCGCAGCGACGCACGGATGCACGCCAAGACCGTAAGATCCTACGCAGTGCCGTAGGGGACCGCACCGCCACTTCCCAGCAAATTAGGGACACTGTTGCTCCTGGGGTATCGGCGAGGACCATTCGCAACCGTCTCCATGAAGCTGGGCTACGGTCCCGCACACCGTTAGGCCGTCTTCCGCTCACGCCCCAACATCGTGCAGCCCGCCTCCAGTGGTGTCGCGACAGGCGTGAATGGAGGGACGAATGGAGACGTGTCGTCTTCAGCGATGAGAGTCGCTTCTGCCTTGGTGCCAATGATGGTCGTATGCGTGTTTGGCGCCGTGCAGGTGAGCGCCACAATCAGGACTGCATACGACCGAGGCACACAGGGCCAACACCCGGCATCATGGTGTGGGGAGCGATCTCCTACACTGGCCGTACACCACTGGTGATCGTCGAGGGGACACTGAATAGTGCACGGTACATCCAAACCGTCATCGAACCCATCGTTCTACCATTCCTAGACTGGCAAGGGAACTTGCTGTTCCAACAGGACAATGCACGTCCGCATGTATCCCGTGCCACCCAACGTGCTCTAGAAGGTGTAAGTCAACTACCCTGGCCAGCAAGATCTCCGGATCTGTCCCCCATTGAGCATGTTTGGGACTGGATGAAGCGTCGTCTCACGCGGTCTGCACGTCCAGCACGAACGCTGGTCCAACTGAGGCGCCAGGTGGAAATGGCATGGCAAGCCGTTCCACAGGACTACATCCAGCATCTCTACGATCGTCTCCATGGGAGAATAGCAGCCTACATTGCTGCGAAAGGTGGATATACACTGTACTAGTGCCGACATTGTGCATGCTCTGTTGCCTGTGTCTATGTGCCTGTGGTTCTGTCAGTGTGATCATGTGATGTATCTGACCCCAGGAATGTGTCAATAAAGTTTCCCCTTCCTGGGACAATGAATTCACGGTATTCTTATTTCAATTTCCAGGAGTGTATATGGAAGTCAGTATTAATTAACAACAACAAGAAAAAACAATTTGTACTTCTGTATCCAATTTTTTCTGTTTGTTTCCTTTCAAAAGTATTTCCTAGCATTAATACGCATGTCGAGCGCATTTAAGTGCCTTCTTCCTGCAACGCGGAGCCCACAGGCCCAGATGGATTTCACCCGGCGGGTTTACGACGGAGGCAGGCGTGCTGGCCAGCTTGGATGCGGCTTTTAGACTGTTTCCCACATCCACCTAGGTAGACAGCGGGCAGACTCTCGCATCCGCCTCAGATACACGTTGCTCGAACATTTCGAAAATGTTCTCGCAAACATGAGATTGCTCATTGACGTCGAACTTAAGCGGTGGTCTCATTAATGTGACTGGACCGTGTACTCTGTAAACACTAACGGTCCTATCACGCTTTCTTGTTGTACTCTGTAAATTGCTTTTACATCTGTCGATTTTTCACCGTTAAGAGCGTCGTGTTGAGTTTTATGTAAAAGGAAGTCTTGTATTCAGTCGCAAACCTGTTTCGATAGTCCGTAAGCTTATATTTTTTTCTAAATGGCTGTACAGAACGGCGTCAAACGCCTTCCTGAAGTCAAGGAACACGGCATCAATCTGTGCGGCATTGTCTACAGCGCTATGGCTGTCAAGAAGAAACGGGGGGTAACTGAGTTTCACAAGATCTCTGTTTGTGGAATCCGTGTTCATATATGTTCCGGTGTAAAGTCAAGCGCCGGCACGCCGTCGGGAACGTTAGAGGAGAGAGGGCTGTGACAAGAAGACGTCAGCCAATTGCACGATAGCCGACCCCTCTCCAGGACGACAACGCGACAGCAGCCACCTCTAGGCCAGGAGAACATAAGCGCCGCGCCGACTGACTGCAGCCCAGTTGAATACTAGCGAGTTCTACGAGTTCTACAGCAGCGAGATAGAAAAGCCTCAAGACTAGTCATTTCGCTTCTATTATGTAACACTCCCTATACCGAAGAGATTTCTTATTTTGTCTGTCGCCCTTTGCTTGCGACACATCTGTTTAACACAAAGTTAAGTATTGTAATCATTTCCTTTTGCAATAAAATTCAGTAATACGGCCGAGCGGGATAAGCCGAGCGGTCAAAGGCGCTACAGTCATCGACTGTGCGGCTGGTCCTGGTGGAGGTTCGAGTCCTCCTTCGGGCATGGGTGTGTGTGATTGTTCTTAGTATAATTTAAGTTAGGTAGTGTGTAAACGTAGAGACTGATGACCTTAGCTGTTAAGTCCCATAAGATTTCACTCGCATTTGAACTTTTTTTTCACTAATACGATTTTCTTCCATTGTTGTCTATCGATGCGAGAAAGCAGGTTTCCTAGGCACCTCATATTTGACGAGTAGGCAGTATACAACAATATTTATAGAGAATAATTTCCTTCTCCAAAAACGCCATAATTCTTGAGCATAAAGCTTGTCTCAGAATTGTACAACAGATTGTTATCAACGCTCTATAATTATGTGCATCTGACTGACGGCCATCTTAAAAAATTGAATGATAAGTGCTTTTCTCCGGTCACTAGGTACCCTTCGTTGCTCCGGCAATCTATGGTAGAAGGGGAGAAAGTTCTTTCACATAATCTTTGTAGAATCTTCTAGTTATCTCATCTGGTCCTGATATCACACCACTACCTAGTGACTGTAGTTTCTTTCATATTCCACGATCGGTAACCTCAATACCTGCCATTTCCATGTTGGTACAACGATTGAAAGGAGGGACGTGCTACAATCTTCTACACTGAAACAGTTTCGGAACACCGAATTCAGATTATCGGCGTTCTCTCGGTTATCTTCCGTTTTGGTGCCACTATGGTCACTGAATGCGTGAACACAGAATTTCGAACCGTTACTGATTCTGCGTAACACCAAAACCTTTAATTTCGTGGTGTCACATAAGAATGACCTACACTGTTCTTGTTAGTTTACTTACTTTCACCCTATAATCGCCTGTGGTGTCATATTCCGTGGCAATCTGTGTATTGACTAAGAATGTTGTTAGGCTAGGGCCGGCCGGGGTGGCCGAGCGGTTCTAGGGGCTACAGTCTGGAACCGCGTGACCGCTACGGTCGCAGGTTCGAATCCTGCCTCGGGCATGGATGTATGTGATGTCCTTAGGTTAGTTAGCTTTAAGTAGTCCTAAGTTCTAGGGGACTGATGACCTCAGAAGTTAAGTCCCATAGTGCTCAGAGCCATATGAAGCATTTTTGTGTTAGACTTCGTGATCTTTGACGGTCGTTGTTTAAGTGTCTCTGAATCCTAAATCTGCCATTTCTGCACATATAACCCACCATGGGGTTTATTATTGACAATACTGACGCATTCAGAAGGAACTGCCACCTTCATTCCGTTAACAATAGGCACAAAAACGATTTGGACGCCGATAACATTTTCTTAAACTTCGTACAGAAAGGGGTGCACTTTTCAGCGCGTTACATTTTCAGTAGAACTGTACTAAACCACTCGTCTTCAGGTCTAAATGGAAGGTTTTCCTCTTGTTCTGCCCCAAAGTTCCTCGTAGTTGGCAAGTTTTCTGTATAATGTGTCATTTATAGTATGTGCTCTCTCTCAGTTTATTTTTCACGTTCCAGTCATTGTTATGTTTCTAAATTTCCTAGCAAGCATTCTACAAAATAAGTACTGACTCGTACCATGACCAAGTAGTTTTAGTTCGCATGGGTTCACTGGCGCTGATGAATAACTAAACAAATAAGAAGATTAGTTGAAAACATTGATATTGTTGTTGGTCTGTGACTGCGTGCGCCTGTGTATGGCCTTCACCATCATCGAAGACGCCAGACGCCGGCTGTGTCGCAACAGTGGATGTCAGCGCCGCAAAAGGAATTACACTACGCTTCACATGCGATTGCGAATACAGCGTCACTTTCTCCTGACACCAACTGCGGGGGTCGTACGGATTTCGGCAACAGGTGCTGCTAAGGCCAGATTTTTGTGCCAAGGATGGAACGAGGCATTGCTGAATTCAGTTCAGAGATCAGAAAATCTTAAAAGACACGTGTACAACACATCATGCAAATGTAAAAAGAGAAGCATTAGTACTGACAATTGTTTTCATTTTAAGCACATTGTACATTTCTCGTTTTCGTTACTGCGTAGTCTTTCACGACCGAAGTCGGAAAGGAAGCGGAGGAGGGTTAGCGTAACATCAAAAAAAGGTTATTATTGTCAAGTTATTTACTTATTTAACTTGCCTAGATAAGGACAATCAGGAACTTTATTACTTCGCACCAGGTACTCTAGATATTGTAAATTACGTTCATTATGACAAGCACAATGTATGTTACATTTTATGTACGCTCCAGCATTTAGACATTACTGTGAAATAAATAGTGTGGGAAAAAACTCGGTTTATGTTATTTAATGACAAATACAGCAATGAAGACAAATTATAGGCACGTAAATTTTGAAGGTCGTAAGCTTACTCATATCCTGGTCTTAGGCAATATAACAGCGCTAGATTTTATGTCGGGTTAGCAAGATATTTGCTCAGAAAATCAGAGCTCTGTTGTTGAGGATAAAGTAAATCAATAATACTACCGATTACCATTGCACGGATATCTACATACTAAGAAAATCTTTGTCTTTTGCGAACTGAAGTGTACTTTCATATGCACGTCTTTAAGGAAACGTGTTATTTTCAAATTATTAAAAGTAATAGCCCTAAAGGCTTGCTGCGGCTGTTTACCTAGTGTTTGGTTTAAATATGGGCAGATGTAACCCAGTGTTTATCCCAGTGTGGCGCTGTTACATAAAGGTTTCTGTAGCTCGTAAACGTGTGAATAGTCCCAGAGAAACCCAAAATATACGACTTTTACTTGAATATTTTGAAACGCAGTCGCATACGTTAATGGACGTCTCAACACATCGTTAGAGAATCTATGCTGGTAAGTGGGAACAGTAAGAACTCAGCTTGCAGGATCTGGCCATCTAGTTTACTGGTTGTCTTAAGTAAAGTTAGTTAACTGCTATCTCCTACATGCTGTAATACGAAATACATATAACAACATGCAACAGAAAACTGCGATCCTGCAGGACGTACAGAGTAAAAAGTACGGCTGGTGGGTGACAGCAGTTAAGTAACTTTAGTTAAAAGAACCGGTAAACTAGATGGTATTACACTGTAAGCTGAGTTTTCACTATCTCCACTTATTGCCACAGGCTCTAGCCACACGTGTGAGTGACCTATTAACTTATGCGACTGCGATTTAAAAAGAATATGGCGCGACTGGTTGAGGAAGGAAAAGAGAAATAAGAGCGTGACTAGGAGAAAATGAGTGGATTTGTTTTATTATTTGGCAGAGGGAAAAGAGCATAAACTCTGCATGAAAAAATTTGGTTCACACTTTTACATGTTTCCAATTCACTCACGTTTTATTCTTGCAAAAGAGCATGTGGAGTACAAGAAATGGTCTCATTTACAGGTCAATAGTACAAGCCATTCTGGGGTTTATCAACCAATGCTGTAACACCAATATTAGTAAGTGGAGTGGCCTCCACTGTCGGCAATGCAGGCGCTGACTCTGTTATTCAGTCAATCGTACATACGGAGAATACTGTACTGGAATAAATTATGCCACGCCTGCTCGACATGTTCACGTAGATGTGAGGCCTGTAAGTGTTGTTGGTTTCACGACTTGCACCAGTCACTCCTCGTCCAATCACATCCAACATGTGCTCGATTGGAGACAAGTCCGGAGCTCGTGCTGGCCCGGGAAGTTGCTGCACATCTGTGGATGAGCATTATCCTGTTGGAACGACACATTAGATTTCCGTTGTAAGAACGGCAAAAGGACAACATATGAGATTACCGTTGCAAGAACGGCAAAAGAACATTCTAACAACTTTCTGCAGGTACCGAGCGCTGGTGAACGTCCCATCCAGAAACACGTGTACGAGAGTTGGAGTTTGTCGCATCCCAAACCATAAGGCCTGGGGTGGGGTCAGTGTGTGTCTTGGACTAATGCACTCTGCGAGGCAGTGCTCACTTCTACGTCGTATGCGCGGACGACCATCAGTTGCGTGCAGGCAGAATTTGCTTTCATTGCTGAAGACAACGGCGGGCCATTCCATCTTCGAAATGATCCTCTGATGGCATCAGTTCAGCCGCGCACGACGATGCTGTTATGTGTGAGAAAGGCAGGCTAGAAGTCTGTGTGTTCGTATTCCCACTGCTAATAACCCGTTGGCAACAGTTCATCTTGACACGTCGGGTTCACACGCCCTCTTATCCCGTGCTATGGTAGCTGTACGATCTGCCACTTGCTCCACTTGGGGGACGTCTCTGTGGCGTTCCTCTGGATCTCAGGACATGTTGGTATCTGTAGAAATGAGGCGGCCGATATAGCGGCCAAGGCTGCAGTCTCTCTTCTTCGGCCAGCTAATCGCATGATTCCCTTCGCCGATCTACGGAGTGTTTTACGTCGTCGTGTTGCTCTTTTATGGCACGCACATTGGTCGACACTTCCCAATAATAAATTGCGAGACGTGAAAGCTCTTCCCTGAGCTTCGACCTCTTCCTCCCGAACTCGTCGTCGGGAGGAGGTAATTTTAACTAGACTCCGGATAGGGCACTGTCTTTTTAGTCATCGACATCTTTTAAGCGGCGATCTTCCCCCACTCTGTCCCCACTGCTCTCAACTGTGGACGGTGAGACACCTTTTACTTGAGTGCACCTATTTTACTCCGTTACGCGCCCGTCTACAGCTGTCGCCTTACATATCTTCCATTTTAGCAGATGACACGCGATCAGCCGATCGTGTTATAGAGTTCATTAGTGCCAGTGAGACGGCGTCAGTAATTTGAAGCTCTTTTTGGGGACAAACAACCACCCTTCTATAGTGGTTTTTTAAGCTTTCCTTGTGTTTTTGGTTTCCCCACTTTTTTCAGTTTTGCTCCCATTGCTGCTGGTTTCCAGTTTCGTTCTTTTTTTAGCTTTTCCTAAGTCACAGACCGGGCGCTAATGACCGTAGCAGTTTTGCGCCGTAAAACCATAACAAAAAAAAACTGCTGCCCTTACAATAGGACGATCCCGGCGGGTGTCAGTGCTACATGGACGTCCAGAGCCTGGTCTACGGGTGTGAGAATGTTCGCGTGACCACTGACACCAGCATCGTTGCACAGCTGACGCAAGCGGCCAGCTTGTGTGACGTTTCTCCGAAAGGACCATCCCGTCACTCGGACCGCTACGATGTAACCCCTTTCAAGCTCGCTGAGTTGTCTGTAGGCAGCACGAATGCGACTCCATTGCATGGTTGCCTGCTTCGATCACACGGGTGCACCATAATGAACCTTGGGGGCCGCGCGGGATTAGCCGAGCGGTCTTGGACGCTGCTGTCATGGACTGTGCGGCTGGTCCCGGCGGAGGTTCGAGTGCTCCCTCGGGCATGGGTGTGTGTGTTTGTCCTTAGGATAATTTAGGTTAAGTAGTGTGTAACATTTTTGAATCTTCTGGCTGTGAGCATTCCCCATTATAGAGTAGAAACACAAGGCGCTCGCGTAGTTATGCCATTTTTCTATCTGTTTGCGGAACACATTGAGATCATTATCAGTACATCTACTCTCCCCCAGGTGGCTTATGCCGTCATCGAATGAAAATCGACGCCGTCTTTCTAGGTGTACTAATTTCTTTCTGGCAGTGTATAAGCTAATTTTTGAAGTAACTTAACGCTGCAGACGGGGGAAGTGCTTCAGTTTCTTCATAAAGGCGGAAGGTCAGTGAATTCTGCGCAGAGTGCAGGATAGCTCCGTGTTACAGAAGGGTTTGCGGCCATCTGTACACTGAAAACAGATTGTCGTTCATCTGCACTATGGCAGTATTAACATTTTCAGGTCAGGCACTTGCGTGAAGTTGGAACTCGTCGACACAGAAAATATATTTTGCAGATTCTGCGGACTACCTCCTCATTCCTTACCTTATCAGTCCTCCTAATTTTTCAACATTCTTCTTCGATTCTCCTTTGTTCCGGTTTTCCCACAATCCAAGATTCACTACCATACAATGTTGTGGTGCAGACGTACATTCTTAGACATTTCTTCCTCAAGTTAAAGCCTTTGTTTGATGGTAATAGACTTCTTTTGGCCAGGGACGTCCTCTGTACCTGTGCTGGTCTGCTTTTCATGTCCTTGCTCCGTCCATTATGAGTTACGTTTCTTCCAAGGCACCAGAATTCATTAATTTCACCAACTTTGATCTTTTCGCTATTCTCATTTCTGTTACTCCTCATTTCTGTCGTCTTTCTTGAGTTTCCTCTCTAAATATATTCTGCACCCGTCAGACTGTTCATTCCATTATCAGATTCTTTAATAATAATGTTGTTTATACGTTGAATAGTTATGGTTCACAAATGATATGATGTGGTCTTGTAGAGAAAAGACGCTGTCTTCGTCCTGAAGTTATGCTGTGTGGACTGTTTCGTGTGTGGCTTTGTCATGCGAGGTGATACTTCAATACGCATGCCACAGCACGTGCGACACAATGCAAAGTGTTAATGTATATGTGTTTAACTTTGACATGGTAGTCGAATTTGCCCATTGCACAGTAAATAAGTGAGATAAATATCCAGTCTACAATGAGCAATGTTTTCTTTCACGAGATTCTGTAATTCCTCTTCACCACCATTTAGAATAGTAATATCATCAGAGAATTTTATCATTAATATCCTTTCATCCTCAACTTTCATCTAACTCTTGAACCTTTTATTTTTGTCGTTGCTTCTTCTACGAATAGACTTCTCTCTGGAGGCGAAAGAGTGCATCCTTGTCTTATACCATTTTTAATCCGAGCGATTCGTTCTTGATCTCGCAGTCTTATTGTTCCCTCTTGATTCTTCAACGGATTTTATATTACCCGTCTTTCTCTGTAGGAATAATGTGTTTTCCAAGTGCCTTTGTGTGTACTTAGGTATTTCAGTGTGCGGATAAAATACAGTGGGCGAAAGATTGTACAGAAACTAGATTGTAGTTATATGAGTCGATTGGCATGAAAGGGAAGGATAATTTGAGGTGGGAGGTGAGACAGTATTGTTCCCTTTCTTTTACACGTCATTCAGTTTGTACATTGAGCAGGCAGTGAAGGAAACCAAAGAGAAGTTTGGTAACAACGTTTAGGTTAAGGAAGAAGAAATAAAGAAAACGTTATGTTTGCCAATGGCATTGTTAACTCAAACAGAGACGACAGGGGACTGTAGGATCAGTTGAACGGACTGAACAGTGCCTTCTAAAGAGATAAGATGAAATCAGTAAAGGTAAAACAAGAGTAAGGGGATGTAGTTGAATTAAAATGCGTGATGCATTAGAAAAAGACAATGAAACTAATACAAGAGTTTTGCTATTTGGGCAGCACAATACGAGGCCATGCTAAAAAGTAATGCCTCCGAATTTTTTATATGAAAACTCTTAAAGAATTTGAAATAAAATAAAGTTTATTAATATCCTATATATTTATTTTTCATGTCTACATATTTATTTCTCAGCATAATCAACCCGGCGAGGAACAGTTTTATTGCAACAAGAGACTAGTTTTTTCATATCGTAACTTTAAAAGATTTGACAATGCTGACTGAGCCACAATCTCACCTCTGCCTCCACCGCTTCATCAATATGAGAACGAAGTCCTCGAAGATCTCTTTTAAGTTTTAAAAACCAATGAAAATCGAAGTCGGCCATGTCCGAACTATATGGAGGATGATCGAAGAGAGAAAAAACAAGGTGTCGGATTGTTGCAGATGTTGCAGCCATCTTGTGTGTTCTGGCTTTCTCATGCTGAAGAAGAGGGTGCTCTATCTGTGGACAATTCTTCTAATTCGTGCTTTGTTTTCCGAGGGGCTGGCAGCACACAGACAGAGGGCTCCAACTTGCACCGCTATTGAGAATAGAATAACATGTTCGGAGGCATTACATTTCAGCACAGGGATATATAAACTACAGACTAGCAATAGCAAGAAAAACGTTTCTGAAAAAGAGAAATTTGCTAACAACAAATTTATTGATGTCTTTTTGAAGGTATCTTTATCATATTTAGCCCTGTATGAAATTGAAACGCTGACGATAAACAGTACAGACAAGAACGGAATAGAAGCTCTACAAATGTTTTGCTACAGAAGAATGCTGAAAATTAGGTTGGCAGATTGTATAACTAGTGAGCCACTGAATCAAATTGCGGAGACCAAAAGAATTATGGACCAAGTTGATTAAACGAAGGTATTGTTTGATAGGAAATATTCTAAGGCATCAATGAATGTTCAGTTTGGTAATGGAGGGACCCGTGTTGTGTAAAAATCGTCGAGGGAGACCAACGTTTTAAGACAAAAGGCAGACGCAAGTTAACACACAGTAGTTATGCGGAGATGAAGCGTCTAGGCATCATACACAACTGTATCAAACTGACCGAAAACCACAACAAAGTAATGTGGGAAAATCTAGTACGTCATTAACAGTGAACAGGTATTTGTAAAGCAAGAATCATAAAAACATTACAAATAGTAAAGAATATTTCAATAGTAAACAATATCACATTTAGCAAAATTATCACAGATACTGGAAGTATCACCAACGGAAAATCATACAAGTGCTGAAGACTCAGTCACACTTACAGGTTTTTATTTGTAGTCCAGAACGCGTAATTTTAGACGGAACTATTCCTCAGACAGTTTTTCCAGTTAGTTCTCAAAACGGTGCAGTTTATTCAAAATAATGTTTCTTTCACCGACAACGTGGTGGAAGGAATCGGAAGAATCACCAAGTTTTTGACTGTTTCTAATTACCCTTGCACTGGATTTTTTTTTTTTTTTTTTTTTTTTTTTGCTTGAAAGCCCTCCATTACAGAAATGGGTGAGAAAATGGTTCAAAATCTAATTTCCGATCGAGACAAGAATATATCATTCCTAAGTAAGAGACTGGAGATTTTTTGCTGCTTAGCATTTTTATGGATCAGATTATGTCTAAGAGCAATTGGTTATTCAGTGTCACGGACAAACATTGTTCAAGAACTAATGCTTTATTGAATTTTACGGTTCTGTCTTATCTACACTCTCTTCGGTGTGATTGGTATGATACAACAGTGCTTCGGAACTAAGCACTGGTTTGCTAGAGGCAAAATAAAACAAGCTGTACTAAAAACAGGCAATTTATTTGTATATTACTATACTTTAATCAACAGTATGCTAACAGGGCGATGCTGACAATTATAAATCACATATCTGAATCAGTTTGGCACAACGGCTAGTTTACTGAAAAAATCGACGTCTGTTTCTACTTGTAGCTCAGTACACTGTAGTTTTCGAAGTATAGATGTTCTCTCTGTAGCTCAAGTCTCTATGGCTAAAATCTGTTGTATGCAAGATCTGCAGGTTACTGCGGTTCGCGCCAATCATACGATTTTTTCGAAACTTCTTATATAAAATATATTTCGATCACAAAATAATCTGCATTTCGTTATTAAAATTAGTTCTTAATTTGTTACAACTATAACACATCATGAATATTTTATGAAATCTCGTTTCCATATCGATAGTAAATTTTCATAGCACAGTGATCGTAAACGGCATTATTCTTTTAACGCTGATCTCTTTTCAGTAATACGTACCGTGCACAAAAGGCAGCCCTCACTGCCATTGAAAACTCATCTTTCACACATGTTGTTGTTGTTGTGGTCTTCAGTCCAGAGACTGGTTTGATGCAGCTCTCCATGCTACTCTATGCTGTGCAAGCTTCTTCATCTCCCAGTACCTACTGCAACCTACATCCTTCTGGATCTGTTTAGTGTATTCATCTCCTGGTCTCCCTCTACGATTTTTACCCTCCACGCTGCCCTCCAATAGTAAATTGGTGATCCCTTGATGCTTCGAATATGCCCTACCAACCGATCCCTTCTTCTAGTCAAGTTGTGCTACAAAATTTCTCTTCTCTCCAATTCCATTCAGTACCTCCTCATTAGTTACGTGATCTACCAATCTAATCTTCAGCATTCTTCTGTAGCAGCACATTTCGAAAGCTTCTATTCTCTTCTTGTCTAAACTATTTATCGTCCATGTTTCACTTCCATACGTGGCTACACTCCATACAAATACTTTCAGAAACGACTTCCTGACACTTAAATCTGTACTCGATGTTAACAAATTTCTCTTCTTCAGAAGTGCTTTCCTTGCCATTGCCAGTCTACATTTTGTATCCTCTCTACTTCGACCATCATCAGTTATTTTGCTCCCCAAATAGCAATACTCATTTACTACATTAAGCGTCTCATTTCCTACTCTAATTCCCTCAGCGTCACCCGACTTAATTCGACTACATTCCAATATCCTCGTTTTGCTTTCGTTGATGTTCATCTTATATCCTCCTTTCAAGACCATGTCCTTTCCGTTCAATTGCTCTTCCAGGTCCTTTGCTGTCTCTGACAGAATTACGATGTCATCGGCGAACCTCAAAGTTTTTATTTCTTCTCCGTGGATTTTAATTGCTACTCCAAATTTTTCCTTTACTGCTTGCTCAATATACAGATTGAATAACATCGGGGAGAGACTACAACACTGACTCACTAGCTTCCCAACCACTGCTTCCCTTTTATGTCCATCGACTCTTATGACTGCCATCTGGTTTCTGTACAAATTTGTAAATAGCCTTTCGCTCCCTGTATTTTACCCCTGCCACCTTCAGAATTTGAAACAGAGTATTCCAGTCAACATTGTCAAAATCTTTCTCTAAGTCTACAAATGCTAGAAACGTAGGTTTGCCTTTCCTTAATCTACCTTTCACACATATAGTGTATGTATAATGAGTTACATGCTGCATTGTCTCAACCATTATTCACACTTGAAATATAAGGGAATTATTAATAATACTAAGATGTTACTAGAGCAAGTTTCTTTAAAACCGGAATGCGGAGTTGAACTCGAAATGCAACATGCAAAACCTTTCCGTCAGTGTTAGGAAACGCTACAAAATACTAGTCACTCACGCTTGTGATACACCGGGAAGTGAATCAATCAACGGTGACTTCTACAACAGTATTACGGTAGAGATGGAATAATTTTACCAATACAAATAAAAACAGATACTTTAAATTCATTCTGTTAACATCACTGCTTACGCAATTAGGAAATCTGGGACGCTTTCATTATGTGCTTAGATCTCGAAGCCACAATTAACAAACATGCGAGGGACGTTCAGAAAGTAAATGTAGCCTTGTTTTCGAAAGAGAAGGTGGTACACAAGGTGACACAAACAAACGCCACATGAATCCACACACGTTGCTGTTTTATCGACGGAGGGAGTGTAGACGGACTTGGACTGACAACATGGTCGCCAATGGAAGTGCGTGCTGTTATCCACTGTGAATGGGCATGGGGAACTAGTGTGTTCATGATCAATAAAAGCCTGCAGGCAGTGGGTGGTGAAAAGGTTATTTCTCGTCAAATGGATGGTCGCTGGTGTTGCAAGTTCAGACACCATCGCCAAACTCAGGTACCCAATTTGATGAAAGAGACAGAGCTCTTGAGTGAAGAGGCTTGGCTCACCCGACCTACAGTCCCTATCTTGCCCCATCGAACTTTCACCTGTTCCCTACATTGAAAGCCTCACTCTCGGGACATAGCTTCCAAACCAAAGCTGAGGTGGAGCGGGCTGGGCGACAATTCCTTGCTTCGCAGAGCACCGCGTTTTACCATACTGGTTTCTTCAAACTGATTGCAGGCTGCGTTAGAGTTCTCACTGTCGATGGCAAATATAACGACAAATGGTGAAAGGTATGTAGTTCATGAAGCTAGAGTATTTGATTTAGCAATAAGGTTTCCGTGCGAAAAACAACTTATTTCCTGAACGTCCATTGTACAGATATTTAATGCCTGCTGGACGTTACACTCAAATTCAAAAGTTAACACTGCAGAAATCAACGCCGTCAAGATACGAAATCAAACCAGACATGCAAAAAGAACAGCAGATTGACGGAAATACTTACATGAATGTAATCAACCATGAGAGGCATTTTTCTTTCCTTATTTTCATTGTCATCAGTCTTTTGAACCTTTTGATAAGGCCCGCCACGACATCACTGCTTCTATTGTGCCAAGCTTCTCATCTCAGAGTCGTACACATACATACCCAGTGTCCTTAATTATTACTGCCGTTAGGGCTCTCTTTAGCGGCACGGAAGTTATTCTCTGGTTTCTTAACGAAAATCATTTCAACCTCTCTTTTTTTTGATTACTGTGTTCCACATGTTCTTTTCCTCGCCTTTTATGTAGAGAACGCCGGCCGGGGTGGCCGAGAGGTTCTAGGCGCTACAGTCTGGAACCGTGCGACCGCTGCGGCCGCAGGTTCGAATCCTGCCTCGGGCATTGGTGTGTGTGATGTCCTTAGGTTAGTTAGGTTTAAGTAGTTCTAAGTTCTAGGGGACTGATGACCTGAGAAGTTATGCCCCACAGTGCTCAGAGCCATTTGAATCATTTTTTTCTGTAGAGAACATTTCTTACTAGTTTTTTAAATTTTAGCTTCCTTCTGTAAAACAGCTAGTAGGCTTATTTTGGCCATGAATCTCCTGTTTGCCTGTTACTCATTCCCACCATGCTTTGTCCGCCATGTATTTCTGCCTCCAGGGCAGCAGAGTTTCTTCGCTTCTTGTATTATATGTTCCCCAATATTGGTGCGCAGTATATCCCTAATCTCGTTTCTGCTGCTTTTCATTACATTCGTCTCTGTTATATTTAGTTCCAGTATATATTCTGTGCTGATTAGACTGTCCATTCCAGGCAACAGGTCCTGTAATTCTTCTTCACTTTCCAAGAGGATAGCAAAGTCGTCAGCAAATCTCGTTATTGATACCCTTCCACCATGAATTTCGGTCACAGCCCTGAACTTTTGGCAGCGGCCTTGCCACAGCGGTAACACCGGTTCCTGTCAGATCAACGAAGTTAAGAGCTGTCGGGTTGGGCTAGCACTTGGATGGGTGACCATCCGGTCTGCTGACTGCTGTTGGCGAGCGGAATGCACTCAGCCCTTGTGAGGCAAACTGAGGAGCTACTTGATTGAGAAGTTGCGGCTCCAGTCTCGGAAATTGACATACGGCCAGGAGAACGGTGTGCAGACCACATGCCCCTCCATATCCGCATCCAGTGACGCCTGTGGTCTGAGGATGACACGGCGACCGGACGGTACCGTTAGGCCTTCATGGCCTGTTCGGGAGGAGATTTTAGTTTTGTTTTCCTGAAGTTTTATTTTTTTCTCTTCAGTTACGGACTGAACAGTACGGGAGACAGACTTTGTCTGTTTCTCACGCCCTTTTTATTTCAAGCACCTGCCTCTTGTTACTGTTCTCCTTTTGGTTCTTGTGCGTAGTGATATTACTTTTCTTTTCCTGTAGTATTTAATTATTTTTTTAAGGATGCGTTTTGAACAGTTCGCGTTCTCGAATCATTTTTATGTGTCTACAAATCCTATCAAAGAGTGATGGTTTTTAAATTTTGCCTCCATTACCACGTCTGCTGCATACACACAGTAACATTTGTACAGTGGTTTATTTGCAGTGCAAAACCAATGGGAAGCAATTTTAGTCTCTGGGACACTAATCCGGATAAGTATACCTGATAACACAAGATAAATCTCACGAATGCTACGTTTCAAATTTATCACCCCCATCGCCTGCAACTATCACAGAGACCCTCTGTCACCACACTGACTCAACGAAGCTCTAATAATAGTGCACATTCTCGTAACAGAAAGCCGCACTGCACGTCAATCCCGTTGTTAATCTGCTCTTTGCCATAACTGATTCACTTGTTTTAAAATTTCGACACAAATGTATTACATATGGAGAAATATATGCCATTGTACCTTTTGCAGCATAATTTCCACTGCGAGAAAATTTTATGCAGCTGTAGCAACAATTATTTGAATGACAGAAAAAAATTTCTCTCACTCACAAAATCACGTAACTGGTACACCGCATTACTGGTTTTGACTGTGGCAATCATCAGATTCAGATGCTATTACTGTCAATGCAGTATATTAACAAGCTTTAAGACGTTCAAGCACGTGCGCTGGAAAACTTAAGTTTTTTGCCAATGAAAAACTATTTTTAAAAGAAAAGGTATCACAGCAGGCTTCTTCGTCGTGGCATAGAGTCGTGCTTTAAAAAATTACGCCAGTCTCGTGCATCAGTCCTTTCTGTGATGCCGTTGCTCACCAAGGATAATATACAGTTAATTGGTAACCGACTTTCGCTCGAATACCGAAATCGAGATGACGAGCTCCAGGTTGCGAAAGGCAGCTTATTCATTTAATTGTGTAATTACATAATTATGTTGTTAATTAACTTCTGTAATTATGAAAGTGGCATTTTCATTTAATTGTGTTACTACACAGTCCTCGTGTTAATCAATTTAATTAATTATGAAAGTGACTACAGCTACAACGAAGTGAGCTGTGGCCTGTTAAAACTAAGTCCCCTTTAAATGTCGTTTTTAATACCCAAACTAAAATGGGTACAGTGGCGCATACATGGTGGACGCGCGAGGCACCC
Source organism: Schistocerca piceifrons (assembly GCF_021461385.2). NCBI lineage: Eukaryota > Metazoa > Arthropoda > Insecta > Orthoptera > Acrididae > Schistocerca > Schistocerca piceifrons. The sequence continues at coordinate 382,297,522 of NC_060143.1, read as the reverse complement.
CTCCCCCCCCCCCCTTCCCCCCCCCCCCCACCGACCTTGTGGCGACGCCCACATTGCCACCCGTGCCGTCCCCCGCCAGCCAGCCTGCACGCTATTCGTTCGTTTCTCTCCGTCAGTCGACTCGACTGAATCGAGTTATCGAGTAGTAGTACTTTCCTATATAGCACGCACGTCCGCGTCATCGTATTTTATACGTTTCTGTCTGGAATAAAGGGATCGACTTAATGGCTTAGCCCTTTTGAGCACTCACGCTGAAATTGACTGCCCTATTGATGATGTAATTAACCAATTTGCGAGGAAAAATAGGCGCATAGAATTCATCATTTAAGGAAGAGAACCACGATTATAAGGTTTTTATATCATAAGATGGCATTGTCTTGTTCATGTGCATAATTAGCTTAAGTAAAACTTTCTTAAACTTTGCACTGGACTTGATTATTCCTTAGCCGAGCGATTTAAGGCGCTGCAGTCATGGACTGTGCGGCTGGTCCCGGCGGAGGTTCGAGTCCTCCCTCGGGCATGGGTGTTTGTGTTTGTCCATAGGATAATTTAGGTTAAGTAGTGTGTAAGCTTAGGGGACTGATGGCTTTATCAGTTAAGTCCCATAAGATTTCACACACATTTTTATTATTTTTTACTGCGGTAAGAGTAAAGGTAGCTCAAGATATCTTGAGCGCCTCCACCTTGAGATATATCTGTGCCCGCCACTGAGTAGGTGTGTTTCATTGTTTTATGTAACGTTTGTCACCTCATAATTCTTCAACAACGGATGCATGCAGTGCATATTTACAATTCCTATTGCAGTTTTCTTCTGTTTCCATCTACCAGCTCACATTTTTGCCGAGAAAATTTACTGTTACCGGGTTTTCACTGCCTGATGTCCGCCCCTGGTAGCTGAATGGTCAGCGTCATGGATTGTCAATTTTCGGGGCCCGGGTTCGATTCCTGCGTGGGTCGGGGGAATTTTATCCGCCCAGGGATTGGGTGTTGTGCTGTCTCATCATCATCCTATCATCCTCGTCGACTGCAGGTCGCCGAAGTGGCGTCAAATTGAAAGGCCGGCACCCGACGCGGGGCCCTAGCCATACGATTAAATAAACTGCATGATATCTTCATATTTTTCACGTAAAAGGCCAGCGTGGGACGTAACTTCAGTAGCATAACCAAATTTTCTTCACAACTCTGAATTATAACCGTCCGCACATTTCAACCATCGGAAAGGAGAGGGGCAACTAACGCCTCGACTTCCTTCAGATTCATTACTGAAACCTGTGCCAACTACTGGATGACTTATTTTCGATGAATCACAGTGTATAAAAATTGATGAGGCGTTATTTTCAGGCAATGAACAACAAATAAACTTCATTCGGACAAGTAAGTTAGATGTCATAGGCTTACACGACCAGTGAAAGAAATTCTTTTGATTACCAGGCCACGAAATTTTATAACACGTAGAAATGACTACAAAATAATACCGACGTTTCGACACCCTTAGCCGACCACTGTGGTCGAGCGGTTCTAGGCGCTTGAGTCCGGAACCACGGGACTGATACGGTCGCAGGCTAGAGAATCTTGCCTCGGGCATGGATGTGTGTGATGTCCTTAGGTTAGTTAGGTTTAAGTAGTTGTAAGTCTAGGGGACTGATGACCTCAGATGTTAAGTCCCATACTGTTTAGAGCCATTTGAACCATTCGACACTCGACGTGTACAAAAATAAAAACTATGAATACAGTTCATAACATACAAAAACCATACAAAACACACCGAAAACAACATAGATAAACTTCCCTTTGTGTACTTCCACTTACTGGATGAGCAGTAGAAGTAACACTATATCCCTGTCTTATGCCCTTTTTTATCCGAGCTCTTTGCTTATTGTCTTTCGTTATTACTAATCGCTCTGGTTCTCGTACATAATGTATATTATCCAACTTTCCCTATAGCTTGTGCTTTGCTGGTGGAAAACGATGTGGAGTTTTACATTGGCCATAATAAATTTGATGTTATTCTTTAGAGACAAGCGAGTCATGTCAGTATTGGCAAGGACTCACACTACGAGCAATCGATTCCTTCGCATCTTTACGTATCCTCTGACCAACACCAGAAGTAATTCGAATTTTCTAATAATTTGTAATACACTCCTGGAAATGGAAAAAAGAACACATTGACACCGATGTGTCAGACCCAACATACTTGCTCCGGACACTGCGAGAGGGCTGTACAAGCAATGATCACACGCACGGCACAGCGGACACACCAGGAACCGCGGTGTTGGCCGTCGAATGGCGCTAGCTGCGCACCATTTGTGCACCGCCGCCGTCAGTGTCAGCCAGTTTGCCGTGGCATACGGAGCTCCATCGCAGTCTTTAACACTGGTAGCATGCCGCGACAGCGTGGACGTGAACCGTATGTGCAGTTGACGGACTTTGAGCGAGGGCGTATAGTGGGCATGCGGGAGGCCGGGTGGACGTACCGCCGAATTGCTCAACACGTGGGGCGTGAGGTCTCCACAGTACATCGATGTTGTCGCCAGTGGTCGGCGGAAGGTGCACGTGCCCGTCGACCTGGGACCGGACCGCAGCGACGCACGGATGCACGCCAAGACCGTAGGATCCTACGCAGTGCCGTAGGGGACCGCACCGCCACTTCCCAGCAAATTAGGGACACTGTTGCTCCTGGGGTATCGGCGATGACCATTCGCAACCGTCTCCATGAAGCTGGGCTACGGTCCCGCACACCGTTAGGCCGTCTTCCGCTCACGCCCCAACATCGTGCAGCCCGCCTCCAGTGGTGTCGCGACAGGCGTGAATGGAGGGACGAATGGAGACGTGTCGTCTTCAGCGATGAGAGTCGCTTCTGCCTTGGTGCCAATGATGGTCGTATGCGTGTTTGGCGCCGTGCAGGTGAGCGCCACAATCAGGACTGCATACGACCGAGGCACACAGGGCCAACACCCGGCATCATGGTGTGGGGAGCGATCTCCTACACTGGCCGTACACCACTGGTGATCGTCGAGGGGACACTGAATAGTGCACGGTACATCCAAACCGTCATCGAACCCATCGTTCTACCATTCCTAGACCGGCAAGGGAACTTGCTGTTCCAACAGGACAATGCACGTCCGCATGTATCCCGTGCCACCCAACGTGCTCTAGAAGGTGTAAGTCAACTACCCTGGCCAGCAAGATCTCCGGATCTGTCCCCCATTGAGCATGTTTGGGACTGGATGAAGCGTCGTCTCACGCGGTCTGCACGTCCAGCACGAACGCTGGTCCAACTGAGGCTCCAGGTGGAAATGGCATGGCAAGCCGTTCCACAGGACTACATCCAGCATCTCTACGATCGTCTCCATGGGAGAATAGCAGCCTGCATTGCTGCGAAAGGTGGATATACACTGTGCTAGTGCCGACATTGTGCATGCTCTGTTGCCTGTGTTTATGTGCCTGTGGTTCTGTCAGTGTGATCATGTGATGTATCTGACCCCAGGAATGTGTCAATAAAGTTTCCCCTTCCTGGGACAATGAATTCACGGTGTTCTTATTTCAATTTCCAGAAGAGTATATATGTTACAGCAGCTTGTTGCAGACGCGGACACATGCCACAGCGAAGGAGGTTGAAATGTTCTTGCCTCATGAATGGGCACGGCTGTGATACTAGATAGGTGAGACCTTATGTTGACCTTGTGTTTATATTACGATTGCACGAGCGATGTGTAATTTCTGAATCGAGGTACTGGGGCTGCTTGTGCACTGATGAGACGGGAAGTACAGTGGGCATAGCATGTGGTGTATCCGAAGTTACACGCATGTTCTTCACTGCTTGCCGATAGGCTGTTGAGATGCCGTCAAGTTGAATGGGACGCCATTGATCGCGGAATTACTAAATTATGATGAATACTGATGTTACTTACCACTTCTTTGCGTTTATTTTGAACCTCAGGTTTCCCGCCAAATTTACTACTTGAGACCGATCTTCATTCATCTGGGGAATTGCAGTATTTATATCTTCAGGCCCCGCACTTGGGTAGAAGTGGACGTCGTCGGCATAGAAATGATATTTACAGGAAGACAAAACTGATGAAACGTCATTGACATACAGAGAAAACAAGAGTGGGCGTAATACTGATCCTTGTGGCACTCACGAGGAAACATGCTTCCAGAACACTGTTTCATATCCATACTTTGCTGGTTTTTCAAGTAGCTTTCAAACCACTTCAGCGCAGTATATGAAAAATTTAGCTGTCACATTTTTTTTCTGAGCAGTATGTCAAAGTTGACAGTCTAAAAATATCTAGGAGTAACCTCACGGTTGTCCGTGGTATGTTTTAGGTCATCTGTTGCCTTGATTAGTGCAGTGTTCGTTCTGTGATGCTTACGGAAGCTGGACTGATATTTTCCAAATAAGTTAAATTTTATCATTAGTGCATCGAGTGCACATTAACGTTCAGAAGACCTGAAACGATACAGCTTGAGGCATGGGAACAATGTGTCCAGTAAAGAGTAAAGGTCCTTGCTGACACTGTGACATGTGACCCTGTGGTACAGACGCACTGTGTACTGGACAAATCAGTCAAGTGTCTTGGGTGGAATTTTTCTTATGCGGAGTCTCTTCACAGGATGTCAGTGTGTGCTGCGATTTCCAGTGCTGTCCAATGCCACTTTGAAATGAGTTATGGCCCTTATTATCAAAAGGAAATCTTGAATAAAGATAGTTGGCACTAGACACTCAATAATAAAATCAAAGTAATGAATGGGAAGCTGTTAAACCAGTAGAAAAAATTAAGGGAAAAATTAAACAATTAATTAAAGCTATGCACAATTTACTGTAGAAGCTCCCCCACCATTCGATCAGGTACAGTTGTTCAATTTTAGAGGTCGGGCAACTGCATGCAAAATTGCACATGGTGAGTAAAATCTTCCGTACTGGCTGTTACCTTTATTAAAAGACAACACTGGTTCCGCATGTTTCTTCAGGTGATCTGTACAAGAAATTGAAACGATACAGAATTACAACGGTTTTTAAAAGAGATGCGTACTATCTTTAAGTGCCATAATCAATGAGAGCTGACTATTCACAAGTTTTGAAAAAGTCATGGCGGGGCAGAGTGGTAGCTCGCAGCCAAATCTCACCATTCTTCGTCAAGATAAAACCGATAGCACGTCAGAAGCGCTTGTTTATGATTAAACTGACTGGACTCGAGCGGCAACTGTAAGTGAAAGATGGCCAGAAAAACCTATTAAAATTTGTGACTCCGGTATAGTTATGGGAAGTAACTGAAAATTCCACATTAACTTGTCTTAACTTCGACAGGTAAGTGTAATAGAGCCTCGAATGTCTTACCATGCCGCAGACAGCATAGAAGTGTTCACGGCGACACCGTAAACACTACCGATAGGTCGTTGCTACGAGCCACGTATGTGAGGCGGCGCCAGCGCGAGCCTCGGACCGAACTGACCACAGTGAGTCCAAATTTCTTTAAAAAACTAAGTATATGTCACGTGGAAGGAAGGGAACATAAAATGTGAATATCTAGTCATGTATCGAACCTTGGTAAGTCATTTTTATTGATGAACAAGGAAATAAATACATCCATAGCGATAACAAATTTGACAAAACGGAGAATTTACTCAAGGGGTCCTTCGAAAAGTATTCGTCCACTCATATTTTTTTTAAAATTTACGATGTGAAAATATGACTTCAATTACAAAAATTAAGATTTAGTGGGATTTCTTCCCTTTGCAGCTATTATGCTTGTAGTCGTCTGGGTCACGTTTGCCGTCAGAGAGGCTGGAATTTTGTCCCATTCGTCTTGAAGTGCTTCTTTTAGGTCTCTCTTGTTATAAATGTGTCTTCTCCTGATGCCATCTTCCTGTACTTTCCAAAGGATTAATGTCTGAGCTCTGAGGGTGGGTGTTGTTTTGGGGTATTGTACAGGAGCAACAGCCTCGTATTTAGAGCCGTATGCTTTGGGTCGTTATCTTGTGGAAAAATGTAATTTCCTTGCAGACCTAATTTTTCGGCGCTAGGATTCAGATTGTCCTTTAAAATGTTGATATACATATGAGGTGATCCATCGTACCTTCTATGAAGTGTAATTTTCCAACACCTGCAAAAATGGCTCTGAGCACTATGGGACTTAACATCTCCCCTACAACTTAGAACTATTTAAACCTAACTAACCTAAGGACAACACATACATCCATGTCCGAGGCAGGATTCGAACCTGCGACCGTAGTGGTCGCGTGGTTCCAGACTGAAGCGCCTAGAACCGCTCGGCCACACCGGCCGGCCCAACACATGCAGCACTCATAAGGCCTCACACCATCAGGGAGCCACCACCGTGTTTAACTATTGGTACAAGATTGCGTGGCATGATCTCCGCATTCTTCTTACGCACACTAGTCGCCTGCCATCCGACACGAATACGTTATATTTACTCTCATCAGAAAATATTACTCTATTCCAGAAGTCTCCTTTTTTGAATCTATGTTCCATCGCAAAATTTCTTGCGCGCTACCCGGCCGTGATACCCATACGTTTTGTAGGTATTTTTGATTGTGTTGACACATACCTTCTTTCCCCTTTCTTCCTCCCCAGCAACTAAGGAGTGCTGATTTTAGGTTTCTTCTTCATTTCCCCCATTATAAAGCTCACGTCTGCATCGGTCAAAGTGTGATGGCGTCCGGTACGTCGTTGGTTTCTTAATGACTTTGTTGCGCAAAATAGATAGTATTACCGACTGAAACGTCGATCTAGGTCTACCGACTACTTCAGTAATCTCGTAAGAAGATTTGCACTCATTATGTAAGCGCAGAATAAGTTTCCTTTCGATCAGCGTCGTCCACTACCCTTCCGGCCCATGGCGCTAATTGCACTGTATCGGCGCCGTTCAGATCCACAACAGGCGATAGAGTGGGGCCGCACACGTTTGACTCTAGTGTGTACCGTGGGTCAGCGTCATAGTTTAATTACCGCGCGCAGAATTTCGTCATGTTCAGATGGTGGAGGAATACTTTATGAACTAGCTCTTGTATTACATTTTCTGTTTTGTTAACCTTGTTGTCGATTTGGATGGATTTCTTTCCTTGCTTTAAAAAAAAAAAAAAAAAAAAAAAGATTGGGTTATCGAAGCACTTCTTACGTGACTGGCCCTTTAGATTTTGTATGCATTTCTTTTCATGTTACACAGACTTTGTTTTCTAAAAGATATGGAGCTAGACAAATACTTTTTGGACTCACTGTCCCTACGTCTAGAAAGGTGGAGGCTGGCTTTACAGTGCATGAAATTTACTTACTGTTGTGTAGTCATAGGGATTTCTCTTTAAAATAATTAAAAACAGTTAAAAAGTTCAAAATACAAATTAATGCTACCCTAAAAACCATCAAGGGCTGATAAAGAAGTTTGTTTTTTAAAATAATGTCTAATTATGACTATTGATAATAAAATTAAAAACCGATATGATAAGGCGCTCAAGGCTCTACGAGGTGCATTCAAGTTCTAAGGCCTCCGATTTTTTTTCTCCGAACGGGAAAGAAATAGAAACATGCGCATTGTTTTAAAATGAGGCCGCGTTCATTGTCAATACATCCCAGAGATGGCAGCACCGTACGGCAGATGGAATTTTACCGCCAGCAGCGAGAATGAGAACTGTTTTAAATACTTAAAAATGGCGACGTTTTCCTTACTTGAACAGCGTGCAATCATTCGTTTTCTGAATTTGCGTGGTGTGAAACCAATTGAAATTCATCGACAGTTGAAGGAGACATGTGGTGATGGAGTTATGGATGTGTCGAAAGTGCGTTTGTGGGTGCGACAGTTTAATGAAGGCAGAACATCATGTGACAACAAACCGAAACAACCTCGGGCTTGCACAAGCCGGTCTGATGACACGATCGAGAAAGTGGGGATAATTGTTTTGGGCGATCGCCGAATGACTGTTCAACAGATCGCCTCCAGAGTTGGCATTTCTGTGGGTTCTGTGCACACAATCCTGCATGACGACCTGGAAATGCGAAAAGTGTCATCCAGGTGGGTGCCACGAATGCTGACGGACGACCACATGGGTGCCCGTGTGGCATGTTGCCAAGCAATGTTGACGTGCAATGACAGCATGAATGGGACTTTCTTTTCGTCGGTTGTGACAATGGATGAGACGTGGATGCCATTTTTCAATCCAGAAACAAAGCGCCAGTCAGCTCAATGTAAGCACACAGATTCACTGCCACCAAAAAAATTTCGGGTAACCGCCAGTGCTGAAAAAATGGTGTCCATGTTCTGGGACAGCGAGGGCGTAATCATTACCCATTGCGTTCCAAAGGGCACTACGGTAGCAGGTGCATCCTACGAAAATGGTTTGAAGAACAAATTCCTTCCTGCACTGCAACAAAAACGTCCGGGAAGGGCTGCGCGTGTGCTGTTTCACCAAGCCAACGCACCCACACATCGAACTAACGTTACGCAACAGTTTCTTCGTGATAACAACTTTGAAGTGATTCCTCATGCTCCCTACTCACCTGACCTGGCTCCTAGTGACTTTTGGCTTTTTCCAACAATGAAAGATACTCTCCATGGCCGCACATTCACCAGCCGTGCTGCTATTGCCTCAGCGATTTTCCAGTGGTCAAAACAGACTCCTAAAGGAGCCTTCGCCGCTGCCATGGAATCATAGCGTTGTGAAAAATGTGTACGTCTGCAGGGCGATTACGTCGAGAAGTAACCCCAGTTTCATCGATTTCGGGTGAGTAGTTAATTAGAAAAAAAATCGGAGGCCTTAGAACTTGAATGCATCTCGTATTACACTTATTTGTCGAAGTTAAGACCCGTTAATATGGATGTTTTAGTTGATTTCAATAACTAAATGGGAGTCGGAAAATAAATCAATTTACACGACTTCCTATCGCTCACAGGTGCCGCACAATCCCAGTCAGTTTACTCATAGACAACCGATTTTAGTGCGCTATCGGCTTTGTCCTGACGACGAACGATGGACCTTCGTTCTAAGCTATTGGACTCACTGTGGTCAGTTCGGTCCGAGGCTCGCGCTGGCGCCGTATCACATACGTGGCTCGTAGTAACGACCCAAGAGTTTTTTAAAAAGATGTGAGTACTGAGCTCTCATTGATTGGTAGGTCTGTAATATTTTAATTACTTGCACAGGTCACCTGAAGATGCATCTCTACTGCTGCAAAACCAGTAGTGAATTTTTATTAAAAAACATTTTAACAGGTAGTGCGGTAGATTTTATTCACAAGAATCCAAGCCAAAAAGGGAGAGCAACTGGCAGGAGTATCTATGACTCTCTTAAGGTAGCTAAGTGCCTCGTCACCAGGTCATACACATCAGCAAACACTTGGAGCAACTGGCGGAGGTAACTATGACTCTCTTAAGGGAGAAAATGCCTCATCAGCAGGTGAAACACGTCAGCAAACTCGAGGAGCTACTGGCAGGTGTAACTAAGATTCTCGTAAGCTATCCGAATAGTTGCGTATCGCTTCTGGCGGACAGTTACGTTTTGCAGGTCCTCTACGGGGCGCTATCACAAAAAAGTCCTTACAGATGCTTCATTTTTCCTACAGCACTCGCAGGAAATCCGTAACTATGTACCAAAACTAGCATAGACACGTCTTTAATTGCTCTCTACAGCAATCGACGGGGACTTTCTACATTGCCGATGCAGAAACGTTTCACGCTGCTAATGATGAGCTGTCTGAAGTGAGGACCGCGTTCACCACGTCACAGACCCGTTATTTCTTCGCCAAGAATGGCATTATGAGGCGTTCGTGAGTCTCCTCGCGGCCTTGTAAGGAGGATGGTGGGGAGGGGGCGGGCAATGGTGAGCGAAATGTACTAGGGAGGGCACGGTTAGCGGAAGAGCAGTTCAGCGTCGGCCTCGTCAGTATCTAACGCGCAGTAAATTCCAAACTAATTTCAGAAGGAGACAACGTTGAAGCTTCGACAGTAGCACACCCTCTTGATGGTGAAAGCTTACTAACTTTACCCACAGAATCGTAAACGCTGACCAGTCTTGTCTTAATCAAAGATTTCAGGTCGGTTTTGGAAACGATGGACTAAGAAATATCCATTGAAAGTGAGAAGCTTCGAAGAAGTTCGGCAAGCGGACAAAAGCCGCCGATTTTGGCCCTAGTGATCTGTCGCCTAAGGAGGGAATGAAGTAGGAAGACACTGCTTGAAGTACGGCAACGCTACGCACCTCATTTCCCCAAGAGACAGCCCTCCCTGTTCAACTGGTCAGCCCCCGCAGAAGCGGACCATAGTGGGGGAGGTGGCGCGGATCGATGTTAAGGATTCTGATTTCTAAGCACAGTGCGTGGCTTCTATATCTTTGATTGAATTCATGTTGCGTTTTCGAATGTATCTTCTTTGTTGTATGATATTTCTTGAAGTATGGAGCACTAAACGCGGTAATTATGTTACTACTAGTATCTGTACCAAATGTGGTGAAATCATTCCAGGGGTTTGGCATGAGCTTCCCACCGTGGCTTTGTCTGCATCACATTACATTAGATTTATACTTGTTCCATATATCATGAATACGATATTTCGTAATGATGTGGAACGTGCCATTTTAACGTAAGTTCTCTTTACATAATATAATTAATTTTTTTACAGTTACTACTTCATATCTGAAAATTCATCTTTTGAATAGAAGGAATTGTCACTCATAAAATCTTTTAGCCGGCCGGAGTGGCCGTGCGGTTCTATGCGCTACAGTCTGGAACCACGTGACCGCTACGGTCGCAGGTTCGAATCCTGCCTCGGGCATGGATGTGTGTGATGTCCTTAGGTTAATTAGGTTTAAGTAGTTCTAAGTTCTAGGGGACTGATGACCACAGCAGTTAAGTCCCATAGTGCTCAGAGCCATTTGAACCATTTGAAATTCTTTTAATTTGCTTTTTAAATGTTGGTTGGCTATCTGTCAGACTTTTAAGGGTATTTGATGATTGAACAAAGATTTTTGTTGCACCAAAATTCACTCCTTCCTGTGCCAAAGTCAGATTTAATCAATGATAGTGAAGATCGTTCTTTCTTCTAGTGTTGTGGCTATGCACATCGCTATTATTTTTGAATTGATGGGTTATTAACACAAATTTTATAAGTGAATATATGTATTGGGAAGGTTCTGTGAATATCCCGAGTTTCTTAAGTAAATGTCTGCAATGTGAACCTGGGTGGGCTCCAACTATTAATTTGATTACACGCTTTCGTGCAATCAATACTTTTTCTCTTAATGATGAATTATCCCAAAATATAATTCCATATGAAAGTATTGAATGAATATAGCCATATTAGGCTAATTTACTGATATATTTCTCTCAGTAACCTAACAGCATAAGTAGCTGAACCTAACCGTTTCGGCAGATCATCAATGTGATTCTTCAAGTTCAAATTCTCATCAATGCACACCCCCTGAAATTTTGAATATTCTGCCTTAGCGACAGACTTCTCTTCAAAGTTTATATTTATCAACGGTGTTATGCTATTTATTATACAGAATTGTTTGTACTGTGTTTTCTCAAAATTGGGTCAGAGTCCATATGCAAAGAACCACTAAGCAAGTTTCTGAAAGACATTATTTGCAGTTTTCTCAGCTGATGATACTTGTATCATCAGCAAAAAGAACTAGATTTGCATCTGCATGAAAATAGAGCGGCAAATCATTAATATATAAATATATATGAACACTATGGGACACCATTTTTGATACGTGCCCAGTTAGAGAATTCTGCTGATATTTGCAGACTATCTGTACTGTGAAATTCAACCTTCTGCATTCTTCTAGTTAAATATCAATTAAACCGTTTGTGCACTGTCCCACTCATATCACAATACTTAAGCTTATCTAGAAGAATTTCGTGATTCACACGTTCAAAAGCCTTTGAGAGACCACCAAATATCAATATGGGTGGCGTTCGGTTATTCAGAGCACTTAATATTTGACCAATGAAAGTATATACAGCTGAGACGGGTGTTACGATTACTCAAGGAAAACCCCCAGTTGGGAAACAGGGCCAAAATTAGTTGGTTACTGTCGAGTTGCGATTTACAAATTCTTTATCGATTACTTCAACCATTAAAAGCCATTTCCTTAGCACTTGACCAGGAACAGATCCAAAAAGCTAGCAGGCATGAGTGCCTTTTCAAAACAATTTACTTTACAGTTAACGGCCAAGCCATTTTACTTAAAACAGACTTTGATAAAGCATTTAATAACAAAATTAAAACTTTGCAAGTAATGAAACAAAAACACCAGTTTGCATACAATTTTGCTACCGAGCATGTAGGAAGCTACTTCTTTTAACTTTTGGCACAACAAGATGTTAAATTACAAGGGCTCGCTAACAGTGAGGCAGAACTAGCATTTTCAAAGAATGGCAAATAGATTAAAACAATCAAAGTAAAGATACAGTTATTCACCTTTTACAATACCTAACAATTTTAAAGCCACGTAATTGTAAAAGAAACCACCAATGAAAGCCAAACTCAACCCTTTTGAACAGTGGCCAAAAACAATCAGAGTAAAATACAACCATTTACAATAATTGTCTCCCGAAGGATGCTCAGGCTAGAAGCCGACTAACAGATCCACAACGCCTCACATTCAGCAATCACATCGACCTCACGCGAGGCCAGGAGAGAAGGAGGAATAAAATCAGGAACCATAATCCCTGCCCAAAAATACACTTCCTCCCAGGCGGTACTAAGAAGAAGTCAAAAGATCACTGTCTATAATTACACCGGCGACAGGGACAGGAAATCGGAACGCAGGAGGCCACAAGGCAGAAAAGACGCTGGTTACACAAACCAAAATTCTTCAATTAATATCAAAACCTTTAACCAACTTAACTTGCAGTTTATGAGAGAAACAACAGGTGAACTCCGAAGCAAAGGTTCCTCAACACCCGACCGTGTCCACGTCGCCAGCGAACCCAACCGGGCACAGTCACGCAGCCACGCGGTCTGTCACCGGAGCCCTCGTCTTCTCTGCACCCACCACTCCTCAGGTTAGCAGGTTAGGCGAGTTACTAGTCCATCATTCCCGCCTCCAGACGGACAATTTAGAGACATCCGTTGCCGCTCCCACCAAGTAGTGACTCGGAACCACAGCCATGGGCCCCAGGTGATCACAGCAAGAGCTTACAGCCTTGTCCCGTCAACTCGGCTCACATGTCTCGCACCGCCAGGATAGACCACGCGGCTTCTCGAAACAACAGCCAACTCTACACCGCCACGTCACGCCGCAGTCTCATCGTACGACATCCTCTAATCCCCGATTTTAAAAACCGACCGACCGACTCGTCACCGCTAGGCAATCAACCGGCCATCCCCCAAAGATCTTATTCACTTACACATAGCTAACAGGAAGCAACGACTCGAAGATCGATAAAAACAGACACGCTGCCAGAGGGGAATCTCAACAGAGTCGTACGCAGCATAACGATAAATATGAAAGAATCAATTAACGATGTATTGGAAGGACTCAGAACAATCTTGACAGCGCGTTACATGTTGAGAGCCGACACACGGCTCAACAGCATTGTCTGTTGAAAAGCTTTTCTGAAAACCAAACTGACGTTTTGTTAATACATTTTTAGAAAATTGTGGCGTTACTCTTGAATATCTTATTTTTACAAGAATTTTGGATAAAGCATTTAGAAATGAGACTGGGCGGTAGTTATTAGTATCAGACCTACCCCTTTGTTTTGCAATGGTTTAAGAATAGCGTATTTCAGTCTGTCTCCAAAAATGTTCTCTTTCATAGAGCTACTACATATGTGGCTGAGAATTCTACTGATCTTATGGAAACAAGCTTCTAGTACTCTGGTGCAATTCCGTGTGAGCTTTTAGTTTTGAATGAATTTATTATTTTCCTAATTTCACTTGGAGAGGAGGGTTGTATTTCAGTTTCTTCAAATCGCATAGGTATTGCCTCTTCCATATACTGCCTTGCATTTTTTACTGAATAGCTGGATCCTATTATCTCTAAAACACTTAAAAATAATTATTAAAAATGTTTTCTACTTGCCGGCCGCGGTGGTCTAGCGGTTCAGGCGCTCAGTCCGGAACCGCGCGACTGCTACGGTCGCAGGTTCGACTCCTGCGTCGGGCATGGATGTGTGTGATGTCCCTAGGTTAGATAGGTTTAAGTAGTTCTAAGTTCTAGGGGACTGATGACCACAGATGTTAAGTCCCATAGTGCTCAGAGCCATTTTTTTGTTTTCTACTTCTGACTCTTTGCTAACAAACATTTCATTGAGTTTGGTAGAAATGCAGTCTTCTTGTGATCTCAGTTGCCCTGTTTTCCTTTTAACAATATCCCAAATTGTTTTAATTTCATTATCAGTGGTGCTAATTTCAGACATAATGCACATAATTCTGGACTTTTTAGTAACTTTTATTAATACAGTTCAGTAATTTTTATAACGTTTTTGGATCATTACTCCTTATAGCTATAAGATACGTTTCCCCTTTTTGTTAACAAGATTTTTTTATCCCTTTAGTAAGCCAAGGTTTGGTTTCTTACAATTATATTTCACTGTTTTTTTTTGAGGGAAACTGTTTCCAAATATAAAAAAAGGTATCATGAAACAAATTAAATTTTAAATTAGCATCAGGTTCCTTGTACATCTCATTCTAGTCTGTTGCAAGATTTCCCTAAAATCTGGAATCGTTAAATCGTTAATTGAGCACACATGTCAAATATCAATGAAACTGTATGGTTCAAGAGACCTTTTGATGTCTCAGTCATCTATGATGTACATATGGAGATTTATGCGACAAATGAAAGCTTCTACTACAGCCAGGATTCGAACCTGGGTCTTCTCCTCACTAGGCAGATCCTCTAACCACTACGCCACCCTGGCACAGTGGCTTTGCACCACTCCACTGACTATCTAGCACGTTCCCCTCCTCAATCCAAATTCCCATTCACGCCTCAGCCCACTTGGTATCCCCCCTAAACTTGAACAGTGTTGCAGAGACTCCCCAACTGTATTGGAATACACCTCAACTTGAAGCGAAGTGGGGGACCAGCCTGAAACCAAGTAATAGGTGCTTTTAACTAATGGAAGTATATGGTTATTGAGGTGCTATTCCCATACAGTTGGAGAGCCTATGCAATGCCTTTCTAGTTTAGGGGGACTACCAAGTTGGTTGAGGCGTGAATGAAAATTTGGATTGATGGGAGAGGTGTGCTAAGGTGGTCCGTACAGTTGTCCAAAGCCGATGTGCCAATGTGGCACAGTGGTTAGCGCATTTTTCTTGCGAGCAGGACACTCCTGGCATTGGTACAAATTTTCATTCATTGCTTCAGCCTGCATATCATCAAATGTAATTCACATAATTTTAACATATGTCACACGTAATCGTAAATATATTTCACCTGCATCTCTAGCAAATTTCGTCCTGCAGTTTCATTTTTACTCAGCTTAAGGCTTATGACGTCGTATCTCCTGAATTATGTGCTATACATTGATATAATATTTTTCAGATACACATAGTGGTTTACGTATAGTGGTTTACGTGGCTATTATCTGCTAAATGTGTTGTGAATAGAGTTAGTAATTATGAAGTAAATAAATTAAATCATCATACGCGATGCGCCATTTCTTCACGCAATTCAGTGTTTGTGATGTGAGATCTCCTGAACTATGTGTTGTATGATATATTTGTAGGTACATTCAGTAAATTCAGCGGCATGTGTGGATACTGTCTGTCAAAAGTGTCACGAATAAAATTTGTAGTAAAAGAAGTAATAAATTAAAACGCCATGACACCTCAGTTTTTCACTATTTGACGTCATATCTTCTGAACCGTGTGTCGTAATATGATGTGAGTTTGCTGATACATTTAGTGGTATGTGTAAGTACTGTCTGCGAAATGTGACACGAACACAGTTAGTAGTAAAGATGTAAGAAATTAAAGTGTCATGCTTCATGAGACAGTGTTACTGCATAAATTGCGAAAATGTAATAAACAATAATCGTGTCTCGTTTCATCATTTTATGGCATCTGTCAGCGAGGAAAAGTTTATTAAGGTCTGAAATTATTTGTAAATGGTTGTTCCAAGACACTAAGTGCTCTCATTCTCAAATACTGGATGACTGAAGTATGACTATTCGCGTGACGTAAGGTACATTGCTTTTTCACTCCCACCCTCACCGCTCTGAAAGGTCGATGCTTCTTGTCCCACAGCGATAATTTACACAGACAATACGTGATATGTGTACCACGTTTGCTCGAAATCGGTCCAGTGGTTTAGGAGGAGATTTAAACATACATATACGTACAGACCCATTTTTATATGTATGGATTCACTACTACACGTACAAGGCACGTGGTTGTATGTGACCAACAGTGGCTCTGCATACTGTGGACCATGTGGTAAGGCATGGTTTCCAGGAAGCACATTCTGCTCAGCAATGGTTCCTAGTAAAGCCTAGACCGTCCAGTACAATTCAATCGGTCTTCAACGCAAGAAGCGAGCTGGTCTGGCCTCTCCACCACCAGACCAAGCCTAGGTTTTCCGAGTAGACCATGGTCATCAAGCTGTCGTTGCGAATGCAGCAGTTAACGTGCTCCTAGTGTGATGCTATCCCAGATGGGATTACTGAGGCCATCATGTCGATCCATTTCCACAATATTATCAACCTGAGACGTATGTTCAGAGCACCCCAGATGGACAGACGGCGAAAATTATCCTCTCCCTTAAAGAACCTCTCTTGCCAGCACTGCAACTTCGCCGAGCTGCGCGATTCCTTTCCGAGAGAGGGCTGCGTCTGCTGCGTCACGTAGCATAGAGCAACATGCTGAAGGTGGTGGCACACAGTACGACAGAGTTATGTGACGCATAAGCAGTTGTCCGCAGCTCATGGTCTAGTGGCTAGCGCTGCTGCCTCTGGACCACGGGAACCCGGGTCCGATTCCCGGCCGGGTTGGAGATTTTCTGTGCGCGGGGCTGGGTGTTTGTGTTGCCATCATCATTTCATCCTCATCATAATCATTCGTGACAGTGGCTAGATCAGACTGTGTAAAAATGGGGACTTTGTACGAGCGCTGATGACCGCGCAGTTGAGCGCCCCACAAACCAATCATCATCATCATCATCAGAATCATCTTCGACTTCTGTAGCCAGGGAAGATACTGTGTGGGTACATCATTTTGTGAAAGTTAACACTACGATCCTGGGTCTCAATTGTGGCATATGGTCGAGATTTCCAGTACTGTTATTGAATGTATCCTTGTGGAATTTTTCTCATTGCTGTGAAATAGTAATATAGGTGTAATGAACTCTTGGTCCACCTCAAACTGACTGTGAGAATGTGGAAACGCTTTTTACTTTGAGCAAGAGCATTCTAGTGTTCGCAGTGTCTACAGAGAATGCTGGTTGCAGGTGGCGATGGAGGCCACCGTCTTGTGAAGAGTCGGCACGGAGCAGTACTATGCCAGCGCGATGGCGGCGTCGCGACGACTCGAGAGTCTGCTACAGGCGGCGGTCTGGCTCGTCGTCCTGACAGGTGAGTCCACCCAACAGTGCTGTTGTCTGCAGCCGCAGCCCTATGCTGTGGATAAATATTGCTCCAGTGATAGCAGCGGTAGTTGGGGCACATTGTTTACGAGACGCGCGTTACAAAATTGTAACTGCCCTCCGTTAATTAATGTGCCACACACCACAGAATAGTGATTAGGATTCTGATGTAACAGAATAGGTGCTGACTGATGATTGAATTTACTATGAATGAATCTTAAATTGAGTTCTTAGTAATTAAGTTCAACTCAACCCGAACAGGCTATGAAGGCCCAACGGGACCGACCGGCCGCCGTGTCACCCCTCAGCCCACAGGCGTTACTGAATGCGCATATGGAGGGGCATGTGGTCATCACACCGCTCTCCCGGCCGTACGTCAATTTACGAGACCGGAACCGCCACTTGTCAAGCAAGTAGCTCCTCAGTTTGCCTCACAAGGGCTGAGTGCACCCCGCTTGCGAAAAGCGCTCAGCAAACCGGATGGTCACCCATCCACGTGCTAGCTGATCCTGACAGCGCTTAACTTCGGTGATCTGACGGGAACCGGTGTTACCACTGCGGCAAGGCCGTTGGCTTAGTAATTAAGTACCCAACTTTAAATAGTTAATTATGCAAGATTGCGTCGCACGTTCACAACAAGCAGTAAACTCCCTAGATTGCCAACCACCCCAACAGGCATCCAATAAAATTAGGCACGATGGCGTCAATAGCTGGATGTAATGTATCGACGAAATCAGTGATTGTCAGCTTGCAAGTCTTTCTATAAGAAACCGTGTTTCCAGACAGATTAGCGCCAGAGCAAAAGCATCCTTTTCGCTTCTGCACTATGTTGTTGTGTCCTGTTTATCCAGGTAGAAGACTGTCGTTGGTATACAGCGACTGGACAACAAAGGATTAAACTCATGCTTGAACAAAAATGCAGATGCTAGCCAAGCCTGCAAGTTGGGCTGTTGAGTTTGACCACGAACGACACCTTCGCGATATCCTCAATACGCTGAAAGCGTCAATCGTGGTCAGAACAGTGTTCTGTGTAGATGCGAGTACGTTATGTCCGAGCTAAGTGAATGTGACGTGGGCAAATTGTTGGTGCTCTTACGGTGGACGCTTCTCTAACAAAAGTAGCCGAATTGTTTGGTTTTTCAAGATGCACCATACGGAAGATATATACTGCACACAGGTAAAGCGGAAAAAACATCATCTGCTAAGTCACAGCGCGGAGGAAAGCGTGTTTTGAGTGCTGGTGGCAGACGGTCAGGTCAGCAACGGTGGCAGGTCAGCAACTGGAAGCAGTTAATTCCATAAATTGACTGGGAGTACGCATTAGGAGTGATTTAAAATGGAATGATCATATAAAGTCGATCGTCGGTAAAGCAGATGCCAGACTGAGATTCATTGGAAGAATCCTAAGGATATGCAATCCGGAAACAAAGGAAGTAGGTTACAGTACACTGCTTGAATACTGCTCACCTGTGTGGGATCCGTACCAGATGGGGTTGATAGAAGAGATAAAGACCCAACGGAGAGCAGCGCGCTTCGTTACAGGATCATTTAGTAATCGCGAAAGCGTTACAGAGATGATAGATAACCTCTAGTGGAAGACTCTGCAGGAGAGACGCTCAGTAGCTCGGTACGGGCTTTTGTTGAAGTTTCGAGAACATACCTTCACCCAGGAGTCAAGCAGTATATTGTTCCCTCCTACACATATCTCGCGAAGAGACCATGAGGATAAAGTCAGAGAGATTAGAGCCCACGCAGAGGCATACCGACAATCCTTCTTCCCACGAACTATACGAGACTGGGATAGAAGGGAGAACCGATAGAGGTACTCGAGGTACCCTCCACCACACACCGTCAGGAGGCTTGCGGAGTATGGATGTAGATGTAGAAGAGAACTGTGACGAAAAATAACAGGACGACAGCTGCAAAAGTCACTGCTGAGCTAAACGTCGCACCCGCGAACCCAGTCAGCACCGAAACAACACGAAAGGTGCTTACTAAGCAGGAAAATGCAGTGCGAGCTGGAACTCTAAGACCACGCATCACTGATTGAAATGACCGCAACAAGAAAGCGTGGTTCCGAAGCCATAAAACTTCGACTATGGAGTAATGGAAGAAACTCATTTGGTCGGATGAGATTTGTTTCACTGTTTCCAGCTCGTGGCCGAGTTTGCGTCCCAAGAATGAAACATGTCAGGGGTTCATTGGTGACTTGAGCAGCCATATGGTGGTATTTCACGGGCCCCATAGGTAGTGTGAAAGTTCGCATTACTGCCACTTTGGCCCATCACGTCGGCCCCATTGTACTGTTTGTTCCGCAATGGTGATGCTGTGTTCCAAGACAAGGCCGCTGTTCACACTGCTTTTGTGAGCGCGAGGATGAATTGTAGCATCTGCCAGGACCACCACACTCACCAGATATCAATACTATTGAGTCTTCGTGGTCTACTTTGGAGAGAACGGTGTTTGATTGCTATCAACCTTCATCAACGCTACCTGAGCACGCCACTCTTTTGCAGAAAGAATGGCATAAGATTCCATTGAAACCCATATAGAAGCGGTACTGTCTTTATCCATTTAGAGACGACTGGAAGCTGTTCTGAATGTCAATGGAAATTGGAAATTGTGTTAAAATGGCTCTGAGCACTTAATGGTACAAGCAACTTTGGTACAACTGTTTTATGAATCTCCATTGCAGGATGTAGTTTTAGTGTATTTTACTTCTGATGAAGGTATATTTAGATATACCGAAACCGTGGTCAAGAATTTTAATAAATCTTTATCCTGCAACTGTTTTGGCTGTCATCATTTACCGTGAAGAATTTCAACAGTTGCTGTTTCAGCCATGTGTAAAATCTTGACAATTGGCTAAATTAGAGATTTGGCAGAATCGCTTCTAGACGTTTGTGAGATTTCTGTAATGAATAAAGTCTCTGTATACCAAATTCCAGACAGAGGCACCAATTGTTGTTCCTCCCCCCCCCCCCCCCCCCCCCGCCTCCCACCGTTCCCCTCCATGCCCCACGCACCCCAAAGTTGCTGACACCTATGATTGTGAGTACTTAACCAGGGGTGCACTCGTACGTTGCACAAACAACAGTGTCCGTGCCAGACATGTCATGTTTTGGACAGCAGCTGTGAAGACTATAGGCGAACCGTGGTACAGACTTCAGCCTGTGTCGCAGAGAGGAACCTCCGCACCCGCGCTGTTCTGTTGGCGGCCGGTGTGTGGAAGTGGGCCACATCGCGCCGCGCTGCCGCAGCAGCCGGCAGTCACTGACCTTGCCCCGGGAGACTTTCACTGGGCCGGCGCGCGTCCACAGCGTACGACACAGTCCCGCTATTAACTCCAACAATTGGGTCACCGGGGCGTCGATTTTGCACTGCTATCTAGTCGGCCGTCTGCGAGGGCCGAAAGAGATTATTCTTTTTTCCTTTTTTCTTTCCACGGCAGTGCACAAGACCTTGCTCCAGAAACAAAATATTGGCGTGACGTATTTCTGGATATCGAACACCTGCCTGACACGCAATCGACCAGTATCACAGCAATGCAATACACAGTGCATACAGAGGATGTTCACCTATTATAGGTACAAACCCAAGCGGCGACTAGAGGAGAAGAAAACCAGCAAGTAATCTTGACAAACATAGATCGCTCAGAACATAATGTAAAGATGCTGCAATACAGTCATACACAGCAAAGAAATGCCGTTCCAAGAAAGGAATTGTATACTGTTATGTTACATAGTTGGCCGGGTGGCCTTCCTCTAGTCACCATGTAGGCAGCGTAAAAAATGTAAACAGTTTTTGATGTTGCTTAGCAACAGTCATACAGTATTTTTAAAGGAACACACCGCCACTTCACTGTTTTATTTAAGTACAACCCAGGTTTCGACGTTTTATGCCAAATTCAAGCATTTGATTTTATCCCTTTAACATATATTGTAGGACACTTACCAACATGTTGAGTGACCTGCAATATTTGTCATTTTAAGCAATTTACGCCATTTTCAAGTATTTGATTTTATGTCTTTAATATGTATAGCAGGACACTTGTCAGCATGTTGAGTATCGTGCCATATATGTTAAAGACATAAAATCAGATACCTAAAAATGGCATAAAAGGTCGAAACCTGTGTTGTTCATAAATAAACAATAAAACAGTCAAATGGCGGTGTATTCTTTCAAAAAATGTAGGCTTGTAAATGAATGCAGTCAAGACATGTGGCCATTTATGTCTCATAATTGGTTACCCGCAAACGCACTCATCAAAAACACGCTGGCGGTGTAAAAAGTTTAAGGTGGTAAATGAATACAATCAAAAGATACGGCTCGCAAACTCATCAATCAAAGACATATACGCTAATTCCTAGAGTCATAAAATTTAGCAAGAAGCAACGTTTCACAGAAGAAGTAAGGAAAAAAAATCCGGAAATTGTAAATTTTTAATTATATCACTCGAAAAAATATCTTTTGCGTCATTTGTTATCCGAAAATCTTCCTGTCCGTCTGTCAAGACCCCTTTTCCTAATATAAATTAATATGGTGTAGGGAAAGGTCAACAGGCGTAGTTGGCGGTAGAAGGCGAATAGGATTCCTCATGCCAGGAGACGGCTAGTTTGTGCTTTCATTTGGAATGGAAGAGGTTTATACTTTGGGTGGGTGGTGTTATATGATTTCATGGCCTGGGAGGGAAAGTGATTATAAATTATCTCTGAAAGGACGGGGGAGTGTGTGGAGTTGTAAGTAAGGTGGGAGATATTGACAGAGGCGCGACAGTGGCAGGGATCTCAAGAGTTGGGGGTGAAGTGATATGTTGGTAGTCAGTTTTGAAGTATGGCTGACGGAGGTATTCTAGGTGTTCGACGAGATGAAAGAATTTTATTAGCTGATAAAGATAAGGGTGGGTGAGGGCAAGGCATGCGGAAGGTGAGGAGGAGTATATGGGGTTCAAGGATATGGAGACAGTGGTAAAATTTGGGAGAGCCAAAAATCCATAAAGCGTTTCCACGGGTGAGAATGGGTTATATAGGTATGTATGATAGTCAAGGAAATTGTCATCATGTTCGGCCAGTCAATATTGTTAATCTCATGTTGGCTTTTTGTTGGAAACTTAGTAAGAGGCTGTTAGAAGTTCCCTTTGGATTGAAAGTAAGTCAAAAGTATGTTACTACACTCCTGGAAATTGAAATAAGAACACCGTGAATTCATTGTCCCAGGAAGGGGAAACTTTATTGACACATTCCTGGGGTCAGATACATCACATGATCACACTGACAGAACCACAGGCACATAGACACAGGCAACAGAGCATGCACAATGTCGGCACTAGTACAGTGTATATCCACCTTTCGCAGCAATGCAGGCTGCTATTCTCCCATGGAGACGATCGTAGAGATGCTGGATGTAGTCCTGTGGAACGGCTTGCCATGCCATTTCCACCTGGCGCCTCAGTTGGGCCAGCGTTCGTGCTGGACGTGCAGACCGCGTGAGACGACGCTTCATCCAGTCCCAAACATGCTCAATGGGGGACAGATCCGGAGATCTTGCTGGCCAGGGTAGTTGACTTACACCTTCTAGAGCACGTTGGGTGGCACGGGATACATGCGGACGTGCATTGTCCTGTTGGAACAGCAAGTTCCCTTGCCGGTCTAGGAATGGTAGAACGATGGGTTCGATGACGGTTTGGATGTACCGTGCACTATTCAGTGTCCCCTCGACGATCACCAGTGGTGTACGGCCAGTGTAGGAGATCGCTCCCCACACCATGATGCCGGGTGTTGGCCCTGTGTGCCTCGGTCGTATGCAGTCCTGATTGTGGCGCTCACCTGCACGGCGCCAAACACGCATACGACCATCATTGGCACCAAGGCAGAAGCGACTCTCATCGCTGAAGACGACACGTCTCCATTCGTCCCTCCATTCACGCCTGTCGCGACACCACTGGAGGCGGGCTGCACGATGTTGGGGCGTGAGCGGAAGACGGCCTAACGGTGTGCGGGACCGTAGCCCAGCTTCATGGAGACGGTTGCGAATGGTCATCGCCGATACCCCAGGAGCAACAGTGTCCCTAATTTGCTGGGAAGTGGCGGTGCGGTCCCCTACGGCACTGCGTAGGATCCTACGGTCTTGGCGTGCATCCGTGCGTCGCTGCGGTCCGGTCCCAGGTCGACGGGCACGTGCACCTTCCGCCGACCACTGGCGACAACATCGATGTACTGTGGAGACCTCACGCCCCACGTGTTGAGCAATTCGGCGGTACGTCCACCCGGCCTCCCGCATGCCCACTATACGCCCTCGCTCAAAGTCCGTCAACTGCACATACGGTTCACGTCCACGCTGTCGCGGCATGCTACCAGTGTTAAAGACTGCGATGGAGCTCCGTATGCCACGGCAAACTGGCTGACACTGACGGCGGCGGTGCACAAATGCTGCGCAGCTAGCGCCATTCGACGGCCAACACCGCGGTTCCTGGTGTGTCCGCTGTGCCGTGCGTGTGACCATTGCTTGTACAGCCCTCTCGCAGTGTCCGGAGCAAGTATGGTGGGTCTGACACACCGGTGTCAATGTGTTCTTTTTTCCATTTCCAGGAGTGTATTTCAGTTTGATGATTTCGACGGCTCTGCACTTTCAAGTGCAGGATCTCGGAGACGGGACGGATAGCTCGGATAGTTTTACCTATAATTATGCACGGGAGAGAAGTTGGAGCCGGCCAGAGTGGCCGTGCGGTTCTAGGCGCTACAGTCTGGAGCCTAGCGACCGCTACGGTCGCAGGTTCGAATCCTGCCTCGGGCATGGATGTGTGTGATGTTAGGTTTAAGTTCTAGGCGACTGATGACCTCAGAAGTTAAGTCACATAGTGCTCAGATCCATTTGAACCATTTTTTGAGAAGTTGGAAAAACTGAATTGATATGTTACAACTCACTAACATTTAAGAGGACTGAAAACACAGCACACCTACCTTTACTTCACGGGAAATATTAGTGCTGTATGAAGCGCGCACGAGCGCTCGCGTTTACACACACACACACATACACACACACACACACACACACACACACATACACTTGCTGCAGAGGGCAGCAATATTTAACCTTTAACGGAAAATGGCAGCAGGTGGCACAAGTGTGTCTCCTCATTCCCCAACAAGAGTGCTCTCTTGGCCGAAAATATACAATCTTTGCCTACCAGGCACGGAAGATTTCTCCTTACACTCGCGCACTGATATCCTTGACACGAAGACAAATCCGCACCCCCTCCGGGCTGATATCTTGGCGTCAGATTGTTGACCACATGGCCATCGGCATCTAGCAACAACATTTATTTCCCTAAATCGAGTATTACTAATACCAAGTTGATTCCTCAGCAAAACATCATAGGAAATAACTCCCTCTATTCTTAACCAATCCACGCTTCAGCTGTATCTTTATTGATCACATCACCTTACGGCACGTAAAATACTGAGAATACCTTTCTTCCATTTTATACATGTTCCAGTTTTGTGCGTAACTTTATTGTCTAGAGCCATGGTTTGTGTCTCATGACACGAAATAAAGGAAACAACAAACTCAAATTTGTTGAGTTATAGCACTTTATGTCTGTCCTTTGTTTTACCCAAACCAAAAAAAGAAGGAAGATCAGAGTGTAATGTCACGACGATGTGGTCATTAGAGGTGTACCACAGGCATACTGCATTTGCGAGTTTTTCTAAATCGCGCAAAACCTAAACGTCCTCATGACTGCGAGTCCAGTGTCTCCCAGTTGTGTCTCCCAGTTGCGCCACCTAACTCTGTCAAACCAGCAGTAGTTTAACAATTTATGGTTAGTTATACAGATATATTTCGTGTTAGCACCTATTTCTCTGCAAACTGTGAGGGTTACGCTACATTTGGTACCATACTTATCAACAGGTGTAATTAATGTGCTAAATAGGATTGCTAAGGAAGAATCGTTGAAAACCATTGTTTCTGAATTTTGAGTTTGCGACGGTGTCAGACTGGAAGAATGGCCATCCGCTTGTGACTGCACTGACACTGTTTGAGGAGAGAAACTGGTGGCAATGTCGACCCGCCAGAGTTCGTTGAAGAATCTGCAAACATTGCAGTTTGCTCAGACATAGATGTTGATGACGTTAATTATTGGCTGCAATATGACGGTATGATTACTCATGGCGAAATTACAGTATCACCGGTTTTTCGTTTTCAGACAAAGATATTAGTGAATTAGCTGATGAAGTTGGCGCCCAATCTGACGACATTATGACAGATCAGAGGCAACAACAGCTATACACGATAATGGTTTATTTGGAACACAAAGCGCAAACAATTTCGCTTGAACTACTGCTTGTGTAATGCCAGTGTTATCGTGCTTTGCGAATCCGCCTCAAACGGAATTTGCTGATTCTTTGATTGTGTAAAATTAACTTTCTTTTTCTGTTTCAATTACTACACGAAATTTATATGAAAATGATGTACTTTTGTATGTTTGTGTGAAAATACATTTTAAGAAAAAAAAAGACACCACGGAAGACTATCTGAATGTGACTGAAATCGGAGATGTGATGTACATATATAGACAAACAAATTATTACAATTTCAGAAAAAGTGGATTATTTATCCAGCAGAAAGAGCTTCACAAATTCATCAATCTGATAATGCTTTGGTCCACCTCTGGCCCTTATGCAAGCAGTTATTCAGATTGGTATTGATTGGTAGATCTGTCGGATGTCCTCACGAGGTATATCGTGCTGAATTCTGTCCAATTATCGCGTTAGATCGTCAAAATCCCAAGCTGGTTGGACGGACCTACCAATAATGCTACTGACGTTGTCAACTGGTGAGAGATCTGGGAAATTTTATGGCCAAGGTAGAATTTGGCAGGCACGTAGACAAGTAACAGAAACCCCCGTCGTGCGCGGGAGCCGTTGTCTTGCTGAAATGTAAGCCCAGGATGCTTTGCCCCTGATCATCACACCTGGTTATTGGGCCGTATGGTGGGGGACGATGAGGTTGGTATTCCATCGCTATCTGGGGCGTCTCCAGACACGTCTTCGTCCTGGAGTCTCAATGACTGGAGCAGAATTATTTTCACTGTTGAGTACCGCTTCAAACCGAGTCATGATGATCAGCAACCGTGTTTGGAGACGCTCCAGATAGCCAGTGGGATTATTTTGTCTTGGAGTGTAAATATTGCGTTTTTTATGGAATTTAAATAATGTCATTCCAGTTTTTTCTGAATTTCCGACATCGGGATTCTCGATAATCTGGGTGAGCTACGGTTCCATCTAGTCCAGGTAAACGTGGTCTCACTGTACGGCCGCACGACTCCACGAAGATGACGATGAAGATATTCTGAAACGTCACACCGTAAACACGACAGTGAGAGCCGCTGAAACGTTACTAGCTAGTTAGGACAGGTGGAAGCAGCTTAGTCCTTGAAACGCTGAGAGCTCTCTCTCTCTCTCTCTCTCTCTCTCTCTCTCTCTCCGCGATACGGTCAGCTGAGAGCTTTCTTTGGGCGGCTTTGATAATTCACAGCCGCTGACGGCCGGGAAAGTGGCCGTTCGGATGAGATGTTCACATCAGTCGCGCCCAGGACTTCGGGACGTGCAGTGAAAGCAACCGGCAGGTATTCCTGCTACCTGAGTCAGAGGGGAAACCGCACGATGCCGGATTAGCGGGTGGCTGGAGTCGGGGTTAGCGAGACGTTCTCTGTATCTTTCCCTGGCACAGGTCCGCGATCGTAATGGCATTAACACATGAGGGTTTAGTCCGCAGACTCATTTGAACATTAATAGAATTTCCTAACTACCGTTTCCAGACGTCAAGAAGCCATTATCAATTCTCAAATAGCGATGGAGCCACCATTTCGTCGCAGATGTAACGGGTTCTTGACATTCGTTAGTAAATTTTTGTGTTTAAATGAGCACGTGTGCAATGTCCCTTAGTAGGACCATCTACTATTACTTCGTGTCTCAATGATGAATTCATCATGAATAATTCCGCCTGATTTGCTCAAGTTCTCCTTATGTTATTATTAGCTGAGTACCCTGCATTGTCTGGGTACGTATCTATTCCAGTCTCGTTTTAGTCCAAATTCTCCTTCCCCCTCTCTGCCCAGCTTCTCCTTAGGCCCCTCACTGTCTATCCCCTCTATCTCTCATTGTTATTTGGCATTTAGGGCCTAGCGAGGAAACGAGACACAAAGAATAAGGTAAAAAGTTGTCTTCCCTGCATCCCAGTTATTGTTTGATGTGCTCCTAAGTATGTATTCTCTCGAGCAAATAAATATATATGTTATGAAATTTTTATATTTTTTTCAGTTCTCAGGATAGTAAAGAATTTACCACACGGCCTTTGACAAAAACTTGTGGTACGTTTCCTACGATTTACTGACTGTTCAAAGGCTGGAAGAGTTGGACACAAATGAAGATTAAGCACCATTCATAAAATACATAAGATAATTTATTTAAAACTACATAACGGCTGTTAGCTGGCTACAGCTGTTAACTTGTGCCGCCACTTGCAGCCATGGTTTTATCATCCTGTGATAACTATTTGTCTGTTTTATTATGTATTTTATTCTTGACACACGGAACAAAAACATGTCACTTGAGGAGAGCACTGTCGCTGAAAACTTTAAGGTTGTTATGTGATTTCATTTAAGTGCAGTTTTCTGGTTTTGGTTGAGAATTTTTACATATTTATCTATTTTATATATATTATTTATACCATATATATTTACCTCTGTAACTTTTACCGTTGTGATGAAGAGAGTCTTTTAAGTGTCGAACGCTGGTTAACGCGCTTTTTTTTAAAAAAAAGAATTGTGTGCAACCGGTTGGCTGACTGTTACATTTTATATAACTGTATACACGGTTGCTGAACTCAGTCATAAAGTGTTTACAATATGAAGAATGAAATGCTACCTTGAAGCATGTTTAAAACAATTTTAGTAGTGATAACTGTATTTCGGTTAACACAGAACAAGAGCTTTTAGACTTTGTTAGAACTTTGAAATAACAACTGAGCAATTGTTCTGAAGTGCTAATGACAAACCAGCTCCCGAACTAAATGTAATTTAACAAGGATTGTTAAGCAATTTTAGACTCTACAGATACGACAGTTAACTTTATTAATCAGAAACGCAATGGGGGAAAGATCAAGTGATCCAGGAGATTCTAACAATACCACCACTTGCAAAGTGGGTTAGAAATCAGATTAATAATGTTGCCCACGCAGCATATGTTCACTTTATCGGGCAACAACAAAGTTATTGACTGTGGATGGTATCGTCAGAATGGAAATAATGAAGTCACTGTAAAAAGGTGATTAATTTTGGCACTTATCTTGAATGGATTCCCACGTAGATTTCGTCGAAGCTGTTATGGCTCATCTTGGTGATTCTAGGGTGATTCCACTTTGACTGCTAGAAGGTCCAGATCTGTATTTTAGCAATATTTGAAGACGTAACAAATGCGTTTTTCAGGAAATTCTTAACGATCAAACAATCCCAGATCAGAACAATGGTATGGTAGAAATAATTTTTGACTTGGTGTTCACGATCCACATTTTTATCAAACTTCTTGTAAATTCACATATACTTCTTCTTAATTGTCACATCATCAAGAAAACAATTTTGTATCAATCTTAATATATTTAATTTCCACTTTAACCAAACACAAGACCTGACTGTTCTTTTACAAAGCGAAATAACAATTTAACTTCTGCAAAGTGAAACAAAGACTGCTCCGTTCGCATTCGCGCCAAAACGGTTACAAGTAAGTCAAAGATTATGACAGTCTCACTGAAATGAATACACACAAGAACCATATCACTGTAATATATCGATACATCGGAGTACCTATACATTAATAAAACCAAATGTGAATATTTTCACAAAAATATGTCTGTTACTTTGCAGAAAAGTAGTACGATATTACTGGCATCGAGAAGTGGGATTGAAGTGCCATAATGGTCACGTAAATAATGAACCATTACAAGCTGTACGTACCAAAGTTAAAATATAATTTTACCAGCAAGAGCAGTTAGACAATAACAGCTTTATCACAAATACAGTAACATCAGAATTAGTGCAAACCGCCCTAGCCGCCCAGGCGGGAGTACACTATCACGTCCGGAACCGACTAGTCAATCGACCCGACGCACAGATCCTTAGGCTAAGCACGGGAGCAGAATATGCCCGTAACACACAAAATATTCTCTTAGCAATACACATAATATTTAAATAACAATTCAAGGCTCCGACCGCAATATCGGCTGTGAGTCCACTTATGACAGATCGGCGGAACAAAATCCTTAGGTGAGCTAGCTAAGAATGCCAGGAATAATTAGCCTTAAGATGTTATCTGCCTTGCCTCCCCCGGAATGGTAAACGATTCGCGAGGAGCTGTAGAAAGAGGTTAAGTTAGACTAACGCCAAAATTTAACACTGGAGAAGAGAGAGCACAAAAGTAGCAGAAAGTGTCAGGAAATTTAAATAGGATCGATCACACGGCTTTTAAGACCGAACAAGCACACCCCAGAATGAATGCGTTACTATTCTACCGACTAATGTCACTTTAATCTTCCCGCGTAAAAGAAGCAAGTTACGTAACAGAGCAGCCTCAAGCAAGTACGCCCGCTCGGTTTCACAGTTTAAGATGCACAACTGCAGCAGTAAAATAAATATCTATAGCGTAGAAAATAATCAGCTACGTTAATACGACTGGGTCCCGCAGGTGAACGACCAGATAGACGCGGGAGTTATGATCTATCATACGTAGAACGCTTAGGTACAGGGAGGCTGAGCAGAACTATAGAACTTGGTCAGATATCGGTTAGAGACAGTACAACCTGCGACCGTCGTGGTTCTGGCGGGAGACGTTCTTGCAGAGCCATGAGCTAGCCGTCGAATTAACCTGCATCGACCACCAATTAAATGCAAGAGACAAAAGGAACTGTAGCTCGAGTAATTCCACACCAGGTATGTCCTCCTGGCGTTGAATGCAGGTGATCTGGATGGTGGCGGCACGGAGATCAGCGGACGTAATTCCATGTCGTACCTCCAACAGCCGGTCCTATTGCAGATACACTAGCCACAGCGGACCTTTTCGCTCCGTTCTAACCAGACGCCCCAATCAGCGTCACTCCCTCCACGCCCTGCGTCTTATGCGGCCACGACATCTTCTATGAGACTCAGAACCCTTGGAGGCCAGAAGGCTTGGGTTAAAACCGCAGCGCTTCACCCCGCAACCCCCACTCAGCTCCGTCCGCCACTCTTCGCGGCGTGCTGTCAAATCCACCTTTCCAACACACCTCTCGCTAATGCGCTCGGCGCACCATAATCTTGCCTCAAGGACGAGCTACTGTTTATCGACAGTCGTGGCACACCTCAGCTTGTACTATGAATTCTGGATTGGTCATTAATAAACTCTATTATTGTCGTACCGCACGAAAATATACTCGATAGTTCCTTACTATGCTACGAGAGGAGACAGATTGCATACTATAACGCATAACATACTAATTCACTTTATTACGACAAAGATAAGAAGAATTACTTCATATAATCCACGGAACTCTCATGAGGATTTACAACCGTCTCTGAACAACAAGGTATCACTTGATACAGACAAAATACAACTCTTTGTCTCAAAGTACATTTAACAGTAACTTCTGCCTAATACACTGATCACACAGCTAGTCTAACACACTACTGGCCATTAAAATTGCTACACCAAGAAGAAATATAGATGATAAACGGGTGTTCATTGGACAAATATATTATACTAGAACTGACATGTGATTACATTTTCACGCAATTTGGGTGCATAGATCCTGAGAAATCAGTACTCAGAACAACCACCTCTGGCCGTAATAACGGCCTTGATACGGCTGGGCACTGAGTCAGAGCTTGGATGGCGTGTACAGGTACAGCTGAACATGCAGCTTCAACACGATACCACAGTTCAAGAGTAGTTACTGGCGTATTGTGACGAGCCAGTTGCTCGGCCATCATTAACCAGACGGTTTCAATTGGTGAGAGATCTGGAGAATGTCCTGGCCAGGGCAGCAATCGAACATTTTCTGTATCCAGAAAGGCCCGTACAGGACCTGCAACATCCGGTCGTGCATTATCCTGCTGAAATGTAGGATTTTGCAGGAATCGAATGAAGGGTAGAGCCACGGGTCGTAACACATCTAAAATGTAACGTCCACTGTTCGAAGTGCCGTCAATGCGAACAAGAAGTGACCGAGACGTGTAACCAATGACACCCCATACGCCAGTATGGCGATGACGAATACACGCTTCCAATATGTGTTTGTCGCGATGTCGCCAAACATGGATGCGACCATCATGATGCTGTAAACAGAACCTGGATTCATCCGAAAATATGACGTTTTGCCATTCGTACACCCAGGTTCATCGTTGAGTACACTATCGCAGGCGGTCCTGTCTGTGATGCAGCGTCAAGGGTAGCCGCAGTCATGGTCTCCGAGCTGATAGTCCACGCTGCTCCAAACGTCGTCGAACTGTTCGTGCAGATGGTCGTTGTCTTGCAAACGTCCCCATCTGTTGACTCACGGATCGAGACGTGGCTGCACGATCCGTTACAGCCATGCGGATAACATGCCTGTCATCTCGACTGCCAGTGATACGAGACCGTTGGGATCCATCACGGCGTTCCGTATTACCCTCCTGAACCCACCAATTCCATATTCTGCTAACAGTCATTGGATCTCGACCAACGCGAGCAGCAATGTCGCGATACGATAAACAGCAATCGCGATAGGCTACAATCCGACGTTTATCAAAGTCGGAAACGTGATGGTACGCATTTCTCCTCCTTACACGAGGCAACACAACAACGTTTCACCAGGCAACGCCGGTCAACTGCTGTTTCTGTATGAGCAATCGGTTGGAAACTTTCCTCATGTCAGCACGTTGTAGATGCCGTCACCGGCGCCAATCTTGTGTGAATGCTCTGAAAAGTTAATCATTTGTATATCACAGCATCTTCTTCCTGTCGGTTAAATTTCGCGTTTGTAACACGTCATCTTCGTGGTGTAGCAATTTTAATGGCCAATAGTGTAGAAGGTGATGCTGCCGTCTTGGTCGATAATTGAGGACTGCCCGTAAGTTGAAGACTCGATCCGGCGGCGTAAGCGAGACGTTAAACTGCACAGCAGACGGTTCTCACAACACACGCAGTTTTGTTACTGACGTGTAAAGGAAAACGACCACTGGAAACAGAAGAAATCTCAATATAGGCATATAAGGCCAGGGGCGCTGCAGTAGACCCACTCACCTCGAGTCGTCAATTGGGGCTAGGATATTAGCGTGTATGGTTAAGTGAAATTAACTTTATATTCAGAGATAATCAAGAACATACAAATATATATTGGAAACTCTGCCTTTGGTGGTAATCTTATAAGGGAACTTGGACCACATTATGTCTTTGGTTAAATCTCAGTTACTTTCGTACATCTACATCTACTTGGATACTCTGCAGATCACATTTAAGTGCCTCGCAGAGGGTTCATCAAACCACCTTCACAATTCTCTGTTATTCCAATCTCGTATAGCGCGCGGAAAGAATGAACCCCTATATCTTTCCGTACGAACTCTGATTTCCATTGTTTTATCGTGGTGATCGTTCCTCCCTATGTAGTTCGGAGTCAGCAAAATATTTTCACATTCGGAGGAGAAAGTTGATGGTTGGAATTTCGTGAGAAGATTCCGTCGTAACGAAAAACGCCTTTGTTTTAGTGATGTCCAGCCCAAATCCTCTATCATTTTTGTGACACTTAGTTAATTTCTAAGCAGTTCACCTGGTATTTTACTGACTGTGAAAATAAATGAAATTTTCTTCTGAAATAATTGAAGTCAGAAAAGTTATCAGACTTATGGAAAAATAAATGATTGCACGTTCTAATGAATCTAATACTTGAAAATAGCAATTACACAGAAAATGGCTCTTGAAATAAGCTGAACAGAACGAAAACCTTCCGTACTTTATTACACCACTTTCACAGAATGAAATTATCTTTTCTTTTCATCTAAAATTAATGAGGTTCTTCAAATGACTTAGTCATAATGGAAAAGATATTTTTTATACTTGTAATAAACATTTCGATATACAAAAGCAAATAAGACTCAGATGAAATAATAGAGCTCAGCGAAACAGAGCAAGAAAAATCTAATGCCAATGGGGGCCTAACTGCAGGCTAGATGTAGTTGCAAGAGTGATCTAATTGAAAGAGAGATCTTATACATAGGTTTCACTGTGTTTATAATTATTTAATAGATGCTAACATCTTTGTCATTCATAAGGGATATTAATTATTACACAGTTCATGTATCGCCACCCTTCTCAGATGATAAATTGTCAGTAAAATAAATATTACCTTTATCATAGGTACTGGAAGGGGCTTAAGAATCCTGGCGTGTACTCCATTAATAACTCCCCTATTTGTCGAGCATTAGGACGGTATCCCTATTCTGTGTCGTTTGGTCGCTCTGCCGATCGGTTCGGTAGGTGAGCGCACCGTGCCATAGATTTACCACAACTGAGACTCCCTGTAATCCCGTAAGACGTTCGATAGCGCGTCGGTACGGCTACTATGGAACCGAGGTGGGCCAGTGCCCCATTGGCGTCGCTTCTCGCGCCAGCCAATTAAAGACAAGTGACCACAGCTGTGGGCCTGCCCTCCCGACGACTGCACACCCAGCACGGTGCCCCACACACGAAGCGGCCAGCCGACACAACTCCCAGACACGCTATCATCATTACTTAAATCAAAAGGATAGTGAATAGTGTTGGTCGTAGAAGATACCAGAGAAGATGGTGGAAGAAAATGAGAAGATTAGTACATTCACATCCCACTGACACTGAAATGGCTTTGTGTTGCCGCAGTGTACCAGTTATTCATTTGTGTTGTATTTTAAACAAAACCAGGATGTACTCATAAGAAGACACTTTATTATTTTTTTCTACCAGTATGTCTGGCCTTCCTTAGAATAACTACCTGTGTTAAAAATTTGATAACTGATAAGGATCGTTCAGCTGATTTAGTCATTTCAGGACTTGCTAAACAATTATACCTTCAGATGCAAAGTGGTGGCTTTAGCTCTTTGATGGGCCCTCATTTATGTCTACAGCTCCTTGACCAAATTACGGGCCACCTCCCTACTCAGTCAGTTAGTACCTCGCAACAAAATTGATCGCGGGCATTTCAGAAGGGTTCATCTCTTCCCTCAGATTACAATGGCAAAGCGCACGGCGCCGCATTTCCTCGGGCTGCCTTACCCGCCTTCGATACTCTTCCCTTCCTCTTAACAGTACCATGTGCACTATGTCCACTTCCATGATTCTCGGCAGAAATGCTTGCATAATAATGAACTCATTTTCCGCTTGGGTGCGTCCCTGTGATTTCGTAATCACTACATGCGAAACTAAAAGCCACTCAGTATTTTTTTTTAAAAAAAAAGTCTCCAGAGTCAAAGCACACCGTACCGAACGAAAGGTCTTACCGACACCTGACCACTTCTAGGTATGTTGTTGTTGTGGTCTTCAGTCCTAAGACTTGTCTGAGGCAGCTCTCCATTCTACTCTATCCTGAGCAAGCTGCTTCATCTCCCATTACGTAGTGCAGCTTACATCCTTCTGAATCTGCTTAGTGTATTCATCTCTTGGTCTCCCCCTACGACTTTTTACCGTCCTCGCTGCCCTCCAATACTAAATTGGTGGTCCCTTGACGCCTCAGAACATGTCCTACCAACCGATCCCTTCTTCTTGTCAAGTTGTGCCACAAAATTTCTCTTCTCTCCAATTCTGTTCAACACCCCCTCATTAGTTGTATGATATATCCATCTACTATTCAGCATTCTTCTGTAGCACCACATTTCGAAAGCTTCTATTCCCTTCTTGTCCAAACTATTTATCGTCTATGTTTCACTTCCTCAGATGGCGCCCGCATCTCGTGGTCGTGCGGTAGCGTTCTCGCTTCCCACGCCCGGGTTCCCGGGTTCGATTCCCGGCGGGGTCAGGGATTTTCTCTGCCTCGTGATGGCTGGGTGTTATGTGCTGTCCTTAGGTTAGTTAGGTTTAAGTAGTTCTAAGTTCTAGGGGACTGATGAACATAGATGTTAAGTCCCATAGTGCTCAGAGCCATTTGAACCTTAGATGGCTACGCTCCATACAAATATTTTCAGAAACGACTTCCTGACATTGAAATCTATACTCGATGTTAACAAATTTCTCTTCTTCAGAAACGCTTTCCTTGCCATTGCGTCTACATTTTATATCCTCTCTACTTCGACCATGATCAGTTATTTTGCTCCCCAAATAGCAAACTCATTTATTAAGCGTCTCATTTCCTTATCTCGACTACATTCCATTATCCTCGTTTTGCTTTTGTTGATGTTCATCTTCTATCCTCCATTCAAGACACTGTCGTCCGCAGCTCGTGGTCGTGCGGTAGCGTTCTCGCTTCCCGCGCCCGGGTTCCCGGGTTCGATTCCCGGTGGGGTCAGGGATTGTCTCTGCCTCGTAATGACTGGGTGTTGTGTGATGTCCTTAGGTTAGTTAGGTTTAAGTAGTTCTAAGTTCTAGGGGACTGATGACCATAGACGTTAAGTCCCATAGTGCTCAGAGCCATTTGAACCATTTTTTTCAAGACACTGTCCATTGCGTTCAACTGCTCTTCCAAGTCCTTTGCTGTCTCTGCCAGAATTACAGTGTCATCGGCGAACCTTAAAGTTTTTATTTCTTCTCCATGGATTTTTATACCTACCCCGCATTATTCTTTTGTTTCCTTTAGTACTTGCTCAATATACAGATTGAATAACATTGGGGATAGGCTACAACCCTGTCTCACTCCCTTGCCAACCACTGCTACCTTTTCACGTCCCTCGACTCTTATAACTGCTACCTGGTTTCTGTACAAATTGTAAATAGCCTGTCGCTCCCTGTATTTTACCCCTGCCACCTTCAGAATTTGATGAGAGTATTCCAGTCAACATTGTCAAAAGCTTTCTCTAAGCCTACAAATGCTAGAAACGTAGGTTTGCCTTTTCTTAATCAAGTTTCTAAGGTAAGTCGTAGGGTCAGTATTGTCTCACGTGTTCCAATATTTCTACAGAATCCAAACTGATCTTCCCCGAGGTCGGCTTCTACCAGTTTTTCCATTCGCCCTTAAAGAATTCGCGTAGTATTTTGCAGCCGTGACTTATTAAACTGATAGTTCGGTAATTTTCACATCTGTCAACACCTGCTTTCTTTGGGATTGGAATTATTATATTCTTTTTGAAGTCTGAGGGTATTTCGCCTGTCTCATACACTTTGCTCACTAGATGGTAGAGTTTTGTGAGGGCTGTCTCTCCCAAGGCTGTCAGTAGTTCTAATGGAATGTTGTCTACTCCCGGGCCCTAGTTCTCGGTATAGTAGATGAAAAATTGACAACCGGATCGATCATCAGCTGGCCTCAGAAGCGTACAGAATAGTAACTTCGGCTACCGAAGTGAAAGCGGTTAACCTACGCATTCGAACGTTAAGACGTCGGCACACGGACCGTGCATCCGAAAGCTGAGCGTTGAGAGTGACGAGTTTCTGACGTCACAGCGTGGAATAGCACGCTCGGGAGTCTTTCCGAACGTGCAGAGCAATATCTGGCATGTCAGATATTCTGAGCGTGCGTATGAGCGTTGACCAATGAGATGGCACAACTCCGCCTACGTCACACGCACGCCGTCTCCCGTCAGTACAGAGTTGTGAGGCGCCAGATTGGCATTCATTTCAAGCCTATATGTATATATGCCGTTCCGAGCACCAGCAAATTGAGAATCACTGCAAAACCCGTTGTTAACTGTGTGATTCGTTCCAATAAAATAATGAGAAACATCATATTCGTGGCAAAAGAATTATTGTAACTTGCGTATAATGAGAGTAGGCTATTTGAAGGCAGCTACACATTCAAGATCCACCCAAAACGCATTGTTCTTGGTACAATTTCTTATAATTAAATTTCAGTTAGCAACATATCTACGATTAAGGTTTTTAGCAAGCGATAAGATACTATGATTAGATACGCAAGGTGTCATGTTGGTTTAGCGTAATGAATAGCTTCCCTGTCCCATTATGAAATCTTTTGTTGGGGCGGTGGTTCGCGTCATGACTCAACCAATTTTTTTTCCTAACATTCGCGTTTTTATTAGGTTCTGATACTTTATTATTAGTTTAATATAAGTATAGACTATAATATTTCATGTTATGTAAATACAATTTCACCGTTTTTTGAGGGGTGACTTTGTTCGATTGGCTTAATCTGAAGCTTGCGCTACTTGTATAAAGATAATTTGCTTCTTCTTCTTTTACGCTTCGTAATTCACATGTTGCAAAGATTCTGCTATAGGGTAGGAATAGTGATCAAGTAAGACTGACCTTGGGGTTTTACTAAAATGTGAGAATGATGAAATAATGTTTATCTCATGCGGAAAGTATTCCATATTTGTAACACACTGCTTGTAATGGAACTTTTATAAGCCTGTGTCCTTATTGATTGGACATGGTACTTTCCTTTTCGTGGACGATGGAAGAAATGTGCGTTTTAATAGAGCTAACGTGGGAATTTTACGCGCGCCCGTTGAGTAAACAGTGTGATTTACGAACTAGAAACATGCCTCAACTGCCGCTGGAGTGCGTTGCGATTACGTATACCACGTTGGGGCCCACGTACCGTATGCACGAGTCGCATCGTTCCTGAGTGTTCAGCAGCACGTTGAACTTGGCACGCTCAACGTTAACGTTCGACAGCACGGTCCGTGTGCCGACGGCTTTATGGATGATGCAGACCAGGTTAGTTCGCTTTCCAAGTCAATACTTACAGGGTGTTTCAAAAATGACCGGTATATTTGAAACGGCAATAAAAACTAAACGAGCAGCGATAGAAATACACCGTTTGTTGCAATACGCTTGGACAACAGTACATTTTCAGGCGGACAAACTTTCGAAATTACAGTAGTTACAATTTTCAACAACAGATGGCGCTGCAAGTGATGTGAAAGATATAGAAGACAACGCAGTCTGTGGGTGCGCCATTCTGTACGTCGTCTTTCTGCTGTAAGCATGTGCTGTTCACAACGTGCAAGTGTGCTGTAGACAACATGGTTTATTCCTTAGAACAGAGGATTTTTCTGGTGTTGGAATTCCACCGCCTAGAACACAGTGTTGTTGCAACAAGACCAAGTTTTCAACGGAGGTTTAATGTAACCAAAGGACCGAAAAGAGATACAATAAAGGATCTGTTTGAAAAATTTCAACGGACTGGGAACGTGACGGATGAACGTGCTGGAAAGGTAGGGCGACCGCGTACGGCAACCACAGAGGGCAACGCGCAGCTAGTGCAGCAGGTGATCCAACAGCGGCCTCGGGTTTCCGTTCGCCGTGTTGCAGCTGCGGTCCAAATGACGCCAACGTCCACGTATCGTCTCATGCTCCAGAGTTTACACCTCTATCCATACAAAATTCAAACGCGGCAACCCCTCAGCGCCGCTACCATTGCTGCAAGAGAGACATTCGCTAACGATATAGTGCACAGGATTGATGACGGCGATATGCATGTGGGCAGCATTTGGTTTACTGACGAAGCTTATTTTTACCTGGACGGCTTCGTCAATAAACAGAACTGGCGCATATGGGGAACCGAAAAGTCCCATGTTGCAGTCCCATCGTCCCTGCATCCTCAAAAAGTACTGGTCTGGGCCGCCATTTCTTCCAAAGGAATCATTGGCCCATTTTTCAGATCCGAAACACGATTACTGCATCTCGTTATCTGGACATTCTTCGTGAATTTGTGGTGGTACAAACTGCCTTAGACGACACTGCAAACACCTCGTGGTTTATGCAAGATGGTGCCCGGCCACATCGCACGGCCGACGTTTTTAATTTCCTGAATGAATATTTCGATGATCGTGTGATTGCTTTGGGCTATCCGAAACATACAGGAGGCGGCGTGGATTGGCCTCCCTATTCGCCAGACATGAACCCCAGTGACTTCTTTCTGTGGGGACACTTGAAAGAATCCAGAAACAATTGAACAGCTGAAGCAGTACATCTCATCTGCATGTGAAGCCATTCCGCCAGACACGTTGTCAAAGGTTTCGGGTAATTTCATTCAGAGACTACGCCATATTATTGCTACGCATGGTGGATATGTGGAAAATATCGTACTATAGAGTTTCCCAGACCGCAGCGCCATCTGTTGTTGAAAATTGTAACTACTGTAATTTCGAAAGTTTGTCTGCCTGAAAGTGTACTGTTGTCCCAAGCATATTGCAACAAACGGTGTATTTCTATCGCTGCTCGTTTAGTTTTTATTACCGTTTCAAATATACCGGTCATTTTTGAAACACTCTGTACGAAACAAGCAGGGGTCAAACGAGTGGTCCGTGTAAACAGAAGCAGCGCGTACACCGGCTATGGGGTGCAGCTGAGCGCTCGGCAGCGCACCGGCGAAGTCGGCCACGAGCAGAGAAGCCTGCTGTGCGCAAGAGACGCTGCAGTGAGTCAGTTGGGCAGCAGCAGCACCAGCAGCAGCAGCAGCGGAGGAGAGAGCGCCGCAGCTCCGCGGACGACCTCGCGGCCGCCTCGGAGTTGCGCAACCGCAGAAAGTGCCGCGCGGCGAAAGTTCAGCCTTGGACGCGGACGCTCAGGCTTTCTTCGTCTTCCGGCCGAGCGCATGCTCCTTGAGGTGGGGCACAATGACGCAGCGCCCGCGCACGTGTGGCCCTCAAGGACAGGGACGTCTGTATCAGCAGGGACGTCTGTCCTGGAGTGGACCCAACTCAGGACTATCACCGATATAAAAGCGTTTGTACACTGATGGTCAACAAC
Source organism: Schistocerca piceifrons (assembly GCF_021461385.2). NCBI lineage: Eukaryota > Metazoa > Arthropoda > Insecta > Orthoptera > Acrididae > Schistocerca > Schistocerca piceifrons. Next base: position 382,257,083 of record NC_060143.1, on the reverse strand, counting down.
AAATTGACCACCTATTTAGTAGCTTACTGATCCACGTTTAGAGCACAGTACAACAGCGATGACCGAGCGAGGTAGCGCAGTGCTTAGCACACAGGACTCGTATTCGGGAGGACGAAGGTCCAATCCCGCGTCCGGCCATCCAGGTTTAGGTTTTCCGTGATTTCCCTAAATCGTTCCAGGCAAATGTCGGGATAGTTCCTTTGAAAGTGCACGGCCGACTTCCTTCCCAATCCTTCCTAATCCGATGAGATCGTCAGTAACTGATGATTGTATGTGATGCCACAGTATTCTGACATATTATTCTCACCAAATCTATTGTCAAGTACCTCTCCAGTTACAAAAAACTGTAACCATTACATTGTGCTTTTATAGAGTCCCTCTGAATTTTCTGGGCTCATTGGGAGAATGAGTGTGCATCCACTGTTTGGACTGTTCCTTAGTGTCAGGTTCCATATACTGCACCCATGTCTCATCCCCTCTGTTCAAAAATTACTCCCCCTTCTCCAGGGTACCACTAAAGGAATCTTACTGTTGAGGATGTTGTTAGACATTTTGATAACCCCTGTGTACAAAACTTGTGTTAACCTGATCTCTCTGTGCCGATGTTAAATAAATTTGTCCTAGAAATCTAAGGCACATTATGATGTGAACTGATGCCTCACATGCTTAATTTTGTTAACATGCTGCACAAGTTCATCAGCCAGATTTGAATGTCTTCCTCACCAATTTTATCTGGCACATCTGTGCAACTAGTCTCGAGATTTCTGCAATTATCCTTCACAGCACCATGACTCCTAACCCTATCTCCATACACACGACACACTCAATAGCATTGACTCCTTCTGCTTGCAGGAAACATATGACAGAATGTACCTCACAACTGGCGTGAGTCACACTAACAGGGTCCATTTCAGTCACTTTCTGCTTAAACAATGATGAACAAAACAGAGAGCTTACTGATAAATCATGACTCCAAAGTCTCCTTTTCCAAATATGGAAGTTCTATGAAGTTACAAGTGTTTGTTTACTGTTAATATCTGATTGTAGCGAAATGCAGGAAGATCTGCTGCGGATAGGCACTTGGTGCAGGGAGTGGCAACTGACCCTTAACATAGACAAATGTAATGTATTGTGAATACATAGAAAGAAGGATCCTTTATTGTATGATTATATGATAGCGGAACAAACACTGGTAGAAGTTACTTCTGTAAAATATCTGGGAGTATGCGTGCGGAACGATTTGAAGTGGAATGATCATATAAAATTAATTGTTGGTAAGGCGGGTACCTGGTTGAGATTCATTGGGAGAGTCCTTAGAAAATGTAGTCCATCAACAAAGGAGGTGGCTTACAAAACACTCGTTCGACCTATACTTGAGTATTGCTCATCAGTGTGGGATCCGTACCAGATCGGGTTGACGGAGGAGATAGAGAAGATCCAAAGAATAGCGGCGCGTTTCGTCACAGGGTTATTTGGTAACCGTGATAGCGTTACGGAGATGTTTAACAAACTCAAGTGGCAGACTCTGCAAGAGAGGCGCTCCGCATCGCGGTGTAGCTTGCTCGCCAGGTTTCGATAGGGTGCGTTTCTGGATGAGGTATCGAATATATTGCTTCCCCCTACTTATACCTCCCGAGGAGATCACGGATGTAAAATTAGAGAGATTAGAGCGCGCACGGAGGCTTTCAGACAGTTGTTCTTCCCGCGAACCTTACGCGACTGGAACAGGAAAGGGAGGTAATGACAGTGGCACGTAAAGTGCCCTCCGCCACACACCGTTGGGTGGCTTGCGGAGTATAAATGTAGATGTAGTGTAGTAGATCTCGCTCTTTGGTCTCTTTCCCCAAACAACCCAACCCAACAACAGCAGTTCTTCGTGGCCTCGGCACGGATTCAGGAAGTCCTTGATCCATTGTTTACATTGTGAAATAAGAGGGAGACAAGAGATTTGTTATGTTAATTTGTATGGATAAAATCCTGAGTCACCGTCGCAAAAATTCTCTAGTGATAACTAGTTTCAGCTCATTGACGAGCCATCTTAAGATCTAAAATTCTAGGGTTAGTAATCACAGGGTTGTCGTAGCAGAAAAATGGTTCAACTGGCTCTGAGCACTATAGGACTTAACTTCTGAGATCATCAGTCCCCTAGAACTTAGAACTACTTAAACTTAACTAACCGAAGGACATCACACACATCCATGCCCGAGGCAGGATTCGAACCAGCGACCGTAACGGTAGCGCGGTTCTAGACCGTAGCGCCTAGAACCGCTCGTCCACTCCGGCCGGCGTGTCGTAGCAAGAATGAATATTGTAACCCCCAAATCCTCCAAATATGAAGGGAAAAATACCTAATCAAAAAAGCAGATAAAAATTCCCTCTACACCCTCCTTAGAAACAATCTCCACTCCTTCCTAATTAGCAATGTAAGTGTGGACCAGATGTGGCTTGAATTCAGAGAAATAGTATCGACAGAAATCACAGATTTATACCAAATAAATTAACAAACGACGGAGCTGATCCTCCTTGGTACACGAAACGGGTCCGAACATTGTTGCAGAAACAACGAAAAAACATTCCAAATTTAACAGAATGCAAAATCTCAGAGATTGCCGATCTTTTACAGAAGCTCGACATCTAGATCGGATCTCAATGCGAGATGTTTCGAAACCTGGCAGAAACTCGAAAGAGACTCTAGTCGGATGTAAAGTATGTTAGGGGCAAGATACAATCAATACCTTCTCTGCTCGATAGCAATGGAAATACATCGACGACAGTGCTGCCGAAGTTGAGTTACTAAACACAGCCTTCCGAAATTCCTCATCAAAGAAGACGAAGTAAATATTCCAGGATACGAATTAAGAACAGTTGTCAACATGAGTAATTAATAAGTAGATATCCTGGGAGTGGTGAAGCAACTTGAGCTACTTAAAGAGCAAGTCTTCCGGTTCAGACTGTATATCAATTAGGATTTGGAGTGCGTGTGGATTTGGAGTGCAGTGGCGTGACTGGCTAACTTCGACGCTAATTTTTTTTCTTAACAATTATTTCTCAGAACAACCTATCCTAAAACACCTTTTCAAGCTTTTCATATTGTTTGTGACCATCCTGTATATTTAGAGCTCATATTATCACACTTGTGTTTTAATACATGGTTACTGAGAGTGCTAACAGTTACATAGTCCACGTGTGGATACAAATAGAGCGTATCACATGCAACGCAGTCTACAGAACAAGGAAGTACTTGCATTACAGCTGTCAGGGAAATGGCCACTACGTAGTGTCATTGCTACAAGAAAACACTGACTGCCAGATAGCGCTTCTAATCAACGAACTATATAGTCCCGACTCTATAATAAGACGTCACGAAATTCCTACTAGATTTACGTCATGTAAGATGCAAGGAACTGTCTTCAATTTCTACAGGTCTGTAGTAACCATAAATGAAACATACGTTGTCCGGTAAGTAATACAATGCCAGGAGATACTGACAGCGAAGGAAATTAATATATGGTCACAATTGAAAGTAGTACAATATTTTAAGATACAGGAAAGTATATACAGTGCCAATGATCAAAAAATTATAAATCTGTATCAACTATGTAACTGTTGCGAGTGACAATTGACCCTTATTAAGGGGGTAGGACGTCAAAAATTGAAAAAAGTTCCATTTTCGAAAAATATGCATGTTTTGTAGCGCACATCTCCCTGAGTAGTTTAATGTATGAAACATATGTATTTGTCAGATTATAAGGCACTTTACTTGGTCTTAAATGTACCAAGATTTCTGCCATTCACAAGTGAAGAATTCATCACAGGAATTCTCTACCAACTGCTGTAATGGAAGCCATCGACCCTATATTCAGAGACCTTGCAAATGAAAACTTACTGAAGAAATGTCTTCATGGCGGTAACCAAAACCCTAATGAAATTCTAGGCGCGCAGTCCGGAACCGCGCGACTGCTACGGTCGCAGGTTCGAATCCTGCCTCGGGCATGGATGTGTGTGATGTCCTTAGGTTAGTTAGGTTTCAGTAGTTCTAAGTTCTAGGGGACTGATGACCACAGTAGTTAAGTCCCATAGTGCTCAGAGCCATTTGAACCAACCCTAATGAAAGTTTTAACCAAAGAGTATGGGAAAGATTGCCAAAAACCATTTTTGTGGGAAGAAGAGCGCTTGCTATTGGTGTTTATGATGCAGTTTCGTGTTTTAATGATGGTGTGCAAAGCAGGAAATATGTTTTAGAGAAAATGGGAATTAAGCCCTGAGTGAACTGCATCAAAGCTTTGTATGCGATAGACAGAGAGCGTGTAGTGAAACCAGATAAATCATTTTTGGAAGTGATAAAATCAAAAAGAGTGCATCATAGGATTGTGAAAGGGGAGAAAACTGATTTAGAAAATGAAAAAAGAACCTGCTTATGGGGTGGGCAGTTCTAAAAGAATGCCAAATACAAGCAGAAACTTTAACGGCCATTTTCCGCAAAACACAACTTTCTGTACTTAGGTATACGTAACATCCAAATTAAATATCCTTTTATTTTATAACCTAATATGCTTATTAAACACCAACTCCTTAATGCAAAACTCTAGAATTTTCCAAATCTATTAAAAACTGTGGTGTAAACTGAGATAATTAACTACAAAATTTGAGTTTTTTCTAAACATGAAGCTTAAAATGTAACAACTCATTTATTTTCTCACAAATTAAATTAACTCTGAAATTTAATACACCTGTAAGTATGGTTTGTATGCTGTGCAAAATTCATCGAAGAATCTCTCTTACTTATGAAGAAAAGTGTAACTATAGCAACAAATGTGGCGAATAAGAGTGAGAAAATGATGAAATTTCACACGTAAAAATAATTATTTTGTTAGGTTTTTGAACTTCAACTGCTGTAAATGTGAATCCTGAATCCTTCCTTGTTATGTTGACAAAGTTTTATGAATTTACTTGTAAAAGTATAGACAGTGGAAATTAAAATATCCTGTAGTGTCTCCCTGTTCCAAGTCGGTCCGTTTGAATTCCTACCCCCCCCTCCCCCCGCCCCCGCCCCCCCCCCCCCTTAAATAAAAGTTGGTAGTATAAGCAATAAATATCCATACACCTAACTTTGTAAATTATGTAACCATGACGACTTTCATGGCCTTACACTACTTAACAATTAGCCTTTTTATGTCATATTTCTGCCACGATCTATTATGTTTTCATTATGTACATGACAACAAGAGCGATTCAGCTCAACAGATTACGACGATGTGCATACTGAATTGAGTAATAATTTTCTGGTAAACCTTCCGGGATGTAAGGTCGTGGTCCATGAAACTCTTCAGCTCCTAACGTTTCGTCCAGAGCTGCGCTGGACATCTTCAGAGGGGTGTTTCTCCTCCGGTGAGTCGGCAGGACTCACCGGAGGAGAAACACCCCTCTGAAGATGTCCAGCGCAGCTCTGGACGAAACGTTAGGAGCTGAAGAGTTTCATGGACCACGACCTTACATCCCGGAAGGTTTACCAGAAGATATGTCATCCGGTCGTGAAAGCTTTCATAGTAATAATTTTGTTGGTATGTGTCATATAGTGGTGGTTTAAATAGGCAATGTTTTTGCTGTTGTCCACTTCTTATATGCAACTTCCTATGTTTTGAATCTCAAGACAGCTTCTCAATGAGCTAAAAATAATCACCAATAAAGGAACTTTTGCGATCTTCACTTAGGACTTATATCCACAGATTTTAAATCCTTGGTCGTTTACGGAGGTTTTCGCCCCCAAACTTCTACGCAAACGTCACTCAATCCAGTAAATTATGGGCCGACTTTTTGTGCGTGCGGAGGCGGCGCCCGATGATATCACATGTGAATTCCATCTGGGTAAATAGGACGAATTTGGTGGCCGAGATACCAACGAGTTCACTAATGTGCTCCTCGAGTCACCGTAGCGCGATTCTAGCTTTACGAAACGGACGGTTATCCTGCTGAAGATTCCATCGCCGTCGAAGATGAACGGATGCTTTTTAGATATAGTGTGATATTAGGTTGATTGGTACCTTCAAGTACGCGTGACACCGGCAGTCCATTGATGTTCATTTTCCGCTGGGCAGAAGGTCAGGTTTTGAAGTGTGGACGAAAACGGGAAGTCTATACTGACAGGCGTAATCCACTAGCGCAGTTACGATGATACAGGAAACATCGATTAATCAATTACGTGAAGAATTTTTGTGGGAAGACAGACGCAGGAAAAATACAACTAACACACTGAAGTGAATACATATTAAGGTACAAATTATCATAATATCTGCACCTATACTTCTGACACCCTGTATAGCGACGCATTTACATGGATATGTAACTAGCTGAAAACACGCGATTAATTATCATCAAACTTCGCAACAATCATTCTTAAATGGAGGTACAGAGCAGCAGTGTTAGAAGACGTCAAAGTTCTGAGATGCTACAATTCTCACAACAGTTCTGTAGAGAGTGTTGAGTTTCTAATCACGAACGGCACAGTGCAGCTTCTATACGCTCTTATATCTATCAATGTACTTCAAAGGGTCATCTAAGTCCTAGAGCATGCAAGACGGTTACAACAGTTGTCAACATCTAAAACTGACCACCCCAATGCTTATACCACAATGACGTCACTCAAACAATCAGCCTCTATTAGGAGACACAAAATATTGAAGATATGTCTCGCGGTTAACACCATTTAATGACTGCTACCTATTGTGACTCGTAAGATCCCTGAGTAGAAAGCAACAGAATAGCGTGTTGACTTTTAGAACCAACAGGAAGGGTTCTGTCTCCCCAGGCAGTAGACGATCGTCTTCATGCGATCAATATTTTCTTCTTAACGTTCATTCCGAACAACAGGCCGGCCGCTGAGGCAGAGAGGTTCTAGGCGCTTCAGTCCGGAACCGCGCTGCTGCTACGGTGACAGGTTCGAATCCTGCCTCGGGCATGGATGTGTGGGATGTCCTTAGGTTAGTTTGGCTTAAGTAGTTCTAAGTCTAGGGGACTGATGACCTCAGATGTTAAGTCACATAGGGCTTAGAGCCATTTGAACCGAATAACAGTACAAACTACTCAGCACCGTGCTGCCTGAAGAAGAATAGCAAGTGTATGCCAAGTAAGGAAAGTCTATCAGTAGGCGCATAGAATTCATAATTTAAGGAAGAGAACCATAATTGTAACTATCTTTTATATGTGTATAATCAGTTTAAATAAAACTTTCTTAAACTTTGCATGTGACTTGATTATTTTTTATTACGCTAACAATAAAAGTGGCGTAAGATATTTTTAGCGCCCTCTCGTTGCGGTTTTTCTGTATCCGCCACTGGGTCAATGGGTAGCACCCTGACCAGTGGTAAAAAATTCATAGGTCCTGGGTTCGAACTCAACCACTGCTTATATTCTGAATAAAAATCATCAGCAATGACGACCAAGTATTTACGATGGATGGAGACAGCTCGTTCTGCCAACGACCTTTGTCAGAGAGCGCGAAGGAGCGGACAAAGCTCTAGTAGAGCACTTGCCCGCTTAAGGCAAATATCCCGAGTTCTAGTTTTAATCTGCCAGTAGCTTTCATATCAGCGCACTCTCCGGTAAAATTGAAAATTTCGTTCCGTCAACATGATATGTCCACCGGCAAAAATTCCGGGTAAGTGCCCCTTTCGAATCTACGGGATGGGGCTGCCAGGGGGAAATGACAATGAGAAAAGTTTGAATAATCAACGAAAAGGTAACATTCTGCGAGTCGAAACGTAGAACGTCAAAGTTCTAACGTGGTAGCGAAGCTAGAAAATCGGAAAAGGAAATAAAAGACTCAATCTGGATATACTGAGGTCAGTGAAGTACAATGGAATGAAGATAATGGTTTTTGGTCAGACGAATATAATATCAACAGTATCAGAAAATTATGTATATGCGGAATTTCAATAGAAGGAGGAAGTACGAGAATATGAGGATACTGAACGGGTATCTCAGTATGTTACAGGAGATGATAATCTGATTTTCATAGAGGGGTGGGGTGGGGTGGGGGGGGGGGGGGAAACTGGGATACGGTAATAGGGGCAGGAACAGAAGATACAGCTTCCGAAGAATATAGGATTAGTAGAAAAAATGAAAGAGGAGAAAGACCAATTGAGTTCAGCAATAAGTTTCAGTTGTCACGCAGAGTACACCGTCCGTCCAAAAAATTCCCAGACAGATTTTATTCCTGGAGTATTAGCGACGTCAGAGCAGTAACTACTGTGGTAGCTTGATCTAACAACTGCAAAACAACAGATATGTATTCGACAACAGCAGACTTCCACTGCGTGTGAACTGTAAATCAAGTGTTGAAGCCATTCTGAAGAAGAGAAAACTCTATCAAAAGTTGTAACGCACAAAGAACTATACGTGGACGCCATTCACGCGCGGCTTGGCTAGAACTAAAAACAGGCAAAATGCAGACTGGAATCGGTTTCTGATGATTCTCCAAGACTGGAGAAGGTGAGAATGTGACGCGCTACTTGAACATCACACAGAAGGATTTTTCTGACAATTTCACATGGTTGCATGAAGTTCTGTGCTTACACCCAAGTGGGGGACAGAATATAGACCATCCGTAGCACTGAAACAACCATCTTTTGTTATCCGGTCTCGAAACTTTTTGGGATAATGGAGTACACTGTTTAGAAACCACAAGAGGAGAAGGTATACTTCAGAAAGGCTTACGGACATGAGACGATTCAGACTAGATTGCGTCACGGTTAGACTGAGGTTCCGAAGTCTGATATTGGATTGTAATGTGTACCGGGGAGCAATCATAATTTTGCAGTGATGAAGAGTAGACTGAAACTTAATGGAATCGTCCAGAATAATCATTGTGGTAGCACGTATGATACTGAAGCACTAAGCAAAAATGAGATACGTTTGAAGTTGTCTTATTCTGTGGATACTACGGTGAAACGTCCCCTTAGAACAATTATACATGACTGTCCTTAAACTGACACACAATATTTTTAGCGCAACGCAATCTGACTTTCAAAACTCCCTACTAAAGAATGGCCCTGACAAACATTAAACTATACCTTTCACAAATCACTTACCTCACAAAAATCATCGCTGCTCAAGCTACTGCAATACAGCGAGCGCCACTACTGCCAGCTAAATAAAAGATTCAAACTACTGAAGGCACTAACTACTGATAGGGGTAGTTAGCAAATGAAAGATATTAATAGAGAGCAAACAATGTATTTACCTTAATATCATCACAAATCATAATATATATATATATATCAGTTCATGACAAACTGCAAACCTCCGCCATCTCTCTCCCCACATCCACCACTGCTGGCGGCTCACCTCCAACTGCGCAACGTTATGCGCTGTTCACAGCCAGCTGCCGCTGCCCAACACTAGAATGGCAGACAACAATGCAAACTAGCCACAGACTGCACACAGCACAGCCAGTGATTTTCATATTGAGCGCTACATAACGTTGCCAATAAGAAAACATAAACAGCCTACTTACATAGAGAAAACATAAACAGCCTACTTACATAGAGAAAACATAAACAGCCTACTTACATAGCCCCCAAGCTCCCCACGAAAAATTTTTACAAATGGTGTTGGGCACTGGCCAATACAGATTTGACAAAAATTTTTCACAATTACAGTAACAAAGATATAAAATGCACACACTTATTGATACAATGTTGGTCAAAAGCTAAAATTTTCTCACAGTCTATAAAGACAGTCTTGATCATTCATCACAGTGAAACTGCCGTTTCTTTTCTCAAAGTCTGAGCAGTAAAAGACAATGCACACGGAAGTAGTGGATTTCCATGCAGTCTTGAAGAAGTAGTGTTGTCCTTCCAACGGAAAGACAGTGCTGACTCTTGACATGCTGACAGGTAATGGGCCACAACAGAGCAAACCCACAGCAGAGTTCATTCGACGTTTTGAAGAATATTGTTAGGTAGGTCATCACAGAGCAGACCCACTGGAGTCCTGGTAGAGATTGTGGTATTGGTGGGCCACCAGAGGTGCAGACCCACTGCAGTCCTTGTAGAAATAATGGTGTTGGTAGGTCATCATAGATGCAGACCCACTGTAGTCCTTGTAGAGATAATGGTATTGGTGGGCCACCAGAGGTGCAGACCCACTGCAGTCCTGGTAGAGACGGCCAGCAGCCATCCGTTGCGACTGTGCAGGTGCACAATCACCATCGAAGATTCTTGCAGAGAATATAGCAAGTCCATAAACCACCACTTGTGCACTCAGAATGTTTTTCTTTTAATTGTCCTTAGAACCAGCAATGCTGTTATCCAGTCCCTTGCTGAATTACCAACACACGTGCAAACACTAACAGTCCCTACTTCTCATATATTGTCCACATACTATGACCAACAGAAACGTGTGCAGTGAAATGTAACTAACAAGTTAATAATGTCATGAACTGGTGACAATTACAATTTTATAACATAAGAATACAATTACAAAGGTACAAAATACATCATTAAAAACATAATAATACAGATAACATTTGTAGTACAGGCTTTACAAAAGAATAGAAATAAACATATACATGAGTGTTACAAAAATAGTGACATAAGTACATACATAAAATAATGAGAATAGTTTTCGAAACATTAATTTCACACATGAACATTGAAACAGAACAGAATTGTAAACAACTTTACAAAGAAAATAACATATTATTAATGCAACTTATATTTGAGGATAACAGTATTCCTCCTCATAGTGAATATAGCTTAGTATTAGAAGAGAAAAAAATTCTATGAAACAGTACACAGAGACAGGATGAAAACAAATACTCAAGGGTACACAAACACATAGTGGGATAACACCAATAGGAAAGGACAGGGTTCGTTTTCAGTGTAACATTTGGTACTGCAGTCCAACCCAAAACTTCATATATCTTTCCTCTTATTTCATCCTTCGTTTCCACCAAAAAAATTCTATCTAAGCATGCTTTCTGTATTTATATGTTCACACATTTCTTACCTCAACATTTATTTCCAAGAAAATCCTACCTAAACCTGTTTTCTCAATGCATTTCTTCCAATTCATCGCAACTCATTCTCTTAGAGGCTACCCCCTCTTAAGCTAACTTAAATCTACTGAGCTCAGATGCTAAACTAAGGGACGAGGCAATGCAGCATCACATAACAATTAATATAAACAGCAATTACCAAAAAATTGGAAAATTGCAAAGCAAGCTACCGTAAATCTAAATTAACAGATAAAATGCAAAATTACAACTAATATGAGCCAATGTGCAGCAACATGAAAAATCAATGTGTAGTAAAATTGGCTTAGCAGAGTAACACAAATTAAAGTTCAGTAGCACTATGCCTGGCAAACAGCAGCTTATATCTAAACATGACATAGCTCAAGAAGAAATATTACAGTAAAAACAACAATGCAGATAAGGGAAATGTATATTCACATCTTAATGTCTATGTAATTAAAGTGGTGCACCACAAGAAGTTATTCTACCAAAAAGTTACCAATTACTTGAAAAGAAAATTATGAATGCAGTTACTAGTTCCTTCTTATTGTTCTTTCCTTTCCAAGTGCTCCTTTTTTAAAGAATGTGGATCATAAAATAATTATTTAATAGATCTGTTGACAGAAAGTGTTCACATTAGCAAATGCATTTTATTTTATAAAAGCAATGCTGCAACACAGCTCGAAAACAGATGTCAAATGAAAAGCAAAGCATAAAAATATCATTCAGTAGTCATGTGACATTTCGTAAGTTAGTAGAAATTCTCTCAACTCTCATAGAAAGACGCTTGTCATAATCAGGTGTGCAGATGTAAAAATATTTCTTGTCATTTTATTAGGCACTTCAGTAAATATCGTAAATTAAGAGCTAGTGTAATCATATGTTTTCAAGTTCGACCGTGTCGTTTTTGCGATGCTTTCTCTAAAGGAATGACAATGGCCAGGATAATGGCCTTCCCTTTCCTCTTTTTTTCTTCCTGTGTTCTGAAAGGCACGCGCTAATGACTTTTTCTCCAGGCGTCTGACACAGCTGGGTGCCCGCGACGCATTACGTGCAGGTGGTCACTTAACTTTCGTACGGAAATATTTACGACAGCAATTTTCGCTAAAGTGACAGTCTCACATAAAAATACTTCACAGGTCAAGAATTAGCGTTGCAAATCTGTAGAAACAAAATCCTATGAATATAACAGTGTCCAAAAAATGTTCAGTGGCATTGTGATACATTCACACATGATTCACACATGTCATAACTCTTAAAGTACGATTCTTGGTTTCCAACATCCTTTTTCACAAGTCAAGAGTCCCTACCCACTATTCATTACTCCTTACCTCATTATACATATACATGTTCGTCGACACTTCTTCAATATTTCATTGTGAGAAATACGTAGCATAATAAACATTCCTCAACAACATAATACACATCGTCGTCGTAATAATATCATAACACTTCAGTCAAATCTCAAAATCGTCGTAACTTCCTCCAATAATTTCTAAGCCTAAAATAATTCTCTGATCATGTCAAAAGTGTCAGCTGCCTCAAACGTACTTTAAAAATCATGAATCCATACCAAATACATCATTCAAAGCTCTCATAGAATCACAATGGTTCCGAAAAAATATGAACAGTTTACAAAGTATAGACAAAATACAATTTCGTAAGTGTGAAGTTATCCAACTGTGTAATTACGTAAACATCTGTCACTGATATAGTAAAATAAATGTTTGTCTCTCTCAGTTACATGATCAGATAGCTGTGTAATTTGTGTGTTAGAGAAATATGGTACCGATGTGTAAAGTTGTATAAGCAAATACCATATTAGCTAGGGTTCCTTGTGGTTGCCACACACATGGTACACAAAGTAGGCATGTACCCCCCTGAGGATAAACGTAATTATACCCTCAGGTGTTACAAATTACAGCAATGGAATGAAATGTATCACGGAAAACTTTCTTTGTAATTAAAAAATCTTTGAAAATAAGTGTTTTAAGTATAAGATTAATCACTCAAATGCGTGTCCTGTAGCGCTAAATGTGCATATTGTTGTAAGATAATCTCTGTGGAACTGTCGTAGTTATCGTCCTCTGTAAGCAAAGTTCTGCTAAAGTCAATGTACTTACCTCATGATACACAAAAGTGAAATGCTTTACGTATAGATATCTTAGTTATTACGCTTATTGCCGTGATGAGGAAAGTACTGTACAGTAACGTATTGTTATGCCACGAAAAAGGCTGTCTCATTGTTGCTATACCACAAAAGTTACTACTAAAACATGTTTTTCTTCCTAGAAGAATTCAGAAAACTGTGCAGATATAAAACAGATACACTGCAAAAGCAACATTGTAAATTGTCACTCATTAGTAGCGTCGTGATAAAAATCGTGTAGCTGTCACATAAACTAACCTCTGTGTCATCTGGTATCTCTCAGAAAGTACTTTAAATCCGGAATGTATTTTCAAGTAAACCAAAATGTTGCATTAAAATCTCATTAGCAGTACTGGTAAATGTTCTAATCGTACAACTAACAAGCAAGAATGTACACACACAATTACACTGTGTCGTCTGTTCGCAATAACAATGCATTCGTAATTTCTGTTTAAATAATTTCTCTTGGTTCTTGGCTGGATATTGAACTTCAAACATTGTTGCATGGTAACAGTTTCTAAAGCATACTAGTAACGTGAAGTGAAACGTTTTATGGCAAAGACAAAGTTAAAAGGCAGATTATCTGTCAATAAATGGTTTTACATGAGAAATGTGGTGTAAACCTTTACTCTTCCTAGTACGCAGAGTTTCAACTTCAACGCAATTATCACGTGGTATACGTCGGATTCTGTAAGGTCCATTGTAAACTAGAAAGAATTTGTGACTCAAGTGTTTCTTCTTATGTGACAATGAATGAGCTTTAATGAGAACTTTCTGACCAATATACAACTTCTTTGCATTTGCTTTACCGTGTAGTTTTCTCCTTTTGTCTGCTGCAGATTTTATATTTTTAAGAGCCAAATCAATTATGTCTTTGTGTCGAAGTTTACGTGTATTCGGGAAAGGTACAAGCTCTCTGATTCTGTTCGGTGGTTCTTCATTCTTCAGTACAAGAGTAGGTGGTAAAGCAGTGGAGTCGTGAGGCATTTCATTCAGCACGTTTTGAAATAAGTGTAAATATCTGTCCCAATGCTGATGCTTTCTGTGACAATAAAGTCTACAAAGCTTATTGATTTCTTTCATAATCCGTTCAGACGGGTTACAATGTGGTGAGTACAATGAAATAAAAACAGGTTTGATTTTATGGTTGCGAAGCATGCGTGACCAAACAGCAGATCTGAATTGCGGTCCGTTATCTGAAATGACTTTACTAACGTGTCCAACTTCACGTAAGAAATTTTTAACAAAGGCGTTGGATACAGACCGTCCAGTGGCTTTACGTAACGGTGTGAAAGAAACAAATTTTGAAGTAAGTTCAACAGCGACTAGAACGTACGAAAATCCATTAGATGTTCTGACAAGCGGTCCCAAGAGATCAACAGCAGCAAATTCTTTTAATTTAGAAGGAATGATAGGAAACAACGGAGCACGATGTCAGACAGTAGATGGTTTCGCCTTTTGACAAAGTTTACAAATAGACAAGACTCTTCGAATTCGCTTTTCCATATTGTTAAAATAACAAGTCGTTCGAAGAATATGATAACATTTTCGTGGACCAAAATGTGCGTAGCTGAAATGAATGTACCAAATGAGCTTATTAACAAAATCGTCAGGAATGCAAAGTACCCATAGCTTGTCATCAACAGTGCAGCGTTTGAACAGTATGTTGTTTCTAACCAGATAATAATGCCGAATCTGTGTGTGTGTCCTTTCATGCCATTTGCTCTTGATGTCTTTCCAAATCGGATCTTTATCTTGTTCATGAGCAATGTCCTTTAAAGATGTGGTGATGAAGTTTTCAAAGGCGACTTTCTGAATGTAAAGAATACTGAAATTTTTCTCGAGGTTGCCTTCTGTGGTACTTTTCTCAAGCCCAGCCGGTGCGCGTGACAGTGCGTCCGCAACAATGTTCTCCTTGCCGGGAATGTAGACTATTGTGAAGCGGAATTCTTGCAGAAACAATGCCCAACGTTTTAACCTGTCATGATTTAATTTTGAAGACATAAGAAATTGTAATGCACGATGATCACTGTATACTTTTACGTGCTTACCAGAAAGAAAGAAACGGAATTTGTTAAATGCCCAAACGATAGCTAAAGCTTCTAATTCAGTAACGGAATAATTTTTTTCAGATTTTGTTAGCACTCGGCTAGCAAAAGCAATGGTTTTCTGAATGGTAGTGTCATTTTCTATGGCTTCTTGAAATAAATGGGCACCAAGACCGACTTTAGAAGAATCCGTGCTAAGGCAGAAATCTTGTGACAGATCTGGATGAGCTAAGATTGGCGCGTGAAGTAACGCTTCTTTCAAAGAATTGAATTCCAACTGTGCTTCTTCGTCCCAGTTCCAAATAGCATTTTTTCCAGTGAGAGAACAAAGTTTTGGTGTAGCTAGAATTTGCATATTCAGAAAACGACGGTAAAAATTTACGAGACCTAGAAAACTGCGGACTTGTCTTTTTGTGGATGGCACTGGAATGGCTCTGATTGCTTCTAACTTTTCAGGATCCGGCTGAATGCCTTCAGAAGAAATAATATGTCCCAAAAACTTCACCTTTGTCCTACCGAATTCAGACTTTTCCAAGTTAACTGTAATTCCAGATTCTGCAAAAATACGTAACAAACTGTTGATGATGCGATTATGTTGTTCCCATGAAGCTTCTGCTATCAGAATATCGTCCACATACAAGGTGATGTGACGTTTTAAGAACTCAGGTAATATGGAATTTAACCCACGAATGAATGCTGCCGAAGAAATGTTCAAACCAACAGGAAGTTTCCGAAACTGATAACAAACGCCGAAACAAAGGAAAGCTGTGTATTTTCTACATTCTGGATGAAGTTCGATCTGATAAAAGCTGGATCTGAGATCAATGGAAGACAACACTTTTACACCATTAAAATTTTGAAGAAGTTCTTCTATCGTCTGCGGCCTGTCTGTTTCAGGAATAATGATAGTATTGATTTGTCTCGAATCTAAGACAAGTCTGATCGATCCATTTTTCTTTTCAACAACATGTAATGGATTGTTGTATGAGCTTACTGCAGGCTCAATAATGCCCTCGTCAAGCATAGATTGTATTTCTGTTCTAACACGGTCCCTATAATGTGCTGGAATTACATATGGTCTAACACAAAATTTAGTATGCTCACGAACACGAAATTGGTATTGAAATCCCTTGATTGTTCCTGTTTTGTGAGTAAAAACTGTGGAATGTGCTTGTAAAATCTCAAAAAGGTCTTGCCTATCATTGTCATTACAATTCTCAATTGTTTGAATTTTATTCTGAATTAACTTATTAGTGTCAAATGCGCCGTCGATATCATCCCTGTCAGTACTTGCAGAGTGATTGTTAGTGTCTAGTTCCGTAGAAAAGTCCGAACTGTTGTCTAACAGAAGGTAAAGCCGATTAATTTCCTCGTCATGGTTTGAGAGCCAATCTTCAAATTTCAAAGCTATTGACTTACCTTCTTTTTCTAAACTTATTTCAGCATCGTGAAAGTTTAAGATTGCTTTGTATTCATTCAAAAAGTCTACTCCCAATATAATTTCCGTCGACAATAATGGAACAATGAGAAAGTTCATAGAGAAGCTGTGGCTTTGACAAAAGAATTCTAAATTGGTTTGTTGGCGTACATCTACACTTTTTCCAAAGATTGCACCTTGTAATTTAATCTTACGTAACGGAAGTGTGGGGCAATCGTTCGATTTGTTGCATTTGCTAAAGGCTGTTTCACTGATTACTGAAATGGGACTGCCAGAGTCAAGTACTGCCGTAAATTTTACGTCATTTACTGTAATGTGAATCACAGGATATGCAATGTTGTTATGTTTTACGTCGTGTTCTTGGAGTAAAATGTCCCTAATGTCTTCCATTTTTACGTAATTACTAGCCACGGCAGCTGCGTCGTTAGTTTCATACGTGCGTTTTGTGGCTGCTTGCGGTATGAGTCATTGCCTATTGTCTCTTTGTTGGCGCGTCGTTATTGGGATTTGGAGACCTAACTTCTACAAATTCACCGTGACGAGAGGGCCCTGCTCTGTTTGAATCCCGCCAGTTCTGATGCAATTCAGGTCTGTCGTTACGATCATATCGTCTGTCGTCATGTCGGTAGATTCCATAGTTTCTTTCTTGTCGGTCACATGGTGGAGAATTTCTCCCTGAATCGTAACTGCGCGCTGGTCCGTTGCGTCTAAAGTTATTCTGTCTCCCTTGATAGTATTTATTTTGGTTCCCATATTGTCTGTTTCTCTTATTGTCTCTGTGATAGTCATTACCACGGAGAGGTGATCTTTCCCTGTAGTTATTACTACTCTGCCAACGGTTGTCATACGGGTGGTGTCTGTTTTGGTCACGATTTGTGTTGTGAGAATAGCCTTGTCGTGTAAAGTTATTACTTCTTTCATCGCGGAATTGCGACGGATGTGACCTGTAATTGCTGTGTTCCTGGTTTCGCGTTCCGCGATTGTCAGTGTCAATTTCTAATTCTTGTAACAGTCCCTGAAATGCTTCAATGTCGTCTTTGCAACGCCCTGCCAAAATAATGTGTCGTAAATGTTCAGGTAATTTGATTAAGCAAATGCGGATGAGTTCTGAGGGGCTGTATGGGTTTGACAGGTACTGATTCTTGTGCAACATGTCTTCAAAATATTTCACAAGACTGGAAAATTCAGATTGTTCGAAATGTTTCATCATTATGATGCCATGTTTTACGCGGTCTTGTGTGGCTTGAGACCAATATGCTGAGAGGAAGGCATGGTAAAATTCTCCTTCACTGTGGCAATCGTGAATGACCGATCGCATTCTTACAGCTGGTTCATTCTCCAAGTAGCCACACATAAATTCTAATCTGTGTTCTAACGACCAGTTGGGAGGAAAACAATGAGAGAATTGATGGAGCCATGCTTGTGGATGAATGTCGTTGCCAGAATTCTTAAATGTTTTGAATTTACGTGTAGTAATGAACAGCTTATAGTCAAAATCATCATGACGGCGAGTCGCATATCGGTCATTGTTAGGTCGTGTCGGCCGTTCCATCTCAAAATTCGGTGCACATTCCCAATTTCTTTCATTACTTCCGAAATGCCCTGTGTTATTATTTTGCAGCTTTTCCGTGTTTCTAAGTCCCTCTTCCCGTGTTGGAGCGCGAGTGTCCTCTGAAATACGTAATTCTTGTATTACCTGTGTCAGCTGATCTTGTACTTCCCGGATTTCTCTTTGGTGTTTTGTATTAATTTGATTCTGATTTTGTTTGAATTTTCTTATTTGTTCATACTCTTCTGTGTCAGTGAAGGCTACGGGTCTTGTGTCATTCAGATCATCATCTACCTTTGTAGATAAGTTAGTGAATTGATCCGAAAGTTCGGCTACTTTCTCTGATAGTGTACTTATTTCCTCAGCGTGTTTTTCTGAACCAAGTTTCAGAGTATCTACTTTGTCCTTTAAGTTTTCCTGAGCTTTTGCAAGTTGCGTAACCGAATCGGTAGATGCAACTGAGTCAAATTTAGCCCACAAGGTCTCAAGATTTTCATGAACAATGGTTTGCAGCTCTTTTATGGCTGCTTCGTGATTCTGTAATGCATTTTCATGCCGCGAAAAAATAGGTTGAAAATGCTCACAAATTTGTGTTTTTACGTCATTACAGACTTTTTGACATTTCGATTCGATGTTATGTAACTCAGTGGTTAAATCTTCACGTGTTTGTTCAAGTGTAGTGTCTAACTTTTTGAGATTTTGTTCCACTGTGTCTAACTTTTTGAGATTTTGTTCCACTGTGTCTAACTGTTGCTGTGTTTGTCTCTGGTGTTGTTCCATTGTGTCTAACTTTTCAAGCTTTTGTCCCATTTGTTGCATTAATTGCAATAATAATGTATTAGTGTCTGGAATCTGTTTCTCTACGCTTTTCGGCAGTGCATTTGCACCGACAACATTCACATTTTGACAAGCAGAAAATGTGTCTTGACTTATTTGAGAAAACGGTGATGACCCAAAACCTGAATCTACAGTATTTGCGAAATTGTGTCCTGTCATTTCGGATTCCTGAAGCGAGCTGTTGCCGACCGATCGATCGATAATGCTTCCCTCTTCACTAATTGTTTCACTGTCCACGCCATTGTTTGCCGCCCGCTCCATTTCCCTATGCACAATTACCAAATTACTACTTTGAACATCAGTTAATTCATAACTCGGTGGCGCTAACACACTGCTCTCATTTTCACTGTCATTTCTCAGTTTACTTTGGAGCCTAGTATTACGTTTTTCACACGCCATTATTGTCACAGTATTTCACACGACAACACAGAAAAACACAATTTGAAGAGCAAAAATAAGAGAACACATTAACATAACACTGAAAATAATATCTTGTTAATTACAGCTGCGAAATACTTGGTGCAAATCTATATGCATGCCACAACTGTTTTACTGTACAACAATGAAAGGCTACAACTACAAAGGAGATTCTCTCTACAATTACACGCTAGCAATAAACAAAAGCTACACTAAATACACAAACTACAAGAAAAATCAGAAGATTCCAGTGAGGTATCCTAGGCTAAGGGTCGACATATGAAACGTCCCCTTAGAACAATTATACATGACTGTCCTTAAACTGACACACAATATTTTTAGCGCAACGCAATCTGACTTTCAAAACTCCCTACTAAAGAATGGCCCTGACAAACATTAAACTATACCTTTCACAAATCACTTACCTCACAAAAATCATCGCTGCTCAAGCTACTGCAATACAGCGAGCGCCACTACTGCCAGCTAAATAAAAGATTCAAACTACTGAAGGCACTAACTACTGATAGGGGTAGTTAGCAAATGAAAGATATTAATAGAGAGCAAACAATGTATTTACCTTAATATCATCACAAATCATAATATATATATATATATATATCAGTTCATGACAAACTGCAAACCTCCGCCATCTCTCTCCCCACATCCACCACTGCTGGCGGCTCACCTCCAACTGCGCAACGTTATGCGGTGTTCACAGCCAGCTGCCGCTGCCCAACACTAGAATGGCAGACAACAATGCAAACTAGCCACAGACTGCACACAGCACAGCCAGTGATTTTCATATTGAGCGCTACATAACGTTGCCAATAAGAAAACATAAACAGCCTACTTACATAGAGAAAACATAAACAGCCTACTTACATAGAGAAAACATAAACAGCCTACTTACAACGGTAATGCCAACCACTGTAAATAGTTCAGTTGAAGAGTAATGCAGTTGCAAAAGGTGGAATGAAAAACATAGGTAGAAGGAAAGTAACAGAAAAAAATCTTGAATACCAGAAGTAAAACTTCAACTGATCATCGAGAAAAGGACGTACAAAAATGTTCGTGGAAAAACATGAACACAGCAATATGGGTCACGAAGTCACGGCGAAATAGCTGCAAGAAAAAATATGAAGAATAGAAAAATAAATGATGGTCTGAAGGACTTACTCTGCAAACAGAGAAAAATAAAATAAAAAGGCTTTGGTGAAATGATAAGCAAGGGCACAGACATTAAGAATGCAATGGGTGTCCAATGTTAAATACAGAGGAGGGTATAATGTAATAAATGAAGAAATGGGAGTTGATATGGTAGGCATAGAGCATCTAATATTAGGGTCAGAGTTTAATAGAAGTTTAGAAGGCCGACTAGGTAAATAACTTCTTTGAATAAGACCTGTAAGAGGGAAGAGGATAATTTATTCGACTTTCGGATAAAATATCATTCACAAAATACAGAAGGTAGGAAGGGGAGATGAGGGCGAAAATTATAGCACAATCATCAAGAATAACATACAGAAGAACGGGAAAGAAAGTCCAGCTTCTGATAGATGACGATCAGTTCGGCTTTCACAAAGGTAAAGGCACAAGTTCACTTGTTACCCTTGATAAGGAAAGCAAAACTTAAGAAAGAGAAATTTGTTCACCTAGAGAAAGCTTTAGACAATGTAAAATGGTGGACAGTGTCCAAAATTCTGAGGAAAATAAGGAAAGACGGATAATTTGCGATATGTTAGAGAGTCAAGAAAGAAAGTTTTAAGATTGAAAAGGGTGTAAGAGAAGTACGCAGTCTTGCATCCCTACAGTTAAATCTAAACATGGAGGAAGCACTGATAAAAATATAAGAAAGTTTCAAGATTGAGACTAAAATCGGCAGTGAGAGGATATCAGTCATAAATTTCGCCGATGACAGTACTATCCTCAGTGAGAGTGAAGCAGAAATGAAGGAAATGTCGACAGAATGAACAGTTTGATGAGTACAAAGTAAGGACTGAGATTAAAGCGATTAAATATGAAAGTAATGAAGAGTGGCAAAAATGGTATTGGCCATAGATTTAACATCAAAACTGGTTACGAAGAAGTAGATGTGCAGGAATTTTGTTGCCATGGAACCAAAATAACATATGACGGGCGATGCAAGTAAGATATAAAAAGCAGACTAACACTTGCAAAGAGTGCAGTTCTGGCCAAAAGAAGTCTACTAGTATTTAACATTGGCCTTAAATTGAGGAACAAATTTTTGGAACCATGTGTTTGGAGCACACCATCGTTTGGTAGTGAATTATGGACAGTGGGAAAACCGAAACAGAAAAGAATTGAAGTGTATGAGATGTAATGTTACAGAAGAATGTTGAAAATTAGGTTCTTCGCAGAATCGGCGAGGAAAGGAATGTATGGAAAACTCTGACAAGAAGAAAGGACAATATGTGTGTGATTGACACGCTTAAAAAATTAAGACGTAATTATTGCTGCAAGTAAATTAAACATTAATTTGCAATGCGTCCGTACAGTACGAAAAAATTTCGAAGCTGATTAACTGGTTTTATGTGAATTTTTTAAAGTGCTAATCGCTATATTTCTGCGCCCCGGGCCATGCGCTACTTTCTTGGTAGGTTTGTATCCGTATTCCAGTATCGCAGCTACGAAGTAGGAGAGACGCACTCTCAGAATTTAGGTTGCGAGGACAGATCGTGAGTCGTGCCTCGGTAACTCAGTTGGTAAGGGAATAGCTCGAGAAAGGCTATACTCTCCTGTTAATGATTCATTCCGGAGAATACGCTTTGTAAACATAAGGTCTGAGATTTGGTGCTATAGAAGGGTTTCGAAAATTCGGTTGATTGATATGGAAACAAATGAGCAGGTTCTCCGCGAAATCGTTGAGGAGAGGATCATGTCGCAAATATTAAGAAGAAGGGATACGATGATAGGACATATGTTAAGACTTCCATGCTATTAGTGGAAGCTGCTGAGGGTAAGAAGAGTGGAATACATCCAACAAATAATTGAGGCTGTAGGTCGCAAGTGCTACTTTGAGATTAGGTTGGCCCAGTAGAGAAATTCGTGACAGGCCGCATTCAACCAATCATAATCAGAAGATTGGTACTTAAAAAAAAGTCGTTGTTTGAATATTCGAGCTACGTTAGTTAAAATAATTTTTTTAAAGATCTAATTCTACTGAAAATCTTTATACGTTCGTACTGACAGAGTAACTAAGGTTTCATATTTACAAAGAAGTATGCTTTTCTCTTCGTCTTATCGAAATCACATACAAAGCCATTAAAAGTTTTTTAGAATTTTTTATAGTATTTCGAGCAAGTACATAGGTGTGCCAATCAGCGCAACACTGACAGAAACCTGTTCTGCCTAGGTCGAGTATCCCTTTCACATATTCATGAGGCTGCATTACTTAATCTCAAAGTCGGAAACTGCATCCCGATGTGCTGGTGAAATCGTGCTCTGAATCAGTGCTCTGAATCAGTCACTTCAGTAGTATCGTGGTACAGTGCAAAACGTAGTTATATCGAATACATGTTTCATTTAGTTTCTGGACGTTGTGATGAGTATCTGACAGATCTGAATCATGTAGCAAGAAACAACAGCAAGTACTGTACAGGAAATTGCTTAGACGGGGTTTTCAGCTGCTTAAAAGTGTTACTTCGTTATGAGGAAAGACACAAGGTTGGACTACTTTGTGTCCGCCCACCGCCCAGAAGTTAGCTGTGCAACTTTTCGGAAGGTAAATATTCACTAGATCTTGCTTTATGCAGTTTTTGTGTGCTAGAGTTTTACGTTTACAGTAAAGGTAGCGTTAGGCGCAATGAATTTCGATGGTCCTGTAGAAGAGTGAGTTTAGGAGAAACATGTCAGGATCGTAGGTGGATGTTTAATGAGGCTGATTGTAACGTGGATGCGAGCAAGGTATCAGACCATGCTCTTCCATGAAGTTGTAGATTATGCAGTCGTGCAACAGATTCGTGGAACAGGGAAGATAGCTTTGTGCCCTTCAGGCAATATTAGAAATGACGTACTTTTAATTAGAGAGGTTGAAGGGGAAAAGAGACAGTGAGAAGTGGGAAAAGAAAACAAGTGATAGACTAAAGGAAAGTAATTTAAATTGTGAAGTGGACATATTTGCAAACGGCGGTACCCACGAACTTGTCATTCATAAATATGCTTTATTCTGAGTGGTCGGGAAATGCAGAAGGCGTTAGATTCAAAACTGACAGCTGGTGTAAACGTTTCTGGAGCCGGTTTGTTTACAATTTTACGAGAGTTTTATGGGCTGAGCGCTCCGCTGCGTTTCGGGTCATGAGTGCATTTATCGGTGTATGCATGCAATATTGCTTCCATAGACTTGGGGGACCTATTACATTTAGTGTCGGAAAGTGATGTTATTTAACCTTTCTGTTTCTTCTTTTACGCGGCCTTGCCGCAGTGGATACACCGGTTCCCGTGAGATCACCGAAGTTAAGCGCTGTCAGGGGTGCAGGCGTGGTCGGCACTTGGATGGGTGACCATCCAAGTGTCAGGCTTGCTCGGCACTTGGATGGCTGACCATCCAGGCCGCCATGCGCTGTTGCCATTTTTCGGGGTGCACTCAGCCTCGTGATGCCAATTGACGAGCTACTCGACCGAATAGCAGCAGCTTCGGTCGAGAATACCACCATAACGACCGGGAGAGCGGTGTGCTGACCCCATGCCCATCCTATCCGCATCCTCCCCTGAGGATGACACGATGGTCGGATGGTACCGATGGGCCACTTGTGGCCTGTAGACGCAGTGTTTCTTCTTTTACACACTTGAGTAAAAGTGCAGGACGAACATATGACCATCAGTTTATTTTCAGTTGGAGAGCAAATTTAATTTGCTTTCCTTTTATCTCAGTCCCACACACGGAATTAATCACACTTGAGTAGCAGAGTTCAGTGTAGCATAACATTAGGTGACAACAGGTTGACCCGTGGTCTAGGGGTTGGGGAAAATTGCTTTGATGGGTTGTGTTGTGTACATAGTTCTGCTTAGTCAGCGCGTACATAACTTTCCCACTAGAGCGCGTCCCACTAAGCACAACAGCGAAGGTGCAGCGCTCGTCCATCTCCGCACTACGAGATGGCGCTGCCTTAGAGATGGACCAAATTCTGCTTCCTCCAATCTGCATATTAATATGTAACGCAGCCAATGAGATTGCTGCTAACGTAGAACCTTTTCTCCTCGGGAATCACACTCACGCAGTGATACATGAACACGCGAGGTATTATAACGAGTGTACAGACCTCTGATTAATCAGTCTGCATTTGTCTGTACCAGTCTATAGTCAAGTTTCAGTCTGCGCCTAATAAGATTATCATATTCCTGTACATAGCCATGAAGAGAAATGTATAGACACTTTGTCAAGTATCAGAGATATGTGAGAATAAGATTAACGTACCAAGACCAAAGGAACTTCAGATTGTCAATTGTAAATAGCATCCAGAATCAAGTTATGTAAGGTTTATGCTTGTTACTATTTTAATAAATGTGTGTTAAAATTAATCAAGTCCTGTTTAAAGTTGGTCAGCGTAAATCTGCTACTCTAAGCATGCAAGTGGCATTTCTATCGTCTGACCTAACGGCAGAAGATAAACGCGCCACGATAAGACCACGAGACATATTGCTGACACTCGCCTACTTCGTTAGAGCGACAAATCAAATAATCTGATGGTGTGTGTACCGAAGGTCTTACAGTACGCACAGCACACACGGAATTAATCACACTTGACTAGCTGAGTTTAGTGTAACATAAAGAGATTAGGTCAACATTAGGTGACAATAGGTTGACCCGTGGTCTAGGGGTTGGGGAAAATGGCTTCGATAGCTTGTATGCTGTGACAGTACCTTACAGGGGCACCTCCTTCTCAAATTCACTTCGCAGGATCAAGTTCCTAATCTCACCGTTCATGGTTTACTGGAGATTCGGCATCTCACTCTCCGAGTGGGCGCTGTACATTACGGTGAATCTCTTCTGTTGATTCGCAGCAGCTACTG
The DNA here is from genome assembly GCF_021461385.2 of Schistocerca piceifrons. Lineage (NCBI taxonomy): Eukaryota > Metazoa > Arthropoda > Insecta > Orthoptera > Acrididae > Schistocerca > Schistocerca piceifrons. Next base: position 382,231,601 of record NC_060143.1, on the reverse strand, counting down.
CAGACTTTCCGTAATTTTAAGGCAATGCTGGTCCCGTTGCTCGCAGCTGAGGCCTTTCTCCCGCCGCTGTTGCAGGATGCGGCGTGTGGGCGCAGCGGGAACAGCTGCTGGAGCGCAACCGCACCTCCGCGAAGAAGCCGCAGTCAGTTCGCGACCTGTTCCGCACGCCCTCCTGCGTGGACCCGCCCGTCACCTGCCCGCACCACAGGATACAGTTCTACCTCTACACCAGGTAAGCAAAGCGTCGTCTCCAGGGCTATAAACACTGTTCTCAACATGGGATCTAAATTCGATCCCACATTTTTAGACTTCCAAAAGAATTTTGGCACCGTTCCGCAAAAAATTCTAATCAGATTGCGTAAGTACCAAGTATAGTCTCAGTTGCGCAACTTGATTGGTGATTCCAGAATGAGGTTTTCACTCTGCAGCGGAGTATGCGCTGATATGAAACTTCCTGACAGATTACAACTGTGTGCCGGACCGAGACTCGAACTCGGGACCTTTGCCTTTCGTGCGCAAGTGCTCTACCATCTGAGCTACCCAAGCACGACTCACGCCCCGTCCTCACAGCTTTATTTCTGCCAGTACCTCGTCTCCTACCTTCCAAACCTTACAGAAGCTCTCCTGCGAACCTTGCAGAACTAGCACGAGTCTCGGTCCGGCACACAGTGTTAATCTGTCAGGTAGTTTCATTTCAGCGCACACTCCGCTGCAAAGTGAAAATCTTATTCTGGAAACATCCCCCAGGATGTGGCTAAGCCATGTCTCCGCTATATCCTTTCTTTCAGGAGTGCTAGTTCTGCAAGGTTCGCAGGAGAGCTTCTGTAAAGTTTGGGAGGTAGGAGACGAGGTACTGGCAGAAGTAAAGCTGTGAGGACGGGGCGTGAGTCGTGCTTGGGTAGCTCAGTTGGTAGAGCACTTGCATGCGAAAGGCAAAGGTCTCGAGTTCGAGTCTCGGTCTGGCACACAGTTTTGATCTGTCAGGAAGTTTCTGATTGGTGATTTCTTGTCAGAAAGCATTTTATTGCATAACCGGTATCGACAGAGTTATGCTGTCATCATCATATCTTATCCTTTAAAATTTTACGACACGTTGTCCATCACTTTTACAGGCTCTTACACACTCCATATCTGTCCGATGTGTAACAACTTGTAACACTGGTGGACAATATTTTGTAAAAATTTTAGAGCGTAATATCCGATGGTAGATTCACCCGAGGTCTATGGGTAGCGTCTACGATTAGTAATCCAAACGTTATGGGTTCCGGGATAGAGGCGGGCCACTGCTTAAATTTTGAATAAAAGTCATCATCAATGGCGGCTGATGATTTCCGGTGCAAGACGTCAACCTCATTCAGCCAATGGCGTTGTGAAAGAGGGCTGTGGAGCGGAAAGAGGTTCTGGACATCTGCCGAGAATTATTCTGGGTTGTATGGCCGTGGTCCATTGAACTCTTCTATCTCTGAAGTTTTGTCCAAACCTACGTTGTACATCTTCGGAGGTGCTCCTGGTTGTGCTAAGAGCAAAACCAGGAGCACCTCCGAATATGTCCAACGTTGCTTTGGATGAAACGTCAGGCATAGAAGAGTTCCATGGACCACGGCCATACAACCCGGAAGAATTCTCGGCAACTGAAACATCCGGTCGTGAAAGCCTTGATTGTATGTTCTGGACATCTCTTGCCCTTGAGGTGGGAAATTGCCCTAAAGACGGAAGAATCGGTAATGACCAACGGCATGAGGATGCAGAAGGCAATAGTAACCACTGCATTAAAGACACAATGTGCATCAGCAAGAAATATTGTCTGTAATTGAAAAGTGTCGTGATGATCTCCCAACTTGCAAAAGATTCCGGAACAATCCCCCATTCGGATCTCCAAGTGGGAGGTGACCATGAGAAAAAACTTAATAACCAACGAAAGAATAGCGTTCTAGAAAACGGAGCGTAGAATTCCAGGAGTTTTAAGGTGATAGGGAAGCTAGAAAACCTGAAAAGGAAAATGCAGAGCCTCAGTCTAGATATTTTTGTGGTCAGTAAAGTGAAATACAATGAAGACAGGGATTTCTGGTAAGATGAGTATGGGATAATATCAACAGCACCAGAAAAAGGTATAACTGGAATAGAATTCGTTAAGAACGGGAACCTCCGGCAGAGAGCGAGTTACGGTGAACATTTCACTCATAGGGTCATTAGATCCGACAGCAATCCAACACCAACAACAGGTATACATGCCGACATCGCAAGCTGAACATGAAGAGACAGAGAAAGTAGATGAGGATATTGAATGGTATTAAATGGGTAATTCAGTACATAAAGGGAGATGAAAATCTAATAATCATGGAGGATTAGAATGCGGTTGTACAAGAAGAAGTAGAACAAAAGGTTGCTGAACAATATGGGCTTGGTTCTAGGAATGAAAGTGGAGAAAGACTAATTGACTACTGAAATAAATTTCAGCTAGTGAATACTCTGCTACAGAGTCACAAGAGGAGCAAGTACGGTTGGAAAAGGCAGGGAGATAGGGAAGATTTCAGTTAGATTATATCATTGTCGGGCAGAGATTCTACAATCAAATACTGGATGTTAAGGCGTACCCAGAAGCAGATACAAACTCAGATCGCAACGGAGGGTTGATGAAGAGCAGGTTGAATTTTAAGTGACTAGCCAGGAAAAATCAGTGGACAAAGAAGTGGGATACAGATGTATTAATGACTGAACCAACACGCTTAAGTTCTCCAAAGCTATAGATAGCACCATGTGGAACAGCTCAGTAGAGAGTTGAGTTGAAGAGGAATGGACATCTCTACAAAAGGGCAATAACAGAAGCTGGAGGGAAAGGCATAGATACAAAAAAGTAACTGCAAACAAACCATGGGTAACAGAAGAAATACTTCAGGAGATCAATGAAAGAAGGAAGTACAAAAATGTTCAGGGAAATTCAGAAATACATAAATACAAATCTGGCAACGGCCTTGCAGCATTGGATACACCGCTTCCCGTCAGATCATCGAAGTTAAGCGCTGTCGGGCGTGGCCGGCACTTGGATAGGTGACCATCCGGGTCGACATGCGCTGTGCCATTTTTCGGAGTGTACTCAGCCTCGTGATGCCACGTGAGGAGCTACTTGACCGAGGAGTAGCGGCTCCGGTCAAAGAAAACCATCATAACGACCAGGAGAGTGGTGTGCTGCCCACACGCCCCTCCTATCCACATCCTCAGCTGAGGAAGACACGGCGGTCGGATGGTCCCGATGGGCCACTTGTGGCCTGGAGACGGAGGGTGTGTATGTGTGTAAATACAAATCACTTAGGAATGAAATAAACAGGAAGTGCAAGGTCGAAATTGCTACATGATATATGTGAAGAAATCGAGTTATGACTGTCGGAAGAGCTGACTCAACCTATAAGAAAATCACAACAATCCTCGGTGAAATTAACAGCAAGGGTGGTAACATTAAGAGTGAGATGAAAGTTCCATTGTTAAATGCAGAGGAGCGAACGTATAGGCGAAAAGTGTTCACTGAAGGCCTCTATGAGGCTTGTCTTCTGATATGACAGAAGAAGAAGCAGTGGTCGATGTAGAAGAGGCTGGGTATCCAGTATTAGTATCACAGTTGAAAAGAGCTCTGGAAGGCCTAAGGTCAGATAAGGCAGAAGGGATAGCATTTCATCGGACTTCCTAAAATCATTTACGGAAGTGGCAACAAAACGACTATTCAGATTAGTGTGTAGAATATATGAAATAGGAGATATTCCATCCGAATTTCGGAAAAATATCATCCACATGAATCCGAAGGTTGCAAGAGCTGGTAAGTGTGAGAATCAGCTTAACATCTCATGCCTCCAAATCGCTGACAAGGATAACATACAGAAGAATGGAAAAGAAAATTAAGGACCTTAGGAAAGTACTGGCACCAGAGAGGCAGCTCTGATATTGCAGTTGACAATGGAAGCAAGACTAAAGAAAAAATCAAGACACGTTCATGGAATTTGTCAACCTGGAAAAGCGTTCGACAATGTCAAATGGTGCAAGATTTCTGAGAAAAATAGGGTAAGCTTTCGGGAAAAACCGGTACTATAGCTTATGCACAAAAACCAAGAGCGAACAATAAAAGTGGAAGACCAAGAAAGCAGTACTGGCATTAAAAAGAGTATGAGACAGCGATGTAGCCTTTCGCCGCTTCTTTTTCAATCTATACATGTAAGAAGTAAGAAGAGAAAAGGTTCAAGAGTCAGATTAAAATTCAAGACGCAAGAACGTCAGTGGTAAGATTCATTGGTGACATTGCAATCCTGAACGTGAAGAATGATTACAGGATCTGCTGAATGGAATGAATAGTATAACGAGTGCAGAATACGGATTGAGAGTAAACCAAAGAAAGATGAAATAATGAGAAGTAATAGAAATGGGAACAGAGAGAAAATTAACATCACACTTGGTGATCACGAAGTAGATGAAGTTAAGGATTTCTGCTACCCAGGCAGCAAAATAACCCATGATGCACGGAGCAATGACGGCATCAGAAGCAGGCCAGCACTGGCAAAAAGCGGATTCCTGCCCAAGAGAACTCTGCTAGTATCAATTATAGGCTCTAATTTTAAGAAGAAATATCTGAGACGATACATTTGGAGAATAACAATGTATGCTAGCGAAATATGAATTCTGGTAAAACCATAGCAGAAGAAAATCGAAGCAGTTGGGATGTGGTGCTACAGAAGAACGTTGAAAATTAGGTAGACATAAAATAAGGAACGCAGATGTTCTCCACAGAATTGACGAGGAACGTAATATATGGAAAATACTGACAAGAAGAAGGGACAGGATGATAGAACATCTGTTAAGACACCAGGGCATAACTTCCATGGTACTAGAGGGAGCTGCAGGGGGGTAAAGGCTGTCGAGGAAAACAGAGACTGGAATACATCCAGCAAATAATTGAGGATGTAGGTTGCAAGAGTCACTCTGAGATGAAGAGTTTGGCATAGGAGAGGAATTTGTTAAGGGCCATAGCTAACTTGTCAGGGGTCTGATGACCCCCCCACCCCCCCAAAAAAAAAATGCAGTGAATGTGGCATAACTCTGTGGAAACCGGTGTTCCAATAAAACGCCTTTTTTAGCGAACTTGACTTGTGAAATTTTCTTCAGTTATCATACATTGTAGATCGCCCCCAGACAGACAATGTCAGGAGTGTTCATATGCTGTCAGAAAGATCGTAGTTCATAGTAAATAAGAAGAGATCATCTCAATGCGAGATGCTTTTAATAGTTTATACAACAAAATTTTGTCTCGAAGTCTGGCAGAAAATCCAAAGAGTTTCTGGTCATGTGTTACATGTGCCAGCGGGAAGACACAATCACGTCTTTCACTACACAATAGCAATGGTAATATTATTGATGACAGTGGCACTAAATTGGAGTTTCGAAACGTGGTTTTTCGAAATTTCTCCTCCAAAGAACATGAACAAAGTAGCCCATAATTCGAATCACTTAGAATTATATACCCTCGGTATAACATAACAACTTGTATCCCTTTATAAAGGCAAGTCTTCCAGTCCACATTGTACACCAGTTAGCTTCAATCCAGAATACGCTGAATAAATAGCTCCATGTTTGTCAATCTTACACTACCGATTCCTCGACGACAGAGCCCTAGCTAAGGACCCTAAAGTTTCACAGGTCACACAATGCACAGGAAAGGAATTAGAAGCAATCTTGTGAATTTCAGATCCATATCACTGATGTAAGTTTGCAGTAGGTTTCCCGAAAATAAACAGTGTTGGAGCAAAATGAATTACCTCGAAGCAAACGATGTGTTGACACGTACTCAGCATGGATTCAGAAAATATCGTTTTTGTGACACTCAACTAGCTCTTTAGCAACACGAAGTCATGAGTGCTGTCAGCAAGGGACCTCAAAGTGATTACGTACTTCTAGAATGTCAGAAGGCTTTTGGCTGCATTCCACACAAAGGGCTTCTAATCTGCCAAATATTTAAGTGTGAATTGCAGAGCAATAAGTCAGATGTAGGACTCGCGACATCTGTGTCATTAGAGTTACAACAAGCTTTCTTTATGGCTTATATGCGTTTGAAAATGCGATTTGGACATTTGCGTAAAGAAGTGGATCAGCTAGCTGAATCAGAGAACTGCCAGGGAAGAAACTGTCCATATCCGGAAGTGTATCTTTCCCTCCCATCTGTTGTCAGATATTTGTACTTCTACGAAGAGAGATTCAGCTATTCATTAACGTAATGTGTCGAGTCCGTCGAGCGATGACTGTTGCAGACTATTAATTGGAGTTCCACGTTTAGTGATTCTGGAGGCAATAAAATTCAGCAAAATTCAACACGCGCCCGCGCACACGCACATACACACATTCACACACACACACACACACACACACACACACACACACACACACACACACAGCTTTCCACAAGCTGTTGTGCTAGTTACTGGTAAATCTTATGAGGTGTCCGGTAGTGGTCCCTGAAAAGTTTGTTCCCAACATTTCGTCCAAAACTGTTTGAGCATCTTCGGAGATGAACCTTGTTCCGTTAATTTTTATCGACTGACGGGTCTGATGTCGGACACCAGCGACAATACTGTAAAACGGGTGTGTGATTGGTATAAATAAACCTTGTCAACGACAAAACTATCCTCGTCATGCGCAAGTGCTAATTACCATCACAGCTTCACCAACGTAGACTTCTCCGAATTCGTACGAAAGTTCGTACACGCCTGCAAAGTGCAGAGTATTCAAGGTACCCTTAGAAGGTCTCAATAGGTCTCGAAGAATGCGACCAGTCTGGAATATAGGTTTGATACCCCCGCGACACATGCCATTACGTACACGGTAGCTGACACCTCTCACATAAAGTAGACGAGCAACTGGAAGAGGTTTCTTCGGTACCTTTGAGTGTTTTGTGTTCACCAATTTAGTATTGGAGGGCAGTGTGGAGGGTAAAAATTGTAGAGCGAGACCAAGAGATGAATACACTAAGCAGATTCAGAGGGATGTAGGTTGCAGTAGGTATTGGGAGATGAAGAACCTTGCACAGGATAGAGTAGCATGGAGAGCTGTATCAGACCAGTCTCAGGACTTGAAGACCACAACAACATCCTGATCTTTATTTCAAACGAAGTATGCACAAGCTATTAAGGTCAATGTTGGTCAGAACTAGGTTACTTTAGCAGTCGTTGATGTTGGAAAGAGTAACATGCAATGAATTACAATTTTGGAGAACTTCTCTCCTCTTCTTAGGAGCCTTCAAGTTGTCTGAAACTATGTGGTCTTATTTTGATTCCGCTAGTGCATCCGTTCTGTTGATAAACCATTTTATATTCCACTGAGACGAAGTTTCAAGCCAACTCATTATAATATGTTATATATATGAATTAAATCACGCTGTGATATTGTTAAAATTAGTGTATGGGTGTGATGTTACTGTGTACACACTTTTAAAATAAAGATAAGTATAATTATGTATTTTAAATTTCTGCTACCAGTCAATTTTGTATTTGCAATAAACAATGGATATGATCCTTCACTAATTAATACCATGTCACAACAGATAATAAATAAACTGAACAAACAACATCAAACTACACTCACAACTAACAGTGCCCCATCAGTAAAATATGTGAAAATGCCACATCTTCGAATAGTATCAGACAAATTAGCAAGATTATTCAAAAACACAGCTGTAAATATCAGCTTCAGCACCACCAACAGCCTAGGTAGGAAACTTATTCACAATATAAAACCACCAGATACAAGTCTTGATGCATCTGGCATTTACAAAATTTCCTGCAGCCAATGCAATAAATATTATATAGGCCAAACAGGCAGAAATTTCAGAACTCGATTCAAAGAATATTTTGACTGCTACAGACTTGATAAATGTAACAAATAAACAGTAGCAACTCATACTGAAGACACAGGCCATCCTTTGAAAATCTAAGACAACCTCGAAAATTTAACAGAAAATAGGAAAGATATCAGGGAAGAAATGGAGATTTTCATTCATAATACGATACATGGAGATAACATTCTTAATGAGATAACCGAATTCAAAACCTCAAAATTCTTCATCAGTTTTAAACCAGTTCTAACTCATTTGATTCAAGATGTTTCGATGTAAATAAACGACTACAAATCCGTCAGTACCAAACGTCGATACAAAATGTCGATAATCGACACTGACTCACAAGCTATTAGTCCGCCATCTTGTATTAAATGCACAACGTTTACATGTATACAATTTGTGCAGTAAATTACGTCGGAAAACAGTGACAAAATACAAAGTGCAGTAGTGTAATGTTACTGAACAGCTCCGCCACTACACCAACGATGCAAGTGAAGCCACAAGGCGATAAAATCGTAAGTGATCAACTGTCATATAAAGAGTTTTCACACGATTATGGCACCACACAACTGATGCAAAACTATCTGCATCCTATACAGGCTATGATGATACCGTACATAACCAACAATAAGAAAATCCAGCAGAAAACATCACTGATATAGACTTCTGGCCGTCCGCAGCTCGTGGTCGTGCGGTAGCGTTCTCGCTTCCCGCGCCTGGGTTCCCAGGTTCGATTCCCGGCGGGGTCAGGGATTTTCTCTGCCTCGTGATGAGTGGGTGTTGTGTGCTGTCGTTAGGTTAGTTAGGTTTAAGTAATTCTAAGTTCTAGGGGACTGATGACCATAGATGTTCCATAGTGCTCAGAGCCATTTTTTTTTTTTACTTCTGGCCATCCACTACCTCCTACCCCCCCCCTTTCCCCCCCAAATGACACACCAGCCACTACAGTAGGGCCACCGAACAATGAACAAAAAGTTCTAGGTTAATTTAGTTTAAGACAATTTATTTTTAAGTAAGATTTCTCTGTATGTATGTACAAATGACTGATTATGAACATAACATGTTCTAAATGCGTTGTATTGCATTAGATTAAACATAAAACAAATAAATAATTATTCCACACAGTCACGGTTCACAAACGTAGCCATAATTGCCGGAAATAATTAAGGTAAGTATAACAAAGAAAAGCTTCTAATTGAGACTATTCAAAAAGTTCTGAGTCTTAATTTTATCCTTCGAGTTAAGCGACCTCAGTGCAGTAACTACGGTGGCAGATTGAACTAACAACTGTAAACAACAGATGTGCAGTCGATCAGTCAGTAGCGAACAGGCAGCGTTAAGCTGTGGACGTGCTACCGTATTGTGTCAACGTTGTTGCGTCACAAATCGCAGGAGAGCAACGAAAGTGTTAAGGACATTCCCCAGAATGTTTCGCACAATAGAAAAGTGAGTGTAAAGTTAGTCCCGCGCATCTTGACTCCCGAACAAAAACATCTCGACCTCTGCCGTGACTTCACTGAGATACGTAACGTGGAGCATTCTCTGCCGGAAAAAAATCTTCACAAATGACCAGACTTGATGTTATATGCACCAACCCCACAACGAAAAAGTGCAGAATGTGTCTCTGAAGTTTCAGCAAATCGGAAGAAGCTGCAAATGTGAGACGCGAGCTGAACAACATCCCAAAGAACCATTAAACTTTTCTCTCTTTACTAATCGAGCCACGAGACTTTTTGCACTGGCGGAATACAATGATGAACCAAAGCATTATGAGCACTGCCTACAGCGACATTAAATGCCGCCTTGTAGCTTCACGGCCACGTGACAATTATACAAGGTGTTTCAGAAGTGATGTTCAATATTCAGGGACATGACACGAATGATCATTCGAAACAAAATAGTCAAACTAAACTTGGGCTCTAAAACGCGCACCTTAAGAACTATGAGTAATTCTCTTATATTGTTAGATCTTTGCTTTCCATATTTTGGAAAGTGGTAGTATGGACCGAAACAAGAAAGAAATGTCAGTAAACGCATACTCTAAAGTGGATATCCTAAGAGCTATGAGTACTTGTCCATCTTCTACATCTACATCTATATCCATACTCCGCAAACCACCTGACGGTGTGTGGCGGAGGGTACCTTGAGTACCTCTACCGGTTCTCCCTTCTATTCCAGTCTCGTATAGTTCGTGGAAAGAAGGATTGTCGGTATGCCTCTGTGTCTTCTCGGTGAAGGTATGTTCTTGAAACTTCAACAAAATCCCGTACCGAGCTACTGAGCGTCTCTCCTGCAGAGTCTTCCACTGGGGTTTATCTATCATCTCCGTATCGCTTTCGCGATTACTAGATGATCCTGTAACGAAGCACGCTGCTCTCCGTTGGATCTTCTCTATATCATCTATCAACCTTATCTGGTACGGATCCCACACTGGTGAGCAGTATTCAAGCAGTTGGCGAACAAGTGTACTGTAATCTACTTCCTTTGTTTTCGGATTGCATTTCCTTAGGATTCTTCCAACGAATCTCCGTCTGGCATCTGCTTTACCGACGATCAACTTTATATGATCATTCCATTTTAAATCACTCCTAATGCGTACTCCCAGATAATTTATGGGATTAACTGCTCCAGTTGATGACCTGCTATATTGTAGCTAAATGATAAGGGATCTTTCTTTCTATGTATTCGCAGCACATTACACTTGTATACATTGAGATTCAATTGCCATTCCCTGCACCATGCGTCAATTCTCTGCAGATCCTCCTGCATTTCAGTACAATTTTCCATTGTTACAACCTCTCGATATACCACAGCATCATCCACAAAAAGCCTCAGTGAACTTCCGATGTTATCCACAAGGTCATTTATGTATATTGTGAATAGCAACGGTCCTACGACACTCCTCTGCGGCACACGTGAAATCACTCTTACTTCGGAAGACTTCTCTCCATTGAGAATGACATGCTGCATTCTTTTATTTAGGAACTCTTCAACCCAATCACAAAATTGGTCTGATAGTCCATATGCTCTTACTTTGTTCGTTAAACGACTGTGGGGAACTGTATTGAACGCCTTGCGGAAGTCAAGAAACACGGCATCTACCTGTGAACCCGTGTCTATGCCCCTCTGAGTCTCGTGGACGAATAGCGCGAGTTGGGTTTCACATGATCGTCCTTTTCGAAACCCATGCCGATTCCTACAGAGTAGATTTAGTCTCCAGAAAAGTCATTATATTCGAACACAATACGTGTTCCAAAATTCTACAACTGATAGACGTTAGCGATACGGGTCTATAGTTCTGCACATCTGTTCGATGTCCCTTCTTGAAAACGGGGATGACCTGTGCCCTTTTCCAATCCTTTGGAACGCTACGCTCTTCTAGAGACCCACGGCACAGCGCTGCAAGAAGGGGGGCAAGTTCCTTCGCGTACTCTGTGTAAAATCGAACTGGTATCCCATCAGGTCCAGCGGCCTTTCCTCTTTTGAGCGATTTTAATTGTTTCTCTATCCCTCTGTCGTCTATTTCGATATCTACCATTTTGTCATACGTGCGACAATCTAGAGAAGGAACTACAGTGCAGTCTTCTTCTGTGAAACAGCTTTGGAAAAATACGTTTAGTATTTCGACCTTTAGTCTGTCATCCTCTGTTTCAGTACCATTTTGGTCACAGAGTGTCTGGACATTTTGTTTTGATCCACCTACCGCTTTGACATAAGACCAAAATTTCTTAGGATTTTCTCCCAAGTCAGTACATAGAACTTTACTTTCGAATTCATTGAACGCCTCTCGCATAGCCCTCCTCACACTACATTTCGCTTCGCGTAATTTTTGTTTGTCTGCAAGGCTTTGGCTATGTTTATGTTTGCTATGAAGCAGTTGTCTAACTCGGTTGTTGTATCACGGTGGCTCTTTCCCATCTCTTACGATCTTCGCTACTTTGAGACACAACTCTTCTAATGAACAAATGCTCATTACTTTTAACGTATGGATTTTAGAGCACACCTTTACTGGACTTTTTTCCTAGTATTCGTCCATTCTACCACTTCTCAAAATATATAAAGCAAAGAGCTTACAGTAGAAAAGATTCGTTTCACAGTGTCGAAGATCAAGAATTGATCGTAGCTCTTAATGTATGCGTTTTAGTGCCTATGTTTACTCTACTATTTTTTATTTCGAATGATCATTCATGTCATGTACTTCATTACGCACCACCACTTCTAAAACACACTACATAGGCGAAGCAGATGTCAGTGGTGGTGAAGCATTCCAGTTCTACATCTACATTTATACTCCGCAAGCCACCCAACGGTGTGTGGCGGAGGGCACTTTACGTGCCACTGTCATTACCTCCCTTTCCTGTTCCAGTCACGTATGGTTCGCGGGAAGAACGACTGTCTGAAAGCCTCCGTGCGCGCTCTAATCTCTCTAATTTTACATTCGTGATCTCCTCGGGAGGTATAAGTAGGGGGAAGCAATATATTCGATACCTCATCCAGAAACGCACCCTCTCGAAACCTGGCGAGCAAGCTACACCGCGATGCAGAGCGCCTGCCACTTGAGTTTGTTAAACATCTCCGTAACGCTATCACGGTTACCAAATAACCCTGTGACGAAACGCGCCGCTCTTCTTTGATCTTCTCTATCTCCTCCGTCAAACCGATCTGGTACGGATCCCACACTGATAAGCAATACTCAAGTAAAGGTCGAACGAGTGTTTTATAAGCCACCTCCTTTGTTGATGCACTACATTTTATAAGGACTCTCCCAATGAATCTCAACCTGGTACCCGCCTTACCAACAATTAATTTTATATGATCATTCCACTTCAAATCGTTCCGCACGCATACTCCCAGATATTTTACAGAAGTAACTGCTACCAGTGTTTGTTCCGCTATCATATAATCATACAATAAAGGATCCTTCTTTATATGTATTCGCAATACATTACATTTGTCTATGTTAAGGGTCAGTTGCCACTCCCTGCACCAAGTGCCTATCCGCTGCAGATCTTCCTGCATTTCGCTACAATTGTCTAATGCTGCAACTTCTCTGTATACTACAGCATCATCCGCGAAAAGCCGCATGGAACTTCCGACACTATCTACTAGGTCATTTATTTATATTGTGAGAAGCAATGGTCCCATAACACTCCCCTGTGGCACGCCAGACGTTACTTTATCGTCTGTAGACGTCTCTTCATTGATAACAAAATGCTGTGTTCTGTTTGCTAAAAACTCTTCAATCCAGCCACACAGCTGGTCTGATATTCCGTAGGCTCTTACTTTATCAGGCGACAGTGCGGAACTGTTTCGAACGCCTTCCGGAAGTCAAGAAAAATAGCATCTACCTGGGAGCCTATATCTAATATTTTCTGGGTCTCATGAACAAATAAAGCGCGTTGGGTCTCACACGATCGCTGTTTCCGGAATCCATGTTGATTCCTACATAGTAGATTCTGGGTTTCCAAAAACGACATGATAGTCGAGCAAAAAACATGTTCTAAAATTCTACAACAGATCGACGTCAGAGATATAGGTCTATAGTTTTGCGCATCTGCTCGACGACCTTTCTTGAAGACTGGGACTACCTGTGCTCTTTTCCAATCATTTGGAACCTTCCGTTCCTCTAGAGACTTGCGGTACACGGCTGTTAGAAGGGGGGCAAGTTCTTTCGCGTACTCTGTGTAGAAACGAATTGGTATCCCGTCAGGTCCAGTGGACTTTCCTCTGTTGAGTGATTCCAGTTGCTTTTCTATTCCTTGGACACTTATTTCGATGTCAGCCATTTTTTCGTTTGTGCGAGGATTTAGAGAAGGAACTGCAGTGCGGTCTTCCTCTGTGAAACAGCTTTGGAAAAAGGTGTTTGGTATTTCAGCTTTACGCGTGTCATCCTCTGTTTCAATGCCATCATCATCCCGGAGTGTCTGGATATGCTGTTTCGAGCCACTTACTGATTTAACGTAAGACCAGAACTTCCTAGGATTTTCTGTCAAGTCGGTACATAGAATTTTACTTTCGAATTCACTGAACGCTTCACGCATAGCCCTCCTTACGCTAACTTTGACATCGTTTCGCTTCTGTTTGTCTGAGAGGTTTTGGCTGCGTTTAAACTTGGAGTGAAGCTCTCTTTGCTTTCGCAGTAGTTTCCTAACTTTGTTGTTGTACCACGGTGGGTTTTTCCCGTCCCTCACAGTTTTACTCGGCACGTACCTGTCTAAAACGCATTTTACGATTGCCTTGAACTTTTTCCATAAACACTCAACATTGTCAGTGTCGGAACAGAAATTTTCGTTTTGATCTGTTAGGTAGTCTGAAATCTGCCTTCTATTACTCTTGCTAAACAGATAAACCGTCCTCCCTTTTTTTATATTCCTATTAACTTCCATATTCAGGGATGCTGTAACGGCCTTATGGTTACTGATTCCCTGTTCTGCACATACAGAGTCGAAAAGTTCGGGTCTGATTGTTATCAGTAGGTCCAAGATGTTATCTCCACGAGTCGGTTCTCTGTTTAATTGCTCGAGGTATTTTCGGATAGTGCACTCAGTATAATGTCACTCGATGCTCTGTCCCTACCACCCGTCCTAAACATCTGAGTGTCCCAGTCTATATATGGTAAATTGAAATCTCCACCTAAGACTAAAACATGCTGAGAAAATTTATGTGAAATGTATTCCAAATTTTCTCTCAGTTGTTCTGCCACTAATGCTGCTGAGTCGGGAGGTCGGTAAAAGGAGCCAATTATTAACCTAGCTCGGTTGTTGAGTGTAACCTCCACCCATAATAATTCACAGGAACTATCCACTTCTACTTCACTACAGGATAAACTACTACTAACAGCGACGAACACTCTACCACCGGTTGCATGCAATCTATCCTTTCTAAACACCGTCTGTGCCTTTGTAAAAATTTCGGCAGAATTTATCTCTGGCTTCAGCCAGCTTTCTGTACCTATAACGTTTCCAGCTTCGGTGCTTTCTATCAGCGCTTCAATTTCCTGTACTTTACCAACGCAGCTTCGACAGTTGACAATTACAATACCGATTGCTGCTTGGTCCCCGGGTGTCCTGACTTTGCCCCACACCCGTTGAGGCTGTTGCCCTTTCTGTACTTGCCCAAGGCCATCTAACCTAAAAAACCGCCCAGCCCACGCCACACAACCCCTGCTACCCGTGTAGCCGCTTGTTGCGTGTTGTGGACTCCTGACCTATCCAGCGGAACCCGAAACCCCACCACCCTATGGCGCAAGTCGAGGAATCTGCAGCCCACACGGTCGCAGAACCGTCTCAGCCTCTGATTCAGACCCTCCAATCGCCTCTGTACCAAAGGTCCACAGTCAGTCCTGTCGACAATGCTGCAGATGGTGAGCTCTGCTTTCATCCCGCTAGCGAGACTGGCAGTCTTCACCAAATCAGATAGCCGCCGGAAGCCAGAGAGGATTTCCTCCGATACATAGCGACACACATCATTGGTGCCGACATGAGCGACCTGCAGATGGGTGCACCCTGTACCCTTCATGGCATCCGGAAGGACCCTTTCCACATCTGGAATGACTCCCCCCGTATGCACACGGAGTGCACATTGGTTTTCTTCCCCTCTCTTGCTGCCATATCCCTAAGGGGCCCCATTACGCGCCTGACATTGGAGCTCCCAACTACCAGTAAGCCCACCCTCTGCGACCACCCTGATCTTGCAGACTGAGGGACAACCCCTGGAACAGGACAAGCAGCCATGTCAGGCCGAAGATCTGTATCAGCCTCAGAAAGAGCCTGAAACCAGTTCATCAGACAAACTGGAGAGGCCTTCCGTTCAGCCCTCCGGAATGTCTTTCGCCCCCTGCCACACCTTGAGACGATCTCCCACTCTACCACAGGTGAGGGATCAGCCTCAATGCAGGCAGTATCCCGGGCAACCACAGTCGTAGTCCGATCGGGGGATGCATGGGACGAGCTGGCCGTCCCCGACAAACCCCCATCCGGACCCCCACAGTGACGCCCATTGGCAACAGCCTCAAGCTGTGTGACCGAAGCCAACACTGCCTGAAGCTGGGCGCGAAGGGATGCCAACTCAGCCCGCATGCGAACACAGCAGTTGCAGTCCCTATCCATGCTAAAAACTGTTGTGCAAAGAACGTCTGAACTAATCTACAGAGAGCGCAAACAAATCGACACAAAATTTAAACGGTTATTAAAATACAAGATTGCCTAGTAAATGCAGTAATGCTGTTACTTGCGCACTGCTGGCACACTGCTCGGCGGCGGAAGGAGACTACGCCATTTTACACTATTCAGGTACTAAAACGCGATGCTACAACTCTCAAATACTATAATACGCCCGAAATTTATGAATTAAACAATGCAAGTACCAAAAACACGCAAAGAAATTAAGAATTAAACTATGTAACAAATGAGTCAGCTAGGAGCTGCTGCAGCTGCTTATCCAACGGCGGCAGGGAACAAATTCGACGAAGGGCAGAAAGTTGTCACCCACTGTCTGCAGTCAATCACATCCGAAACGACGTTCCTGATCGGCTGTTCACACTCTACTGTCGTGACCATCTTTGGAATGTTGTTGAAGAATGATGAAACCATGATTAACAGAAGTTGCTGACCCACAGCTATTCCAGTATGTTGGAAGTTCGTAGATCACGTTGATGTTTTCACCCTAAATCAGCCGAATCTGAACCTGAAGGAACACATCTGGGGCGCTGCCGAGCACCAGCTCCGCGCCCACAAACCAGCGATCAATTTTTTTTTTTTTTTTTAAAATGGTTCAAATGGCTCTGAGCACTATGGGACTTAACATCTGAGGTCATCAGTCCCCTAGAACTTAGAACTACTTAAACCTAATTAGCCTAAGGCCATCACACACATACACACATCCATGCCCGAGGCAGGATTCGAACCTGAGACCGTAGCGGTCGCGCGGTTCCAGACTGAATCCCCTAGAACCGCTCGGCCACAACGGCCGGCAAACCAGCGATCCATATTGTACAGGAACTGCGCGACCTGTATGCAGACATATGGTGCCACATATCTCTGGAAACCCGAAAAGGACATTCAGAATCGATTCCATGCACAATCCCTGTTGTATTGTGTTTAGAGGTTTGCCAACATATTATTAAATAGGTGGTCGTAATGTTTTGCCTCATCAGTGTACATCTATTCACAGCATTAAATAGACATCCAGTGTATTTTAAAATTATAAAGTCTGGCAGATGACATACTACGAAGCAAGCTATACTGCAATACAAATTATAGCAGTTTTATATTTGTCGTACCTAAAGATTTGGTCTTTATTCCTTTCAAATTGTTCTGCGTTTTGACCGAATTTCAGTGGTTTTGATTCGTGATGGATCAAGTGCTCTGAGACTTTGATGGTCCTTGTGTTCTCAATTGCTTGATGGTTCTTTGTCACAATCCCCACAAGGTGGATCATTATTATCTCCAACGCCTCTCAAGGTCGCGACGTGAGTTTCCAGCGTAAAAACCACCCACGCCGTTGTGCATAACAACGAGAATAAGGACGGTTTGCAGAGTTGTCGCTCTTTTAAAGATGCCACCAGCCAGTAAGCAGCTACCTACTACGTGTCGAAAGACTGGTATTTCTGGTTTTACATTACAAACCTCAAGCATGTCTTAAATAATTTGCAGGCTATCACGTCCGTTATTACTCCCGATGCTCACCAAACTTGAGGAAAATACTAATCCACTGCATTTGACAGCGTCATTCGGGAGTATCTGCGACGTAAGCCCGTTTCTGGGAAATAAACACCATGCGGCTTCAATTGTCGCCAAAGGTGTGCCTACGTTATTTCGGGGTAACTATTCTTCTCTGAGACTGGGGATTGCAAGAAGCCGGCCGGCGATGTTGCTGTTCGGGACTTCTCTTCTGTCCACGTAATTTACCCTGGAAGGAACACACATCAAAGATTTACTGAATGATTAATTTGGGTCTGGGAAATGATGATGAGGAACCGGCTGCAGAAGAAGAAAATGTGCATGCTGATCTGCCACCAGTTGAAGGTGACAATGAGGGTGCTAAACTGTGCTACTGCTAAAGACTCATTCTTTGAATGCTGTAATTTATGACTGCAATTATCTGTCACCTTATTTATATCATTTCATTACAGCCATTTTTGTTACTGTTTTCGGTGAAAAAAAAAAAAGGCGGTTGTAGGTGCTGCAGCCTGGAACCTGGCGTCCGCTACGGTCGCAGGTTCGAATCCTGCCCCCCCCCCTCCCTCCCTCTTTTTTGTTCTTTTTTTGACACGTGACAAACCCAGGATGGCCCGGTTTTGTGCCACCTGGTGTACCTGGTTTTCCTCACTGCGCAAAACTGAGCATACTATGTTGATGTCTAGTTAGCATTCACATTGTGTGGATCTTACAAATACTGAAATACACGGTAGAACATGATTAATGAAAATAGTCATTTACCTACTGCTTATCAAGTAATGTTTCATTTAAAAATACTACTCCAAGATGCACCAATCGCAGAAAATGTTTGCGTTAGCGTACCAACGACAGCGATACTCACATAAATCTGAACGTATACGGTTGGGTTTGACTGGCATACCCTGCTCTCCACTGCTGAGAAATCAATGGTAGCAGAACATACTCCGGAAAACGAACATGGGCTAGTTCTTTTTTTTTTTTTTTTTATGGGCAAATGTTTTCTGGGTTGGCGTTGTAGAAGAAGCGACCAAGACAAAAAAATTCTAACAACACCGTCAGTAAAGATAGCGTTCTGCAGCTAAGCGCAGTTTGGGACCCGGCCATCGGAAAGTTGAGTGGGTGCGCAACGAAAACATGACCATATATTGCCACTTAAATGAACACACGTGACATCACAGACGCCAGCGTGGCTGTATAGAGACGAAGCAGCATCACATGACAGCCATCACTTTCCAGCGGCCGTAGAGCACCTGGCCGAAAGCTCTCGAACATTTAACCACTTGGCGCGGCTGGGAGCTCGTGAAAATTTTGACAGTATGTATCGCCATGAAGCCATGCATTCGTCCATGATGAAGACTTATGTCTTGTTACACCCATGTAACACAGTGTCCTCTTAAAACGAACGGTATCTATTGATGCTCTACATATTGAGCCATGAACTGGAATGGCTTTAGTAGGTTCAAATGGTTCAAATGGCTCTGAGCACTATGGGACTTAACTTATGAGGTCATCAGTCCCATAGAACTTAGATCTACTTAAACCTAACTAACCTAAGGACATCACACACATCCATGCCCGAGGCATGATTTGAACCTGCGACCGTAGCGGTCGTGCGGTTACAGACTGAAGCGCCTAGGACCGATTGGACACACCGGCCAGCGGAAAGCGATCGTTGACATCAGTTTATACATTGGTTGACCAGTTATTGGCCACATCGAGTGCATTCGGTGTTGTCCTCACCAGGTCTCTCATGCTGCATGTGACTAGAGATGATGCACACTGAAGTAGATGGTTGTTAGTCTGCATAGCACTGCACTTGCAAAAACTGACTTCACAGGAAGGTCCCCTTCTGCAGGTTGGTTTTCCATTTAGTGGTACTAGCTCATGTTGGGTTGAGAGCCTTCCACGTTGTCCACGTCTCTGAATGAACAGGAGGGAGCTATTCCGTCGAAACGAAACATTTCTCCAAATTTCGACGTTTCCCCCGCTACTTTCAGATCCTTGCTATTGTGTTCTTGTAAGAGCTTTAGTGGTTGCGAAGAAGCACTTTGTTGATTCCAACCGAGGAAGTGCTAGCTGACAGCCATTTAATGTGGGAGTTTCCGTACGAATAGCCTTCCTTTTCTCGCATCTGTCTGACGTCTAATGTCAGGAGGGAGTATGCTAGCAAGATACTGGAGTTTATCTACGGATCTAGGTCTTAAACAACTTGTACTAAAGTCACAGATCTCCTTAAGCGCCACATTTACGTTTCTGGCATGACTGTATTTGTAGCATGCCCAACACGCCTATTCAGCACTGGAGCAACAGAGCGCTAGCGCGCCAGTTCTCACCGTGTGTGGGTGAACACTCCATGTCGTACCTGTCGGTTTCCACACTATGTTGTTTTTGGCTGACATTTTATGGTTAAAGTTTAGCCAAGGTTTCTTGTATGTACGGTTTCTTATATGTACGGCCCACAGTCACTCCCAGATATTCTTCCCAGATGATCCAAATTGTTCTAGCTGCTTGTTTGTTCCTGAGGTGGAATACACAGTTCTGACTTTTCGCGAGATTCGGCATCAAGTGATTTTCATTATAGTAGGTGGTGAGTTCTTCCAGGTCTTTAGGCAAAGTTTGTTCCACCTTTCCAAAACTGTGGGGTTGAGAAGTGACAGCACAGTCGTCATCAGTGACAAAACTCTAGGTTCCTGTGGCCTTTAGCTGGCCTAGCGGTTCTAGGCGCTTCAGTCCGGAACCGCGCGACTGCTACGGTCGCAGGTTCGAATCCTGCCTCGGGCATGGATGTGTGTGATGTCCTTCGGTAAGTTAGGTTTAAGTAGTTCTAAGTTCTAGGCGACTGATGACCTCAGATGTTAAGTCCAATAGTGCTCAGGGCCATTTGAACCATTTTGACCTTCAGCAATCGTCCAACGCGGCCCTAGCCGTCTAGGTGCCTCATCAGGTATACGTGATAGTAATTATTAAATAAACAAAGAAATAGAAGTGCTTATGTGATTGAAGAAGACACCTTCAGAAGTGATGGTAGTGTTTGGAATCTGATAAAGCAGATCAAAAGTAAATTGTAAAAAGATTCTGTTTTGACTTGTAATGACGAAATGAAAGGAACATGTGCTTTGATTGTGGAAGCTTTGACGTAGTACTTCGAGAGAGAGCCGATTTTTCAGCTGACAGTAAAGAAGTAATGAAACGTTGTCAGAACAGTGAAAGTCTCATTGACATGAATATGTTTGTTGCAGCGTTAACGGTAGAAAGATAAAAGTAAGTGATATACAACAAAATTCAATTTCGAAATGACATCGTAATTAAAGGAGTTTAATTAGGAGTAAGTAAATTGCCTCAGACTGCAGTTAAACAGACTTACTATACCGTGTGTGTGTGTGTGTGTGTGTGTGTGTGTGTGTGTGAAATCTTATGGGACTTAACTGCTAAGGTCATCAGTCCCAAAGCTTCGCACTACTTAACCTAAATTATCCTAAGGACAAACACACACACCCCATGCCCGAGGAAGGACTCGAACCTCCGCCGGGACCAGCCGCACAGTCCATGACTGCAGCGCCCCAGACCGCTCGGCTAATCCCGCGCAGCTTTACTGTACCGTGACCGATTTCGGGGCTACCATCTTCACGAGCTTAGAAACACTGTGTAATTGTCGTACGAACGAACCAAACTACAGTCCCGACAGGTTTACGCGCCGCGGACTAATCGTAAGTGTTGAACAAGTAGACGACTCGCTGGACAGCTTGCCGCGCCCACGGGCCAGCTTTCAGTGCAGGGCTGCCAACTGGCCCACGTTCGCCGCGCTGAATACTAACAACGCATACTTCGCTGACGCTAGGCAGTGCACGGAGAATGCCAGCTGTGGATGTTTAGGTCAGGGACTCGCAAAGGGATTTCTCACGTGTAGTGCAGCCACTCGCTACCTCTCCACAGCGGGCATTATGTAAACGCACTTCTCGTTTTACACAGGTGAGTAACTACTGATGGTGGCATTTGGTTTGTGGGCGCTCAACTGCGCGGTCATCAGCGCCCGTACAAAGACCCAATTTTGACACAGTCCAGTTTTTACGCAATGCAATCTAGCCACTGTCACGAATGATGATGATAAGGATGAAATGATGACAACACAAACACCGAGTCCCCGGCCAGAGACAATTCCCAACCCGGCCGGGAATCGAATCCGGGACCCCGTGATCCAGAGGAGCAACGCTAGCCACTAGACCAAGAGCTGCGGACTGAGTAACTAGTGATCTCTAGTGTACCTACATCTACATCTACATCTACATTGATACTCCGCAAGCCACCCAACGGTGTGTGGCGGAGGGCACTTTACGTGCCACTGTCATTACCTCCCTTTCCTGTTCCAGTCGCGTATGGGTGTGGAACACTCTTCTCTGTGCTCAGAACCTGACATGTAGTTTGTGTTGCTGACTGGTGTCTAGAATAAGGCTCTACTACTTCAGTGTTGCTATTATTTTTAGTTTTCTTGCGTCCACAGTCCAACATTTTCAGCCCTGACTGTTATTAAATGTATTTATTCACCCCACGATTGAGATTTCGGCCTACTGAGCCATTCCACTTTATAGTTCAACATGTAATGCGTCAATACATACCGTTCGTTTTAAGAGGACACTGTGTTCGTGTCAGTCATTCTTACAAGTTACATATGTGTAACAAGACATAAGTCTTCATCACGGACGAATGCATGGCTTCATGGCGATACATACTGCCAAAATTTTCTCGAGCTTCCAGCCGCGGCAAGTGGTTAAATGTTCGAGAGCTTTCGACCGAGTGCGCTCCGGCCACTGGAACGTGATGGCTGTCGTGTGATGCTGCTTCGTCTCTATATAACCACGCTGGCGTCTGTGATGTCACGTGTGTCCATTTAAGTGGAAATATATGGTCATGTTTTCGTTGCGCACCCACTCAACTTTCCGATGGCCGGGTCCCAAACTGCGCTTAGCTGCAGAACGCCATCTTTATTGACGGTGTTGTTTGAATTTTTTTTGTCTCGGTCGCTTCTTCTACAACGCCAACCCAGAGAGCATTTGCCCATTAATATAAAAAGTAAGCCCATGTCCGTTTTCCGGAGTATGTTCTGCTACCATTGATTTCTCAGCAGTGGATAGCAGGATATGCGAGTCAAACCCAACCGTATACGTTCAGATTTATGTGAGTATCGCTGCCGTTGGTATGCTAAGGCAAACATTTTCTGCGATTGTTGCATCTTGGAGTAGAATTTTTAAATGAAACATTACTTTATAAGCAGTACGTAAATAACTATTTTCATTAATCATGTTCTACTGTGTATTTCAGTATTTGTAGGATCCACATAATGTGAATGCTAACTAGCCATCAACATAGTTTGCTCAGTTTTGCACAGTGAGGAAAATCAGGTACACCAGGTGGCACAAAACCGGGCCATCCTAGTTTTGTCACCCGTCAAAAAAAGAGAGAGATAGGGGGGGGGGGGGGGGGAGAGAGAGAGAGAGATAGAGAAAACCGAGAAAACCAGAAGATCAAGTATCAGAGGCTTAGATGTTTCAAGATCGTGC
Source organism: Schistocerca piceifrons (assembly GCF_021461385.2). NCBI lineage: Eukaryota > Metazoa > Arthropoda > Insecta > Orthoptera > Acrididae > Schistocerca > Schistocerca piceifrons. The sequence continues at coordinate 382,208,502 of NC_060143.1, read as the reverse complement.
CACTGAAGCCAGAGTGCTCTAAGAAAAAGTTTCTCAGTCGTCTACAACCGAAAATTTCCTGAACGACAGCATTGTTAGTTATTCCAGTGACTTCGTAAAGGCCACCGGGCTTATTGCTTAGGCTGCTGGAACATTTGGTACGCTATCGTCGTTCTGTGTGTCACCGAAGCTCTTAAGTTGCTTCTTTCAACAGTTGACTGGGAAAAAAATTCAAAGAAAAATCACCAGCAGGGAGAAGGGCACACAAGGAAGATGTGAAGTCTGAAGAAACGGTCAGGAAAGAGAAAGAAGAAAGGAAAGAAACTTAGAAAGGAAACTGTTTGTTGGAAAGAACCAAATGGGCCAAGGCGTAAGAAGGCGATGAAGCAGAAAATGACCGTTGGAAAGAGTACACAGCCTCATAAAAAATTGAAAAACGAGAGTCTTTAGCTTCATCAGTCTAGTAAGGCTCAGACGGAGCAGGTATATATTTAACAGGCTATATTCAGACTCAGCGTCGAAGAAGTGTTAGGTCCAGTGTGTATGTTGTCGTGGCTGGGCTCGTGAAAAATGTTCCAGTTCTGAGGAAGAAGAAGGCTACTCCGTGTGAGATTTCCGTTCTTAATAATGTGTATTTTTATATTAGGAACAATTATTGAACTACATTAGTGTAATTGTTGTACCTAGGAATCCTGCATACTCTGTTGGCTAGACAAACGATCAAGCAACTCGTATTAATGAATTTTATTGCAACAGGACAAGCACTTAACTTTGATGGGATTGCTAATAATAGAGGCTACGATGTGTCGGCTAACGAAGTGGCTAACGTTGAAGATGCTATCGAAATGGGCCGCCACCAGTCGGGCGCGGCGCTTACGTCCTGTTCACCTGAGGCCCGCTGCTGTCGCGTTGTCGTCCTGGAGGGATTGGCTGACCTCTTCTCTCAGCCGTCTCTTCTCTGTCGTTCCCGACTGGCGTGCCGGCGTTGACTTTACGCCGTAACTGAAAATTTGAAGTTCTTTGTTGAAAACCTGGTTTGGTAATTCAAGCAGATGTATGGTATACGTTGATAGTATATCCAGGGCTTTCTTTATTTTTTCATACATTATTTTCAGTATAAGGGAAGTGTTTTTCAGTTTTCAAGTTTCTTCATTCATTTAAATGAATATCTCATTTTACCCCACGGATGGCGCAAAACCGCGTAGTTTGTCCATAAAGAGATTATTATTTTGTATGCTGAGGTGGTTTGTATTAAGCTGAAATCGGACTAGTCGTATGTTGTTCAATGTAAAAGAGATTTGAATAGCTAGCTCCTAAAGGCTTAAAATCGATTGAGCCTTCAGACCTCCACCAAAAATTCAACGATTCTTGAGTCTCTGACAAATACTGTAGTTCTCACAACGACAACGATATCCAAAATGCCATGTGGATGTGGGTTATGTCAGATAAACTATCCGCACTATTGGTTGGTTGGTTGATTCGGGTCCCATCGGATTAGGGAAGGATGGGGAAGGAAGTCGGCCGTGCCCTTTAAGACGAACCATTCCGGAATTTGCCTGAAGCGATTTAGGAAAGTCTTGGAATGTCTACACTCCTGGAAATTGAAATAAGAACACCGTGAATTCATTGTCCCAGGAAGGGGAAACTTTATTGACACATTCCTGGGGTCAGATACATCACATGATCACACTGACAGAACCACAGGCACATAGAGACAGGCAACAGAGCATGCACAATGTCGGCACTAGTACAGTGTATATCCACCTTTCGCAGCAATGCAGGCTGCTATTCTCCCATGGAGACGATCGTAGAGATGCTGGATGTAGTCCTGTGGAACGGCTTGCCATACCATTTCCACCTGGCGCCTCAGTTGGACCAGCGTTCGTGCTGGACGTGCAGACCGCGTGAGACGACGCTTCATCCAGTCCCAAACATGCTCAATGGGGGACAGATCCGGAGATCTTGCTGGCCAGGGTAATTGACTTACACCTCCTAGAGCACGTTGGGTGGCACGGGATACATGCGGACGTGCGTTGTCCTGTTGGAACAGCAAGTTCCCTTGCCGGTCTAGGAATGGTAGAACGATGGGTTCGATGATGGTTTGGATGTACCGTGCGCTATTCAGTGTCCCCTCGACGATCACCAGTGGTGTACGGCCAGTGTAGGAGATCGCTCCCCACACCATGATGCCGGGTGTTGGCCCTGTGTGCCTCGGTCGTATGCAGTCCTGATTGTGGCGCTCACCTGCACGGCGCCCAACACGCATACGACCATCATTGGCACCAAGGCAGAAGCGACTCTCATCGCTGAAGACGACACGTCTCCATTCGTCCCTCCATTCACGCCTGTCGCGACACCACTGGAGGCGGGCTGCACGATGTTGGGGCGTGAGCGGAAGACGGCCTAACGGTGTGCGAGACCGTAGCCCAGCTTCATGGAGACGGTTGCGAATGGTCCTTGCCGATACCCCAGGAGCAACAGTGTCCCTAATTTGCTGGGAAGTGGCGGTGCGGTCCCCTACGGCACTGTGTAGGATCCTACGGTCTTGGCGTCCATCCGTGCGTCGCTGCGGTCCGGTCCCAGGTCGACGGGCACGTGCACCTTCCGCCGACCACTGGCGACAACATCGATGTACTGTGGAGACCTCACGCCCCACGTGTTGAGCAATTGGGCGGTACGTCCACCCGGCCTCCCGCATGCCCACTATACGCCCTCGCTCAAAGTCCGTCAACTGCACATACGGTTCACGTCCACGCTGTCGCGGCATGCTACCAGTGTTAAAGACTGCGATGGAGCTCCGTATGCCACGGCAAACTGGCTGACACTGACGGCGGCGGTGCACAAATGCTGCGCAGCTAGCGCCATTCGACGGCCAACACCGCGGTTCCTGGTGTGTCCGCTGTGCCGTGCGTGTGATCATTGCTTGTACAGCCCTCTCGCAGTGTCCGGAGCAAGTATGGTGGGTCTGACACACCGGTGTCAATGTGTTCTTTTTTCCATTTCCAGGAGTGTAAATCAGGATGGCCGGCTCGGTTTTGAACCGTCGTCCTCCCAAATGCGAGTCCAGTGTGCTAACCGCGGCGCCACTTCGGTCACACGAGCGAACAGCGCCGTATGGAACACAAACAGAGTTCCGCATACGTAAGGACGCCAGCAGGAGTAACACAACAGTCAACACTTGGCAGTTGCCAAGAGAACTCAGCTGAAACCTTGTGGATGTTTAACCACTTGACAAAGCTGGAAATTTTATCAGTATCCTTCGTCATTTATACAAAAGAACACAGCACTTCGCGTAGTAATTACTCTCGAATCTATGTCATCTGTATTCGTAGTTTTCTCTGTGTGTCCACTTGGTATGACATTTCACAACGTTGCCTACGCTGCCACCTCAGCAGTTTCCTGGTCATAAGATTGCATAGCTGAAATTTCCGACAGTAAAATAAAATTTAAAAAAAAAATCTTGCATTGTTTATAAATTAGCGACCCACCTGAAGACCGCCCACTTGACAAGTGACCTCCTCATATGACTGTCGACATACTGGTCCTGCCTTCGGCATGTACGTACCAACGTGATGATGTTAGTTAATAGTCCAGGCGAGTGCTTTCCTGTTTAGAGTGTCTGATTATGGCCTTTAAGCGTCTATTCCTGCCGCGCGGGATTAGCCGAGCGGTCTGAGACGCTGCAGTCATGGACTGTGCGGCTGGTCCCGGCGGAGGTTCGAGTCCTCCCTCGGGCATGGATGTGTGTGTTTGTCCGTAGGATAATTTAGGTTAACTAGTGTATAAGCTTAAGGACTGATGACCTTAGCAGTTAAATCCCATAAGATTTCACACACATTTGAACATTTTTGGACGTCTATTCCTATTTCTGTGATGTGCAGAGAATTTCGTTAAAGTTTATTCACAACGTCCTGAATGGAGGGCGCCATAGTTCTGGATTGGCTGAAGGCAGTAGAAGTCGATTGACTACGGGTTACGAGTGTTTTGTGTCTTGTGTCCGGCCGTTGCAAAAATTGCCGATCTAAAAATCCAATACCTGTGTATACCGTAGATATATCGAAGCGATTTTTGTGCCGCGCCGTGTTGAACCAGTAAACACTTCTCTACATCTACGTACATCGCTACTCTGCAAATCACACTTATGTGCCTGGCAGGGGGTTCATCGAACCACCTTCACAATGAATCTCTGTTACTCCATTCTCTAACAATGATCGGAAAAAACGAACAACTTAATCTTTCCGTGCTCTCATTTCTCTTTTTCTTCTTGTGATGATTGTTTCTCCCTACGTAGATCGGGGTCAACAAAATATTTTCACATTAGGGGAGGACAATTCCTGATTGATATTTCGTCAGAAGATCCTGCCGCAAGGGAAAACGCCTTTTTTTTTAATGACTTTCACCCCAAATTCTGTACCGTGTCCTTGACACGCTCTCCCCTATTTCTCCATAATGCAAAACGTTCTGCCCTTCATTAAACATTCTCGATGTACTCCGTTAATCCTAGTTAGTAAGGTTAGCACACCGCGCAGCAGTACTCCAAAAGCGGATGGACAAGCATAGTGTAGGCACTAGGTCTGTTGCATCTTCCAAGTGTTCTGCGAATAAAACGCAGCCTTTGATTCGCCGTCACCACAACAGTTCGTAACTGTAATTCCCAGGTATTTAGTTGAATTTACAGCTTTTAGATTTCAATTATTTATCGTGTAACCGAAGTATAAAGGAATCCTTTTGGCACTCGTGTGAATGACCTCACACTTATCATTATTTACGGCCAACTGCAAATTTTCGCACCATACAGACATCTAAATAATTTTTCAATTGATTTTGATCTTCTGAAGACTTTACTAGACGATAAATGACAGCATTATCTGCAAACAACCTAAGAAGGCTGCTCAAATTGTCACCTACATCGTTTATACAGATAAAGAACAACAGTGGACCTATAACACTACATTGGGTAACGCTAGAAATCATTTCTGTTGTACTCGATGACTTTCCTTCAATTGCTCCGAGCTGTGACCTCTCTGACAGTAATTTACGAATCCACTCGCATATCTGAGACGATATTCCATAAGCACGTAATTTGATTACAAGCCGCTTGTGAGTTATGGTGTCAAAAGCCTTCCGTAAATCTAAGAATATGGAATCAATGTGAAATCCTTTGTCAGTAGCACTCAACACTCCATGAGAGTGAAGAGCTAGCTGTGTTTCGCAAGAACGATGTTTTCTAGATGCGTGTTGACTATGCTATGTGTCAATAGACCGTTCTCTTCAAGATAATTCATGAAGCTCGATCACAACATATGTTCAAAATACTACTGCATAATGACGTTAATGTTATGGGTCTGTAATTTAGTGTATTACTTCTATTGCCTTTCTTGAATGTTGGGGTGACTTGTACCACTTACCACACTTTGGGTACGGATCTTTCGTCGAGAGAGCGGTTATATATGATTGTTAAGTATATGGAAATGCCGTGTGGCTAGGGCCTCCCGTCTTGTATACTGTTCGCCTGGTGCAAGTCTTTCCAGTTGACGACACTTCGGCGACTTGCGTGTCGATGGGGATGAAATGATGATGATAAGAACAGCACAACACCCAGTCCCTGAGCGGAGAAAATCTCCGACCCAGCCGGGAATCGAGCGCGGGCCGTTAGGTATGACATTCCGTCGCGCTGACCACTCAGCTACCAGGGGCGGACTGTTAAGTATAGAGGTACCGCATCAAGATACTCTGAAAGGAGCCCAATAGGTATACAATCTGGACTTGAAGATTAGTTTTTATTAAGTGATTTAAGTTCCCTGGCTACTTCGAAGATATCTATTTGTAAGTTACTCATGTTGGCAGCTGTTCTTGATTGGTATTCTGGAGTAATTACTTCGCTTTCTTTGGTAATTTTAGAAGGCTTTGTTTTGTAATCCTGCATTAGCGGCACCGATATCAATAGCATTTCCATTGCTATCGTGCAGAAAAGGCATTGATTGTGGCTTGCCGCTAGCTTGCTTTACGTACGATCAGGATCTCTTAGGATTTTCTGCCAGGTTTTTCGAGACAGATTCGTTGTGAGAACTATATGAGCATATCGCATTGAAGTCCGCACTGTATTCCAGGTTTCTGTAAAACATTTCGAATCTTGCGGGTTTTGCGTTCCTTTAAATTTGGCATGCTTTTTTCGTTGTTTCTGCAACTGTGTTATGATCTGTTTTGTGTACTGTGAAGGATCATCTCCCTCGTTTTTTAATTTATTTGGTATAAATTTGTCAATTACTGTCGATACTATTTCTCTGAATTCAGGCCACATCTGGTCTAGACTTACAATGTTAATTTGCAATGTGTAGAGATTACCTCTCAGGAAGGCGTCAAGCGAATTTTTACCTGCTTTTCTGAATAGGTGTATATTTGTCACTTATTTTTGGTTTATTTGGGACTTACGATGTTCAGTCTCGTTACGACAACCCTGTGTTCACTAATCCCTGTGTTCTTTTTGATGCTGGTTATTAGCTCAGTATTATTTGTTGTTGAGAGTTCAAGTATGTTTTCACAACATACGGGAGCACCATGCGAGTGAAGTGCAGCTTGTTCCCGTCGTAGTGGACTGTCCTCACAACTGGCCATGCATTGGGCTCCGATAGGCGGAGCTCACTTCCTCCAATCCGCGCACCCCCTTCAAAATTCGGTCAGAAAATGGCGGACAAAATGTACAAGTTTGGGAAATATCGTCGGTTTCGACGAAATATTTTCGCATGGTATAACAGCTCACCTGATATCCAGCAGTGAACTGCAGAATGATGTGATCTGCCTATCCGCTGCTAGAATTCACGAAGACCGGAAGCGATCCTTGTCATCCACAAGTTTTTCCTCACGGTAGCTAAATAGCAGCGGTGGCTTTCCCGGAATCGAGGTTCTCACGGTACATCCCAATGTGGTGACGCGCCGACGGCCTAGTACGGTGTCCGTCCGACCTCAGAGATATGTAAATGTAGTGTCCCATGAGTCAAGAACCCATGACCAAATTGCGGTCAAGTAGCTGACCTTTCTGCGTTTGACTGTCTCGCTGAAGAAAAGTGCAAGGATTCAAGGTTTTCCAGTCGCGTTTCACACCGGATACTGCATTTGCCGCGGCGGTAGGAGTTACCTCTCTGCCTAACAGAACAACCATCTCCGAGTTGGTTATTTTTATACAGAGTGTGTCAAAAAGATTGACCCGATTTAAAAATTTCATTTTTATTGATGGAAACATAATGGAAGGCAGAGACAAATTGCAGAATAAAAAAAATTTTCAAATTTTACTAATTTTATTAGGGATGGTCTGTGTGGCCACCAGCAGCTACACGGACATCACCTAGACGCTAAATAGGTGAATTTAACATAAAAACTATATATAACATATCTTCTGTTATATTACTGCTAATTTAGAAAATATGCAAATGTAATAATTACCTCAGCTATGTCTATCAGCAGATTAGTATAAAGATGACCACGTATGCCCTAATGCTTTCAGACTTATTTGGTGGGAGACGCGTGCAACGCATTTGCCTCAAACTGCAGTTTCGTTACGTGAACTGAGAAAAGATACTAACAGAGAAATGGAATTGGTCGCCAGCAGTGTACAGCAATAACTGATCTTTAATAGTATTCAAAAACCTTATAAATTTTGCGCCAACACTCTTAGTTATGAATCAGCCTTATAAAAATTATCACTGTCCAAAAGTCATGGAACCGATAACCTTTCTTCCCCCAGCCACAATTATCCCACTCATATTAACATGTGTATTTAGTAAAAAAAACTACCTAGTCTACACCTCAAACTATCAAACTGCAAGTAATTGCATAATTCAGTCTTTTATTGCAGCCATCGTTTTTGTTCTGTAAATAGTAACAAGTGTTCTCAGGCCAGTAAAACTAGTGTACAGTGCATTGTCTGTAGTAGTAACATTTACGTTAACAATCTCTATTCATTTAATTCATCAGCTGCAAAGATGACTTTGAAACAGGACGGGTCTAATACCTTACAAAAGCAAATTTTCTTCGTGTCTGTGTTCACTGGACTTTCGTTCACAATCAATGCACTGGCCCACACATATACAAAGAAAGAATTCCCACTACAAAGATCACCGTTGTCATGTGTATTGTTTAATAATCATTATTATTATTATTACTAATACTAGAGATTTCACCTCCAGCATTCTTAAGGAATGCAACTATATTTGGTTCCATCAATTAAACCAAAATGGGATGAAAATATTCTGTATTAGATAAAGGTCATCAAAGTCAATAATACGCATTTTCCCTAAAACATCTTTTTAGCACAGATTGAACTTTAACTAGTACGGAGAGAGTTCTATGACATCTACTAAAAAACTACGATAAAAAATTCTGGGTGAGTCCCCCGACGTAAACTAGGTAGGTAATTGCATTTGCTTCGCTCAAATGGCGCATTCTAATTAGGCGCCTTGCTAGGTTGGCTATTATCTCGAAATGTGGCTTCCGTAACTCTTCACGACCGATTAGTCGACATGACAACGAACACATTAATAATGGCCACGCTACGCAAAGAGAGAAGAACCTGCATTCAATCCCTGTTTTGTAGTTCCATTGCAAGTTAGCAGATCACAACACGTATCGTCAAATATTGTGTATTTTACTTTCGTCGCGCGGGATTAGCCGAGCGGTCTTAGACGCTGCGGTCATGGACTGTGCGGCTGGTCCTGGCGGAGGTTCGAATCCTCCCTCGGGCATGGGTGTGTGTGTTTGTCCTTATGATAATTTAGGTTAAGTAGTGTGTAAGCTTAGGGACTGATGACCTTAGCAGTTAAGTCCCATAAGATTTCACACACATTTGAACACCGTACTTTCACCAACACACAATATTGTAAATAATACACACTGTTTCGTGGACTCAGATACACTGTTTCGGGTGACGCAGAAACATGTCTTTCCACTCATTATCTAGGAACATCTCTATCTCAAAAGAACTTCACGTCCATTCTACTTCACGAGTCCTCGCGCCGAAAATCACCCCAAAGAGAGGATTTACAGCAATTGTTCTTGTGTGTTCTACCAACATCACCCCAAAAGAATACACCGCACACATACATAATCACATTGTTATCTAAAATTCCTCTCTATCGCTTTACAAACATTTCAACACATTTTTAGTTTGTTTGCATTATTACATTAAACATAGTTATTTTTTTTTACAAATGCGTTAGTACATTAGATACAGTTATATTAGGTATACATTCTTTACATTTCGCAAGATACTGTTACAGTGGCGGGTGGTATTACATAAGGAGTGCTGCCTCCAATCGTATGTTAGCGACAAACAAAGTCGTTACGCGGCTAGATAAAGCAAACATGCAACTCTTGCCATCAGCGCGTAAGTGCTTACTTCGCACATATGACGCCTTCGTTTCTTGTGCAGTGCACAGATGGAGCGGTAGCACAGTTTCAGTATTTTAGGGTAGGCGTCTTCGCAATATATTAGAAGCTCTTTTCTAACATATGTCATGAGGTAAATGGGGCATGGGAACGCTTTTCTTCACACATCACCAAAAGAAAAAATCGCACGGCGTCGTGTCTGGAGGTCTTGGAGGCAGGCGATCTACGTCAGTCTCTCGGGGTTCCGTGCGACCTGCCTAGCATTGAGGCACCGTGTCATTGATGAAGTGTCATAAAATGTTGTGCTAGAGCGATGGAATTCCATCCTGTTCAGATCTGAAAGCATTACAGTCCTCTTCAAGTTTTAGCAAAAGTGAAGTCTGCAGTATTCAAAAATAGCTCATTCCAGTCAAAAAAGTGGCTCATTCCAGTCAACAAAGTAGGAGGCATAAAATTTTTGGTAATAAATGGCACAAAATTTTTTCACTTGACGCCTCTGTCACGCTGAGCAATTACGTGAGGTTTCTGTAGTTCCCAGATGGGCACGTTATCTCGGTTCACTTTAACGTTAACACGAAATGTGGCATCATCACTGAAAACTAACCGTTACAAGAATCTATCGCTTTTCCATGTTTCCAGCAGAGCATTGCTGAAATTCACGTATTTGCTTTTGTCACCAACCCGAAAAACTTGCACTGTTGATAGTCGGTTTGGTTTATAGACCGAACGTCGCCTTATCACTCACCATACATCCATATGAGGACTTGCATGCAGTGACGGGAAGGGCATCCGGATACCCTCTATTACTATCATTGCCAAATCCAGATTAATATGCCAGCCCCTTGATGATACGGGAAAATAACAAGAAGATAAGGAAGGACATAAAGTCAAATTCACGAAATGCAGAAAACATATTTAATTAATTTTAACTTAGTACAGGAGATGCATTACGTCAATAATACAACAGTACGAGACATGTATGACCGAGCGGTTCTAGGCGCTTCAGTCTGGAACCGTGCGACCGCTACGGTCGCAGGTTCGAATCCTGCCTCGGGCGTCGATGTGTTTAATGTCCTTACGATACTTAGGTTTGAGTAGTTCTGAGTTCTAGGGGACTGATGACCTCAGATGTTAAGTCCCAAAGCGCTCAGAGCCATTTCAACCATTTATTAGACGTCAGAACCACGACAGAGGGCAAATAAACACACAAAAACAAGTCGAATACCTTATATGTCAACATCGATATTAATCGAAGGAAGAAATTATTCAACATAGACGCTATGCTAGCATAATTTCTTGTTGAAACTTTGCAGTATAAATTATCCTGTCTACGTTGTAGTCCTCTGCTCGCAGACTGGTTTGATGCAGCTCTCCAGCCTAATCTATCCTCTGCAAGTTGCTTCATCTCTGAATAACTGCTGTAGCCTATATCCATTTGAAACTCCTTACTGTAATCAAGCTTTCGTAGTACTTTACTATTCCCTGTTCTCCATCACATTTTCTTCCGTTACAGAAATGGCGATTCCTTTGTGTCTCAGGATGTGTCCTATTCTTTCTTTTTAGTCACATTCTATCGTAAATTCGACATAGAAACGAAGCAAAAGTTACTCGCAGATATCGGCGCGACGATTTCGCACTTAAACAGTCAGTTGACGTGGCATCCATTGTCCGGACACGTTATTAAATCTCAATTGGATGGTGTGCTGAACCAAAATAACCGCTACGAGTATTTTGTGTACAGTAATACGCCTGTCTTCTTTTACAATATCTCCCACTGTGGCAATGCTTTCATTCGTCCCTACGCGGTGTGCTCCGCCCGCGAGGAGGTTCTTCCACAGAGGTTACGCTCCATTTAAAATCACAGATCGGTGCTCCATCTCAGTGTAAGTCGACAATAAGCGGCCATCGCCATCTTTGTACCGTCAGAGCTTCCTTTTACGTGATGCAACAACAATCTGTCAGCCACTTATCACTTGTCGAAACACAAGTGTAACTTCTGCGAACTGCCAAACTGATAACACACCTTCTAGAAATTTTATTGTCTTTTATCTTTGTCATTTGAATCGCCTTCGTAATACTGATAATCGCTGTGGTATATTCATGGTGGTGTATAATCTGCTATTCTACTGTATAAAGTCAAGTCGTTGTTTAACGTTGTTACTAACGCTCTCGAAAAGTACTTGACCGATTTAAATCAATTTTCCTCTTGATGTTGTAATAATAACTCGGTAGGACATAGGCTATTTATTTTTTATATATATGATACATATTTTTAAATATTTTATACAAACGGGAAACGTTTTACCAGAGATCTCGATGAGTTCCCGACCGATTTACTTCATACTTGTACACGATTAATAAACGTTCAGATGGACATATGCTATTTCTTTTTTAATATATACACTCACGGTAAAAACTGCAACACCGAAAAATAATTAAAGTAGAGGAATAACATTTCGGAAATACATTTATCTCGGTAACATATTTAAGCAGTTAATACTACAAGATCACAGGTTATGTAAGTGCGAGATAAGCCATTGCAAATGTGAAATGTTGGCACCTTAATAACTGCTGTAACCAAAAGAATATCTAGTTCAAGCTTGCAAACGTGCATGCATTGTGTTGTACAGGTCCCGGATGTCAGTTTGTGATACGGAATTCCATGCCTGTTTCACTTGGTTGGTCAATACAGGGACGATTAATGCTGTTTATGGATGACGCTGGAGTTGTCGCCAGATGATGTTGCATATGGGCTCAATTACAGACAGAACTGGTGATCGAGCAGGCCAAGACAACATGTCAACATTCTGTACATCATGGTGGGCTACAACAGCGGTTATGTGGACGAGTGTTATCCTGTTAGAAAACAACCCCTGGAATGCTGTTCACGAATCACCAGACTGAAGAACAAATCTGCAGTCAGGATGCGTGGAAGAACGACGAGTGTGCTCCCACTGCCACATGAAACCGCACCCTAGACCATAACTCCAGGTGTATGTCCGGTGTGTCTAGCACGTAGATATGTTACTTGAGACCCTCAGCTGGCCTCAATCTGATCAACACGTGGCCCTCACAGAGAAGGAAGGAAGCGGAATCAGCTTTCATCAGAAAACACCACAGACCTCCACCCTGCCCTCCGGTGAGCTCTCACCTGACGCCACTGAAGTCGCAAATGGCGGTGCTTTGGGGTTAGTGGGATGCACGCTGCAGGGCATCTGGCTCGAAGCTGTCCTTGAACTAAACGATTTCTAACAGTTCGTTGCGCCACTGTCGTACCAACCGCTGATCAAATTGTTGCAGCAGATGCAGCACGATGCGCCAGAGCTATACGCCGAACACGATTACCTTCCCTCTCTGTAGTGCCACGTGGCCGTTCGTCTTGCGACCGTACATTCCAGTGACCACCGCTGCCAGCAATCGTTTAACTCAGCTATATTCTTGGCGAGTCTTTTTGCCGTATCGCAGAAGAAACATCCAGCTTCTCGAAGCCATATTGCACGACCTCATTCTTACTGAGTGAGCCGGCCGGTGTGGCCAAGAGGTTCTAGGCGCTTCAGTCTGGAACCGCCCGGCCGCTATGGTCGCAGGTTCGAATCCTGCCTCGGCTTGGATGTGTGTGGTGCCTTTAGGTTAGTTAGGTTTAAGCAGTTCTAAATTCTAGGGGACTGACCTCAGAAGTTAAGTCCCATAGTACTCAGAGACATTTGAACCATCTTACTGAATGAGCTGTTGATAATATCGTCTATGTCGCCTTAAAAGGCATTCTTGACTAACATCAAGTCACCGCGTCCAGTTTCAAAAGTAACTAAAGCTCACGGCCGCTACAGGATGTAGCTAAAGCAAACATTTGCATCCTCATAGTAGCACTACTAGCCCTTAGAGCGAAAAATCTTTCAGATGTTCACACCTACCAACTACCATTTACGTCGCGCAACTCCTTCTTGGTGTTGAGATTTCTTTCCGTCAGTGTCTTATACATAACACGTAAAGGCCAAATGTAGTTAGAAAAGATTCTTGACCCATTTAATTCAAATTAAACTTACAGACGAATATAGGCTAATTAATTTTTTAAACAAAAATTTACAGGTTTTCTGTTAAAATCAATTACAAGATAGAAAATTATATGCCTCGCTATGCTGCGGAAACGTTTTCTTTCGCGCAGTGAGCTTCAACTATGACTGCAGGGCATTTAAGTCGTTGGATTAACTGTTTGTCACATAGCGTACGTAGTTTTTCTCTATGTATATAACATTAATTAAAAGTTGTATCCACAATACGTTCCTTTTGTTTTCTTCCTCATATTCCCGGTCCTAATAAAAAAGAAAAAAAAAACAACAGGAAAGTTGCATTTATGGCGTATTGGCTTATGATTAGATTACTACTACGGAATCTGAATCGTCCTAAACTTTATAATCCTACCAGTTGGCACATTAAAATTATGCGAAATATTGTCGTTGAAGCTACTATCCTCACAGCCGCATTAGCCGGAGAAGTCTCTCTCAAATCCCGTGTAACAATAATCACAACCGATTTACGCACTCATTTTAAGCGATTTCAAATCCCAACAAGGTTTCGTTTGCACTAACAACAAAATAAGGCCCAAGTGCAGAGTGAAGTGCGGGAGGGGGGCGGGGGGGGGGGGGCTGGGGAAGAGATCGACAGAAAGAAGGGGGCGAAGTGATGGACAGATAGAGGGTGCGAAGGAGTTTACGATATATATCCAATTCCCATACATATTTAGCAATTGTGAAGCACTGTCGAGTTCGCTAGTCGAGATATAATAACTAATCGCTGCGAAGTTAATATTTAGCTAACGATCAGTTAAAACGCGTATCGCAAATAGAGTGTACATTATTCGAAGCCGTCGAAGCCGTCGAAGATTGAGGATCTAACGCCTGTCGGTGCGTCGTTCCTTTCGCTAAAAATGTAAGGACAGGACAGAACGCAAGCAGGTTCGTTGATGGAGGAGGTGTGGACACGTCGAACTCCATCTAGCTTCCTGACTGCTGTCCGGCCACTTCGCGAGAAGTTGTTCGAGCGGCCCATTAACGTTTAAAACTCCCATTTACTGCAGAAGTTGTGATCAACCGAAAGGCGTTGATCCCAATTACTTCGACACTGTGTTACGTCGTCCGATGATATTTACGGACATAGAACCCTATCTTCAGTGTCTTCAGTATAGCATTTACGACTTCTCAGAATTTGTAGGTATTGTTTTGTCGCATCCTGCGTAATATTTCGGACTACTTCTGCTTGAACTGTCGTACAGTGTCAAACATTGACGGTGGCATTACTATATGATATTCTGCTTCGCTGAGCTATATAGCGGCCAGACACCAAGGACGATAGTTAAGGATGCCATTGGATACAACAACTCCTTGACGTATGTCATCCTCATCATCGTCATCATCCTCAAGGATTAGGCCTATTGACGAGTCCACTTCAATATTGTTCACGCCATCTCTTTAAAAGACGTCCAACGTTCCTCTTGCCGGTTGGGTTATATTACCATTGCCGCTTTAGCTATTCTATCATTAGACATTCACTGGACATGAACTTTCCGGTGCAGTCGGTATTTTTCAATTATATTTGTAATAGGTTCTTCTCTAATATCGGCACTTCTTTTATGGTCTAATAATGAATATCCCACTACAAAGAGGAGCTACTTCATTTCTAATTATTCGATTCGTCGCAACTGATCAGATGTTTGGTTCCAACATTCGCTATCATACAACAGCAAATGTAACGCTGTTGCTTTCTAGAGTTAATTAGTGTTTCTTTCCCTACATTATGTTTTAATGTGCGTTGTACAGTTCCTCAGAAATGTCTGAATCTGGCCAAATTTAGCTCCAAGTTATCTGACTTGGGAAATTTAAAATTGGCCCCTAAATATTGAAACTCTTATTTGTCCAATTATCTGTCTATCTAAAACAATTTTGGCTCTTATGGGTTCCAGTCCTTTAAATGTCATTTATTTATCCTTTGATATTTTCATTCCATATTTAGATGCAATTTCACTCAGTTTGTGCACTAAAATTTCAATCTTTTCTTCAGGTTCTCCTGTAATAAAATTAAAATTAGCACTTTTTAATGTATATGAAGATAGTAACGAGTGGATGGGCAAAGTATCTATTAGGAATATTACGTATGTAGATTGTGCACGGCTGGGAATGTGGGTGTCATGGGAAGCGTACAAGGGATAAGTCCCTGCAGTCGCGCTATTCATCTGTGTCCTCGGTGGCTCAGATGGAGCCGGCAGGGTAGCTCAGCGAGTTCGGTTAGAGAACCAGTTGGCCTCTGTAAAAACGAACTTGAACAGAAGTCATGTGACGTCTGAAACGACCAGACACAACGAACAACAACGAACAAAGCGCAAAAAAAGGGATGGATAGAGCGTCTGCTATGTAAGCAGGAGAACCCGGGTTCGAGTCCCTGTCGGGGCACACACTTTCAGCTGTCCACATCAAGGTATGTCAACAACACCTGTCAGCAGCTGAGGGTTTCAATTAATTATCATTTACTTCTTAATGTGTCATTTAATAAAGTCAACCATTTAGGAATGATACTGTCAATGTAAAAATTAAAAAGGGTGGGGGCAGTGGGCAGCCCCGTCTGACTTCTTGACTGTTATCGGCAGGTTCTATCCTATTCCTCACAGTATGGATCCTTATCTTATTCTTGTACAATGACTAAATTGACAATTCCTTAAGTGATACCCATAGCATTTTTCCCTTTACGTTTTCAAACGGCTTTTCACCGTCGATAAAATAATTGTTGGCAATCTAAATTCCCTTATTTTCTCGGTTACTTGTGTCAAAGTGAAAAGACGAGCAAAACATGATCTATCTTTTCGAAAACTATGTTGCACCTTTGACATACTTGCTTCCGCTACTGGTACTAATCTCTTGTTTACAATTTTAGCATACAGTTTACGGCAGGAATCTTGTAGGCTTTACTCCTCGGTAATTTTCGCATTGCGATTTATCGCCTTTCTTGTAAATAGGGCATAACAGAACTTCATTCCATTCGTCTGATATACACTCCTGGAAATGGAAAAAAGAACACATTGACACCGGTGTGTCAGACCCACCATACTTGCTCCGGACACTGCGAGAGGGCTGTACAAGCAATGATCACACGCACGGCACAGCGGACACACCAGGAACCGCGGTGTTGGCCGTCGAATGGCGCTAGCTGCGCAGCATTTGTGCACCGCCGCCGTCAGTGTCAGCCAGTTTGCCGTGGCATACGGAGCTCCATCGCAGTCTTTAACACTGGTAGCATGCCGCGACAGCGTGGACGTGAACCGTATGTGCAGTTGACGGACTTTGAGCGAGAGCGTATAGTGGGCATGCGGGAGGCCGGGTGGACGTACCACCAAATTGCTCAACACGTGGGGCGTGAGGTCTCCACAGTACATCGATGTTGTCGCCAGTGGTCGGCGGAAGGTGCACGTGCCCGTCGACCTGGGACCGGACCGCAGCGACGCACGGATGCACGCCAAGACCGTAGGATCCTACGCAGTGCCGTAGGGGACCGCACCGCCACTTCCCAGCAAATTAGGGACACTGTTGCTCCTGGGGTATCGGCGAGGACCATTCGCAACCGTCTCCATGAAGCTGGGCTACGGTCCCGCACACCGTTAGGCCGTCTTCCGCTCACGCCCCAACATCGTGCAGCCCGCCTCCAGTGGTGTCGCGACAGGCGTGAATGGAGGGACGAATGGAGACGTGTCGTCTTCAGCGATGAGAGTCGCTTCTGCCTTGGTGCCAATGATGGTCGTATGCGTGTTTGGCGCCGTGCAGGTGAGCGCCACAATCAGGACTGCATACGACCGAGGCACACAGGGCCAACACCCGGCATCATGGTGTGGGGAGCGATCTCCTACACTGGCCGTACACCACTGGTGATCGTCGAGGGGACACTGAATAGTGCACGGTACATCCAAACCGTCATCGAACCCATCGTTCTACCATTCCTAGACCGGCAAGGGAACTTGCTGTTCCAACAGGACAATGCACGTCCGCATGTATCCCGTGCCACCCAACGTGCTCTAGAAGGTGTAAGTCAACTACCCTGGCCAGCAAGATCTCCGGATCTGTCCCCCATTGAGCATGTTTGGGACTGGATGAAGCGTCGTCTCACGCGGTCTGCACGTCCAGCACGAAAGCTGGTCCAATTGAGGCGCCAGGTGGAAATGGCATGGCAAGCCGTTCCACAGGACTACATCCAGCATCTCTACGATCGTCTCCATGGGAGAATAGCAGCCTGCATTGCTGCGAAAGGTGGATATACACTGTACTAGTGCCGACATTGTGCATGCTCTGTTGCCTGTGTCTATGTGCCTGTGGTTCTGTCAGTGTGATCGTGTGATGTATCTGACCCCAAGAATGTGTCAATAAAGTTTCCCCTTCCTGGGACAATGAATTCACGGTGTTCTTATTTCAATTTCCAGGAGTGTATGTCTCCTCAGCCAGCCAACATTCATAAAGATTATGTCTATACTTTATTTGAAAGGACGCATATTTAATCAGCTTCGCATTTATATTAGCAGTGCTAGGATACTTTTTATTTTTTGTTTCTTCGATCACCTTTTGTAAGTCTTCTATTCTTATCAAAACTACAGAGTCGCTGGTATTGGTGTTTATTTTTGGTTCTTCTTCATTATCAGTCTACAGACGTTTGAAGTATTTTAACTATTCTATTTCTTTGGTTATTCAAGTGCTTCATGATCTTGTATGCTATGTTTTGTCTTCATATGGGAATCATGTTCTATTTAACTCATATTCCGGTCCTAACTCACCCGTTTAATTTTTTATATTTCTTTCGTTTTTAAAACAGATTTACTTTTATAATCTTCTCTGTATCACATTATTGGGTGATGACAAAAATTTATGCACGCCTCCTTTTTGTCTTTTATTAACTTGCTAACATTATCATTCCAAATTGTTAATTCCCTTTTAGAGTATTTCTTTTCTTCATTCCTAATACTTTAGGGGCGGCAATAACCATAACATCTTTCAGCATTATAATACATACTCAAATAAGGCGAAGAAGGTGAAAGTGTTAATCAAAGAACGACGGCTGCTATGATTTCCTAGGTCATAAAGTTCACCTGACACCTCAGTCATTGAAATTCCTAGAGTACTGTTGTCAACTTCTTCGCCTTTGCCCTCAAGAACACACTGCTGGTGCCCTTTATACTAGCAGCCTAACCTATTCTTAGGATAATATCTGGATGCTCTTTAACTGCATGCTGCAACGTTTGGAGGCTCTGATTTCAGCACATGTCACTTCACTCCGTATTGAATCCTCATGGTGAGACTTCGCGCATAGTTGTGCAACGCAGACATAGTATTTTGTCATATTTATAATCCTTGGGATTAAATCGACTTTAGCCAAGTGATCATTTTAGGTGTTGCTATTTTTCGCAAATGTTCTTTTGTACGTGACGTAGGCCAATGCTCCAGCTTCGCGTGGCTCCCCCCGTCGGAGGTTCTAGTATTCCTTCGGGCATGGTGTGTGTGTGTTGTCCTTAGCGTTAGTTTAAGTTTGATTAAGTAGTGTGTAAGCCTAGGGACCGATGACATCAGCCGTTTGGTCCCATAGGAACTTACCACCACCACCTTCGGATGTCAAGGAAATGCGTGTCCACAGGTCCACTCAGGACAACCCGAAGCTGCTGGACGTGACCACCCTGGACTCGCTGTACGAGTCGACGTTCAACCCCGACCACCCCACCAAGCTCATCATCCACGGCTTCGGCGGCGGCCGCAACTATTCGCCTAGCACCGACCTGCGGAAAGGTGAGTAATTATGTTCGCCCCAGCTTGCTAGTCTCATTACTTTTATCAACTCGTCGGTTTTTCTACTCTTTCATGCGAACGATACACTACGCAAATGGGAAAGAATTAGTATTTAGTTTCTTAACTGATTAAAAAATATCTTACTAAGAACATGAAACTGATTTCGTTGCAGGGAATGGTTTCTTTATTTTTTTAAAGCTCTGTGAGTCGTATTTTAAAATATGTCAGTAGGTTTCCGAACCAATTAAATTTTCTTTGTAAAGAGATAGCTAGTTACTGGCAGCTTACATAATTTGATTTTTTTCTTTACTCTTATTGTCCAACATAATTTAATCCAAACTCGTAAAGGTACTTGCGACTCAAACATTTGTCTGTGATGTACTAGGAATGTCAAATAAGAATGATAACAATTTATTTTTAAAACTTGCACCATCTGCCAACAACTTTGATTTGCAAAGAAGCTTGTCAAATATTTCTACGACAGCATACTTTGCTTCTTATTGTGCATCAGCAAGTTTTAGCTGTGAATAACGGAAGCCACTTCCATTCGTAAAGTTGTATTCACGATGACTGCAATTATTTTCAAAACGTGAATGATGCTTCATAGTAGAGTGAATTCACTGTGAGGTTGTTGTTAATAAGCCTAGGTTTTAAGTGGATGCGTACGTGAGGCGAGGTAATGGGCACCGGATATTATCCTTGTAGCATGTATGTGTGCTACGAGTTCTGTGTGTGTCTGTGTAAAAGCGCCCCAGAAAATTATTCTGTGTGACGTCAACGTATAAAAATATTCTAAGTAAGACAACTTTCTGATATTTTTAATATTAAAATCACAAACCATACGTGGAGTAAAAGTGGCTGAACTCAAGCATTTCACAATGTGTATAACATTCTACTCAATATGCGCACCCAGGGAATTCTGAAGATTTAGTTTTACATATTTTCTTCACCAGATGCTCAAATGTTATTCATGGTGGTATATATCATTTTGTTCAGAACTGAATGAAGTGTTTGGTCATTTACTGAAGATCAAACAATATTTTTCTGTAAATTTACATTATTGTTGCGTCAGATACTGCACGTCTACGGCGCACTAAGGTGTTGCATGTCTGTTGAACATTATTTCAGTTTTATCCGTGTAATGACCACGATTGTGTATATAAAAAAACAACAAGAGTGGTCCCAATATTGAATGCTGTGGAGCACTAGTAGTGATTCACCTCCCCTCGCCCCCTCCCCCCCTCCACCCCCAGAGACAGCCAGTTTTACCTCTATCCAAGTAATCAAGAAACATCGACATCATTCTAATTCTGTAGTCCAGCGTTGGTGTCTACCAATTTTTACCCTTCCGCCCCTCCTTCCCTGAATCAACAAACTGCTGATAGCTTGATGCCTGCGGATGTCTCTTATCAACTGGTCTCTTTTTTCAGAATAGTTCTGCCATAAATGCCTTTTGTCTCCGGTTCCATTCGGTATTTATGTGTCAGTTATCACATTACTCATGCGGTCTGTCAATCTAATCTTCAGCATTCTCCTCTAGCACCATATTTCAAAAGATTCTATTCACCTTTTGTCTTAACTGTTTTATCGTCCACGTTTCACTTTTCAACAAAGATGCACTCCAGACAAATACATTTAGAAAAGACTTCCTAATACTTATGTTTAAGTTCTATGTTAGAAATTTCTCTGTCTTGAAAACATCTTTCTTGCTATTTACAGTCTGCATTTTATTTCTTCGCGCGATAAGTTGTTTTCCTGTGTAGGCTGTTTTAACTGGAAGAAATCACTTTATTTTATTATTTACCAATTAGCTAATTTCTCCCCCTTGGGTTTTATGAAGCTACATCACAGCAGGAATATTTGAAATAAACGTAGAATTATATATTCCAAACATCTGCTTTGAAAAATCGACATGTGATGGCAAGCCTAATAATGGTTTCGCAAATCACATGTTGCTTTTTAGAGATGTGGAATATACTAATGCTAAATCCATTGCAAATTTTCTGTTGTGATAAATCCTGAGAATGCTCAAGAGGATGAAATTACTTAATTGTTAATTAACGAAATAAAGTGATTATTAAAATATAAAACAACCTTCACAGGGAAATGACTTCCACCAAGAAATTCAGAGGCCGTGGACCCATACTTGCATAATCTCTACTTTTCCCATCGTCAGTTATTTTCCTGCTGTGATAGCAAGACTGATTTACTACTTTTACTGTTTTATTCCCTAATATTTTCCTTGACACTCGCGTAATTTGATTAGGCTACTTTCCATTAGCTTTGTTTTAGTTTCGCTGTTATTCATCTTATATCCTATGTCCCAGATGCTATTCATTCTGTTCAACTGATTTTCAAAGTCCTTTGCCATCTCTGCTAAAATAGCAATAAGGTCGGAGAATATCGAAGAGTTTACTGTTTCTCTCTGAACTTTAATTTCTTTTCAAATTTTTCTTTGGTTTCCGTTACTGGTTGCTCAGTGTACTGATTGAATGAAATTGTCTCATTCCCCCTAGAACCACAGATTGCCTTTCACGTCCTTCGGTCGTACAACAGTAGTCTGGTTACTGTACAAGTTGTAGATAACCTTTCGCGCCCTTTGTTTTATCCGTACTACCTTCAGAAGTTCGATGAGTGCTATTCCAAACAATATTGTCAAACAGTCCCTTTAAATTTACATATACTATAAACGTAGGTTTGGCTCTCTTCAGCTATGGGATCTGAAGTGCTAATTGTTGCAAGATCAACCTTAACTACTATATTTAGTATTCAAACGTGGAATATACTGCCTGGAAATGCTTGAATAAAGTTCATTGACACCAAAAAGCTTAACCAAACACATTTCATTTTGCCCTCATATCCTCCGAGAGAAAAATGAAATGAAGCTATTGTGGGTGACTGGTTTTACATATATAGAAATATTAACTCGTAAGACCATTGGTTATCAGATCAGATCCCAAAAATGTTTCATAAAACAACCTGAGCACAAGAGAAAAGCTGCAATTAAATGTTTATTAAATAAATGTATCGGTAAGACGATAGATTTGCTGTGCTAAGGTATCTACGACTGCAATGGGGGTAGAATTGTGGCAGCGCAGTTTACATGATACCAAAATAGTTCCCTATCTAAGAACGAAAATGCTAATAATAAATCTAATTAAGTGGTTCATGGTGTGGGTTCCTGTAGCCATGTCCTAGTTCATGAACCACGGGCAACGTATGAGTGGCCAAGTATGTGGTCCCGACAGTCGGGATACCAGTTACTTTGGAATAAGGCTGGGCATCTCGGACATATTCTGAGTCGTGGTCACCTTTGTGCTCATACGGCAAAGACTACCAAATCCACCGGTTAGTCCCTCAGCCGTTAGGGGTAAAACCCAATGGGACTCGGGGCAAGTAAGGCTAGCAACCTGCTTCACTGGTACTTTAAATATGATGCTGGCAACAATCAGAGCAAAATGCCTCGGACCTTTGGAGGTGACGGAGTCCCACCTCCAACTGACAAACCAGGGACTCCTAAGATACGACTTGGCAAACAAATGGTAATGAGATGGGGAGCTATTAATATCAATGGGGGCTACTCTGGGAAGAAGGTAGAGCTGGCAGAGGCTGCAAGTAAGATGGGGCTGGACGTTTTAGCTGTTAGTGACATTCGGGTAAGGGGTGAGAAAGAAGAGGTAGTGGGAGAATACAAGGTCAGGAGTCGAAGCAGGAATAGCACAATGGGGTGTAGGGCTTTACATCAGGAAAGAAATGGAACCCAGCGTAGTTGCAATAAGGTATGTAAACGAACAACTGATGTGGATAGATCTGACAGTGTCTAGCAAGAAAATTAGGATTGTGTCAGTATATTCGCATTGTGAAGGGACAGATCAAGATAAGATGGATAGTTTTTATGAGGCACTCAGTGATGTAGTTGTTAGAGTAAAGGACAAGGACAGTGTTCTGCTCATGGGTGATTTTAACGCCAGTATTGGAAATCGAACAGATGGGTATGAAAAGGTTATGGGTAAATTTGGAGAGGATATGGAGGCCAACAGGAACGGGAAACAACTCTTGGATTTCTGTGCCAGTATGGGCTTAGTAATCACAAACTCCTTTTTTAAACATAAAAACATTCACCGGTATACTTGGGAAGGCAGGGGAACCAGATCTGTCATTGACTATATAATAACAGATCAGGAATTCAGGAAGGCTGTGAGGGACACATATGTATTCAGGGGATTCTTTGATGACACTGATCATTATTTAATCTACAGTGAAATTGGGATTGTGAGACCGAAAGTGCAGGAGGTCAGGTCCATATGTAGGAGGATAAGAGTGGAGAAACTTCAGGATAAGGAAATCAGGCACAAGTACATAACAGCGATCTCAGAAGGTACCAGTTAGTTGAGTGTAGTCAATTACAGTCATTGGAAAAGGAATGGACAAGGTACAGGGACACAGTACTAAAATTGGCTAAAGAATGTCTTGGAACAGTAGTGTGTAAAAGTAGGATGAAGCAAACAGCTTGGTGGAATGATACAGTCAAGGCAGCCTGTAAAAGGAAAAAGAAGGCGTATCAAAAATGGTTACATACCAGAACCCAGGTAGACAGAGAAAGTTATGTTGAAGAAAGAAACAAAGCCAAACAGATAATTGCAGCATCCAAGAAGAAATCGTGGGAAGACTTTGGAAACAGGTTGGAGACTATGGGTCAAGCTGCTGGAAAACCATTCTGGAGTGTAATTAGCAGTCTTCGAAAGGGAGGTAAGAAGGAAATGACAAGTATTTTGGTCAGGAGAACTGCTGGTGAATCCTGTGGATGCCTTGGGCAGATGGAGGGAATATTTTGAAGAGTTGCTCAATGTAGGTGAAAATGCGATCAGTAATGTTTCAGATTTCGAGGTAGAATGGGATAGGAATGATGATGGAAATAGGATCACATTTGAGGAAGTGGAAAAAATGGTCAATAGATTGCAGTGCAATAAAGCGGCTGGGGTGGATGAAATTAAGTCGGAACTCATCAAATACAGTGGAGTGTCAGGTCTTAAATGGCTACACAGGATAATTGAAATGGCCTGGGAGTCGGGACAGGTTCCATCAGACTGGACAAAAGCAGTAATCACACCAATCTTTAAACATGGAAACAGAAAAGATTGTAACAACTACAGAGGTATCTCTTTAATCAGCGTTGTGGGTAAAATCTTCTCAGGTATTGTTGAAAGGAAAGTGCGAGTATTAGTTGAGGACCAATTTGTTGAAAATCAGTGTGGGTTTAGGCCTCTTTGAGGCTGTCAGGACCAGATCTTTAGCTTACGGCAAATAATGGAGAAGTGTTATGAGTGGAACAGGGAATTGTATCTATGTTTTATAGATCTAGAACAGGCATATGACCGGGTTCCTAGGAGGAAGTTATTGTCTGTTCTACAAGATTATGGAATAGGAGGCAAACTTTTGCAAGCAATTAAAGGTCTTTACATGGATAATCAGGCAGCAGTTAGAGTTGACGGTAAATTGAGTTCATGGTTCAGAATAGTTTCAGGGGTAAGACAAGGCTGCAACCTGTCTCCACTGTTGTTCATATTATTTATGGATCATATGTTGAAAACAATAGACTGGCGGGGTGAGATTAAGATATGTGAACACAAAATAAGCAGTCTTGCGTATGCGGATGACTTAGTTGTGATGGCAGATTCGATTGAAAGTTTGCAAAGTAATATTTCAGAGCTAGATCAGAAATGTAAGGACTATGGTATGAAGATTAGCATCTCCAAAACGAAAGTAATGTCAGTGGGAAAGAAATATAAACGGATTGAGTGCCAAATAGGAGGAACAAAGTTAGAACAGGTGGATGGTTTCAAGTACTTAGGATGCATATTCTCACAGGATGGCGACTTAGTGAAGGATCTGGAAGCGAGGTGTAGCAAAGCTAATGCAGTGAGCGCTCAGCTACGATCTACTCTCTTCTGCAAGAAGGAAGTCAGTACCAAGACTAAGTTTTCTGTGCACCGTTCAATCTTTCGACCAACTTTGTTGTATGGGAGCGAAAGCTGGGTGGATTCAGGTTACCTTATCAACAAGGTTGAGGTTACGGATATGAAAGTAGCTAGGATGATTGCAGGTACTAATAGATGGGAACAATGGCAGGAGGGTGTCCACAATGAGGAAATCAAAGAAAAACTGGGAATGAACTCTATAGATGTAGCAGTCAGGGCGAACAGGCTTAGATGGTGGGGTCATGTTACACGCATGGGAGAAGCAAGGTTACCCAAGAGACTCTTGGGTTCAGCAGTAGAGGCTAAGAGGAGTCGGGGCAGATCGAGGAGAAGGTACCTGGATTCGGTTAAGAATGATTTTGAAGTAATAGGTTTAACATCAGAAGAGGCACCAATGTTAGCACTGAATAGGGGGTCATGGAGGAACTGTATAAGGGGGACTATGCTCCAGACTGAACGCTGAAAGGCATAATCAGTCTTAAATGATGATGATGATAAATCTAATTAAAGAATCTTGGAATAAATACCTCAGATTTCATAGAATCTTTTAAACATTGTTGAAGGAAGACTACAAGCTGAACTAGATAAGTGCAACAGCAATGAGAACTGTTTCATAAACGAGATTTTAGATAAATACAAAATACGTATGCAACATTTATTGAGTTAAAACAGAGATGTGTGACGAGACTTGCTATATGCTTACTCATTTAATCTTTTTTAGATAGACAGCGAAAAATGAAACCA